>NC_091434.1:145824651-147239290 GCF_964237555.1 Oryctolagus cuniculus
GAGAGCTAGGGGAGAGAGAGAAAGAGAAAGATAGATAGATAGATAGAGAGAGAGAGAGAGAGAGAGAGAGAGAATCTTCCATTTGTTGGTTCATTCCCTATGTGGCACAAATGGCCAGACCTGGGCCAGGCCTGGAGCTCCATCCTGCTCTCCCACATGATTGGCAGGGGCCCAAACACTTGGATCATCATCTGTTGCTTTTTCAGGCATATTATTAGGAACCTGGACCAGAATCAGGGCAGCTGGGACATGAACAGGCACCCCAGTGTGGGATGCTGGTGTACCAAGTGGCAGCTTAAACTACTGTGCCATGTTGAATGCCTAACTGAGTGCTATTCTGATGATGCAGAACAGGAACAAGAATACAGAAAAGCAAGCAATGAAAGTTCATACGTGGCATCTATAATGTCTGCTTATATTCCACTGATGCCAAGTACAAACTCACTGCCAAGTACAAACTCAATGAGGCAGGAGAGTTTACTTTATGTACAAGTTTCCTATGACTACTGTACCACCACCATGAATTGGATGGCTCTGCAGAACAAATATCTACCTCCTGCAATTCTGAAGGCCAGAAGTCTGAAATCAGTATCCTTGGGCCAAAATCAAGCTGTCCTAGCAACTCTCCCTCCAGAAGTCTTGAGGGGAAGTCAGACCTTTGCCTCTTCCAATCACTGGTGGCTGCCAGCATTCCTTGGCTTGTGGCCACATCACTCCCATCTTTGCCTGTCTCTCTACACTGACTTCTGTGGATATGTGGTTGAAATCTCCCTCTCTTCCCTTTGTATAACTACAAGGCATTTAGAGCCCAGATGAGATTTTCCACAATACTCTGCCTAAGTCAAGATCCTGAACCTCATGACATCTACAAAGACTATTCTTCATCCAAGTAACAAAATGTTAAAGCTTTCAGAGAATAAAATCAGTATTTTTGGCAGGTGTTCCTCAGCCTACTAAAGTTTACATGAAGAGAAGCATGAAGCAAAGAGGGAAATTCAGAGTGGGCATTTGACACAGCAGTTAAGATGTCCCTTTGGGTGCCTGCATCCCATATCAGAGTTCCTGGGCCTGAGTCCTGGCTCCATTTCTGACTCCAGCTTCATGCTAATGAGCACCGGGGAATGCACCAGGTGATGGCTCAATAGGTGGCTTCCTGTTACCAATGTGGGAGACCTAGATTGAATTCAGGCTCTTAGCATCACTTTGTCTCATTTCCAGTTATAGAAGGCATTTGCAGAGTAAAACCATGGATGGAGGGTCTCTCTCTCTCTCTCTTTCTCTCTCTCTCTGTCTATCTGCTTTTTATGTAATTAAAACATAGAGAATAAAGAAATTAATAGCACTAAACAATTAAAACAGTGAAATGCATATACATGCCTTATATTAGAGAAAAATAGTGTCTCAGGTGAGTCATTCTCTCTTGTGCCTTATTAACTTGTAATCTTTCAACACAACATAGAAAGCCATCAGGTTGAATGTTTTAGGTATGACTTAGAGTCATGGACTTTCACTCTCCACTATATTCTTCAGCTTTCTAATGAAAGGATCTTTTGGTTAATAGTCTCATTCTAAAATTATTTTAACATTGCAATTGTGGTTGCTAGCAGGCAAACCCATATGTTTTTTCAAGATTTGTGGTTTTATATAAATATTGTATTTTAGAAATTGCCAATGACTTGCTTCTTAAAATTAAGTGCAAATGAGTGTTGAATGGAGTCAGAGGTCAGAGGTTAGGCTACTCATTGAGGTCTGGAAAAATGTCTGGGAGCTTCAAAAATGATTCAGAGCTCCCAGAGGTTTCAGACTTGGAAATAGATTAAAAAATCCCCAACTTTTTCTGTACATAGGGAGTGTTTTCGCTTATATGAATTTCACTTATATGAAAGCCTTCCCTCTCACTTTGATCTCACCAGCATACTCAAAGACCAAGAAGGTTTAGTTATTACTATTTCCTTTCACACATGAGGAATCGAAGATATAGCAAGAGAAAATGACTTCCCCATGTCATATCGGAGAATCTGTAATTTAGTTAGTTCTTATTATTATGTCTCTGTGTCAAGTCTGTGAAATCGGTATGCTCAAAATGAAGAAATCAGAAGACAGGGGAAAACTTGTCTCAGAGCCCTTCCATAGGTGAGGTATTTTTTCCTTTGCTTTAGAAATACAAAATTTGACAAATGAAAGGAAAGAGGGCATTTAAAATAGAAAGTGAATTTTAGTTTAGGATTAAGTCAAATGAAATTTATAGGTCTATCTAGAGTGAACTCAGTCAACTTGGAAGTGCTACACGATGTTAAAAAGCTATTTCAAAAGATATTGTCTGGATTGGTTTAAGCTATTAACTAATGCTCTTGAATTTTCTTCCAGGTCTGCAATTTTCTGAGGTAAAAGAAACCCAATGGATGAATGCTGTAACTGAATATGGGCTAACACTCACTGCTTTGGTTCTTGCAGTCAAGATGGACTGCAATAAGTCTGGAACCGTGTTTTCATCTCAGTATGTATTCCCATGAAGCTGGGAGTGAATGTTGTTAGGCAATAGAGCACCACATCTCTTGTAAATCTGTGTATCTCTGTTTTGGTCTTTCTGTGAACTCAACAGAGAAATATGTATGCATAACTTGTTCCAATCCCTGTATATAGAAAGTAGCAGGTGCTATTTATAACACTTAGAGAGAGTCCCTGCTTGTTGTAAGGCGGAGAAATGAAAGGTCTTAGAATTGAATCTGTTTGCAGCAAACATTTGATGTAGTTGTTAAGAGACCATTTGGGTGCCCACATCTCATTTCGGGATGCCTGAGTCCTAGCTACCTTCTTGCTAATGTGCACCATGGTAGGCAGCAAGTAATGTACAAGAACTTGGGTCCCTGCCATCTACGTGGCATTCTTGGATTGAATTCCTGGTTTCTGAGTTCAACCTGGCCCAGCACCCAGCTGTTGTAGGCATTTGGGAAGTGAATCAGTTGAGAGATCTCTTTCTATCTTCTGTCTGTCTGCCTTCACACCTTTCAAATAAATATACATAATTCAATAAATCACTTCTACATACAATAGTTTTACAAATTAACAACTCTGTAAAACCATGAATTCCTAAAAGGCAAGGTCATGACTTGCCATTCTTTATTTCTATTGCTTAAGACAGTGGGCTGAATAGATCAAACAAAATAAATTTAATAGTGTAGCCGGCGCTGCGGCTCAATAGGCTAATCCTCCGCCTGTGGCGCCGGCACACCGGGTTCTAGTCCCGGTTGGGGCGCCGGATTCTGTCCCGGTTGCCCCTCTTCCAGGCCAGCTCTCTGCTGTGGCCAGGATGTGCAGTGGAGGATGGCCCAAGTCCTTGGGCCCTGTACCCCATGGGAGACCAGGAGAAGCACCTGGCTCCTGGCTTCGGATCAGCCTGGTGCACCGGCCGCAGCGTGCTGGCTGCAGCGTGCCAGCTGCGGCGGCCACTGGAGGGTGAACCAATGGCAAAGGAAGACCTTTCTCTCTGTCTCTCTGTCTTTCACTGTCCACTCTGCCTGTCAAAAAAAAAAATTAATGGTGTTTATTTTGGATGCATATGAATTTCAATTCTAAATATGAAAATTTCATGTTATATATTCAATTGACAATTGGATTAAAAATTAATCTTTTGGTTTAAGAATTGTCTAATATTTATTTTAAAATTAAGAAAATAGTTTTAATGACTTTAAGTTTAAATATGCAATTTTAGTAACTTGATCTTACTTTAAGTTAATGACTTACTATCAACAAAAATCAATCCTTTGTTATAATTCCAATAAATTGACAAAGTATGTTATCACAGTGCACACAGTGCAGGTTAACTTCAGCCAAACAACCTGTTAAACATATGTTCAATGAAGTTTAGAGCTGTTCTCAGAAAAGTGGCTTGGCATCATGGAAATGAATCCCAAACTCTGCTCTGACAGTCTGCATGAGAAAGAGGACTCAGATGGGGTCTCAGGCCATCAATTCCCAAATACACAATCACTCATGCTTGGATCACTCAGATATTTATTATGTGATGCTATCTTGAAGAGTTTCCACATCTGTTCTTGAGCAGTTAAAATCCTAGAAGCTTAGGTTTTGTAGGAGCTACAAAGTAGTTATCCTTTAAATATTTTCTAATTAGGCCATTCTCATTAATCACTGTGTTTTTGAAAATGAAACCAAGATAATATGACAGTCATGAGTATGATATTCAGAATTCTAATATCACAGATAAAGGTCAGAATTTAAATGTGTCGGATTTATAATACTATTAAAATTTTGCACAATTAGTGTCATAATTAATAACTATTTCCTATATTCATTAATTTGGAACACATCGTGTTGCAATGACCAACTCATACACACACAAACATATACACACACATGCTCTTGAGAGTTCTTCAAAAAGTTCACAGAAAACATGTACTGTGGAAGAGATATTCATGGACTTTCAAATTGTTTGCACCAAAATAAACTTATCTTTTAATGTTACTTTTCCATGAACTTGAAGTCATCTCACACACATTACACATATATATATATATATATATATATATATATATATATATATATATAAACTATATTGTATACAAGGAGACTTCAACAAATATGTGGGGAAAATGAAATTAAAAGGTTTAAAACAACATAATTTAATTCTCAACATATGCCCCATCAAGTTAGAGAGACTTTTCTAAAGCATGACACAGGCCATTTAATCCATAAGAAAAGAGGATAATAGGAAATTAACCATGTCAATGCAGTCCTTTTAAAGTATTAACTGAAGAAAAATGGACAATCTTTAAAGAGTGTTATGTTAAGGAAACAAAACAAAGTCAGAAGGAGTCAATTAAAGAGTGTAAAGTGTCCCTTTGGGACTGCTTTACTTCACTCAGCATGATGTTTTCCAGATTCCTCCATTTTGTTGCAAATGACCAGACTTCATTTTTTTTACTGCTGTATAGTATTCTATAGAGTACATATCCCATAATTTCTTTATCCAGTCTACTGTTGATGGGCATTTAGTTTGATTCCAAGTCTTAGCTATTGTGAATTGAACTGCAATGAACATTAAGGTGCAGACAGCTCTTTTATTTGCCAGTTTAATTTCCTTTGGGTAAATTCCAAGGAGTGGGATGGCTGGGTTGTATGGTGGGGTTATATTCAGGTTTCTGAGGAATCTCCAGACTGACTTCCATAGTGGCTTGACCAGTTTGCATTCCCACCAACAATGGGTTAGTGTCCCTTTTTCCCCACATCCTTGCCAGCATCTATTGTTGGTAGATTTCTGAATGTGAGCCATTCTCACCAGGGTGAGGTGAAACCTCATTCTGGTTTTGATTTGCATTTCCCTGATTGCTAGTGATCTTGAACATTTTTTCATGTGACTGTTGGCCATTTGGACATCCTCTTTTGAAAAATGTCTATTGAGGTCCTTAGCCCATCTGTTAAGTGGGTTGTGTGTTTTGTTGTTGTGGAGTTTCTTGATCTCTTTGTAGATTCTGGTTATTAATCCTTTATCTGTTGCATAGTTGGCAAATATTTTTTTCCCATTCTGTTAGTTGCGTCTTCACTTTCCAGACTGTTTCTTTTGCAGTACAGAAACTTCTCAATTTGATGTGATTTCAATTGTTAATTTTGGCTTTGACTGCCTGTGCCTCCAGGGTCTTTTCCAAGAAGTCTTTGCCGGTGCCAATATCTTGCAGGGTTTCTCCAATGTTACCTAATAATTCGATGGTGTCAGGTCATAGATTTAGATCTATAATCCATGTTGAGTGGATTTTTGTGTAAAGTGTAAGGTAGGGGTCTTGCTTCATGCTTCTGCATGTGGAAATCCAGTTTTCCCAGCACCATTTATTGAATAGACAAATATCACATGTTCTCCCTGATCGATGACAACTAACTGAGCACCAAAATGGAAATTTGTTAAAGTGAAATGGACACTATGAGAAACAATGAGTTGATCAGCCCTTGTCCTGACTGTCAAGGAACAACTTAATACTTTATCCCTTTTAGTATTTTTTTTATTCTACTCAATACTATTGGTTGAACTCTTTAATTAACACAATTATTCTTAGGTGTTTAATTTAACTGAAAATTGATTGCTGTTAAATATATGAGTGGGAATAAGAGCAGGAGGGGATGTACAGTTTGGCACATGCTAAATCAGACTTGCCCCAAATGGTAGAGTTAGATACATGCCTGGGGACTCCAATTCAATCCCATCAAGGTGGCATGTACCAATGCCATCTCACTAGTCAAAGTGATCAATTTCAGTTCACAATTGATCATACTGATAGGTCTAGGAGTCAAAGGGATCACATAAACAAGACTAGTATCTGCTAATACTAACTGATAGAATAAAAAAGGGAGAGAATGATCCAACATGGGAAGCAGGATACACAGCAGACTCATAGAATGGCAGATGTCTTACACTTCACTCTGGCCTCAGAATCAGCCCTTAAGGCATTGGGATCCAGCTAAAAAGCCCATGAGAATATTTTAGGCATAGAAGCCAAGGCATTGTGGCAAAAAAAAAAAAAAAAAAAAACAAACTAAATGAAAGATCTCTGTGAGTGAGATCCCAGAGGAAAGAATGGACCATCAAAGAAGGAGGTACATTTCTCTGAAGGGAGGAGAGAACTTCCACTTTGACTATGACCTTGTCTAAATATGATCAGATCGGCGAACTCAAAAGGCCCCCATAGTCTTGGCAACTCATGACAAGAGCCTAGGGTGATTACTGACACCATAAACAAGTGTGTCAATTGTTAAATCAACAAGTGGAGTCACTATGCACTTACTCCTCATGTAGGATCTCTGTCCTTAATGTGTTGTACTGCATGAATCAATGGTATAACTAGTAATCAAACAGTACTTTACATTTTGTGTTTCTGTGTGGGTGCAAACTGATGAAATCTTTACTTAATATATACTAAATTGATTTTCTGTGTATAAAGATAATTGAAAATGAATCTTGATGTGAATAGGATGGGAGAGGGAGCAGGAGATGGGATGGTTGTGGTTGGAAGGGAAGTTATGGGGGGGGGAATCCACTATAATCCAAAAGCTGTACTTTGGATATTTATATTTATTAAATAAAAGTTAATAAAAGAGTGTAAAGTGAATGCCTACTGATTTCTCATGGAAATTCTTGCAAAATTGCTCTTGGTTGATCAGAGGAATGATCAGGAGCACTGTTGTGGTGGATATGACTCTCTGGTGAAGATTTTCCAGATGTTTTCCTGCTGAAGCTTTGACTCCCTTTCTTAAAACACTCCCCAAATAAGCTGACATTATTGTTCTTTGGCCCTACTGAAAGTCAACAAGTAACATTTCTTGAACATCTCTTAAAACAGTAGCCATGACCTTGGCTATTGACATTCCCGCTTCTGCTTTGACTGCACCACTTCCACTTCTTGGGAGCCATTGCTTTGACAGTACTTTGTCTTCAAGATCCTATTGCTAACACAATGTTTCACTTCCTCTTAAAATTATTTGATGAAATGTCTCAGGGTTTTGATCTCTTATCCAAATTTTCCACTGAAAGCTTGGCTCTTGTTTGCCACCGACGTGGGTGCAAGAGTTTGATATGCTCTGGACAGAAAATTTGCTCCAGTTTGATGTTTCGGTTAGAGTTATTTAAGCTAGTGCATTTGATGTCTTATTAGTACTTATTTATATTCAGTGAGTAGGTCAATATTTAAAATTGATATCAGGGTTTTAGTTATTGTTTCTGTTGTTCACCATTGATCCTCTTCAGGTAGGGGTGAAGAAGATTAAGTTATTCATGACAAATTGTGTATGGTTTACTGTCGTGGGCTTCCCTTTCAACATATTCTCTATCTCTCTCTGGTGAAATTTGATGCTTACCCATGCTTCAATTTTATCAGAATTCGTGATTTTTTGAGAGGAGTTCTTTGAAAATTAATGTCTTAGCCTTCCTTGCTCCTCAAACTAGATCCTATTTAGACATGAACAAGGTAGTATGAGTCTATTTTAGTGCAAAACATTTTTGAAAGTCATGCGTTGTTTTTATCATACCACACATTTGCCATGAACTTTTAGAAAATCTTTCATAATAGTACTTATATTCAGTGAGTAGGTCAATATTTAAATTAACTGAATTTTGGGTGCTGGCATTGCATAGTAGCAGGTTAAGCCTCCTCCTGTGAAGCCAGTCTCCTCTATAAGTGCTGGCTTGAGTCCTTGCTGCTTCGCTTATAATTCAGCTCCCTGTTAATGTTCCTGGGAAGGCACTGGAAGATAACCCAGGTAATTGGACTCCTGCCATTCACTTGGGAGACCTGGATGAAATTCCTGGATTTGACCTGGCCCAGCCCTGGCTATTTCAGCCATTTGGGGAATGAACCAGTAGATGGAAAAATCTCTTTTCTCTCTGTTTCTCTTTTTCTCTCTGTAACTCTGCCTTTCAAATAACTAAATTTTAGCTCTGAAATGATCTTGAAAGTCAATTTCATTTACTTGTAAAATTCCTCAGGAAAAGAGGTCTTATAATGTTTGTTAAATAGGATGGAAAATGAAAGCGAGAAATGAGTCTGGAATTTTGTTCCTGCAACATTTAAATGTACTTCACTTACAATTAATTTTTCGTTAAAGTGAATATGAGACAATTGGCTTGAAGGACAGCAGGGAAAACAACTGGGATGAAGATATGAAGCAAGATTGAGGAATATTTAAGGGATGCATGTTTGGCACAGTGGTTTAGAGCCACCTGTGAGGCTTGTATCACATTAGGGGTGTTTTGGTCCATATCCCAGCTCTGGTCTCCATTCCAGTTCCTTGTTAGTGCACACCCTGGGAGGCAGCAAATGGTGTCTCAGGTAGTTGTTTTCCTGCCTCCCACAAGGGAGAACCGTATTGAGTATCCTATTCCTGGCTTCAGCCTGGTCCAGCCCTGGCTGTGGTAGGCATTTGAGGAGTGGATCGGGGGATGGGTGATAGGCCTTTCTGCTTTCACACAAATAAAACAGAATTGAATAAATAGAAAATAATAGAATACTTAAGGCAAAACTAGCAATAGGCTGAAGACCAGCCTGGTTAGTGCTCTTTCTCATTTTTTCTTTTTCTCCCCTCCCCTCTCAAAAACTGGGCACATTAATTTTTAAAAGGACATATTCCATCTTTTTTTGACAAAAGATATTCATTTTAATAAACTGGATATGGATTTTGAAATCCTACAAGTATCCACAGATAACAACATCATAGATGTATATTTTGTGGCAATCAAGTAAACACAAAATGAAATAGCATGGCTCTAGTCCTGTCATTATTTTCTAAGTAGACCATGTAGAGACACTAGCTTAAAAACACCAAATATAGACACTTCAACCAATATAGGAGCTAACCAAGGGAAAACAAGAGAGATTGCCTATAGATTTTTTTTTTACCAGCATTTTATATCTCGTGTTACAGGACCAAATAGATAATAAAATATTTAGGAGCAAATTTCAAGATTGTAAAGTTCCAATACCAAACAGGCAGCTAACAAATCCAACTATTTGCAAGTTGTAAATAATTAAGGAGTCAACTTTTAAAACTTTCTGCTTAAATTATCTAAACATGATATACTATCTCTATGATACTACATCTCCAGGAAAAATCTTAAGCATCTAAAATTAATTGGGAAAATATAAATCCATGCCTGCATTTTATGTTGTAAGGGAGTCCAAAGAGAAGTAATCATGCATAGAATAGAATAAATAAGAATTACATTGACCTGTCATCTTTATTTAAATTTGAATGCTAAAGAAAGCAATTTTAAATCAGTATTGTTTTACTAGCGCTCTGAATTTCCAAGGCATTTTAGTAGCAATTTTATTGCAAGTTCTCTTAAAGTTGATCAGTTTAAGTTAATTTTCATATGTTTTGTGCATATCTAAATCAAAAACCCTTTGAGGACAAAAATCACATCTTACTTTTATGCACTCCAGAAGACAAACCCAGTAACTTCAATGCAGTGAAAGCTAAATAAAGCATATAGCAAATTAATTGTCATAGCAATGGCTTTAATACAATTAAAAATGGCAGTCTACCTTGATATAAACTTCACAACTGTCATTTTATCTAGATGAGTTAGATATGGGCAAAAACTTTTATTTCTGAAATATAGGTTTATTCTTAATTTTTATAATAAAAGATATATGATAAAGCCTCATAAGGAAAAATATCAGAGTGAGAGTAATTAGCAAAATATCTTTTCCTTTCATTTTGAGATTCGAAAGTAAGTGATTTTCAATACCACCTCAATAGTAAAGTTTTAGACTCTTTTGTAGTGTATTTTACGTCCTCTGCAGATGTGTAATAGATCTCTTAGGTGAAATAATGCTTAAGCAAACATAGATGCATTTACCCAAACCATCTTTGCTAAGTAACATGAGTTTCATATCCAATGCACTCACAGTAGGCAATAAAACAATCAATGAGATGAAGACATTCTTCTCTTAAAAATACGTTTCCATTTCAAGCTATCTCGAAGAAAGCCTTTTGTTAAGATGTAGTTGACAATTTTTTTTTTTTGCTTCTTCTTTGATTGAAGAAAATAAAGAAAATAAAGACAGGGATGGAAATTTCTTAAAATCTGAGTTTTAAAAAGAAAGTTTTAAAAAGAGTTAGATGACCTAATGCTCATCCTTTTTAACTTTATAGTCCACTAGGAGAGAAAACTGATAGAAACAAATACAAACATGTCAAATATCAAAAAGTAAATTAGAACTGAGAAACAAGCAATCTCCCAGTGAAATTTCCAATGGATATTGTGTCCCTTCTCCTGGAAAAAAAATCTATAAAAATAAAATCACATAGTCATTTATGTGTGATATAATTATTCAACATTTGTGGTTATCTTAAATTCCTATCTTTGTATTCAACCAGAGAAAGATTGTTTCCTACAATTCTCTCTTCCAGCACAATTTTCTGGTTAATGGGAACTCAACTCCCATTAGTAGGCTATTGTTTTTGTTTAGCTCATTTTGGCCATGAAGTGGTAGAATCATTGTTCAATGTTTCTCTTGTGGGCTAGGTTAGCCTAAAAATTAATATCTCAGGGTCTTGCTTTGTATTTGAGCACAGGCTCAAACACGACACACAGCATGGTAAAGGCTAGAGTTTATTTAGAAGGTGAGAATACACAGGAACATGAGAGCTTTATTAAGGGAGAGAAGGCCAAGAAGGGTAAACAGGTACCTTCATACCAGTCATTCCAGGGGTCCATGAGGAGAGAGGGAACAAGCCACGGGGCACGAGTGAGCCAGTGAGCAAGTGAAAGAGGGCAAGACAGAACACCCAGAGCTCTCCAGTCTTCTTATTCACTTACAAAAGGGAAATAGTTACATAATTTGAGTAGCAGGTGGATGGATAGAGGTGGGATTACATGGGTGCAGGGGAGGTGTGGTTTCCAGTTCATGAACCTAATCTGTCTCTCTGACCTGTCCCCTATAACCCCCCCCCACCCAGAAATTCCTGACCTTTAATTTTAAGGGGATGCTGAAGGGTGTAGACTCATCATATCTTCTATATCTACTTCCTGTTGATCATGGATGCAAACCCTGCCTGTCTTGGGTCTGGAAATCTCCTCCTATCTCATCTAATCGGTTAGTTTTTTGAGATGGAGTATTTTCAGTCCTTGCCAATGGCTATGTACCCTGCATGGTCATTATTACTCTCAGAAGTTGTAGAATTCTATAACACACAAATTAACCAATCAGCATGAACAAAACTGGAAAAAAAAATTGCAAGTGGAGTGCCCTTTAAGATGGAAAGAATATATTTTATAGACTCCCAGATAGTGGGTGGTGATAGGCTATCTTTATGCAGATTATAAAACCATTTAGCCTGAGGATAGAGGTTTTTAATTTCTCTTTCAGTAAACATACTACTACTTGAGTAGAGGTGGCAGATTCCCTCAATCACTGCAGATGTTCTTCCTTGTTCTATTAATATATATTCCAAGGCCTGTTGGTTGTTCATTACTACCTTGGAATGTATCCAAAGACATAAGTACTTCCTGTAAAAGCTGGCCTGAAGTGTAAACCAGATTTCCTAAAGCAGTGGTCAGGTTTTTAAAATTTGCTTCATGTGGCTCACCAGATCTTCTAGTATTATAATAGAAGAACCCGCTAATGAGTTTTTCTGCCAAGATTTTTTATCCCAGGAAGAATCAAAAGAAGAGGTAGGTACAGTAAGTCTGTCATAAAGTGCAGCAGCCTTGATGTGACAAAAATAAAAGCTTTGCTTATCTTTGAGCTTTTTAAAGAGGTATTTGAGATCTTTGGTTCACAGGAGTAGGCGGACATATCTTTCAATTGCATCTGTGAAGCCATAAGAGGTAGAAGTTTAATTCTTGATAAAGGCACCCTGCTTGGGATGCCCTGTAATTTCACTGAGGTAGTAGTGCTCAGACCTGGTGGGGACCCTTATATTTAGGCTGCATTTAGGGGATTTTTCCTTCTAAATTTTATTGAAATAGATGTCCTGGGGAAACAGGCTGTTCATGAGTCTTAGGATCTGGTACTGGGAGAACTTTGTTACCACACTCTATCTGAGCCTTCTGTACCTGGCCTAAATTGGTAATATACTGATCTTGAATCTCTGAATCAAAGAGGATGTCAGAGGTGAGAAAGGGCCTTTCATATAGCATCTCAAATAGACTAAGCTTTAAGGCAGTCTTGGGTACAATTCTAATCCTGAGAAGGGCAATAGACAATAGTTTAAGCCATGTTTGTTAGGTCTGTTGGCAAAGCTTAGCTAGAATTTTCTTAAGACTAAGATTAGTCCTTTAACCTTACCCAATGACTGAGGTCTCCAAGAGGCATGGAGATGGTAAGAGATTCCTAGAGCAGCAGCTACCTGTTGAGTAATTTTAGACACAAATGAAGGTCCATTGTCACACTAGAGTGACCATGGGAGTCCAAAGCGTGGCACAATGTTCTTCCTCATAGCTTTGAATATCTCTTGTGCCTTTTCTGTTCGAATTGGAAAAGCTTCTATCCATCTGTGAAAGTATCGATAAAAACGAGAAGATATTTTTAATTATTTGTTGGAGGCATGTTAGTAAAGTCAGAAAAGTCAACCTGCCAATCTTCACCTGGATATGTTCCTCTCCTTTGCACTGGAGTCAGCATAGGAGGTGGCTTTATATGATCCCCGGGGTTATTTTTCTAACGAAGTAGACAAGAACTAGTCACTTCTATTATGGCTACACTAAATCCTTTTATTCCAAACACTCAAGAGGTTATTTGCATAAAAGCCCACCCTCCCAGATGGGTAGAATCATGTATTTCCTTAATAATTTTTAATTGAGAGACCAGCGGAAGCATAACATTATGATCTAAATTTCACCGTCCACTTGCATCTTTAGTATAACCTCATTGTAGGGCCCAATCTTAGACTCAGTATAGTGAGGCTCTTTGGTCATTACCACAGGCTGAGGTATTAGAGCCATTTCCTGAGCTCCCTGTGCAGCATCTCCTTTTACTGCCTTATCTCCAAGTGCATTTCCCTTGTTAAAATAATTGGCTTCCTTCTGATGTCCCTTACAGTGATTGACAGCTACTTTTGAAGGTTCCAGTGCTGTCTGAAGTAAAGCTAATATCTCCTTTCCATATTTAACAAGGGGATTCTTTGTATTCAATAGGCCTCTTTCTCTCCAAATTGCTGCATGTGCATACAACACAAAAGAAAGTATATTTGGAGTCTGAGTATATATTACTTGCTGGCCTATTCCTAACTGCAAGGCTCTTATTTAATGAAATAAGTTCAGCCTTTGAGCTGAAATATTACTTGGGAATGCTCGAGCATCTATTACCTGTGTAAGATTTACTATAGCATAACCTGCCTTTCTAATTTTTTCTTTCATGTAGCTACTGCCATCAGTAAACCATTCAACATCTGGATTCTCTAGAGGCTCATCTTGTAGGTCAGGGCTGCTAGAATACACTTGTTCTATGGTTCCTATGGTTCCTATGGTTCCTATGGTTCTATGGTTAAGCCTCATTTTTGTGCCCAATGCTGTGCCCTCAGGTGGCAACAGCATTGCTGGGTTGAGGACATGGCATACTTTAAGAGTTATCTGATGTAAGTCTAACAATAGAGCCTGATATTTTTATGGGACACCCTCCTGTTAGCCATTGATATCCTTTGATTTCTAAGACACCATGCACCTGAGTTTGAACTTCAAGTGGTTAGCCTAAAGTCTGCTTGGTAGCTTCCCCCACCAAGAGTTCTGTAGCTATTGTGGCAGCAACAGCCCTTAAGCATACAGACCACCCTGTAGCCACTGCATAAAGCTATTTAGACAAATAGGCCACTGGTCTTGAAAGTGGACCCAATTTCTGAGTCAGCAATCTTAAAGCAACTCCCTGTTTCTTTTTTATAAGATTTATTTTTATTTATTTGAATTAGAGAGAGGGGTAGAGAGAGAAAAGTCTTCCATCCACTGGTTCACTTCCCCAAAAGGATGCAACAGCTGGAGCTGAGCAGATCAAATGTCGGGAGCCAGGAGCTTCTTCCGGATCTCCAACGTGTGTGCAGGGGCCCAAAGACTTGAGCCATTTTCTACTGCTTTCCCAGACCACAGCAGAGAGCTGGATTGGAAGAGGAACAGCCGGAACTAGAACTGGCTTCCATATGGGATGCTGGTGTTTCAGGTCAGGGCTTTAGCACACTGTGCTACAGCACCAGGCCCTATTCCCCCTGTTTCTCTTCTATAAACCAGGTGAATGGCTTATTCAGGTTACGAGTTCCTAATACTGGAGCTTCTGTTAAAAGCTCTTTAATTCTTTGGAATGTATTCTGTAACTCCACTGTCCAGCATCATGGGACTGTATCAGGGCCTTTTAAAGCCTCATACAAAGACTAGGCTATTAATGCTAACCCTGGAATCCATATTCTACAGAATTCTGCCATTCCCAGAAATGTTCTTAACTGCTTTTTCATGTGTGGTTACCCTATACATAGAATAGCTTCCTTTCTCTTGACTGAAAGAGCATGCTATCCTGAGGTTAAATTAAATCCCAAGTGATCTTACCTCTTGCTTAGAAACCTGAGCTTTTGTTGGTATGCTGGTTTTGCTAGATTCTGAGCTTAATGTGATGCATAAGAAAACCTCCTGGCTGGTGCGGTGGCTCACTAGACTAATCCTCTGCCTGCGGTGCTGGCATCCCGGGTTCTAGTCCCGGTTCCGGTGCGGGACTCTGTCCCGGTTACTCCTCTTCCAGTCCAGCTCTCTGCTGTGGCCCAGGAAGGCAGTGGAGGATGGCCCAAGTGCTTGGGCCCTGCACCCTCATGAGAGACCAGGGGGAAGCACCTGGCTCCTGGCTTTGGATCGGCATAGTTCAGGCTGTAATGGCCATTTGGGGGGTGAACCAACGGAAGGAAGATCTTTCTCTCTGTTTCTCTCTCACTGTCTAACTCTATCTGTCAAAAAAAAAAAAAAAAAAAAGAATAGAATAGAGTAAAATAAAATGAAGCTTGGTCTGGGAAACACCATCCCAGAAGGCCAAGGAGAAAATCGCCTGGTCTGAGATGAAATCTTGGAAGGCTTGCTGTGCCTGGGGAATACCAAACCCCAGGAAGCCAAAGAGAAAATGCTGCCTGTTCTGGGAAATGCCATCCCAGAAGGTTAAAGAGAAAAATCACCTGATCCAATATGAAATCTCGGACGGCCCACCATGCCTGGGGAATACCAAACTCCAGGAGGCCACTGCAATGACTGGGGATACTGGACCCCAGGAGGCCCAAGAGAACCACTGTAAAGCAGAAATAAAACGCTAAAATAAAAAAAGAAAGCAAAATGAAAAAGTCACTCTGTTAACCAGGCATGCAACATGTGACCAGCAACAGGGGCCACCTTCTTAGGGGTGGGGTCTGATGCTCATCTTCCAGAAAGGGCAGAGTCCCCATGGGGTTCACAATCTTTGCAATCACTTGTTTTGAATGGGGGCTGCCATCTTGGGGCCAAAGTCCCCATGAGGGTTGCCATCTTGGCAAACACATTTTTTTAATGGAAGTTGCCATATTGGGGCAGAAATCCCACCATCTGTGGCAGGAAGTAGAACAGTCACAATGTTTAGAGTCATACATTCCTGATTCTATCGTAGTTGCTAGGCAGTGGGACCTGTTTCCCCATCAGAAATTAGACAGTGAAAAGTAATCTAGCACTCCTGATTCGAAAATCAAAAATCTAAGGCAAAACAATTGTTGGTAACCTTAAACTATCTCATGAAACTTTAAATTTTAACCTTAGAAAATATATGTTATCCTTAAAAACACATTACAATTTGGAAACTTCCATGTATTGACACTCACAAACTCGGCCTTCTCTCTCCCACCTTTCTGCCCAAGTTCCACGAACATTAATGGCCTTCACTGGCCTCAGCTTTGCAAAAGCTACCAACATTAGAAACAGAGAAAACATTAATCTTTGCATTTTAAATGACCTGAAATAAATATCAGGTCCCTCCCTGGTCACCAATATGTTGTGGGCTAGGTTAGCTTAAAAATCAATGTCTCAGGTTCTTGCTTTTACTTAGAGAAGAATTCTAAGCACAGACTCAAACATGACATGCAGCATGTTAAAGTTTAGAGTTTATTTAAGAGGTGAGAAGAATATATAGGAACATGAGGGCTTTATTAAGGGAGGGTGGGCCAAGAATGGTAAACAGGGACCCCCATACCAGTCATTCTAGGGTCCAGGAGGAGAGAGGGAGCAAGCCAGAGGGTGTGAGTGAGCAAGAGAAAGAGCCCAGAGCTCCCCAACCTTCCAATTCACTCCCAAAAGGGGAGTGGCTACAGTCTGATTGACAGGTGGGTGGATACAAATGGAACTACATGGGGGCAGGTGAGGTGTGGTTTACAGCTCTCATGAACCTAATCTATGTCCTTGACTTGACCCATATTCTTCTTTCTTGAGACACTTGATGTCCATTGTCCTTACCACCTCCCCTCCCATGTTTCACATATCCTAAATTCTGAAAACCTTTGCTTCTTTTTTGTGGAATCATTCTCCCTCCTACCTCATTTATAGATGAGCTCATACAACTACTAGTTCTATGCTTCATTCATGTTGGGAATGATAGCTGGAGAGTGGAGAAAAGTTTCTTTTTTATTTATTTATTTATTTTTTGACAGGCAGAGTGGACAGTGAGAGAGAGAGACAGAGAGAAGGGTCTTCCTTTACCGTTGGTTCACCCTCCAATGGCTGCCGCGGCCGGCGCGCTGCGGCCGGCGCACCGCGCTGATCCGAAGGCAGGAGCCAGGTGCTTCTCTCAGTCTCCCATGGGGTGCAGGGCCCAAGCACCTGGGCCATCCTCCACTGCACTCCCTGGCCACAGCAGAGAGCTGGCCTGGAAGAGGGGCAACCGGGACAGAATCTGGCGCCCCGAGCGGGACTAGAACTCAGGGTGCCGGCGCCACAAGGCAGAGGATTAGCCTAGTGAGCCGCGGCGCCAGCAAGAAAAGTTCCTAACAACATTGTTTGATCAGGTTTTACACAGCCAGTTCATTATCTGTTGGCATGTGGACCATGTCTGTGTATATAATAATATGGGATTTCATCTAAATAAAGTAATATACACTGCAGGAACTATCTTTCCCTTGACATTTTGAAAAAGATTTAGTTATTTATTTGAAAAAAATAAGTGTATTCTTATCTACAATGTGTAGATGGAAAAGCCATACAATTCACTAAACATCACGACCACTTTTTAAAAACTCCAGGATAGCTGAGAAAACTCTGAGAAGTTATTTTCTAATTTGTTCTCTAACACTCCTTTTTATTTTCAAGAACTTTTACCAAGTGTAAGCTCCCTTAGGATATTGTCTACCTGCACAGTGTCATTCATCCAGTTCTAGTCCTGGCTGCTCCCCTTCCAATCCATCTCCTGCTATGGCCTGGGAAAGCAGTAGAAGATGGCCCAAGTGTTTGGGCACCTGCACCTATATGGGAGACCCAGAAGAAACTCCTGGCTCATGGCTTCAGTTCAAACTTTGTTAGGATAATATTCATTGTCACTGTTATTAAGATATCAAAACAGATGGTGAATACATTATATTGAATAGTTATGACTAACAAATGTGAGAAAACATTCACTCAATCTAGAATTTCAGTGTATAAAAATCTCATTTAAATTTAAAGAATAAAATTTTGGAGATTTATCCAACATGTGAAACAAAATAGAGATGATTTCCCAAGAGAAAGGCTTGGCATTACCAGCTAGTTGAAAATGCATAATTCTGTTAAGAGTTTATTATTAATTTTCTTTTGTTGCATACTTTTTTCTCTTATCATATAAGAGAGTCTTAAATGACAGGATGTTACTAACTCAATCTCCTTTTAAATTGCAGATCTGACAAATTAAATAAAATGTCTGAAAATGCAAAGCTATCTTACACTCCCTTGCTCTGTGGCCATATATTTTGGGATAAGGAAAGCTGGATGTTTAGCAAAATTACTATGGTTGTTAACCTAGAGAATACTCATATAACTTTTCTAATATAAAAAAGTACAGAAATCTTTACACATATTAAAATGTTATTGCTGGACAAGGCACAGTTCCCAGTTTTATACGTAAAAATGCAAAGTATACAATATATCTACAATAGAAATCTATTTGTATTAAGCTCAATTATAGACAGAAAAAAGTAAAAAACAAGTGTTCTTCATTCCTTAAATTTTTGAAATCACAGATCCAAATAAAATATAAATACTTTCCTATTATATAATGCTATTTCAATTTGGGATGATTGCTAAAAGTTTCCACATTGTTACAAAATTGCGAATGTTTTTATTGTTAAGTATGCAAAAATATTTTGCCATATATAGAATCAAATGAAAGTGATAAAATATTATAATTTATCATTTATATAATAAATCAAAATGTGGGTTACATGCTTCAATATCCCAATATTTAAGCTACAATTGCATTTAAAATATTTTAAAAATATAATTATTATTATATATAAAATTAAGTTTAACATACAGATAGCACTGTTAGACTTTTTGTATCATGACAACAAAATCTATAATTTCAGATTGAATTTTAAATCAGATTCATGCTTAAAACACTTATTTAAATTTCTTATATAGAGAAAGTTTGAGAAGGGTAAAGAATCACATCTCTGAGTTCCTAGAATAAAACTTTATTGGCTTACATAATTAACTTAAATTATAATTTTACTATCCAGTATACAGAAATATTCTCATGTCATATCCGTTCAAAATCTCTCCACTATAATTGTGATTTTAGTATGAAGACTTTTCATTTCATACTATATCCTATTCTCACATACTCTTTTTTTTAATCCTCTACAAGAGAAAAAATGGTTTTAATTTTCATATTGGATGCCAGTCACAACTATGTACTCAAAGTTTTATGATACTGTTCCTAACAAAATTGTATCACAATTTTATATTCATATTGAGAAGCTAAGTAAATTATTTTGCAGAGTATCATGGCATAGAAAAAATAGTTTTGGAAATTTAGGAAAGTTTTCAGTGATTTTAAAATTTTAGGTGGCTTGACTTCTAGTTGGTGTAAAAATTCTTTAAAAAGCTTCATCTATACATAATTTGTTGAGGGTTTTTAAAAAATTTTATTTAATTTATACAAGCTTCATGTATTTGATACATACAGATTTAGGAACATAGTGATATTTCCCACCTTAACCTCTCTCCCACCATGCTCCAACCATTCTTCCTCCTCCACTTCCGATTCCCATTTTTTTTATTTTTTTTGGATGAGATTTATTTATTTATTTATTAAGAGGATGGAGCACTCCCTTGACTTCCATCCTCTTAAAGTT
This sequence comes from Oryctolagus cuniculus, assembly GCF_964237555.1. NCBI lineage: Eukaryota > Metazoa > Chordata > Mammalia > Lagomorpha > Leporidae > Oryctolagus > Oryctolagus cuniculus. The sequence goes on from NC_091434.1 coordinate 145,844,461, forward strand.
TTCCTCTGATCTACTTTACCAAAAACCAAGTGGAAGAAGCAGCTAGGTGGCAGAAGCAATGTAAAAATAGGTAGCAGGCCAATTAACATCTGCTTTACACAGTGATCTGTCTTCAAGGAGACCCAACAGGCCACTCCACTGCATTGGATTTCGATGTGGAAAGCCCAGGCTTCAGCAGAAATCAGCTTATGAAGAGCTCTGGCAGCTATGCCAGCTAAGAGTTGGGTCACTGGAAATGGAACTGCCCTGGAGTCAAGGGGCTCCAGACAGAGCTGCAGACCTTGTTGGCTCTAAGCTGAAAAGACCCTTAATTGGCCCAGCTTCAAAAATAACCACTGCTGTTGAGGGATGGCCCAGTAGGATCATCAACATTGCAGGCAGAACTGTATGTTAACTAAAAATGTTTTCCTTTTAGAGATATCACCTACATTGTCTTCAAGCCAACTCTCCTTCCAGGCCAGCTCGGTAATAGAAGTTGACAGGGTGCCTCCCTTATTATGTTCCCCATGGAAAGAGATAGATAGGTATGGGTCTCATAAATGGCAAGGCTTTTAAGACCATCTGATTATTATCAGACCCCTTTCTGTCAGTTTCTGTTTGCCTTTCAATGAGAAAACTTGCTCATGGTTTAGATACCTTTCTTAGGGCCTCTACTAATGACTCCATCCTCAGTTTTAGATCCAGTGAGTTTAAACTGCTTATAGATTCATTTTCTCTGGGCTTGAAAAAGTAAATTTAGGTGGCCAACCACATGAAGCCTTGGATGGAAATAGTTTCTGCAACCTGGCAATGCCCCCCCCCCCCCCCCCCCCCCCCCCCCCGTGAAGCTACCTCTTGCTGAGAAGCCACCTCCTGCTGGCAATCTGTCTTGACCCTTCCCAGTGATGACCCTTTTCAACATGAAGCAGCTAGAGAGATCATTGGTCAGTCCCCCTAACAGATGTTAGGGTCCATTCTTGTTGAGGGGGGAATGTGAGGAGTCAGAAGGGTTAATAGACAGGGTGGTCCCAGTGGAATTTGGGATGTAAATGCTTGTTTCCTCCCAAAAGGTTATCTTTAGCAAGAACAAAATATCTGCCCTCCTTCCTCCAGAATCTCTAAATTTACCATGATAATAACAAGGGAGTTTACAGTTTATTGTAAAAACAAGTTAGGTATCCCACCGTTATGATGCTAGACAGGATAAAGAATTGTAAATCAGGTCTTTTGTTGGAGTTGTCCCCACCTTATTGATTGACAGTTTCATCCCCAAAATTGTACTTAAAAACCCCAGGGTCTTTTGGGTTTTTGCTTCTCTTGTAGCCCTCCTCCATGCTGCTCTGGCTAGAGGTCTTTGACTCTAATAAATTTTGCTTTTAAAGCTTTAAAAAAGAATATTTATTATTTATTTAAAGACATAGTGACAACACAGGGACACACACACACACACACACACAGATCTTTCATCAGCTAGTTCACTCCCCTAATGACCACAACAGGTGGGGTTGAGCCAGACCAGTGCCTGGATCCAGGAATTTGATCGGTTTCTGATCACATGGTTGGCAGGGATTTGAGTGCTTAAGCCCAGGCAATTATCAGGGAACTGGGTCAGAAGTGTAGAGTAGACAGGATTAGAATGAGCACTGTGATGTGGAATGTGGGCATCCCAAGCCAACAGTTTAACCCACTGTACCATAATGACTACCTCCAAGGTCTTGTTTTTTTGTTTTTTTTTTTTTTATGTATTTATTTTTCTTCATTGGAACAGTTTACATCTTTTGACTGGGTAATTAAATAAATTCATATTAAGGTTAAAGACAGATAAGAACTAACTCTTGTCATTTTTGTTGACTGATTACTGATTTATTTTATATATTCTCTGTTTTTTTTTGTACTTCTTTTATTATATATCTTTACGTTTTGCTAGCTGTCTGTCATGCTAAAATTGTGTTTTCATGATGATTGTTATGATCCTTAAACTCTCATGTAGGATTCTTCAGGATTTCCTGTAAAGTTGCTCTGGTGGTGATAAAATCATTCAGTTTTTGCTTGTTTACAAAATACTTTTTTTATCCTTCACTTCTAAAGGATAGCTTTACTAGATACAGTATAAGATATATTTTTCTTTCAAGACCTTGAATTTATCATCAAATTGTCTTCTGCTTTGTAGAGTTCTGCTGAGATGGCTGCAGTTAGACTAATGGGTTTTCCTTAATATGAAACTTGACATTTTTGTCTCACAGTCTCTAGGCTTTTCTCCTTGCTCTAGACGAATGGGTTTTCCTTAATATGAAACTTGACATTTTTGTCTCAGTCTTTGGGCTTTTCTCCTTGCTCTTAAAGTATAACAACCTTATTATTCTGTGCCTTGGAGGTAGTGTTTTTTTGGTAGAGTTTTATTGTGGTCTTTTAGTTTCCTGTACATAGATGTCCATATCTCTTTCAACATCTAGGAAATTTTGTACTCTTATCTTATTAAATACAAGCCCAGTTATTTTTCCTTCTCTTCTCCTTCAGGAATGTCTACAAAACAAATATTCATTAGCTTAATGTTATCCTGTATGATTCATAGAATTTCTTCATCCTTTTAAATACTTTTCTACTTATTTTTGTATGACTAGGTGATTTCGGATCTCTTTTAAAAATATTTATTTGAAGCATAGAGTTAGACACACACACACACACACACACACACACACACACCTTCTAAAGCTGGTTCACTCCCCAAATGGTTGCATTGCTGGGGTTGGGCCAAGAGAAAACCAGCAACCTGGAACTCCATTTGGGTCTCCCATGTGGACTGCAGTGACACAAATATTTAGACCATTTTCAGCTGCTTTCTATGTTACATTAGCAGGGAGCTCAATTGGAAGTAGAACAGCTGGAATTTGAAATGCTACTAATATCAGATGTCAGCATTGCAGGCAGTAGCTTAATCTACTACAGCACAACACTAGCCCTTATTTCAAAACATTGTGATCAATATTAGAAATTCTTTTTCTTCCTTCCATTCTGCTGTTGAAACTCCCAATTTTATTTTTTATTTCATTTATTGGCATTTTCAGCAGCAAAATTTATTTTTAATTATTTTATTGACTTCTCTTAATTTCTCATGTATATCAAGCATTATTTTTCCTCATTTATTTGAATTGTCTATCTGTACTCTCTTGCAACTCATTGAGTTTCCTTAGGATAATTATTTTGGACTATTTTTCAGGCATTACATTGATTTCTTTCAAATGAGAATCTATTTCTGGAGAACTATTGAGTTCTTTTGGAGGTGTCACACTTCCGTTTTTCCTTCATGTTTCCTATGTCCCTATGTCAATGTCTGGCTTCTTCTTTATGGGGTATATTTCATTGAAAAACACTTTTATACTTAGATGGAATGTAAGGATTGTGGTGTCAGTTGAGTTGTTGCTTTGGCTTTGTTTCTGAATGAGCCCAGAACCTTAACCTCTGAGTGATTTCTTCAGCTGGGATCAATGTGGGCAGTGTCTAGCAGTGCCACAGTTTTCCAGTCTATAGCAGTCCATGGAGGTAGACTTTGATGTGGAGATGAGCTTTTGAAGGTATGTGTCCTCAGGTCCTGAGAATTGGAAGTCAATGACAGCAGGATCTGTGATGGCTGTAGCCACATTCCTGGTTCTATGTGACTCAGAACAGGCTGTTCTCTCATTCCTTTGGACTAATCTGACTAATGCTGGGACTTGTGGCTACAACAGTTATGTCCTGGGACTGTGTGATATAAGTGAAACTTTCCCCAGGTCCTCCTGGGTGGGGATAGAGGAATCTCGAGATGTGCACTGGTGAACATGGATCTGGAACAGTGAAATTCAGGTAGCCCCCTCCTCCCAATGTGTTCCAAAGGGTGAACTCAAGTGATATTGTGGAATTTAGCTCCAGCAGTTCCAAACCCAGGGCTTTGGGGCTCAGAAGGTAGCTTACCCAGGTCACACAATGATTGCACGTTATTCCAGAGATTCTGCAGCAGCAGGGGCAGACCTGGAGCAGAATGCAGATAGGCCTCCTCTAGGCCCCTCCAGGGTGCATAAGTATCTCTGGGTCTTATAGAGCCAAATGTCAAAGTTCTAGAGCTACAGGATGTGCTGGGGTCCTTATTCAGGTCTCTCTGGGCAAGTACTGGCACTCATCAGAGTGAATAAGAGAAATGCAGATAGGGGTCTCCCAGTCACACCTGTGAGTCTGAGTTGCTCAAGGGTTTGGGCAGTAACAGTCACAGTCCCCAAGTTGCAGGACAGAGAAGGGACTTCTCCCAGTTCCCACAGGTTATGCTGCTGCTTTTGCTCTGGCCACCCGATGCCATCTGCTAAGTGATACAGATGGGGACGTCCTCAGGGCTCACCCTCTTGGCTTGTGTATTGGCTGCTGTTAACACGGAGTCTCAAGAATCAGAGCAGAACTTCCCCCCACCATGCAGAGTAAGTGGGCGTGGCTCTGGGCCTTGTTCCCTACAACCTTGCATTTGCAGGCTGCAGAGAAGCCTGGGGCATGCCTTGTGAAGTATCCTGGCTGTGCAGCAAGAGGCTTCTGGTGTCTGTCACCAGGGCTGCTTGCCATGCACAGTTACAGAATGGAATTCAGCTGTGGCTGTGCTGCAAGTAGCTTGGGTCTAGGGCTTTGGGGACTGAGGGAGGCCAAGTAGGCTTTGTTTTTAGAGCAAAGTCATCTCTTGGACTGCAGTCAGTTTTCTAGAATAGATTTTTTTAAAGATTTATTTATTTATTTAATGCATTTATCTATTTGAAAGGCTGAGTGACAGTGAGGAAGAGATGGAGAGAGATCTTCCATTCACTGGTTCACTTTCCAAATAGTCAAAATGACCAGAGCTGGACCAATTCGAAACAGGCACATTAGCAGGGAGCTTGATAGAAAGTGGGGAAATCAGGACTTGGGCTGTGCTCATATGGGATGCTGGCAACACAGGAGGCTTAGCCTGCTGAGACACTACACTGGCATGGATAGGCTGGATTTAAAGCCAGTGAGGATTGTGGAATGCTTCTGTAGTTGGGGATGCCCATCTGCAGTGATGGTGGGGACCTGGAGCTTCCTGCTTTCCTCTCCCTGGGAAGAGGGTGCCCCTCCCCGCTGCCAGCTGAGGAGCCAGGACAGCAGCTGCAGTGTGCTTTGTTCTCTGCTGTTTTCTGAGTCTCTGTGCTGTTCAAGTTCCCATCAATTCTTTTTTTTTTTTTTAAGATTTATTTTATTTTATTTTGAAGGCAGAGTTAGAGAGACAGAGAAAGGGAAATCCAGAAAGAGAGAGAGAGAGAAATTTTCCATCTGCTGGTACAGTCCCCAAATGGTTGCAACAGCCAGGGTTGAACCAGACCGAACTCAAGAACTAGGAGCTTCATCATTTATTTTCAGAAATAGCAATTTGGCTGAGAAAGTTGGAACATCACCCAAGCCATCCATCCCTCTCAAGGATCACAGTAAGAAAATATTAATCATCGCTTTGACTTTCAGGAGACCAGAGACACGGCATCCCAACATTGTGGCCACTGTAGTTGTGCTCAGTGCAAGCCGTTGTCGAATTTCTTCCTCCATTTTCACAGGGGAACCCAGTTCTGCAACTTGTTTGACACCTTCACTGGCACATTCTCCATACTCCCACAGCACGTAATTCTTGGAGTGGGATCTGCCAATGATCGTAGACTAGTGATTGGCCCGACGAGGGTAATCCTTTGGGTGCATTTTCTCAGACCAGTTCCCATAAAATGCGGGTCTGTACTTGGCAGTTCCGCAGGCACAGCAGTCTAAGATGGGTTTGTCAGTCACCCCGTCAAAAGTGGAATCTTGCTCACAGATTTTCTTGGTCAGGCCAAGTCAGCACTTGAGTGCAGGCCCAGAAAGTCAGGCTATCTTCCACTGCTTTCTCAGATGCATCAACAGGGAGCTGGATCAGAAGTGGAGCAGTCAGGACTTGAACCGGAGCCCATATGGGGTGCCAGCACTGCAGGTGGAGGCTTAACCTACTACGCCACAGCTCTGTTTCCCCAACCCCTCAATAACTTCTTTACTGGGATTTTCCCTCAGTCTCCTGGAAACACCATTCTTCCTTTGATGTCATGTCATTTTTTATGGAGCTATGTTGGATCTGGATGTTCTTTCTGGGTACCACTTAAAAGTTCAATACATGGTGTTGTTGTTGTTGTTGTTGTTGTTTTTTGACAGGCAGAGTTAGACAGTGAGAGAGAGAGACAGGGAGAAAGGTCTTCCTTCCATTGGTTCACGCCCCAAATGGCTGCCATGGTGTTTTCCTAAATCTTACTTGCAATATAGCTGAAGCTTCATTGAAGGACAATGGAGAAACTAAACTACCACAGAATCAATGAACATTTCACACTCTATTACATTAATGACCCCTCTCTGTCTTACAATTTTAGCGTGACTTACTAGAAAATATTGATTCACTGAGATTTGTAGGTCTTCTAAATGTTGAAACATTTCATAATTGTATTAATTTGCTAAGGCTACCATAATAAAGTATCATTAGGGGTCACTTAAGTGAAAGGAATTTGTTTTCTCACTCTTTGAGAGGCTAGAGACCTGAGGTCAAGATGTTAGCCAGTGGGACAGATGTTCCTAGGCCATAGCAGAGTTGAATCATAAAAGGATTGGCTGGGACATGAACTGATACCCATATGGGATGCTGACACCTTGGGCAGAGGCTTAGCTGACTATGCCACAGCACTGGCTCCACCTCCTTCCTTTTCATGCTGGCCAATCTGCCTAGAAAATTGCCAGACTGCTATCCTGAACTATCTCTGAGTCTCAAGGTCAACACGAATGTCAGGGTCGCTTTGTTTCCAGGAGAAACTTAATGTAACACATTTGCTGCATTGGGTTGGGGAAAATATTCTTTTTATAGGTTGGTGACTCTATGTTCATCAGCAACCAAGTGTCATTTGATTTTTGTGTCTCACAGCTACAAATTCCCAGCTAGGATCAAAGCATGTTTTCAGTTACTAAAGTATTTTTAACGATTAGACAAGGTGTGTAGTGACCAGTGTTTCTGTCTTTGTTAAGGTTTTTATTTTAATGACTACTTGAGAAGTCCATACTTGTGGTGGGTAAGTGGCAAAAACCTAGTACTTATTTATCCAGTCTGGGATCCATCTTTATTTGTAAGTTTCACAAAAGTCACAGGAACATCTGGTTTCTTGAAAGGCAGCATGGTGCAAGAGGCTTTTGCTGAAAAAGTTACAGTTTGACAGGTTGTCCTCTCATGTGCCAAGTAATCCATACCCTGTAAATTTACTCTGAATCTCAGTTTTCTTGTCTTTAATTGGAAAAGTATTTGTTATAATCTCATTGAGAGAAGGAAAACTAGTCTATGTAATGTACTTACATATAAATGGCTGTCAGAACTTAGTTTACCAATTACACTAAACTTACACAAGATGAAAAGTAATTGAAAAATAGCTTCTTCTACATGGGGGTAAGCAGCTAGTTAAAGATAAAATCTATGACAGTATGTCAAGTTTTACATCATTGAGGAAAACCAATACAAATATTTTATTCAGAAATCTCTTTCAAATATGTCTTGATATATGAATACAACACTTTAGTTACTTTTATTTTATCACAGCACCTGGTTACAAAATCTAAAAGCACATCAAACTCTAGCTAAGAGCACTTGAATTTCAAATTATACCTCTGCTCTCTGATTCCATCCAAGCTGAAAGATGCATGAAACTTCAAGTCAAACATTAGTAAGAAAAACGTATTCAAATGTATTTTAAAACTATAGGGAATCGTTGCCCTCCTGAAATACACGAACCAGCGGTTTATGGTATTGATTGTCTTGGAGGACGAAAGGGAGATTAAGTGTTTCTAAGTTCACATAATACATCAAAGTTAAATGCAGTCAAATAAAGTAGCCCCCGGGTATTTGCATCATGAAAGAATTATTAAAGGCTTTGAGATCAAACATCATATCTAACTCAGAATCAAATTTTAACCTTCATCAGTCTTTGTCCATCAACAATTCACCTTTCTTTCCTTTCTGATCCTTTTCTTCTCTTTAATTCCTGAGGGATAGACGTGGCGTTTGCTCAGTATTGGTGGGAAGATATTACACAGCTCTGATGGATGAGTGTTGAGAAGGTAGTGAAAGCCTGACTTTGATCTGAAGGGGCAAACAGCACCAAGTATAAGTCTCTGTATGTCCCTGGGAGATAAATGATAGATAACTTTTGTTCTTGGCTATAATTGTTTTCTGGGTCAGAATGGGATATTTGCTCCTGATAGCTGCTGAAGAGGGGGGAGAGAGAGAGAGAGAGAGAGAGAGAGAGAGAGAGGAGACACATGACTGATCTACCTAAACCCTCCCCCATGCATTTTCTATTCTTTATTTCTTTTTCACTTTAGACTCTGTGTGTGGTGTGGATGGGAGGGTGGAGAAGGGGACTGAATTTTTGGCAGCCAGAGCGTCTGTCTCTCCCATCATAAAATCCGGTGACTGGAATTGGTGTCACAATGACAGTTGTGTCTTGGGGGGAATTCCACACTTGGACAGCCAGTGCTTTACTGTCAACAACTACTCAGATACCGGTTATTTTCCTATTTGATTATGTCATAAAACGGCATCCTTAACCACGTCAGAATCAAAAGCCATCTTTTTTCTCCGATTAACAAACATGATGAGGTTGAATTATTTGCAATTTAATTTTCCAGAATGGTGTCTCCCCTGCCTTCTCGCTGCAGAGACCATGGTGTGGAGTTCCCTATCTATTGTTCTTTCCTTGTCAGCTGATGTTAGCAGGTTTGCTGAAAAGACAAGAAAGGGAGCCATGATTTAAGTGACAGCTTGAGAATGATCAAATCTCTCTTCCTTGTAACTATTCCTAAGAAAAAGGGAGAGGAAACATAAGCAAAGAAAGTAGGGAGACAGCTGCAATCAGAGAGCACAGAATAAATATAATTTATTGATTTATTAGAGGAAAAATACCTGAGTACAATAGACTTCCTGTACATATTTTGTTTATTTTTTAAAGATTTATTTGTTTGAAAGTCAGAGTTACAGAAAGAGAGGGAGAGACAGAAAGAGAGATCTTCCATCTATTGGTTCACTCCTCAGATGGCCACAATGGCCAGGACTGGGCCAGGCTGAAATCAGGAAGCAGGAGCTTCACCTGAGTCTCCCACATGACTGCAGGAACCCAATCACTTGAGCCATCTTCCACTGCTTTCCCAGGCCATTAGTAGGGAGCTGAATTGGAGGTGGAGCAACTGAGACAAGAACCCATTGGGGCCAGCGCCATGGCTCACTAGGCTAATCCTCCGCCTTGCGGTGCGGGCACACTGGGTTCTAGTCCCGGTCGGGGTGCCGGATTCTGTCCCGGTTGCCCCTCTTCCAGGCCAGCTCTCTGCTGTGGCCCGGGAGTGCAGTGGAGGATGGCCCAAGTGCTTGGGCCCTGCACCCCATGGGAGACCAGGAGAAGCACCTGGCTCCTGCCATCTGATCAGCGCGGTGCGCCGGCCGCAGCACGCTGGCTGCAGCACGCTGGCTGCAGCAGCCATTGGAGGGTGAACCAATGGCAAAGGAAGACCTTTCTCTCTGTCTCTCTCTCTCTCACTGTCCACTCTGCCTGTCAAAAAATTAAAAATAAAAAAAAAGAACCCATTTGGGATGCCAGTTTTGCAGGTGGTGACTCACCCACTATGCCACTGTACCAGCCCCATCCTGTACTCATTTTGAAATTGGACTACTGGAATGTTTTAATCTGTTGATATTGCTTTTTTACCTCAGTTATGTTTTTATCTTTAACTCTCCTAAGCTTCTGGAGGTACAGGATGCTAAAAGCAAAAGAGTAGAGAAACATCTGAATTATTCCATGAGATATAGAGTGATAAATTTTTAGGTAAAATGTTTACCCACACTCATGAGTATTCATAAATTATAAGAATCATTAGACAAAGTTTGTAACATTGGATACCATTGTGATATCATTGGATGTACCACCAGACTTCCTAGCAAAATATAATAAACTGTATTTCCTGAAGGAGATCTTTAAAAAGCTCATATGTAGATATGATGCCATGTCTTGTAGAGTTGGAACCATTTTATAGATGATAAAAATTTCAGATTGTGAAGTCACCTTTAATGCAAATTTTGAAACAAAATGCACCTGCTTAAAAAACCTCCTTTAAATTCAGAAATTAAATGTTAATTTAAAGTAATATCATGGATGAGAAATATGGTCACGCAAGCACTATAGAGTTGACAGATTTTGTTTTACAACTAAAATGTAAAATTGAAAAATGAAAGAAGTTTACTTTAAAGCAGTTAAAATATTGTACCAATTTTATGTGAAGATTATGTGGAAAGTATTTAGTGTCAATTTTTAATTTAATTTTTTTCTTATTTTTTCAGTTGATGAAAACTAGAATCAGAAAATGCAGTAACAAATTATTTTATTGTAAACTAATATTAAGTTGGCTTTCCTGTGGTGCACACATTCTTAGGTTCCTGATGGGATTGTTTCTTTCTTATTGCCATAGAAGCCAACATTTGAAAAATAGACTTAGTGTATCACTTGATATGAATCATGACATAACCGGTGTGTGTGTGTTTATACTTTACATACATACATATTCATGCATAATTATAGTTTATTTTCAGAAAAGTATTTTTAGGATAATTTTCACACTATTATAATATAATTCAACATAATTTTGCACACTTCTCAAGGCTCCTACTCACAAAGTGATGCTTTTCAGAAATGTTTTGTAAATGATAAGACAGCAGCAATGGGGGACCTGTATTTAGTTAAGCTGCTGCTTGGGACACCAGCATCCCCTACCAGAATATGATATTTCAGTCTGACTCTGCTCCCAATTCCAGCTTGCTGCTAATGCTGACATACTTGGACCCCTGTCATTCATCTGGGAAACCCAGATTGAGTTCCTGGCTCCTGGTTTCAGCCTGGCCTAGTCCTGACTTTCTGGAGTCCCCAGCAGATGGAAGATCTCTCTGTCTCTCTCTCTATATTTATAAAAAATTAACAGGTAAACACATTTTAAAGGCCAACAGCAATCTATATAGTTTGTAAGGTTTCTGATATAAATGATAAAGTTATTCATGGGAGGTTGTATTGTATCAGATTTCAAAATTTTAGAAGTACATGCATTGTAGATTTAAATTTTTTTGTATTATAGTCTCTTCTTACTCCTACATCTTAAATTCCGAGGAAAATATTTTTTAATTTAACTCAAGGTGGCTTTTTTGGCAAAGTTAAAATGGAAAGATTTGTAAACATTTCTTTTGAAATATGTTAAACCTACTCTGTATTTGTCAAGTAAATGTACCATGGGTTATGCCATAATTTTTATAGAAATGTTTGACCTAAATAAAACAATTCTTATGAAATATCAGACAAATTGCCTCATGCAAAATTGGTAACAGATTCAGAGTGACTTCTCTATTCTTTTTTAATTTGATTTCATTTGTAGTTGTGTAAACAAGCTTGGCAAGCATAAAATATGATTCCTTATGGCGTCTACCCATCTCCATGGAGACTGAGGAAGAGATATGGAGTGGCTGGTAGGCAAAAGGCAGAAAGTACGACATATGTTGTATGCAAACTTTTTTTTCAATTATAATTACTTTTAAATCTGTTTGTAAAACCAGAGTTGAGCATAATGAGACATTTTAAAACACTAAATATATATTTCTAGCATTTTCCATCATAAAAATTACTCGTATGCATCTTTTTGACACATTAACAAATCAAAATTTCACATTAAAATTTTCCAAAGAATAAGAAGATAGAAATGTGGCATTTTCAAGAATGAAGATTGGTGGTTTCTGTTTACTTTATCACATAGGTCATATCTATGATTTAAAACCATTATTAAATTTTAAGAATTGATTGTGCATATATTCAATTCCAAGTTATGTCAGCATATCTCACCATGGTTTAGTTTTCAAAAATCATATGAAATAGTCAAAAAATGACATGAGTCATGTATAGATATTGTTTGTCTGTTTTAACTTCTTTAAGATAAGCAAAGAATTCTCAAATAAATGTTTTTGTTTCACTGGCTTTATTTATTCTTTGTTTAATTCATTCATCAAAACTACAGCACATATTTAGTGAATAAGCTAAGTAGAAGTCAAGTTTCCCAAAGAATTTCAATTAGAGATTGCTCTTTGTTTTTGAAATTGATTTATTTTTATTTTAATCAGTTAGCCATTAATTTTTCACTAGGTGAACTCTTAAGATAATGTACGTAGTTAAACATGATGAATCATGGAACTTGCCGAGAAGTGATTGTCATATTTATATTTAGGGATATGACTTGATATTTTTCTCATTAAATAGCTAATGCTATTTTAGTTGTTTTGAAAACTGAGAATAGTACTAATCCAATCTTTAAACTTTGATTGTTTGATCTCTTTCCTTTCTGAAACACTGTAGTATTTTCTGTATGATTGACTCAATGCTATTTATGAGCCAAAATGTACTTATCATAGCAAAAATATGTTATAATTTTGTTTTACAATTTCTCCCTTAATGGAGTTTTTGTTTAAAGCCCTGTGTGTAGAAGTCTAAGAGCAGATAGAATATAAAGCAGACTCACATAGTGAGAGATTGTATATCGTCATTAATATATATGAACTTTATTATCTTAAATAAATCCCATGTTCTTTGTGATTCTAATAGCTATTATCTTACAAGATTAGAGCAATAATTTTGCTTTTACTTTAGAGTCTAATTTCCTAACTATTTCTGAGGATGCCATGACAGATCATTTCAGATGTGGGAACAGGCTCTACACAGCACATGAGGAAACAGGTTAAGTCAATGAAGTACTCTCATTCCAAATGCAGGAGCACATTTGGTTAAGGATGAGCTCCATGTTGCCGAAGCAGGGCTAAACATATTCTTTAGAGTCCTCATTATTCTTTCCTTTGATCATTGCCCAAAATGCTGCATGGAAAGTCATTCAGTGTCTTTTGCCACTTGAAATTAGCAGTGCTCTTTTAATCTTACTCTGAAGAATTTTATATAATTTGTTTGATAACAACTTTATTTAGTTAGTTATTCATCTCAAAATAGTTAATCTAACAAGGAACATCTGCCTATTTTATCAAAGGAGAAGAATGAATTCCTGGGGCCCACGTTTTGTAGGTTAAGCTGCTTCCTGCCATGCCAGCATCCCATACAGGTGACACTTTTAGTCCTAGCTGCTCCTCTTCTTATCCAGCTCCCTGATAATGCACCTGGGAATGCAGTAGAAGGCAGTCCAAATTCTTGTGCCCCTGCACCCATGTAGGAGACCCTGATGAAGCTCCTGGCTCTTGACTTCAGTCTGGCCCAACACTGGCTGCTATGCCCATTTGGGGAGTGAACCAGCAGATGGAAGATCTCTCTTTTTTCTCTCTCTCTCTCTCTGTCTGTAATTCTACCATTCAAATAAATAAACCTCTAAAAACAAAAATAATAGATTCTTGTAAAGCTCTTGGAATAATATATATTTTATATTCTGTACACCACCTGATTCCTTACAACAATTACTTCTTATCACTTTTTAAATTAGCCTTAAAAAAAGCAAGGAAGATCTAAAAAGGAGGTAGCATGGGATGGTGGGAAGAGGAGGAGAAAGAGAGGAAGGCAGTCCAAAGCTTGTATTATCTTATTTAGTGTGGTATAATGAGTCATTTCTTATTTCAGGAAGTGTTTATGCATCAATATGAGAATAAAAAATCTAATAGCAAAAAAAAAAAAAGCAATAAACTGCAGAAGAAAACAAACAGGAAGAGCAATGTTATGGAATAAGTAAAAGCATTATTTCTCACCCAGAAAAATGTTTTGGCTAAAATCTCTCAAAGAGGTCCAGTTTTGTTTCTCAAAAAATAAAACATAGTTTTCACCCAATTATGAAATAAGACAGTCTTCTACTTTAAAGTAGTGTTAAACTTCTACTAATTGGAACACTTAATTGCTGCCAACTAAAGCTCAACATTTAAAATGATTGCCTCATCCTGAAGCTTCTGGCTCCTGGAAGGTCTTTACTGTTTCTTTGTGTGTTCTGTTTCTGTCTTTATTTTGACTTTGAGAAGCCGTGTTTGGAAAAGGTTGTACTGTCTATGGCAATGTGTCCCGGTCCTCATTCTGTCCTGTGCTTGTTTTGCTTTAATTCTCTTTAGAGATTTAACCCTTATGGTGGCCTAAGCTTAGGAATAGGTGTGACTAACTCAGGGTTCTGAAAGAGTAGTATGTGCGATGCTAACGTATTAAACTAACATATATTGGGAACACTAACTAAAGAAAGAGCATGCCTCTGAGAGAGGCCACATGCACTGGATGGATGACACCACCTGAAATCCCACCTGCAAGACAAATGAGTGATTGAAAGAAGCAGTCATGGCCGGCGCCGCGGCTCAATAGGCTAATTCTCCACCTAGCGGCTCCGGCACACCGGGTTCTAGTCCCAGTCCGGGCGCCGGATTCTGTCCCGGTTGCCCCTCTTCCAGGCCAGCTCTCTGCTGTGGCCTGGGAAGGCAGTGGAGGATGGCCCAAGTGCTTGGGCCCTGCACCCCATGGGAGACCAGGAGAAGCACCTGGCTCCTGCCTTCGGATCAGCGCAGTGCACCAGCTGCAGCGCGCCAGCCGTGGCGGCCATTTGGAGGGTGAACCAACAGCAAAGGAAGACCTTTCTCTCTGTCTCTCTCTCTCTCACTATCCACTCTGCCTGTCAAAAAAAAAAAAAAAAAAAAAAAGAAAGAAGCAGTCTTCCTACTAACATGAAGATGTTGAAACAGCGCTTCTCAAAACTTCCTGTGGCCCCAACCCCTCCAGCATCCTGGGAAAGGGGCTGAGATTCTGACGAGCTTTCAGGTGATGCTGCTGCTACAGAGTTGAGGACACCACCTGAGATGCCAACATCAGGATGTGTTCATGCGGATCCACCACAAACCCCATCCTAATTAAGCTAATGTAAAAATAAGGCCAATTCCTTACACTCATAGCATTCAACTGACATTTCATGGGTGCCCGCATTGTGGCTCAGCAGATTGACAGTGGCATCTCGTATAAGTACCAGTTCAAATCCCAGCTGCTCTGCTTCCAATGCAGCTCCCTACTAATGTGCCTGGGTAAGCTGTGGAAGATAGCATGAGTGCTTGGATCCCTGCCATCCATATGGGAGACCTGGATGGGGTTCCAGGCTCCTGGCTTCTACCTGGTCCAGCTCTGGCTGTTGCAACCATTTGGGGAGTGAACCACTAAATGGCAGCTCTCTCTCTCGCTCTCTCTCTCTGCATCTCTGCCATTCAAATAAAGAAGTAAACTTTTTAAAAGAGAAATTTCATAAATATTATATTACTTAACCATTTTTAAGATAGTATAAAAGTGACTCAAAGAGTTTAAATGAGTTATCCAAGGCAACAGATAACAGTTAAAGCCATGACATTTAAATCTTCTGCACATGAGTCCCATTTTATTCAGCAGCTACAAAATAATTTAGCTCAACTCACAGCAGCATTTTTTGCAGTTGGGGAGGCAGTTGTAGGGGCTTACAGTCCTTTTTTGTTTTTAATTTGATACAAATAGGGCTTGCAGGGATACTCATTTCCAGGAAATCTCCCTCTATTTTCTGATGTTTTCTTAATCAACCATAAGCCCACAAATCAAAGTTTCTCAGTAGCATTTTGATCCTCTTAACTCTTGAGTAGACATTTTGGTCAACCAATAAAGCATTTTGACACCATTTCTGCCCCAAAACATTTATGCAATTGCAGACTCTTCAAGACCTAATTTGTGAACTCCCTTTATAATTTATCATTTGATGAAGGGCCAGTCTTGTAGTTCTTGAATTTGCTATTTCCCGTCTAGACAAGTATAGCAAGATAATTTTTTGGATAACTTTGCTGTTCTTTCCATTTTTTTAAACTATAAAATGATGCAATTGCTTTGTAGCTTATGAACTTTGTGCAGTAAAACTTCCCAAATAATGACCCATATTCATGTAGCAATTTTCCTCCCTTTTCCCTGACCCCTGTATCCCCAACTACCTTTTACTTCCCTTCCAGAGAGTGCTGTGATATTTCAGATTATTTCCACATTTTACACTGATTTTTGTAATGTTTTCACCAGTGGACAATCAGACTAATAGTATCTATTGGAAAGTTGAATATTTTTGTGGGATATATTTTCTATGGATGTAAAAATTCATGTATCCTTTAATTTTATTAAATAATATATTTTACTAAATTTCAAAAGAGATATCCTTTGTGCTCTTTTTTAGAGATATGTAAAAGTGAAGTCATATGTTTACATAAAACAATTTTTAAAAAGTTACCTAAAGAAAATTTGTAACATAAAATCCAAAATAGTCAAATACCAGGGCCACGGTTGTCCCGCAGTAGCTTATACCGTCACTAGCATGCGATGCATCATCCTATATCAGAACACCAGTTCGAATTCTGGTTGCTCCACTTCTAATCCAGCACCCTGTTAATGTATCTGGGAAGGCAACAGAATATATTCCAAGTGCTTGGGCTTCCGCCACTCATGTGGGAGACCAGAATCCAATCGTCCAATCCTGTTCTTCTGACTTTTGCCTGGCCAACCCTGGGCAGTTTTCTCTCTCTCTCTCTCTCTGTTTCTCACTCTACCTTTCAAATAAATAAAGTAAATCTTAAAAACATTAAGTAAAAAATTCAGCCAAATACCAGTATTAAGGTCAGGAAAATGGACCAGTGAAACATATTTTTTTGGATTTAGGAGATGTCAGAGTATAACTCTAGATAAAAGTTAATTACACACTCATAAAATGCTTCCTTTTATAACTGTATAAATTCAAATATAAATTTGAAGATGAATCACTTCCTTAGCTAGTTCCTATCAAGCTTGTATCCAGGATACCTGTGGCTTTGTTCTATTCAGTTCTAACTTGGCTACATGTCAATAAACAAGGCCATCTATTTCTGATGTTTATTGGTTAATAAATATTCTTACTTCCTAGTTCACCTGGGTTTTAAATAGGCCTAAAATTAGATAATTCAATTTTTCTATGAGAACTCTGATATGTGTGTAACAGTTCTGTATTATATTCTTATGATGGTGTAAAAATTCCAAAAACCATAGAGAATATCATAAAACTTTATAAAAATTTTTGTTTCTATAGTATAAATATTATCTAATGATAAAACTAGTACTCCATGTTGGGAGAACTGAAAATGCAACTAAAAGAGCACCATGAAAAATTTTTTTTTAGATGACAACTCTTTTTTTCTTTTCTTTTTTTTTTTTTTTTTTTGACAGGTAGAGTTATAGACAGTGAGAGAGAGAGAGAGAGAGAGACAGAGAGAAAGGTCTTCCTTCCATTGGTTTACTCTCCAAATGGCCACTACGGCAGGCGCTGCGCCGATCCAAAGCCAGGAGCCAGGTGCTTCTTCCTGGTCTCCCATGTGGGTACAGGGGCCCAAGCACTTGGGCCATCCTCCACTGCCTTCCTGGGCCACAGCAGAGAGCTGGACTGGAAGAGCAGCAGCCGGAACTAGAACCACCGCCCATAAGGGATGCCGGCACTGCAGGTGGAGATTAACCAAGTGAGCCAGGGCGCCAGCAGAGATGACAACTCTTCCGAAAACCAACGGCCACACAGTTCTAGGTTGTAATTCTTGCTCAATGTCTTGGTGTTGGTGTTATTGATGTTATCTGTGGAATGTTAATTGTGTTTTAAAGAGGAAACCAACTAAATGCTATCTACACATTGTTAGACAGCACTTTGTTTTATTTTAAAAGTAATCTGTATGATCTAGATTTTATATTTTCCTATAAAAAGAGACTTAATATTTTCTCTATTGCTAAGTTGATTTTAAAATGCAATTAAAATAAAATATGTGTGTAATTTTCTACTTTCTAAAACATTACTTCATAGGCTGTGATTAAATGGGAAAAATGTGTATGCTTGTATTTGATTATATAGATAAATATCAAGCCCAACTTTCTAGACATTAAAAAAATGTAAAAACTGTATAGTTTTACTTCCGTGAGGTAAATCCAAATCTATGACAATTTTATCAGGATACAAGTTGAGAATAAAGAGAGGTTTCTTCTTTTTCTGATAACTGTATTACTATTTCTTGTTTTTAATTAAATGAATAAATTAATATCTGAAGAAAAGAGTATCTTACAAGAAGAGAGTAATATTTAAAATTTCAACAACCAGAATGACATGAACTCTTAGCAGTTGCAACTAAATGCCTTATCGTAACCAAATACTGGAGTGAATGGCTTGTCAGGGCTGAGTTACAACCTGGTCTACAATGAAAAATATGATTTTTGGAATGTGATGGCACCATTCCTAGAGGTGGCTAATCATAAAATCAATTTCTTCACTAATGTCCATGCAACACAACATCCATGAACCAATGGAATCTGTGTACCTAGTTGCATTTTCACCACTCTTGGACTTACTTATCTTCCCAAAAAATCCTTATTAATTTTGGTTCTTATGTGTTACACTTCTTAGAGTGTTGTGATTTGGTTGCAAATTGATATGTATGGCCAGAAACCTAAATATCTTTACCTTTTCCTAATAAAATACATTATTGGTATATTCTACACATAATTTTGCATCTCTAACTTCTAAAAGATATTTGATTTTGATTAGTGATGTCATTTGACTAGGATGTATGTCTTGTACACATTAGTGAAGACATTCATTCAGTACCTACTCACCAAGGGCCTACTATGAATCATGATTTAGGGAAAATAATGAAAAACAGTAGAGAGAATGCAATAGCTAACACTAATAGCAGTGTTGCTCTGACCCCTACATATAGTAAGTTTGCTAAATTATCATGATTCTGTAAGACTCTACTATGTGACTCTTGCTGCCATCTCTTTTTTGCTGGTGAACAAAAGAAGGTACAGACAGGTTGAGTGAATTGCACAGTCATATGTCCAAGGTCAAACGATGAAATATGATTTTGTCCTTCATTGATGGGATCCCATTGTGCAATGTTGCCTCTCTGCTTTAAATGGGAATGGGATATTTCTAATACCTGGGTAACTTGATTGATATATCAAAACTGAGAACCATAAGAGTAAGATCTTCTAAACTGTGACTAGAGATTCTGTTTACATACAAGTCGAACCTAATAAAGTAGCACCTGCAGTTTACTCATGTCTACACGGTGTAAGAAAGACTAGAAATGTGAAAGGGTGACTCACTTAGGCAGAGAATAGTAAGGCTAGTTGGATTTCTGTGCCTTTTCCTTTCTTTTTCCAGCTGCCACTTTGATGCCAGTGAGGAGAGCTCCAGAAATGCAGCATGTAACCTACCTCTCCATTGGCTATACTCTAAACAGCAGACTCATCAGGCCACTGTGGAGCTACCAGGCGATAGCATATTAAGATAATGCTTGTTACCCATTTCCCGAATTGCAGAATAGTTGTGAACAAACCATCTGGTGTTATTTATTTTCTAGGTCCACAGGCGGGATAAGGCGAATACAGTGAAGTACAAACAGACTGCACCCACATATGGCAAGGAGGTAAGAGTCTCACACTGGCCAGGGTATACTGCTACATAAATGGTCAGACTCAAACCATCCTGACAGCATCCTGTCTGTCTTGTTGGAGACAAAGGATTTTACCAATGAGAGCTTCTCAGGTGTGTTACAAGGGGGCGGGAATGACATCGAACCATGAAACATACAAGTATGCACAAGAGCCTTAGAAGGACTCATGTACCATCTGTGAAAGAATTCACTTTTGCAACCTGCCACAGAGTGCTCAGATGATAACAAAATGAACCATGAAGACTACTTCTCCAATTTTCTCAAACTACACTGCAGGAAGAAATGAGACCCTGAGGCCCAGCATGAGTGAGGGCAGAAAAGAAAAAGAGAAAAGAAGAGGCCACATTCACCTTTCAGTCCCTGAGCCAAGGTCAGAGCTGCACAGGTAGATGGCAGAAGCTGTGTCTTGCTCATGGGATCTGAAATGCAACTGTTGGGACCAAAAGGAGTTCATTGATAAAATAATACTTGTTCTTATAACTGAAATGTATGGCAAAGGATTCCATTCAAGCCTTGGAAGAGACCAGAGGTGTTTTAAGGCAGTAAGAGGAAAAATGATAAAGCCATTTCTTATGTGTAACTCCATTGTAATCAGTCCACGTATTAAAGGGATTTTAGAACAATGGCACCTCTCTTCCTGAAGCTCAAAGTCCATTGGTTGGAGAATTACATAATTATACAAGTTTTTATATTAAGATGCAAAGGGGGAAAGAAGCATAGGATTTCATAGCAGGAGAGGGTATCTGATCTAGTGAGCTAGAAGAGAAAAACACGGTTAAATTGGGACCTAAAGTATGATTGTATTCATCAGCTAAAACATGTAATTAGTGTTTTGGTTTGGGGCAATTCTGTCCAAGGAGTCCTGTGTTAGAGAAAACCTGACACTTAGCAGGAACTGAGTCCAACATGGACATTTTTGTTTAAAGTGAGGAAAGAGGGTTTAATATTATGTGTAGGGTATGACTAAGTAAATGCAATGTTTATGACCATATACCAGATAATATGACATTTACACATTTCTTATGGTCTCTGTGTGTGTATATATATATGTATATATATATAAATAAATATATATATAATTTATATATATAAATATATATAAATAAATATATATATATATATAAATTTCTACATATGAGGGGAAATGCATGAGTTTTTTTATGTATGGCTTATTTTATTTTGCATAGTGATCTTATTTCATTTTGTTGCAAATGTCAAGATTTTATTATTTTTCATGGATGAATTATATTCCTTTATATATATAATATAATATATGTATATGAGAGAAATGCAATTGATAGAATGTAAAGGGTCTTAGCAAATAATGATTCTAAAGACATTAACAAAAGTTGGGACTTTACCCACTTTATTATCACTCGAATAATTTTGAAGAAGATATTTAGCTCTCTTATAGTTTTCATCTGCTTTTCCCCAAAAGTATAAAAAAATGGGTCTGCAATACTTATTTATTCAAGTAAAATATACTCCAGTATACTTGTTACAGCATGGTAAAGAAGATTTTTCAGTTCCATCATTGTGAGAAAATGAATCACTGCAATGGTGTTTTGCAGTATGGAAGAGAGATTGGGCTTAGCTCTGAATTCAGCCTGGGCAAGTAGAGTTCAGCGGATATAAAATTAGTAAAAGGAAACATCATGTTTAAAGGGAGATTTTGATTGCTTCAATGAAAGGCAGTTAAGTTTTTAAGGACAAAATGCTTACTTGTTTACCATTGTAGAAGTTCAAGATTGGTTTGGCCTCTGGTGAGAGTTATGGATGGCAATGGTGGGCACAGGTAGAGAAAGGATTGAAACAATGAGAGACAGAGAGAATGGCCCCAAACTCAGGGTTTTTATAACAACCTTTTTGTGAGAACTACCTTCTTCAGGCATGCCCTCAATGATCCAATGCCTCCACTAGGCCCCATTTTATAGAGGTTCCAGTACCTCCCAATAATGTGAACACATTAGGTGATACACACACTAATATACAAAGCATAGCACCAACCTTATAGGTTGCCTGCTGAAGACATGAGGGTGGTGGTGAAGGGGGAGGAACCTGAGCAGATATCAAGGGGATTCATGGTAAACTGAAAATAAGTGTCCTTGCTAACACTGAATTTTACAAGGAAATGTATCCATGGGTCTATGGAGGGTTTCAGAAGGTTAGCCAAAGTTTGGTCCAGCAATATACCTTTGTCAATGCCCCCAAACACCTTAAAGTGTGATAGACTTTCTATTCTTTTAACTCTACTTTCTTTCCAACCAAGCAGCTGTCCCAACACTTGTTTCTTAGAGGAATTCTGGAACTGCAGGTAAATATTCTGACACTCCAAATTGTACATGCATATGTAGTATGCTACTACAGCTCACATTTTATTGAATCATACTATTTTTGTATTTTGTGAGGCCTATATCCAAGTTTCTTGTTTTAACTGAAATAAAACTACAGTAAAAACAACTTGAGGAACCTTGGGAAATCATTTAAATCAATAAGAGCCTCTAACGTGTTTACTAAGAGACCCAAACACCAGATGTTCAGCCTTCCTGTGTCTATGACAGATGCTCATTAATAGCAGTTACTGCTTCTGCCTCTGTCCCCAAGGCTTGTGAATATGCTCATCTACCTCATTTTGTTTAGCATAAAATGCATGCCTCCATATCTTTGGGGATGTATTTGTCTCACATTATACACGTTTCAGAAACACTACCAAAGACTTACTTTGCATGAATCTGCAAGTCTAGATAAACCAATAGCTTTGGTGAGTTATTACTTGAAGTGTGATTTCACAAAATCATGGGTGCATCATCTGGAAGTGCTTTGAAGTGGTGGCTTGATATGGAGGCCAGATGCTGTGTTACTCACCTCAACTTGTTTGAAGAACATCAAGTCCTATAAGCAGGAACACTCTCTCTACTCAGATAAACACCACCCTTAACTGAGGGTATAAGCAGTCTTCTATTCTGGATGAAATGACCAATTTGGAGAGGACAGTTCCTTTGTAGCTGTGTGAGAAATAAGATTGTCAAGGTCATCAGAATGTGTTTACCACGGGTGAACCCCACAGAAAAGAAGTGAGCCTTTACATTTTATTAAGAAGTCAAAAGAGAAGATGAATGTCCCCATAGAGTTTATACATTTTATTCCACATGGTACTTTTAAAGAATGTTATAGAATTAAATTCTACTAAACATGGTTACCGCATTATGTAGTAACTAGCAGTTTTTGTTTTCAAAAGGTATAGTTACATCATGTGAGGACTATGATATTAACACCTGTCTTTATTGAAGCCATCACAAAGCGGAGAAATGACTAAGAGGACTTGTTTTTCTCTTGGAAACTGTTGTAACTGATTTGCTGGTGCCTTTTAATAGGTGGTTTGTTGTTGTTGTTGTGTTGTTTTGTTTCATTGCCAAGACTCCAGATTCAGAAAGGCATGCACTGAAGGTTTCTACAATGATGTATTAAGGACTCAGGGTCTATTTCAGTATGTTTAAACATAATTTGCCACTAAGGGAGAAAAACATTTCCCAATCTCAGATTATTGGGGAAAATGGATAAATAAATTTGTAAAGACTGAAACTTTTAAAATCTGTAATTTCCAGAATATCACACTCATGAAGCCTTCAGTGAAACAGTTGATGGTTCTATTATAAGCATATTAATAATCTGTGCCCTGTAACTAACTACAGTGAGTATGAGATATTCTAATAGGAAACAGAAATAATGTAAAATATTGACGTTTTAATTTCCTAAAGGTTTAAGAACAAATATATTATCTTTGTTAATTGATTACTTATTAGATTGAAATTCAAAAATTTATTCTCCAGTGGCAAACATCAAATAAAATTTCACACAAATAAAAAATTTAAGATAGTTTATATATTTTCTTTAAAAGTATTAATTTCCCAATTGTCAGTTATACTTAGTTATGACATACATTTTTTTTTGACAGGCAGAGTTAGACAGTGAGAGACAGAGAAAAAGGTCTTCCTTCCATTGGTTCACCCCCCAAATGGCCACTATGGCCAGCGCGCTGCGCTGATCTGAAGCCAGGAGCCAGGTGCCTCCTCCTGGTCTCCCATGGGGTTCAGGGCCCAAGCACTTGGGCCATCCTTCACTGCACTCCCGGGCCACAGCAGAGAGCTGGACTGGAAGAGGGGCAACCGGGACAGACTCTGGCACCCAACTGGGACTAGAACCTGGGGTGCTGGTGCTGCAGGCGGAGGATTAGCCAAGTGAGCCACGGTGCCGGCCATGACATACATATTTTTAAACAAATATTTGAAATAATATATTACGATATCTCATAAGCTTATTATTTAAAACATTTTTCTAGGGATAAAATATGATGATTAGAGAGATTTTAAGAATGCACCTTTTACAATAGACTAATCCCTCAAGTTGGAGGCTCCATAAGCAAAAGCATGAACTTTGGAGGCAGGAAAGGTGAGCCTGTGCCCCAGCTGTGTCACTGGGAGCTGTATGACATGGGCAGTTGTCTGCTTGCTGACTCCCATTTTTCTCTGCTGTTAAATGACTGTAGGAATAATAACCACTCAGGTTTCTGTAAGAATTAAATTCCATTACATATATGATGCTGTTATTTTCTCTCTCCCGTTATGCTCATACATGTAATAGAACAAGGTTTTCTCATTATTTATTAAACAATAGGCTAGGAGATGCAACCACAAAAAATCTGTCAGATAGAAAGAATAACATGAATATTAGAGACAAAAACTTTCAAACATTTATGGATACTTTATCAAATGATACTAATAAATATAAGTGGGAAAATTTAAAATATTTTCAAATGTATCTACTTATATTATACGAATTAGCACTCTGATAGGGGATTGGCATTGGAAGCATGGTAGCTTAACCCACTGTGCTACAAAACTGGCCCAATTTAACAATGTCCCAGTGTGTTATTATTTTGATGCATATTTTGTGTGAAGATTATAACACACTAATTCATTGGTTTGAGCTCTGATTCTCATGTTGGTGAGAAACAGCTGTATTGGTCAGTAGCACACTCATGTTTAGTAGAGGTACATGACCCTATGAACTCTGAGTGACTAGAAATGTCAATTACATAGGTATCTGTAGTCACTGAGCAGGACGGTTTAGATCTGGAAAGTTCATTTTCTTTGGAGGATAAAAGAGTGACACCAAAAAGAGAGGACACAGAAGAATATTATGAGGAATTGAGAGTCTTGGTATGTAGTAACCTGGATTGATTATACAATTTGTGTAAAGAACTTCCTAGATGCTATGGAAAAGGAGACAAAAAAGGGAAGAGGGGGTGGGGTGCTGTGGCTAAGCTTCCACCTGCGACTCCAACATCCCATTTGGGCATAGATTTGTGTCCCGGTTGCTGCTCTTCTGATCCAGCTCTTTGCTCTAACCTGAGAAAGTAGTAGAAGATGGCCCAAGTGCTTGGGTCCCTGCACCTACGTGGAAGACACAGCAGAAGCTCCTGGCTCCTGGCTTCAAATCAGCTCAGCTCCAGTCATTGTTGTCTTCTAGAGAGTGAACCTGCAAATTGAAGACCTTTATCTCTGTCTCTCCCTCTCTTTCTCTGTAACTCTTCCTCTCAAATAAATAATATATTTTTTAATTGGGGAATAGGTGTTTAGTCTAGTGAATAGGATGCCTTCATCCCACATCAGAGAGTCTACCCTGAATCCCTGGTTGTGGCTCCTGACTCCCGCTTCCTGTGTAGATCCTAGGTAGATGATAGTGGCTCAGTATCTCAAGTAATTGGGTTCCTGCTGTGCATGCAGGAGACTTGGCTTGATTCCTAGCCTTCAGCTCCCAATTTCACCCTGCTCCCTCCAAATAACCTGACCATTGTGTGCCTTTGGGGGTTGAAGCAGTAAATGGGAGCACTCTCTCAGTCTCCTCTCTTTCTCTATCTTAAAAAAAAGAATACAATATTGCTTCTTCTATCTTTAGAGGGATTTAGGGCTGCATAAGAATGAGCAGCAGCAGTAAAAGGGAAATGGACAAACAACATAAATTACCTTTCCTTAAGTGTTCAACACTGCAGGTGCAATTCCCATAATGGCAACAGATGACTTGTCAATACTGCATGAAGGAGTGAAGTCAAAGTTCACTCTACTAACTACAAATCTCAATCTATTTTTGCCACAAAGCCAGGATTGCTCTGTTATAGTAGCTAGGATTTAAAGCCATGTCTCTAAATTTGAATGTTTTCCATGATTATTGTTTTGTTCTTTTCCTCCAAAAATATGGATAGTGAAAATGTGTATCTTGAAAAGCTACTTACGAGTTAGTTTGAATTCACAGGGAAGCCCTTAAAGACAGAGTATTGTTTGGGAGTACACCAAAGGAGAGACTCAACAAAGAAGTTATTAAAAATTTAGAATCATTTTAAACATGCTGAATTGCTTTTAATGTGCTTTAGATCCGATCAATGGAATATTACTTATAAAATTACAGGATGGAGTGAAAGGGTCGTTATGTCAACATAAATAATAATCTTTGTTCTTAAGGGTGTAATTACTTAGTAAAGGAGAAAGCATCTACCTTACTAATTATAATGCAAGTGTAATAGGTACGATTATAGCTGTCAAGCCATTATGTCCAGTAGCCTGCAGGAGAAGGAATCCTCAAGGTGGAGACAAGTGTCTTGTGTGGTGGGGAGTATAGAGGGTGTCGTGAGGCACTAGAAAATTAATAGAAAACAGAGACAATGCTGAGAATGGCTCTAATAGGTGAGAGCTCATTTGTAGGCTATTACAAGTGAAAATAACAGGAGCCCACATAATGTATTTTCAAAGCTTCAAAGCAGGTCCATTTCAATCTTGCAAAGGAAATGGAAACCTAACTTCCGGGTTCCTATGGGGTTAGGTGCTGTGTCTCATTGCAGCACACCCTTCACCATTCTGTATCCTCCAAAACCTTGTGACTTCACAGACCCCAGAGGCAAGTGGTGCAGTTATGTTGCTCTCCTTGTAAATGATGTGAACCACGCAGAGGTGTGTATTTATACTAGTCTGTTTCCTGCCACACAAGACTGCTCTGTTCTCTTACCTCCACCCCCACTGCCGACATACAGATGCACACAGGCATACACACACACACATACACACACACACACTCAGGAAAGATTTATGGTTCTGCTTGGTGACTAGCTATTAACTACAGCCTTTGGCTATATGAAGATCACTAAAACATACACAGGGTGGAACTCATTTATACAGAGAGGCAACATCAAGTTCAGGAAGGTAATGCTAGAAACCAGCCATCCCCGTAGGATTAGCTGAGTGTCACTGGTGATTTTTTTTCTTCCCGTGTTAAACTTTCTTTTTTCCTGTGAAGATTGTTATTTTGTACTGCAAACATCTAGAGCAAACTGAATAAAATAAGCGACTTGTCTAGACATTGCCTAATAGGCCATGGGGAAGGGGAAAGAGGGTGGGGAAGGTTTGCAGCATTAGCCCTTTCTCGATGATCAGTTACATGCCTCTACGATGAGATATTTTCAGAAAAATAGTACTGATGACATGACACATGTACTTTTTTTTTGGAGGGGAGAGAGGTGGATTCTTTGATTAGATTATATTCAAAATAAACCATGTGGTACTTTTTTACCTATGAAAGCATCACCTTCTTAATTTTGAAGAGATGAATAATTGTGATATAATTGAATAATGAGTAGACACATAAGACGGTGAATTTATAGAAAAGAACAAAGAAAGTGCTACTGAACCGCTATTATCTATGCAGCTCCTAAGTAGAATAGAATAGAATTGGCCAGGGCGGCAGCAATTCCCACAAAGCAAATCCATTTCCTTTCAATGCTGTTCTGAAAATCCTTATATGGTAACAACAACAACAACAACACACAACTGAGAATATACCAGTCCTGTATGTACTTCTTCTTCATTACAGCCCTTTTGTTCTCCACCTAAATTAGTGTTGTGACTCTTTTTTTTTTTTTTTTTTTTTTTTTGACAGACAAAGTGGACAGTGAGAGAGAGAGACAGAGAGAAAGGTCTAAGGTCTTCCTTTGCTGTTGGTTCACCCTCCAATGGCCGCTGCGGCCGGCACACCGCGCTGATCCAATGGCAGGAGCCAGGTACTTATCCTGGTCTCCCATGGGGTGCAGGGCCCAAGTACTTGGGCCATCCTCCACTGCACTCCCTGGCCACAGCAGAGAGCTGGCCTGGAAGAGGAACAACCGGGACAGAATCCGGCGCCCCGACCGGGACTAGAACCCGGTGTGCAGGCGCCGCAAGGCGGAAGATTAGCCTATTGAGCTGCGGCGCCGGCCGTGACTCTTGACCTACATAAATTTTAGCTGCTTTCATATTTCTATGCTAGGCATTTTCCAATACTTTTGTTGTCATGTGTATGACAGAAAAACTTATGTTAATTAGCACATGCATATATATAGCTTTGATTCTCTGTTTTCAACAGATGAGAGTTCTCTGCAAGATTCATTGGAGAACGTGTCACAGAAATTTGTTATAAAAAGTGAGTGAGATATGGTGATGTCAGAAACAGAGGACCTGGCCGGCGCCGTGGCTCAATAGGCTAATCCTCCACCTTGGGGCGCCGGCACACCGGGTTCTAGTCCCGGTCGGGGCGCCGGATTCTGTCCCGGTTGCCCCTCTTCCAGGCCAGCTCTCTGCTATGGCCAGGGAGTGCAGTGGAGGATGGCCCAGGTGCTTGGGCCCTGTACCCCATGGGAGACCAGGAAAAGCACCTGGCTCCTGGCTCCTGCCATCGGATCAGCGCGGTGCGCCGGCTGCAGCGGCGGCCATTGGAGGGTGAACCAACGGCAAAGGAAGACCTTTCTCTCTCTGTCTCTCTCTCTCACTGTCCACTCTGCCTGTCAAAAAAAAAAAAAAAAAAAAAAAAAAAAGAAACAGAGGACCTGTGTCTAAAATACACGGTAAATGACAAAGCAATGAAAACAACCCAAAAGGAGAGTGGCAGAAGCAGTGAGAAAAGAAGGAGTGGATAGGGGTAGTGCAGTTTGAAGTATGGATGAAGAAGTGAATTTGGGAGTGGAGGAAGTTATGCCTCTCTATGAATCCCATCCTTCGTGTGTGTGTGTGTGTGACAAAGTCTTTTCAGGAATATTCCCTGGAGCAGCCATTTAGCCTCATAGTTAGGATGCCACTTGACATGCCCATGTTCCATAGCAGGGTGCCTGAATCTGGTTCCCTGTTCAGTCTTCTCATTCCAATTTCTTCCTAATGCAGACCTTGGGAGGCAGTGGTGATGGCTCAAGTAATTTGGTTCTTACCACCAATATGGGAAGCTTGGAGTAAATTCCAGACTTCTGGTGAGCAATTAAAGAAGTGAATGAATGTAGCTCTCTTTCTGTATGTCTCTACTTTTCAAATCAATTTTTAAAGATTTACATATTTGAAAGAGTGACACACACACATACATACATACACACACACAGAGAGAGAGAGAGAGAGAGAGAGAGAGAAAGAGAGGGAGAAAATCATCCAGGGGCCGGCGCTGTGGTGCAGTGGGTTTATGCCCTGGCTTGAAGCACGCTGGCGTCCCATGTGAGTGCTGATTTGAGACCTGGCTGCTCTACTTACAATCCAGCTCTCTGCTATGGCCTGGGAAGGTAGTGGAGGATGGCCCAAGTCCTTGGGCCCCTGCATCCATGTGGGAGACCCAGAGGATGTTCCTGGCTCCTGGCTTCAGACAGGTGCAGCTTTGGCCATTGTGGCCAGTTGGGGAGTAAACCATAGATAGAAGGTCTTTCTGTCGCATGCGCGCTTCTCTCTCTCTCTGTCTCTCCTCTCTCTGTGTAATTCTGACTTTCAAATAAATAAATAAATCTTTAAAGAGAGAGAGAGAGAGAGAGAGGGAGAGAGAGAATCTTCCATCCACTGGTTCACTCCACAAACCACAAATGGCCACGATGACTGGGGTTGGGTGAAACCAGGGGCCAGGAACTCCATCAGACCCCCCGCTTTGTAGAAAGGGTACAAGGACTTGGACCATCTTCTGCTGTTTTCCCAGGTGCCTTAGCAAAGACTCAGTCAGAAACATCTGGGACTTGAGCCAGTACTCCAATATGGGAAGCAGACATTGCAAGTGGCTTAACCCACTGCACCACAATATTAGCTATTCAAGTAAATTTATAACAGGAAAACTTCCGGTATTGTGTTATTCCCATCTGCCATTTTCAAGAAGCTCTAAAAGTGTTTAATGACTTATTAACCCTTAACGAAAAAGGATTTTAGGTAACCTGACTTTTTGTTGACTATATATATACATTATGTATGTAGATCTGACTAAAGATTGTTTTTAAAAGATAAAATCATCACTCATAAAATTATGAAAAAAGTACCAAATATTTTATTTAACCCCATCATTAATAGAGGATTTGATAAGATATTACAAATGGTTCACAGGAGAATTCACAGTCCTACATTGATTCGAGTAAACCAGAAATGTCAAAATGAATTTGCAAACAGATGCAAACTTTGCTTTATTTCTCATGGGAAGGAAGGTAAATCAATGGTCTCTTCACTGGAGAGAATTCATTTTAAAACTATTAAATGCTATGAGTTCATGGAGACTACTTGGAAGTGCCAGCTGTTCAGACACTCACTAATCATTTTGTCCATTTCATAGTCTTCAATAGTTTTCCCTGCTGCATGCATAGGTTTCACACTGATTTTCGGATTAGAATTTAGAAACCATGCTTTTAAGACAACATACATATACTGAGTACAAAATGACTCAATTTCGGCAAAGTAAAAATCTTAACGATTCAATTAACTTCTCAATTTTCACAAGAGTTGTTTGGCATTATATGTCCTCAGATTCTGCTAGTGATCTAAACTTCCATCTGTATTAAACCTTTTTTGTTATTTTATTGAAAACTTGAACTGATAAATCTTCCTTTCCCCATTCTTACCACATCAGTGCTGTCTTCATCGTCCCAAAGGAAAAGTGAAATATCAGCATGCAACCTGAGTTTCCCATGCTACTGGCATGGAGACAAAAGTGAAAAAAACATAGTGGTGGAAAAGGATGAAAGAAGAAGAAATATCCATTACAGAGATTGAGCAAATTTGTTTAAAGTGATGCTCTTACTCACTGGACCTCAGATTCAAAGAATTTAAAAATTGCATTTTATTTGTCTTATGAATGAGTACTGAGAGTTAAATGCTAAGTCCAAATATACAGAATCTTATCAACCTGAATGGCTACTAAATTAAAACTATACTATTGATTTTTTTTTTTGTCTCCTGAGAGGCCCATTAGCAAAATGAAATTAATCAT
Organism: Oryctolagus cuniculus; assembly: GCF_964237555.1. Taxonomy (NCBI): domain Eukaryota; kingdom Metazoa; phylum Chordata; class Mammalia; order Lagomorpha; family Leporidae; genus Oryctolagus; species Oryctolagus cuniculus. The sequence continues at coordinate 145,875,299 of NC_091434.1, forward strand.
TAACCTGAAAGCCAGATAATTAAAGGTGCTGTATGAATACACAAGTATAATATTACAAATACATTTATGTTGCTTTACTAATATCTACTGAATTCTACTTTTAGACATGGGGCTTATTTAAAATAATGTAACATTTTAAGCAAAGGTAGATTGCATTTACACCTAAGAAACCAAAAGACAAAATATTTTTATTTTGTCTGATGAAAGGCTCAACACCATAAAAATCAGTCTAAACACGGACCACACTACATCCTGAGAATGGGTTAACACACTGTTTCTGGTTTGCATCATCCATGTTAATAACACTTTCAACTGAAGGATGATGTATATCCTCATTAAAGTGAAGTAAATGTAGGAAGTTTAGTCTAAGAATCAGCATAATTTTTCTTGTTTGTATTTTGGTGGCACCTAGAAATTGAGATTAGTTGCTTCAAGCTTGTTTTGTGTCATTTCCTGAGTGATTTACTATGGGTAGAAATTGAGTTTTAGTTCAGAGTTTATACTGCGTAAATCACTAGGAGTCAATAAGAATGAATTTCCAGGAAATGATTTGGTGCTGGTACCAAAAACAATAAAAAAATGCTCAAGTGTTAATTTTAATTAAGTTTCTGGATAAAACTTACATTATTTAACATTCTTGCCTCAAATTGGCCATGAAGAACATAAATTTTATGACTTGTTAAGAACAAATGACTATGGTTTTTCTCAGCAAACAGCAAGCATAGCAATGCTAAATAAGGAACACGAAATTATTGCCTTGTTTACATCAAAATACAATACTGAGGCTTTTTGTATTTTGCCTGACATGGAGAGGTAAATAGGCAATAAAATAGAATAAAGAATAAAATAGCTGTTGCTAAAATTAAATTAATCCAAAAGAAGTACTCAAAGGTATTTATCATTAACGTTACTGGTTGTAGTTTGAACTCTTTGCTTTTAAACCAGATACCAATCATAATCACAGCTAGCACAGAATGGCAGTGTTTCTGAGAAAGGTTCTCTTTTGGACCAAATGATCATCAGGAACCTTTGACCCTCTTCCTCCTTTACATTAGGATACTGCCTTGAACCTTGGTCTCAAGCCTTCGCAGACAAGAGGTAGCAAGAATCTTGCTGAGTCAGTTTGAAAGGAATCCCTCCCTCTTTGATATCTGGTTCACTTGAAATCTTCCCCTCAACATTTTGTCAAATGTTTCATCCCCTACCATCCCAATCTGATGTGCCATCAGCAAATACCTTGGTGCCACCAAGCTACTCTCTGCCCTGATGCCTCCTGTTAGAAATTTTCTACCTACCAAACTCCAACCTCCTCTCACCTGCTCATTCGATACCAATCCCTACTAGTCTACACAGTATATGAAGTCGACCTTGGTTTCTCTTCCCTATTATGATGGAGCTGACAGCATTTAGTCTTGAATAAAGTCTTTCTTAAGGTTTTAACAGATCAAAATACTTTCTCAACAGTTTGAAGGTGGGATCTGAGCCAGTGTGAATATCAAAAAAGTGTGTTAGATGTCAAACTGTTTTGAAAATACAAAATTAATTATTTAACCTCCAATTTATTATTCATCATGTCAATTTTCATCACGTGATTTAATATTAGTGTATGAAAACAAATTAGTAAACATATACTTTTATGTATTCAAATTTTATAGAAATGCAATAATATAAAAGGTTAGATAACCTTGATTTTTTTCAACTCTTTCCCCAAGATAACCTGTATCAATATTTGATGCATTTTTCTAATATGTTTCTTCAGAATGTATATTTTTAAATTATTTGTTAGAGTCCTTAAATCATCATTTTTCTATCTATGACTGAGCTATAAATGTATCCAGATTTTATAAATATTTAATATATGTAAAATATAAAGAGACAGTAATTCTGCTACTAAAAAAACAAAAAGCAAACACAGTGCTTTATAACACTCAAACAACATGCAAAATCTTTCTCTGTGAAGATTCCTAGGGTTATATGGGATTTATGATTTTTAAAATCCTCATTACAATCACAAATAAATAAAATGCAAATCCAGTACCTATTGTGTCTTTAGTGAATAACCAGCACAACAATGATAGGGTTTTCTCCTGATACTTTTTGTCTGTTCTTGATATCATGTCTTTAGGAGAGCTGGGTGTGATAATAGAGTTGGACCGGATTAATTGACTTTCTTCTAATCATGTGGAAGCATAAATGAGGATGTGCTGTTCCCTTCCCAGAACCACTACTGAACCAGAATCCCAGCTCTTCATTTTATTTTTATTCCAATCCTGACACTCTGACTCTGCAGCCTTCTTCAAATCATCACTGTGATCACTCCACCCCCCAATTTGTTTTTTTGTGCATCACATCAGTAGATGGTTCATGCATGTGTTCTCCACCCAACCTTGGCCAGTCTCATTCTGATGTTTCCTAAACCGATGTTGTCCATCAGTGAAGACCTCCAAGTTCCCATCATTTCATTGTCCTCAATGATGCTGACCTTTACTTATCTTCACTCTCCATCGACCACCCAGGAATATAACACCACTCAGAGCCTCATCAGCACAGCCACATCCAGCAACTCGAATTTTGTACTTGGCCTGTGCAATCCAAACTTCCTGTCTTGTTTTCTTTCCCACTTCCCCACACCCACTAGATCGGTCTCCAACTTGATTGAGAACATCAACGTCTGAATGCCTCTCTTTCTTTAACTCTCTCTTATTAAATCTGTTTGTGGTCCTTATGTGCTTTTTCTCAGGAAACTTTTTAAATCATTTTTTCCTGATTTTCCACTATCCATCCCATTACTTCTGCTGGTTGGTTTGTGGGTGAGCCAAGCAGAGTTGTCTTGTCTGCCTCATCAAGGTCTCCTTCTCTTTCTGTCCGTTAGGACTTGAGCTTATCTAGTCTTTTTAGGCAGCAGTATAGACTTAATAGCTAAAAAAATAACTTAATAGCTAAAAAACCCAAGAATTTATTTCTCACAGTTCTGGAGACTGTGAAGTCCAAGGTCAATGTATCCGCAACTTCTTTGTCTGGTGGAGATTTACTTTCTGGTTTGTAGATGGCACCTGATGGCTGCATTTGCATATGGCTTAAGGGGGTATGGCAGCCAGTTCATAGATTGTGCTTTAGAGCTCTGTCCTCACACGGTCAAAGGACACAAGGCATCTCTCCAGGGACTTTTTAAAGAGGGTACTGATTGCATATATGAACGCTTCAATCTCATGACCCAAGCTCCTTCCAATGATCCACCTTTTCCTACCATCACTTGAGGGTTAGAATTTTACCATGTCAATCTTGGTAGACACAATATTCAAATCATGTCCAAATATCTACAGGAAAATATTTTTCACTTAAGCTAGGTATACATTTATTTTGTTTTGTTTGTCATCACTATTTTGAATAAACTCAACTGATAAAGCCAAGGCCCCATGAGCTAGAGTATAGCACGTCTCTGTGTCTGTGGAGAATATAATGATTGAAGAGAGGCTGGGGAATGCTCTAAAATGATTATTCAAGGATTCTTAAATTGGAGTTCTGAGTTACTCAAGCAGTCTTCAGATAGCAATGCACATAATAGAACTGATTTTATTGGCGCGAATCAAAGGTAATAATCAGTAAACTACACCCTCATAACGCTCAACCTCCAATTGGCAAGCATCAATCATTGCGTAATTGTGGCTTCTTTCCATATCAAGACCTAAGAACTGAAAGAACAGGTTGTTTCTCCCTTATGCACCCAACATCTGATGGCAAACAAGAGCAGAAAAGGAGATGCACACACACACACAGTGCGCACACACATTCACAACAGCCCCACTCAAAAAAGAGAAGAATGGAAACTGAAAAGCAGTCACAAGTCCATGACTATTCTAAGGTCCTGCCAAGTGGCCACTTTGAATACCTCTCATCCTGGAGGTCAGAAGTTTCCTTAAATAGGACACTTTGCTCTTGAGAGAGCTTTTTCCCTTGATTCTCTTTGACCATTTCTAAAGGAGGCTGCACAATCTTCTTAGCTCACTTCCTGCCCATAGAAGGCTAGAGATGCACAGAATCATTTACTGTTCACAGGTTTTCCTGAATCAGGATCATGACTCCTTCACAGTTGCTGTTCTTCCAATCTGTGTGCTTCCAGTCTATGACTGAATGTCACGACTATTTGTGTGCTTATTTACAGAAAAAGAAAAGAAGAAGAAAACAAGGATTTCTATACTTTACCCAATCACAATCTCAGGAGTTAAAAAAAAAAGGAGACGGGGTGGTAAGACATATTTAACAAACTTGTCCAATACTTTTGGTTGTATGTTTTTGGGAACCCTAGATTTTATTCGATGTGGGAGTTGTCATGAGGAGGCATATGGGGGTCTCAGAACCTGACCTATGGTAGTGACAGAGAAGTTTGAGAAACAAAGAATAAATTCCCGAGATTTTGATATAAAATCTACAAAAATTTAGAAAAATTACATGTGGAGATATAAAAAAAAAACAGAATCATGATAAACTTCAAAGTTTCACATGACATAGAGTGTTGAAGGGCTCTCTTTACACAGGCAAGTATACAAAAATCAGAGTTGCACTTGATTTGCAAGTATCCATGGACCATGTATAGAAGATAGATATGAACTCAGGGACATCATAATTAGAACATTAAAGGAAGTGGAGCTTATAGTCTTTGGAGTGATAGCGTTTCAAATGATTCTGTTCCATTGCTGTTGATCCAAGTTCATATTGACCTACCACATTTTCGTCAAAGTTTATGCAAGCAAGGACTCATTGATGATATTTTATGCACTTAAAATAATTATGGTTGTTTTCTTAGGAAATTATGAGATGGGGGTCTGTGTTGTGATGCAACGGGTTAAGCTGACATTTCTGATGTTGGCATATTATCCCATATTAGAGCACTTATTTGAGTCTTGGCTATTCTGCTTCTGATCCAGCTTCCTGCTAAAGTGCCTGGGAAGGTAATGGATAATGGCCCACATGCTTGGGTCCCTGTCAGTGATGTGAGAGGTTGGGGTGTGGTGTATGTGTGTGTAGCTTCAGCCCAGCCGTAGCTATTGTGGCCATTTGGAGAGTGGACCAGCAGATGGACGATTTCGCTCTCTCTCTCTCTACCTCTCTCTCTCTCTGTCAGTGTGCGTGTGTGTGTTTGTATGTGTATCCTTCTCTCTCTGTAACTCTGCCTTTCAAATAAATAAATCTTTAAATCTTATGAGACAGCCTTGAAATTAATGCTATAATGATGTGTCTGTGAGAAAAAAATGAAAGATATAATATTTGACAAATTATTTTAAGCTTTCAATTATTCAGTTTAATTCCATTACCTACAACCTCGAATCCCACTGACACACAAAGAATGTATAATTCTGTCACACTGTAACCTCTTTCCCCAAGATAGCCTGTATCAATATTTGATGTATTCATTGGAAACCTTGGAAGCAAAGCTTCCTTTCAATGCTTGGCTTATACCAACCTTTATTAATAATAAACCAGGAACACCCTAAGACTCAAGTCTCTAGCCCTGGGCTTAGTGCACTTCCCAGCTCACCGGTTCTGCTTAGACAGAAGGAGAGATACAGTGTGGCTGCACCATATGTGAAGCATCTGCTTTTCCTCATTACTCACGCATTTGTTCAGGATCCTGTTTTTAAAAAAGTTTAGAGTTTTAATTATACCTAGCAATGAGCTACTGGCAGTATAGTTTCACTCAATTCTGCTCTGACCTAAGACTTTCAACAAAATTACTCTATTTAATAAAGATTTAAAAAAGAAGAAAGGATTCCATAAATGTGTCCATGCCACAGGAAAATGAAGCGAAATGTCCCTGGAGACTCTCAAATGGCTCTGTCCATTATGGCAGGATGCTCCAGGGATGCATTTATCAATCAGGGAGCCTCCTGGGGGCAGTAGATCAGCTTTCCCCTCCCAAGTGGGATCATTTTGCCTGACCAAAGTGCTCTGACCTCCACTCCACCCCACTGCTTTGTCATCTTCCTGCCACCATTCTACCTCCTTTGGCTGTGCTTCAAGATGCTCCCAAATTCTGTAAGACACCTGCACGCTCATTATAGGAAAAAAGATAAAAAATTTAAAAAGCAATGAAAACTGTTATGATAAAAATACATACCATTGATTTCATTTTCTGAAAATATACACATCTAGATATATTTTCAAAGCTAGTCCAATTTCATGTTTTGAAAACTTCTATATCCACTCCTATGATATTTAAGAGCATTATGAACACTTCATTTATTCTACAGTTTTGTGTGTTACATAAAAATAAATATATACATACTTTAAATGTATATTATATATATACATACTTGTCTCAATTTCAATCACATTTGTAGACTTTATGTCTTAGTATAATACAAGCTATATCAGGTTTTCTGTTTTTTATCTAATGTTTGTGTGATGGTAGAAGGGAGTAAGTTGACAAAGAAGAGCAGGTATTTATTTACTTTTTCAAAGATCTTTATGCCCATTTAATGTCTGTCCTTTATCTGGAAGGACCTGAAAACTGATCTGGGAGCTGAGATCTCCGAGACCCCTCTCCATTTCTGACTCTGACACTCCCCACATAGAGCAGGGAGAACATCCTGTTTGTACAATACAGGGAAGAGCAAATAGCCTGGAGCTGCACCAGAGCATTACCCTTCCATAGAGTTGTGAAATGATGAACAGTGATAAAGCTGTGCACAGGTTCATCCATAGATGTGGCAGTAACGTCTCCTTGGGAAAGTCGTTCTCATTTCACCAATATTAGAGACAATAGCCTCAGACACAGGCCCTATTAGCCTCGTAGAAAGGAGATGTTGCTGTGCTGGTGGAATGTGTGTACCTTTTACATCCAAGTGAACTGAAAGACGGTTTTTATGGCTGGGAACAATGGAGATAATGGGAAATGCTTTATTAAACAAAGAAAGTGAAAAAAAATCATGAAAGCAGAGTTCATTTTTTGGACATTGTTAAGAACTTTTACAAGTATTTCTTTGTTCTAGCAAGTGAAACCCAAGTTTCCCAGCCTTTTTAAAAATAATAGTATGGTTCACATGCTATGAGGATAAATTAGCAGTGACTTTTTGTTTATTTTTCTCTAAAAAAATCATAGGCTGCTTAGATACTAATTTCAGGAGATTTATTAGACTAGGAGGCATTTATTGTGCCATTTTGGAGTATTTATCAATTTCTTATCTTTTTAAGTTATTTCCTAGACACATCCCAAATATAAAAATCAAGGTGGTGTTCCCCTACTGTGGAAGCAAATGTAGTCATTTGAAAGCTTCAGAGATAGGAAAACAACAGTCATCACCTGGTCTCTTCAATCACTCAAAATTATGAAAAATATTTCTTCTGTAAACCAAACCTCATTCACTTTTTACATTTAAAAAAATCCATTAGTTTTTAACAGATTCATTATAGTTCTTAGATATAATTCTAAGATATAATGATATTCCCCTCCTCCCCCCCTCCCTTCCCCGCTCTCTCCAAGTCAACCTCCCTCTCTTCCTTCCTCTCCTCTCCTCTCCTCTCCTCCCCTCCCCTCCCCTCCCCTCCATTCTTTCTTTTCCTTCCTTCCTTCCTTCCTTCCTTCCTTCCTTCCTTCCTTCCTTCCTTCCTTCCTTCCTTCCTTCTTTCCCCCTTCCCTTCCCTTCCCTTCCCTTCCCTTCCCTTCCCTTCCTTCCCTTCCCTTCTTGTTTTTGAGATAATATATTTTAAATTTACATTACAGTAAAAGGCTTAATGCTTCACCAAATAAAAAGTTCAACAAAATAAACAAGCAAAAATAATGCCCTAGTTTAATAGGAATATAGGCAATGGCAATAAACATCAATTAAATGGAAAAATGACCATTTCAGCCATATAAAGTAAATTTTAAAGTATTCACAGATCATTAAAACTATAGCAGTATATAACATTCATTTTTTTCACCATAGCCCATACACATATTTATTTGGAATATTACATTTCTGTGTATCTATTGCTCTTTTTTAAAATTTTATTTAAGTTATACGAGTTTCATATATACAGATTTAGAAAAATAGTGACACTTCCCCTCCTCCTCCCACCCATACTCCACTGTATGAGCTGAGCAATTTTGTCAAAAAGTAGTTGGCTGTGTGTATGTGGATTAACTTATGAGCTCTCTATTTTGTTCCATTGATCTATTTATCAGTTTTAATTCCAGTATCAAGCTGTTTTAATTACTCTAGCTTTGTAATGTGCTTTGAAATCAGGTATTTTGGTAACTCCAGCTTGTTTTGTCTTGCTCAGGATTGTTTTGGCTGTTTGAGATCTTTTGTGTTTCCATATGAATTTTTGGATTTTTTCCTAATTCTGCAAGGAATGTCATTGGCATTTTGTTAGGGATTGCATTGAATCTGTAGTTTGTTTTAGGTAGTATAGACATTTTAATATTGCTTCTTCCAATCCCTGAGTAAGGAATATCTTGCCATTTTTGGTGTGTTCCTTATGATTTCTTTCATCAGTGTTTGATCATTTTCATTGTAGAGATTTTTCACTTCTGTGATCAAATTTATTCCTAAACATTTGATTTTTTGTGGCTATTGTCTATTTCTTCTTTATTTAAAGTTTTATTTAAGTTATACAAATTTCATGTATTTCATGTATACAGCTTTAGGAACATAGAGATACTTACCTCCCTTCCACTCATGCTCCAACATTTCTTCATCCTCCCTCCTATCCCAACTCTTAATTTTTACGGAGATCTACTTTCAGTATACTTAATGATCTTAAGGTTAACCCTACGCCACCAGCGCCGCAGCTCACTAGGCTAATCCTCTGCCTGCAGCGCCGGCACCCTGGGGTTCTAGTCCTAGTTGGGGTGCCGGTTCTGTCCCAGTTGCTCCTCTTCCAGTCCAGCTCTCTGCTGTGGCCCAGGAGTGCAGTGGAGGATGGCCCAAGTGCTTGGATGGGAGTGCTTGCCCAAGTGCTTGCATGGGAGACCAGGAGGAAGCAACTTGGGGGATGAACCAACAGAAAAAGGAAGATCTTTCTCTCTGTCTCTCTCTCTCTCTCACTGTCTAACTCTGCCTGTCAAAAAAAATAAATACATAAAAATAACAGAAAAGGTTAACTCTACACCAAGTAAAAGAGTTCAACAAATAGTATGAATTTTTTAAAAAAAAATATTATTCATCAACAGAAGATACAAGAAGGTTTTTTTTTTTTTAAATTTCTCTTTTGATTTCTTCTATGATCCACTGTTGATTTAGGAGCATGTTGTTCAGTCACCATGTGTTTGCATATGATCTAGAGATTCTTGAATTGTTGATTTCCAGCTTCATTCCATGGTCAGAAAAGATTCACGGTATGATGCTGATTGTTTTGAATTTGCTGAGACTTGCTCTGTGGCCTACCTTATCATGTATCCTAGAGAAAGTTGCATGCAATGATGAGAAGAATGTGTATTCTGCAACCATGGGATAAAAAGTTTTATATATATGTTAAGACCACTTGATCCATAGTGCCTATTAGATCATTTGTTTCTTTGTTGAGTTTCTGTCTAGTTGATCTGTCCATTGATGGTAATAGTGTTTTGAAGTCCCTCATTACTATTATATTGGAATCTATGTCTCCCTTTAAATCCATTAACATTTCTTTTAAATTGTCAGACCACCCATAATTGGGTGCATATACAGTTATTATTGTCACATCTTCCTGTTGAATTGATCCCTTAATCATTACATAGTGCCCTTCTTCATATCTATTAACAGTTTTGTGTTAAAGTCTACTTTGTCTGATATTAGCATGACTATACCTGCGCTTTTTTGCTTTCCATTAACATGGGATACCTTTTTCCATCCTTTCACTTTCAGTCTGCATGTATTTTTGTTGGTGAGATGTGTTTCTTATAGGCATTAAATAGATGGGTCTTCTTTTCTAATCCATTCAGCCTGTCTGTAACTTTTAACTGGAAAGTTTAGGCCACTTACATTCAAAGTTGTTATTGGTAAGTAATGACCTGGCCCTGCCCATTTTTCCATAAATATTCATATATTTACCTTGGATATCTTTTGTACTTTTACTAGGAGATTTTCTGCCTTCACATTCTTTCATAATGATGGATATCTTTCTGTGTTTCTATGTGTAGCACATCGTTAAGCATCTTTTGTAAGGCTGGATGAATGGTAACCAATTCTCTCAATTTCTGTTTGTTATGGAAGGTCTTTATCTCACCTTCATTCACAAATGAGAGTTTTGCAGGATACAATATTCTGGGTTGACAGTTTTTTTTCTCTTAAGACTTGGATTGTGTTTCTCCATTCTCCCAAAGCCTGAAGAGTTTCTAATGAGAACTCAGCTTTAAGTTTAATTGGAGATCCTCTAAAAGTACTCTGAAATTTCTCTTGTGCACATTTTAGAATCTTTTCTTATGTTATATTGTTGAAAGTTTGCTACAATGTGTCACGGTGCAGATCTTTTCTGGTCATGTCTATCGGGAGTTCTACGTGTTTCCTGTACTTGGATGCCCCTTTCTTTCACCAAATTAGGGATGTTTTCTGTAATTATTTCACTAAATAGGCTTTCTAGTCCATTTTTTCCACACTTTCAGGAATTCCTAAGACCCATATATTTCTCGCTCTTCTCCTTCCTCTACTTATTCTTCTTCTGGTCTGACTAAAAAATTTCCAAACATTTGTCTTCTAGTTCAGATATTCTTTCTTTTGCCTCACCAAGTCTGTTGTTAAGGATTTCCAGCACATTTTTTAAAAAAAGATTTATTTTATTTATTTGAAAGGCAGAGTTACAGAGAGAGGTAGAGACAGAGAGAGAGGTCTTCACTCCCCAGATGGCCACAATGGCCAGAGCTGCACTGATCCGAAGCCAGGAGCCAGGAGCTCCTTCCTGGCCTCCCACCAGGTGCAGGAACCCAAGCTCTTGGGCCCTCTTCTACTGCTTTCCCAGGCCAGCAGAGAGCTGGATTGGAAGAGGAGTAGCCAGGACTAGAACCAGCACCCATATGGGATGCCAGCGCTTCAGGCCGGGGAGTTAACCTGCTGTGCCACAGTACGAGCCCCTCTAGCACATTTTTATTTTGACCTATTGCATTTTTAATTTCTAATATTTCATTTTGATATCTCTTTAAAATCTCAATTTCATGGGAAAAATTTTCATTTGTGTCATGTATCGGTTTTGTTAATCCATGGATTTGCTTCAATTGCTTTTGAGTAATCCTCTGATTAATCTGGTAAATTCCATTTTTAGCATTTCATCAATCTGTTCATCTTCACATTCTAATATTGAAATGTTGTTGTATTCCTTTAGGGGGGTTATGATGCCTTCCTTATTCTTGTTTCTTGAATTTCTGAATTTATTTTTAGGCATTTGTGGAGGCACTTTTTTTTATTTCTTCTGATGGCCTTTATCTTTGAATTATGCCATTGTGGCTTAGTGGATGTCTGCACTTTCAGTGAATACCAAGAGGCATGTGCTGCATGTGGCTGGAGAGCTTTGATCAGTGCCTCAGGGTTGGGTGAATTTTTAGGTAACACCCAAGTTGGACATGGCATGTCACCTTTTGTTACAGAAGTAGGGGAATGGTCACTTCTGTTGGTGTGATAACACCCTCACCTCTTCTCCTTCAAGGTGATCAATGCCTGGGTTTTATCCCCCAGTGAGTGCAAAACTCATCCATGCTACTGTATGAATCACACAAATTATCTGCTCAGTCTTGACTCTGAGCCTGTATCCAGTTGTGATGACCTGCCCCAGGTAATTAGGGTCCTCCAAGCATGTGGAACTTCACACAATGATTGCTCAGAGACCCAGTTACACCCTGCACCCCCTCTTGCAGCCACTGAATCCCCACAGTCTCAGCATATAAGGTGTCCTCAGTCACTGGGTACAGAGGTGTGGCTCTGCCCCACCAGCCTGTCCAGTCCACAGAGAGGCAGGTGTTCCCTGAGCCAACTGTCTGCAGGTGTTCCACCTAAGCAAGGTGAGCCCCAGAGTCTGTGGTATGTTGGGAGGCTGGGGGCACCTCACAGTCCCATGTGGGTGAGTAGCTCCCTGTCTATCTCTGCAGTTAGGTTCAAAGTCAGTGGGGACTGTGGATTTTTCCCTCCACTAGAATCCACACTATGTATTTTTTAGTATTTATCCTTAGCTTAGCACAGTACATTGTTCCTTATCCTGCCATCTTGCAATCTCCCCTTCCATCACACCATGAAGTTTCTAAACTCAACCATGGGTGAGTGTTTGTCTAGTGGTAGAACACTAATTAGGAGAACTGCATCCTATGTTAAAATGCCCATGTTTGATTCTTGTTCTGGTTCCCAGTTCCAGCTTTCTGTCAGTGCAGATGGTGGGAGACAGCAGGTGGTAAATCAAGTAATTGTTCCCTCTCATCCATTGGGGTTTCTTTCTTGATTTCTCTGTGAGTTTATTATTAGCATACAAAAAAGCTACTGTTTTTGGTATGTTTATTTTGTAACCTGCAACTCTACTGAATTGGTTTATTACTTCTAACAGCTTTACAGCTTTTTGGTGGAGTACCTGGGTTGTTTTCATGTGCAACATCATGTCATTGCAAACATGGAAAATTCGACTCCTTCTTTTCAGATTTTGATGCGCTTTGTTTCCTTCTCCTCCCCAATTGCTCTTGCTAAAACTTCCAATACTACATTGAACAAGAGTGGTGAAAGTGAACATCTTTATCTTTTTCCAGATCTGAAGGGAAATGCTTTTAGTTTTTCCCTATTCAGTTTGATATAGGCTGCTGGTTTGTGATATATAGTATTTATAATTTTGAAGAATGTTCCTTATACACCTAATTTGTGAAGAGTTTTTTCATGAAGGGATGTTGAATCTTAGCAAATGCTTTCTCTGCATCTGTTGAGATGACCATGTGGTTTTTATTCTTTATTCTATTGATGTGATTTATGTCATTTATTGATTTGCAAATGTTGAAACACCCTTGCTTTTCAGAGATAAATCCCAATTCATGGTGATGTATGATCTTTTTGATGTGGTTTTGGATTCAATTTGCTAGTATATTGTTGAGAATCTTTGCATCTATTTTCATCTATTTGGTTTTGTGTTGTGTCTTTGTTTGGTCTTGGTGTCCAAGTAATGGTTTCATAAAAAGAGCTTGTCAGAATTACATCTGTTTAATATTTGGAGTGAGATCTCAATGCCTTTTTCTTTTCTTTCTTTTTCAGGAATACCTATTATATGAATATTTGGTTATTTGATGTTACTCCATGTTTAACACAGACTTTCTTCTTTAATTTTGCTTTTTTTGTCTTTATTTTTGTCTGATTGTGTTATTTTGAAAGTCTTGTCCTTGAAGTCAGAAATTGTTTTTTAAAGCTATCAAACTTATTTTTTATTTCACTGATAGAAGATTTCATCTTTCAAATATTTCTATTTGCTTCCTCTTAATGATTTATATCTCTTTAGTTATGTTTTCATTCATGTCACTCATTTATTTAATCTGTTTATATGAATTCTCTTGCATCACATTGAATTTCCTTACAATAATTATTTTGAATTCTATATCTGGCATTTCAAAGATTTCCTTCAGTTCAGGATCTAATACTGGAGGAGTAAGTGCTCTTTTGTAAGCATCATGCTACCTTACTTCTTAATGTCTCTTATATCCCTACATTGATGTCTGTACATCTAGTATTATCATTACTTCTTCTTTATGGAGTAAGTTTTATTGGAAAAGAGTTTATGGTTAACTAGAAGGCAGGGCATGACTTGTCTTGTTGCTTTGGCTTTGGTTCTATTTGAGCCCAGGAGTGTATTCTCTGAGAGATTTCTTTTGTCTTAATCGATGTCAGTTTTGTCTATAAGTGACACAGTGGTCTACTCTGCTGCAGTTTGTAGGGAGAGAACTGTGTATTTAAGAAGAATATAGTTTTCTAGTGTGTGTATCTCTGGTCCACATAGAGTTTGGTGTCAGGATCCCTGGGGATTGTGATAGTCAAAACCTTGTTCTTGGTGCTAAAGGAGACAAAGGTAGCTGTCCCTTTGTCCCACTGGCAGGTCTAAGTGACACTGAGGATTGTGGCATCAATTACTACAGCTCTAGGACTGTGCAAGATGTATAGGCCCGTCCTCAGATCCTGCTAGGAGAGTGCAACTGGAACTGTGGCTTGTAACACCAACAGTCCCAAGTCCTGGGACTAAGGGTTGTGAAGTGAACCCTGCTGTAGTCCTGCTGATGATGTACAAGGTATACAAGAGATTTTGCCCTGGTAGGTATGACTCCAGAGAGGCGGAGTGCAGGTAGTTTCTTCCCTAGGTCCACTGGGTAAATTCCAGTGGGATTGAGAAATTCAGAACTAATTATTATAGCCCTGGTGTTCAGGGTATAGTGGAGTCATTACCCAGATTGATTTAAACTTTATACTTTTGCTAGGATTACCATCTCATGACATGTTGGCCAGTGTTATTGACTGGAATTTTTTGAATGCCATATATCAAAAATATAACTGAACTTTGTGTTAAGCATTGTTGCAAATGGGTTCTCAGCAAGACACAGTCACACAGCGCTGCTTCACCTCGAACTTGAGAAATATGGGAAGGTGGTTTTGGTCATCCATAATAGTACTTACAACAGTTAGTGGACAAGGGTTAGGAACATTAACCATCACATGTCACAGAGGACAATTCCATTCAAACAAGGGCTTGTCTGTCCAACATGCCAGTAATGTTGTGGAGTGGCACCAGCAATGAAATCAAGACAAAAACAAATTTGCACTGGTTTCACCATGGGTGTGGTCTCACTTGCTGAGAATGATTTTATGCAATGTTTTTTTTTCTTTTATTTATTTATTTATTTATTTTTTTGACAGGAAGAGTGGACAGTGAGAGAAACAGACAGAAAGGTCTTCCTTTGCCATTGGTTCACCCTCCAATGGCCACCCCGGCTGGCTGATCCAATGGCAGGAGCCAGGTACTTTTCCTGGTCTCCCATGGGGTGCAGGGCCCAAGCACTTGGGCCATCCTCCACTGCACTCCCTGGCCACAGCAGAGAGCTGGCCTGGAAGAGGGGCAACCGGGACAGAATCCGTCGCCCCGACCGGGACTAGAACCCGGTGTGCCGGCGTTGCAAGGCGGAGGATTAGCCTAGTGAGCCACGGCACCGGCCTCATGCAATGTTTTTTAACTGGAGCTCTGTCAGATTTATTAATAACTCATAACATAAACTGAATGTGTTGTAAGTATTTTTTTAAAGAAACAAAGGAGAACAGTCCATATCACATTGCCCTGAATGCTGTTAGGATATTGCCATGTAAATACTTGGTTCCAGTTATTTATTCAGGTACAGATGTCTCTCTCTACTGGAATATAATGAAAAGGTGTGTTTTCTGTGAGCCGGTGATTAAAAATTTTTCAATGGTCTTGATTAATCAACATAGCTATCTTTCATTTCATCATGTACAACCTCACTTAGGGACATTAGGCAATTAAGTCACTCTGAATCCAGTAAATCATACATCAATTATTCATGCAAGAATATATAAGCCAAAGCAGCAGTATACCATTTTTGAGAAAACTTCAATGACAGGGAAGATACTACAAAAACCAAGAAAGAACAATGGGAGGAAAAATGATATTTAAACATTAACCATGAAGGAATTCAGAAAAGAAAAATCTATATGGGCTTGAGAGTCAGGATTTCAAAGTCCATGTCAGATGAACTATATTTTTAGTAAAGCAATGGATTTTTAAAAGATTTATTTATTTATCTTAAAGGTTACTGAAAGTGTTAGAGAGAGACACACACACACACAGATCTTCCACAGTCTGTCTCACTCCTCAAATGGCTGCAACTGTCCGAGCTGGGCCAATCCAAAGCCAGGAGCCTGAGCTTCATCTGGGTCTCCCACATGGGTGCAGGGGCCCAAGCACTTGCACCATCTTCCACTGCTTTTCCAGGCCATTAGCAGAGAGTTAGATCAGAAGTGAAGCAGCCTGGACTTGAACCAGTGCCAATGTGGGATACCAGCATCACATGGTAGCAGCTTCACACTGTTAGCCAACAGTGTATTTCATTTTGAAACTTTTTTTTCTCTCCCTTCTTTTGTCCTTCCCTCCCTCCTTTTTTCCTTCATCCCTTTTTTACTTGACAATAGCCTGAAAAATTTTACTTGCTTATCTTGTCCTTCAAATACAATTCTCTTAAACTTGTGAAAAAAATATGGGGATAAATCATTTGAAAATAATTTAAAGCTAATATTCAGGCGAATTTCTTGTATAGAAAAGAGCATCTGAGAAAGCAGTAAGTTTCCAAAATACTGTATCAGATAGAAGTGATTGAGTATTTGGATTCTGCATCTGAACATTTTTTCAACGCATGCCTAGGGAGGGTCTACATAGCACAGGCATAACATTTTGAACTTGCAAACAGTCAGCAAATATTTGTAGACTGGATAGATGAATAAATTAAATTGACTATAAAAATTAAGTAATTCTTCAGCATATTATAAATTTTCTTTATTTAAGCATAAAATTCCTTAGAATTCCACAAGCAATAAACACTGGAGAGCAGACTACTGTTTACTTTTTTTCTCTTTTTTACTCTTAAAATATATGAATTTTTAATAGTCATTTAGTGAAGACTTCAACTCCACTTAATTGATTCCATGTGTGCTTTTGTAGAAGTTTATTTTCATGAAATGAAGTCATATTTTATATTTATTATAAATATTTCACAATGTATTAACCATTTATTATGCACTTCCAGTATTTACATTTTAATCTATGTACATTTTGTTTATGAGATAATATTTGGGAAAGGATATGAATGTACCATCTGTCAGGATTCCTGCATTATGTCACAGCTAAAATTAATATTCCCTCCCAAAACTGCTGCTCCCATAATCCACATGCAATATCTTTAGAGCCAACAGCTGGATTGCATTCCAGTTTTTGGTGGTAAAAAATAGAGCGAAACAAATTAACTAAGTCCTTAATTATAAGTTTATGATACATCTAGACAATGGAAAAAATGTGTTGCCTTATATGCAGTGATTAGTGAAAAATTGCTTCAAATGACATCTACTTTCATATTTAATTTGTAGACTGAGAAATTGAATCATTTATTTGAAAGGCAGACTGACAGAGAGATAGAGGTGATACAGCTAGAACTATAGCTAGATAGAGCCTCACAGAGAAAAAGCTAAGCTAGAGCTAGAGCAAGCAAAAGAGAGAGGAGAGGCAGAGAGAGAGAGAGTGCAAGAGCAAGAGCAAAATCTTCCATCCTCTGGTTCACTCCCCAAATGCGTGCAATAGCCAGGGCTAGGCCAGGATGAAGCCAAAAGCCAGGATTCCACCTAATGTGGAGACATGGGTTGCAGGGACCCAAGTATTTGAGGCATCATCTGCTGCCTCACAGGCACAGTAGCAGAGAGGTGGATCAGAAGTGGAATTTCTAGAACTCAAATCAACACTCCAATATGAGATGCAGACATTCCAAGAGGCTGCAAAACCTTTCCTGGGAAATTGTTATTTTAAGTAATACCTGTTTATTGCACCCAGCTTTACTCAGCATTGCAGTTATTCTAGATATAGGATATTTATCTTCCAAATGAAATACTTTCTATCAGCAAAATGCGTAAAATAAAAATGTGCATGTATTTAAGAGCTCTATGAATTTTGTGTGGCTTTTGCATTTATTATTTTACGTGTGTTTTGAAGATGAACAAAAAACATTTACAAGCCTCATATCCTGGATTTCAGTTTGAATTTTCACCAGAATCTGCTACAGGAATCTGATTTTTAGAGTTGAGTTTTAGGGGCTGGC
Source organism: Oryctolagus cuniculus (assembly GCF_964237555.1). Lineage (NCBI taxonomy): Eukaryota > Metazoa > Chordata > Mammalia > Lagomorpha > Leporidae > Oryctolagus > Oryctolagus cuniculus. The sequence continues at coordinate 145,893,069 of NC_091434.1, forward strand.
ACTGTGGCATAGCTGGGTAAACTTCTACCTGCAGTGCTGGCATTCCATATGGGCGCCTGTTCTAGTCCCAGCTGCTCTACTTCCTATCCAGCTCTCTGCTGTGTCCTAGGAAAACTGTAGAAGATGGCCCAAGTGCTTGGGCCCCTGCACCACTTGGGAGACCCAGAAGAAGCTCCTGGCTCCTGGCTTCTAATTGGCTCCACTCTGGCTGTTACAGCCATTTGGGGAGTGAACCACTGAGTGGACAGTAGACTTTCTCTCTCTCTCTTGCTCTCTCTGCCTCTCTGTAACTATTCCTTTCAAATAAAAATAAATAAATATTTTTAAAAAGTGCTGATTTGAATCTAATATACTAATACAAATGCATGCTAGTTCTAGTTGTTGCAGCCTTTTGAAGTATGAACCAGGGGATCTCTCTCTCTCTCTCTCTCTCTTTCTCTTTCTCTCTCTCTCTCTCTCTCTGTCTCTGTCTCTCCCTCCCTCCCTCCTTCTCTCTTTGTCATTCTGCCTTTCAAATAAATAAATCTTTTTAAAAAGCTTTATCTTTATTCATTAAATATAAATGAAATAAATGAGATAAAGTTTCATTCAAATGCTTTTATTCTTTTTAAATTCACCATCTTTCCTCTCTAGTTTACTCTTATATCAGAGGTAAAGTAATCGAAATGCTAAAAAAATTCAGACTCTCAGACACTTTGTTACATGAAACCTAAAGTTATTTGAGAAAGGACTGGGTAAATTTGCTTAAGGTGTTCAGTCAGTTGAGGGAGGTAAAGTGATTGAGAGTCAGCTCCATTTTGTATTTGATTGTCAGTACCATTAGTTCAACTCTGATGTTTGAATATCCCGACTGAAATCCTTGGGCAGAAAAGGACAGCAAAGATCAACCCTCTATAGGGTAGTTCATCATGAAAAACAAAAATCCAGACCAGTGACTGAAGGATATCATTAACCAAGAACTACATTCTTGGAAAACTTTGTTCTGGATTTACTGTGAGAATGTGGCAAGACCTTGTTCTTCTAATGTATATTGTTAGTGTGTTTATTTGTGAGTGAGTGAGAGTGAGAATAGGAGCAAGAGAGAGGAGAGAGAGTGCTTCCATCTGCTGATCCACTCTCCAAATACTCTGCAGCGTTGGCTGGGTCTGAATTCAAGAGCTAGGATAATGCAATACAGGGCTCCAGAATTGGTGGCAGGAATCCAGTCATCTGAGTCCTCAGCCCTACCTCCTAGTGCCCACATTAGCAGGAAGCTGGAATCAGAATCCAGCTCTAGGCATCAAACCCAGAAACCTTAGGCATCTTAAACAAGCCAAATGCATGCTCCATGTGCTAATATTTTTAATCAAGCTATAAATATGACTGTTGATAGCACTGACCTATGTTGTTGTACTTGACTGCTCATTGCCAGGCCCTGGACATGTGACATTCCTAAACTTACAACCAACCTTCTACTTCCTTGCCATCTGAGAGGACATGCTGTGGGGAGCAACTTGGACTATACTGTTACTGGAATTAAGACTTATTCTATGCATCTGCTCTCCCACAATATGGCGCTGGGAGAGGAGAAAACAGCTTCTACGCAGCTGCCTCCAGTTCAGCCAATAAACTGTAGGACTTGCTCCTGATTGGAGGAGAGCAGCGTGCTCGGCGTGTGGGCAGCCGAGTTAGGATTGGCGGAGGAGGACTATAAAGGAGGAGAGAGACGGCATGCACCAGGAACATCTAAGGGGAACATCTAGCTGAAGGAACACCTGTGCAGCCCCCGAGAGAGCCGGCCGGCGGTGTGCCGCTCCCCTGCGGAAGTGGGGAATGTGGCAGGGGGAACCGCCCTTCCACGGAAGTGGAAGGGACAGTAGCCAACCCGGGAAGAACCAGCAGCAAACCCGGGGAGGGCCGAGCAGACGAAAGAACAGCGCAGGGTCCTGTGTCGTTCCTCCACGAAGAGGGGGAGCGACACATGCAGAGCTTGAACCATACCTCATCCCCTTTACTGTACTCAGGAACATGTAATCAAAAAGAGAACTAGGGGCTGGCACTGAGGGATAGCAGGCAACGCTGCTGCTTGTGGTTCAAGTCCCAACCTCTCCACTTCTGAATCAGCTCCCTGTTAATGCGCCTGGGAAAGAAGCAGAAAATGGCCCAGGTATATGCATACATGTACATATACACACATATATACATACACACACATACATGCATATGCATGCATGCATATATGTATTCACATGCATATACACATATTACACATATTCATGAGCATGCATACATAGATACACATACATTTAGGAAAGTACTTGGTGTCTTCAAGAAATGAAGTAATATCCAAGGCTGTCCAGTGGGGTTGGGTGCCTGTTGGCCCTTCAGGCATAGGTAGAATGTCCTTCACAAGCCATCTCCAGGCGAGACTGGAAAGGTTGCTTCCAGATCTGCCAGCATGTCCCCGACTATAGTTTCTTGTGCTGCATACGTGACCTTGTGATTTTAAATCACATATATAAGTTAGTTACAATCTTCTGTCCAGAGCTAGCAGAGGAAGGGGCTGAGCCCTTAAGGAGAATTGGGCTGTTTCTAAGATACTTCTGCTATGGCAATGAACCACAAGCCAATCAACATAGAGTATGTGAAACCCTGCATACAAAGGGTAACCCCCATAGAATGACCCAATGAGAAGATAGAAAAGCCTTAAAATCCCTGGGCACTTACTGAAAGCCAGGGTCCCATTTGCATGCTCTGCCTGTTCTCTCGGACCAGACACTTTTCTGCTGCTTGCCAATCAAATAAAAATTTCTGCTTCTTTGCAAACTGCTTCTCGACTTTTTATTTCTATAGTGAGCTTAGGAAAATAACCCATGAAACTTGTTCCAGCAACTGCTCTTCCTCCTGTGACTGATAACAATATCTTAAAATTTTATCCATTATTAAGTAATGAAGCTGAGACTTGTATTCAAGACTTTGGACTAAATGGAACTTTGTAGAGCAATGCTTCAAAATATAATAATGTCACATGTTTTACTGAAATTTCTATATGAAATGACATCACTTTTATTTGTTCATTAATCATAATGAAGGAACAAAGTCAGATATATTAATTTGATTTTATCCATATTTTTCTCACATATGCATCATTTCTTACAATTTCATCTTGAGAGTTTTAGCACATATCAATACAGATACACATTGTGTATTTTTGTGTAAATATATTATCTATCATAAGTTACTATTTAATTTAGTTTTCTATATTTATAATGTAAAAATGTTCTACCTTTTCCAATTTTTGCACTTCAAAAATCTTCAAAATATAAAAAGTTTCTTTTTGGAGTTAGGCATGTGGCACAGTGGATTAAACTTATCAGCTGGTTTGAGCTCCAGCTACTCTACTTCTGATCCAGCTTCCTGCTACTGTGCCTTGGAAAGTAGCAGATGATGACTAAAGTACTTGAGTTCCTGCCACCCACAGGGAGACCCCAGTGGAGTTCCTGGCTCCTGGCCCCTGCCTGACCCAGTCCTCGTTGTTGCAGCCTTTTGAGGTATGAACCAGGGGGTCTCTCTTTCTTGCTCTCTCTCTCTCTCTCTCTCTCTCTGTCTCTCCCTCCCTCCCTCCTTCTTTCTTTGTCATTCTGCCTTTCAAATAAATAAATCTTTTTAGAAAGTTTTATCTTGATTCATTAAATATAAAAATATTCTACAAATCTATACTCATATTAAAAATGAAAAGAAATGTAGTCTGCAGTCCATTATGTGGCTAATAGTCACCTATGACTATTTAAACATGAAATAATTAAAATTTAAGTTTAAAGCTCTATTCTTCACCCACACTATCTCCATCTCAAATATGCAACAACCACATGTGGCTAGCATGTTGGTCAGCACAGATACAGAACATTTCTCTCAAAATGGACAATTATATCAAAGAATGCTAGGATATAACTTTAGCATTAGGATTTAGAGAAAGACCTGAGATTCCAATGGGGGGGCATTCCTGGTTTTGCAAATGAAGTTTTATTGGAACATAATTATGTCCATTTGTGTACATGCTGCTTAAGTCTCTTTTCTCACAACAGTAGCGGATATGCAAGAGATCTTCTGGCTCACAAAGTTTAAAAGATTTTGTACTTGACCCTATATAGAAAACAATCTCCCTAATTCTGACCTAGAGACCTTTTAAGACACTGGTATAATTAGCATGATTTTCTGGCTTAAATGCTATTTTCACAGGAGTATTTTTAAACCCTTTATTTTTCTCATTCTCCTCTTCCTTCTTCTGCTTCCCTCCTCTCCTTTCTACTATTTCAATCATGAATTTCTTTATTTGAATCAACAAACTTGAATGAAAAACTCTTGAGGAATTTCTCACTGAGTTTATAATGAAAAGAAGAAGTGAACCTTGGATTCCTAAATACTTTTCATAAATTTGCAGACACCATGACATGACAGTGAAAATACAGTAGTGTTTTTAATAAAAGTCAGAGTATTATTGTTCTGACTTGTGGTTGTGGGCTGTGGAGAGGAAGTAATCTTTCTGTTTTATGGACCTGAATAAAGAGGAAAGTCCCGGAGGGATGGAGTCCAATACGTATATTTTGTGCTTATTTCTTTGCAAGAAAAAGTTCCCATTTCTACACTTGCTGGTGATATTTATTCTCCATCGCGGATTGATTTATTAAGAAAAAATAACCTAGTTTTGAAGGCAGAATGAAAACTATCCTGTGTTCTTATTTCATTCTTATCCCCAAACTGACTTGGTTCTTTGGTGTAATACAGTGAGAATTTGCTCTGTTTAATTTCATACAGAGCAATATCTACGTAAATACAACTTATTTGCAAAAATGTCCCCTGCTACCACATTTAAATTCAACTACAACCTTAATGTACTTAATAACTGCAGATGAAATTTACCTGTTTATTAGCAGTAATATTACCCTGATAAGAAAGTCTATTAGGCTTCCCCCACATGTATTAATGCAAGAAATAGATTTGACTCTGGGTGGGTAAGATAATTCACCTAATATATGGTCAAACACTCTATTGTGCACAATCTTATTCTTCTCATCCAATATTTAAGGAATAACTGAGATAGCATAAAATTGACTTCCATTTTTCTCATATAATAATATTCATGACAGTCATAGGCGCTTAGTCTGCTTTTACACAGACTATGGAAGGGAGACTCCATGACACAATATGTCCCAGTTTTGCTTCCTGATAGTTGTGTAGTCTCATACAACTGACTTAACCTTTCTGTTTTTCACATTCCTCATCTACAAAACAGGGGTAAAAAGTATATCTGTGTCTTGGATTGTTTGAGAACACAGTGAATTAAATACTTACAAAATCCTTTGAACAGTGCTCCGGTGAGCTCTCCTTAAATGTTAGAGAGCACTATTGATCACTAGGGGAAAGAAATTGTGCATCAGAAGCAACCACGTTTGGTCCTTAAATCCCAGTTCTACAGTTCTCATTAGGTGACATTCTTGGAACCTCTCTTTCTTCATTTACAAAATGGGTATAAAAATACCTAGAAACTGTTTGGAGAGTCACTGACAAGATAGTTGCAATGCCTGGTATATGACAAATGCTTAATAAATGGCAGTTGATTTTAACATAATTCACTGAATATGAAGATGCCAAATTACCTGACTCATGGAGTCAGTTTGACCCAGCCAACATATATGCAATTTTAGGCTCATTTCCTTAAATCTCCTCTGAGGCTAGTCTTGTAAAAACCGTTGAACAAACGTTTAACTAGTGAACTTCATGCCTGCCTTTCAGGAGAGGCCTCCTCATCTGTCTGCCAATAGCTGACTTCCATCCCAGTGCAGTTCAGCTGAGGAACATGAACTCATAGCCTGAGAAGTGCACTCAGGGTGAAATCACATAGACCAAACCCCTCATTCATGGATGAGGTCAGTGAGGCTCAGAGAGGCTAAGGATTCCCCCCTAGACTTGTACGGCTATTTGGCCACATTTCTTCCAGGAAGCTGGACTGACTCCAGCCCATGCTGTTTCTTCATCACATCCCATTTAGCATTTATAGAGACACCCTTGGAATTCTTTAAAAATACTCCAGAGTTGCTCTCTGGCTGCTCACATAAGCAAAACAGAACTGTACTCCAAGTTCTATGCTGCTTGAAGACAAGGATCCCAGGGCTATTTTCTTGTAATCCTCTCTCAGCAAACCATTTGGACTATACACATTAGTGAGATGAACACAGTAGTGGATGTCTATTTAATTATTGCATGTTTTATATGGACTTAAAATTCTACAGGAAATCTAATCATTGTACATGGGAGCAATGTTCCTCATGTAGTTTGCCTAAACACTCCCATTCAGGCCCATCTCCTAGCTCCTAGAGAGCTTCCCCATTCAAAATCATCAAACACATATCCACGTGCATGCTGCCCAGAGCTGACCCCATTTCTTTGTGCATGTTATCCTTTTGGAGAAATACTTTACTGAGTGATTTGAGCAGAGGCAGAGCTTTCTAACTATACCTCTTCTATTCCTAAAATGCTGAAATGGGCCAGGTGGCTTCCTTGCCTCTCGTTCTCCAGTTTCCATAGTCATGAGACAAGGTGCACATTATGTTACCATTTTGACAGAGCCATTTTCACTCAACATGAAAAAATAAAATGTAAAGCTTTTAAAATTACTAAATGAGGCATGAGGCAGACTTTCTAATCATTTCCTTAATCCTACAGTGTCTCTGACACTAAGCAGCAATTTTCATTTCTTGGTATCACGGGTGTGTTGAAACACAGGGATAGAAGGTGCTAGGGTTAAGGTCAAGGTGATTGAATGACCCTATGCCAGGGATGTCTATTTATGTATGATTATGTTATCGGGTAATTTTAAAAATCAATGATTCTTCATAGATCCATGCCACTCATATCATATGACCCTATCAACTAGGCTTCAATTAAAACTCTCACTTTTAGTCAATCATTGACTTGTTCAAAGTTAAAATTTGCTTTAACTATTTTTTGCCCCCAAAGAAGTAGGCAGGACACCATATCCCTACTCAATTAAGAGAAATTTCTTTATAGTCCACAGGTCTTTAATTTACCTTTTTTTTTTTTTTTGTCTAGTTTGCCATGAATTCCTAGGCCATGGAATCCAGCATGTCAGGTTCTGATAAAGCAGGCTTCTGTGCATGGAGATGGCTGGTGCCTCAGTTGAACCCAGAGAACTTTCTCTTTGCTTCCTTTTATTTTCTGATAGTCTTCCTTCAAGGTTTTGGGAAGCTGTCTCAACTCAGAGCACTTAACATGCTCAGTATACACGTTAATTCTCCTGGCAAGAATTTTGCCCTGAATGAATTTGTTTGCAACGACATTAGCTGCATGTGCAGTGACATGGTAGACTCTTCCAGGTTTGCTGTGATGATGTTTATGCAGCATTTCTCTTTAAACAGTACCCAATCCCTAGATGTTTACATGACCACATTGCTTGTAGATGGGCATGTGTATGGTCAGAGGAACAACCCCATGTTTTCTCAAAGGCCTGGACAACACATAGCAGGTGTCTCTCCTCTTTCCCTGTTTTTCAATATGTTGTAGAATTGTTGAAAGATATGGGCTCTGGCCAAAAGGCTAGTCAATCATTGTTATAAAAGAAAACAATAATGTTCCTCAAGTTATGTTGGATTAGAATAAAAGATTGAGAACAAATACTTCAGCCTTGTATAGCATTTTTTCCCTGTATTCTCAATGATATGCACATGATATCACTTAAAAGTTCAAGATAAAATAGTCAAGTCACATTATACGCTATGAGTGTTATATTATTACAATATTATGTTACATATTATACTTTATAAGTATATTCTAGATATACATGTTTATATATTCTGAAAATAAAAATAAATAAATGATTTATTTTCCTTGCCACAAGTAAGGAACTTTTATTAGCAGTAATATCTTAAGGTCTCATTCCAAAACCTTCTGCAATAGAAATTGTCCAAATTATTTAAAGTGGATACACTTTGCTCTTAATAGCTGATCTATTACTACAAAAATGCTCTGCAGTTTCAAATGCAATTTTCACCTGTTAATTCTATATAAAAATATTGGACTAATTTAGACTAAGGAATACATTGGAATACCTTTGTAAATTCATCATGCTTATAAATGAGGATTAGAGTCATCACGAGTATTGCCAATCTAATTAAGCAAAGGCTATTTGTCTCAAAGAAAAGAAATCACATCTTGTTTGGAAGGATATGTGGTACCATTCAAAAGCACCAGGAAAGCTGCAGAGCTGGGCTGAAATAAAAAAAAATAAAATAAACTAGTAGGATGTCAGGGAAGCCAGGCAGCCAAGCCCACAGCCACCAACACATCATGTGCTCAGGCTGGTCAGAAAGTCGGTCCTCTTGCCAGGCCCCTGGACATGGCCTGCTGAGTTGTTGGAATTCAATGCCGCTGCCACTGTGCTCCCTGAGCTCGGGCTATTTTTGTTGTCACCACAATGTTCCGAAGGATTTGTAAACTGTCAGTCAGGGCAGTCCTGGGCAGAGTAATCAGACTGGCACTGAGGAGGTCCCGAGTTCAGGCAGAGTCACATGCCTGTGTGTGAGCCGTGCAGGGCTTGTGAGAGCAGGCATCTGACCCCTTTCATTTCTCAGGAGAAACTCTTCAGTAGGCATCACAAAGTGTCCAACTGGCCCATCAGAGGAACCGCATCTCAGCGCTAATCAGCTCAAAGCAGGGGGCTTCCGCGCCACTGGCCACTGCTTCTTTCTTGTTGCTTTCCATTCCTTCGTTGATTGTAACTATGGTCCTTAGCCACACAGGAGCCTAAAACAGTTATATTTTTCCCAAATTTGTATGCAATGCTGTCTACATCCCTCCTGAGTTTCTTAGACCTTCATTATACGCTTTATACTATTTTACTATCCTGTACTTTATACTATTATACTGTTTGCTACCTATAGTTTTATTTTCCATAATTATTTTTAGTCAGCATGTCAAGGTTTCGTTTCTGTTCTCACTCATCAATAATGAATGTGAGATTGTGTTAGAATAATGCCTTCTTTATCAAATGACCTAAACTCTGCTGGGTTTAGGTAAGCTGCGAAGCTTTGCTGTATGATAAACTGATCAATCAGCCTACGGCTAGGCAGCCTCTTTTGATTTTTCAATAAGGCATGAGGTGTGGAATTTAGTTGTTTTTCATGAATCCTGATTGAAAATGGATGCGGATTCCTCAAAAAATTCATAGAAAATGTGCATTATGAAAAAAACTCTCTGTGGATTTCAAAATGTTTTGCAGCAAAATGAATTTATCATTCATCTCTGGTTTTTCATAAACTTCATTGAAGAATGTTTGCTCAGTCGGCACACAAACTGCAGAAAATTGCTATTTATTTGTAGGGTTGGCTTCTTTCTCCCTGTGGCATTGGTAGGAGTGTATAAGCTATGCAGCATATAATTTTTGGTTCCCCTGATTTACTTCTTCGATAACTACTGTCTCCTGGTGCCTAAATTCATCACCACAGTTGTTAATGTAGGCATGGGGGACATACATGCACACGTGGATACACATACACACACACACACAGCTGCTGTTTCTGTTTTAGATTACTGACAGCTATGTTCAGGGAACCGAGATGGAGCAAGGCAGCTAAACTTATCTTTTAAAAAAAGAAAAACCCTGAAATTGTATGTCTATGAAAAGATAGTATGTAGTCTGTCTCTGACTATTAGCTTTTCAAATGAATTTTCTATGCTATCTATGTGGCGTATGAATCATGATCATTGCCTTAAATATACAAACATTTTACTAGGTAAAGCCATGTGAGTGACTGAGTTAGGATCTACTCAGAAGATATGACCAGGTCTTGGTTGCATTATTAACACAGTGTTAAATTAAATGCAGTTCTATTAATGAGCTTGAATAAGAGAAATTATCCATATTAATTTCATCCAAATAGACTCATTTGCTTTTCTCTTTTGATTAGGTACCCTTAAGTAGAAACGTCTATCTAGTGGGGAAATGAGAGAGAGAGAGAGAGAGAGAGAGAGAGAGAATCTTCCAACCACTGATTCATTCCCTAGATGGCTGCAACGGCCAGAGCTGCACCAACCTGAAGCCGGGAGCCAAGAGCTTCTTCCGGGTCTCCCAACGGGTTTAGGGACCGAAGCAGTTGGACCTTCTTCCACTGCCCTCCCAGGCCATAGCAGAAAGCCAGGTTGGAAGTGAAGCAACCAGGACTCAAATTGGCACCCACATGGGTTGCCAGCAATACAAGCGGCAGCTTTACCGGCTACACCACAGCACTGGCCCCAAAATAAATAATCTTTTAAGAATTATTTTATTCTTTTGCCTACACACATCCATTTTTTTATGTAAAATGGAAGATACACCAACCAAACCCCACAGCAAAAAGAAAAGCATTAGCGAATTTAAAATAGATATTTATTGTTAACTTGAGGAGCAGATACAGAGACAGAGATAAGGGCAGGGAGAGACTGAGAGCTGCCATCTGTTTGTTCACTCTCCAAATTCCCACAATGGCTAGGCTGAGCCAGGGTCAGAGCTCAGAACTAGGAGGACAATCTAATTTCCCAACATGAGTGACAGGCACTTAATTACTGGAGCCATCACTGCTGCCTCCCAATATCTATATTGGCTGAAAACGGAAGTAAGGAGCCAAGAATAGGAGTCAAATCCAGGCACTTTGATATCTAATTGGGCCATCTTAACTCCTAAGCTAAAAACTAGTTCCCTAGCAAATTTTGAGAGACTAATTTTAATGAACAAAAATATTCAGAGACCATGAATTGTATTCTTTATATTGGAATAAAGAAAAATGAAACCAGAATAAAATAAGTATATTCATAGTAGATTAGAAAAGTATGAAATTAATGGAAAATGGAATTAAATAATGATCTGATTTTGGTGGTGTAAAACTTTGGAAATCCATGCATAGTTTCTGCATAACATTTATTTTCCCTTAACTTTTTGAAGAACTTTCATAAATAATGATAAAAAGCTATCTGAGGAACTTTTCATTGTAACAAAAAATAATGTTTTAAATATGTTTCATTGACTATCCATCAATTAGGACTAGGATTGCACTATGAAACAGGAAGGTCCTAAAGAATTGTAATTTAACTACATAAATTATATTTCTTTTTAAAATATTTATTTATTTGAAACAGTTACAGAGAGAGAAAGAGAGAGAGAAAGAAAGATAGGGAGAAAGACAGAGAGAGAGGGAGAGAGAGAGGGATCTTCCATCTGCTAGCTCACTCTCCCAATGGCTGCAATGGCTGGAGCTGGGCCGATCTGAAACCAGGAGCCAGGAACTTCTTCTGGTCCTCCATGTGGGTGTAGGGGCCCAAGGGCTTGGGCCATCTGCTGCTGCTTTCCAAGGTGCATTAGCAGGGAGCTAGGTCAGAAGTGGAGCAGCTGGAACTTGAACTGGCACCCATATGAGATGCCGGCACTGCATTTGGGGACTTTACCTACTACGCCACAGTGGTGGCCCCCAAATTATATTTCTTATGCATAAAAAATGTTGTGGTCACACAAGCCAGTACTGGTTTGGAGCTCAGCTTCCTCTCCTCCTGCTGCCATTCTGCGCGTGTACCTGCAACTTCAGAACATGACCTGCAACTTCAGAACTGTCTTTGTAGGAATGCTTTTAAAAATAGTCTCCTTCCAAAGCAAAGGGTGTGCTCACTCAGTGACCATTATACAAGCTTCAGGCTATGTATGTGTGGATGCTGTCTGCTCCTCTTCTCATAGCCCTGTGGGGACTGGCACTCGGGAAAGTGGTCCAAAAATACTGGTATTCCTGATCTAGGCAGGCAGATAGAATAAAAACTATTAGATCTGTAAGCTGGAGACCACATCTTACACAACACGCCCTGTGTGATTTCGTGCCCCTACCTGATCTCACCTGAAAGCCCACCTGCCCATCAGACTATGCAACCACTCCCCTTTGGAAAGCATATAAAAGGTGAGGAGTGGCCGGCGCTGCGGCTCACTAGGCTAATCCTTCGCCTTGCGGCACCAGCACACCGGGTTCTAGTCCCGGTCGGGGCGCCGGATTCTGTCCTGGTTGCCCCTCTTCCAGGCCAGCTCTCTGCTGTGGCCAGGGAGTGCAGTGGAGGATGGCCCAAGTGCTTGGGCCCTGCACCCCATGGGAGACCAGGATAAGTACTTGGTTCCTGCCATCGGATCAGCGCGGTGTGCCGGCTGCAGCGTGCTGGCCGTGGAGGCCATTGGAGGGTGAACCAATGGCAAAGGAAGACCTTTCTCTCTGTCTGTCTCTCTCTCACTGTCCACTCTGCCTGTCAAAAAAAAAATTAAAAAAAAAAAAAACAGGTGAGGAGTGACCCCAAATCGCTCTCTGTCTGCTTTGCTGCTGCATTAAGCTACTTGTGGCTGCACATAACCATGTACTTGCTCCATGTGGCTCACTCCTGGCCTGCTCTCTGCTTGGTATGGACCCAATTAGCTTCTAGACCTCTCTTTCTCCCCTAACTAAAGCCCTCAGTCTCCTGCACATTTCTCTCACTGAATAAAATCCTTAAAAACTTACTATGTTGCCTGGTCTATTTGAGCCAGTATTCAGAATTCACTGAATATGTGGCAAGAGACCACAGGCTTATTAATATTGAGAATTATTAATAAGCAGTCTGATATCATTCTGACTATTGTTTTTTTGTGAGAAATCAAGACCTTTTTCTCTGATCTAGGAATCACAAGTTATCTGCTAGCTTCCAAGAGACTATAGCAGCCTAACTCATTTGCTTGCAAGAGAATAAAACCTCAGAGACTTTGCAATTCCTGAAAATAGCATACATCCTTTCTGCTAACATTATTTTGTCCAGAATTTAGGTTTTTAAATAAAAGCCCATCTAGCCCAGGGAAGGCTGTGAAATGTTATCTTTTAGCACTACATTGGAGTATGATTACTAAGAGGGTATGACAATGAATCTCAGAGTAGGGCACGTAAGAACTGACTGCAACAGCTTCAAAGATTTTTCACAGCTCAGTGTTACAGAAACAAATAAAAAACAAAACACACTTAAGAAACTAACAAGAACAGGTCACAGATTAAAGAGTTTATAACAAATTTTACAGTGATCATCGCTGGGTAATGAAAGCATGGTAGTTAATTTGCGGCGGCTGTTGTAGCAAAGTACTACAACCTGGGTGGCATAAACAGGGGCATTGTGTTGTCTCACAGTTGGGCTCCAAGTCCAAGATCAAGGTGTGGGACAGGGTCTGCTCCCACCCTCATTTTTTGCCTCACAGATGGAAGCTGCTAATTTGGCCTCTCCTATTGATGTAGGCATGTGGTTGTTCATTGCTATATTCCAGGCACTTGCCATGCACAAAGACAAACATGCTAGATGCTGATATGCATACAGTGCACAAAATGATAAAACTATTCAAAAGGTGAGAAAAGGAGCGTTCAGACATGCTTGGGTGTGGGCTGCCCCACACAGAGAAATACTCATCATGAGTGGGCAGTAGGTCAGAGGATCACCTGATGGGAGGAGGCATGGAGAAGGAGGAGAGAGAGAGAGAGAGAGAGAGAGAGAGAGAGAGAATCTGAACAGCTCCTCCAGCAGCAGTCTACAGCAGAAGAGAGTGAGAGAGAAATAGCTCTTCCTCTGATGTTGCTCTTTTCTATGAGGTTTGGCACAGTGCCTCCAGGAGTGAAGTAATTTAGGAATTATAGAGCATTTCCATGAGTTCCATGTGGAAATGAATTTTCACACTTTTCATGGCATCTGTTTCAGGTCCTGAATGAAGCAGATGCATCCTGGGAAAGGGGGCATTCTGGCTGACAACTAGAACGATAGAGTTAGACATGGGGCTTGTGATGTCCAGCTCAGTAGACCTAGCTAGCTATTTGCCCATACTAAATCAACATGACTTGTCCATATTATATCAACATGACTTTCTCCCTGTGCAAAAATGTTCCCACCATGTTGGATGAAAATCATCTTACCCAACTCATTGCATTAACACAAATATGTTGATTTTTTTAAAGATTTACCCATCTAATGTCCCAAGTCCTTGGGCCTGCACCCACAAGGGAGACCAGGAGGAAGCACCTGGCTCCTGGCTTCGGATCAGAGCAGTGCGCCGGCCGTAGTGGCCATTGGGTGGGGTGAATCAATGGAAGGAAGACCTTTCTCTCTCTCTCTCTCTCTCTCTCTCACTAACTCTGCCTGTTAAAATTTTTTTTTTTTAAAAAAGATTTATCCATCTATTTGAGAGTCATAATTTCAGAGAGAGAGAGAGAGGCAGAGGCAGAGAGAAAGAGAGAGAGGGAGAGAGAGACAGAGAGAGACAGAAAGAGATGTAGAGGGACAGTCTTCCATAAGATGGTTCACTTTTCCAAATGGCCACAATGGCCGGGGATGGGCCAGGCCAAAATCAGGATCCTGGAGTTTCTTCCTGGTCTCCTATTTGGGTTCAGGGGCCAAAGGACTTGGACCATCTTTCACTACTTTCCCAGGCACATTAGCAGTGAGCTGGATTGGAAGTGGAGCAGCCAGGACAGAATCCTGTGCCCATATGGGATGCTGGTGCTGAAAGTGGTGGCTTTATCTGCTATGCCACAGCTCTAGCTCCTGATTTATTTCTAATGAGGTCACACTGTATAGAACTAAGGGTTAACATTGCATTGTACAGATGTGGAAAGGACATTAATTCAACCCATAACAGAAGGTCTGAGTGACTTTTCTGTTTTACTGTCTCTTTTTCTTCTTGATTCCCAAGTACTGTATTGCTTTTGGTTTATATGGGAAATTTTTAAAAGATGCAACTACCAAACAAAAAAGAAAGAAATGCCCATGTGTAAAAATTAGGCTGCGAATATAGTGTTTTGTCAAACTTTGTTTTAAATCTTTGTGAAACAAATTGTTAAGAATTATATAATACTATAGTTTTAGTGATCCATCTGTGATTACTTTTATTAACTTATTTATTTTGAAAGTCAGAGTGACAGAGAGAAAAGAGAGAGAGGAGAGAAAAAGAGAGAGAGAGAGAGAGAGAGAGAGAGAGAAATATCTTCCATCTGCTGGTTCACTCTCCAGATGGCCACTACGGGCTGAGCAAGGCCAAAGCCATGAGTCTAGATTTTCATCTGGGTTTCCAACATGGGTGGCAGGGGTCCAGGCACTTGGGCCATCTTCAGATGTTTTTCCAAACCATTAACAGGGAGCTGTATTGGCAGTGAAGCAGCCAGGACATGAACTGGCACCCAAATAGGATATCAGTGTTGCAGAAGGCGGCTTTACCTGCTATGCCACAATGCCAGTCCTTGTCTGTGTGACTATTTTAAAATTTACATGGGTGAAGTATCTTTTCATTTGATTATTGTTTATAACTCTTGACTGTATTCCTGCTGAAATGTGGTCATTTATTTTTTACTTGTTGAACTCTAATTACTGGAATGTTAAGCCTTTGACTAGAATGCATATTAAAATGTTATATCAAAAATAATATTAGGTAAAAAAAAGTAAAATGAAAAGATTCAATTACTGAGGCAAAAAGTCAGTGTTTTGTGGATATTCATGATCTATTCTCAATTCTATTTTTAAAAATCTGAAACTTAGGCTTCATGTCACCCACATTTTTTTTGGGCTTCAGTGAAAAATGTTGTTTTACAGCTGAACCAGAAGAGAATTGCCTCCAGATTTGTCATGACAGGTTGCAACCTCTCCACTACAGTGTGTTCTTTAGAGTGTTTGGTTTGGTTTGGTTTTGCCTGTTTGCTTAAAGCCTCCAAGCTGTACATGTTCACAGCATTATTGTGAGAGCATTCAGCCCTCCTTCCACAAGAGTGGCTTCAGGTCTGGGACTTTCTAACCATTCATTCTATTTCTGACTTCACTGCTGGACTGGTGGAAATCACATCCACTATGTGTCTTACTCCATGATGCGGGGGCATTGAGTGAAAGTCAGTAAGTGATGACTTTTCCAGGAGGATGAAGAGGTGATTGTAGCCGTTTGACATGCAAGAGCAGAGTGACTGCTTCAGGCATGAGGACATGGGGAACAGACCAAGATAAAAGGAAGACTTGGAAACAAAGGCTGCATTCTGAACCACTTCTTTCTAAGTTCTTTACACAGGAGGAGAAGTTGTTAATGAATAACCACTATTGAGTAACTGCCTTGAGAGCACACAGAGAGAGCTATTCTACCACTAGTTACATTTTCATCAAAGGTTATGCATTTGTTCCTAAAATGTCAAATATTACATATCGCCCCAAGTATAGGCTACAGAGGAATGCTTAGGTAACCAACTGGGACAAAACAAGAGGGAGGAAACAGAAATACTTCAGAAAAGCTGACCACAGAGGAGAAACCGTAAGTAAAGAAAAAGACCCGCAGGGTGCAAGGAGATGTGGAGAATTGTGTGGTTCACTAACTATGCCCCAGAGTAATGATGAGGGCCATCATGTTGGTCAAGGTCACGGAGAAACAGATCATTATATTCTTAGAAGCACAATTCCCTCAGAGCAATGTAATGTTTGTTTGTTTAAATCCTGGTTGTCACAAAAGCCACAAAAGATCAGAACTTTGTATACAAGGTGCTTCGCGAAGTTCATGGAAAAATGGAATTAAAAGATTAATTAGCTTGTTTTGATGCAAAAAATTGAAATCCATGCATAGACTTTTCATAATAGGCATTTCCCCTGGACCTGTTGAAAACTCTTCAGAAATATTATTCTTTGTCCAGTGCCAGCAATCTGATGGTAATCTTTATCATCCAAGATTTTCAATCTAATTTTAACTACTTAATACTGTACTCCTTGTTTTAATCTTGATTTTTTTAAATTTAAAAACAAATTGTAATTCTTCAGTTTCCAGTAACACATCTCATAGTTCCCATGCACTTATTTTCCAATCAGTCTCTGGTTTTCTTTTCTGCTTCCTGCAACATCTTCTAATCACAAACCACAAACTATGGAAGTTCATTCAGAAAAATCACAGGATCTCACAGGGCATGTCAGTGTGTGACTAACACATCAAATAAATTCCAATGAATAGTGACACTTTTTAATTTTTTATTTCATTTGTTAGATTTTCTCTATAATTAATAATCCAGTGTCAGTTTTCTAATGACTCCTCTCAGATTCCAAAGAAAACAAAAAGTTGAATGAGTCTCCAGCTTCAGGGGCCCACGTGTGGAGTTACACATGCTTTATGTAAAACACTGAGCAAATTGGATGCTTTAGATAAGCAAGGCTTTATATTCCAGAAGTTTCCAAAAATCAGAGCTCGCACAGGGTGTGAATGTGTCCTTTATAACCTGAGTATCAATTCGCAGACATGACTGAACATAAACAACTCAAGCCAGGAGAAATTTATGATGCCCCAAGCCTTGAAATAAGTTCATCTTTGAAAATAAAACATTTTGAATCAGACTTCATGAAAAATGTTAGTGTGGATGAAATGCTTTTATCCTGAAGAATAAGAGGAAGCAGAAGTAAAACATTTTTGAAATGCTAAATAAATGGAATTTTCATGACATGATAGCAACTCTTAGGTAGCATTACATCTATGTTTCTCACCCCAATTTCTTCCCATTTGATCTAATCAAATGTATACCAAGCAGACTATCCATTAAAATCCCTCACCTTTCTAAACTAAAAATATATTCAGTAATAGTCTTGCACCATCACTAAATGTGTTTATTTTAAGACACCCTTTAACACAAATAAAAATAAGTATCAATTTAAAATAATATAAAATTTAACTTAAAAGATATTATTGAAAGCTAATACAATATTTATTGTATTAGTTGAAAGATGAGCCTCTCATCTCAGAAATATCACTATGTTCACGTGCAATCATTTAGAAACTTAGGGGTGGATGTTGTGGCACAGTGGTTTAGCCATAGCTTTGGACATTAGCCCACATTCCATAATGGAATGCCTGAGTTGGAGTCCTTCCTCCACTTCCCATCCAACTCCCTCCTAAGAGTACAGCCTGGGAGGCAGCAGGTGATGGCTCAAGTACTTGGGTCTCTGCTACCTGTGTGGGAAACCTGAATAGAGTCCCTGGCTCCTGGAAACAGCATTGCCCAGTTCCAGATATTGAGGGCATTTGGGAGTAAACTCTCTCTCTCTCTCTCTGCCTCCAAATTAAATAAAAATAAATTAATCAAACTTTAGAAACTTTTTTAAACTTAAAGAAACTTAAACACAAGTAAAAACTCCAGTCACTTTGAACAATAAATTAATTTATTCATGTTGATCTTTTAGTTTTATAGACACTATGTTTTCACTATTTACAATCTATTGTTTACAACACTAGGTAATACCACTGTAAATGGAGACAGAATCTACACCCAGAGTGAATTTTAATGATGCTGAAACATTCAGAGCTGAGTCTAGAAGCAAGCATACCTTCATAAGCCTCTGTGTGTGTGTGTGCATGTGTGTGTAAAAGTATGAGAATGTATAAGGTATAGGGAGTTTTAAAAGCAAAAAAATCTAAAAGATACTTTTCAGCATATGAGGTGAAACATGTATACTTAAAGAGACCATTTGTTTCACTAAGATGTCTGTATTTTGCTCAGATCTGTTCAGCATTAAAAACAGATATAAAATATATTTTCTTTTTGTCTGTAGACAAAATGATCTACTGATTTTATATTCGTTGCCTTTCAAAAATAGATCAGAGGATGCTAATCCATGAGAAATGTGTCTCCTCCCCCCATTTTCCCCTTCCTTTAAAACCAAGAGATGCGTATAATTTAACCATGCTTGCTTTGGGTAACAACCAGCATGGGGCTGAAGTGCATTGAGTCTGCTTTCCAAGGAAGAACAATACCTCACATTTTAGATGCATCACTGCACAAAGGTCAAGTAGGGTAGTTCCAGCATAATACAGCCCATCAAACTACCCCCACTAAAGTAACTCAATATACCCTCTGTATATTTCTCCCACATTTGCAGATGGGTAATCAATCTCTTGACCAACGTAAGCTCAGCTGTAAGTTTTTGCTATTATGCATCTCAACATGTCCCTACTCAGTTTTCAGGATTGTCCTGAATACATGATCACCTGGAAAATCAAAAAGACTTAAGATATTTATTCTTGATTGCCAGATTAACATAACATGATTATTACTTCTCATTAAGAATTTTGGAAGGCTACATAAATTCAATTCGAAATAGGTGTCCAACAGAAGAATGGATATTATCTGTCTGGGTTTCTTCCTAGTTTTCCTATTAGAAATAATTAATGGCAAATAGTAAAGCATATATAATTTCTAAAGTACAAATTCAAAATTGCACAGGAGTTAGGCAATCTAAAGCTGAGAAAGCAGACATTGAACTTCTTGCAGGTGATGGATAATCTATATCCTGGAAGTTAATCTATTCTCTTTGCTGTTTAGGACTTGCTTGCTGAAGGCTGATATACCTCTTTAGCATTCAGTAACAAAGAGTTGTAGTAACATTTGTATTTCAACTACAAGTGAGAAAGATGGGATAGTCTTTATCTTATTTGAGTAATCATTTCTTCATATAGTTACATTTAACAAAAGGAAGTTTTAAGTTTAGAAGCATTCTAGTCCATCTTCCTTTAAGTCAATAATTTAAGCACTTGCCATATATACATATATTTCTTCTCTAAAAATATCTCTATCAGTATTTATTTATTAATCAGGTGAGTAGTATGCATGTTTTAGAGATCTTAAGTGGGCACTATATGGTCCCTGGTTTTCTTTTCTTTTCTTTTTTTAATTTATTTGAGAGGTAGAGTTACAGACAGTGAGAGAGACAGAAAGAAAGGTCTCCCTTCCATTGATTCACTCCCCAAATGGCTGCCATGGCCAGCGCTGCTCCGATCTGAAGCCAGGAGCCAGGTGCTTCTCCTGGTCTCCCATGGGGTGCAGGGCCCAAGCACCTGGGCCATTCTCCAATGCTCTCCTGGGCCACAGCAGAGAGCTGGACTGGAAGAAGAGCAAGCGGGACTAGAACTCTCGCCCATATGGGATGCTGGAGCCACAGGCGGAGGATTAACCAAGTGAGCCTTGGCGCTGGCCCTGGTCCCTGGTTTTCAAGAGCTTATCATCTAATGGAGAAAATATGAGGGCATTTCAAAATGTTTCTGGAGAAATATGCATTATCTGTTAATTTCATTTTAAGCAAACTTTTGGAAAGATCCTCATTTATCGTAGGAGAAGGTGTTTTGGTTTTGGTCTTAGACAACACAATTTGCAAGAGTATACTTCAGACACCCTGAAAATTCATATTTTTTACCCTGAGATGTAGCTCAGATTGATTTGGCACATGACTGCTATGATGGAGACTGGCCTATGGGACTGCACATAATACAGACAATGCTATCTCCTGGAAGCAAGAGCCCAGTGTCAGGGCAGGTGACCTGGCTTCCATGGCTGGGATCCAGGAATTGAAGGAAATAAGCAGAGCCTATTGCCTGAGATTCCCTCCTTCAGATAAAGTCACAAATTCATTCTTTGCAAAGGATGGAGCAGAAGGCGGTGCTCCACTTGTCTGGAGCAGAGATTTACTCGCAAACTTATTTATTATCACTATCTCCTCATGATGTTTAAAGGCACACTTACAACTATACATGATTTCAAAGTTTTAAACCAAACTAAGCTTATCTTTTAATTTCATTTTACATGAAATTTTTGAGATTCCCTTATACTCTGAGCTCATGCAAATTTTGGTAGCTTCAATATTTAGTAACTGCAACATTGTAAGATTCCTTGTTTTTTTTTTAAGATTTATTTATTTACTTGAATATCAGAGTTACATACACACAGAGAGAGAGAGAGGGAAGGAAAAAGAGAGAGAAAGAGAGAGAGAGAGAGAGAGAGAGAGGTGTCTTCCATCTGCTGGTTCACTCCCCAGCTGGTTGCAACGACCGGTGCTGCGCCGATCTGAAGCCAGGAGCCAGGAGCTTCTTCTGGGTCTTCCACATGGGTGCAAGGGCCCAAGGACTTGGGCCATCTTCTACTGCTTTCCCAGGCCACAGCAGAGAGCTGGATCAAAAGAGGAGCATCTGGGACTCAAACTGGCGCCCATTTGGGATGCCAGCACTGCAGGCGGTGGCTTTACTGACTATGTCACAGCACCGGCCCAAAGACTCCTGGTTTTTTAAAAAAAAGATGCTGATAAAATGTCTTCAAGGAAGAATTGTCCAAAGTTCCAAACTATTGATAAAATGGATTTTATACAGCAAAATTGGAATGGCTTTTGAAAACCTAGAAATGATCTAAATGTTCCATAGTGGGTATCAGTTAAATAAATTATATAACAGGTATATGAAAAATAAAACTATTTCAAATGATGTTTTAAGTAAAAATTTCTGACATGAAAAAGCATGCAAAGCAGATTTTTAATGAATCTAGATTTTAAGTTACAACATTGATGGATTTAATGTAGTCTATCAACATGAAAGTGTATTAACAAATAATTGACACAAAAAGATACAAAAAATCTAAGAATACTCAATATGGTATTTTGTTAATTAATATATAAGCAAAAATTCTTACCAGAAATTTTACTGCAATCATTAATATATTGCACATTTTTCAAATTCTTCTAGTTCAATTGATTAAAGTAAAAGTATGTACCATATAAGTTTGTGTGTTATCTGCAATAAAATTGAATTAGTATGTCATAGAATATCTACAATACATCACACAGTATCCTAAGCATAGAAATTTGTATTAACTCAATCCCTATGACAAACATGTGAGTTAGAGATTTTTATTAGTCCCACTTTTCAGATGAGTACAGTGAGTTTCAGAGAGTTATGCTCATTGGCCAAGATCACAAGGAAAATTGGTGGTAGAACTGGATTCAGAATCTACTTACTGCTCCACAGCCTTTTTCTGTAAAAAAAAAAAAAAAAACATAAAATCTCATTAAATATATAATTATTACATAAAATCAGTGTAAAATTTCAATTTTATGTCAGTTTTTAAAAGTATTGTGTATGGCCTTAAGATAATTTTTAACATTTGAAGAGATTTGTATAATGGCCATCAAAACCAGGAGTTGGGGCAGCTCTATTATCCCAAATTCCTGTGCAACCTCTCCCTAATCTCTAGCAATCACTGATTTGTCAACGCCCTGATAGTTTGTGCTGTATGAGGACACCACAAATGAAATCAGGCACTGAGTGTAGTCTTCAGAGCCTGCCATCATCATTTGGCATACAGTCTTGAGATGCATCCCTATTGTTTCATGTGTAAATTGGTCATTCCTTCTTTGGCTGAGGACTGTTTTACTCTATCGATGTACAACAGTTTAGTTATCCATTCCCTGGCTGACAGGTATGTGGGTGGTTTCCTGTCTGGAGCAATTCTAAATAAAACTACTCCTTGTGCATAGATTGTTTCATAAAAGAAACCTTTTTTTTGCTTTTCTAGGGCAGGACTTTTCAGCTTCAGGTCTATTGATATTTTGTGCTGGATACTTATTGTGGGGGCTGTCCTGGGCATTGTAGGAAGTTTCGTGCCATCTCTGACTGTTGTCAATCAGAGGTCAGTCGCACCCCAAGTGGTGACAACTAAATCTCTCAAGAGCTTGCCCAATATTCCATGAGTGCAAAATCACCCATAAAATAACAAGTGTCTAGGGTAAATGACTAAATATTTTCAGGCCATGTGAGTGTATATCTAACTTCATTTAAAAGCCACACTACATTCAAAGGTGGGTGTATCATTTTTGCTTTTTCAGCTGTTAAGTACTCATTGTCATATTTTGTCATATTTTTGGCCTTTTAAAAAAGTTGTATTTTATTATGTTTATAAATTTGCATTCCCCTAATAACCAGTGTTATATGGGATTTATTCATGTGCTCACTTGTCATCTGTATTATCTCCTTCATACAGAGCCTACTTGGGCATTTTGCCCATTTCATTTCAAATTGGCTTTAATATTATTTACTTAAAAGTGCTATTTAATGATCTCTGGATATTTTATACAATCATTTGTGAATGTTGCCATTTAGTACTTTTATTCTGAATTCTCATTTTCCTTATTTATATTCCTTAATATGTTGCTCTATGATTTGAGTAGAAATTGTGACGATGGACATCATGTGATATTAATCACTAAGGACAATACTTATTTTATGGTTTTGTTGTTATACTAAGGATGATGATGTTGATTATCATGATGCTTTACCAAATTCCATTACCTTATAAAAATGTATTTCTACTGCTAAATATTTGTTAGAAACTGTTTTTTTTAAATGCAAGCCTTATGTCAGATATATGGTTTGGGTCTGTTTTTATCCAGTCTGCATCTAGTTTTTAAAATATTGATGGAGGCTGACATTGTGACACAGAGGGTTAAGCTACTACTTACAACACCAACATTCCATATTGGAGTGCTGATTTGAATCCTGGCTAAACTGCTTTTTGATTAGCCTCCTGCTAATGCATATTGCAAACCAGCAAAAGATGGCTCAAGTACTTGGGCCCCTACCACATATATGGGAGACTTAGATGGAGTTCCTAACTCTTGGTTTGGGCCCGACCCAGACTTGGCTGTGTGGCCGTTTGGAGAGTGATTCAGCAGATGAAAGATCTCTCTTTATCTGTATCTTCCCCACTTTTTGTCACTCTGCCTTTCAAATAAATGAATCTTTTTAAAAAGAGATCTTCAATAAAACATAAATTATCATTTTTATTTTTCCTGTCAAACTTTTGGTGCCTTATCTACAAATCATTTGTTTAATCTAAGGTTATAAATAGCTTGCGTATTTTTTATTTAATAATTTTATGTTTATGTTTTAGATTTGGGATCACTACTTATTTTGAGGCAAACTTTTTGCATAGGATGAGATCGTAGATCAAGTCTTGTTTCTTTTTCCATAGAAATGTACTGTCGTTCCAGCATCAGTTGCTGAGATTCTCTATTAAATTTTAAGGTATTTTGCTCAAAAGTCAATTGTGTGGGTCTAATTATACATGGTATGTTTTGTTCCTCTGCCTCTGTGTCTATCTTTATTTTTTTTAAAGATTTATTTTATTTATTTGAAAGACAGAGTTACTGAGAGAGGCAGAGCCAGAGAGAAAGAGAGAGTCCTCCATTTGCTGGTTTACTCCCCAAAAGACCGCAATGGCCAGAGCTGAGCTAATCTGAAGCCGGGAGCCATGAGCCACTTCCGGGTCTCCCATGCAGGTGCAGGGGCCCAAGGACTTGGGCCATCATCCACTGCTTTTCCAGGCCACAGCAGAGAGCTGGATTGGAAGTGGAGCAGCCGGGACTTGAACTGGCGCCCATATGGATGCCAGAGCTGCAGACCAGAACTTTAACCCACTGCACCACAGCAACAGCCCCCTCTCTGTCTATCTTCAACCTGGAGCCATAATCTATTGATAAATACAGTTGACTAGTAGTTAGTCTTTTTTTTTTCTTAATATTTTTTATTTATTTACTTGAGAGGTAGAGTTACAGAGAGAGGGAGAGACAGAGAGAAAGATCTTCCATCTGCTAGTTGACTACCCAAATGACCACAATGGCCATTTATTTGTTTATTTGAAAGGTAGACTAATAGAAAACAGGAAGAGAGAAAGAGAGGTCTTCCATAAGCTAGTTCATTTCCCAAATGGCTGCAATTGCCAGGGCTGGTCCAGGCCAAAGCCAGGAGCCTGGAACTCTGGCTCTCCCACAAGGGTGGTAGGGGCCCAAGTACTTGGGCTTTCACTTCTCTCCCAGGCACATTAGCAGGAATCTGGTACAGATACAAAACAGCTGGGACTTGAACAGGCAGTGTGATAGGGATGCAAATATCTCAAGTGACAGCCTAGCTCACTGTTCCCCAATGCCTGTCCCTGGTGTTAGTTTTAAATGGCTGGCGGATTACACATAAAACCATCTGATTATAGAGCTTCATATATTACAAGGTTGAATTATAAACTCTATTTAATAGAGGATAATTCCAATTATCTGTGTTTTCTTGAAATACTTTTTGAAATCCATCTTTCAAGGAATTGATACCATTCATCTAATTTGTTGACTGTTCAGAAAATGGCTTTGTCAGAATGTTTATTAATACAGAGAACAATTGGAACATATTGTAAATTCTGAGTAAAACATTAAATGCACATCAGAGAAGAAACAGACAGGGCTGGCACTGTGGCATAGCGGGTCAAGCCTCCACCAGCAGAGTCAGCATCCCATATGGGTGCCAGTCGTGTCCTGGCTGCTCCACTTCTGATCCAGCTCTCTGCTATGGCCTGGGAAATCAGTGAAAGATAGCCCAAGCCCTTGGGCCTCTCCCCTGGGGAGACCTGAAAGAAGCTCTGGGCTCCTGGCTTTGGATCATCCCAGCTCTGGCCATTGTGAGCTTGTGGCCATTTAAGGAGTGAACCAACAGAGATGGAAAACATCTCTCTCTCTGCCTCTGCAAATCTGTAACTCTGCCTTTCAAATAAATAAATAGATAAATAAGTAAATAAATAAATCTTTAAAAAAGAAAAGAAAAAAAAAAAACAGAGAATCCCAGACTCTCATCACAATACATCAATCTAAGAAAGCATTTTAAGTCCAATAAATTTCCTACCCATTAGATTGATTTATAGTGATACGTTATGAGCATTTGAAACTCAAAACATGCAGTGTATCATATTTTAGTTCAAGTCCTTATTGTGGTTTATAATATTCTCTGAGTGCCTATTTAATTTCTATGCTGTCTGTAGTGATAGTTTTTTTTCGTTCCAGATGATGCTAATTTGTGCCATAATTTGGTTCTCATTTGACTATCACTTTTCTTGTTATTTTCATTCAATCACCTTTTGATTTAGTGGACTTTTTCTATGCTTTTCTGATTTTAATATCACTAATTTCTACTCTATTCTTTCTGTCCTTCTGCATGAATTGAATTTTATTTGCTCTTTCTTTTAGTTTCTTAGGTTGGAAATTTAGATGATTGATTTGATTAACTTCTATTTAGGCACTGCTTTATCTACATTCCTCTATTTTCGTATATTGTATTTTCATTTTTTCAATTGCTCTTCTTGAGACTCCCTCCTTGATCTAAAGATGTTTAGAAATTTATTGTTTATGAGCCAAATATTCAAGTTTGTAGATAGACTTTTGATGTGTCAGTTAATAACCAATTGGGGTGAACACATCTCATATCAGAGTGCCTAGATTTGAGTCTCAGTTCGAGACAGAGAGAGGGAGACACAGAGACTGTTTAGGACTCTTAGATTTTATGTGATCATTGAATTGGGTGAATATCATGTTATTTTTTCCAGCTTTATTGAGGTCTAATTGGAATACAAAAAAAACTACACATAATTAATGCAAATAATTTGAGAAGCTTGAATATATATAGTGATTTTGTTATTAAGTTCTGTTTGTACAATGTCTTTTTCCAATTTCTACCTTCTTGTCTTTCAATTGTTTAAATATTTTTGGGTATTTTCTTTTAATTTAGCTATTGAAGTTTTCAGTATCTATCTTCCACAGTTTTCCTGCACTACTCTAGTGGATTACAATACACATACCTAATTCTGTATTCTATTTAGAGTTCATATTTTATTTCAAGTGAAATATAGCTTTGCAGTCATATAGGTCCCTTTACTATCTTCCTTCAATCTTCCACATTTTCTCAACATTCCAGGGAGAAAAGTACTGGATATCCTCTGGGAATGCCTTCTTCACTCTTGAAAAGGACACAAATGCATTTCAATTTTGCTGCCTTTGTGATGCCTGAAAAATCATTTTTAAGACAAAGAAAAGATGTGATGTGCCCAAGAGGGTGAGTTAATGCACTGACAATGATAGAAAAGAAGGATGGAAGGGAGCTTTGTTTTTTTATTTTTACATTTTGTTCAAGAATGAATAAATCCTTGTAGAGTGGTCTCCTGTAGAATTCAGTTTAAAACTCACTGGCTGAAATTAGGAAAAGAACTTATATAACACTCATCTTTTCAATTATTCCATATGACATTTGGTGTAGGGGTCAGGATATTGCTTGGGATTCCCTCACCCCATATCAGGGTGTCTGGGCTCAAGTCCTGGCTCCACTTCCACTTCAAATTCCCTGCTAATGCACACCAAGGAAAGCAGCTGATGACATAACAAGTACTTGAGTCCCTGCCTCCCATATGGGAGACTTGGAATAAATTCCTGACTGCCAACCTCAGCCTGGCCCATCCCTGTCTTTTGCAGGTTCTCTCTCTCTCTTTCCTCCTTCCCCCATCTTTTATTTTTTTAGGAATTATTTTATTTATTTGAAAGTCAGAGTTACACAGAGAGAGAAGGAGAGGGAAAGACAGAGAGAGAGAGAGGTCTTCCATTCCGCTGGTTCACTCCCCAAATGTCTGCAACAGCCAGAGCTGAGCTGATCCAAAGCCAGGAGCCCAGAGGTTCTTTCCAGGTCTCCCACATGGGTGCAGGGACCCAAGGACTTGGGCCATCCTCTACTGCTCTCCCAGGCCATAGCAGAGAGCTGGATTGGAAGAGGAGCAGCCAGGACTCGAACCACTGCCCAATGCCAGCGTTGTAGGCTGGGACCCTAACCAGCTGTGTCACAGTGCTGCTCCCCCTATCTTTAAATAAATAAATATTCCATCTCACAAATTCTCCAGTTCCACATTGTTGTTAAGGAAAATTATTAACAAACTCAATGTTTAAACTATTCTATGACTCTTCCTGAACTCAAAATCATCCTACATTACCAGAACTTAGCTAAAAGCAACAGACGGTCTCATCCACTCTGGGAGAACATTAGCTTGGCATCAATCAGTATGCATTTATATTACCAGAAAAAGTTAAGTTTGGTCCAATGAGATTGTTAGAAATGGAGTGAGAACTTCTCTTCAAGAAGGCAGATCTCTTGAGGGAATAATTTTATTTGCCTCTTATGTGAAAATGAAAGTTTGCTTATAGAATGCCTGTTCCTATGCATTTATGGAGTGATCTAACTATGAAACAGTATGTCATTGAAATTCACTGCAAATGCACTTGCAATTTCTAAAGCCTCTGTTACAGGACCCCTTCACTTGCTACTGGGCATCTTTGTTATTCCAGCACATTCATAAATGAGACCTCTCCGTCAGCCTACAGCAGGACGGACCATGGCTGGTGATTCAAATCGTGCCCACCACCTGTTCATGTCCCAATTCTCTATGGATGCTTTCTCATCCTATCAGGGGTTGAATAGCTGCAGTAGAGTCCACCTGGCCAACAAGTCTTAAACCATTTATTATCAGACCCTCTTCAGACACAGTTTGCTGACCCCTGACCTGGAGTATCCTGTAGCATTTTCTTGTGACCTACCTTACCCTTAGTCATTGATGTCTGACCCCAGCCTGGACACTGCCCCTGCAGCTGTACTCAACTTAATCTCCCCAGCTCAGATATTGATGTCTCCTATAGCTCTTGAAGCAGCTACCACGGGGCCTTGGGAATTCCGTATTTACAACCATTGCTGCTGAATGCCAGATATCTCTGGTTGTCCCTGGCAAAGACATCTGTGGTCTCTTGAAATCTCTGCTGTGACAGAGGTGCATTGCATTCTCATGTGCCTTAAGTGTGCACAGTCATGCTAAATTGCACGAATGAGCAGAACCTCCCACTTTTGTGGCACACTTTTTTACACAAAACCATTTTGTAAAATTATGGGTTTTTTTTGTCCACAATCTAGAAAATCATAATGGAGGCATGTATTTTGAGGTTTGGACCCTGTTTTCTTTTGTCTCTGCTCTTCCTAGGAAGTATTCACCAGTTCCCCGGCTTACAGCAGGGAATGCACTTGAGTGACCATCGCTATACTAGACTCAGAATTACCTTTCTTTTCAGAAAATCAAGACTTTGTTTTTCATCTTTTGTGTTGCTTTTTTTCTCATTAGAATGAGTGTCTCCCCAGAATGCCACTTGCCCTATTGGGTAAATAAACTTGTGATAGGTTCTTTTCAATCCTTTAAAGACTTGTCTTCACATGTCTGCATTTCAGACAGGCGCAATCTAAATTCAAATTGTGAATACTCTCACTATAGATCCATTACAACATGTAATCCTTAGAACAACTCTGGAGAAAGGTACTGTCCTTGCTACCACCTCGATGAGGAAATTGATCCTTACAGAGGTTATAGAAACCTTTCAAATTTAACCAGTACAAGTCAAGTGAAAGCCAGACTCCTCACTAAAGACTCTGGTAACTAATTGCCTGTTTATTTTTATAGTTAATCATTTATTCCTATCTTTAAAATTTAAAGCCTGTAGAGAAAAATGAAAGGGTAACTTCAAAAGAAAGGAAATATCAGAAGAGGACCACTTTGAAATTGAGAAAAAGCAATTCATAATTTACCTTTTGTGACTTAGCATATTAATTGACTGATTTATGTGAAAGAACCTTGGTTTTTGTTTTGCTTTTTTTCTGAAGCACCATCTGTTTAGAGCTGTTCCCTTCTCCCTGAAGTCTTCTTGAATTAATGATCAAGTCCCAAGAGCTTGGTTCCACAGCGACATAGCTTTCCCTAACAAGGGTCTTGGTCTATGACACCAATGAGCAAATTTCAGCCATAAGAATATCAGTAATGGGCAAAAGAAAGACCAAGGAATAGTGACTGCTTATCTGGCCTACAGACATGATCTCCTTAAAGACTTAGGCCACAGAACACAAGCGAGTCAGGCATGCCATCAGAATCCGTGCTTCGCTCGCCACTCTGCAGGGAGGATTAGACTGGGGAGGCAAGGTTTTACTCCACGTTTAAATATTTTATCTTGTCTTTGGATTGAAGCTTTTTAAAGAGATTTAAGAATAAATAGTAAAACATCCTGTCAAATTATTCATAGCTTGAAATGGTATTTAAACTATCATTTATAATAGCTTTAACATCCAGATAAAATTAGTCTAGAATTATTTAATTTTGTTCTAAATAATTTATAATATTTACAAATTATTAACAAAATTGGTTTCTCTTTTATTAATGACACATAAAATTAGATGGAAACTTATCAATTACCATCTACAGAATGGACAGCTTTATTTGATTTCAAATGGAGTGAACCTTAATCTGAGCTATATCCTGAATGCTTCTCCTTTGATGCCTTTTTGTTCATATCTCTTTCTCTTTCTCGAAAGAAAAGAAAGCAAGATAATTTGATTTGTAGAGTCAGGAGTTTGTTGTTCCTGATTACATGCTCAACATGCAAATTGCCTTCACATCTTGGTTCAGAAATGGCACACTGCCACCTCTCTGGGACATTTAACACAGACAGAACTTCAGGCATTTCTTAGCCATGTGTCTGCCAAAAACTGCCCTTTTTCTCTTTTATAGTGATATGCTGTGCACTCTCTCTTATCCAGAATAACTGGGAAATGAGGTCTTTGGTTCAGCGTAGTGGCCATAGACAACATAGAACTATCAAGTTTTCAATGGATTGATATCATTTCAACCTCAGCTCAAGAGCCTCAATGATGTAACTTGTCTGGGGCTGTTCCCAAAAGCACTTGGAAACCCCGCTGCATTTCAGGGTCACTGCCTCACACTAGGAAGTCCTCAGAGACACAAAGGGTTTACTCAATCTGTCCCGGCCAAAATATCCCCCCTGAAAATGGTTTATTCAAGTCTAATTTGACATATTGGCTCTCTATATCACTCTGCAGGGTCACTGTGAATACTATAGACTCACTTTGTTCATCCATAC
This sequence comes from Oryctolagus cuniculus, assembly GCF_964237555.1. Taxonomy (NCBI): domain Eukaryota; kingdom Metazoa; phylum Chordata; class Mammalia; order Lagomorpha; family Leporidae; genus Oryctolagus; species Oryctolagus cuniculus. Next base: position 145,923,711 of record NC_091434.1, read on the forward strand.
TTTTCTCACTTTTTTTTTAAAGAAAGGTTACAAAAATACAAGAAAGTTTAGGTGAAAATTCAGAGTGTTGGAGTCTCAAGAAAACAGGAGTGTAGCATGGTTAGCACATAACTATTGACTATAATTTGACAGATCACCTTGAAATGTTAGTGGAGGAAGTCACTCCTGCAGAATGAGTACCACGCGGTCATGTGTAAGGCTTCCTGCTTGAATCCTGCTGAGCAGTGGACAAGCCCAGCCTTGAGCTACTTGAGTCACAGCTTATCCCAGGAGCATGGTGTCCCCATGCAGGAAGCAGCATCCTGAGTCAGGTGAGCCCCTAGATATTGTCCCAGGCACATTCCCACAAACCATTCAGTTCTCCTAGCTCTCTGCACTGTAGTGAGAGGGGCACCTCTGAGGACCTCTGTCTGCCTTTCCCATCATTCTGATGAAGAGCACCTGGCTCCCTTGTAGTCACACTGATCTCTTTAACAAACCTTGGCTACACTCTCTGCTGAACATACTTCTTCAGTCTTTACATGAATAGTCTGGGAAACTTCCAAAGTTTTACACTCTGCTTCGCTTGATTTATAAATCCTGTCTTTAAATCACCCTTTGTCTGGGAGGCAGCCGGTGATGGCTCAAATAGCTGGATCCCTGCCGCCTATATGAGGGACCTGGATTGAGTACCACCCAGTTTATTCCAGGCAATTGTAGGCATTTGGGCAATGAACCAGGGAATGAGATCTCTCTCTTTCTCTCTCAAATATATAAAAACTTATATTTGTGTATATATATTATAACTTACTATGTTATATTATAACTATATATTATAACATATATTTGTGTGTATGACTTTCCAGATGAATTTTTAAAATAAAATTTAAAAAATAAAGAATAAAATAAAAAATAAAGAAAAATATTAAATTATCTGTGTGCTCTCATATTATTTTAAGTGGCCAAAAGTAGCCACACAGCAACCTGAATGCTTTTCTGCGAGGTTATTTCTTCCATCTGCTAATACCCTATGTCAGCACTCTGAAGTACGGGCTCCTGGAAAGCTCTTGAGAGCGGACACAGTTCAGTCAAGCTCTTTGCAACTGTACATAAAGGAAGGTCTGTATCACCATTTCTAGGCAGATGTTCCTTCCTTACAACTGAGACCTAATAAGCATAGCCTTCAGTGACCATATTCCTATCAGCATTCTGATCATGACCATGAGGTCACCCTCAAGAAGTTCTAGTCCTCACCTGAACTCTCACCTGAATCATTCTTTTTTTTTTTTTTTTTTTTTTTGACAGGCAGAGTGGACAGTGGGAGAGAGAGACAGAGAGAAAGGTCTTCCTTTGCCGTTGGTTCACCCTCCAATGGCCACTGCGGCCGGCGCGCTGCGGCTGGTGCACCGCGCTGATCTGATGGCAGGAGCCAGGTACTTATCCTGGTCTCCCATGGGTTGCAGGGCCCAAGGACTTGGGCCATCCTCCACTGCACTCCCGGGCCACAGCAGAGAGCTGGCCTGGAAGAGAGGCAACAAGGATAGAATCCAGCGCCCCGACCAGGACTAGAACCTGGTGTGCCGGCGCCACAAGGCGGAGGATTAGCCTAGTGAGCCACAGTGCTGGCTACACTTGAATCATTCTTAACAGTGTGTTTATGAAACCATTGCTGTGGTGAAGAAGGTTAAGCCTCCATTTGCAGTACATCTGCTCCACTTCTGATCCAGCTTCTTGCTAATGCGCCTGGGAAAGCAGTGGAAGATGGCCCAAGTGCTTGGACTCCTGCACTCATGTGAGAAACTCAGAAAAAGCTCCTGGCTCCTGGCTTTGGCATGGCCCAGCCCTGGTCATTGCTGCCATATGGGGAATGAACCAGCAGATGTAAGACTCTCTCTCTCTCTCTCTCTCTCTTTCTCTCTGTATCGCTCTGCCTTTCAAATAAATAAGAAATATTTTTTTTAAAAAAATCTGTTTACCTCAATACAGGCTTTCTCCAGCATTCCTTACAAAACTCTCTTCCAGCCTCTAAACCCTCACACAATCCCAAAGCCACTGGCACATTTTTCGGGCATTATTAGGTTGATGCCTAACTTCTCAGCATCAACTTTCTGTGGCTATAAAAGAGTACCTGAGACTGAGTAACCTGTAAAGTTTTGCCAGTGGTAAGTTTGAGTTTCATGTCTTCCATTTTTCAGGGAAGATTGAGTATGATTATCTGAGGAAGGGGTATTGGAAGAGAGAATGGGAGGATTTGATAAACTGAAGAAGAGAGCTTGGTAACAGACAAGTGAGCCCACCAGAGAGACATGTGGGTTTCTGGAAAGAATTTAGTATATATACCTGAAATTCGCTACTCATCATAGCTATTAATTCAAATTGGAAATAGCTCGATTGCATGCTTTACTTCAATGATATTCATCTCACTCTTTTGGTACACATTTGAGAAGATAAATCAAGTGTGTCTTGTGTGTCTTAAATTCTTAGGGATGCCATAACAAATTACCACAAAATCAGAGGCTGCAGACAACAAGCATTTATTCTTTCACATATGTGATGGCCATGAATTCAAAATCAGTACAGGCTGGCACTTCGGCTCAATAGGCTAATCCTCCGCCTTGCAGCGCCGGCATACCAGGTTCTAGTCCCAGTCGGGGCGACGGATTCTGTCCCGGTTGTCCCTCTTCCAGGCCAGCTCTCTGCTGTGGCCCTGAAGTGCAGTGGAGGATGGCCCAAGTGCTTGGGCCCTGCACCCCATGGGAGACAAGGAGAAGCACCTGGCTCCTGGCTTCGGATCAGCGCAGCGCGCCGGCCGCAGTGGCCATTGGGGGGTGAACCAATGGTAAGGGAAGACCATGCTCTCTGTCTCTCTCTCACTGTCCACTCTGCCTGTCAAAAAAAAAAAAAATCAGTACAGTTTCAGAGACATGCTCTTTATGTTTCCCAAAGAGAGTTCTTCCTGCCTCTTACAATCTGCTTTGACTTCAGGTGTGTTCGGAATCACGGATCCAGAACTTCAACCTCCACCTCCATTTTCTATTTATTTATTTATTGATTTATTGACAGGCAGAGTTAGACAGTAAGAGAGAGACAGAGAGAAAGGTCTTCCTTTCTCCATTGGTTCACTCCCCAAGTGGCCGCCACGGCCGGCATGTTGCGGCCGGTGCGCTGTGCTGTGCTGATCCGAAGCCAGGAGCCAGGTGCTTCCTCCAGGTCTCCCATGCGGGTGCAGGGCCCAAGGACTTAGCCCATCCTCCACTGCACTCCTGGGCCACAGCAGAGAGCTAGACTGGAAGAGGAACAACTGGGACAGAACCGGCTCCCCAACCAGGACTAGAACCCAGTGTGCCGGCACCGCAGGTGGAGGATTAGCTTAGCCAGCCGCGGCGCCAGCCTATCCACCTCCATTTTCACACAGCCATCTCTGTGTCTCCTCCTCTGCATCTCTGGATGGTCTTCTTTGTGTCAACTCCTCTTCTGTGGCTTCCAAGAACCATTGCCATTCAACTTAGGGCCCATCAAGGCCAGCCAGATGCTGTCATCTAAACATCCTGTACTTAATTGCATCTGCAAAAACCCTTCTCTTCAAATAAGCTTATATTCACTAGTTCTAGAAGGACAGGTCTTTTGGGGGGCTACCAGTCAATAAGGTTCTATCAAGTTGGTACTTTATTTGCTAAGCCATTTGGTTCTACATGAATATTATAGACTGCCTGCACAAGTATTAGTTAATGAAGTGTCAGAATATGGTGGCTTTATTTGAATACAAAATCAATAAACAGATCAGTGCCTCTGGAGCACTTCCTTTTTAACATGAAATTTAGCTGCTTGAGGGCTAGGACCTAACACAAAGGATTCGGTGCAATCTCTTTTTTTTGGAAGACCTCTGGTTTTTTATTGTAGCTGAAGTATTTTGTTTTGCAAATGATCTTGAAATATGAAGGAGTGGTATAAAATTATTAAGCAAGACACATGTTTTTATTCTGAATCACTATGAAAACATGAAAAGCCTGCTTCTTAAAATAAATACACATTTATGCAATTTCATCTAAAAGCAAAGACAAAAAAAGTGATCATCATTATCAAAATATATGAGAATTTATTTTAAACTTTATGATCTAGATTTGGGGAATGTTTTCTGCTCAAAGATCTGAACCATGCTAAAATGCATGAAACTCAATTGTTTTTAGAGTTAAAAAATCTTTAAACTGTATGATGAAATGTTATAAAATGCATCGTGATTATATATTATGGACAGCTAAAGGAGATCAAAAGCAGGGAAAGCAAAGAAATGGATGGAAACAAATTACAGGGAAAGGAATGTAAATTCAAAGGAAATGGAGAAAATTCTTCAGACATGAACCTAAAGGAATGAGGCCATTTTTAATCATAATTTGCTCATTGGCCTGTGGGCATCATGCTACAGTCTGATATGTGTTCCTTCCTAGGTAACAAGACCCTACTTGTCCATGGGACAGGAAGAACCATCACAAAGGACTCCTGTTCTCATCTAGGTGAGTCTTCATTGCTTCAGGATATCTCTGTATTGGAGCAAGTGAGTGGGTAGGAAGTGAGAACTATTTCCATACTAGTGCGGCAGGGGCTATGAGAAACCAGGTCACTACTGTGCTGGATTCCAATGCTTAAGGCCACCCCTGCTCTTAGTTACCATGTATAAAGGCTGAAAACTGTAATTATTACATTCATGAAAAGAGCCAATTCACACATCACCACTACCTGTTCTAAGAAAGAAAATACCAATACCAAGGCCCAGCATGAATTAGGAGATACACATATAACTGATAACAATGAGCAATATTCACTGAATATTCACTATATACCAAAACCCCTGGTCAGTGCTTATAAACATATTTAAAAAAAGTCTCATTCAACTTATATAGACATAATAAAACATATTAGTGTTACTCTATGCAAAGGAGAAAACAGAGTTTGAACAACTTTCTCAAGGTAACAGAAAGTAAGTGGTAGGAATAAGATTCAAATCCAGATCTACTTGCCACATTATCTTTTCCATGGGTATTTTAAAGACACTTTAACATCCAAAACAGCCAATAGTTGAAGATATTTTTTTTTGACAGGCAGAGTGGATAGTGAGAGAGAGAGACAGAGAGAAAGGTCTTCCTTTTGCCGTTGGTTCACCCTCCAATGGCTGCCACGGCTGGCGCGCTGCAGCTGGCGCACCGCGCCAATCCGAAGGCAGGAGCCAGGTGCTTCTCCTGGTCTCCCATGGGGTGCAGGGCCCAAGCACTTGGGCCATCCTCCACTGCACTCCCGGGCCACAGCAGAGAGCTGGCCTGGAAGAGGGGCAACCGGGACAGAATCCGGCGCCCCGACTGGGAGTAGAACCCGGTGTGCCGGCGCCGCTAGGTGGAGGATTAGCCTATTGATCTGCGATGCCTGCCGATATTTTACTATTACAAATGGATGGACATTAGGGGTCTTTTTTAAAGATTAAAGTTTAATATTTATTTGAAAGTCAAAGTTACAGATAAACGGGGAGACAGAATTGAGAGAGAGAGAGATCTTCCATCAACTGATTCACTGTCCAAATGGCCACCAAGTCTGTGACTGGACCAGGCTTAAGCCAGGAGCCTGGAACTCCATCCATTTTTCCCCAGGTGAATGGCAGGGACACAAGGCCTTTGATTATCCTCCACTGCTGACCCAGGCACATTAGCAGGGAGCTGGATCAAAAGTAGAGCAGTGGGGCTTGAGCCAATGTTCATATGGGATGCCAGTGTTACAGAAGTAGCTTAGTCCACGGTGCCACAACATAATCCCCAGTGGAGAACTTTGATAGTGATGTCTGGGTCACCCACAACATATCTCAAATGAGTTGATTATCAGAGGAACTCACAATTTTCAGAATTTAGATTTGATTTCTTTATTCTTCGCTTCAATGAAGATGTGTATTCAAAACTTGAGAACATTTACCATGCTGAGTCTTCTACAACATAATCACCTACATAGTTCTGATAGACATCTTTATAATTTTTGAATGAGAAAGTTTCCTCAATCAAGTCAACTATAATATAATTAATGTGCACCAAAGTTAATACTTTCTCACTCATATTTGACTGCATAACTCAGATGATAGCAAACAGTTTCAAGTGTTTATCTGCGTATGTCAATGTTTTCACATTTCACTTCATAGCATTACATAATTTTACAGAATTGGTTATCTTCCATAATTCCAAGCAAACTGAAAACAGAGGAAAGGAGATGAATCACATGCTTAAAGTCACAAAGCTGGTAAACCAAGCTGAGCCACTCTCAACATCACCAAACCATGTCCGTGTGGCCAGAACTTTAAAATGCTGTATAAACAAGTCGTAAGTAAAAAAATCACAGTGGGAGAGGGTTTTTTTGTGTGTGTGTGTTACAGTGGATTAAGACACAGCTCTGGATGCTGACATTCCATCCTGGAGTGCAGATTTGAGTCGTTGCGGCTGCTCTGCTTCTGGTCTAGCTTACTGCGATTACACCTGTGGAGGCGGCAGATGACAGTACATGAACTTGGGCCCCTGCAACCCATGTGGGAGATCAGGATGAAGTTTCAGGTTCCTGGCTTTCGCCTGGCCCAGACTTGCCTGTTAGGGTCAATTGGGGAGTGACCCAGCAGGTGGAAGATCTGTCACTTGCCTTTCAATTAAAGAGATAAATCTTTTTGAAATTGCAGGAGCCTTTAGGTGAATCTTTAAGCCTTTTTACTGTAAGGTAAATGTAAAATATGTTTCAAAAGCTAAAAAATATAAATAAATAAAGGGAGAAGGAAGGTGGAAAAGAGTATAATTATATCCTTAGAATTGTATCTATGAATTATATCAAATCTGTTAAAAAGTAATTAAAATTTAAAATATAATTTTTTTTAAATTTGAAGTTTTTTTATAAAGTAGAGAGCCTGGATGGGCATCATAACTGAAGTATGCCCAGAAAGAGCTCCACAAAAGTCAAACTGAAATTTTGTTCAAGAAAGCGCCATTATTATAGACTAAAATATGAATACAACACTCACATGTTAGTGCCTAGACTTGTTCAATTCAGCAACCCAGCAGAAAATCGCCTACACCACCCTGAATATCCTCTGAAAGCCCAGAAGCAGCATTTTCAATCTGGAACATCAGATTCCTTGTGATCCTGAAGTAGACTGAAAGTGTGCCATTGTAAAAATCAAAAGAGAAAAAGAAGAAATGAAGGAGGAAGGAGAGGGGAGGAGGGAGGGAAGTATCGTTATCCTCTTAAAACTTCACATAGAAAATACATGAAATTTGCTCCCTTTATATATATTTTTTAAAATTTGAGACAAAATAAATAAATAAAATTACAGGAGGCCGTTGCTTTAGGCTAAGCTCTTGCACTGGGCCCCCAGTAGACCATGCTGAAAATCAAAATATTTACCTGGTGAATGAAGTCTCCCGAGAAATCATGATTAGAGGAGTAACAGCCAGACTTCCCAAATGGGCTAGTTCCAATGTGGCATGATAATGAAATTCCCTCCACCTTAGTCTTCATACACACACACACACACACACACAAACAAGGTTATCAGAAATAACTTGGGTTTAACCAGCTATTTTTCTTTTGTTCCTGGCTTACTTGGAAAGTAAATTTGAAATGATCGATCTTCTTTGTTGTTTTTGTTTCTGCTCTGTTCAGCCAGAAATGTCTATCAAACCACCTCTGCTTGGCTTATTGGAACACAATGCTGTTCTACTGAATGAAGTGTTGCTTGATTCTAATACCAAAAACAAAGCCAATGAAATTACTATGAAATTGTTGTAACTTAGACCTTTGGCACAAGTTAAACTGTTCATTTAAGTATGTTTGTGTGAAGAGTTTCAGCTGTAACCACACTGCAATTAGAATCAGAAAACATGTGATCAAATTAGTAATAGTCTACAACAAGAAATACTCATATCAATATCTAAACCTAAGATGAGTTCTGGAGAAACTGCATTTTCATGTGGGAGGCATGGTCTTAATTCTCTTGGGATATATCAATTGATAGTTTTAACCATTGAAAGGTAAAGAGAGAGAGAGAGAGAGAGAGAGAGAGAGAGAGAGAGAGAGAAAGAAAGAATCTTCCGTCCTCTGGTTCATTCCTCCAAATGGCCACAACAGCTTGGGCTGGGGCTGGGCCAGGCTGAAGCTAGGAACCAGGAATTCTATCTGAGTGTCCCATGTGCACGGCAGGGAGTCAAGGACTTGGGCCATCATTTGCTGCTACCCAGGTGCTTCAGCAGGAAGCTGGCACAGAAGCAGAGGTGCAGGAACTTGAACTGGCACTCTGATATGGGATGAAGGCTACACCAGTGGCAGTTTAACTGTTTGTACCACAATGCTACCCAAGTGTCCATGTTTAAGCAGTCCATGGGCTAGTTTTATGTTGGAAAAGGTGAAGACTATAGGAACTATTAAGACACAAGTTCTGGGAAATCAGGCCATAATGTAGGGGCTCTCCTTGCACAGATCTCCATCCCGGAAGAGTTCTGAGGAAGCACTATGCTCAAGCCAAGCCCAGCAGCAGGTACTACATAGTGAAGGCAGAGCTGTGAGACCCTTGCAGAAGACAAAGAGCCTTCTTACAGTCTTGTCAAATTGCTGGATGGTCAAATTTGCCTGTGTCATATTAAAGCAAGTGCACTACCAATTTGAATCTGGAACAAGGAAGTTATTTTACATTTCCAAACCTTGTTTCCTGTAAGTTAGGAAGAAAGTTTTCTACCTGAATAGTTACTATCACAATTCAAAGTCACAGAATGAAGTGTATAGTCTCCTTATATTATATATATTTTTCAATGTTTTATTTATATAAGGTGAACGGATGTCATATATACAGGTTTATAAGCATAGTGATACTTCCCACACTAACCTCCCTCATCCCTGTGCCCCATCCTCCTTCATTTCCTATTCTTTGTTTTAATTTTTACAACTGCAGCCAATTTTTGCCAAAATTATTTTCTTTCCTGAACTTCCCTTGCATATGGTATAATAATGAAGATGAAAAATGTGCCTTGACATATATTATAACACGAACTTTCTGCATAAAAATAATATTTACTGAATGAGAGGAAAATATTACATAAAATTTTATGACATTATTAAGCTTGTCTTATTTTTTTACACATCTTGGCTAAGTCATCTTAAAATAGTTTGGTTTTGTCCCCTTTCCCATTTTCCGACTTAGGTACAATCACACACATAATCCCACATGTGGATTTGTGGCACTCAAATGTTCCCTTCTTCGTATTTCTAATTTATAATGCATTTACAATATTTTCATTGTTTCATTGCCATATCGGGGCTTTTGTTTCCATAAGAGAATCTGTTTTCTGAATCTGGAAAGAAAATTTTTTAAAACTAATGAAATGTTCTGGCGTCCGGTTTATTTCTGCAGGTCTTTAATTTCCATGAAGTTAGCCTATGCGTTCTTGTTTGTGTTCAGGATTAGTTCTAGTGGTTGCTAATTTCACTTTTAGTATTCAAAGCAATGTAATGGAATTTATGAGGAAGTCGTAAAATGAAGGAAAGCTGATTAAAGCAGTTCTGGGGAAATTCAGTTTCTCCATCTTTCTTTCTTACATACTTAATGCCCATATCTTATCAAACACACTCCTGAATGGATCTCTGGACTAGGGTTTTACTAAGCTCTGGGCAATGATCCATGGCAAATGGAGTGGTGCCTTGCTCTGTGATGGACTTGTGCATGCATCACTGGTGAAAGACTGGAAGAGCCAGTTAGACTGCTGGGCCATGTTCTTTGGGTTCAAGATCAAGCCTGCTTAGGTTCATCACACCACGGAACTCTTGATTTGGACTGAACTTGCTTGTGAGCCAAATAGTAGTCCCACACACAGAGAAGAAAGACAAGCACTGCCAAGGGACTTATTTTCCACAAGAAGCAGTGCATCAGGGGCCAAGATAAACAAACACCCAGGGAAAAGAGAGAGCTTTTAGCATGCAACTGGAACTGACTCCCAACTCTTGGTTTCTGCCTGTCCTAGAGAACAATAGAAGGCCACTCAGTGACCAAAGGTCAGCCCTTGGCTAAAAAGGATTTTCTGTAGAATTTCTTGACTGCTTTTTCACCACACGTTTGAACAATGAGTTAAACTCCTTATTTGCCTGAAATGGAGATTTCCTGAATGAGATCAATAATCCTCCTGCCATTCTTTTCCTCTATGTTGTTAACAAGAGGCACAGTCTAGAAGGCTACCTTACCTTCGAAACTTTTTTTATTTCTTTAAGATAGTGTTGAATCATTAACAGTATCTGCCATAATTTATTATCCATTTATCAATTTACTTCACTACTATTTATTAGAAAGATAAATTTAGTCTGAACCAAAATTCATTTTTATTTTAAACTACAACAGAATAATAGTTGATTCTCTTAGATATAAATTTCTGGATTTTTTTAGATTATGTGATAAAATTCCAATTCCAATTTATATGGACCAGAATGTGAATGAAACTTTGTAAGTATTGTTGCACTATATCAAATTAAATGTAGCAGAAATGTCACTTTCATGAAATAAACACTTTGATTATCTATATACAGCACAACATCACTTTTCTCCTCTCAAACTAAAATGCTTATTTCATTCAGATAAGTGTATTGTTTTAATTTTAAAACTTTGTTAAACCAAATGCTTTAGAGTCTCTTACAGACTTTAGAAAGACAATATTTGGATCTCTTACAAACAATGCAAAGAACAAATAATAAATGCTTTTTTAGATGCTGGTTGATTATTATAAATGATTTTGTTGAGTTAGAGGAAAGTTATTTAGAACCATGTGGATTAAATTTTTCCTCCAAATACACAAGGGCTTAAAGAAATAGCACTTTGCACATTTGGCAAAATGCTTGACAAAATTTTTGAGAAATTAACTAACTTAAAATATGACCGGGTTCGCCCATCCCTTTTGGAGGCCAGCTGTTGATGTGTCATTAAAAGAAAAAAAAAATCTAAAGGTCAGTTCAGCTGTGTCTGCAAGCAGGCGTGTCGGATGTAGACAGTCTTGCTGTGGGAGGTCATTTTCTGTGTGTCTGCATTGACAAAAAGAGAAAAGTGTTCAAACTCCAGTGGCAAAGTTATAAACTTGTATCTGTAGGAGAGGTATTTACAGAACACAGCACGTGCTTTTCAAAGCATACATTTTTGGAATGACAACAATGAAGAATTTCATCTCCATGGAGAACCCATTTGTACGCCTTGTGGGGCTGGCAAATGTGCCAAACTTGAGACCATGAAATAATTGGCAGCGAGGGTGGGAAAAAGCAAAACCTCATTTCAATGGTGAATTTAAATCTCAGAAGTCTACAGACTGCTTCCTCTTTAGGAGGAATATCAACAGTGGGAAACTCTGTTCTTGAATAGGAATTTTCAATGACTAGGATCAAAAGGAAGCCTCAGCAACACAGCCCAACAGACAGACCGGGCGAGGGAAACAGATTGGGGGGTCTACTTAGTTAGAGGCTGAATTCAGGGAGCCATTGACTCACTGATTATCAAGCCACCACCATCTGTGACATCCTAAGGATGGACTTCAGCCTGTAGGAGACAACCTCTGAAGCTTTCCAGTTGATGCTTTAGTAGAGCATAAGGCACAGGATTGCGAATAAGTGGGAGCTTCCACTGTGGAACCCTGCCCATTCAGATACAGGTTGATAGACAGAGCCACTGACAAATTCTGCAGTCTCAGAACAGGTGGGAAATCAACAGTTGTCCATGTGGACTCAGCGCAACCCTGGCAGTGAAAGTAGATTCAAGTGTTGAAGTGTGAAAGGTTAAGGGTCATTAGAGGAAAACATGATATTAAGCCTTTCATGAAGAGTCTTCAAAAAGTTCAGAGGAGCCACATATCATGAAAATAACTATGTGAGGATTTCAAGCAATTTTTGTACCAAAAATAAACATGTTTTTATTCCATTTTTTCACAAACTGTTTAAAGCACCTCCATGTTTGAAAATTGAAATTTCTCAAAACATTTCAAGTTTGTTAGTGGATTTGACCTCTACAGAAGCCCTAGAGTCCTGTCTGCATTGACTGGCTGCGATCACAGCATTGCATGAGCTGTTTGTAGCTCTCCTGTGATGTTGGCCTGCAGGCTCTGTCTCCACTTGACACGTACCAGTCTCACTCCTCACCACTCACAAGTGCTTTCCAACTGCAAAGATTATGCTACAAATTTCAGAAAAATGAGAATGTCCTTGACAGATTACTATGTTAGTCTACTTTTCCTTACTGCAACTAAGATACTTAAGAGGGACTTCTTGGAAAAGCATTTATATTGATTTACGGTTTGGAGGGTCAGTGTCCAAGCTCAGGTGTCCTGTTGATTCAGGCCTCTTGTGAGGTCAGAAGATGGTGGGGATGGGGGAGGATCACATGGTGAGCCATGAGGCAAAGAGACACTGGAAGAACATTTTCTATCCTCTGTATGACTTTTCCTTATAAAGCTACCATGATTCCATTATGTATCCCCACCCCAGTGACTTAATCCAATCTAATCACTTCCCAAAGGGTTCATTCTTGGTCTGTAATGGGATCAAGTCTTTACTTTAACCCATCAGTGATAGATCCATTAACCATTAATATAAAGACTCTGGGGCTTCAATGTCTGTGTGAGTTTGGGGAGCCAACTCCTGCTTGAAACAATAGCAATTAGTTCATTTCGAACTTTAGTGAAAGAACTGCACTTTCCTTACATATTCTTCACCCTTAGAAAATAACTATTTTTGCACAACTTCCCAGCCATATCCCACTTGATGTCTGACAGGTGAGAATATTTAATGGTTGTTCCAGACTGGAAGAGGATTTGAGATAGTAGTATGGAGCTGGGGCGGGAATCTTGGGTTCAGTCAACCCACTGTGTCTGTTACACATCCAATTTTCAACCTCCTAGGGACAGTAAGCAAAGCAATTATGGTAGGATCCAAGCTAGTGATGAAAAACATAGGCTTTCAAGCCCACCTACATTGCAAATATGGCTAGATGTTTTACTTCTAATTCCATCTTTGATCATTTAATTAGAAGATTAAGAAATCATTTTTTTTCTGGCACCACGGCTCAATAGGCTAATACTCCGCCTGCAGCGCCAGCACCCCGGGGTTCTAGTCCCAGTTGGGGCACCGGATTCTGTCCCAGCTGCTCCTCTTCCAGTCCAGCTCTCTGCTGTGGCCCTGGAGTGCAGTGGAGGATGGCCCAAGTCCTTGGGCCCTGCACCCGCATTGGAGACGAGGAGATGCACCTGGCTTCTGGCTTCAGATCAGCGCGGTGCACCGGCTGCAGCGCACCAGTGAGGGGTGAACCAACGGAAGGAAGACCTTTGTCTCTGTCTCTCTCTCTCGATGTCCACCCTGCCTGTAAAACAAAAAAACAAAAAAACAAAAAACAAAAAAACAAAAAACAAAAAAATAAAGAAAGAAATTATTTCTTAAAATGATCCTCCACGGCAGCTACAGAACTTTTAAAAAGTTTATTTGTTTGAGATGGGGTTGGGGGGTGGGAGGAGAATGAGAGGGGGGGGGACAATTAAAAAATGCAATAAAATATGTTTATTTTTGGTAAAAAATTGAAATTCTTATAGTTTTTCATAACATGCATTTATCAATTTTTTTTTTCCAGAAAGAGAACTCTCATCTTCTGGCTTACTTCCCAAATGCTTGAACTGACTAGGGCTTGACTAAGGCTAAAAGTTGGGAGCTTGAGGCCTGGAGCTCAATCTGGGTTTCCCACATTGGTGGCTGGAACCTAATTACTTGAGCTATCATCATTACTTGCCATGGTCTGCATGAGCAGGAAGCTGGGATCAGGAGCCAAATTTGAAATAAGGTGCTAGAATGCAAGCAGTGTCTTAACCACTATGCCAAACACCCACTCCTAAACATACTTAGGCTTCACTTAATTTTGCATTTAATACATATTTTCTTCTTTTTTTTCTTTTCTTCTTCTATTAGATTATGTTTTTTAAGATTTTGTTAATATCTTAGATTCTCTGGGTTACAGGAAATGCATTATAATTACTATAATGCAATATTATTCTTATTTTCAAATTTTCCAATCTTTTGAATATAACAGGAAAATGGTTATCTTTTTTTACTTTTATTTAGTAAATATAAATTTCCAAAGTACAGCTTATGGATTACAATGGCTTTTCCCTCCCCCCCATAACTTCCCTCCCACCCGCACCCCTCCCATCTCCCGCTCCCTCTCCCATTCCATTCACATCAAGATTCATTTTCAATTATCTTTATATACAGAAGATAGATTTAGTATGTATTAAGTAAAGGAAAATGGTTATCTTTATTCTCATAAAAGACTGTCATATATTATTCCAATTCCTTGTCTTGAATGAAATATGAGTACTAGCTTGCTTTTCTTTAGAAATCAACTATTATTAAGTTATAGTTACGTTGGCTTCTTTTTCCAAAAGCCACCGATGATAGTTTATATTTATGCTTTAAGCAGAATAATGTAACTCAGAGATTACTATTTAATCAAAGTTTATTTTGCTTTGATGTCAAACTTATTAACAGAGAAAATTGAGTTCAATTAAATACAGGAAATAATACACCCGTGGGCATGCTTAGCACCTTGAGAACTGGCATTAAAAAACAATCTGTTTCAAAACCATTCTTCCCAGATTCTCTATGTTTACTTCAGAGTTTTATTTTGTTTTTCTGAGTGCACTGTGGTTATTTACTTTGAAAAGGTATGTGGCTCGATATAATGTTTCTTAAATTGACTTTTAATTTGCAAATCCTATGAATATTACATACATTTAGCTAATCATTCAGCAAAATAACTATTATAGTTGCATCTTTTGTAGGGCATGTATTGGGACATATGGTACAACAATTTCTCTAAGAATAGGTTTACGTACAAGTTACCCAACTAGAAAGTAGCAATTACCAGTTAGGATAAGCTACAGTACAGCTATTATGATGTGAGAAGAGTGAAACACTTCCCTCAACCCCACAGAAGAATCTTCCCTACATTTCACCAGCTGCACTGATGGTTTAACACTCACGATTGAAGTCATGTTGGAGCCAGCATTGTGGTAAAGCAGGTTAAGCCACTGCCTGCAATGCCAGTATCCCATATGGGCGCTGGTTCATGTCTACACTATTCCACTTCCAATCCAGCTCAATGCTCAGGTTTCTGGGAAAGCAACAGAAGATGGTCCAAGTGCTTGGGACTCTGCCACCCCACATGGAAGATCTAGAGGAAGCTCCTGGCTCCTGGCTTCAGCCTGGAAAAATCTTAAAATAAAATAATAAATAAATAAAAGTCATGTTAACAAGCACACATGGGACATCTTTTGAAAAGAATAGGCTATGTTGAAATGCAGATTTAGAATCCTATATAAAAGTAAGAACAAGATTTGGGGTTACTGTCATTAGAATATGACCACTAATTGACATTGCAATTTGAGTGAAAATATTAAATATAATTAACTCGCAATCTTGTGGGGCTTAAAATTATAGCACAGAGATAAAAGAAGTGAGGCTCTGTTTTCAGGAAATATATAGTCTTGGCTTGCACACAGAGAAAGATATACAGAATTTTGCAGGGCAGTATATTAATATGCTGTGATATTTCTATATTCAGTACTTGAACTTCTGCCACCAATTAAAATTCCGGATGAACTGAATATGTACCTTGCACTTGCAAAGAAAAAAAATGCTTCATAATGAGCTATCAGCAAGTTTCATTTCGCCTTTATTAAAGGCAAAACAGAACAACACTGTTTACCTCCTGGATCATTAGTAACTCAGTGAATCTGGCTCCTGCAGAAGGTCTTGGACCATGTATCTGGCTCAGAGTGAAGTCAGGTTTTTTAAATTCCTGGGATCTGATGCTGGCCTTTAGGCGTTTGCTGTAGGAGCTGACTCAGAAGACTTGGAGGAAAAAATGACCTCTGAGGAAAGGCCTGCCTTAGCTCAGAAAACCTCCACCCTACTCCAGCGAGTCAGGATCCCTGGGCGGATCTTTGGCAAATCATCCCAGAGCCATCTGTGCAAAAGAAATGAGAAAGCAACCTGTCTTTTCTAGATTATTATGTCTTAACTGAAGCTATGGGAGAAAAACAGGACAAAAACAAAGCACTAGTCAAGTAAAATTTAGGAAGCAGATGCTGCAACAGCTTATTTTTTTAGTTAGAGTGCCTACATTAATATTTTAAGCCATAGAGCATGCATCTGTCAACTGCATGGAATTGGACTTTTGATTACAGAGACACTTAGGCATAATTTTAAAAATCAACTTGCTCTCTAGAGGTTAAGGTGAAACTCATCTGTTAGTGCCCTCACTCCCATCCCATGGCCCAAATTCATAAGCATGACTCTCAGATCCAAGTATTTTCCATACACTGGTCTTTACTTCCATATACTTAAATTATATGCTGTAGCAGGCTCTTGTGAGGCACCATGTCCTATCCTCCTGCCCCACTCACTGAACAGTCTCATACATACTTACCAGTGTTCCACAGCAAGTTATTCTAGTCTCATGGTAAAGTCATTTCATAAAGGACTTGCACAACCATGAAATGCAGGATTTAGCAGTTCTGACTTCTGCTAAAATTTGAGGACCACAATTCCAATGGAATGGCTGTTTGACATTTGGATATGACCGAGGGTCTGGGACTTGCTTGACAAAGTATGAAAGTAATTATTAGAAAGCTCAGGGATTTGGGCATGACAAATGCCCTTATCATATGACACGAACTAGGTTCTTTCCCTAAGACAATTAGAAACACGGTGATGAGGGGCAGCAGATTTTTGAGAAGTTCAGTGCTAGTTCTCATGTATTATATAAGATTGAGACTCAGAGCTGCTGCCCTGGAACTAGACCTCTTAGGATCAGTACAGCCAATAGATTCCCGTATTAAGAAAAGCCAAACAATGATGTCTTCTCTCAGAGACAAAGGTATCACTAACAACACAATAACCATGATGTCAAGAGAGGAGTGGCAGCCATGCTGCTTCAGTCCCCAAAGATCTGTACTGATGGTTAACATATCATGTTATTCCCGATAATGAGAGAGAAAGGCAGCAAATAGGGTACTGTTTGACTTGAATAACCAGAAAAAAATTAAAAATTGTGTAACCAGAAAAAAAATCAATAGAAAAAGAAAAGGGCACTCTACTACCACAGTGGGAAAAAAAAAAATCATATCTTTCCAAATGCTTGGATTTGAATCAAGTGGCAGACTCAGAAACTACTGTTCCAAAAAAAGGTAGGAATTTCTTTGAAGACTCCAACCGACTTACCACTAACACAAACAGCACAACACCAAATTTTACCCATCGAAGTTAAGTAAAATGTAGTAACAGATCTTATTAGGGATGTGGCCTACAAGGTTTGAGCTGACAGGACTTGTGGACGTGACATATCACCATACCTCCCCCTGGTAGAGAAGGGGATATGAAGGCCAAATGATAAATGAACTTCGGTCTCAAGTCCACTTCATAGTGGTTTTGATATGAAAAGTGGACTCAGTGGGATGTGGCACCATCATATGGGCACTTTTCCAACACAAATGTGTATGGTTTGGGGCATTATCCTGAGCAGCAGGCTCAACCTTCACCTTGTATCTCTAGCCTAAGCAGCAAGAACCGGTAGGATGGTAAAAACGTTCAAATGAATGCCCTCAAAGAGTTTTCCTCCCCATGCCCAAAACTACTTCCTAGGAGGAAACATAGAAATTGCTGCCACCCTCAAAATATTACAGGGTGGGGGAATGGGCATGCACACCAGTTAAGATGCCTGTGTTCCATATCACAGTGCTTGTGATCAATATCAGCCCAGATGGAGACGCAGATCCTAAGTGGCAGTGGTAAGGGTACAAATGACTGAGTTCCTATTACCTACATGAGAGATCTGACTTGAGTTCTCGACTCTCCACTTTGGCCCTAGCACAGTGCTGATACAGGCATTCGAGAAGTGAACCAGAAGATGAGAGCTCTAGCTGCATGTCTGTGTCTCTGTCTCATAAACAAACAAATGAATATTTTTTTTAAATCACAGGGGTGATTGCCCTTATCACATTAATGATCAATTTGCCTACTTTACTCTGAAAGAAGTCAGGTGAATATGAAATAAAAATGGACTATCCTAAACTGAATGATGTTCTAATGCCAATCATAGTAGTTGTCTGATGTAACATCTTTTCTGGGTTATATCAGTACAATGTCTTTTAAAGATGTATTTATTTATTTGAAAACCATAGCATCGGAGTGAGAAAGAGAGAGAGAGAGTAAGAGAGATCTTCCATATACTAGCTTAATCCTAAAATACCCACCATAGCCAGAGATAGGCCAGGCCAAGGCCAGGAACTAGGAAATCCATCTGGGTCTCCCACATGGTTGTCAGGGGACCAAATACTTGAGCCATCATCATCCTATGCACCACAATACCAGTTCCTCAACACAGTGTCATGCACTTGGTATGTGACATTTGATTTAATAAATAAGTACAAACGATCAGAAGGAGTATCTTTTTATATGGGAAAGCCAGAAGTGTAGTTTTTTAAACTTAATGAACAAAGTTCCTTTTTTTAAAAAAAATTAATGATGTATTTTAATTTGAAATAAAGACAGAAAGGGACAAAGAGAATTTTTTTTGTTGGCTGGTTCACTCTCCACATACCTGCATCATTCTGGATTGAAACTAGGAGCCAGGAACTCAATCTGGGTTTACTACATGAAAGACAGGGACTTAAATATCTAAATCACTATCTCCTAGGGTGCTGCTTCCAGGGTGTGCATTGGCAGGCAGCTGGAACCAGAAGCAGAGCCTGGACATGAACCCTGAGATGTAAGCATCCCAAGTAACATTAACTGCTGTGTCAAATGCCTACCTCATCAGCACATATTTTCTTTCCAAGTCTTAGAGCTGCACTAATTGCCTTCCTCTGTATTATTGTGTAATCTAGATAGCTTATTTTTTTTACACGTTGCCTAATATAATGGTGATAAATTTTATTGAAGATATTGGGCTAATTTTGTTTGATAAACAAGAAATGCCAAGTATACTAATAAAGTACTAGCAAAATGTGGGAGATAAACCCTTCAATGATTCAGGGACTATTCACTCCAATTAATTTTTGAGGGATTAAATGATCTGAAATATGCCAAGGTAAATGAAAAGTTACTGTATCGTGAATTTTCTGCCACTAAGAAAGAGCACAGGGCTTTAGGGACTCTTTTGGATTTTTAAGAAATTTATTCTTCAATTAAGAATGGTTATCTGTTGTATTTGTGATTTGACTTTGAAAGTTACCTATTTTAAATGCAACTCTGAGCAACACAGGGCTGCAGCAGATCCTGGTGGCAGGGCAGCCTTCCCTCCTACTTGGAAGACTTAACAGAACCAAAAGATTTCTGATTGCTAAGAATAGGAAGGTAAGAATTCTGCAGGGAATCTTTGGTAGAACCCTATGTAGGACACTCTAATGTGGCCTCCTAGTGTTCTGGAGGAAGGACACGCCTTTGTTCCCAGAGAACTGGTCACCATTTCAAACTTAGCTACTGAGATGCTATTGAGCTATGTCTTGGGTCAACTGATCATGAAGCATAGCACCGCATAATAATCTGGGCATTGTCCTATCTATCCATTTATTATATCAAGAATCCGTGAATGGAAGCAATTGATAAAAATGATGGAAATAATTCAATTGAGATTAGGGACAGCATGGCTGGTACAGAAGGCATCAGTAATTTACCTGAATAGATGGCCCAAAGATTCAAATCACATCCCTTTTTTGTATCTTTTTGCATCTCACTCAGCTTACAGTAATGATCTTGGGGAATGAGTCTTTTTAATAAGGTGCCAGAGAAGGAGAAATCTCAGGTCCGGTTATTGTGTGAATCGGGCTGTGTTGGACTGTTCTCATCCTGGTTCGTAGAAGGCAATGTTGATTGTTTCCACAGCAAAGGCTTAAAGGGAACACTGCCAGTTGGCAATGAGCATCATACATGCTCATCAACTTTACATGAAAAGAGAATCAACCTGACATTCACAGGCTCCTGAGGACTACTGAGTCAACTGGCTTGTTGGTCTGGGGTCTAGACACAAAAAGATTGGGAAATGAAACACAAAGTGGCTTCAGGAAGGGGCATGAGGATAGATTTACCACAGTAGGCAGAAAGTCCATGGCTCTTTGTGTCTCTGATCAGCACACCCTGGAGAGGATCATCCACAGAGGAGGAACTCAACAACAGGTGGGATGGAAGACTCAGCTGTTAGATGTCTGTCAGTCTCAGCCAGCCCTGTGTTTAAGCAATGACTCCATAAACAAGGGTGGAGTTGGGCACTGTGCACAGGCCAACAAAATGAGTGCCTATCCATAAAAGATGATGCAGTAAATTGTAGCTGAGTGGCCTTCATCCAAAAGTGAAACCGGGCAAATACTCATGGCACAAAAGCCAATTTGGGGAAATAACTGGCTTAAGGGCTGCAAGTGACAGTTGAAATATTTGTACCACACACAGAAAATTGAAGGCTTCCTATAGATGAGATTCTGTCAGTCTTGGCAGTAATACTGAACAAGATTTTTTTTTAGACCGACAATTTATGACTGGGCTTGGCTAGTCATTCAGTATTCACTTGATGACTATGGATTAAGTTGACACAGGCCAATCCAAATACCAAAGATGAACTTCACCCTAGTCACAAAGCTGTAGAATTCTAGTTGCAATGTTGTGTGAATGATGGCACTGAATTTGGAAGTTTCATCTTCAAGAAGGTTAATGAGAAAAGTGAAACTGCAATATATCTTGGGAAAGCTAGTAGCGACAACTCCGAAAGTGAATTACTGCTAGATACAGGTTGGATTATAGAACTCCCGTGTTTGGTAGAGTAGCTAATGCCAGCCTGAATACAGATGAGTATACTGAAACCCCTCATCCAGGTATCAAACTGATGATCAGCTTAAACTGATTGTGAGAACTTCAGTCATAAGGTTGGGTTGGTATTTGAATTGAAGGATTAAAATGATTTTGAATAAAGCATTGGATTTGATCTTGCAGGCTAAAAGAAATTAAATCACATTATTTTGGTCTTAAACTCCTGTGAAATTTCAAATATGTGCTTTTTTAGATTTTTAAAAAAATATAATTCTCCTTATACAGACATCTTGTGATGGTGAGTCAGTTCTGAGAGGTACTTATAATGGCATCCGTGGCAACTGTCATATTTTTAACACACTTCAATTCAGTTACTCAGTGTTATTTCTCTTTATTAATGTTTTCAGATGTATTTGAAAAGTAGAGCAACAAATAAAAAGAGAAATAGCCAAGCAGATACGTAAAAAGAAAGATCTTCCATTGTTGGTTCAATCCCCAAAAACTCAAAACAGCCAAAGCTCAAGCAAGTTGAAGTTACTAGCTTGGAACTTAGAACAGGTCTCCCATATAAGTGGCAGGGACCCAAGTACTAGAAGCGTCATATACTGTCTTCCAGAATGTGCATTAGCAGGAGACTGAAATTGGAAGCAGGGTTTGGACTCAAACCTAGACATTCTGATCTGGGGTGCAGGTGTCCCAAGAGGCATCTTAATCACTTTGCCAAACACCTGTCCTCTCAGTCTTATTTTGAATTTATTCTTAAATAGCATTGTACTATCATGCTATAAAGAGAATGACCCAATTTTCCAATACTTCATGTGCTCACTCTCCATAACCTTTAAATATATTGCTGTTTGTACTAGAGTTGAATTTTGGCTTGCATCACAATCAAATAAGTAGATTACATTTGGATCATAATTACTCAAAAATATAGCTCAGACACATCTTCTTTAGGCCAAGATGTAGTGACAGGCACCAAAATTAGCACATAATCTGAACCAATTGGAAATCAGAAGAACATGTATTTTAAAAACGACATTGTTCATCCTATATATTTGAGGAAACAGCCAAGGCCAAGGAAAGAGCTTCCTGAATGAATTAGAAGGAAGAATCTCTGAAACTTTCACAGGATAGAACTATTCCTATACTCACTGGTACAGTGCAAAATCTCGTAATTCCTGGGCACAGGGGAAATTCCCAGTAAAATTTTGCCACAGGAATAGGAAAAATTCACTCAATACCAAGCACTGCTGTATAACAGCTAGGGAAAAAAATGTAAAATGATCACACTGTTTCAGTGCAATTCAATCATGGGACACATCAACACTCAAGAACATTTATAGTCATCTCACCCCAAGTTAACATTTAACAATGTAAGTTCTCAGTGTTTAACATCCAATAAAATGTATCAGGTATTCATGGAAGCAGGAGCCTACAACTGCATCCAGGTCTCCCATGTGAGTGACAGAGACCCAAGTACTTGGACCATCTTCACTGCTTTTTTGGGCAAATTAGCAGGGAGCTGGACTGGAAGGAGAGAAGCTTGGACTTATGCTGATATGGGATGGTGGCATAGCAGGACATGACCTAACCTACCATGCCACAATACCAGCCTCAAGGATTTCAAGTTATTTTTGTACCACACTAGCTTATCATTTCATTTTGTTTTTCCCCAAACATTTTTTTAACAGGCAGAGTGGACAGTGAGAGAGAGAGAGACAGAGAGAAAGGTCTTCCTTTGCTGTTGGTTCACCCTCCAATGGCTGCCGCGCTGAGGCCGGCACACTGTGCTGATCTGAAGGCAGGAGCCAGGTGCTTATCCTGATCTCCCATGGGGTGCAGGGCCCAAGCACTTGGGCCATCCTCCACTGCACTCCTGGGCCATAGCAGAGAGCTGGCCTGGAAGAGGGGCAACCGGGACAGAATCTGGCGCCCCAACCGGGACTAGAACCCAGTGTGCTGGTGCCACTAGGCGGAGGATTAGCCTAGTGAGCCTCGGCGCCGGCATACCCAAACATTTTTGAAAGTATCTTCATATATGAAAGATGCAGGTCAAATTTTCAGAGATGAAATTACTATGTCTGAAGTGAAAAACAGGACTTCATTTATGGAATAGACATAGAGAGAAACAGTTTACCAAATTTAAAGTCATAGTGGAATACATTTTCCAAAATGAGACTCAAAGGGAAAAATGAACAGAAAAAATTCAAAAGGACAGAAAAGCAGTGCCATGGTAAACTGGGAATAACTTCAAGAACCTTGATTACATATAATTGACATCCCCAAAAAAGGGAGCTTGAAGGGCAGAAAAATGTAGAGAAGCTTTCCTCATCTTAATAGATGCTATAAACTCACCTCAGATCTCAGATCTCAGTGGATCCTAACCATATCAGTGATAAAGAGGAAAACATAAAACTAGCCAAAGGAAAAAATCCCACATATTACATGCCCAGCTATGCAAATTAGAATTATAGCAGATACCCTTCTTAACCCAGTACAAGACAGAAGACAATGGAACACTATCATCAAGAGAAATGGCCAATTTGCAATTCTAGAACCACTTAAAAATGAAGGCAAAATTATAGGAAAAATGGAAATCAGAAAGTGAAAGAATTCATCATCAGAAGAGCTACATTAAATAAGGTTAGGGGAAGTTTTTGTGAAGGAGAAACATAACACTAAACAAAAATCTAGACCCACATCTAAAAGAGAATAGAGAATGCCAAAAATTACATGGAGAAATGTAGTCAACTTTTTAATTAATATTTATATATTTTGAAACAACATGTATTATTTAAGTAGAAATAATATCCATGGAGTGTTTTACACCATGAAGAAATACAATGTATCGCCAGAGAATCTAAGAAATAATCCACTGTTAGACTCTGCAACGAGGATAATCTTGATGCATTTCACAATTGTAGACTCCAGAACTCTGAGATAATAAATTTATTTGCTTTTAAGTCACCAACTTGTGGTAACTTTTTAAAAAGATTTATTTATTTGGAAGGCAGAATGACAGTGAGAGGAGGAGAGAGAGGAAGGGAGAAAGAGAGAGAATCTGCCATCAAGTGGTTTACTCCCCAAATGACTTCAACAGTCAAGTCTGGGCCAGACTGAAGCCAGGAGCCAGGGGGAGCCAGGAGCCAGGAGCCAGGAGCCAGGAACTCCATCCTGATCTCACATATGGGTGGCAGGTGCCCAAGTACGTGATCTGTCTTCCACTGCCTTCCCAGGTGCATTAACAAGAAACTAGATCAAAGACAGAGCAGCTGGGGCTCAAACAGGAACTCTTTAATGGGATGCTGGGTTTGCAAGTGGTTGCTTCCCTCACTGTACCAGAATGTCAGTCCCAAGTTTGTGGTAAAATAATGCTATGCTTGCTTGTAAGCAGTTCATAAATTGTTTCTGTATTAATTGCTATTTTGCCTAAATTTTATATCATCAATTTGCTTATGATAATTTTGACAACATAAAATGACACAAATTTTAAGGGGGGGGCATTTGTGAGAATTACATTGTGGCAAAATCAGCATGCTAAGGTGATTTCTTTCTACCTATGGCATTGTAGTAACTGGACATTCAGAGTCCCAACCCTGAACACAAGAAAGAAGGGAACCTGTGCCTTCTAGAGGTCAATGCTATTCTTAGCTGTTAGAGGATTTACACAGCTGCTTATCCCCAAGGAAAGTTTGTGTCCAGCCAAGAATCAAACAACAGTTTACTCTGCAATAAAGAGCATAAAGGTAGGTCATTCAGTACCAAATAGAACTTGACATTCATCCTAGAAATGCTGTCTATAAGCTTGACAGTGCTAAGATACAATGAGCTTTTCTTGACTTCGTAATGATATAGAGCAGATATCAAAGTTAGATTACAGGGATTAAGAAGAGAGCAGAATTTGGTTTAGCTAGTTGGATTACTTTGTCATTCGTCCTAAATGGTTTAGCTAATATTTAAAGAAGTAATTGGATGGTCTACTAACTGCTTTGCCTTGGTATTCTAATATGAAATTCCATTTATCGCAGAAAATGTCCAAATTAGTTAGAAAAACTTGAAACTCAAAACTAAAACCAAGGCATCCCCATGCATTTGTTGGCTGCAAACCAAAGCCACAGCACTGGCTTCACAAGTTTGTGTTTGTTGGTAAACATCACGACCACCTCCAAGGGTTTTACTAGGTAAGGAATGCGAGATAGGGCCACTGCCCTATGGATGACAGGAGTAGAGACAGACAGCAAATGGCATTTTCTTATTTCAGGACTGCAGTGCCTTGGGACATTGCATATTAATATGATTTTGATAAAGAATTTCAGGAAAGAAAAAAATACAGGCCATTTTATTAACTTGGCATTCATTTACCATATGAATAATTCATGAAATTATAATACACAAGTAAACTGTAAGGTAGAACCATTTAAGATGATTAATTCCTAGATTCACTCTGTTCTAATTTTTTTTTTTACTTTTCATTTTACTTTTCAGATTCGCTTCTACATTAAGCTAACTACCTTAATTTATGTAAATCCAAGAGTGTCTGAAATGTTTCTGAGGCCATATATTTTATTCAGAGGTCTATTTTTGTCATTCACTCTTGTGTAAAATACTGTATCATTTCCAAGATAAAGGGAAATAGACTTGATCTTAGCCAAAAGGCCAAGAAGCGATTAAAGAGAAATATATATTATATGTTACATTCATGTCTTCCTCTTGATTTTTATCTTAAGATTCCATTTATTTGCACACGTATTGCAAAGAAATACATTAAAGTAAAAATCTAAATGTTTCGTTTCACATCAGATTTTCGTGTCATGCTTCCTCCTTGTTGACAATAGCTTCCAGATGCAAATGTGCAAGTGCAATCTGGAACTTAGCTATCATCGCCAACCCTAAAGGTTTAGATCACGTGGTACATGTTTTCTTCTCCACATTTCTGGAAAATCCCAAGAGGACTTTACATCATCATGGTGCCTTCTGGCTCTGTTTCCCTGCTTCTGCTTAATTAGTTTAGGTTATAGATTTTCTTGCCTTTCTCCACAAATAGTCCCTATTTGGCTTTCCATGGTCCCAGATGTGGAACCCAGACCATTTTCTCTATGTTCACAAAGATAACACTCCCACTTAGTGTTTGTGATTGTGCATAGCCTTACCCATGATTTGGTGTAGAGGAGGAAGGTGGTGTCGCAATCTTCAAACATAGACAGCACAGTAATGAAAGCTGAGCATCCCGTTCCACAACATTGGAGATTTTTTTTCACCATTCTTTCTGACTCCATGTTGCCATCTGACCATTTCCTGTTTCCTCACACCTCTCTTCTCATTATTGAACTCTTCCAAGCTGACCAAGCAGAAAGTGGCCTTTTCATGTCTGGACCTAGGGGATGGCTTGATTTAGTAGTTCTAGGTTCGGGAGTTTTTGTAAAGCCATTGGGCTGGACTGAAAATGAGAAAATAGAGAATAGACTATGACAGAGGGAAATGAAGTATTTCCTGGCAGGAAATAGTGTGAAATCAGCAAAGGAAAGAAGACAAGTAAATATTAACGTGAGATAGAATCTGGTAGAACACAGAATCACTGAAATCAATTATCATCATTCCCAAAAGGAAAAAGAAATGATCAATAGTACACAGTGGTAGTGATATATTGAGTTAGAAGGGAGGTGAGAATTGACAGATATGGCAGTCAGAAACTTATTATGCAACTCTGTCCAGATCAATTTTAGTGCAATGTTTTAAATAAAACTTTAAGATTAGGCTGAGGGAAATTTAGAGGTGAAAAGTTAGAAATTAGTAAAGGCAACTCCTTGAAGTGTTTTGTTTTCATCCAGTTTTTAATCAGAGAAACCTTAAGGAAAGGGAGATCCTAGGTCTAGGGGACTTAACATGGTAAGAGTAAAAATTTCAGGATGAGTGTAGGCTGATGGTGGTGACTGATCAGAGAAGGAAAATGTAGGGTCCAAGTGAAGAATCAGATGAGAAAAGATATGTGCTAAGGCCCTGGCTCTGTGGAGAGTTGTTTTTTGACAGAAGCAAACTGCAAGACAAAATATGAACATAGATGCACCCAAGTTTATAGATTGTGACATGGGATATTAGTAGATTGCATACATTTTCTCAGTAGAAGAAGGCAAGCTATTATTTGTGGAGTTTGGGGAGGGTATGTTCCTAATATCTTACTATGGAAGAAATTGTTAGTAGCACTGTGTGTAGCAGTAATTTCCATAGATGTCACCCTTAACAATGTTAAGTATTTTTCATGATTTTTCAAGTTTCAGTAAAATTGTATCTTACTGTAAACTTAATTTCCATGTTTTGATAATCTTTAAGTGAACTTTTAAAAATTACAAATCTTCATTAAAAACCAAGTGTGGAGAAATAGAAATAGGAAAGGATTAATTCAATCCAAGGTACTGTTTCTCAAGCAGTGTTTGTTTTAGGTTCTTTGCATTATTGGTAACTGTCTGCTGTGCTTTGGAATATAGTCCAAGATTTGAAAATGACTTTGGAGCTCTCTCAAGAAATCTCTCATCCAAGAAATGCAGGATAAATAGCCATGTGGAGACAATCAACACTCGGGGAAGGGCTGCACAACTAGAGATGATAAATGAAGTTTTATGACAGGGTTTCTGGTTTATTGTTTTCAATCAATATAAACACATTCTTAATAAGTATATGTTCCTCCATCTCTACCCCATAGTATTTACAGAATTAATATAAAATATTTAGCCACATAGCAAAACACCAAACTTAAAGTTTAATCAATCTATTTCATGAATGGAAACTAATTTATCTCCCCTTTATTTTTTGTTATTGCTGTTGCTTTCTTTAAATATTGAGACTAAGATCAGTAAAAAGAGGGAAATTAAAGGTGAGTGATGTGCAGATTTCTTTCCACTTCTATCACTGTTTTTGGGTCAGTAAAGGATTTTCATAGTGCTTTAAAACCAATTCCCTGAGGACAAAGTCATAAAATTTAGATTGAGTGAACACTATCAGAGGTTAAATCTCTCATAGTTAGGTGGTTAGCTGGGGTGTATGTTGCCAAAAATAGAGTCTGTGAGTATGAAATTAAGTGTGGGTTGCCAGAGATAATATTGCTGAAGGTAGCCTTGCCAAAATATTTTTGGAGTTAAAGTCAAGGTGAGTTCTTGTTAAAGATATGGTTACTTAGGTATATAAACTTTGCAATTCAAGATTTCAAGGTTCAGTAGTGATTTGCTTACTGCATATCTAGCTCTACTGAGGTATTACAGTATAATGTGTGTATTGGGTTAAACAGAATTAAATGAAATAGCTTTAGCAACTTTGTCAACTTTATTAGACATGCTAGACTAACTCTGAGCTAAGATAATTTTCCATAACAATTTTCCCTTTGAAACAGAACATTCACACATATTAGTGAAACATACAATCATGTTTGTGCATGTAGATAGATAGATGGTTACGTATACAGGCACATACACACGTATATTTATATAGATATAGTACCCCTTTGAAAAATAGGAAGAAATTTTGCTTAAGAGTTTATGTTATTGATTAAAAAATTATTAATTTAATATCCAACTAGATTGCAATCTTCAAGTCTTGATGTACTGATTTTCATATTAACTCCCACACTGAGCTAATTACCAATGTCTACCAATTAATCTTTTCTTGTTCTAATCATTTCCATTTGTTTGTTCCTACCCATTTCCCTGACTTGTAACTTGCCTCTGCCTCTTATGTTATGAAAATAGCCTTCAGTAGCACTTTTGTCTATTCTGTGACATTTATTTTCCCATGCTCTGTGATGGTTAGCAATACAGCTAGGAGTAGCTATATGGCTAAGCAGTACCCATTTGGATCTAAGTGGCAGAAATGTGCAACTCTTCCAACTCATATCCTCTGTATGCTTTGTTATAGTGTGTGGGTGCCCTGAGATAGGGAAAAATATTTGACAGACTCATATTTTTAAATTTTCTGTATCAAAAGCTGATTGGCTTTCAAGTGCCTGCAACAGGAGGGGTTGGATAATCCAAGTCAACCTCAGTCTCCCACATGGCTCACAGGGATCCGACTACTTGAACCATCACTTGCTGCTTCTAAGAACACACATTAGAAGGAAGCTAGAGTGATGAGAGGAGCCAGGAATTAAACCCAGCAAGTCAAATATGGGATGCAGGTTTCCCAAGCAGCATCTTAACAGATATACCAAATGCCTACCCATAAAATTAACTTTTTTAGATTCCACATTTGAGGGAGATTATGAGTTTCTTGTCTTTCTGTTCTTGCCTTATTTTACTTAACATGATGATGTCCAGCTCTGTCCATGCTGTTCCAAGTGACAATATTTTATTCTTTCTATGGTTAAATAGTTTTCCATTGTGTCTATGTACCACATTTTCCTTATCCATTTCAGCCATTTCTTTGCTATTGCAAATAGAGTTGTGATAGATATGGAAGTTCCAGTTTTTCTCTTCAACAGGGTGATTCTAGTTCCTTCAGATACCCAGTAGTTGGGTTGCTGGATTATATGGTGATTCATTCTATTTTCAGTTTTTGAGGGTCTTCCATACCGTTTTGCTATATTACTTCACATTCCCACCAACAGTTTGCAAGTGTTCCCTTTCTTCACATTCTTAACAGCACTTGTTACCTTTTACCTCTTTGATAATAGTCAAGCTAACCAGAGTGGGGTGATATCTTGAAGGGATTTTGATTTACATTTCCCTGATTGCTAGTAATGTTGAATATTTCATCCTGTATCCATTGGCCATTGGTATATTTACTTTGAGAAACATCTGTATAGATCTACTACTCATTTTAATTGGATTATTTGGAATTTCACTTTTAAGCTATTTGAGTTCCTTATATATTCTGGTTATTCACCGCTTGTCAATAACTTGTAAATATTTTCTCCCAATGTGAACATTGTCTCTTCACTCTGTTGGTTGTTTCCTTTGTTGAACAAAACCTCTAGTTTGATGAAATTCCATTTGCCCATTTTTACTTTTGTTTCCTGTGCTTTTGGGATCTGACCCAAAGTATCCTTGCCCTTTGCAATGTCCTGAAGCATTTCACCTGTTTTCCTTTAGCGGTTTTAGTGCTTTAGGTCTCACATTTAGGTCTCCAACACATTTTTAGTTGTATTTTGTACATGGTGAATGAGAGTCTCATTTCATTCTTACCTGCTTGTGAAGAAGGCATTCTTAATTGCCTGTAAAGACACAATTTCCCCACCACCATTTGTTGAAAAGACTGTAGACTGTTCTTTCTCCAACTTGTGTTTTTAGCACCTTTATCAAAGATCAGTTGGTTGAAGGAATGTTTATTTACTTCTAGGATCTCTATTCTGCTTCATTGGTCTGTGTGCTACTTATTTTTTTTAAATATTTATTTATTTGAAAGAGTTACAGAGAGAGATGGAAAACAAGGAGGGAGAGAGAGAGAGATCTTCTATCCACTAGTTGATTCTCCAGATGGCCACAATGGCTAGGTTGGCAAGGCTGAAGCCAAGAGCCAGGAGCTTTCCTCCAGGTCTCCCACATAGGTGGCAGGGGCCCAAACTCTTAGGACATGTTCTACTGTTTTTCTCAAGCCATTAACAAGATGCTGGATTGCAAGCAGAGCAGCCAGGACATGAACCAGTGCCCATATAGTATTTTAGAGTCACAGGCAGCAGCTTAGCCCATTATACCACAGTCCAAGCTCTGTGTCGGTTTTTATGCCAGTATCCTGCTATTTTAATTACTGCTGCTTTATAATATATTTAAAGTCATGTAATGCATCCTGCTTCATTGTTTTTGCTCTGAATACATACAAATTTTACTAATTTTTTTTAATTCTGTGAAAAATATCATTCGTATTTAAGAATCACTTTGGGTAGTATGCAAATTTTAATGGTATTGATTTTTCCCATGTATGAATACAGGATATCATTCCATCTCTTTGTGCAGTCTTCAATTTCTTTCATTAATTTTTTTTTTTTGACAGGCAGAGTTAGACAGTGAGAGAGAGAGAGACAGAGAGACAGAGAGAAAGGTCTTCTTTCTATTGGTTCACCCCCAAAACGGCCGCTAAGGCCGGCGTGCTGCGCCATCTGAAGCCAGGAACCCAATGCTTCCTCCTGGTCTCCCTTGCAGGTGCAGGGCCTAAGCACCTGGGCCATCCTCCACTGCCTTCCCGGGCCACAGCAGAGAGCTGGACTGGAAGAGGAGCAACCGGGACAGAACCCGGTACCATGACTGGGACTAGAACCCAGGGTACCGGCTCCACAGGCGGAGGATTAGCCAAGTGAGCCATGGTGCCGGCCCTATTAATGTTTTTTAAAACAACTTTGAAAATAAAATTCCATTATGATTCAGTGGAACCTAACTTTGGGTAACTTTCCTAAAGTATGTTTTATGAACTTTTTTGCTTTTTTTTTTTTTTCAAAAAAATCTCTGAAGTAAATCAGTCATCTTCTTTATTTTGCCTCAGCATTTTATGCTAGATTTTATATTTATATAAATATAAATATAAGTAGGGTTGGCAACAACAAAATATTATGCTATGAGAATGTGATTTTTCCAGATATGAAAGGTCTTCAAAACATTCATGGGAATGCATTGTATGAAAAGCCTATGCACAGATTTCAAAATTTTGCACCAAAAATGAAGAGATCTGAAAAGTAAAATTAATTAAATTAGACTTTTCATGAATTTTTCACAATACCCTCTTACATAACAGCGACCTTCTGACAAAAACAAATCATAATGTATTGTCCCCGCGCAGGGTAACAGAATTTTCAGCATCACATCTTGGGTTCAAAGCAGACACTGTGGCCACAAAAAGAGGTATGATATAGATTTAGTGGTCCTACATACTAACCATGTTCGTAATCAGTTGGGTCTTTTTCTTGCGGATTCTTTTAAGAGTAAACTAATGCTACCGTAGAGGTTCCTGCATCCTGTTTGGGAATAAGAAACAAATATCTGTCTCTCTGTTCTTTGGCCACTGCTGAATATTGAGTTTAGTTCCTATTTGAGTGGAGAAAGTTCTTTTCAGCACCATCCCTGGTTATACTCTCCTGATTCCCCCACAATCCTACTCTTTTAATAGAGTGAACGTTAAGGTCCTGGATACCTCCAGACAGCCTTGAAATATTGTCCTGGCATAACTGTTCCTGTCAGATAATGAATTAAATGATTGCCCTTACTTGAAAGCACATGTCACTCTTTACCTCCATTAAACATGGCCACTGCATATAGTATTTTGTAGCAAAATATCTCACACACAAATATTATAGCACAATTATGATAGATATCTTCTGAGTAAGTTGTATGAAATACTTGTCTATAACATCAGATTCTAGACCATTTCATCACACTGTTATTACATAGAGCTTGCTGACTAAATGAATTCATAGGTACAATTTAAAGAAGAAAAACAATTTTGAATCTTCAGGGTTCAAATAACCAAACAAGTGGCCTTGAGGAAATATCGACCTTGCTTATCCAAATAAATTCATCCCATATCATTAAGTCCTTCATCAACAAGTATTTGCATTAAAGAAGCATGAAATCTAGTAAGATTCATAACTAAGCTATGGTAGTCTGCTTGCATTTTCCATGTTAACCTTTCTAACTTCTCTAAGAAATTAAAGTTGAAGATTTAAAAGTCCCCAGGAATGTTACAGGGAAGTGTTTTATGTTTCTCAATGATAATTCACTTTAAAGTTTTAAAATTTTTCAAATAGCACAAATCATCTGGAGCACTTTCTTTCAAGTTAAAAATATTTTTGGAATTTACTTTCCTGAAAGTATCTTTTTATGTATCTGGCTCCAGCCATTGACAAACGAGTACTGCCTTAAAAAACATGTATGCAGGGATTGGCAATGTGGCAATGTGGCTCAGTGGGTTAAGCCACAGCCTGCAGGACCAGCATCCTATATGGCCACCTGTTTGAATCCTGGCTGCTCCACTTCTGATTCAGCTCCCTGCTAATGTGCCTGGGAGGGCAGCACAAGATGATCCAGCTACTCATGTGGGAGAACTGGCAGAAGCTCCTGGCTACTGGCGTCAGCCTGGCCCAGCCCTGGCCATTGCAGCTATCTGGGGAGTGAACCAGCAGATAGAAGATCTTTCTCTCTCTCTCTCTCTCTCTCTCTGCCTTTCAAATGAATAAATAAATCTTTAAAAATGTATGCAACAAGAGAACTACAAACATTTAAACAAAAAGCAAAATAATTATAGATATGAAATGATAAATTAATTTTCTAAAAGTGGTATTCAATACACATTTAATGTGCTCAATTTAGAGTAGAATGTTTCAATAAAAACTTTTATATAAACAATAAATACTAATTTTCTATATACTAGGATAATTTTAATGTGACTTTCTTGAATAGCATATGTTTTTAATACAAATTTGGAATAAAACTATCATTTTTCAAAATATTTATTTTATTTATTTGAAAAGCAGAGAGACAGAATATTCAATCCACTGGTAGACTCCTCAAATGATGCAGTAGCTGGAGCTGGGCAAGGATGAAGCCAGGAATCTGGATGGGACTCCACCTGGGTCTTCCCAGCACTTGGGCCACTTTTCACTGCCTCCCTGGGTGTATTAGTGGGGAGCTGGATCAGAAATAGAGAAGCCCACGCAGGAACTCGTGTTCAGATTTGAGATGCTGGCACCACAAGTCGTGGCCTAATCTACTGTGCCACAATGCTGGCCTCATAAAACTGTTTTTCAGTAAGTAGCTTTTACCTTTGATAAATTTGAGATAATCAGCCAGTGACTCTTTATGACACATATGAACAGGCTTTTGTAAATATTTTTCTTAGATAGCTATATATATATATATACACACACACACATTTAATCCAATACATTTCAGTTACTTTTTAAAATAATCATTTTTCCTATGCCTAAGTGAAAAAAATTCTTAAAGATTTATTTATTTATTTGAAAGTCAGAGTTACACAGAGAGAGGAGAGGCAGAGAGAGAGAGTGGTCTTCCATCTGCTGGTTCACTTCCCAATTGGCTGCAATGGCTGGAGCTGTGCTGATCCCAAGCCAGGAGCCAAGAGTTTCTTCTGGGTCTCTCATGCAGGTGCAGGGGTCCAAGGACTTGGGCCATCTTCTACTGTTTTTCCAGGCCATGGCAGAGAGCTGGATTGGAAGCAGAGCAGCTGGGACTGTAACCGGCGTTCATATGGGATGCTGACACTGCAGGCGGCAGCTTTACCTGCTATGCCACAGCACCAGTCCCCTAAGTTGAAAATTAAGAAATATTTAGGCAAACTCATGGTCTTATATATTATTTATTCTTCTTCATTTTAAGCACTACACATTTTGGAATGTGTTTTATAAAAATTTAAGCAATAATGTTTTTCTTGCATAATTTCCCACGCAAGTCACATAATTAAATCTATTTTTGTCTAATTTATTAAATGTATATGAATTTATAAATTATCAATCATATCCATCAAAGAGATTCAGGGGCTTTGAAATTCATGTTTATTTTGTGTGTGTATTTACTGAACTTTCATTTTAATAGAAAAATATGGTAATGACAATGACTTGCAAAACTTTCTATATGTGTTTCAGTTGAGAGATAAAATTGTACATCTCTTCTGTGTACAATACCATACTTTGATGGAAATTGTAGAATAATTAAATGTAGCTAATTAACAAGTGGTCTCATGAAGTGGATGTAGGGTGCTTTACAATCATTCTCTTGGAATTTTTCCAGAACACAGTGTGCTATTAACGAGAGTCACCATATGCAAACACCCCTTATCTGTGCTGTCAGTGTCTCTGGGAGATAATGCAGCATGGCTTATTGTCACCCTTTTTATGAGAAAAGAGATGAAAACTCCAAAATTTTTAGTGATTTCTCCAGTAATAAAATTAGTTAGCACTGAGCTTTATATTAGGAGCAGGTGTTCAGCACAGTGGTTAAGATGTTGCTTGAGACCCCCACGTGCCACATGGGAGTGCCTGGTTCTGAATGCAGGCTCCACTACTGGGTCCAGGTCCCTGCTAATGCACATTATGGGAAGCAGTGATGATGATTAAAGTACTTAGGTGTGGGAAGGGCAGATTGAGTTCTGGGTTGCTGGCTTTGGTCTGGCCCAGCCCTGGGCATTTGAGAAGTGATGGAAGATTTCTGTCTCTTTCTTTCTCTTTCTTTCTGTCTCTCTGTCTCTCTCTCTACCTTTAGAGATAAACAAATGAAAATTTTAAAAAATAAATATATATACAAATTCAGGAATAGGTCCAAAATCTATAAATTCCACAATCTTCATACTATATTGTGTTGTCTTTCTATCACTACTGAAAAGAAAATTTTTGTTCAATCTAATGACTGCAGATAGAGAAACAGGATTGAAATTAGAAATTACACTGATTAAATTCTAAAATCACACTGCATTGTTGATTGTTCTCTCATTCCTCTTTAGTTTCTGAATTTGTCTTTACCTTTACCAAGAAACTAATATAAATGTTGTTACACTTGGCTATCTATATTTAGCATTTGTGCAGAGTCTACTCTTTGTGATCCACTGAGTCATTTATGTATTTTTGGAAAGATTTATTTATTTATTTATTTATTTATTTATTTATTTGAAAGGGAGCGTGACACAGAAAGAGGGAGAGACTCATAGAGATATTCCCATCTGCTGGTTCACTTCCTAAATGTCCACACAACTAGGTTCGAGCCAGGCTCCAAGCAAGAGCCTGAAACTCCATCTGGCTCTCCCACTTGGGAGGCCACAGGAGCCCAAGTACTTGGTCCATCATCCACTACTTTCCAAGGTGCATTGGAAGGGATCTGGTTCATAAGCAGAGCAGCTGGGACCCCAACTGGCATTCCATATTGGAATGCCAGTGTCACAAGCACTGTGCCACAGCACCAGCCTTTTCCATATTTTTATCTCAGTTATTTTTTATGATACCAATATAAATGTCATACACATCATTCCCATAACACAGATGAGAGAGATGGTACATGAGGTTATTTAGCTTCCTCAAATTCATGTAATCAATTAGTGGTGCAGCCAAGTTGATCAAATCCAACAGTTGGTCTCCAACCATTAAAGTACCATGAACTCAGTATACAGATGGGACTTTCTGAAACATTTCTTATGAAAAAAGTACCATTAAATCAATGAGATAACAAGTTCTTTTTAATGGAGGAAGAATCATCACATCTATAATTTTAGAGTTGTTCATCTTCATGTCTAGTTGAACAATTGTTTAATTATTAATTTAATTCAAATTAATTATTTAATTCAAAAGCTCATGGGAAATGGACTTGATAGATGAGTTTATCTGGAGGAAAATATTTGAAATTCATAAACTTTTTGGAAGATTTTTGAGTGTTGTATCCTATTTTCTGCTCATTAAAAACATGGCGTATAATAAAGCATGCTATAATTTCTCATTCATAGCCCTGTTGATGTAGTGAATTAAAACTAGACATTACCTAAGTTTTAAATTAATGTTTTTTCACTACTTTGACAAGATCCTAAATGTAGTTCTCTCTCTCACACACACACGCACGCACGCATGCACGCACACACACACACACACACAGAGGCTTTGATGGACCCACGAATAATCAGTATGTTTTAACCAAATTGGTAAATCACAGAGTTAGTGCCCTGACCATTTTGTAAAGATTTATTTCAAAGAGAGAGTGAAAGTGAGAGTGAGAGTGAGACACTTTAGTTCTAACATGCCTACAACCCATAAGTTTGTTTTTACTAAAGTGGTCTTAGGACTTCACAATCATATTTTTAGGTGAGTCCATTTAAATTTCTAAGATCACATTATTGGGGCACATGAATATTGATTACCTGGTTTGTGCCCTGACCATTGTTTTAGAAAGATTTATGTATAGTATGAAAGGGAGAAATAAAGAGTGAGCTTACATCTGCTGGTTCAATCCCCAAATGACCCCAATAGTCAGGGTTGGGCCAGGCCAAAGACAGGAACCAGAAACTCCATCTTGTTCTCCTTGTGGGTGGCAGGAACCCAAGCACTTGGGCCACCTTCTGATGCTTTTCCTAAGAGCTTTATTAGCAAGAAGCTAGACTGGAAGCAGATCAGGCGAGACTTGAACAGGCTCTCCTCTATGGGATGCCAACATCCCACGCAGCACTTTAACCTGCAGTGCCGCAAAGTCAGTCCCTGTCCTGTCCCATTTTATGCAGATCTCTAAAATTAAAAAGAAAGAAAAATAACTGATCATACTTTTATGAGGCATCTTCTAAAAGTTCATGGAAAATACATATTATGAACAAACTATGCATGAATTTCCTGGATTTACACATTTTTTGATGTAAAATAAATGTTTTTTAATTCCATGTTTTATGAACCATTTGGTATTCTCTTGTAGTTAGTGATGTTTATTTTGAGAAAGGAGCTAAAGGTACAAACTTGCTCCATAATCATTCATACCAATGGCAACAGCAGTGGTTAATACCACTGTGCAGAAACTGATGAATGGAATCACAAAGGAGGCCTTTTCCATTTATGATAAAATGTTTCCTATTTTTTCTTTAAAATAGCTCTGTGTCTGAGCAGTAAGAAAGTCTAACATTCCTAAATGGAATCTGATGAAGATTAACAAGTGACACTACCTTTTTCCCCCTTTTTCTTGTTCCCTTGAAATTTATAAAAATTCAGGCAATGGGAGTTCAGCTACCTGATCTAATCATTAACTTAATTCATGCACCTGGTTGGATCACATTCTCTTTGGAAGGTCATGTTCAATTGAGTACATGCCTATTGTAGCTACATATTCAGGAGAACAGCAGGCTCCTTTTCAAATAATTTTATCTGTCTACTATCTGCAATACTTTTAGCAGTGACATTTCACTGGCTTCTAGGACTTCTCAGTTATTGTTTATCAGGATTTTTGTCTTTTTCATGTATATATCACTATCATTATACAATATTCAATATGATAATCACTAAGTATAGTATTAACTCATTAAGTTGTTTCACCACCAATTGTATGATACTTAGTATAAAGTAGGGTCTTGACAGATAGTTAAAAACTAATTTACTAGGGCCAGTGTTGTGGTGCAGTGAATTAAACAACTGCTTGTGATGCCAGCAACCCATATCTGAGCACTGGTTCTTGTCTTAGCTACTCTGCTTCTAATCCAGCTTCTTGATAATACATTTAGGAAGACAATGGAAGATGGTTCAAGTACTCAGGTCCCTGTTACCCCTACCAGACTTGTCAGTTGTGGCCATCTGGGGAATGAACCAGCAGATGGAAGATCATTTTCTCTCCCTCTCTTGGTCACTCTGCCTTTCAAATACATAGAAAAACCTTATATACATCGAATATGGATCTTTTTTAAAAAATAATTAATATGCTTGTGTGTGTGTGTGTGTGTGTGTGTGCTTGTGTAGAGTGAATGTTTGCATAATGTGTTGGAGAGTTCAATATCTTTGTTGTTACTTCCAGTGTTAATCAGATTAACTCCTTTTGTATGCTGTGTCCTGGTGGGAACTCTACCATAAAATTATGTGAAACTCCTCTGATGTTTTGGCATATGATCTATAAAGGATTAGCAGGACATATTATTACCATAAAACACACACTTTGTATAGCAAAACAGTTAACTTTGCAGATGACTTCCAGACAGTCTTGATTTTTCAATGACCCTCTGCCCTGTTAAGCTACCTCCTTCTTTCATAACCTGTTCATCTGCACCACAGATGAAGTGAGAGTTTGTCATTAGAGATCTGTGAGCAGAATACTGCTACCCTACATCCTTAATCTAGCATCCAGCTTACATACAAGTGACCATAGACCAGAAGTGGAAAAATAAAAAGACGGAAGAAGAGGGAGAGGAAAGGAGAGAGGTCAGGGGAGAGGAAGAAGACGAGAAACAGAGAGAAAACGCAGGGGAGGAAGAGCTGGGAGAGGAAGAGGGAGAAGAGAAAGGGGAAAAAAACAAGGAAGGAAAGGAGGGAGGGAAGCATGAGAGATGGAGGCATGAATAAGGAATGCCAGAGGGAGGGAGAAAGGGAAAGAAAATCAGAGAAAATTGCTTTCATTTTTAACTAGAGACAGAGTCTAGACTAAAAGCTGGGTAGTCCAAGCTGATCCCATCAAAAACAACATGCTTTTCTTTTCTGCATCCCTCTTAAGGAAACTTGCAACTCAGAAAAATAAATCACAATAGTTAGAGTAAAAGTTTCAAGGAGATTCAGGTATCTCATCTGGTTTATAAGAACTATCAATCCTAGCATTTGCCCTACATAAGTTAAGCCTACACAATTGCCTTCAAATGATATGGAGGTGATATTTCAGCAGAGTTTATGTTGAACTTGAATGAGTCATACTCTTGGTAGCACAAAACTGCTATCTAACTTAAAGACGGGTGGGTGTTCTTATGCACTCAAAGTTTACCATAAGTAAATATAATTGATCACAGAGTACTGAAGTATGTGTACTTATGTATCCTTTCACTTATTAATGGTCCATTTATTAAGATACTCCTAGGAAATTGTTCCGGATACAGGGATATTAATATAAATAAGATAATGTTTTACTTTCAAAGCTACATTGAAGTGGAGAAAATGCAAACTGTTAAATGTATCACAATTCAGTTTATATTAAATGGCTTGGAAACAATAAATAAGGTGCTATGAAAACACATAATTTATAGTTATCACTCAGGTCCCTAATTGAGGTTTATCATGTGGAAGGCATTAGGAGAAGGAGCCACCTGAGAAGGCTACTGTAACAGAGTACCTAAAAGGTAATCTATACAAGTGAAATTGACATTTTGAGATTCGATGATTGTTTACAGACCTTGTCTCTACTGTTGAGGAACAGTGTTTTTCTTCATACTCTTTACTTAGTATAGGGCTAATCTTATGAATAGAAAGTTAACTGAAAACAGATCTTTGTAAAATATAAGCATGGGAATGGGAGAGGGAGGAGAAAAAAGGGTGGGCACATGGGCAAGAGGGATGGTAGGGTGGAAAGTATCACTATGCTGCTGAAGCTGTATATAGGAAATACAAGAAATAAACTAAAATAAAAAGACTTGAGCCGGCGCCGCTGCTCACTAGGCTAATCCTCCGCCTTGCTGTGCCGGCAAACCGGATTCTAGTCCTGGTCGGGGCGCCGGATTCTGTCCCGGTTGCCCCTCTTCCAGGCCAGCTCTCTGCTGTGGCCCGGGAGTGCAGTGGAGGATGGCCCAAGTGCTTGGGCCCTGCACCCCATGGGAGACCAGGAGAAACACCTGGATCCTTCCAACGGATCAGCGCAGCGCGCTGGCCGCGGCGGCCATTGGAGGGTGAACCAACGGCAAAGGAAGACCTTTCTCTCTCTGTCTCTCTCTCTCACTGTCCACTCTGCCTGTCAAAAAAAAAAAAAAAAAAAAAAAAAAAGACTTAGGGGGAATCAGCAAGGGACCTGGCAGAACCCTTGGAGAGACAATTGCACAGTAGAACTAGAGAGTGGACATATTTCGCCACAATGGAGTACATTTGTATATTCTATACATTTCCTTAGTGTACTGAATTCTGAATGCCATCTACAGCTGTAGTACATTCAGATTTACATTTTAAAGCAATCACTATTGGATCAGAGAAGGTGTGTGCTAAAGACGACTAAGGACAGACATAACAATATCAGTTAGAAAGACATTTGTTGTGCTTGAGTTCAAGAAGATGGATGTTCTGAAGCAGGTGATGGCTGGACAAATGGAAGAAAGGCATGAAGAAGAAAGAAAGAAAGAAAGAAAGAAAAAGAAGTAAAATATAACTCTGAGAGAAGGTCCATCAAGGAGACAAATGGTGGGCCATGTCTTGTTTGTGCACTGTCAAGCTTGAGTAGTATTCAGGCATTCAGGAGGGAGAATAAAGCTGAGGATTTTAATTTGAGTCTTCAAAGTACTTGAGACAAGTCAAGCCCTAGAAATGGATGGGGTTCACGAGGTTGGAGATCCGGGAGCACCGACTTTATAAAGTGTGGATAAAGAAAAAGAGAGAGCACAGGAGAGTCCAACAAAGTGGCCAGAGAGAAAGGAGGGAACTGGGAGTGAAAATCCATTGCAGAATGATGAATAAAAAAATTGCACATGTTGTAGAGGGGAAATGAGACAAGATTACAGCAGTCTCTGAATTTTAGAATAGATCTCTCATGAGAGATACTGGCAAAAATATTTTCAGGGTAGTTGATAGAGAAATCGAGAATTAAAAAGCGAGTCTGCTATGAGTGGAGATGAGATTGTGTTGAGTTGAGAAGGGTTGTATGCTTTATATTCTCTCATTCACTTGATAGGTTTATAATGAGTGGAATCTGTAAAGCTTTGAAAGCCGTTGTGAAAGACTCAACAGGAAGGGGTCGGATGGAGTTATAGGTAGAAGAAGATAAGGAGCCTGACCCTGGAGGTGAAGGCAGATGCCAGCACCAAGTGCAAAGGCACAACGTGTTTCTCCTTGTGATGACAAGGTAGTGGGCACAGATGAATGAAACTGGGGTTTCATAAAAGGACAGGCTCCTGAGGCTGTTCGCCCAGCTGTTCTTCCTTGAGAGATCACTCGTCTCAGTGTGGATCTGCCTCACTGCCATATGGTTGCGCAGAAAAAGCATGTTTTTGGTTTCTTTTTAACTTCTATTAAACTAAAATTTCAGAGTCCATCCACAGCTGTTATCTGAAACATAAATGAAATATGTAATCCTGTGAGAGCTTAGCCAAAATTACAGAATTTCCACAATGTATTCCAATTAACTTGTACAAAATTACTCAGGGCTGATCCTAGCTGGCCTTGTTCTGATGCTAGATGATATCTAAATAAGTTCCTTCAGTTTGCATATTCTTTCCCTGTAGCTTTGGGGAAAGGGTCTCCTGCTGATCCTTGGGTCTCAGCTGTCAGTTCGTTGCTCACTGGTTCCTTCCTGCCATCAGCGCTGGCCTGTGATCCAGGAACCCATGGTGGATGATCTCATAGTTCACTCACTTTGCAAAGCCAATGGTACTAGGAGACACTCACTGTTTCTCTCCCGCGGATGAGAATTCCTCTCACTCTTGCCAGTTGTACATCTCTACTCTCTGCTGGGGGATCACTACACTCTCCCTCAGAGGCCAGAAAGTACTTCTTTTTCTTTGTCTTTTTTTCCCTAAGCTTTATTTTATTTATTTGAAAGGCAGCATTGCAGAGGGAGAGAGAGGTCTTCCCTGGGCTGGTTCACTCCCCAAATGGCCGTATGACCAGGGCTGGGCCAGACTAAAACCAAGAGCTTCTTCTGGGTCTCCCACATGGGTGAAGGGGTCCTAGAACTTGAGCCATCTTCCACTGCTTTCCCAGGTACTTAGCACCAAGCTGGATCAGAAATTGGAGCAGCCAGGACTTGAACCAGAGCCCATATGGGATAGGTGGTGCTGCAGGCTGGGGCTTTAACCCACTGTGCCACAGTGCTGGCCCCAGCACTTCTTTTTCTAAAACAAATATTTATTTGAAAGGCCAAGTGACAGAGATAAGGAGAGACAGCTACAGAAGGTGAGAGGAGAGAAAGAGAGAGAGAGAGAGAAACAATACCTGCCAACTGCTGGTTCACTCTACAAATGCTCCCAACAGTGGCGGCTAGGCTAG
Source organism: Oryctolagus cuniculus (assembly GCF_964237555.1). Taxonomy (NCBI): domain Eukaryota; kingdom Metazoa; phylum Chordata; class Mammalia; order Lagomorpha; family Leporidae; genus Oryctolagus; species Oryctolagus cuniculus. The sequence goes on from NC_091434.1 coordinate 145,966,159, forward strand.
GCCGAAGCCAAGAGCCAGGGGACTCCATCCAGGTCTCCCACCTGGGTGGCAGGACTCCAGGCACTTGGAGCATCTTCTTCTGCTCCAAGGTACTTAGCAGGAAGCTGGGTCAGAAGAAGCAGAGGCGAACTTGTTTCTAGGCACTCTGATATGGGATGTGGGCTTCCCAAGTTATGGTTTGCCTGCTGCACCACAGGGATTGCTCTAGAAAGCAGTTGTTCAGGGTCCATGTTACTCAGAAAATGTGAGTGGCTTGCACACAACTCCATGTATTGTATCTTATTTATATAGCTAGTTGTTGATGGTTCAAGCTTATCAAATTGCTGTATGCCAGGTTGGCCAGGAGGTATCTTCCTCCCCAGAATCTAAAAATGATTGGAGTTATTTTGCTTTATAATGGGCTAACTCTATGCCCAAATTCTCCAGTAAAGAGCTTGAAAGACTCAGAGAAAGTTAGCAGTGCCATTTTCTTCCTCCTCTCTTGTTTGCCATCATCTCCAAGTGATAACAGAGTGGCAAAATTATCCCGATGAAATCCTCCTTTCTCTCTCTCTCCGAGCCTCAAGTGGACTGAGATACCCTTCTCAACTTATGAATAAACTCTAAGAGTTGTGTTCTCTAGCACTGTGCTAGCACAAATGTTTTCTCCTGCCTTACCACCTTGATGGGAGTGGATGTTACCATGAAATCTAATTTGATGAAAAAATTAACAGTCTACAGTTTTTCAAAGAGGCTTACAGAGAAAGGGGGGAGGTGGTAACTGATTGGACAGACTTAGGTTAATATAGAAAAGCAGCCATAGCTGTGTATGAGCCTAAGTACAGGGCAGATTTACTGCAGACATAAGCAGGAATGGTGTGAGACTCTGGGGCAACATACTCCTAACACAGCTCCTTTACATCTAATGTATTGTTGAGAACAGGACAGGGAAGCAGCAGCTAGAAGTGGCAGAGGCAGCAGCCCAAACATAATGTGTGAGCATGTCTGCAGAACTTACAATAAGTATGCAAGGGTTTCATAGCCATAGACACACATTATTGTCAGCTGGGGGAGCTTTTAGAGATCCAGGTGGCCAGGCTATACCCTTTTCCATCACAATCTCTGGCTGTAGAACTCATGGAGTTAAAACTCCCTGGACTGTGCCAATGTGCAGCCAAGTTTGACACTCTGTGTGCCAGAGGGAAAAACCTAAGCAGAGACTGGCAATTCTGCTTTGCGAAGCTGGAGGGTTGGCTCCATCATACTCTCTTTTCAGTGTGGACACAAGTTCACCTCAGACCATAGGACATTACATTATGTTCATGATACAGCTTGTGTATAAAGGGCAGAGGAGCTTTGGCTGGGGATCCCCAGGGTTGCTCCACACCCAGGGTTTCTTCTGTTCTTGTTCAGACCCCCTTAGTGAGGGTAGAGAAATGAGAAAACCTTGGTGAAAAAAAGTTAATAAACATCAGCCTGCAAAAGTTGGATTATAACCTAGAGGATACACGGATCTTAAAAAAGTTGTTGATTTTTTTTTGATAGAACTCACAGCTCAACTTTTTGCCTCTATCAATTAAATAAAAAAAGAACTTCAGTTTCCAGATGTAAACCACCAAAGCTCTCAGCTCTGAGTTTCAGGAAATTGAATTATATGCAATACCTCTGCAGATATCAATTAGCCAAGAGATCATCCTTCAGACGTCATGGAAAAGAACTCACTTGTGTGCAAATGCATCTGGTGTTCCAGTGCAAAGATCAATGGAATATAGTTCTTCCCATGATTGTATTCTCCAAGGGAACAAGAAAAGCCGCTGTAGATTCCATTTCCAACCTAGACCCAAGCATTGTTTCTCATTGCACACTGTCCCTGTAAAAATGACATTTTTATAATGTTAAAATTATGCTAGCTTGTTTAAGTATTAATTCATGTATCTCAGTGTTGATGTCAGCCTGACAATGTGCATGATGAGAAAGCATTACACACTGCTCAACACGAATGCTGGCCCTGGGGGAGCTAAAGATCAGTTCCACGCTTTTGGGTCCCTGACAAACACTACTAAGAAATATGGACATGTAAGATTTTGGAGGAGTCATGCATATTGCAATTTTAAAAAGACATGGTAAAATCCAGTATTGCAAAGAAGAGGGAAGCTCTCTGATAAATTATATTGGCTACAAGCATTCAGTTTACTATCCAAATGAGATATTTTACAACAGATCACAGTACAAATATGATACCTAAAGCCTCTGAGCAAAAGTTTTAAGTCTTTTTTGTCAACTCATAGTTAGAATTATACAGTATTTTCACCTAGATGATATTTGTAAATATGAAGAAATATTATATTGGAGTAATACATACCCTCCTTCAGTTGTAATGTTGCCAGTTATTTCCTATCAGATCTGAAACAGGTCATTGAAACTTCCTGACTGCGCTACAGTTGCAGTAATTAGGCAAACAGCATGTATTCTGTGTCTGACTTGCTAGCTGGGTAATTCACAGATCAAGATGTGGGGCCTTGACCACACAGCCAGCCATTGGCAGAACTGAGAATAGAACCACAGTTTTCTGGCTTTTCTCAAATGTTTTCACTTTTCCTCCTTCCTCCCAAAAGGCAGAGGAGAAATTATGATTCCTAGAATTTGTCCCAAGATCTCCAAACTCATTAATGATTTTGGTATAAAATGCTGGTGATAACAATAAAGATGATTCTCAATCCCCTTAAAATTAGAACATTGACATCATCGTGGAAGATTATGACCTATTAACTAAGATGTTTCTAATTTTGATTGTTTCCCCACCTGACCCTTCTCTCCATTTTAGGGAGAGTGAGAAGATAGAAAAGGAAGAGACAAAGGAAGACAGGGAGGGAGAAGAGGAGAGGAGAGGAGAGAAGAGGAAGAGAAAGCAAAGAAGGAAGAAAGGGAGGGAGGAGGGAAGACTGACTCATTCTGAATTTCAAAACATCATTTTTAATTTCATTTTTAATTTTATATATTTATACAGTGTGTAATTCAATAAATATACACATAGTATAATAATAAAATCAGGATATTTAGCGTATCTATCACCTTATAGGTTCATCATTTCTTTGTGGTAAGAACATTCAAAATCTTCTGTTTTAGCTACTGTGAGATACTCAGTATACTACTGTCAACCCTAGTCATATCCTTGTTCCAACAGAACACCAGCACTTGTTTCTCCTGTGCAGTTGTAACTTTGTGTCCATTGACCAATCTCTCCTCATTCCTCCCCCACCTCGGCCCTCCCCAGCATCTATGAGATTAGATTCTTTGGATTCTACATATGAGTGAGGTCATGTAGCACTTGTCTTAAAAAAAAAAAAAAAAAAAAACTTTTATTTAATGAATATAAATTTCCAAAGTACAGATTATGGATTACAATGGCTTCCCCCCCATAACGTCCCTCCCACCCGCAACCTGAGTGGGAAAGCACTTGTCTTTCTGTGCCTGTCTTAAACCACATAACAACTAATGTCCTCTAGGTCCACCCATGTTGCTGTAAATGATAGGATAAGGCCACCGCCCGCAGTCCAGCATTCCAGATGGGCACTGGTGTCCCACTGCTCCATTTCCAATCCAGCTTTTTTCTGCTTTGGCCTGGGGAAGCAAAAATAGAAGGTGGGCCAAGTCCTTGGGCCCCTGCACCTACGTGAGAGACCCAAAGAATCTCTTGGCTCCTGGCTTCGGATCCGTCAAGCTCTGGCCATTGCGGCCACTTGGGGAGTTAATCAGTGGATAGAAACTCCCTCCACCCCATCTCTGTAATTTATTCTTAGAAATGAATAAATACATTTTTAAACTAAATAAATAAATACATAATAGGATTCTACTCTTTTTGTGGCTGAATAATTCCATTGTACACAAACAGCACATTTTCCTTATCCATTCATCATTGGTGGACTCTTAGGTTGATTCCATGTCTTGGCTATTGTGAATGGTGCTGCAATAACCATGGGTGTACAGATGTCTCTTCCACAGACTGATTTCATTTTATATGGCTGTATACCCAGTAGTGAGGTTTCTGGGTTATCTGGTAGCTATATTTTAATTTTTGTAGGAACTTCCATGATTTTTTTTCCATAATAGTTGTACTAATTTTAATTTCCACTAACAGAATATCTTTTTCCCTACCCTCCTTTTTGGTTGTGGTCATTTAAATAGAGTAAGATAATATCTTACTGAGATATTATTTGCATTTCCATAATAATTAGTATTGTTGATCATTTTCTAATGTAGTCATTGGCCAATTGTTTGATTTTTTAAAATCTATTCATTTATTTTTACTCATTTGAAAAGGAGAGAGGGAAAGAGAGAAAGATAGAGATGAACAGAGAGAGATCTTCCATCTTCTGGTTCACCCTCCAAATTCTTACAATAACTGGGGCTCAAACAGGCTGAAGTCAGATGCCTGGAACTCAGTCTTGGTCTCCCATGTCTGTGGCAGGGATCCAAGCACTTTGAGCTGTAACTTGCTGCTTTCCAGGGTGTGCATTAACAGGAACATTGATATGAAGTGGAGGGAGTCAGGACTCAAACTCAGGTGCCCCATATGAGATGAGGGTGCCCCAAGTGGTGCCCTACCCACAGTACCCACTTGCCTCTAGCCTACCATTTTTATGTCTTCACTTGACAAATGTTTGTAGAGTTCTTTCGCCCATTTTTAATCAAGTTTTTTGTTTGATTCTTTTTGCTATTGAGCCCTATACATAATCTGAATACTAACCTCCTGCCAGATGCACAGTTCTCTGAAGAAAACATAGGGAATATACTCCATGACATTGGTCAGGGCAAGAATTTTTTGAATCAGACCCAAAAGTCACAGACAACAAAAGCAACAATAGACAAATACAATTTCATCAAGCTAAGAAGCTCCTGCACAAAAAAGGAAATAATGAATACTGAGAAGAGACAACCTATGGAATGGGAAAAAAATATTTGCAAAGTAGTCTTCAAACTATATTTTTTAAGGGAAATACAGCATTCTTGAGAAAAGGCTTTTGGTCCCCTTGATTCCAAGCTATCATTTCTCATGAGCTCCTGCTTTCATGCCATATACTTTTTCTGCCATCACATGGGACAGGCAGCAATAAAAGCCCCCTTTGCAAAGAAAAAAAAAAGAAAAGGCTTTTGGGTAATAGGGTAAGGGGTCTTTTAAGCATTGAGAGCTAATGTCCTGCCCTTACACGAAAAATCCACCATCTGTTGGCAAGAGTTTTTCTCACTTGATAAATCTCAATAAAGAACCCAAGAAAAGATAGACAAGATACTGTAAAATAAGACAGTCATAGCATAGGGGCCTGTTGAATTAGAATTTTTTTTTAAAAAAATATTTATTTCGAGGGAAGAGTGAGAGAGAGGGAGAGGCAGAGACAAATCTTCCATGCCCTGGTTCACTCCCCTAACGTCTGCAAGAGCTGGTTCTGGGTGAGTCCAATGCCAAGAGCCTTGAATTCCATTCAGGTCTGCCCACCTGGGTGATAGGGTCCTTACTACTTGGGCCATCATGCACTGCTTCCCCAGGTACACTAACAGGGAGCTGGATCTGAGGCAAAGCAACTGACACTCCAACTACTGTTGAATGGGATGCCAGTAATGCAAATAGCAGATAAACCCACTGCCTCACAACTCTGGCCCCTTGAATTGGGAATAGTTTTTGCTGAACTCTCTGGCAGAGTGAGGGAACACCCAGCTTCTAGTTTGAGTTCTGTAAATATTCAGGAAATTCCTCAAACCATGGCTCTGCAAATATAGAAGGATATATCATTAGAGTGACTGGGCTGATGGATACATGGTCTGGAGCCCTGTGAGCCCCAACAATTCCTAGTGGTAAGATATTGCATCATGGATTCCACCTGTCCTGGTCTTGGAGGCACAGCTGTGATCAGGAGAGGCAGCAGTCTGGAAGGGACCAAGATGAGGAAGCAACTGTGGTGTGCATCACATTATCTTCTAGGTACAACATTGGAGCCTCAGCTTGTCCTGAAGTGGAGAGTTCCTGACACCGAAAAGGTAGAGAGCAGTGAGAGTCTGCAGGACACAGAGAAGCTCAAGTTCTAGAGCTCTTCTCTTGTCCTCCAACTGAGTTCTATCAGCTGCGAGAACTTAGTCTGTTTTTTTTTAAGCACTCTGTGCATCAGTCTTCCTCTTCATTAAACATGGGCAGAGATAGTATTACTTATTACACAGGGCTGATGAGAGGGCAGGATGGTTCAGATCCACAAAGGGCTATATAAGTGTTCCACAAATGTTGGCTATTTTTAATTTTAATGAGCATCCCTGCAAATGCTAGCTATGGCTAGATGTAATGTGAGGACTGGACTCTTGCTCCTTGCTTTCACCACATTCCACTAGAATGCTCACATTCCTGGAAGCTCAGAATTACACCAAGGTGGGAGGTGGGGAGGGAGCCCCAAAAGAAGCCTAAATTCACTGGGAACAGCTATAAGGGACTCAACTTGGGAAGGTTCAGTTTTCTGCTATTCAGAACACTGGTAAATTAAGTGCAGTTTTTATATGAGGGGTCTATGAAATGTTCACAGAAAATTAAATTAAAAGGCAAGTTTATTTTGCTGCAAACTTTTTGGACATGCATGCATGCATGCATGAAAAGGCATAATGTGAATTTTCAGTGACCTTTTTGTAGTACTCTCAAATATGCATAATCTTTCCTGTCTCAGACATCTAGATGGTTTAAGTACATGGCCTACAGATTCCATACTACCAAAACCAAAAGGCTTTTTAACTGAAAATTTCCTGTTAGTATGACAGAAAAATATTTGTTGTTGATGATATATAGTTGATAGACATTTTCCAACAAGAGATACACAACACAATCTTGAAAGTTGGTGTTATGGTAATAAAGATCATTAAATACCCTGATAAGTGATTAAGTAATAGAATAGATTTCAATCCAAGATTCTCTCAATGACAGTGTTTATAACATAATGTCGTTCTTATCCATTTCAGCTGAGTAGCATATAATAAGTGAACATTGTCTATTTGCAGCTCAACAGAGAGTACATTCATTTTTGATTTGTCTTACCTACAAATGTTATTATTACCTTTCTATTTCTGATTAAAAAAAGGCAAAAATAATATTTTTGGACAAGAAATTGGTGTGTGCTGAATAATCCAGGAAGAATAAAAACAGAAATAGCAGAAAGTTAATCATGCTTTGCTGAGCATGCTTACCGTTTTAAGAATATAAAACTTGCAGCTGGAAAAGTCCTGAGACATTCAGGCTAAATAAAGGAGTGTGGAGAGCGACAAGTCGCCTCTAATCTTTATGAGTGGAAAGTGTGAGTGCATCTATTCATTCATGTGCCTCTCTGTGCAATTTGGTGAACACCACAACTCACAAAGACAGATGTCAGTACTTAAAAGCTTGGCTTTAAGACAATAGAGATTATTACTTGCTGAGGCACTCAAAGTGAAAAAAAAATTAGGTTCACTAAAACTCTGAAAATCAAGTAATTTTAAAGAGAGGAGTGTGGAGCAGCACAAGTCTTGTTTTAAATATTTAAACTTTCAATCTGTCTGCCCTAGAACTTTTCTCCTCTCTTCTCTTCCTCCCCCTCCCCCTCTCCTCCCCTCCCCTCCCCTCCCTCCCTTCCCCTCCCCTCCTCTCTCTTCTCCTCTCCTCTCCTCTCCTCTCCTCTCTCTCCTCCTTCCTCTCCTCTCCCTTCCTCTCTTCTCTTCTCTTCTTCTTCTTCTCTTCTCTTCTCTTCTCTTCTCTTCTCTTCTCTTCTCTTCTCCTCTCCTCTCCTCTCCTCTCCTCTCCTCCTCCTTCTCTTCTCTTCTCTTCTCTTCTCTTCTCTTCTCTTCTCTTCTCCTCTCCTCTCCTCTCCTCTCCTCTCCTCTCCTCTCCTCTCCTCTCCTCTCCTCTCCTCTCCTCTCTTCTCTTCTCTTCTCTTCTCTTCTCTTCTCTTCTCTTCTCTTCTCTTCTCTTCTCTTCTCTTCTCTTCTCTTCTCTTCTCTTCCCCTCTCCTCTCCTCTCCTCTCCTCTCCTCTCCTCTCCTCTCCTCTCCTCTCCTCTCTTCTCTTCTCTTCTCTTCTCTTCTCTTCTCTTCTCTTCTCTTCTCTTCTCTTCTCTTCTCCTCTCTCCCACCCCTTCTCCCCACCCCTTCTTCATCTCTTTCCTCCTCTTTCCCCTTTTTTCCAGCAGTCTGAATTTAGAGTCTGTCTGGGCTAATAGCTACACCATCCTCTAAAGATGGAAGGCTTTAATGGATAAATAACTTTTATGTTACATTTCAAGAATTTTATAGCTCTACTTCCATTCTACAACTAGACTTAAGAAAGGGAATATGATATATAAAAACATCAGGTCACTTTTAAATCAAAGAAAATTATTATGGTTTGTTACTAACAGGCAGTATCTCCAGACCAGGAAATGACTGCAAGCAGTAATTCGTGCATCCAGTCCACAGATAAATATAGATCGCTTACCTGCCAGTCACGATTCCATTTCAAGATGATGTTAAATCTTTTCAGCTAAGTTCTCCCAGTCTCAGTCTTAGTAAACATGCACAAATGTGGATGTGAAGATTCTCTGTAAGTTTAATGCGATGTTATAAAAACTCAGTCATTCATATTTATTTATTTCATTTTCTGTGCATTTGCCACAGAGAGCATGAGAAAAACTATAAAGCAAAGTGCCTGTAAGCTCTCTTCCATACAGAGGAGTCAAATATTGGATAGTAGTTGTGATCAGAAGAACAAGGAAGAGAGGTCACAGGAGAGCAGCATAACACAATCAGGGTGGCTAGTGCTGGCCTCCAGTGTGTGGCAGGGTCCCTTCGCGGGGAGAGGATGGCTCCATCAGGAGCATAACTCTTATGCTCAGAACTTCTAGTGATGAAGACACCTTGGAGGAGCAAGGCCTGGCTTTATTATCCTGCAACAAACAACTAGAAAAATCAACACATTGTATGAAATAAATGTCTTTATATGTTAGACAATAGGTAGAACAGGGCTACAGTCACTGAAATTTGTGATACAAATCACAGTTGCTTTATACTTGGAGACAATTTCTGAATACAACACAGGGGCAAGGGGTATCCAGAGAGAAGCTAGTGGTGTTACTGCATTGACTACTGAAGTATTGGATGTTTAGGATGCTGACTTTGCATGTTAGAAAGCTTGAGACAAGAGAGGTACACAGAAGAATAACTCAAGTGATCTGTCTGGGGTGAAGGGTGTCCTGGGGTGGTTGTTGTTTGACTAATGTTTCGTTTGTTTTATTTGAAAGGTAGAGAAAAAGAGAGACAGAGAGCCTCCATCTGCTGGCTGAATTCCCAAATGTCACAACAGCCAGGGTTGGGCCAGGACAGTCAAAATTCAGGAATTCAATTTGGGTCTTCCACATGGGAAACAGGGAGTTACATACCTGAACCATCACCTGCTGCTTCCCCAGGTACACCTAAACGGAAGCTGGGACCCAAAGCTAAGGACCCTGATTCCCATACACAGGCATCCCAGTCAGCTAACTGCTCTCACAAACTCCTGCCCCAGAAGCTGAGTATAATTGCAACCTGTACACATAAAGAGTGAAATAGAAAGAAGCAAGCAAAGAACATCTTCCAAGGGAAAAAATTCTGCAGGCAAGTGTGAGCCAAACAGTTCCCAAGAATGGCAGAAAACAGGGAATTTTTCAAGATCTCATCACAGAGTGGAGACCCATCAATCTGGAAGCATTCTGCAGACTCCAGAAGCATCGTGGAGCTAAATTAAAGTCTGCTCTAGATTAACCAGCCCTGAAAGAATCAAACTTCCAAAAAACTTCCAGAAGGTAACAACATAACATTCAAAGCTACACACAGGGAGGATTAGGAAAATGAATTATATAACATGGAGAGATACTCATCTTTATAAACAGTCTCAAAAACGACAGTGATAGGGTGTTTCCAGACAAGGTTCATGAACTATTATAAACCTGCTCAGAAAGTTAAAGGACAACATGGAAGGAAAGGAAAAGGTGAAAATTTGTAAAATAGCCAAATGCAATTTCTACTCCTGAAAAGTAAAATATCTGAAATGAAAAACCCATTGGCTTTCATATTATCAGATTAGGCTTTGTGGGGAAAACAAATCAATGAACTTGAAGAGATAAGATTTAAAAATGATTCAAAAATGAAGTAGAGAGAGATGAATCACAGAAAAATAATCCCACAGAGACAAACTGACATATATAACAAGAATAATGATCTAATATGAGTGAAATTAGTCCCACAAAGGAGTTGAGGTAAAAAAAATAAGAAATATTTTTTCTGAATTTGATTAATATAAGTCGGGAGACCCAAGAAGTTCAATCCACACCAACAGGAGAAACATGCAGGAAATAGCCTCCAGGCATATAATTAAATTGCTAAAATACATGATAATGAGATTAACCTTAAAAGCATCAAAAGCATGAAAGATATCAGCGGGAGTAAACAACCTTTGGTTCATGTGACACATCTGTCCTGTGGCATGGTTTTGTATGGCTCAAAACCTAAATTTTAAACACATTTTTAATAGCAGAATATGGAATGCAGGCAGTATGTGTCCCCCCAAGCCTAAAATATTTGCTATTTTGACTTTTACAAAAACAAAGTCATCAATCCCTGCTGGAAAGGAGAAAAGATAAGAATGAATGTGGATTCCCCCCCAATGTGATGTAATCCCCCCAAAATCTACAGCCTCAAACTTATCAGGATAAGACATCAGACACAAAAACTGAAACACATTCTGTAACTTATCTGTCCACTACTCCCTAAAACTGTTCATGAAAGCTACAGAAGGACTGAAGAACTGTTACAGATGAGAGATTAAGACAAGGGAACTGAATAAAATGTGGGAATCCTGGATTGGATCCTAGAATAAAGATATTAGTGGATATACTGGCCAAATGTCAAAACAATAACAGGTGCTCAGTTCAGTTAATAATAGTTATCTCAAAGTGAATTTCTTAGTGTCAGTAATGGTACAGTAGTTATGCAAGGTTTTAGCAAAGGATAAGTCAGGGGCATAAAGAAACTCTGTACTGTCTTTGCCACTCTTCTGTAGGTCTGAACTTGTTTTAAAACAAAATTGGCAATGCTTTGTGGGGGATTATAGCCCATTTTGGATCACTTAAAAACAAGAGGAGACAGTGGACTCCCTTGAGACAGACTACATCTCCCAGCCACTTGTAGTTACTTGATATATAACATATAAATACATATATATATGAATAAGTATATATGTTACTTAACTGATCCTCATTTCTTCATAAATAGAATTATTTCCATTAAGAAGGTTCAGTTTCTTGTAAAACATAACATATAATGCCCCAATACTTTATACACACACACACACACACACACACATGCATTCTGATGTACAATAAATAAATCTACTAGGGTAAATGTATGAGAATAAAAATATTAACAAAATGAAATTATGAAGAAGAAAACACATAGCCTGTCACTACTGGATTATTCAGAGTAGAATAAACCAATTAATATTGTTTACTGACAAAATTGCAATCTGGAAAAGAAAAAAATATATGCACATTACATGTATGCATATATATGTATATATATTCCACATTTGACAAATAGATTGTGACATGTTAATTCTGGATACCTATTTTTGGTAGGTGCTCAAGGCAAATGCATTTTCTAATAAGCAAAATAAATAACTCAAAATCACCTTACCTTGCAAAGGTTATTTTTCTAGCATCATAATGCTCACAAAAGAAATAAAATTATAATTAATGATATAATCATAACTTTAAGTGATGCTTATCTTAACCTTATACTCATAGCAAACCTATACTATACAGAAAACATAGTGACTCAAGACAAGTGTTCTGACCAGCAAAGTAGACTATTTTTTCACTTGCTATTTGGCAAAGCACGTACTACAAACATTCCCCAGACAAAAATCATTTCTTTTCATTTTGTAAGCACCCATCAATACTTCATTGCAAGGATGCATTTTCACCTGCCTCAATAGCAGTGATAGCATAGACTTCCAGGTTAGGTTTTAGCAAAATCATAGTAAATTTCCTTGTTTGTTGGTTCATTTGCTATACAGGTCACTATTTGCATCTCCTTTGGTAATCATTATATATTGTACTTACCCTTCAGTAAGTCCTTCATTTATATAGTAGTAGCACCATAATATTTGCTTAGATATCTGGAAAAAAATAGTTATTTCCAACAGCTGCCATTTTCTCTTGGCACCCACCATTTGGGAAAATGTATCCATAATTATGGAGAATTTAGATTTGTGCAGGGAAGTTCTGTTTAGGCCATAATTTCCACAAATCAAAACAGGAGAGATGTGGGACACATTTTACAAAACTAAAGAGAAATATTAGGACATTTTAAAAAGTTTGTGGAAAATGGGATTTAAAGATAAGTTTATTTTGGTACAAAACCATTGAGAGATCCATGCTTAGAATTTGAACATTTCACATTTGGCAACTGTTTGCAGGCCCTTTTGTGAGAAAGCATCCTCTTCTACATCACTGTAGAGCCAAGATCATCTAATGATTACGCAGACTTAGATGTACATAAAGTTGGAGCACAATGTATACAGGAAATTCTCAGGTGACGTATTTTTAAGATAAATCAATTCTTCAACCAAAGGGTGAAATAAAGTCAAGAAAAAAAAAAACAAAATAATTTGAATATTTTAGACTTATATAATGACCCCTCTAAGATTTTTTTTAAAAACATACAAAACAACTACTAACTAATGAGTGATAGGTTCTTATTAATTTGGGAGTGAGAACTTACTTTACTTCCAAATATATACATATTTATGTAATTATTACCTGAACAAGCAACAAAAATGTCTACCAGATTCATAAGCAGATGGTGAAATTTTAATGCTGAAATTACCTATATGAAGGGACTTAGAATATCCACTCACAAAAATATAGTAGCCAAGAGAAATAAAAATAAATGGAGATTTCTTTTATACAATTGAATGCCTCCCTATTTTAAATGCAAGCTGACAAGAATAGATTTCTTTGAGAGTACTTTTAGTTAGACTATTGAAATGTCCAGGGCATGCACTGTGGCTCAGCTTGTCAGCCTACAGCACCTACATCCCATATGGGCCCTGGTTGAAGTTCTGGCTGTTCTACTCCCTATCCAGCTCCCTACTAATGCACCTGGGAAAGCAGCAGAAGATGGCCCAAATATTTGGGCCCTTGCATCCACATGGGAAACCTGGAAGAAGCTCCTGGCTCCTGGCTTCAACCTGGCTCAATCCTAGCTGTTACAGCCATTTGGAGAGTGAACCAGCAGATAGACTTGTCTCTGTCTCTCCTCTCTCTGCCTTGCAAATAAGTAAATAAATTTATAAAAATTATTTTAAAAAGAAATGTCAAAAATATATCAAAGAGGTAAATTTAAAAACAATCTTAATACCTGTATCTCCATTAATTTCTGTAAAATCTTTTAAGATTTCCTAGAAAAGTACACATCCATAGAATTTCTTTTAATGCATTGGATAACAGTAAAAATTGCATGTTTATAATAAGCATTTTTTTAACTTTCCAAAGCCATAGCAACATTTTTCATACAGTAACAAAAGTTTAATCAAAGTATATGATTGCTCTTACTTTCTGGCCAACATTCACATTTTAAGGTATTACAGAAAAACAAGTCTTTATTCTTGATTTCCAAACTCAATACTTAGGAGTTCAAATATTTTTATAAGAATATGCACAAATATTTTCAGAAGTTATCAAACTAAAGCAAGAATGCAGGAAAGAAGAAATCACTTCTCTCCTTCCCTCAATGCTGGGTTGGGAGAAGTCAGAGAGCACAGAAGCAAGTCCACACAGTACAATATACTCATAAAGAGATTCTTATTTTAATGAATAAATAAACATAGGCTTAAAGCAAGAGATTTGTACATGATCTCTTTTGGAGTATTTATTTGTAAAAATGACAGATTCCAGAAATCATTATCCAAAATAAAGAAAACTAATTCCAAGAAAAATCAGGGTAATGCGTTGTTGTTAAATTCCACACTCTCCAAGTTTCCACTTGGTGGAATTCTCGGTGAGCTTTTACCCGTTATAAATCTGTTGCTTTTGGTTTTCAGCCTGTACATGTTGACTTTGTTATTTTGCTCTCCCTTTCCATTCAGTCCTCCAGTCCACTGACTATGCTGCCTCTTTTCTTGTTCCTGGTTTCTGTGCCTTTGTTAGAGTCCAAACTAGAATACACAGTGTGGAACATCATTAGGTGCCTTAGTCAAACAGAATGAGGAAAGTTTAAGGAGATATTTCTAACACTCTCAAATCTTCTGGACTTGATCTGGCCCAGACCTGGCCGCTGTAGCCTGTTCAGAGTGAATCAGCAGATAGAAGATCTCTCTCTCTCACTCTTTCCTTCATGCAAATAAATCTTCAAATAAAAAGAATAGTTTATATGGAGAGCTTTTTGTTGTACATTAAAATGATAACAAAAATAAAAGTTACCAACTGAGAACTCAATTTCCTGGTGAAAAAATGTACATATAGTTGTAAGCATTTCTAAACAAAGCTTTCTCAGACTGCAGTATAATTAAAAGTAATCTTGCACAGGTATAAATGTTATTTTATACTATCTAACCTTGATAGGTTACAGAAATCTAAGTGTTTATGACATACCCTGGATGATTTGAATGCATTTGGCATATGGATACACTTACAGAAAAAGAGTACAGTTCTATAATCTGAATTTCATAATTTTTATCCAGTATAAGGGGCTAAATAGAGCCCCCAAATGTAATTTCTCTGTAGACTCCATTAAGCTCAGAGAAATCTTAAGGTTATGTTACACATTACAAATGTTAACATTTGAGGGCCTGAGCGTAGTTACTTGATTTTGGATAATGAGCAGATTTGCATCTATTAGATGTTTCAATGTTAAGCAAGTAGATAGCATAGAGCAGACTCAAGAAATGCACTACACTTGGGCCTACGGAGGTATGGGACTATGTTGACAAACATCAAGGAAGGCCTGTGAGGTGCCAGAGCTGCAGGCAAGAGATGGACTTACTTAAAACACATATTAAAAGCCATTTGGGATCATGATTGTTAATCCCTCTTCTCTTGGTGAACATGATGGGAAGAGTCAAGTGGAACACATCTGCTTGCAGGCACCGAAGACAGGTCCACTGTGAACCTGCAATGACTATGCCAGAATACGACCACAGTGTCAGTAAACAAAAGTGGCAAGATGGTGGCACTGGCTTCAGCAGCCAGTGGAAGTGAAAGGGACAGACTGAATGAGAGCAAGACAGAGAGAGAGACATCATCCATCTGCTCATTCAGTCCTCAGATAGCCACAATGATCAGGCTGAAGCAAGCAACCAGGAGCCTCATCTGGCTCTCCCACTTGGGCCATCTTCCACTATTTTTCCCTGGCCATTAGCAGGGAGCTGAATCAGAAGTGGAGCATCTGGAACTCAAAATAGTGCATGTATGCGATGCTGGTATTGCAGCTGGTGGCTTTACCCACTATGCCACGAGGCTGGCCCTGCTATCCTTGTTCTGAAAATCTGGTCTAGTGATATTATAATTTCCCCCAAATAAGACACTTTGTTAAAATGTTACAGATGCAAAATAAATAATTCATGCAGTTACTACAGCATAATTTTCCTCTTATTGGAAAACCATCAACTCATTTCACCAAAATGGACTATCTGTGATGTTCACCTGTTACATGATTAGATATTATTCTCGTGCATTTGCTGTATTGTTGAGAGAGAAGACAAACATTGACTTTCTTTTCCTCATTATAATAAACATATTGAGTTTCTCTGGGGGCCTGGGGCTACTGTCTATCTGCAGACCATCATGATGGGGTAAAGGAACCCTGCATATATTTCACTTGTCCTGACCTGATTTTCACTCTGCCCCATAAAGGCAAGCAAACAGAGTGATGGGTTTCTCAGTTGAGTGGAAATATGACTCAGTTGAAGAATAGCTCATCTGAATGAGTGTTTATAGCCAATTGCACAAAGCATGGACATCAAGGGACAGCTGCATCCTAACCAACCTATATTGTGTTTGGGCAATGATAAATGCCAGGTAGTACTGCAGAGGCTCAAGGCATCAGAGCAACTCACTGGTCTGATTTGTTAAAAACATGCACCTGTAGGGTGTGGCCCTCAGTTCCGTCAGCTGCTGCAGTCAGTGCCACCATCAAGTATCACCTTTCAAGTTGTGACATGACTGCACCAATGGGAAAATGTCTGGGAGAAGATACACTTTGCAGAGTGATGGTGATTCAAGACAAGGGGACGGGCAAGATTGCTCAGAGTGTGCACAAAATATCAATCAAAGGGAATCCCACTGGTATTAAGTAGAACAAAAAAATACTAAAAGGAATAAAGCAGTAAGTTGTCCCTCGACAGTCAGGACAAGG
Organism: Oryctolagus cuniculus; assembly: GCF_964237555.1. Lineage (NCBI taxonomy): Eukaryota > Metazoa > Chordata > Mammalia > Lagomorpha > Leporidae > Oryctolagus > Oryctolagus cuniculus. Next base: position 145,982,562 of record NC_091434.1, read on the forward strand.
GCTGATCAAGTCATTGTTTTTCACTTTAACAGGTTTCCTTTTAGGTGCACAGTTAGTTGTCACTGATCAAGGAGAATATATGATATTTGTCCCTTTGGGACTGGCTTATTTCACTCAGCATGATGTTTTCCAGATTCCTACATTTTGTTGCAAATGACCGGATTTAATTTTTTTTTACTGTTGTACAGTATTCCATAGAGTGCATATCCCATAATTTTTTTTATCCAGTCTTCTGTTGATGGGGATTTAGGTTGCTCCATGTCTTGGCTATTGTGAATTGAGCTGCAATAAACATTGAGGTGCAGACAGCTCATTTATTTGCCAATTTAATTTCCTTTGGGTAAATACCAAGGAGTGGGATGCTGGGTCAAATGGTAGGGTTATATTCAGGTTTCTGAGGAATTTCCAAACTGACTTCCATAGTGGCTTTACCAGTTTGCATTCCCACCAACAGTGGGTTAGTGTCCCTTTTTCCCCACATCCTCGCCAGCATCTGTTGTTGGTAGATTTCTGAGGTGAACCATTCTAACTGGGGTGAGGTGAAACCTCATTGTGGTTTTGATTTGCATTTCCCTGATTGCTAGTGATCTTGAACATTTTTTCATGTGTCTGTTGGCCATTTGGATTTCCTGTTTTGAAAAATGTCTATTTAGGTCCTTGGCCTATCTCTTTAGTGGGTTGTTTGTTTTGATGTTGTGGAGTTTCTTGATTTCTTTGTAGATTCTGGTTATTAATCCTTTATTGGTTGCATAGTTTGCAAATATTTTTTCCCATTCTGTTAGTTGCCTCTTCACTTTCCTGACTGTTTCTTTTCAATCCCATCAAGGTGGCATGTACCAATGCCATCTCACTAGTCAATGATCACTTTCAGTTCATAATTGATAAAAAAAAATAGGATTAAGTATCAAAGGGATCACATAAGCAAGACTATTGTCTGCTAATACTTACTGATAGAATTAAAAAGGAGAGAACAATCCAACATGGGAAGCAGGAAACACAGCAGATTCATGGAATGGCAGATGTCCTAAATAGCACTCTGGCTTCAGAATCAGCCCTCAAGGCATTCAGATTTGGCTAAAAAGCCCATGAGAGTATTTCAGACAGGGAAAGCCAAGAGACTCTTGGGAAAAAAATGACCTAAATGAAAGATCTCTGTGAGTGAGATCCCAGCGGAAAGAACGGGCCATCCAGTGGAGGATGGCCCAAGTCCTTGGGCCCTGCACCCACATGGGAGACTAGGAGGAAGCACCTGGCTCATGGTGTCAGCCACAGCGTGCCGGCCACAGCAGCCATTTGCAGGGTGAACCAATGGAAAGGAAGACCTTTCTCTCTGTCTCTCTCTCTCATTGTCTAAATCTGTCAAGAGAAAGAGAGAAAGAGAGAAAGAAAGAAAGAAAGAAAGAAAGAAAGAAAGAAAGAAAGAGAAATAGAAAGAAAGAGAAAGAAAGAGAAAGAGAGAGAAAGAAAGAGAAAGAGAAAGAAAGAGAAAGAGAGAAGGAAGGAAGGAAGGAAGGAAGGAAGGAAGGAAGGAAGGAAGGAAGGAAGGAAAGAAGGAAGGAACCATCAAAGAAGGAGGTACCTTTCTCTGAAGGGAGGAGAGAACTTCCACTTTGACGATGGCCTTGTCTAAATAAGATCAGAGTTGGTGAACTCAAGAGGCTTCCATAGCCTTGGCAGCTCATGACAAAAGCCTTGGGTTATTACTAACATCATAAATAAGAGTGTCAATTGTTAAATCAAGAATAGGAGTCACTGTTCACTTACTCCCCATGTAGGATCTCTTTCCTTAATATGTTGTGCTATATGAATTAACAGTATAACTAGTACTCAAACAGTACTTTATACTTTGTGTTTCTGTGTGGGTGCAAGCTGTTGAAATCTTTACTTAGTATATACTAAATCGATCTTCTGTATATAAAGATAATTGAAAATGAATCTTGTTGTGAATGGGATGGGAAAGGGAGTAGGAGATGGGATGTTTGCAGGTGGGAGGGTGGTTATGGGGAAAAAAATCCACTATAATCCAAAAGTTGTACTTTGGAAATTTATATTTATTAAATAAAAGTTTTTAAAAAAGGGAATCCCACAGTTAGAATTCTGAGGAATCCAAATGCCCAAGAGATGGAGGACAGGTGGCTTTAAAGACATGCCAGAGGAAAGCCAAGACACTCTGGCAAAAAGATCTCTGTGAGTGAGATCCCAGTGGAAAGAACAGGTCTTCAAAGAGGGAGGTGCCTTTCTCTGAAGGGAGGAGAGAACCTCCACTTTGACTATGACCGTGTCTAAACAAGATAAGAGTTGGAGAACTCAAGGGGCTTCCATAGCCTTGGAAACTCATAACTGGTGCATAGGGAGATTACTGATGCCATAAACAGGAGTGTCAATTTGTAAAGTCAACAACAGGAGTCACTGTGCACTTACTCCTCATGTAGGATCTCTGTCCTTAACGTGCTGTACACTGAGGCTTAATGCTATAACGAGTACTCAAACAGTATATTTCACTTTGTGTTTCTATGGGGGTGCAAACGATTGAAATCTTTACTTAATGTACACTAAACTGATCTTCTGTAAAAAAAAAAAATAAGAAATTATCAATTCCCAACTTGACTCTCACTGGGATTAAACATGACAATAGGTCTGATCTGATTTCATCATCATTTAAAAAAATCATCTATTATTTTTCACTTTATGTTTCTGTGTGGGAGCAAACTGTTGAAATACTTACTTAAGGTATACTAAGCTGATCTTCTGTATATTAAGATAATCGAAAATGAATCTTGATGTGAATGGAAGGGGAGAGGGAGTGGGGAAGGGGAGGGTTGTGGGTGGGAGGGACGGTATGGGGGGGAAGCCATTGTAACACATGAGTCGTACTTTGGAAATTTATATTCATTAAATAAAAGATAAAAAAAAAAGACATGCCAGAGGAACAACTAGAAATTAGGAAATTGTGGTCCTTCAACAACGGAGGAAATAATTCTTTTAACAAGGAGAGAATGTCCAGTGTTGCTAAACACTCTTATAAGTCAAATGATATGAGAGCCATAAACTTGCCTTTATGTTTTTTAAAAACTCATTGTTAGTAGCTTTGTGGAAAACACGTCTGTTGAAATGATGTGGACTGCACACCTTCCATGTGAGTGTGGCAAAAAGAAGCAGAGATAGAAGCTGCAGTAAACCTGTGCTTCTCATATTTCAGACATTTAATGAAGGGCTCTGTTTTGTCTATCAGTTGGTGAATAAAATCTGAATTAAGTTCACCAAAAGTTGGCACCAGTTGTTCTTTGCACCCTGTGGGTGACAGGCAGCAGATCACACCCTGATGAGTTTGGCACAGCAGTGAGGACGGTGGCAGCTGGAGAGGAGTGCACCCAACTCAGGAAGGCAGCTAGACTGCCGTGCGGTTTGCCAGTAGCATACCTTACTTCTGAGGGCAGACTCTTCAGATAATTCCAAATACAAAGTCTGCAACTGCAGCCGGGGTCATATTTCAGAACAGCCATCTATGGAAAGCAGGAAACTCAAGTTTGCCAAGCAAAGGAGCCAAGAGTAAAGTTGGTATTGTTCCAGTTGATTCCTTGCCAAAGGCAGGCTGCAGTGGAACTGGGGGAGTTGAGGATCTAAAGTGTCAGGGCAGTAGATCATATCCAAGTGGGTGAACTGAAGAGCAAGGCTCATGATGTTAAGAGAAAAGAGCAGCAGGAAACCAGGAGACAAATTATGTCTGACAGGAGAGGAGCAGAAGCCCCATATGGGTTCAGAGTCATGGGCCAGAGCCTTAGCTCGCCATTCTCAACTGAGAAAGGCAACATGTCAGAAAACAAGTTCAGAAAACAAACTTGCAAATGCTAGTTTCTGGAATCCCTGTACCCTGATCTATTCTCTCCAGGGTTCCTAATTGTTCGATACTCCATGCTGAGGGTTTCTCTTTAAAAATGGCAAAGGTTAGTAGTAGGGGTTTACTGTGTATTCTACAAGTGAGTGACAGACGATTTGTTAAAAAACACAAATCATCTCTGACATGTGACAAAACACAATGATACATTTAACAGCTACAACAATAGAAGAAAATATAAAAACAATCTTTACATTTTTTCAGGGGCAAGATGTGCTTCGTAAAGGAGAGAGAGTATCGCGGGTTCTTCCAGTTCTATCTTCTTGGTTGATTCCATTGTCATCTTGTTACCAATAAGATGATATGAGCAAATTGTGCAGTACATTGTCAAAGAAAATTCTCCTTGAAAGCTGAAAGTCTATATCTACCTCATGGTTGTCCATCCCTGTTACAAAATCAATTTTTAAATCTCACATTAGAAGCTAGTAAGATTAATAGCATTCTTCCTCCTGGGGGAGGGGGTGGAAGTCATATTTTAAATTTAAATATATCATTCTTGGTGAGAAATGAGGCTATGTTCAATTTATAATTACTTGATATAAAAAAGAAGAACATTCTAAAATGAAGGGTGGAAAAAATATATGTCAAACAGAGCAAAAATATTTTCTACAATTGAAACAAATTCTTAGTGGATACAAAATGTGTTTTTCCCAAGATGTACAAAGAGAATACACATATGAAAAGAAAAATGACAAATATTCCTAGTAATAAATGGCCAAAATCCCCAGGCCTTGGAAATAAATCAAAACTATCCCTGTAATTTCTGTGTTTAAGATAAATTGGTAAAATGAAAATAATAATGAATGGCACATAAAGTAATGAAACAGGTATTTGATCATTGCTGTTAATGTTGTATTAGTGTGTTTCTGTTCTGACAAAGACATGCAGTCAAACAAGACTACTGAGCCCCATGAGTGTCTTAAGTAATGAGTACATACTTACATATATGTGCAAAACAGCGTGGCAAAAAACATCATCTCAGTTAATTAAAATAAGAACTAAGATCTCATTTGCTCTACCAAGGGGAAAGGAAGCTTTTCCTCCATTGAAATTTCCTTTCACCCCAAATTTGTTCATCCACAGGTGGTCTGACTGGTCTCACAAAATACCATTCTCTTTGCCTCCTGCTTACTAACCACTAAAGCCAGATGTGAGACGTCAGAAGGTGTTATGGACTGTGCTTCATTTATAAGCGTCTGTCCCTGTTATTTCAGGTCTCTGACCAGTGCACAGAGGAGTTCCCTCTAGCCACCAACACCAGACCTGTTTATATCATCATGCTCTGGGCTTCACTTTCCTAAGTTCAACTTAACCCCAGAGCAGGGAGTCCTTAACATTACAGATCTGACATTTAAAAATATCCCCACCAGATTGAGACTAACATTTCAATTTGCCCTCAAACTTTCTAATTTATGTCGCCTGCCAGTACTCATTGTGGCTTTGCTCATTAATAGGCATTTGTCTTAGAAACACGTTCCATCTTGCCAGGCATATCATCCTCAGTAATTTCATCATCCATGGAGCTGGCTCATCAACACCTGGTTTTCTCCCCCTTCTCCCTTCAAATGACAGTTTCCTCTGCTTTTCGTCAGACCCTTCCCACCGTACTCCTTGGTTGTTCCCTCCTGGAACTTGAGGATTACTGGAAGCTAAACCATAATTTTATTTTCCAAAACCGGCATTACACTTTCTGATCCATTTTTAACATTCTTCCTGATCCCTAGCTCATGAGATTCCAACTCTTTCTCCTGTTCCACAAAGTCCTGTTTGATCCACGGTTAATTTCAATGCTGAGGGTAAATCCACCCTTTTGCCCACTGAAACTCATACTCTATTTCCTATTCAAGTACTAGGTTCCACTTAGTCTCTCTCCTATTTCCATTTCCCCATCAATGTGTTGCCATATTTCTACTTTAAAATGCAAAATCAAAAACAACAACAAGCACTTCCTTGATGCCACACTCTTTACTGTTGAAAGCCAAGCTCTTCAAAAGGTGTGCCCAATCATTGTCTCAGTCTCCTCTTCTCCCATTTCTTTTGATCGGTTTCCAAGTCAGTGTTTGCACTGTTCTATTGAAGCTTCTCTGGGTACACTCCCCAATACACAAAAAAAGTGTTGCATTAGCTCAGTAATATTCATCCTTGGCTAGAAACTGCCGTTGAAATCACAGTCATCAGATTTGCATTGGATTTTATCAAGTAATGTTGAAGAGAATTTGATGAAGCTTGACACAGATGCTTGGAGAAGACATTGCCATTACTTACCTTAAAGTAACTGGTTTGAAAGGATAAGGAAAGAAGTTCTCAAATTGTGACCTACATTTTTTTCAATAAAATAAGCTAAATTTATATTTTCTGTGTCTTAACTTTATAGATTTATATTTGTATCAAAATATGTTTGATAAGGAGGACAAAGAACTTTCTATTCACAATAAGCAGGCTATTCTAATAATAATATGAGAAAAGGAAACCAAAATTTGGGAGGATAAATATATCTGTTCTCTTATCTGATCAAGTGACTTCAATACTGTACATTTCAAAATTATTTTTCTTTCTATCATTATTTTAAAAATTTGTTTATTTGAACAGCAGAGCAACAGAGAAAGAGGGAAAGGCAGAGAGAGATCTTCCATGCGCTGATACACTTCCCACATGCCTGAAACCACTAGGACTGGATCAGCAGGCCAAAATCAGGACCCAGGAACTCCAGCTGGGTCTCCCACATGAGTAACAGAGGTCAACGTACTTGAGCCATCATCCACCACCTTCCCAGTTGCATTAGCAAGAACCTGGATATGCAGCAGAGGATCTAGGACTCAACCACATCTCCAATATGGGATGTGGGGGTCCCAAGCAGCATCTTAGCCTGCTACATCACAACACACACCCCTAGGTTTCAACTTTCCTATCTCTGGCACTCTTCTCTGAACTCCTGAACAATTTCTCAATTATTACTCAGTAGCTCCTCTAGGCATCTTAGACAGAATTCCTGTTTTCCTTATTCATGCATAACCTCTATGTTTAGAAATTGCTTTATTTCTTTAAATGCAAAGATTACTCTCAAGTAATTTTAAAATTTCATTTGTTTTTCTATCCATCTTCATCAAAAGAACTTAAAGGACTTTGATCTCACTGCTGATCCCCTGTACTTAGAAGAGGGCCTGGCACTAAAGTTGAGCTTTGCAAATGCTGATCTGAATGCATGGCCTGGCTACTATCAACCTCTGTGCATTCTCCCCTCTCTACTAAGTTCCAGCCACAATTGTCTAATTATAACTGGATGACCTCACCAGTCTTGTCATCTCAGAACCTTTGCCAACATACTGTCCTCCACCTGAAACAAACCACCTCTTCCACAAACAATTTTTCACTTTTCATGGTTGAATTTAAGAATTTCGAACTCTTAGCTTCAATGCTACCTTTATAGAAAGGACAGGCAGGATGACCTACAGAACATCTGTGCCTCCTGCTCTTCTCTTACTGAATCCTTTTGTTTCCTTTCATGTTGTGGGCTACTATTAGTTTTCTAAGCTGTTCAATGTCTCTGTCCTCAATACTAGAATAGCTTCCATTTAAACAGAGGCTATATCTGCATTATCCATTAATATGACTCACATGCTGAACATGTACTAGACAGGAATTGTGCACTCAGGAAACACTGATAGCAATGTGAAGAGCACCACGGCAGAAATCACACACTTGGTAAATATTTGTTGAATAGATGAATATACACAAGAATGGTGGATCAAAGGGACTTCTACCATCAATCTCCAGCCATGCAAAGACAAGCTTACCTCTTAAGCCCTTACAGCTGTGTTCTTTTCTTTTTAAGCCTCCTGGTCTCCAGGTTTTTCGTCTCTAATTCTTCCTGTCTTCAATTAACTTTAGCTTTTGTCCTTCGTGAACCTTCCTTGTTGTTGGGCTTGAAGTTATCCCCAATTTAAGAAACAGAATTTAGAGCGTTGGACAGGTCCCACACCTGAAGAATGATAGTGTGCAATGGGCCTGCCACTCTCCTGGGTCTTTGCATGTCAAAAGAGAAATCCAATGAAGAAATTCCATTCTGAGATAGAAACCGCCTTTGTCCATCTGTGCAGAAGGAAAAGGACACTAAAGGATTCTTTGGAAGAATGCTTTTCAATTATTTTTAAAGGGTGTCCACATTCTTTAATATATCCTGTATCACAACCCAGATGTGCAAGCATTTACATGGGTGCGCACAAACACAAGTTAAGGAAGCTTTCTGAAAATATCCTCTTACTATATGCTCCTGTACTCCTAAATTTTGACTTCTCTCCTTATTATCTCTTATCTTCTATTTTGTCTTTCATGATTTTATGACCCACCAGCGGGTTCTCAGCCTTCTGCACTTCTACATTAAAGTTCTACTCTTTTTTTAACTTTTATTAAAAATAAATAAATATAAATTTCCAAAGTACAGCTTTTGGATTACAGTGGCTTTTTCTCTCCATAAATTCCCTCCCACCTGCAACCCTCCCATCTCCTGCTCCCTCTCCCATTCCATTCACATCAAGATTCATTTTCTTTTTTTTTTTTTTTTTTTTTTTTTTTTTTGACAGGCAGAGTGGACAGTGAGAGAGAGAGACAGAAAGAAAGGTCTTCCTTTGCCGTTGGTTCACCCTCCAATGGCCACCGCGGCCGGCGCGCTGAGGCCGGCGCACCGCGCTGATCCGATGGCAGGAGCCAGGAGCCAGGTGCTTTTCCTGGTCTCCCATGGGGTGGAGGGCCCAAGCACCTGGGCCATCCTCCACTGCACTCCCTGGCCACAGCAGAGGGCTGGCCTGGAAGAGGGGCAACCAGGACAGAATCCGGCGCCCCGACCTGGACTAGAACCCGGTGTGCCGGCACCGCTAGGCGGAGGATTAGCCTAGTGAGCCGCGGCGCCGGCCTCAAGATTCATTTTCAATTATCTTTATATACAGAAGATCAATTTAGTATATATTAAGTAAAGATTTCATCAGTTTGCACCCACACAGAAACACAAAGTGTAAAATACTGTTTGATTATTAGTTATACAATTGATTCACATAGAACAACACATTAAGGACAGAGATCCTACATGAGGAGTAAGTGCACAGTGACTCCTATTCTTGATTTAACAATTGTATGGCGTCAGTAATCACCCGAGGCTCTTGTCATGAGTTGCCAAGGCTGTGGAAGCCTTTTGAGTTTGCCGACTTCGATCTTATTCTGACAGGGTCATAGTCAAAGTGAAAGTTCTCTCCTCCCTTCAGAGAAAGGTACCTCCTTCTTTGATGGCCCATTCTTTGTGCTGGGATCTCACTCACAGAGATCTTTCATTTAGGTTTTCTTTTTCCACAGTGTCTTGGATTTCCATGCCTGAAATAATCTCATTTTTAGCCATATCCGAATGCCTTAAGGGCTGATTCTGAGGCCAGAGTGCTATTTAGGACATCTGTCACTCTATGAGTCTGCTGTGTATCCTGCTTCCCATGTTGGATAGTTCTCTCCTTTTTAATTCTATCAGTTAGTATTTGCAGACACTAGTCTTGTTTATGTGATCCCTTTGACTCTTAATCCTATCATTATGATCAGTTATGAACTGAAACTGATCACTTTGACTAGTGAGATGGCATTGGTACATGCCACCTTGATGGGATTGGATTGGAGTCCCCAGGCTAGTTAGAGTATCTAACTCTACCATTTGGGGCAAGTCCGATTGAGCATGTGCCAAACTGTACATCTCCTCCCTCTCTTATTCCCACTCTTATATTTAACAGAGATCACTTTTCAGTTAAATTTAAACACCTAAGAATAATTGTGTGTTAATTACAGAGTTCAACCAATAGTATTAAGCAAGACAATAAAATACTAAAAGGGATAAAGTATTTAGTTGTTCCTGAACAGTCAGGACAAGGGCTGATCAAGTCATTGTTTAAAGTTCTACTCTTAAACTGCAGGGTGATTTGAAATCTTGACCTGTGACTGGCATGTCGCTCAGTGGCTTAAGTTGTGATGCTAACATCCCATATCAGAGAGCCAGTTTGTGTCTCAGCTGTTCTGCTTCCAATAAAGCTACCTGCTAATGCACCTGAGGAATAGCCCAAGTGTTTGTACCCCTGCAATCCATGTGGGAGATCCAGATGCAGTTCCAGTTTCCTGGCTTCAGCCTGGCCCAATCTGGATATTACAGGCTTTGGGGGAGAAAACCAGTGGATGGAAGATCTCTCTCTCTCTCTCTCTCTCTCTCTTTCTCCCTCTCTCCCTCGCTCCATCTCCCTCTTTCTTGTCTTCTCTCTCTGCTTCTGTGTCTTTCAAAAAGTAATATTTTTGATAGGCAGAGTGGACAGTGAGAGAGAGAGAGACAGAGAGAAAGGTCTTCCTTTACCGTTGGTTCACCCTCCAATGGCCGCTGCGGCTGGTGCACTGTGCTGATCCGAAGTCAGGAGCCAGGTGCTTCTCCTGGTCTCCCATGCGGGTGCAGGGCCCAAGGACCTGGGCCATCCTCCACTGCACTCCCTGGCCACAGCAGAGAGCTGGACTGGAAGAGGAGCAACTGGGACAGAATCCAGAGCCCCGACCGGGACTAGAACCCGGTGTGCCAGCACTGCAGGCAGATGAATAGCCTTTCATCCACTTGCATAATCTTGAAAGTACCACTTGTCTAAAACTTGTCTGAAGAGTGGAAGGCCTGAACTGGCATTGGTTTTGTGCATCAGCAAGTGGATATTGAAGGAGAGTATCCACTATTTATGGCCAAAATTCCCCCTGAGACTTTCCAAGTGCCTGCTCCAACAAATGGAGAAAATGGAATGACTTCTGTCCTTTTTACAAGTAATCTTTTAGAAATAAGAACTTTCTAAGTCAAGATAAATCGCACTCATAGTCTCAGGACAAAAATCTCATTTGGTATTACTTGATCATTTGAATATTTTCTTTTGAACATTTTTGAAAAACAAAGTAACACCACTTTCTCTAAACATATGAGGGATACACGTGTATCAAAGGCACAAGTCAGTAGAATCACTAAATTAAAGATCCTCAAGCAGAAGATTTCTTCTTGAAAAGCAGATTTCTTCTTCTTCAAAAGAAAATTTCTTTTACTGCCTAAAGAGATGTTACCAGAAAATTTCAGCCTATAGGCCTTAGAGAAAAGTGGGATTCAAGTTGTAACACTTTATTCTTTTAGAAGGAAGTCACTAAAGGATTAGGCAATTTACCAAGGGGGATTTTCTCTGAAATCTCACTTATACCAACTTTCTCAAAATATATGGAAAACCGACACCTTGGTATGCTAATGGAGGTATTAATAAAAAAATTAGTCAATCTAATACAGTAATTCTCACAACATGCTCCACAGACCTCTGGGATTTCTTGGGTATGTTCAGGAGATTCATAAATTTAAAATTGTTCTTATATGTGTCTAACATGAATCTACTTTTTCCCTTTGTGTTGATTCATGCATTGCTAATACTGAAAATGCATCTGAACTACTAGGGCACCAAACTGAACTTGTAGTCATTGTATTCATCAGTGCCACATACTTACAGTTAAAAAAAAATCACTTACAAATATACTTGATGGGACCTAGAAAAACAATAACAAACCAAAGTAAGCAAAGAAATAATAAAAATTGGAGAAAAATTAAAAAACAAACTTTTAAAAAGCACACAAAATGTCAGTAAAATGAAGAGATTTTTTTGAAAAACAAACGCAATTGATAAACCGTTTTCCTAACTAACCAAAAAAGGAAAAGAAGAAAAAAAAAAGGAAGAGATTCAAATAGAAAAACTCAGAGATGAAAGAGGAGCTCTTACAATGGATAATGCAGAAATAAAAAGAATAACCAAGAACTAATACAAACAGCTATATGCCAACAAGTTGGAAAATCTAGAAGAATTGGATAGATTTCTAGACACATACAATGTCCAACAATTGGGGCTCAAAGACGTAGAAAACCTAAGCAGACGAATAACCAAGATGTAGGTGAATCAGTAATAAAGACCCTGCAAAAAAGAAAATCCCAACCTTTATTGCTGAATTCTACCAAACTTTTAAAGAACTAATACCGATTCTTCTTCTTCTTTTTCTTTTTTTTTTTTAAGATTTATTTATTTACTTGAAAGTCAGAGTTACACACAGAGAGAAGAATGTCGGAGGGGGAGGGAGAGATAGAGGTCTTTCATCTGATGGTTTACTCCCCAGTTGGCCTCAATGGCTGGAGCTGCGCTGATCCGAAGCCAGAAATCAGGAGCTTCTTCCGTGTTTCCCACATGGGTGCAGGGACACAAGGACTTGGGCCATCCTCTATTGCTTTCCCAGGCCACAGCAGAGCTGGATCGGAAGTGGAGCAGCTGGGACTAGAACCGGTGCCCATATGGGTTGCCGGTGCTTCAGGCCAGGGCGTTAACCCGCTGCACCACAGCGCCAGCCCCCTCCCAATCCTTCTTAAATTACTCACAAAAATGGAAGGGGAAGGAATCCTCTCAAACTTCTTCTAGGAGGCCAGCATCACCTTAACATAAAAACCAGAAAAAAGGTACAATGAAAGAGAACTATAGAACACTATCTCTGATGAACACAGATGCAAAAATCCTCAGCAAAATAACAGTTAAGCAAATCCAACTACGCATCAAAAAAGATCAACCACCTAGACCAAGTAGGATTTATCCCTGGTACATAGGGAAGGTTCAATATACAATAATCAAAAAACATGACACATCACATTAACAAATTGAAAAATAAATTCACATAATTATCGCATTGGATGTAGAGAAGGCATTTTATAAAATGCAACAACCTTTCATGATAAAAACTTTAAATGAATTGGGTATGAGAAGGAACATAGCTAAACACAATCAAGGCAACTTATGGCAAACTCACAGCCAGCATCATAGTGAATGGGGATAAACTGCAAACATTTTCACTAAGATCCAGAACCAGACAAGGATGTCCACTCTCACAATTACTATTCTATATAGTAGGAATATTTTAGCAAGAGCCATTAAGAAAGAAAAAGAAATCAAAGATATACCAAGGAAAAGGAGGAAGTCTAATTATCCTTGTTTGCAGACAGTATGACTCTATACATAGAAACAAAGACTCCACTAAGGGTCTATTGAAATTCATAAGATAATTTGACAAAGTTGTAGGATATAAAATCAACACACAAAAATCTATAACTTTTGTATATACAGATGATGCCATGGCTGAGAAAGAACTTTTAAGATCAATCCCATTCACAATAGCTACAAAAAATTAAATACATTGGGATAAATTTAACCAAGGACATAAAATTCTCTATAGTGGATATTATAAAACATTAAGGAAAGAAATGGAAGACACACAGAAACATGAAAAATCTTCCATGTTAGTGGGTTGAAAGAATTAATATTAAAATGTCCATACAACTGATAGCAATTTACAGATTCAATGTGATTCCAATTGAAGTACTAACAGCATTCTTCTCATATCTAGAAAACATGATGCTAAAAATCAAATGGAAACACAAGAGACCCTGAATAGCTAAAGAAATCTTAAACAATAAAAAACAAAGCCAGAGGCATCACAATTCCAGATTTCAATACATATTAAAAGACAGTTATAATCAAAACAACTTGGTACTGGCACAAAAAATAGACATGTATAACAATGGAACAGATTAGAAATCTCAGAAATCCACACAAGCACAACCAACTAATCTTTGACAAACAAGCCTAAATCAGTTCCTGGAGAAAGGACAATCTCTTCAACAAATGGTGCTGGGAAAATTGTATCTACATGTGCAAATGCATGATATCAGATACCTACCTTATGCCCTACAAAAAATCAACTCACAATGGGTCAAGAATCTAAATCTATGACCTGATGCTATCAAATTACTAGAGGGAAACATAGGGTATACATACACTGCATGATATTGGCATAGACAAAGACTTCTTGGTTAAAACTCCAGAAACACAGGCAATAAAAGCAAAAGAGACAAATGGGATTACATCGAGCCAGTAAGCTTCTGTATAGCAAGGAAACGCTCAACAAAGTGCAGAGGCAACTGAAGGAATGGAAGAAAATATATGCACACTATACATCTGATAAAAGATTATATCCTGAGTACATAAGGAGCTTAAGAAACTCAACAACTACAAAACAATAATCCAGTCGATAAATGGGCTAAGGATGTGAACAGGCATTTCTCAAAGTTGAAATACAAATGGCCAACAGACATAGGAAGAAATGCTCAAGATCATTAGCTATTAGGGAAATGCAAATAAAACCCATAATGAGGTTTCAACTCACCTCAAGCAGAATGGCTATCATCCAAAAAATAATTTTAAAAAATTAATGCTGACAAGCATGTGGGTGAAAAGACACCCTAATCCTTTGTTGGTGGTAATGTAAACTAGTACAGCTGTTGTGGAAGACAACATGGAGATAGCTCAGAAATATGAAAATAGACCCACCCTACCACTCCTGTGAAGTTACCCAAAGGAAATGAAATCAGAACATAGGAATTATTTGTACCCCATGTCTATATGTCATTTCAAAGTATCTAAGATTTAGAATCATTCCCAACGTCCACCAACTGATGACTGAATAAAGAAAATATATACATGATGGAATACAACTCAGCCATAAAAAAGAATGAAATCCTGTTTTCACAGCAAAATGGATGAAATTGGAGACCGTTATACTTCATGAAATAATCCAGTCCCCAAAGGACAAATATGCTTTCTCTTGGCAACTTGTATACAGAGTACAAAAAAAATGCATGTAAGTGAAATTGACACCTTAAGATTTGATTATTGTTTAAAGTCCTTGTCTATACTCCTGAGGAATAGTGGTCTCTCTACTTACTATTTGATGAATTCTTTCTCTCTTTATTTTTAAAAATTTTATTTAACATATAAAAATTTCTTGTATTTCCTATATACAGATTCAGGAACATAGTGATACTTTCCACTCTTCCCTTCTTCCTGCCCACACTCCTGACCTTCCTTCTCCCTCTCCTATTCCTATTCTTATTTTATACTAAGATCAATTGTCAGTTTACCTGGTACTCATAAGATTAACTCTACAGTAAGTAAAAGAGTTCAATAGATAGTATGAAGAAAAAAATGCTGTTCCTCAACAGGTGAGACAAGGGCTATAAACAATCTTTGAATCTTACAGTGTGAATTTTCACTCCTATAGATTAATTTGGAATTAAGTTTGTGATTATAAAGTAAATTGAAAATATGTCAACATGAAAATTAATAGAAAAAATAAGAAAGAAGGATAGTGGAAGTAAGGGAGGAGAGGTGGGAAGGATCATTATGTTCTTAAAACTATATATACATGAAATATATAAAACTTATCATTATATTCTTAAAACTATATATACATGAAATCAGCTCCATTTATATAAATAAATATTAAAAATTCTTATTGAAGCACCAAAAACATTAATTTTCTTAAATCTCCCCTCTGGAATTACGTGTTTTACATGTTCTGTGTGACAGAATGAGAGGTACACTTAAGTCTTGTGCTATGTAATGGTGTGATGTTTATACTTTTGTAATTGAGTTGCCAATTTAAAGGAGTCATTTTTTCATTCAATGCCATTTTTACTTAGGAAAAAAATAACATCAAGAGCTTGAGTATTTGACAAACATTGTTGTGAATTCTAATAACAAACAAAATATACCTGTCCTTAAGGGAAAGCAATGGACATTGTTGTCAAGGAGAACACTTATCACTTTCAGGAGAAAGCCAGAATTTTGGAAAACACATACTTGACACTGTACCTGCTGTTGGGAATACACACACAGCCTCACCCAGCTATCTTGGTCCTTGGACATACCCAAGAACTCTGGTCCAGCTGCTCATTAAAGTTTCTGGTGCGGGCTGATTATCGTAGTGAAAAATAAGAAGCCTTTGGAACCTCATCATAGAGGATCTGAATCTTTAAGTATGTCTGTCTGATGGAACACTGTAAGTCAATTAAAATGAATAAGATTTAAATTTCACAACATAGCTGGATAATATCAAAAGAAACAGAAAGATCCAAGTCTATTACATTGTGCACATTATCCACAAAACACAATTTCAAATGTTGTTTATGGATGCATTTATATGAAGTAAAAGTAAACAATGATTAGAGACATCTCAAACTAATTGTGACAGCTGTTCTGCGAGTAGATGATGGGACTAGATCTATGAAGTACTTATTAAGGATTCCAAATTTTCCTGTATTATTTGCTTCCTGACAGGCAAAACAAATTGATTTTACAATTCACAAAGATTTGTGTGTTTTGCTACTCATTACATAAATATTATGAAAGTATTTTGTTACTATAATATTTCTTTAAAAATTAAATGAATAATAATAAAGTGAATGTGTGTTTATAAACTATAGATAAATGTTCTTTAACTCAAGTAAAAAATAACTAATTGCAATTTAAGAATGCTTATACATGACAATAACATAAACCAACTGAGGTTGTTTTTTTAAGGTTGGTTTATTTGAAAGGCAGAGTTAGAGAGGGAGAGAGAGAGAGAGAGAGAGAGAGAGAGAGAAACAGAGAGATCTTCCATCCACTGGTTCACTCCCCAGATGGCTGCGATGACTACAATGGCGGCCAAAGCCAGGAGCCAGGTACTTCATGATATGGGTCTCCCACGTGGGTGGCATAGGCCCAAGCACCTGGATCATCCTCTGATGCTTTTCCTAGGCCATTAACAGGGAACTGGATCAGAAGTAGAGCGACTGGGACATGAACCTGTGTCCACATGGGATGCTGGCTTTACCCTCTATGCCCATAAAATCTGCTAAGTTCTAAGCAGTAACTAATAGTGTGTGGGATGCCTTGGTCCACTTTTGTGCTGTTAAAACAGAACACCACAGACTACATCATTTATAAGGAACAGAATTGTATGGCTTACAGTTCTGGAGTCTGGAAGTCGAAGGACAGGGCTTGCATCTGGCAGGATCCTTCATCTTGCCCCATCACAAGGCAACAGCCGAAGAACAAGAGTGAGTGAGAGAGCATCTCTTCCTGCATTTCTGGAACCTGCCTCAGGGAGTGGGCCATGAGGGCATTTTCACTTTTCATTCTCCCGACACTGATACTTGGTACAACCCAGCAGGCTCTGTTAGCATAGAAGAGTGAATAAGATACAAAAACCGGGCAGAATCCACTCTGACCCTCTACAGGATCAGCTTATTCTGTGGAGAACCTTTGAGCTGTCTCTTCTCAAATCTCAACTTCTCTCTTTCCTATTTGAGTCTGTCAAAACTAAACTCCAAGTTTAAATGTTCTAGAAGCAAATGAATACTTTGTACACTGGGGCTTGCTTTAATTGCATTTCTAAATATCCTGATGTTTTGGCTTCACGAACACAATGATCCTGCTAGTTAGCTTATTGTTTGAATACAACTTATATAAGAGAAGACTTAGAAAAAGCTTTAAATGTTGAACTGACTCTCTCCTTATGCCTCCTTTTATCTATGACTTACTATGGTTTCAACTTGTTACCCAGAGTTCTGGTGTTTGAAACTTAATCCTCCATGCAACAGTGTTTGAAGGCAGGGCTAACAAGAGGTGAATGTGTCATGAGCCTCTGTGTCCGCAAAAGGATTGACGTCACTGTTAGAAGAGCAGAGAGTGGGCTTTTGTAAAAAGACCCCTTCCCTCCCCACGCTGGTTCACTGGGGACTCTGACACAGAGAGCAGGGTTCTCTCACTGTGAAGGGAAATGGAAAAGTATGCTAGGAGACAAAAAGTCATCCAAGCAAAAAGTTTCCAAAGCATCTGTTCCATTATGTGTATCGAGAGAGGTACAAAAAAAAAAAAAAAAGAAAATTTAGTGTGAACTTTTTCATTTAGTGAAAATGATTGAACTAAATTAATGTTATTTTAAAAGATTTATTTATTTATTTGAGAGGCAGTGTATGTGTGTTTGTGTGTGTGTGTGTGTGAGAGAGAGAGAGAGAGAGAGAAAGAGAGAGGGAGAGAGAGAGAGAGAGCTTCCAATCTCCAGATCATTCCCCAAATGGTTAAAGCCAGAACTCAGGAACCCCATCCAAATTTCCCACATGAGTGTCAGGGGCACAAGCCCTTGGGCCATCATATCCGGCCTTCCTTGCACACTAGCAGGGAGCTGAATTGGAAGTGGAACATCCAGGACTCAAACCATTGCTCCAATATCAGATGCCAGCATCTCAGGCAGTAACAACCCTCTGTGCCACAACACTGGCCTCAAGTTATTGATTGTTTTGTGAAATATCAGTGGATACAAGATTTCAGCCACTTTTCTTGGTGCTGATTCGCAAGGGTTATATGGAAAACATACTTTCTTGGAAAAACTTTCAAGAGATTTTCACAGAACAGCAAAATTTCATATAATTTTCCCTTTCTTTCATTCCTAACATATTTCAATGAGAAACATTTTAAGTAATAACTTTAAGACATGTTCATCAGAAATTATTTCATAAATTGCCTTTAAATGTCAAATAAAATAGTCAACATTGATTGCTTTGATTTACGAAATTGAATGCTTGTTATATCTAAGAGAATCTCCCTAAATAAATGTCCAGTTTAGGCAAGAAAATGAATAAAGTGAGGTTCTCAAACACTGTGATATTACCATAATTTGTTTCAAATTTCTTGGATGGCAAGGTATGCCCAATAAAGGCTTTCACATGTGCAAAACACTCTACCCCCAAAATAAGCTACTTCATTTAAAGAAGTAATCAAAATAAGTGCAAAAGTTTGCAAAACTAAATTTGGAGGAAAAGACTGCATGTGCAAGAATTGGACACTGACTGAATACATTTCAAATATTATAGTATTATGCAGTCAAAAATGATGTTCGAGATCAGAGGTCAGTATACCCAGGTTTGTGGGTCAGATTAGCTCACTGTCTGTTTCTATAAATAAAGCTTTATTGGAAAATCATCCCAGTGTATTTAAGTGTTGTCAACGTCGGATTCCCTGCTTCTACAGCACAGTTGAGTAGTTGCAATGGAGCCTGTATGGCAGGTAAGGTCTAAAATGTGTCCCATAACAGTTACAAGAAAGATTGCTGATACTTTTTATTGATGAATACAACAATAGAAATTTTTTGAGTTAAATCTGCAAACAAAATTTTTCAAGTTAACTGCATTGTGTGATCCTCCTGCTGTTTTTCTCCTGTGAACTATTTTGCATGCAAATTCATGAACATTCATAAATATGTAGCAAATACCCTTTGAATAGCATGTGCCAAGTATTTCTTTAAGAAATTTATGTATATGATTTGTTTGATGCTCATAGTAATCTTATGCATTATTCTTCCATTTTACAAATAAACCAAGACTCTGGGAAACCATGTAATTTGAACAAGATGACACAACTAGTTAAGTGACAGTAGGATTGGACAACTTCAGTATACTTATTCTCTGTAACTGTTAAGTCATAAGATACAATGTTTAAAGTGTTCTCTGGACTCTTCAATTGGGGGTGTTTTTTTCCTCACTTTTAAATCTGTATTTTTTTCTATATTGAAGATAATTATTATTTATTTTTATTTTCTATTTAAAATCCCCAATATTCAACAGATATACATTTATTAAATTGGTCAAATTTAATTTCTAATTTTTTAAAGATTTTATTTATTTATTTGAGAGATTGATTTACAGATAGAGAGAGGGGGAGACAGACTTTCTTTTCCATCTGCTGGTTCACTCCCCAAATGGCCACAACAGTCAGCATTGGGCCAATCCAAAGCCATGAGCCAGGAGCTGCTTCTGGGTCTCCCACACAGGTACAGGGCCAAAGGACTTGGAGCGTCTTCTTCTGCTTTCCCAGGCTGTAACAGAGAGAGCTGGATCAGAAGTAGAGAGCCAGAACACGAACCTGCACTCATATGGTGTGCCAGCAGCTGCGCCCTTATGAGATGCCAGTACTGCAGGCAGTGGTTTTACCTGCTACACCCCATTGCCAGCCCCTTGTCCTCATAAACCTCCACCTTTTTGGGATGCAGGCACATCAGCCACCAAATTTAATTCCTACTATTTTCTGAGTATTTCTCTATTACCATGGGTTCCGATGCCCTTAGCATCAGAGAAATGATGAGGTAGCTGTTCCACCAAAGCACAGACTCTTTTGTTATCAACAAATCTCTAGAAAAAGAAATCTGATTTCACATTATTTCTGAAAAGGGATCTTGGTACTTCTAACTGACAACATACATCATGAAAATATTAAGAAATGAGGAAATGTAGGGATTAATCTATTTTCTTTTCCTTCTCCAAACGCCCTTCAAGAACAATTCATTTTCTCTAGTGGTGGTTACTCACTTCTTACTTCTTGAATTTGCGTTTCCACAGCCATTATTCTCACAATGACATTGTAAGCCAGGAGACCTTTATCGGACCACACTGATTTTTTTTTTAGATGTGTTTATTTGTTTGAAAGTCAGAGTTGCAGAGAGAGGGAGAGACAGACAGGGAAAGAGAGATTTTCCATCCACTGGTTCACTGCCCAGATTGTCGCAAAGAGCAGGGTTGAGCCAGGACATGGAACCAGGAACTTTATTCAGGTCTCTCAAGTGGGCAGCAGGGGCCCAAGCACTTGAGCCATCTTCCACTGCTTTTCCAAACCATTAAGAGAGAGTTGGCTCTGAAGTGTAGCAGTCAAGACTTGAACTGATTCCCATGTGAGATGCTGGTGTCACAGGCAGTGGCTTTACCTGATATGTCATAGCACCCACACCCATCATTGAATTTTTCAAAAAATGTTACATTGACTTTTTTTAATTTTTAAAATTTACATAAAGTGAAAATTTTCATGTATTTCCTATATACAATTTTAAGAGCACAGTGATACTTCCCATGCTACTCTCCCTCTCCCTCTCATGCCCAACCTCCTTCCTCCTTCATTTATTATTTTTCTTTTAATTTTAACATTTATTTAATCATAGATTTGTGTCCCTGCTCATGGTTCATATGCTTCTACCACAATGGTTCTCCCTTCTTCGTATGCCTAGAGTCTCCTGATTTGCAAAGCAGCCTTAAGGGGGTCTTCTCTTTTACCTGACAGGATTTCTTTCTCCATTAGACATCCATTTTTAATTTTTAATATACAATTCATATTTTGACTGTTTTCTACTCATTTTAGAACAAGCTGTGTTCTACAGAATTTAAGCCATTTATCTACATTGGGTAATATTAGGGTTTACAAAGGTTGTTTCTTATCAACAATTTGCAAGTTTCTACATCACATAATATGTTGAACATGATATCTATGAAATTACAGTTGATCAAAATGCTTAAACAAAAATTATGAGTGTGGCACAGCAAGCTTTTTCCATTATGTTGCAATGAGTTAGTATTTCTGCTATAAAATCATCAGTAAGCATGCCTAAAGAAGTCTTTGATGTCCATTTTTAGCTAGAATGAAAAGGCAGAGGTATATTAACAAGTTTGCAATTCTTAGGACTTCATGCTTTTCACAAATTACTCACAATTTGAGGCATTTTCTTATCATGATGAAACCTGTGAGTGTTTTTACCCCATATAAATGTTCTTAACAATCTGCATTCTATTACTGTATGAAAGTTCAAGTGTTTTGAATTATAGATCACGCCTGTATTCCATTAATTGGAGATATTGGTTGTAATATATGTCAGAGATTAAGTACCCTTTTGGCATTTAGAATGGTGGGAATAGTAAGTGATTGCAGGTGGCTTTACAATTTTTATGAGAACAGGAATTTAGTAAGAGTAAGTCGCTAGATAACTTTCAGGTATTTTAAATTATCCTTAAATGTTGCTTCTACTTTTGTTGTAGAAAACAAAAACTTGCTCTTATCAATTAGTATTGCTAAACCTCGGATACCATCTGCCTTAGTTTGCATTACTCCACAAACTGAGCCTGGGATCCTGAATTTAGACAGTGTCAGTGAGCGTGGAAGTCATCCTCACATTCCCCCTGAAATCGGAGGTGACTCATGGGGTTGTGGGAATGCACTATACCGAAGACACACTGGCACTTCATTTCTCACTGTGGAGGAAAAGACGCTTTCCATTAAATTATATTATGGTGCAATTCTTTATAATAACACCAACATTTTAATTTTTACTTATTTATAGTTTTTTTAGTTATAACTTGATATTGATATGAAGACATGCACTTGCATATGTGTTTCTTCAAGATAAACTGGATGATGATGAACTTGCAAAATTCCTTTGGACAATTCTGACATTTGAAAAATGCTTTGACCTGCATTTGTCAATATTTTTTTGATTTTCTGCTTAAATTATACTGCATATTAATAGTGCTGTTGATGCACTATGTTTAGAATACTGTCCCACTATTATCTGTGTCCTTTCTTTTCATTTAAATTTAAATAAACAGGAAGTGAAAACTAGTTCACAACTACTTCCACATCCTGATTTCAGAGGTATAAAAATGTGAGAAAAATCTATATATTAGTGTTGATGAAACTAATGTATTTAAACTACATTAAGTAATCATTGAAAACATAAATCAGTTGGTTAATATCTACTATTTTCAACATCCTTATAATATGTTATATATTAATTTGATTGACTATTAATTTATTAAACATATTCTCATAATATATTTTTAAAAGTGTGCTCTGTCATATGATTTCAGAAGTTACTTTCTACATTAGTTTATGTAAACATTTTTCAATGCTTTTGCATAATTTAAAGCTGAGCAATTAAAATGCAACTTCATTGAGTTTTCCCTTACCCAGAGAGAGGTACCTTCAGATAGTCAATAAGAAAGTAATTTGTTGTGATTTGGTCCAAAATGGTGATTAAGCAATTAAACCTAATAAATTCCTATCTTAAACCTGTGATCTCCAATTCCTAGGTACACACATGTTTCATAGCCTTAGAAGCCTTTGTGAAACTGAGCAGGGGAAAGGGAAACAGATGCCATTTATTAAAACTGTATGCTCAGTGTTGGATCCCTCGGAAGACAAACGTTTTCCTCCATGCAATGGAGACACCAAAGAACACACTGTCAAGATTGAAGAGCTGATAATCTCAGCTGGAGGAACTTCAGTTCTTTTACATTCTTGCATTCATGTTTTCTGTTCACATTTGTATATGCAACCAGATTTAGGAACATGATCTGCCAAGATTATGAATTTAATATATTCATTATTCATCTCGGTATATTGTATCAAGCTATAGATAATAAAATCTCTATTTAATGAAGTTGAGTTTCGTGTGTTTTCCTCCTAGCTTTTGTAAAAAAAATACATCTGAAAATGAGAGAGGACAAAGAAACATTCTAAATATGATCATTAAATGTTTCCACATAAACAGTTTGAGACTTTGAAAGTACTTTTTATCAGTGTTTGCATGCATTCTGTTACTCCATTTGAGAAGGTATATATTCCTTGTTAAGAATATTTAAGCTGTAAATAGTCTTGACTGTCTTCATTGCAAGTCCTGCTAGGCAGAATGTAACCCAAAATTTAGACTATTGAAAAGTGCATTAGAAAATATTCTCACTTTTAATTAGTTATATCATCTACTGATTCTCTTGCTTAAATAGCACTGGATTTGCACCTTTTCTTTGTAGCTTTGGTTAGCACAGTAAATCACCTCTTCAAAATGCCTGAGTGAGGGCTAAATATTCCAGTGTATCACAGGGGATTAATAGGGAGCTCTGCACCCACAGCTGCCTGTTTTATAAGTCATTGTGTCCAACAGGCATCAATGTTCTGCTTATCCATAGAAAGGCAATGCTTTAGTCAAGCTTTATAATAGCAGATCAATACTATATTCAATGATCAAAAGCTGGATATAATTGTTTGAAGTTACAAATTGGACTGATTTTTGAAAGAACACATCATTCAATGTGTATTTAAGTTATAAACCTATTTAATTTTTCATACATAAATTGCTTTGGATATTTTCATTGTTACAATAAATGTTACTACATTCTCCTGACATGTATATAGCTAGACAGATGCAACTGATCTGTGTAAGTAAAGTATCAGTAGAATAAAATGTGGGGGTTATTTGGTTACAGGGTATACCAAACAAAGAGACTATCTCAATTTAGTTTTTAACCTCTGTCCTTTAATCCATGCTGTGATCCACTTAACTCGATAGGGTATATGGCAAAAAACACAAAAATTTTCTGTTGTCGTCTTGTACTTTATTCCTTAATCTATGCATCCATTTCAAACCATTCTCTACCCATGACAGGAAGGCCTAACACTGAGTGACAGCTTCAGACTGCAGGGAAGGAATCTGAGCCTCTGCAGGTAGCTGCACTGTGGTGTCAATGCTGTGCTTTATCATTCAACAGGTCCATGTCTCACGAACTTCAATTTTCACAACTTTGAGAGTGTATGGACCAGTGATCTAACTATTGCTCATGCATAACATATTGTAATTTGTAGCTCAAGGCATTGAATAACTACTCCTGAAAAACCAAAGGTTTATTATCTTAGAAAATGAATACTACCTTGCCTTTACTGAGGTCATTATAGTTGTACTTCATTTTCAAGTGTAATCTACTCAACTCAAAATTTTCCAATATTCTGAAAAGGTGCATACATTTTGTGACATTAACATTGAAAGAAATTGACACTATTATAAGCAAGGAATTTTGAATCTAGCAAATAGTTAGTCCTCAAATGTAATCAGTAAGTTTCAAAAATCCAGCGAAAGAGAATTTAATGAAAATATCAAGACACAATCACTCAAAAATATTATGAGCCCAGCATTGTAGTGTAGCAGAGTTAAGCCGCCATCTTCGATGCTGGCATCTCATATGGGCTCCATGTCCTGTCTGTTTCACTTCTGATTCAGCCCCTTGCTGATGGCCTAGGAAAAGCAGCAAAAGATGACCAAGAGCTTGGGCCTCTGCCACCCATGTGTGAGACCAGGATGGAGCTCTTTGTTTCTGGCTTTGTGGCTTTGTGGCTTTGTGGCCATTTGGGAAGTGAACCACCATGGAAGATTTTCTCTCTCTCTCTCTCTCTCTCCCTCCCTCCCTCCCTCTTTCTCTTTCTCTTTCTCTTTCTCTTTCTCTTTCTCTTTCTCTTTCTCTTTCTCTTTCTCTTTCTCTTTCTCTTTCTCTCTCTCCCACTTTCCTCCACTTCTCTCCCTCCCTCTGTAGCTGTACTTTTCAAATAAACAAATAGTGAAAAATAATAATATTCCAATAGTATAATCTCAATATTTCAATAGAAATGAAGAGAACATCTAAAAGTCAGCAGAGTCATATTTTGGAAAGAACATTTGTAAAAGATGAAAGAGTAATTCAAGGATGAGTAAAAACTTGCAAAATGAATTATTCAGTAAGTAAATATGATAAAACTGAAAATCTTGGACCTCGTTGAAGGGTTTTTTTAAAAAAATGTATTTTATTTACTTGAAAGGCAGAGTTACACAGAGACACAGAGAGAATGGTCTTTATAAACTGATTCATTCCTCAAATGGCTTCAATGGTCAGGGCTGGGCCAGGCTGAAGCTAGGAGCCAGGAGATTCTCCTAGGTCTTCTACACGGATTCATGGGCCCAAACACTTGGGCCATCTTCTAATTTCCCCAGGACATTAGCAGGGAGATGGATCAGAAGTGGAGCAGCTGGGACATGAATTGGTGCCCATATGGGATGCCAGTGCTGCAGGTGGTAGCTTTACATCATAGCACTGCCCCCACGAAGGTCAAATTTGGTGGATACAGAAGTCCAATGATGCACTGGATTAACATATGACAAAGTGAAAATGTTTAGAGATCCTTCTAGACTTTTCCAATTTTTGAAAGGATATTTTCATTGGCTGTGGAGTTTCTGGTTGACAGTTTTCTTTCAATATTTTTAAAGATTTATTTGTTGACAAGGCAAAGTAACAGTGAAAGAGAGAGAGGGAGAGAGATCCTCCATCTGCTAGATCATTCCCCAAATGGTTGCAACAGCCAGAGCTGGGCCAAGCCAAAGCCAGGAGCAAGGAACTCTACTCTGTACTCACACATAGGTAATAAAGGCCCAAGCACTTGGGCCATCTTCCACTGCCTTCCCAGGCACATTAGCAGGAAGGTGGCTCACAAGCAGAGTAGCCAGGACTCACCATTGCTCTGATATTAAATGATAGTGGAAGCTTAACTCATTGCACCACAACACCAGCCTCCAATTTTTTAAGAAAAATAATTAAATCTTTACATTGCTACTTTTGCTATTGCTATTGCTTCCACTAATCTTCTTTAAGTTCTTAGATAAGTCAGACTCTTCGTTAATATTTCTGTTCTCCCTGTGTAGACTGTTCTTTGCTTTCTTCTTCTCTTGACTAAGCTTATTCTTTTTTCAAGACTATATTCTCTCCCTGTTACAAAATATTATTGCAAATCCATGACATAATTTATTTGCTTTCTTATTTGCATTTCAATTTGTCTCACTGAATAAACAGAAACAGTATCTATTTGGGGATATTAACCTTAGTTTGCTTATTCCTAGTTCTTCAACTATCTAGAAGTCTACCAGGCACATAAACAAATCACAAGTATTTGGTTAATTTAAGCAAATGAAGTAAAAATGTATGACTACTGTGCTAGAGATTGACTTTTGTCTGCAATGTCCACTTTCTTTTCATTCTTTGATATAAAATTCCTAGAATTTGTATTGTTCCAGTTCTATCCCTTCAATTAAGTCCAGGAACATAACATGTGAGGAATGGAACTATCACTTCTAGTTTGAGCCCTTCAGCCAGAAGTGTCCTCTTCTTGCCCATTTTCTCTTCTGCTGGCTGGGATGTGTATGGGATAGTGGGAACCAGCAGAGCTCTACTGGAACAGAAAATGAGAGCTACCTTTTGAGGATGGTAGAGAAAAAGGGGAAGGATGTGGCATCTTGACATTAGTAGAGTTAATATTAGGCACGGACCACCTACACCATCTTTTTTATTAACATTTATTTATTTGAATGTCAGAGTTAGAGATCTTCCTCCTACTCATTCAGTTCCCAAATGGCTACAATAGGCAGGGCAGGGCCAGACCAAAGTCAGGAGCCAGGAACCTCATCCTGCTCTCCAAGTATTTGGACCCAAATAATTGGGGCCCAAGTATTTGGACCATCATCTTCTGCTTCCCAGATGCATTAGCAGGGAGCTGGATCAGAAGCAGATGTAGGACTTGATCCAAGCACTTTGATGTGGCGTGTGGGTGTCCCCAGCAGTGATGTAAACCACTAGCAGCATGTTACCCAACCCTACCTCAGGTTTTGACATGACAAAAAAATGCTTTTTTGTAAAACTATAAGAATATTCGAATCTTTATTATGGTATCTCAAAACCTATTGCTTTAACTAATATAGCCTCAGATTGTGTCATCTTGAATGCATCTTAGGCTATCGCAATTGTTTAGTAATATTCAAGCATTGATACTTGAGATATTGAAAATAAGAGTTTTTCTTCCTTCATTATTCATTGGTGGATTATTTTTTGTGTCAGTTGGGGAAAAAAGTCTTTAGTCAAGAATTGGACTGAAATCAAACCTGTGTTCTTCTTAAGCTGCCTTTCCTTTATGTTAAGCAACATTTAAATTATGGTTTCCATCTTTGTGATAAACAGTGATTTTAAACAAAGACATAGGAGATGGGTAATTGAATTGTTAACGGCAAGTCTGGCAACAGAAGAAGAACTTTCTAGAACATAAAGCAGAATATGTTTCAAAGGAAGCGTGTCAGACTTTGGGAAATTTTGAAGATAGTCCAAAAACTTTCCCAGGTTTTGACTCCTTTTTGTTTCTAATCTGCATAAGTGATCCAGACATGAAGACCAGCTGCAAATATGTTTAATTTGATGATACATGAAGATAAAGGCCAGAGTCCATGCAAGGCAATAAGAGTGAGAGTTTAGAATCTTTGTGGCAGAGAAATAACACCGTACATGTGGTAAAAGGCTAAACAAATGAATATGAGGTTTAAAATAAAAGTTCTGAAATACATATGATACATTTCAAAATTTCCAAAGTGTCATCTCCAATTCATGAATATATAGAAAAATATTATCTAGCTTGTCACAAAACAAAACTTCCTGTATTGAATTAAGATCTTAAGTTGCTATTTCTGTGTGTGCCTCTCACTTGGAGAATATAATCATTTCACTGGCAGATGTTACAATGGTATCTGCGATAAGTTCACTAATGGAAGCAGAATTTTGGGATAGTTTATTTTTAAAAGACTTATTTATTTTTTGCTTGAGAGTCAGAGTTACACAGAGAGAGGAGAGGCAGAGAAAGAGAGAGAGAGAGAGAGGTCTCCCATCCGTTGGTTCACTTCCCAGTTGGCCGCAACGGCTGGAACTGTACTGATCCGAAGCCAGGAGCCAGGAGCTTCTTCCAGGTTTCCCACACGGGTGCAGGGGCCCAAGGCCTTGGACCATCTTCTACTGCTATCTCAGGCCATAGCAGAGAGCTGGATCAGAAGAGGAGCAACCAGGACTAGAACCGGCACCCATATGGGATGCCGGCACTTCAGGCATTAACCCACTGCACCACAGCACCGGTCCCTGGGAGAGTTTTGTACAGAAGTTGATCCAGGCACTGAATACAATGAAAAAGCCCATGTGAGTCCTGCGTGTCAGGGAGCATGCTTTTTGAGTGTAGCCTTAGTGAGTAGGAATTTGAAGGACAATGATTGGGTTTGTATGCTTGATTTTTATGGTGATTTTGCAAAAATTCCTTTAAAGTAATTGCTTTAAAATGTGTTCAATATAACTTTTCCAGAAATAACATGGAATACTTTTAACTATTTGAGCATCAATAAATGGTGTCAATATAAGATTTCAGATCTTTATCCAGAACTTTCCAGAAATCTAATTTTTAAAATGATTTATGTGGGACAATAGCACATTGCTCCTTCTTCTAAAAACAAAAAAAAAAAAAGATTTTTTTTTATTTATTTGAAAGGCAGAGGTACAGACACAGATGTAGAGAGAGGTCTTCCATCCACTGATGGCTGCAACAGTCCGGGCGGGGCCAGGCAGAAGCCAGGATCCTAGACCTCCATCCAGGTCTCCCAAGTGGGCATTGAGACCCAGGCACTTAGGCCATCTTCTGCTACCTTCCCAGGCACATTAGCAGGGAGCTGCCCCAGAAGTGGAGCAACCAGTATTCAAACCAGTTCCCATAAAAGATGCTGGCTAACCTGCTGCACCATAAAGCTGGCCCACCTTTCCATGAGCATTTTGAAGACCCTTCCTGTGTGCCTTTTGCTGTAATTCACTTAGCAGCAGTCTGTTACTAGATTAACTGCTGTGGTTCATAGTTCCGGTAACCACTATGTTATTAGCATAAGATACTTGAGGGTTCACATTCACTTTCAAGGCAATGTGTTAAAATTGTTTTATTTTTAGTTGTTGGCATGAGTCTTTTGCTGTGATTAATTTATAAATTAAACTTTGTTATAGGCATTATACATAGGCAAAACAGGAAATCTAGGATTTGGAACCATCTCCAGTTGTAGGCATTTGTTGGAAATCTTGGAACTTAGCCTCTGTGGGCAAGGGAGGAATATTATCAATAGTTTATGTTAGCTAACTCTTCCTATGCTCATATACTGAGATCTTTCATTTCACTTGGAGCAAACATTACCACAGGACTCCAACATGTGCTATACCTAGATCTCACGTTAATTGCTGCAACAAATTCTATCCTGCCAACCACCACTGAGGTTGCCAGGTTTAGCAAATAAAGAAAAAGGGATTTGAATTTCAGATAAACAATGAGCAATTTAAAAATCTAAGCATGCTCCATGCAATAGGTAGCTCCTACTTATATTTCAGAAATACTTGTTTTCATCTTACATTTGAATTAGCTGTGTCATCAGCAGCACCAACTCTTCACACAAAGGATTGATCCTGATGAGTTCCCCCACAGGGGCTTTGATGTGAAGAATGAGCAGGGACTGACTCCTAATGGCAGTCAGCCATGTGTCAGCCTGAAATGAGAGATGAAATATTCATTTAATTCAACTCCTGGCTTCAAAAGGAGAAATTGCTCTAACAATCCTCCTAAAAATAATTTTAAAAGGATTCTGGATGGCATCAAAGAGTTAATTAGGCAGCCAGGAGTTGCTGGAATGAGATCAGATGGGGAGTTCAGGGCTATCATAGGTGAGGGCTCAACATTTTTTTTTCCCTTGCTCTGGGCAAGCCCACCTAAGAATTGTCCCTCCTCTCCCACTATGTTAGTCTGCTTTCTGTTGCTATAAGGAGATACCTGATGCTTTGAACTTTATAAGGGACAGAAAGTTTTTTTTTTTTTTTAATTCACAGTTCTGGAGGTCCAAGAGCATGGCACCGTCATCTACTGCTGGACCCTGGTAAGGGCCCTCGGCTCTGTCACAACAGGGTAGATGGCATTGTGGCAAGAGTATTGCGAGAGGGGAGCTTGCATGAAGAGAACCAGGAAGAAGCCCATCTTGCTCTTTTTCTAATAACCACTACCATAGGAACAAACCAGGGTTCCCCGCAAGCCATATGAGCCACTTAGAAGAGCATCACTTCATAATGATCGAATTAACAGTGAATTAAGCCCCATCTAAATTCCCCACCACCACCCACAGCACCACCCTGGAGACCAGAGTTCCAATGCATGAAACTTGGGGTGGTGAGAGTTGCATGGAGATAAACTATATACAACCCATGACACACACCCTTACTCCTGCTGTCATTGTACTGGGTGCCTTTACCTATGTAGAATTGGAACCATTCTTGTTGCGGTGTCACAATCCAAAAAAACATGTATTAGAGTCAGCTACTCTGAAGAGGAGAGCTCTCCATGAATGTCTTTATATTTTGAAAAGAGTGACCTAGAAAGTTGGAGAATCAGAACCCAAGTTCAGCTTTGATCCTACCCTGATAGCACCATGTGATGCCCAAGAAAAAGTAAGCGATGGAGAACTTCTGCGAAAAATGCATCTAAATCTTCGTATTATGTTTCAAAGCAGTTTTTCAAACCCTGTGCCTAGCACATTATCAAATATAATGATCACCATGATAACACATGACATGTTGCCAGGCAAAGCAGAAACAATATGCAGTAGAAATGTACCCCCAATAATTCCAGATATTGGAATTATCTTATTACACAGATTGGTTGTTTTTAAAGATTAATTTATTTTATTTGAAAGGCATAGTTACAGATAGAGAGAGAGAGAGAGAGCTAGAGAGAGCGAGCTTCATTCCAGTGATTCAACTACCCAGATGGCCACAATAGCCAGAGTTGGGCCAGGCCAAAGCCAGGAGCCAGGAGCCAGGAGCCAGGAGCCAGGAGCTTCTTCAGGGTCTCCGACGTGGATGCAGGGGCTAAAGGACTTGGGACACTCTTCACTGCTTTCCCAGTCACATAGCAGCGAGCTGGATTGGAAGTAAAGCAGTTGAGACTTTGGTGCCCATATGGGATGTCAATGCTGCAGGAGGCACCTTAACCTGATATGCCACAGCACTGGCCCTGTTTTTTAAAAATCTAGACTTTTTAAAAAATCTACTCTTCCTATGTTTGTGGAGGTAAAAGCCAATTTAAAAATTTTAGGGGGCAGGTGCCGTGGCTCACTTGGTTAATCCTCCGCCTGTGGTGCCAGCATCCCATATGGGCACCGGGTTCTTCTCCTGGTTGCTCCTCTTCCAGCCCAGCTCTCTGCTGTGGCCTGAGAAGACAGTGGAGGATGTCCCGAGTTCTTGGGCCCTGCACCCGCATGGGAGACCAGAAAGAAGCACCTGGCTCCTGGCTTCAGAATGGCATGGTGCCGTCCATAGCAGCCATTTGGGGAGTGAACCAATGGAAGAAAGACCTTTCTCTCTGTCTCTCTCTCTCACTTTCTAACTCTATCTGTCAAATAAATTAAAAAAAATTAGCTGAGAATTTAATAAAGAAACATTTTGTATTTCAACAAATAGCAAATAAATGCACTGAAAAATCAATAATGTCATGGTTTTAAAAGATGACTGAAAGGAGAATTAATGAATTGGAAGATATGTCAAAGATGTGGAATAACAAAAAGTCCAATATGGAAAAGCATTTAAAGATACCCACGATGTACCAAGAAGATATATTTAAATAGATTCTAGAAAGAAAAAAATGAAAATGTCAAACCAATATTTTCAAATATAATAGCTTATGACATTCCAGAACAGATGAAAAACATCCTGGCCACGAATTCCTCACTAGGATATAGAAAAATAATCACACTCCATTATTTTATAATGATGCACAGAAAATTAGCAAAGAAAAATATCTGGAGAGTGTTAGAAATAAATTACTTCAAAGGAACGATAGGCCAACAAATGGCTTTCAAACAATGCCACAGACAAAAACAGTAGGAAGATAACTATAGCCAATCCATCAAGTAAGACAGCAAAAATATTTTCCTGTAATGAAGACAAAGTAAAGTAATTGACGACAAATAAAAGCTGAGAAATATCCACTAGGAAATCGTCAGTAACAGAAATGCTAAAGGATATTCTTAGACATACGAGAACTCTCTGAGCTAAGAAAACAGCATCATATGAAGAGAAAAAAAAAAAAAACAAGAAAAAATTGAAAAAGTATATGTGAAGCTGCACAAACATTGAATAAATAAAGCTATAATGGCAATATTTGCATGATGTCTAAATTCTCAAACTCCTATAATTACTCTTATCCGCATCAGCAGAGAGACAAAGGGAGTCACAGTTTCTAAGGTCCTTTTTCTTGGGGAAAAGAAAGAAAGTGAAGATTAGAAATATCACTTTTAAGTAAAAAACACATCTTATATGTATAATGACAAAGATTATTACAAAGCCGGCGCTGCGGCTCACTAGGCTAATCCTCCGCCTTGCGGCGCCAGCACACCAGGTTCTAGTCCCAGTCGGGCGCCAGATTCTGTCCCGGTTGCCCCTCTTCCAGGCCAGCTCTCTGCTGTGGCCCGGGAGTGCAGTGGAGGATGGCCCAAGTGCTTGGGCCCTGCACCCCATGGGAGACCAGGAGAAGCACCTGGCTCCTGCCTTCGGATCAGCGCAATGCGCCGGCCTCAGCGCGCCGGCCACGGCGGCCATTGGAGGGTGAACCAACGGCAAAGGAAGACCTTTCTCTCTGTCTCTCTCTCTCACTGTCCACTCTGCCTGTCAAAAAAAAAAAAAAAGATTATTACAAAAGAAAAAATGAAAATTCTTATAAATTCCAAATACAGGACAGATAATGGAATAATAGTCATAAGTACTTTATCAATGAAAAATAATAGAACATATATTATATGTTCTATTATATGTGCCCTTATATATGCCCTAAAAAAAAGCCCTTATAACATCATATTTGCATTAAATACAAGTAATTACCTTAAATATAGAGCAATCGATTAAAGCTTTTTAGATTTAAGAAGTGTTAATGTAAATGTAAAAATACAATAATGATGAAAGTAAAATTATGAAGATGAGACTAAGCAACACCAATTTAAAAAACAATAGTGTGACTATATCAACATTAGATAAAATAGGCTTTAAGATGAAAAGCATTACTAAAACAAACACTTTAACAATGTTTTGTTAAACATTTAACAATAATTAAAGAAAAACATTATAGAAAGACAAAATAATTTTATATTCATAGGCATTGAAAACTGTGGTGGCCGGCGCCGCAGCTCACTAGGCTAATCCTCTGCCTAGCGACGCTGGCACACCGGGTTCTAGTCCCGGTCGGGGCGCCGGATTCTGTCCCGGTTGCCCCTCTTCCAGGCCAGCTCTCTGCTGTGGCCAGGGAGTGCAGTGGAGGATGGCCCAGGTGCTTGGGCCCTGCACCCCATGGGAGACCAGGAAAAGCACCTGGCTCCTGGCTCCTGCCATCGGATCAGCGCGGTGCGCCGGCAGCAGCGCGCCGACCGCGGCGGCCATTGGAGGGTGAACCAACGGCAAAGGAAGACCTTTCTCTCTGTCTCTCTCTCACTGTCCACTCTGCCTGTCAAAAAAAAAAAAAAAAAAAAGAAAACTGTGGTTAAAAGACCTATCAATCAAAATTGACGTAATTGTGACATGAATCAAGATGCACATAATAATGTTGGTAGTTTTAGAAACCGCTTCTCCGTGAGTTTGTTTCATGCATTGCTAATAGAATGAGGTTATTTTGTTGTGTTCTGTATTTCATCCTGGTTTTCTCCAGCTTCTTATGTGATTATTAAAAATTTCCACATATTAAGATTCACTCTAGTGCTATGAAGTTTCCCAGGCTTTGAAAAGCACATAGTGTCATGCATACAACATTAGAATGTCATACAGAATAAATTATTCATCCTAAGAAATCCTCTGTGTTGCATTTATTCAACTTCCTTAATTCTCACTGAAATGCTAGATATCACCAATCTTCTAATTTCATTGTAATTTTACTTCCTTTCAAAATATAATTGTAATTACCATTGTATATAGCATTTTCAGACTGGGCTCTGTCACATAGTAATATTCATTTGGTTCACCTCTATTCATGGTTTGATAACATTTCTTTTTCTAACATTCTACTGTATGGATCAATTCATTATTATTATTATTACTATTTTATTTATTTGAAAGACAGAGTTACAGAGAGAGGCAGAGCCAGAGAGAGAGAGAGAGAGAGAGAGAGAGGTCTTCCTTCCGCTGGTTCACTCCCCAAATGATGCCAACAGCCAGAGCTGAGCTGATCTGAAGCCAGGAGCCAGGAACTTCTTCTGGGTCTCCCATGTGGACACAGGGACCCAAGAACTTAGATTATCTTCCACTGTTTCCCAGGCTATAGCGGAGAGCTGGATCAGAAGTGGAGCAGCCAGGACTCGAACTGGGCATTAACCTGCTGCACCATAGCGCCGGCCCCATCTATTCACTTTTTTTTTTTTTTTTTTTTTTTTTTTTTTAAGATTAATGTAAGCCAGGAACCAGGAGCTTCTTCCAAATGTCTCATGAGGGTAGCAGGGCCCCAAACACTTGGGCCATCTTCTGCTGCTTTTCCTAGGTCATTAGCAGGGAGCTGGATTAGAAGTGGAGCAGCCAGGACAGGAGCCATTGCCCATAGGAACCGGCTAGGCCATAACACCAGCCCCTCCATTCACATTTTGGTAGTACTCAGTATTTGGTTTTCTAAATAGTGTTGGTATAAAAATTCATATGAAGATATTTGTATGGACATAAGTTTTCATAAAAGTTGGGTAAATGCCTGATAGAGTGGTTGCTGGGTCTTATGATAAAAATTTAAGAAATTGTTGAACTGTCCTCCAGAGTGACAGTAACACATTTTTATTTCCATTAACATGTGTGCATCCTTGCCAGCAATTGGTATTGACTTTTGTTGTGTTTTGTATTTTGTTCTATTTTTTAAAATATGTTTCAGTAATTCTAAAGGGTATGTAATTGTATTTCTTTGTCATTTTATTTTGCAATCTCCTAATGGGAAAAAAATCTCCTAATGTTGATCAGCTTTATGTTATATTTATTTGTCACTTCCTTGTTTCCTTTGGTAACATGTCTAATTGGGTCTTTTTCCCAATCTTTAATTGGGTTTTTAGTCTTCTTATTACTGCATTTTTAAGGATTACTTATATATTTTGCGTACAAATACTTAATCAGATGTTTTACAAATACTCTCTCCCAGTTTGCATTTTACTTTTATATTTTCTTTTTTTATTTTATTTTTTTACAGGCAGAGTGGACAGTGAGAGAGAGAGTGACAGAAAGGTCTTCCTTTGTCGTTGGTTCACCCTCCAATGGCTGCCGTGGCCAGCGTGCTGAGGCCGGTGCATTGCGCTGATCCGAAGGCAGGAGCCAGGTGCTTCTCCTGGTCTCCCATGGGGTGCAGGGCCCAAGCACTTGGGCCATCCTCCACTGCACTCCCGGGCCACAGCAGAGAGCTGGCCTGGAAGAGGGGCAACCGGGACAGAACCCGGCGCCCCGACTGGGACTAGAACCCGGTATGCCGGCGCCACAAGGCGGAGGATTAGCCTAGTGAGCTGCGGCGCCGGCCTGTATTTTCTTAATGATTATTGTTATAACAGCTAAAATAGAACTGAATAAAGCCACTGTTGAGAAGTATTTATAGAAAAGAATAAATGAGTAACTGATTCCATTGAAACAAAATTATCTGATGTCCCAAATGATTAGTAGCACAGATTTCAATAAATGTTAAACCGGCATTTTTCATTTCTTATCTCCATATAATTTATCTTGTAATACTATAGGGCTGTATCTTTTGGAGGGAATGACTCACAGTTATAAGTAGCCAACAAAATGAAAATAAAGATAGGCAGTTTGCTAACTTAACAAAAAGTGTAAGCTTAAAATCCAGATATTCCTATTACAAAATAAAGGATCTTGCAATATCTACATTATGCCCTCTGTGCAACTCCAAAGGGCTTCTGTTTAAAATTGGTTGATAAATTATATGCAATCAAGAATTTTACCTGCTCTGTTTTTTCTCTGTTAGAACCTTGTCAGGTGAAAAGGAGCAAGGACTGAAAGTTATAATGAAATACTGGCTGCTTTCCATGCATTTGTGCTCAAGATTGCTACACAGAAACTAGAGTAGTTCTAAGGCAAAGTGGATATTTAATAAATGTTGTTGTTGCTGTTGCTTTAAGTTCTTCATGTTTCTGTATGTTGAAGAGCAGTAACAACTGCACTGGGGGCTTCTGGCTTCAGCTCAGGTTTGTAAAGAGCTTAGATAGCATCAGTGCATCAGTGTCGTCCCATTCTTACAACTTGAAAAAGAAAAAAAAAAGTGAAAGTCAGTGACTTATCTTGGAACTGAAGAATAGTTGATGTCACAAGACCAACCAATATCCCACAATCTGGAGAGACACAAATCCAGAAAGCCATAGCTTCCTGGAGCAGAAGTCCCTGGCTCTCCGTATTCATAGGAACACTTAATGGCAATATTGATGCATTGCTAGAGGCTGACTACCTCGAAAGTGAGAATCTCCTCTGGAATGTAGTGGTAAGTGTGTTCTTACACATTTATGAGTTCTACCTTTAGGAATCTGGTCATGAATAATCAGCAAAGATCCCTGGTAGGTTTGGGAAGGGGAAACATACCAGATCATTTTCTACAACATAAGTACAACATAAATATTCTCTTTAGGGGAAAAGACTCTACCAGATCTTATTCCACATGGGGGAAGGGCATTTTTCCTATTTCAGCTTCTCTTAATTTTCCTAGATCACCGAAGGAGGGGAAATCACCTCTGAAAGTCAAAACCATGGGGCTGGCATTGTGGTACAGTGGGTAAAGCTGCCACCTACGGTGCCAGTATCCCATATAGGTGGTGGTTCATGTCCTGGCTGCTCCATTTCCCATCTAGCTCCCTCCCAAGGACCTGGGAAAGCAGTGGAAGATAGCTCAAGTGGTTGGGCTCCTGCCACCAATGTGGGAGATCCAGAAGAAACTCCTGGATCATGGCTTTGACATAGCCCAGCCCCAGCCATTGTGGCCATTTGGGCAGTGAACTAGCAGATGGAAGATCTCTGGAACTCTGAATTTCAAGTAAATAAATAAGTCTTTAACTTAAAAAAAGGAAGTCTCCTAGGGCACAAGTAGAT
Source organism: Oryctolagus cuniculus (assembly GCF_964237555.1). Classification (NCBI taxonomy): domain Eukaryota; kingdom Metazoa; phylum Chordata; class Mammalia; order Lagomorpha; family Leporidae; genus Oryctolagus; species Oryctolagus cuniculus. The sequence goes on from NC_091434.1 coordinate 146,019,974, forward strand.
TGAATGATGCAATTGCAGAAAGTTTTCCCTCAGCACAACTTACCACCACACCAACAGAGGTTCAATACAATAATAATGGATTATAGCTGAAAAAGACAAAAATTCAACTATTCTTTTAAGATAAAGTACCCACGAAAGCACCAAGTCTGCAAGAGAGTTACAACACAAGGGGAGTAGAGGAAATTAAAGCCTCTGAAACATAGCTACAACAAGCATTAAACACAGCCCAACTTCTAGCATGTTTAATTTAAGAACTCACATTAACAACTGTTAATTTTGTTGCTATGATACATTACAGCATATCTGTCAACAAAACATTGCAAGAAAACCAGGAGAAAAAGCTCTAACATTTCAATAGACAAAGAACATGGAAGACCCAAACTTAAACATGATCACACATTTTGTAATTATCTGGAAAAGGATTTAAGATAACTATAACACAAAATATTAATAACAGAAATAAAATATGGAACTATGGATTCCATGGACACTAAAAACACATGCAGAAATATTATAGACAATTCCAAGCTCACATATTTGATAACATAGATGGAATAGTTCAAGTATCTGGAGGATACAATTTGCCAAAACTCACAGAAGAAGAAATAGACAATTTGAATATGTCTGAACTATTAAAGAAATTGACTAAATAATTAATAATCTTCTTAAACAGAAATTAGCAGGACCAGATTGATTCACTGATAAATTCTATGAAACATTTAAGGAAGAGATCATGCAAACTCTTTAAAATCTCTTCCAGAAAATGTAAGAAAAGGTAATAATTTCCATCTCAATTCAGTAAGATCAACATAAACCCAAATCAGCCAAGGAATTACAAATAAAGAAAAATATTCATCATTATCTTTCACAAGCATAGATGCAAAAATCTTCAACAAATATTAATAAATAGAGCATAATAATGATACAAAGTATCATGCAACATGACCCAGGCAGGCAATGTTGATTCAACTTTCAATAGTCAAATAATGTAATCAATAGACTAGAGAAAGGAAAACTTCACATGATCATATTAATATAAAATAATATATAAATAATGGATTAATATAAGAATATAAAATAATATATAAATAACATACAAAATTAATATAAAATATAAATTATTATATACAACATACACTATATTATGTAAATTATACTATTAATACTAATATTAATATAAAAGAGAAATGAACCAAATCTAACAGCATCTGTGATAAAAACTCTCAATAAACTGGGAATAGAAGACAGTTTTCTCATCTTGATAAAGAACACTGACAAAACCTCCTACACCTAACATCACACTTCACAGTGAGAAACTAGAATCCATCCTCCAGGACATGAATAAGGTGTAGATATCCCCTCTCCCCACTAATTTTCAACATTTTACTGGAAGTTTTAACTAATGCAATAGGCAAAGAAAGGAAATAGAAGGAGTATAGACTGGGAGGGAAGAAGTAAAACTACTTTTGTTTGAGATGACATTTCTACAGAAAAACTCTAAAAAAATTGACAAAAACTCTTGAAACTAATAAGATATTTTAGCAAGACTGTAGAATGTTGGATTAATATACATGCATCAAGCACCTTTATTGAAAAGTTAATTATATACTAATAATGGGCAAGTTTAAGACTTAAAAAGAACATGTTTTTCAGTAGCATCCCTCAAAAGTGAAATAGTCAGAAGATAACGTTAGAGAAAATATTGGTAACTTTGATTACAGCAATGACTTTTTAGATTTGATACCAAATTCACAATTTCTGAAATACAAGTAATTAGCAAGACTCTGTGAAAATGAAAGACTTCTGCTCTGCAAAAGATGTTGTCAGAAGGAGAAGATGAGCCATATAACAGGAGAAAATATTTCAAATATCTGATAAGGGGCTGCTATCCAAAATTTTAGTAGGGAACTGGATCAGAAGTGCAGCAGCTGGTATATGAACCCATGCCCATATTGGATGCCAGCCCTGCAGCCAGCGGCTTAATTTGCTATGCCACAGTGCCGACCCCCTATTCAAAATTTTAAAACTCAACAATATATAAGCAAACAGCTTAGTTAAAGAGTGGGCAAAAGGCTTGAACAAGCATGTCACCACAGAGGATATATAAAAAAGCGAATAATCATATAAGGAAATATTCAATGCCATATGCCATTAAAGAATCACAAATTAAAACAAGGAAACAGTATACACTCATCAAAACATCATTATAATTAAAGTGTACCCCTTATTGTAAAGATATCAAGCTATATTAGTTAATGCGCATATACAAACAAATTACCATAATCCATAATGATAAATTATCTGTTTTATCTATGTACCAATAGAGCAAATATTTGCAAGAACTACCTATGCTGAACATTTGTACTGAAATGTAATCTATAGCATATTGTCCATTAAGTACTTGTGCTATCTTCTGCTGGTTTTTCAGGTGCCTTATCAGGGAGCTGGAACAGAAGTGGAGTGGCCAGGACTCAAATCAGTATCTACATGGGGTACTGGTGGTACAGGCAGTGGTATAACCCACTGCACTATAACATTTGTAAATGTTCATTCATAAATATATTTTTCAACTTTTAAAAATATCTTCTTTCAATTTAATTTATACAATTTTACGTAAATGTTCACTAAACTATTTCCTCAATAAGAATAGGTTAACATTACTTTTGAACCTTCCATTGGTCCTTATAGTAAATAAAATTTAGACAAATTTATATAATTATGTTTATGAATGATATCCCACATTGTAATCTATCACACTTTACCTGATTAATTCTATTGCCAGAGAGAGCCAATACCCTTGGGTATTGGAATCATTTTTTCCAGATGGCAACAATGTGTATTTAACTAATGTGAATACATAAGCTTGCTTATGCATATGTTGGAAGGAATAAAACCTGAAAGATGAAGAAGCATATATGGAAGACATGTCTATAGGTCAGTTTTAATACCCTTGTTCATTCTGTGTTTTCAAACCTTGGTTCTTGTCACTTGATACTATTAATGAAAAGATAAAAGAGTACCATAGAGCTAAGTATAGTTTCATATATTTCAAAACCATCTGGTTTAAATCTCAGGAGACATCTGGAAATCTTAATTGTATTTTAATAACTTGCTTTAAAAAGAAGTTATTACTTCACTCTGATTTTGAAAGCAAAAAAAGGACACATTTTGAAAATAAAACTTTCAGTGATTTTACATAGAAAAAAGTAATGTACATAAATATAATCTAGATAGAGTATTTGTCATTTGGTTTGGATTTTTGCTGTCAAGCATGTTTCATTTTACTATTGCACAAAACATGAGCAAAGGAGTACCATGTTAGATTATATTTCTAAGGGTAATATAAGAAATAATGAAATCATTATGGAAAGACAAGGTACATACCTTTTGTCATAGTTCAGGAGACACAATGAGGATGGGGGTTACTGTTGTCATCATGGAAACAGAGCAAATTATGCACTGTGCTTCAAGTCATGTAGGGGATGAAGTGATATTGAAGATTAACTTAATAATGGCTACTATTTAGCAAGTTTTAAAAGATGTATTGCAGCAATATATTCTCATTTTACTTAATGCTAACAACAAAAATATTATTAAGTGTCAGCATTTCATTTCAATACATGTCAATATTGACCATAAACATTAAATGATTAATTCATGAGTGAACAGTGGCATTGCTGGGAATCAATCCTGGTCAAACTCCAGATTCTCAAATACTGGTTGTCACTATTGCTGCTGCATTACTTCAAGCCTGGATGAAAGTGGTGTCGTTAATCCAGGAAAGGGACCAATGAGGAGCTACATGTCTGGAAGGAGATGATCATAAGTTTCCACTGGGGCTCATTTGAATTAGAGAAGCTGGTATAATTTGTAGTTGGAAATTTTTTTTTTTTTTTTTGCAAAGAGTTAGAACTCCTATCTGTTCTGCTTCATGGAAAGTCTGTAATGCATATTAGTTTGTACTCTGTTGCTTAAGTAGGGTATCTTCCATAGTAGTGCAAAATTTTTGCTTCTTAAGTAAATTTTCCCAGCATGTTGACATTTCCTACTACAAAAAAGCAACCCTGAAACAACGTGCTGGACAGGACCACAGCTGAATACAGTACTGTGCAGGATGTCCATTCCCTAGGCTGCGCTGGGCCACCTGCTCTTTCTTGCTTGTGTTTACAATAGGGCTGTCCACAAACTTTGAAGTTTTTCTATAATGCAGCAGACTCAATGCTTTCTCTTTTTTCACCACAATGAAATCACCTTTCCCATTTTCAGGCCAAATCCTATGTTTTCTGGGATATTTCTTTATGTATTGGAAAGTCTCCATCTCTTTTCAACTGCTGTTTTTATTGGGGTTATTCTTGCTTTCTGTGTGCTCTTGTACAAAGTAACATCATTGTCTAGTGGTCCAGTCAAATTGTAGTTTCTCTTTTAGTCTTGATCATTTCAGTGCATGACTTTGTGGAATATGAAGTATATTTGGTAATCCATAAACTGTCAAAACAGAAACACGCAAAGGAGCTTAAAACAAGAGAGAAATGTCAATGTTAATACACAAATTTGGGAGAAATTGCCTTATAAGAGGAAGCTGAAGTAATGGAAATAAATCAAATCCCTGCCAGAGGGAAATACAAAGAAATGATCTCATGATAGAACTCAGGAGATATTTGCAGGAGGGATTGAGAGACAAAGGTTCAATGAGAGAGAACTGCTGCTTCTTGGCTTTTTGGTTCCTAGTATTATTTATTCATTTATTCAATGAATACTTACTAGGCTAGGATCCCAAGGGAGACCCTTGGTCTAGTTTCTTCTTTTATGCTGTTTTAAAATTTAAAATAAGCACGTTACGTAAATACTATGATTAAATCAGATTTCCTGAATTTTCTGCTAGTTTATTTTGAAATGCATTTCCCTCTCATAAGAGGCCAGAAACCCTACCTTTGGCTTCCAGTAAGATCTAAAAGACAATACTCCTAGTTCCAAGTTGGCTTGAGCTTTGCCAGTTCCACTAGTAGAACACGGAATATTCTACTTGCTAGATTCATTTTCCAGTCTGCATTTACCAGGTATAAACACCTTAAAGTGAGTCATCGCTCCTTTGTGCATTAGCCAAGAGACACAACAGAGCAGCAGGAACAAGTATGTTCTGGTATCCTCTTGGTTTTCTTGGGAGAAGCAACAGGTCATTAAGGTGGATGGCATGCACTGATTTTGAGCTTACTAAGATCACTCAGTTTTGCAACCCATGTATTTATCTGTATTTGTTTTGCAGTCAGATTTGTGACACCTGTTGTCACAGTCTCCAGCCATCATCAGTGTAGTGCTGAAGTAGAAACTGTCTTAGTTAGGCATCTTCTCCTCACATACATGTTTCAAAGCATATGATTTCTGTAAGGTATCCTCTTTCGATTTTATGCATGGGTATTAGAGCATACTGGGTGGTAGACACAAGTATATAACCTGAATAAGTGATAAAAAAAGTCCACTTGAAATTTATGATTTTTCATTTAAAATTTTCCATGATGATTTGGTTATTTTTCAACAAACATTCTTTTCCTCACAAGTATTCCTCCTTAATATCATAAAAAAAAAAAAAAACCCTAAATGAAAGATCTCTGTGAGTGAGATCCCAGTGGAAAGAACAAGTCTTCAAAGAAGGAGGTACCTTTCTCTGAAGGGAGGAGAGAACCTCTACTTTGAATATGACCTTGTCTAAACAAGATAAGAGTCCGTGAACTCAAAAGGCTTCCATAGCCTTGGAAACTCATGACTGGTGCATAGGGAGATTACTGATGCCATAAACAGGAGTGTCAATTTGTAAAGTCAACAACAGGAGTCACTGTGCACTTACTCCTCATGTAGGATCTCTGTCCTTAATGTGCTGTACATTGAGACTTAATGCTATAATGAGTACTCAAACAGTATATTTCGCTTTGTGTTTCTATGGGGGTGCAAACTGTTGAAATCTTTACTTAATGTATACTAAACTGATTTTCTGTAAAAAAAAAAAAAAAAAAGAAGAAGAAGAAGAAATTATCAATTCCCAACTTGACTCTCACTGGGATTAAACATGACAATAGGTCTGATCTGATTTCATCATCATTTAAAAAATCATCTATTATTTTTCACTTTATGTTTGTGTGGAAGCAAACTGTTGAAATCTTTACTTAATGTATGCTAAACTGATTTTCTGTATATAAAGAGAATCGAAAATGAATCCTCATGTGAATGGAAGGGGAGAGGGAGTGGGAAAGGGGAGGGACGCGGGTAGGAGAGACGATATGGGGGGGAAGCCATTGTAATCCATAAGCCGTACTTTGGAAATTTATATTCATTAAATAAAAGTTAAAAAAAAAAAGAATGGGGAAAAAAAAAAGAACAAAGCACTGGTCTAATGCAGTATAGTTAATAAACTCAGAAAGACCACGGTTCGAATCTCTGTCCACTACTCACTAGTTAAGTGGACAAGGACAAGTTACTTAATCTTGGTGTACCCCATATAGAGATTAATAAAATAGAGAATTACCCCATATAAAATAGAGATAATATCTAAGTCATAGGGTATTGCAAGGGTGAAGTAAGGAAATGCACATGAGTGCAGAGATATGACACAAAAGAATATTAAAATGTTAATAAAAGTAACTACTTATACATCTAGTTCTAATAATACTGTTAATAAAGAATTTTTTCAAAGAAAAAATATCATATAGGATGAGCCTGGTATAGTTTGTTCCCAATTGGAACATTGAAAAATGATTTTCTGGAGTCTGCAATAACAGGAAGATAATTTTGATTACTAAGAGTGGAAGAGAACATAGCTTAGTCATCCTGAAAAAGCTTTATTTATTGTATTGCAGAATATAAAAATGTGGCTATTTTATATATCTACCCCGATAGAGGTACATTCATACCAATACATATGCCAGGTTTGTATGTGTGTATGTGGTGTCTGTATATACATATAGACAAAGGGAGAGGTTTGTCAACTTGAAAGACTTACTTACTCATTGTATTTTATCAGATAAAACATTAAGAACTTGGGCAGAAAATAACATTGACTCTCTCTCTCTCTCTCTCTCTCTCTTTCTCTCTCTCTATATATGTGTATATATATATATATATATATATATATCTGCCCCAAATAGTAAATGTTTAACACATTGAGAGTACTACACACCTGATTTATTTCACTTATAAAATGAAACTTTTTGTATCGATTTTTTTACACTCATCACCATCAATAACAATTTTCTTTTTGGGGGTAATAACATTAACAATGTACTTACAAGTAGCCAATGGATCTATAACTTTTCATTTAGTTTGAAACTGGTCTATTTGGTGAGTGATTTTTGGTACATTAGTACATCAATTTGTGTAACTCCAGTATGCTTACATAGCTTTATTCATAAATATTTTCAGGTAAAGTGGAATCTGTAAGAAATTGGTCATTTGAAAAAAAAAGAAGTGGAGGAAAATGTGAAATTATTTTAGACACAAGCAAGCACATTTTCCTTTCTATTATACCAAATTAGTGTTGCGAATACAGCTGCCCAATTTCAGATTTTACATAGTAAAGACTACTGAAATTTGTCCCTGATTTAATAAATGCATAGGAGGGAGAAGGAGAGGAAGGGGAGGAGGAGGAAGAAAACTTGTCATGTTATATATCGTAGTTATCTTTTATTTGGATTTTTAAAAACTCAAAGATTTTTAAGCTTAGCTCAAACTGTTAAAACATTGAATTCTCTATAATCTGGGTTTATCACAAGTGAAGATGGTAGAAATATTAGAGATCTGCTCATTCAACAGAGAGAAGCTGGCACTGCCCGTAGTCTCTGCACAGAAAAGAGCAAGGAGGTTCTCCTGTGACTGATTTGGCTGGGCAAACTAAATCTTCACCAACAGCTAGTGAGGTGTGAACAAATGTACTCAATCCTAAGGGGAAAACACTGCTACTGAATGGTTTTTTTAGTAGGATGGGTTTAAAATGTGAAAAAAATGAAACAAGGATATACTTAATCTGACAGCATACCTGCAAATAAAGTCAAGGTAGTTATAATTTTAAGGGCAGTATTATAGAACTGGACCACTCTTATATATGTGTTTCAATATTTAAATCATCTATGCTGTTAATTAACATGTTAATTACTTTGACTATAAAAACTAAACATTATATAAAAGTGTGTTTGCAAACATGTTTACACTTTAAATCCAAAAGGTAAGCAGAGAACAAGCAATCTAATTTATTTTAGATACATAAGCTGATTTACTTAAATATCTTCAATGCTATGAGTTGAGAAAAAATTAGATTTGTAATAGTTACAGGAATACATATTGTAGTGATTTTATTTGGAAAGTACAATGTTCATCACACTTCCCTATGCACTTTCACGTGCTCATGTGGTGTGCACATGTGCAGTGAAAGTTATACCTTACAGACCTATTCAAAGAGATATTTGTGTCCGAACCAATATTTAACATGCTATGTTACTCGTTTTTTCTTTATAATCCTGTGGCTTGACATAGAGCGGCTCTTTCACCATATTTCACATAACATGTTTTGCAGTTAGATTTACTGTGATAGGTAACTGATGTCAAAATGGGTTTGAACATTTCATGGTTGAGTTAAATGGTTTTGAAATATGTCATGTAAAATATTTATGATAAGATATAAGTAAAACTTCTGTGGATATTAAGCATTAAAATGTATTAATATGATAAAATATAACCAAATATAATATATATAACCATATATAAAATATATGATAAAATATAACCAAGAAGGACACAAACAGACTGAAAGTGAAAGTATAGAAAAAATTATTCCATGCTAACAGAAAGCAAAAAGTGACAGCTGCAGCCATCCTAATATCAGACAAAATAGACTTTAACACAAAAACTATTAAAAGATTCAGAGAAGGGCACTATGTAATGATTAAGGGATAAATTCAACAGTAAGATGTGATTATAATAAATGTATATGCACCCATAAATGTATATGCCTGGTTATTTAAAAGAAATGCTAATAGATCTAAAGGGAGACATAGACTCCAATACAGTATGGGGGACTTAAGCAGCCAAATTTCATCCCTGGATACATCATCCAAACAGAATATCAACAAACAGAGCTAATCAAAACTATAGACAAAATGGACCTAACCAATATCTGCAGATATTTTCATCCCATAGCTGCAGAATACACATTCTTATCATCAGTGTGAAATTTTCTCTAGGATAGACTATATACTAGGATAAATCATACTAGGCCATAAAGAAAGCCTCAGCAAATTCAAAAAAATCAAAATCATACCATGTATCTTCTCTGATCTCAATGGATTGTGACTGGAGATCAACCACTCAAGAATCTCTAGAATGTATGCCCAACACATGGAGACTAAAAAGCATGCTCTTCAATGAACAGTGGGTCATAGAAGAAATCAAAAGAGAAATAAAAATATTTCTGGAAATGAATGAAGATGACAATACATCATATCAAAACTTATGGTATACAGCAAAAGCAGTGTTAAGAGGGAAGTATATGATGCTAGGAGCCTACATCAAGAAATTGGAAAGTCACCAAATAAATGAACTACCACTGCATCTCAAGGACTTCAAAAAAAAAAAAACAACAACAAACCAAACCCCAAATTACTAGGAGGAAAGAAATAATTAAAATAGAGAAGAAATAAATAAAATTGAAACAAAGGATCAGTAAATGAAGAGCTTTCTTAAAAAATTAAACAAAATTGACAAACCATTGACTCAATTGACAAAAAAAAAATGAGGGAGAAGGTTCAAAGCAATAAAATCAGAGATGAAAAAGGAAATGTAACAAGAGATATCACATAAATAAAATGAATCATCAGGAATCACTAGGAAGAGTTGTATGCTAACAAAGTGGGAAACCAAGAAGAAATGAATACATTTCTGGACATATACAATCTACCAAATTTGAGTCATGAAGACACAGAAAACTTAAACCATAACCAAGATGGAGATTGAATCAGTAATATAAAGACCCTCCTCACATAGAAAAATCCAGGTCTCAATAACTTCACTACTGAATTCTACAAAACATTTAAAGATCTAATTCCAATTCTTCTCAAGTTATTCAAAACAATTGAATGAGAGGGTATCCTCCCAAACTCCTTCTATTAAGCCTGTGTTACTTTAATTCATAAACCAGAAAAAGAAACAACAGAGAAAGAGAATTATAGACCAATTCTCCTGAAGAACATAATGTGAAAATACTAACAAAATACTAACCAATTGAATCCAACAACAGATCAGAAAGCTCATCCACTCAGACCAAGTGGGATTTATCCCTGGTGTAAAGGGATCGTTCAACATCTGCAAATTGATAAACATGATACATCACATTAACAAATTGAAGGACAAAATACTTATTACCTCAATAGACACCGATAAAGTATTTGATAAAATACACATCATTTCATGATGAAAACCTTAAGCAAATTGGGTATAGAAAGAGAAATCTATGACAAACCCACAGCCAGCATCCTACTGAATGGGGAAAAATTGGAGGCATTTCCACTAACATCTGGAATCAGAAAAGGATGCTAACTCTCACCATTGCTATTCGATATAGACCTGGAAGTTTTAGCAAGAGCCACTAGGCAAGAAAAAGAAATCAAGGGATACAAATTGAGAAGGAGGAAATCAAACTACCCCTATTTGCAGATGACATGATTCTACATATAGGGGATCCAAAAGACTCCACTGAGAGACTATTGGAACTCATAAAAGAGTATGGTAATCTAGCAGGCTATAAAATCAACACACAATTGTCAATAGTCTATGTATATACAGACAATGCCATAGCTGAGAATGAACTTCTAAGATTGATCTCATTCACAATAGCTACAAAAAAATTACCTTGAAATAAATTTAACTAAGGACATCAAATATCTCTACCATCAAAATTTCAAAACATTAAAGAAAAAAATAGAACAAGACAAAAAAAGTGAAAAAATCTTCCATGTTCATGGTTTGGAAGAAGCAATATCATCAAAATGCCCATATTATCAAAAGCAACAAAAATAAAAATAAATTAACATTAGTTTGTGCTTTCTATTTAATACTTTAAATCACTGTTTGAAAATAATAAATGCAGATAATTCTGTCTCATCTTCTTTTGCACTGGATTTGTGTATATGCCAAAAGATATGTGAGGAATTATTTAAGTCATAGGGTTCAAATAAAAATGAGTATTGCAATATTTAATATAGCTGTAATATCTAGTATCGTCTCTAAATGCAAAAGAATCATTGTATTGCCATCTACTATCAGCTTTACAGTATCAGGTTACAATACTTAATGGTGAGTAAATGTTAATGAATTTAACCATGGTTTGTAGTTTATAATGTTGACAATGGCAAATGTTTAACAATATTTTGTGTAATATTTTTTAATTTATTTTCAATTATATCAGTACAGGGGCTTTTATTTCTTTCCACCTAGGAAGATTAAGTACATTAAAAGTAAATTTTTTACAATCTGAGATAGTTTTCAGTGGTAAGAAAATGAAAATATACGTCACAGCATCATAAAAATCCAATAAAGTAACAAATAGATTTGTGTTCCACGTAACAGTATAGAATTGAGACTAAAGGCATACCAATCACTTAAGTCTTTCCCTCAAAGGATTTGCTCAAACCTTATACTTCTGATTTTAAAACCTTTTTCTCGTTAACTCAGGTAGCCAAAAACTTGAACTCTGTCTGTAACAATAATGATGGCATCTGGAACACATTGTAAGCAACAGAGAAAGCCAAAAGTCAGTGGAATACAACATGTGAGCAAAGTATTCTCAGTTTAGTTATGTGGTTAGGTATTTACACGCACTTTGATACTTGAGCCCTTTCTTTTGATAGGCAACTTTACAAAGTTAATGCTATGATTGCACAAACAGCTCTAAAATATTAACGCTTTGAAATCTAAAATTGGGTGTCATTACTGTCCTGGCCTTCCACTTGATGATATTGTATGGCATGAGAGGAGTTCCTTCATTTACTTAAAATGTTACTGCCTCTGTGAATTAAACCTCTTGAATATGCACGTTAGTTAAATTAAACCTCTTGAATATGCACAATATGAGTTAAAGAATTGTGGGTCAATACTTCAGGAAATACATATATTCTGCATCATGAAAGTCAAAGGCAGGGAATCAGCATGAGATTAAAGCATTAGATTTGGAGGTAATAAAATGCAGATACACAGCAAGAGTCTACATTTTTAATATGTGAGAGGTTCTCCAACTGCTCTCGAGAGGGGGCAGAAGGAAGAGACAGATGGCATTTGATATTAAGAATAAAATGTATTCTATAACTTTGAAAGCCCATGTCCTCAGGCTTTTATTTCATTTTATTGAGAGTTTAAAGTCTTATCATAGAGTCCTCTTATATATTCTTTTTAACTTCTTCAATTTTGCTGCTCTCTCTGTCTCTGTATCAATGTATGGGCTTATACATACTTTGTCTATGTATCTATTATTTCCTATCTATCACTACACCTATGTATCATCAATCATTTTATTTATCACAGACCTAGACTATTCATACAAAAGAAATTGAAATGAAGTATAGACATTACCTCAATCCAAATAATAAGGGTAGCTCTCTAGTTCTGAGAAAATAAATCCCTCATTTTCAGCTGTGACTTTATTTTTTTTCTTTCTTTTATTTAGTAAATATAAATTTACAGTTTATGGATTACAATGGCTTTCCCCCCATAATTTCCCTTCCAATCGCACCCCTCCCATCTCCCACTCCCTCTCCAATTCCATTCACATCAAGATTCATTTTCAATTCTCTTTATATACAGAAGATCGATTTAGTATATATTAAGTAAAGATTTCATCAGTTTGCACCCACACAGAAACACAAAGTGTAAAATACTGTTTCAGTACTAGTTATAGCATTACTTCACAATGGACAACACATTAAGGACAGAGATCCTACATGGGGACATGGGGAGTAAGTGCACAGTGACTCCTGTTGTTGACTTAACAATTTGACACTCTTGTTTATGGCATCAGTAATCTCCCTAGGCTCTAGTCATGAGTTACCAAGGCTATGGAAGCCTTTTGAGTTCAATGACTTTGATCTTATTCTGACAGGGTCATAGTCAAAGTGAAAGTTCTCTCCTCCCTTCAGAGAAAGGTATCCTCCTTCTTTGATGGCCCCATTCTTTCCACTGGGATCTCACTCGCAGAGACCTTTCATTTAGGTCTTCTTTTTTTTTTTTTTTTTTTTTTTTCTAGAGTGTCTTGGCTTTCCATGCCTGAAATACTCTCATGGACTCTTCAGCCATATCCAAATGCCTTAAGGGCTGATTCTGAGGCCAGAGTGCCATTTAGAACATCTGTCATTCTATGAGCCTTGTGTATCCTGCTTCCCATGATGGATCATACTCGCCCTTTTTTATTCTATCAGTTAGTATTAGCAGACACTAGTCTTGTTTCTGTGATCCCTTTGACTCTTAGATCTATCAGTGTGAACTGAAATTGGTCACTTGGACTAGTGAGATGGCATTGGTACATGCCACCTTGATGGGATTGTATTGGAATCCCCTGGCACGTTTCTAACCCCACCATTTTGGGCAAGTCTGATTGAGCATGTCCCAAATTGTACATCTCCTCCCTCTCTTATTCCCACTCTTATACTTAACAGGGATCACTTTTCCGTTAAAATTTAAACACCTAACAATAATTGTGTGTTAATTACAGAGTTCAACCAATGGTTTTAGAACAAAAAAAATACTAAAATGGATAAAGTATTACATTGTACATCAACAGTCAGGACAAGAGCTGATCAAGTCACTGTTTCACATAATGTCCATTTCACTTCAACAGGTTTCCCCTTTGGTGCTCAGTTAGTTGTCACTGACCAGGGAGAACATATGATATTTGTCCCTTTGGGACTGGCTTAATTCACTCAGCATAATGTTTTCCAGATTCCTCCATCTTGTTGCAAATGACCGGGTTTCATTGTTTTTGACTACTGTATAGTATTCTATAGAGTACATGTCCCATGATTTCTTTATCCAGTCTACTGTTGATGGGCACTTGGGTTGGTTCCAGGTCTTAGCTATTGTGAATTGAGCTGCAATAAACATTAAGGTGCAGACAGCTTGTTTGTTTGCCAATTTAATTTCCTTTGGGTAAATTCCAAGGAGTGGGATGGCTGGGTTTTATGGTAGGGTTATATTCAGGTTTCTGAGGAATCTCCAGACTGACTTCCATAGTGGCTTAACCAGATTGCATTCTCACCAACAGTGGGTTAGTGTCCCTTTTTCCCCACTTCCTCTCCAGCATCTATTGTTGGTAGATTTCTGCATGTGAGCCATTCTAACCAGGGTGAGGTGAAACCTCATTGTGGTTTTGATTTGCATTTCCCTGATTGCTAGTGATCTTGAACATTTTTTCATGTGTCTGTTGGCCCTTTGGATTTCCTCTTTTGAAAAATGTCTATTGAGGTCCTTGGCCCATCTCTTAAGTGGTTGTTTGTTTTGATGTTGTGGAGTTTCTTGATTTCTTTGTAGATTCTGGTGATCAACCCTTTATCAGTTGCATAGTTTGCAAATATTTTTTCCCATTCTATTGGTTGCCTCTTCACTTTCCTGACTGTTTCTTTTGAAGTACAGAAGCTTCTCAATTTGATGCAATCCTAAATGTTAATTTTTGCTTTGACTGCCTGTGCTTCTGGGATCTTTTCCAAGAAGTCTTTGCCGGTACCTATATCAGCTGTGACTTTCTAACTGAAAGCTCTTCATTCCTGCCAATATTGTTTATTTCTTCATTTAATTTCTCCTATCTCAAGAAAAATTCCTCTCTCATCACTTATTCTCTGCCTGCTCCACCTTCTCAGCAGATTTATCACAATTGTGAACTCTTCTTTCTTCCAGCATGAGTGTTCTCTTAGCAGAGACTGAACCCTTCCAGAAAGATCCTCAAGAATTTTGTGAGAGCCAAGTGCAGCTGCACACTTTGCTTTCCAATGCTCTTCATCTGTAAAATCATGAGCAACATTCCTAACCCCATATGACTCCTCCTTGAAGCACTCCACATCATACCCAGCAAATAACTCAATACTTGCTTCAGGGTCTATTATCTGCTCTACTAGTTCTTTTCTCTTATTACAAGAAAGGTAGTATATCAAAATCATGGTCATTTTCTGGTGGCAAAATTTTTCTCACTCAACTGTCATGCTCTCATAAAACTTCTTTTCTGTTCACTGTTTTGACATGGCACTCTAGAACAATGAATAAAGGTCTGATGGGATTCAATAGGGGAAGAGGACAGTTGTTCAAAGACTGGATGCCACATTCCTATAGGGTTTATGCGAAAAATAATTTCATAAAAATTAGATAAGAATAGGGTCTTTGATATTTAACAATAGTTTCATTTTAATTATTTATTATTAGAGATGTTAATTCTCCATTTATGTGAAGAAGGCTCATAAGGCCGCCTTTTCCCCAAGAGTGGCCACTGGGATAGGCTTTTCCAGGGCCCCTGGGGAAAAAATTTTAAGTAGAACCTGTTGGGGAGGCCACTGTTAGCCTAATCCAGCTGCACACGAGGAACACACCCAGCTGTTTTGACTATGAACCCCTTGTTTGTTCACTCCTGTCATGTTGAACTCTGTGCACTCTGGCTGGGTGGTGTGGATTTCAAGGTAGACCTAGTAGCCACCATCCTTCCTTCCCATAAGTAAAGGCAAAGGCCTCTCCCAGTGGAACTTCTAGGTGACTTTTGGAAAAGGTTAAACATTCATTAAACACTATGCGTGAGCCCTCTTGGGCCTCAGGGTCTTGTAGCTCAACAGTCTTCAGATAAGACAACAATTCATCAATGATATCAGCATCTAGAAGTAATAAAGTCATTAACTTATGTAGAGAACATACCAATAGTCCTTCTCCAAAAGTTTCCTAAGAGTTAGGTCCATCATATTGTGACTGGTTTTATATTTTGATTACTAATTGTTCAGAATATTGTCCTAACCACTATGCCAAATATACGCCTTCAAAATGTTAAATTTCTGATGCCTTCTTCTGTCTCCAAGTTGGTGACTACTCCTTTAAAGAGAAAAAAAATCCTGCCTTAGTTAGTTTGACAATATTCTAGAATAAGCCATTAGTGCTAAACTATGGCTGGCTTTAGCCTGGCCCTCCTCTGGCTGTTAAGGTATTTGGGGAGTGAATCAGTGGATAGAAAAATCTCTCTTTCTCTTCCCTACATTTGTCATTCTGACTCCCGAATAAATAAATAATTTTTAAATAAAAAAAATTCCCTTTAAAATATAGCAATATCAATTTGACATACAGCACCCTACTATTTTTAGATAGGAAAATACCTTTACCCAATGACTACTACAGGTAACAGTTTTAGGGTCACAATCTTTAATTGCTTATGTAACATACACTTGACTTTCAAGTAGTGTCTAAAGTATAATGTTATAAGGAAGTGCTACAATTTTATACAACATTTAATATTATATAGTCAATATTTGTATATGCAGTTCATTAAAAGTTGTATTTATTTGGGATGCAGAGAGACAGAAAGAGACAGAGTGCTGCTTCACTACCCAAATGCCACCATAGACAGTGCTAGGCTCCCATGTGATTGGCAGGAACCCAAATAGTTGACTTATACCACCACATCCTGGAGTCTATAGCTTAGCAGGAAAATGGAGTCAGGAGCTGGAGCCTGAATAGAACACAGACAGGTACTCTTCACAGTGTACTTGTTTTATTAATGGCTGAAATGAAATAAAAGTCCTGTGAATGATCCTCCTTTGGATTTGCTAAAACTTAAAAATGTAGTAAGAATGTTCAAAGAAACTTATTTTTACTTTAAAAATGTGTATCAGAGACCAGAAGAAGCCTTGAGTTTCTGTAAATATAATGGATTAAATACAGTACCCACTCTCTCACATCAGAGATAATATTTTTAAAGCACATATGCTCAAAGAAAAGTGAGCTTGCAGCTAAGGAAATAGAACTCATAATGATAAGCAAATCAATGAATCTTGATTCACTCAGAGTAACTGCCTATATTCCTGATTTTGGTTTATCTCAATCTCCCAGATTTTCTGACACTACACCTGTGTCAGATCATAGGAGAGAGAAAACAGATCCTCAGTGAGACTCATATAGAACTTCATCCCTGAACTTCGAATTCTGAAAGGCTATATCCCCTTTGTAAGGATGAGCTAGGACTACAGATTTCTCACCCTATGACTTGGCCTGTCTTCAGAGCACTGACCAGGAGTATCTTTCTCAAATATTTGTTTGAGAAGCAGCGGACTTCCCTGAGAATTTGTAGCCCTCCAGATTTCAGTCAGAACTGACAGCACCTAAGGAGGCTCCAAATCTTTCAACCAATATTTTTTAGTTTATTGATTCTCATTTGAAAGTCAGTGTGATGAAGTGAGAGAAATTGTCCCATCTGCTGACCTACTCCCCAGATGCCCATGACAGCCAGGGCTGGACCAAGCAGAAGTGAGGAGTCCATAATTCCATCTGGGTCTCCCATCTTGACAGCAGGGATCCAAGTACTTCAAAAATCATCAGCTGCCTCCCAGAGTGAGCATTGGCAGAAAGGTGGATCAGAAGCAGAGGTGAGACTCAATCCCAGGTGCTCTGCCAGGGTAGGCTGGTGTCCCAAGCAGAGGTTAACCCACTGCACCAGAACAGCTGCCCCAAGTCAACAGCTGTTTAAATCACCCTCCTTACGATAATGTCTGGTAATGTCCCCAGGCAGAAGAGCAAGCAATTCTTCCTTGGAAGGACCAATCTTCAACACAGGCCTCAACATTCCATAGATGAGGGGTTATGTTTTAGACTTATGTTTTATCAGTCATGATGCCCCTTAAGATGCCTACATTCCTCAACAGAATGCCTGAGTTTGAGTCCCAGCTCCACCCTCTACTTCAGCTTCTGGTTAATGTGCAGCATGGGAGGCAGCCAGTGATGGCTCAAATAGCTTGGTCCCTGTCCCCTACAAGGGAGACCCAGATGGAGTTCTAGGCTCCTGGCTTTGGTCCAGGCATTGTGGGCATTTGGGGAGTGATCAGTAGTTGAGAGATCTCTGTCTGGTTTCATTCTTTTTTCATCTCTCTCTCTCTGTCTTTGAGATAAATGAGATTAATAAATTTTTAAATGTTAAATGCTTTTTAAAATACATTGGCTATATCATTAATATATGAATAAGAGACCACACAAATCTAAATATATGTAAAGCTCTTGAGGTGATAAAAATATAATAACTGAAATTAAGATCTCAATGTTCATGATTAGCAGAGGATTAGACAAGCTTGGATTTCTCTCAGATCCAAAGCCGGCAACAGAGAATCTGCTCCATAGTAAATGCCTTTTACATTTCCTATTTGTTTTTCAGGAAAATCTCATTCACATTTCAGGATTTATCTGATTAGGTCAGTTTATCCCAGGCTAATCTCCCACTCTGAAGACATTTGTGCCAAATGATATAACCCAATCATGATTGTGGTTGTCTTAGAGGATTATACAGGGTACATAAGATTTCTGAGGATAGAGATCTTGGGTGTGCCATAGAATTGTTCTTACTGCAGTTAATACAAAGGAGAAATTAACTTGCATGGAGAACATAATAAAATGATTTAATATCTTGCCAATGTTCCAGAGCCTGGAAAGATGAAATGCTGGGAAGCCAATGTTTAAACTGTATGGATTGATAATCTTAAGAAAATAATGAAAGATTAATATATTTATGTATAATGTCAAAAATTATGCAGGCAACATGATCACACACACACAAGCATGGAAAACATACGATATTTGTACTAAATCTCAAATGAAAATCTATCTTAGGATCTTGAACCACCAAAGGGAAAAACATACTAGATAATAAGAAATTAATGAAAATTACTGACTTCTCAGAACAAAAGAAGTTGAAGAGGGAAAATATCTTCCAAGCTATGACATAAAATATCCACTAACCAACAGTGAATACTGTTAACAATTACTTCTTTTTTTTTTAATTTTTTGACAGGCAGAGTGGACAGTGAGAGAGAGAGACAGAGAGAAAGGTCTTCCTTTGCCGTTGGTTCACTCTCCAATGGCCGCCGCGGCCGGCACACCGCACTGATGCGATGGCAGGAGCCAGGTACTTCTCCTGGTCTCCCATGGGGTGCAGGGCCCAAGGACTTGGGCCATCCTCCACTGCACTCCCTGGCCACAGCAGAGAGCTGGCCTGGAGAGGGGCAACCGGGACAGAATCTGGCGCCCCAACCGGGACTAGACCCTGGTGTGCTGGCGCCGCAAGGCGGAGGATTAGCCTAGTGAGCCGCAGCGCTGGCCAACAATTACTTCTTAAAAAAAAAAGAAAAAATAGGTATTGCAAGGAAAATTAAAAAATCCTAAAAGTGAAAAGAATCACCACCAATAGAAGCTGAATAAATGCAGGTATTGAGAAACTGTAATTCAGGAGAAAAGCATCCTTGTAAGATATACAGGGTGTAGGGATCAAGGATGAACAGTATGAATGTGGATGTTGGTGAACACAAAAACATATAAATAAACATGTTCTGTAGAAAATAGTGTACACTTCTATAGGATTACAATGTAAGAAAGAACTAAAATCTTAAAGTGATTAGAGATGAAATAAACATAACGTCAGGTATTCTAACATTTCTCATTGTGATGTGATGAAAAGTAAAATTATTGTTGATGACTGAAATGCTTACTTTAACTTTTTATAGGTTAACTAAGAAAAGATTAGAAATGTTCTCATGGGTTTTCAGCCAGACCAGGAAGACTTGGGGGCTGATTTTGAGGTTGGAGTGTTACTCAAGGCGATTGTCAATCTATGAATCTGCTTCCCATGTTGGAGCGTTCTCTTCCCTTTGGTTCTATCTTTTATTGTTACTAGACACTGGATCCTATTTATGTGATCATTTTAACACTTAATATGATCTCTTTGACTCTTGAGATGTCATTTTTACCACCCAGCTTGGTGGGGCTTGGGGTCTCATGACAAGTTTTTGAATTGTGCCCTTGGGGGTGAGTCCATAGGAATGTAGGCAGAACTATACAGTTTTACAGTTACAAACTTCCTGTCCCTCTGTTATTTCCTCTTATTTTTACTGAGATCCATCCTCAATTGACTTTATACACATATGATTAACTCTATGTAAAATAAAGATTTCAACAAATACTATGAAGAAAAACAGACAAAAATAAATGAAACTGTTTCTTGGCAGTCAGGACAGGGACAGCTCAAGTCATCCTTTCTCGAGGTATCAGTTTCACTTCTACAGATTTTGTTTTAGATGCTCTGCTGGTTCTCGCAGGTCAGAGAGAATGTGTGGTATTTGTACCTCTGGGGCTGCCTTGTTTCATTGAGTATGATGTTTTCCAGGTTTATCCATTTTATTGAAGATAACCGGATTTCGTTTGTTTTTACTGATGTGTACTATTCCATGGTGTGCATATCCCATATTCTGCGTCCAATCATTGATTGACAGGCATTTGGGTTGGTTCCATGTCTTGGCTATTGTGAATCAAGCTGTGGTGAACATGGGGGTGCAGATGGCTCTTTCATATGCTGATTTCATTCCCCTTGGGTGGGTTCCCAGGAGAGAGATGACTGGGTCATGTGCTGGGTCTGTATTCAGGTTTTTGACATGTCTCCATACTGTCATCTATAGTAGCTTTGCCATTTTGTATTTCCACCAATAGTTGATTAGCATGCATTTTCCCCACATCCTTGCCAGCATTTGTTGATTTCTGTGTGAAGGCCATTTTGGCTGGGGTGAGTTGAAGCCTCATTGTGGTTTTGATTTGCAGTTCCTTGACAGCTAGTGATCCTGAACATTTTTTCATGTGTCTGTTGGCCATTTGTATTTTCTCTTTTGAAAAATGTCTGTTTCAGGGCCAGTGCTGTAGCATAGCAGGTAAAGCCACTGCCTGCAGTACCGGCATCCCATAAGGATGTCAGTTCGAGTCCTGGATGCTCTACTTCTGATTCAGCTCACTGCTGTGGCCTGGGAAAGCAATGGAAGATGGCCCAAGTTCTTGGGTCCTTGTATCCACATGGGAGACCTGGCTCCTGGTTTTGGATCAGTGCAGCTCTGACCATTGTGGCCAACTGCTGAGTGAACCAGTGGATGAAAGACCTCTCTCTCTCTTACTCTCCTTCTCTCTCTCTTTGTAACTCTAACTTTCAAATAAATAAATTAAAAAAAAAAGATTAGAAATAGAAGCTATAAAACCTAAACTAGGAGACACAAAAATAAGATGAGAATGAAATATTTAATCAACCACAATAAAAGCAAGGAATAATTTAAACAAAAAAGGGGGGGAGAAAGGAAAGGAAAAAGAGGAGCAAATAAAAAAGGTGTGCAAGAGTTTAAAAATCAATCCAGTTAAAACAGCTGATGAAGTTTGAACTAATATGTGTATATAGTACATTCATTGTTGTGTCAATGCACAGGTGTATTAATTGTTCAGATATGATAAACAGTGTGATAAAAATCAGCAAATATAATTTTACATGACATCATTTATTTTGAGGTGATAATGCTTTGCCCTACCGATTAGCATCAATTTCTACCTGCTGGTTAACAGTCATAATCTACAAGCCTGCAGTTTACACTGTACTTAAAAGTTAACAAGTTACTCAAATACAGTTTTAAGTAGTAGAAGGCACAAAACTCATGGCTCAGAAACGAAATGCAGGTTATTACTCACAGCAATAAAAGCAGGCAGAATGTTAACATTTGCTTGGACTGATTCCTCTTACCTCAGTTCCCCCAAGACAATAGAGGCCAGGTGACACCTGCACACACAAGCGTTTACAGGAGAGGGAAACTGAGCTTAGGAAACTTGATTCTTTATGTCCACAGGGAGTCACGGTCTTCATCATCCAAGGCCTTTCACTATAAAAACATAACTGAAAAGATAGTCTGGAACAAAGTGAAATTAGTGTTTCAATCAGAAAACCTGAAAAGTGAAAGTTCCATGAATAAGTGTTCCTAACAGCCACTCCCATTGTTTTGATGCCTTTTATGCCTTTGCCTTCTGATGCATTTCCCAGAGTCTGCAATTCTGTTGGCAAAAATAATTAATACAATGAACAGAAATGGGACAAAATCTATTGACTCTTTATCACATAGTACCTTACTGAAACTTCCATCAGCAGTACCGTATGACACAGCACGTGTGGCCAACCCACAGGGTTGACCTGAATCATGGCCCTGTGGTCATTGACCCCCTCAACTGGGCAAATGCCAGATGTCCTTGGGCTCTACCTTAGAAAGCCTTGTGGCTTTCAGCTTAACTTTCTGTACCCATCTTGCCTCTTCATCAGAGGCCTTAATCCAGAAGAGGCAGGAAATGTTCAAGGTTGCACAAATGCTGTCTTGGCCCACAGGGAATTTTAGACCAAACCCATCATCAAAAAGAACCCTGTGCAGGGACTGGCACTGTGGCATAGTGGGTAAAGCCGCCACCTGCAGTGCTGGCATCCAGCATAGTGGGTAAAGCCGCCACCTGCAGTGCTGGCATCCCATATGGGCACTGGTTCGAGTCCTGGCTGCTCCATTTCCGATCTAGCTCCCGGCTATGGCCTTGGAAAGTAGTAGAAGATGGCCCAAGTGCTTGGGCCCCTGAATCCACATAGGAGACCCAGAAGTTCCTGGCAGGATCGGCACAGCTCTGGTCATTGTGGCCAATTTGGAGTGAATTAGCAGATGGAAGATCTCTCTCTCTCTCTCTCTCTCTCTCTCTCTCTCTGCCTCTCCTATTCTCTCTGTGTAACTCTGACTTTCAAATAAATAAATAAAATATTTTAAAAAAGAACCCCATCCAGAGAGTTGAGACCAACCTGAATACTGACTGAAGAGATACCATTGATCTCATCAGCTAAAATCAGGCCACATTGCAGCCCTTGTATTCTACTTGGGTAAGTTTCATGCTGTAAGTATCTACCCATGGGTATGCAGCAATAGCAAATCAGCTATTCCACTAGCAAGCTCTCCCTGGTAACCAAAAGGAGCTTCAGTCTAACCAAGTCATTCAGTTTAGCCATAGAATGGATGTGGAATTGGTACCTTAATTTTCAGTCCAGCAGAACCCCACTGCCAGAGATAAGAATTCTAAGTGGAGAATACATAGGTGCACAAAGGGAAAACAGGTGATAGACTGTACATACATTCATACGTGAGTGCAGGCCACCCCACATAGAGAAATACTCATCATCAGTGGGCCAGGGGGTTGCTTAAAGAGAGAGCAAAGCCTGGACAGTTCAGCCAGCCATGGTGAAGGGCAGAAAGAGGACTCTCCCCAATGTTTTAATTGAATAAATAAACAGGGTGGGTTCTTAGCGTGAATGAGCCATCTGGAACTATAATGGCACCTCCACTTGGAGTTTAATATGCACATGATCATCACAGTATCTCCTTCCTCACCCCAGATGAGACAGGTGCATTCTAGGAAGGTGGATATTTTAGGCTGACAGGTAAAGAGATAACCTTACATTGCAAGAATTGCAGCTCACCTGGACCTAACTAGCTGCCTATCAGAGTGAACATGAGAATAAATAAGTCAATTTCAGTTCAGAGAGTCTTTGATGAAGCATCAGGAATTTATAATTTCATTGAATCTTGACTTTTGATGAACTCTTTTGAGTATTCTGTGTGATGAATTGAAAAACACAAATCATCTCGGCATGTTAAGCATCATAGCCTACCTTGATAAAAAAGCATTGCGTGATTGAGTTTCAAACTTAAGCAGACCCTTCCTTAATGAAGTCTTTTTTTTTTTTCCTGAAAGAATGAATGACAAAACTGTGATTATTTACAGTGAGGCCTTTGGCAGATATTATCTTGAAAATGAATATTAAGAGTCTGTCATTTCAAAGGGAACAGCTGTCGGTGATTGATGACAGTGATAAAATTTGAGCTCCAAGGTAAAAATTAAAATTTTGAAAAAAGATTGTCCTGCCAATTGAGATCTTGACAGTATTTATAAGTTCTTCTGATGAGATTGGTGGAGAAATTGAAGTATGTGATTTTGTGATATTGCATAAGGAGATAGATCACTGTTTGGAATATTTTCCAACTGATCACTGTATTATTTTCCTTTTTTTTTTGTACCAAATTTACACATTGTCTCCTCAAAGAAGAAAAGTCAGAAGGCCCAGTAAGTTACAGTATCAAGATCAAAGTCCATAATCCTTGGGATATTGCAACATCCTCTAGTGAGCACTCAAATGGCAAGGTTTGCTGCTCTCAGCACCCTTTATAAGTGTTGGTAAAACAAGGATGGGAACATGCAGCAAGTATTCCAACCAGGAACGGGGGAGAATCAGAGATTCACAGAAAACAAGGGTCCTTCAACATTCTGATCCCTTGTTGGTCAGATAAAAACAGTGCCATTTTGCTCATCCTTCTGTTTTGGAGATGCGTTGTCTTTATCATCCTTAGCCACCTGGGCAGTGACTATGCCAAAACACATGCTCCTTGAGCCCTGACCAGCTTTCTCAGCCTGCTTCCTGCTCTTTGAAGTTTGGTGGCTTAATGAACAGTTTAAATTTTAAATATTTCTGTCATACGTTCTCATGATCTCAGTTTGTTCTGTTTACTGTACAGCTGTCTAGAAAATGTAGATGTATGTTTTTAATTCTTCTCCACTTTATGTGCCTTAACTACCCCCGTTATTCTTCTTACAATTTAATTCTCTAATCTGCCACATTTCTTTGTCTCCTTGTGGTCTTTCCACTTAGGATCAAATCTATCAGGCTTTAGCTGGAGCACATTTTAGTTCTAAAACCCAGACCCCAGCCACTGTGTCAGATCTCAGCCTCCTCTTGGGTGCCACGCTAGTCGATTCAGAGTTTTAATAGTGGACGTGGTTCTTTTGACTCCTGAGGAAATTGAGAGATTCAGTGATTTGTCCGAGATCACAAAGCCAATAAGTGACAGATGTGAGCACTGAACCTGAGCAGGTAGTTCAGCGGCTGCACAGTTAAATATGTGACTATGTGACCCACTGCTTCGTAAATGATGGTGGTGATTATTTGCTTCCCATAAAGCAGGACAGATGTGAGCTATGTGGAGGTCTTTATAGGAGAAACAACTAAGCACCACAATCTATCAAGAAAGTTACTCAGAAACTTGCAACTTGGATCGTTATGTCGTGAATTATTTGAAATATGCCCCTGCTGGAATAAAATTGTAGTTTTTCTTCTTAATTTCCGCAGCTCCAAGGCATATAAACCTATTTAAAATTGTTAACATTGTGCACTATGGGGTTCTAAAAATATAGTCCAGACAGGAAAATTACTTTCTTTCACCATATTGCCATAAAGATCACAGGACGTGCTACTTGGTTAAGAAAAGAGAACACAACAAACAGAGGTTGCATGCATATTCACAAGAGGCATTTAAGATGTGTTGAAATATTAATATTTAAGGAGACCTCACCACTAAATGTGAACCTTTCCGAATAAGCATTCAAGACTCTATTTCTGCTTCCTCAGCTGTGCATAAATGAATCCATACCACAGAAGAACTATAGCGAGGGAAATTACGAACAACACTGAAAATTCCGGCACAATATAATGCAAGCAGCTCATTTTTGAAATTCAGAACGGTGCCTCCTTCAGCATCTGCCACTCTGACAGGTCCCAGCCCATTGGTGCTCCCCAACCCCATCTCATTCTCCAGCAAAAAAGCCCCAGGTGCTGAAAGCTTCCTTTTCCACAGCAAATTCTAGGGCATAAATAGGAAATGTGTGATTAATTCCTCCCTCCTATTAAGTGAAAGGATGCTAATGGCTCTGTATGTGTGCCCCTCTGGTGGTCTAATTGCATTTTAACAGGGCTTTCTAATTTGCTAAGATTTCTAAGCCACAACCCAAGCCATTGCTATACAAGCCAGTGATTATAATCTTTAAATTAATGGGATGACTAACTTCAGGAAGTTGGACTCAGTACTCACTAAATCATCCGATGCATTGTAGACTTCAACTTCAAGTTGATCATCATTACTGTGTCAATTGGTAGCTCTTACAAATTCAGCAGTTGCAATATATGTAGTAATATATAAATATATGAAACTATACATATATAAAAGAATGCAGTAAGTTGTCATTATTTGTGATTTACCTCATATTTGTAAGATGCAGTATAAGGGTTGGTGTTGTGGTGTAGCAGGTAAATGCATTGCCTGCGACACCAGCATTTTACATGGGCACCAGTTGGATGGCCTGGGAAAAGCATTGGAAGATGACCTGAGTGCTCAGGCCACTGTGCCCACGTGGGAGACTGGGAAAAACTCCTGGCCCCTGGCTTTGTTCTGGCCCAGCACTGGCTGTTGTGGGCAACTGGAGAGTGAACCAGTGGATGGAAGATTTCTCTCTCTCTCTCTCTCTCTCTCTCTCTCTGTTTGTGTGTGTGTGTGTGTCTGACTTGCAAAGAATAAATAAATTTATTTTAAAAATGCAGTATAGAGGCATGTGGAGTTACAGAGCAGAGAGAGAAAATCTGTGGCTTGGTCTTGTTTTCTACAAAGTTTACAGTAGAAGATCCCATGTTCTGTAGAAGATCAACTGTTCTGAGATCTCATTGTTTTCTCAGTTCCTATCCTTAGTGTCATTGTCACAGAAATTGGTGTGGGGAGACTCTCGTGCTGACAACTCCGGGAAAGCAGACCTTACTCACCAGATTCACGCCAGCTCAGTAAGGTGTTGTCATCATTACAGCAACTTATTCTGACACATCTGCAAAAACAGGGCCTCAAAGCTTTATTTATTGAAATACAGTAGCCTATTTCTCACAAATTGGTTTCATGAAGAGGCAGTTTCCTTCTTTTGAATCTCAAGTTTATATCAAAAGTATTCATCTTGAAAATATGAATTTTAAATTTTCATTCATAGAACAAATAGGAAACCATTGGTGTTTTCTAGATGATTGCTTTTGCTCAGTTAAAATGATTTATTTGTTAATTGACAGAGTAATCCACTCTCCCAGTGTTGAAACTGAAAGTCCCATACTCTGGGAAACTCCTTACTACAATGCAAACCCTACAAACCCTAAAACGAGATGGGGAGGCAGGGAGAGCTGTTGAGCTACCTAGCAATAATACATCCCGTTATCTCAAGACCTGGAGGGATGGGTTTGCTTCCCTTGCTCTGATGATAAAGAGACCCCTTGCCTGGACAGGGCTCAGTCTGATAAGGGGTAACATAGCAGGGAGTTAGTTTAAGTCTAGCTGATCCTAACTTGCACTGTAACTTCATCAATAAGCCCACATTCCCAGATATACTTGGGTCTCATACAGGACCAGGAAAGAGGAGACACCCTGAAGACTACATGGATGTTAAATTGCATATGGAATTGCCATAAAAATCCCAGAAAGTTTCACGCAAGCTAAGACCCAATCAAATTTGTTTATTCAATTAAGGCACTATACTATACCAAATAAAAGAGGCTTAGAACAAGGGAGATGCCCCTCTGTTGCCTTTGACAGTGACAGGGGACCCTGCTGGGGTTTTCTCTCCATCCTCACAACCAACATTCTGGCCCATTTGTGACTGGTGTTTCTCCATGTGGGGCCACCTACTTCCAATTCAGCTTTCTGCCAATGTGCCTGGGAAAGCAATGAAAAATGGTTTGAGTGCTTGGGCCCCTGCCATCCACGTGGGAGACCCAGATGGAGTTGTTGGCTCCTGGCTTTGGTTTGGCCAATCCCCTGGCCATTGTGGCCATTTAGGGAGTGATCCAGCAGATGGAAGATTTCTGTATATAGTTAACTCTGCCTTACAAATAAACTTTAAAAAAATGTTAACAATTTTTCTGTGGGCTCAACCCACACTTACAGAGGGATTTAAACAAGGACACAAATAGCAGCAAGTAGGGTTCAGGGAAGGCCATCGTACCCTGTCTATCATACAGATTTAGCTTTTGGAGAGACTAAGATAAAGTAGTTGTGTATGTGTGTGTGTGTGTGTATGTATGAAAGATAGAGAGAGAGAGAAATGCTTGTAGCTTGACAGGTATAGCATGTTACCAGCATGGTTCCCTTTCAGTCATCAATCCCCTCAAAACCTTCATCATAGATTTCTGAATTCTATCACCACACACTTTCACTTCTTTTATAAAGAGTAACACACACAGAGAGAGGGAGAGGATTGAGGTGTTCAGTCCATCTATACACCCGAAATGCCCACAACAGCCAGGACTGAACCAAGCCCAAGCCAGGAGTCAGGAACTCCATATTCTTCTATTGGGTAGCAGGGATCCAAGTACTTGGACTGGCATCTGCTGCTTTCCCAGGCACATTAGCAGGGAGCTGATTTGAGAGTAGAACATCTAGGACTTGAACAGGCCATCTAATGTGGGATGCTGGCATCATAACCAGCAGTTTAACCTGCTGCTCTACAACACTAGCCCCTACTTTCAATTCTTTCTTTCAATTGAATGAATTCATAGATTTTTTTAAACTTCTGGCTTCTTTAATTCAAAATTTGTCATTGAGATATGTATACATTGCATATATATCACTAACTATTCTTTTCCGTTGCTGTAGAAAACTTATGCTATTAAAATATCATGATGTATTCCATTGTGTTCATATAAAGAATAAGTGATATAAGGAAACATCTTGTACTACAAACTTGTGTGACTCAATTTTATTTGGTAAATCTTCCCACCTTCATCCTCCTCCGCTTCCAGTTCTTCCCTATGCTCAGATAACTGCATGTGACTCAAAGGGAACGATTCATGTGAACTCCTTTGCACAAGTGTTCCCGATTTAATGTTATCAGCTTTTTATATAAGCACTCTTTAAAATTAAAAAGAACTCTTTAGAATAATCTCTGTATTTTAACAGAAAACATCTCCTGTGGAAGACAGCAATTTGATGATGGGGTGTGAGTATGATCTGATAAGACACCCGACACACCCACCCCACCTAATGTAAAGGGAGTTAATCTTTCAATATTCTTATCCTCTATTACAGTTCAGAAATAATTTCATAAACAGAATATCAAATGAAACCTTGACTTGAGATGACAGCATGCTATCAAAACCACTCCAAAGTCAGGTGTTCATTCTTGAACCTACTATTGAGATGATGCTGAAATAAAAAAGCACACACACACACACACACACAGGTACACTTAGAAATAAGATATTGTTCTTGAATCATGAAGTGTGCAGAAGGAAGAAAAACAGAACAACTACACATTCAACTTACTTGAATCTTATTCTAAAATCTTGAGCTTTTTATTCAGTTCCTCCCAAAGCTCATTGGTACATTAAAAGTATTGCAGGAATCTCAAGATGATTCCCCTGAAGAATACTGAATATATTGTCTAAATTCTCCCCCTTAGGGTTCATAGTTTTGAGTAAGCCTACTTTGTCTCAAGTCAGCATTTCTCATGCACATTTGGAGAGCCATATTCACTTTTGTCATAAAAATCAGATGGCCACGTGGGCTGATTTTCAGAAAAACAAGCTGAATATTCAATGATAGATGGGGTGATAGTTCTGTTTGCACATTTGAACTTTCCCATGTGTTGAAATCTCTGCTTTACTTTGTGATTTGGATAGCGATCCGGTCTCTCTGTTGATCACCATGATCAGCCAGGGAGGAAACGGGGACACTGCCCTCCAGTGAGAGCCATGGGGACATTTCAACACTTTCTTGAGCTTGGCTCATTTCAAATCAACAAAAACTGGACGTGGTTCATGCATAATAAATTCCTGCTGGGCTGCACGGTGTTTTCATGACTAATTTCCCTCACTAACCACAGCTTTGCAGCCTATGACCCTAAGGCAGAGGCATGCTCCATGAAATGTGGGCTTACAGTTGGATTGTGTTCTTCCTCCTCCACAAACTCGCTAGTGATTTTCTCACTGTCCAGGCAGAAAAGACTTTGAATGACTTCTGGAAATGAACCTGTAGGATTTTTTTGAAACATGAAAAGAATCTTTAACAAAGTAAAAAACTATAACAGTCGGGGCAGGCTTTGGGTCTCCTGGTTAAGTAGCTGGTGGAGGTGGTTAGGGCCAAGCATAGTATAAGGGTTTGATTCCCAGATCCTACTCCTGATACCAGCTTCCTGACAATAGATATGTTAGGAGGCAGCAGCTTATGACTCTAGAGGTTGGGTCCCTTCCACTGATGTGGAAGAGCTGGACTGAGTTCCTGGCTCCTGGCTTTGGGCACAACCCCATTCCTTCCTTTCAGGGCATTTGGGAAGTGAACCAGCACATGGAAGATCGCTCTCTCTCTCTCTCTCTCTCTCTCTCTCTCTCTTTCTCTCTACTTTAATTAAAATAATAATGAAGAAGATGTTACTCTCAAAACTATCTTGAGGAGTGGGTGTTATAGCCCAACAGGTTAAGCCACCACCAGGGACATCTACTTCTCATATCAGAGTGCTGGTTCAAGTCCTGGCAGCTCCACTTCCAATCCAGCTCCCTGCTAATGTGCCTAGGAAATGCAGAAAATGACCCAAGTACTTGAGTTCCTGTCACTCATGTGGGAGGCAGGGGTGAAGTTCCTGGCTCCTGGCTCCGGCCTGGCCCAGCTCTAGCTATTGCCACCATTTGGGGTGTGGCCCACCTGCGAGAAGAACCTCTCTCTCTCTTTCTCTGTCTCTCTCTCTCTCTGCCTCCCTTGTTCCCTGTTGTTCTGCCTTTCAAATACATAAATAGATCTTTAAAAAATAAGAACCATTTTAACATTTAAGTTTTCTTTAGAGAA
This sequence comes from Oryctolagus cuniculus, assembly GCF_964237555.1. Taxonomy (NCBI): domain Eukaryota; kingdom Metazoa; phylum Chordata; class Mammalia; order Lagomorpha; family Leporidae; genus Oryctolagus; species Oryctolagus cuniculus. Next base: position 146,050,738 of record NC_091434.1, read on the forward strand.
AAATCATTCTAGTGGGAATTCTGAGATTTGCACTGGCTATTGCTCAGACTCAGCAGAACAATCATCTCAGTTTAGGATGTCTAGATCTCTTGCTTAAGACTCAAGGGAGAACTTTAAATGGGTATGGGCCTGATCTCCCATGCTTTTTCTATTTTATGCCTAATTAACTTCTATTGATTCTGGATCTTTCTGCCAGACTCTTGTCTGGCATTTTCTAGTTGTTCCATTTTCTGTTACTTCTGATATGATAGAGATCTTCTGATATGATACTTCTGATATGATAGAGGTCTCTTGACCGTGTTCGATCTTGTTTAAAAAAATATCTGTGGCCAGTGCCATGCCTCACTAGGCTAATCCTCCGCCTGCGGTGCCAGCACTCTGGGTTCTAGTCCCCGTTGGGGTGCCGGTTCTGTCCCAGTTGCTCCTTTTCCAGTCCAGCTCTCTGCTGTGGCTCGGGAAGGCAATGGAGGATAGCCCAAGTGCTTGGGCCCTGCACCCGCATGGGAGGCCAGGAGGAAGCACCTGGCTCCTAGCATTGATCAGAGCAATGCACCGACCGTGGTGGCCATTTTGGGGGTGAACCAACGGAAGGAAGACCTTTCTCTCTGTCTCTCTCTCTCACTCTCTCACTGTCTAACTCTGCCTGTTAGACATTTTACAAGTACAATCTACCTTCCTTGACACCAGCAAAGTTCCCACCAAGTGGGGAATCACTGCCAATGAACATTTCTGTGCAATTTGTCCAAGAACAGAGCTGAAGTTGTCCTCAAGGTTCAAGGGACTCTCCTGAGATTTGTCACTTGCTTTTCCTTCATTTCTCTCCATGGCTCAAGCACTTTACCTTGTGGCCTTCCCAAGGGCTGCGAACCTCCTCAGGAGTCTGCTCAATGCAGAAGTGAGCTGCAGAGTTGAATGAGGGTGTGCTTAATTAATGCGAACATTGATTTTATTAATTTTATTTGCTGTTCTTTGAGATGTAGTGAGAACCTGATGGTTCACTCCCCAAGTGCCCGCAATGGTTCCCAGATGGAGCCAAAGATAGGACCTGTGAACTCAATTCAGGTCTCCCCAAAAAGTGCCAGGAAATCAGCTTACTGAGCCATCACTACTGCTTCCAAGGGTCTGTATTAGCAGAAAGCTAGAGTAGGAGGACACAGTGGAGGAGCAAGAAACACAAACCCTTAACTGACATCAAATGCCCAGCACCATTGCAAACTTTTAAAGTGTCTGTTGGCGTAGAAAAAAGCCAGAAAGTGGCTTGTACTTCCTCATCTCTTCTGTACAGCATTCAGACAAAATATGGATAGAAGCACCATTTTTTTCCCCAGGTTTAATATTCTTAGGCATTCGTTTTGCCCAATCCCAGGCAGGGCTAATTGCATACTCATCTGTCTTCAGAAACTCACCACTGTAAGTCTGTTATGTAGTGTTACTCTTCCTTTCCTCTATGTTTCTTTTTAAGATTTATTTTATTTATTTGAAAAACAGAGTTACAGAGAGAGGTAGAGACACAGAGAGAGGTCTTCCATCCACTAGCTCACCTCCCAGGTGGCCACAATGGCTGGAACTGTGCCGAACCAAAGCCAGGAGCCAGGAGCCTCCTCCGGGTCTCCCACATGGGTGCAAGGGCCCAAGGACTTGGGCCATCTTCTAATGCTATCCCAGCCATAGAAGAGAGCTGGTTCGGAAGAGGAGCAGCCGGGACTAGAACCAGCACCCATAAAGGATGCCGGCACTTCAGGCCAGGGCATTAACCCACTGCCCCACAGGGCCAGCCCCTCCTCTATGTTTTGAAGGAAATTCTTCCCTTCAAGCAAACTGATAGTTTCTGTCCCAGCAGCTATAAGAACTCTGGACCAAAAAGCACTGAAAGGGAACACATCGAATGGATCCCTCTGGGCAGCTTCTCCATCAGCTGTTGGATTGTGAACAAGCCTTGATGACACAATCACAAAGTGAAGATTTAGGAGTTTGCCGCTTTGGGGATACTCCCTGTGCCTGGAGGCCACACACCCGGAGGACAGGGAGCACAGGGAGAAGCGGGAGGAAGAATTTGGGGGTCGATGCCTTTACTGTATCCAGAACATCATTCAAGCAGGTGTCCAATGAAGCATTTTAATGGTGGGCTTTAAAGCAAACAAGCCTGCATTCCAGGGGTTCAGTCAGTGACTGGGAAGAGGGCACTGTGGCACAGCCCCATGGCACATCACAGCACTCCATGGGACAATCATTGAAACAGGCTGCATCCAGCTGTCCCATAGGGAAGGTGTCACTGATTCAAGTGGACAGGGGTACTTCAGAAAGTTTCTTGGAAAAGTGAAAGTAAAAGATAACTTTATTTGGGTACAATAATTTTTGAAATTCATGCATATTTTTCCTCATAATATGCATTTTCCATTAACAACTTTAAAAAATATTTATTTTTAGTTTTTGTTTATCTATTTTATTTATTTGGAAGGCAGAGAGACAGAACAAGAAAGACCGAGACAGACAGACCTCCCATCTACTGGTTCACTTCTCAAATACCTGCAACAGCTGAGGCTGGTCCAGGTCAGAGTCAGGAGCCTGGAACTTAACCCAGGTCTTCCTCATAAGAGGCAGAAATCAGAAACTTAAGCCATCACCTGCTGTTTCCCGGGGCATACATACATCAACATGAAGTTGGAATGGAAAGCTTAGCCAGGATTCGAATTCAGGTACTCTGATGTGGAACAATGCGACTTAACTGCTGCACCAAACGTGCAGTCCTTCCACGCACTTTTGAATGAAAACAAATGCATGGACTTTAACTTTTTTGCATCAATATGAACTTCTCATTGAATTCCATTTTCCAAGAACATTTTGAGGTTCCTTCATATTAAGGCAGTATTTGGATTAGGCCCATTGGGGCAACGGTTGGGTCGTGAGTGTAGAACTGAAGACTGCCTCAATGGTAACTGAGCCCTACTTTTGATAGGAAAAAGTTCAGCTTTCTATAAACCAGATGCTGGAGCAACATAACAGAAGCATTCCCTATGCTCCCCATTGCTAAATTGAAGTTAGTTGGGTAGGAGTATTCAGCCCCTTGGGTTAGCAGATATGATCTGTTTGCTTCCTCTGGTGGTTAGGATGTGGGGACGATGTGTGCTGAATCACACATCACTGGTACCATTCATAAACTTTTCCTGATGGTGTTCCTAGTGTCCTCATGCTTCTATTTCAGCATCTGTGAACAATTTAAATGTGCATTTTGCAATTTATTTTGTGTGGCATTTCTTCTTCTTTGCAACTGAAAGGAAACTCCAAGGGTGAGTGACATGGCTTCTCATTTTGAATCCTATTCTGTGTTTAGAATGGCACCTAATAAATAGCATAGCATCATATGCTTTCAACAATTTTGCTGTATTTGTGAATTGCATTCTGTCCTGTTTTGTTCAATCCTTTTTTCCTCTTAAGACATATTACAGTGATCTTGTAACCTGATTCTGTTACATTATTTATGTTCCTGTTATAGATAACCCAGGTCACTTTGAATTTGGAACATGTTTGCTGCCTACCGTTGCTTGTAGCTCTAAATGAGAATGTGTATGACAACTAATGCATCACTGATGAAAATGTCAAATTGCCTCTACAAAATATTACGTATGCCTGCAGGTGGGGGCATTGATTAATGAGCATTTTCTCCTTGATATGTCCCTAAAGATAATGGTACACTAACCTTTTAGTTTTATTGCTTAGTGTTTATTTGCTTAGGAATAATATGTAGTATTGAGATAAGATGGAAAATCTTTCTGAAGTCCAAGCAAACCAGAAACAAAAAAGTTTCATCTATCATCTGAGGTTAGTCTCATGGATGACAAAATTATAAACATTATATTCACACTGAGAAAAATTTTGCTTAAAAATAATTTTAGAGGTGACTTTTAAGATGATTTGTGCAAAATAGACAATGCTAGAGCATTTATTTCTTATAAAAATGTAGCAGGAAAATCAACTATTAGATGTATAAAGATGTATATTATTCTACATAGTTATATTTTAAAAATTGTTATTAAATATTTATTTATGTATTTACTTGAAAAGCAGAAAGAGAGAGAGAGAGAGATCCTTCATCTGCTAGTTCACTCCCCAAATGGTTGCCACAACCGGGGATGGGCCAGGCTGAAGCCAAGGCCAGGAACTCCATCCACTACTCCCTTGTGGATGGCAGGGGCTCAACACTTGGGCTATCTTCTGCTGCTTTCCCAGACATATAAGAAGGGAGCTGGATCAGAAGTGGAGCAGTTGAGACAAACTCAGTTACGGTATGGGGATTAACCCATTGCATTACAACGCTGGCCCCTCAAATTATTTCAGAAGAATAATTTATTCCCCAACATTCTTATTGTTTGTCTACTACAGGACAAGTGCTATTCCATGCCCTGGGGATACAAGAGTTATAAAACCTATCAAACTTCTTGCTCACAGAACTTTACATCTTTCCAAAGGGAGAAAATAAAATAGGCACCTCGCTATGGTGTTAATGGCACAGGTGAAATAGTCAAGCAGAGATGGGGTTGACAAAGTTGAGGTCTAGCACTCCATATATTTTCATCTCATTGAATTTGTAAAAATTCTCACTGAAGGTATTCAGAAAAAATATTAGGCTGGCGCCGCGGCTCACTAGGCTAATCCTCCGCCTGCGGCGCCGGCACCCCGGGTTCTAGTCCCGGTCGGGGTATCAGATTCTGTCCCCGTTGCTCCTCTTCCAGTCCAGCTCTCTGCTGTGGCCCAGGAAGGCAGTGGAGGATGGCCCAGGTCCTTGGGCCCTGCACCCTCATGGGAGACCAGGAGGAAGCATCTGGCTCCTGGCTTCGGATCAGCGCAGTGCCCCGGCTGCAACACGTGGGCCATAGTGGCCATTTGGGGGGTGAACCAATGAAAAAAGGAAGACCTTTCTCTCTGTCTCTCTCTCACAATCTAACTCTGCCTGTGAAAAAAATAATAATAATAATAATAAAATAAAATTTAAAAAATATTAACAAAATAAATGTCTTATTTGACAGTGCTAGAGTTGTTTGGTTTGTCTTTTTCTGGCTTTGGAATTTATTTCTTCTTTATTGATTTTCTAATGTTTGATTTAAAATTTCCATTCCATGACTCTTCATCATTTTCCTACTTGATTTGCCATTTGTGTTACTGTATTAGGGCAAAGGTTTCAAAATGTGTCAGTTAAGAGTAAAGCTGTTTGCCCATTTTGATGTGACTTGTACTTATGTTTCAATATTTAATCCTTTATATTCACACCCATATTTTGTGGTATATAACACTTTCTATAATTTCAAGATTAAAAATTATTAGATCGGTGTTTTGGGACAACAGGTTAAGCCACCACCAGCAATGCCAGCATCCAATATGCCCAATGGTTCAAGGCTAAGCTGTTCCACTTCTGATCCAACTCCTTGCTAATGCAGCTCAGAAAGAAGCAGAAATGGACTCTTGCAACTGATGTGGGAGACCCAGATAGAGTTCCAGGTTCCTGACATCATCCTGGCCCAGCCCTGGCCACTGTGGCCACTTGGAGACTGAAACAGCAGATGGAAGATGTTTCTCTCTCTCACTCTCATTCTCTCTCTCTCTCTCTCTCTCTCTCTCTCTCTCTAACTCTTCCTTTAAACCAAATAAATAATCTTTTTAAAAAGAAGAATAAAAAATAATTTGAGATTATTTAGTACATCTAAGGCTAGGTAGCCATTAACCTAACAAATCCCAGATTTTCAAGTCTGCAAATATTTCAATGAAATTGACATAGGTGCATTAAAATAGGTTGGAAATCATAATCTAGAGTTCATGTATCCTTTACTATCATTAAGAATTATTAAGATTAAGATTTTCCTATAAATAGGACACTAGGACAATATAACTTTTTACATATCAAGCCATCCTATAAAAAAGGTATCAGATAAATATATCTTTTCATACATTACACAATATGCAAAAGTGTAATTCATGACCTGACAAGTATTTTTGGTGGAAAGGAGCAAAACACTTCAAACAAAGGGTCATATTACATTTTTGGCAATATATTGTTGGTTTCACATGACGTGGCTTGTTTTGATCCTCTTCTCACTGTTGGAGAATAACGTGGCTTGCCCTGTGAAATCTGGTATCATCTTGGACAGCAGTAGGTGTGGGAGTATTATACTTTCTTCTTCCTGATAATTTCACTATGTCATTTTAGGTATGCAAAGCAGATGTCTCTTAAAATTCCACAAGTTTAAGAGAACTTTCTTGTCCTTGTTCATAAATTTGTGAATAGTTCATGTGCTTACAGTACACATACCAATTATTTGAATGAAGAAAAGCCAAACCATTTTTTACCTCTAATAGAAGTGGAATATACGGAAACCAACCAATCATCTTTACCCACACCACCGAAATCGTTATAGATAACCAATACCTTTGGTTGAGGTGTGCTAGCTCTACTCTATTTTTTTCCATTGTTGAACAAAATGTGATTGTGAATTTTCTACTGTATCAAGTATTTGTGGAAATAAAATGCTCCCAAGCTAAATAGCATTGGGCCCTTCTTGAGCACTTTTTTCTCAATACAATCCAAAGTTATAGCAATATGCTACACATATTCTACACAATGTCCAGAATCTATAACCATATCTTAGGGTTTAGCCCTTATAAATTCCTTCCATGAATTGTCCCATAATATCTGATAATCATTTCATCTGCTATGAAACATGCTTCAAAGATACCAAATTGCATGCATGACTTTTACACACATGACTTTTTATTTATCTTCAATATGTTCTTGTCATTTATTATTATTGCAAAAATGTATATTTTTCAGTCCCTGGAAATTATTTCTTTACGTTGCATTTTTTGATGATACATGTACCAAAATCTTCTCATATTTCAGGTATAAACATTTCTCCAAAAATCATCATCACGTTGGAATACTCCTATAAATCCCTCATTTTCTCAAACATTCAGAGGTGGAGGATTTGAGAGCTGATTTATAAACAGGTGGTGAATCATATAATATTTGCCTCTTACCTGGTGATTTCTACCTAACTTTTTTTTTGCCTTGCAAATACATAGGAATATCAAATCGTGACATCAACCTCTTCACCCTTATCCATACTTCCTATTTCTTTTTTTTAACGATTTTTATTTATTTATTTGACAGGTAGAGTTACAGACAGTGAGAGAGAGATACAGAAAGGTCTTCCTTCCGTTGGTTCTCTCCCCAACTGCGCCGATCCAAAGCCAGGAGCCAGGTGCTTCTTCCTGGTCTCCCAAGCAGGTGCAGAAGCCCAAGCACTTGGGCCATCCTCCACTGCTCTCCCGGGCTTCAGCAGAGAGCTGGACTGGAAGAGGAGCAACCGGGACTAGAACCTGGCGCCCATATGGAATGCTGGCACTGCAGGTGGAGAATTAACCAAGTGAGCCACGGCGCCGGCCCCCATACTTTCTATTTCTTCAGTGAGGTCAGATATCTCAGGGTTCAGTTGGAGAGGACATGTAAGATCTTTCACTACTGGCTGATGAGTTCCACAAGCAGTGACTTCATCATATTAAGTTATTCACTATAGTAGAATTATTAGGATGACAGGTACTTTGATATTCTCATCTTCAGAATATTCATTCAAAAGTGCCTCAATTTTTCCTAGTTTTAGTGCTTGAACATATTTTCTTGGCATCAGCAGCAAGAAGCAATTTAAAATAATAATCTGATGATTCATAAAGTATTAAAATGCATTCCTCCAAATCATACATTTGCTTTTCCAATGTAGCTCTAGAATAATACAAATACATACTACATATTATGGCCATAACTATTTGTAAAAAACACTTTAGTACAACCTTCAATAAATCTGTTCCATGGGCTCCTCTACTCTGGATAAGTGCTAACATCACAATAATGAGCATAAGAACTGTTTAGGAAAAGTATGAAAACACAAGTCTCAATTTGTTAATGAACAATTACATGTAAAAAATATGTTACAGCTTGTGAGGCAAGCATGCAGTACACTGCACATTACTATGCAGTGGACATTGTCCTAGTGTTTTATTTATGGCACAGCTATTTTCAAACATTGATCACTTGAAATACAGTGCATTCATTGAAATAAAATGACAATCTAGTTCAAGAAAACACTTTTATGAGTGCATTTCTTACATTACATATCAGTCATGTACAGAATATTATATTCAGCTGAACATTTAGTTAAAATAGCTTTTGCAGTAAAGTTTGTTTATATCTTTTTCACAATGAATTAAAAATATTTTCAGGGCCAATGTTGTGGTGCAGCAAGTTAAGCCAGTTCCTGAGATGCCAACATCACTTATAAGTGCCAGTTCGAGTCCCAGCTGTTCCACTTTCAATCCAGTTTCATACTAATGTACCTGAAAAAGCAGTGGAATATGGCCCAAATACTTTGGCCCCTGACACACATGTGGAGACTTGTATGGAGTTTTAGAGTCTTGGCTTTAGTCTGGCCTAGCCCTGGCCATTGCAACCAACTAAGGTGTGAACCAAGGATGGAAGATTCTCTCTTCCTCCCTCCCTCCTAACCTCCCTTTTTCTCTCTCCTCTTCTCTTCTATGACTCCGCCTTTCTAATAAATAAATAAAGATTTAAAAATGAAATTTAAAATGTTTTCAAATGCTCCTAATAGTCACCTATTTTTCCAAAAATAATAGAACTCTAAAAACATAATACTTTTTTCAAAGTTACCATATTTGTTGCTTAATTTAACTTTTGTAGATGTCCTAAGTATAGGACTATGGGTCAAAATGAGTTATCTGTAAAGTAGTGTAGAAAAGGGAAGCAGACGGAGCTTTTTAAATATTTTCAAGGCTATGCCATTAATTCAGGAATCCCATCCTGTCCTCCAGAGTGCAAAAAAGAACACAGTATCTTTAATCAATACTGCATTTGAGTTTGTTAGTAAGCTGAATAGCTGTAAGTTTAAAAAAATTACATTTTAGACACAATAGTGCCCTAGATCATGTTTACCAATTGGCATATAAATCACGCAATTTCTTGGTAGTTTTCCATTTCTCTGGTATGATTTACAATCTCATTTCATGAGAACAGCACTAGATTTACAATCATTTCTAACTGGCATAATCCCAGGTTGTTTTTTTTTTTTTAATTTTCTGGTTTTCTGATCTTGAAAAACATTGTATATGCTGTGGGTCTGATTTCCTCATATGAAAAACAAGAAAATAAAACTGCCTGTTTTATGGTTTTGTAATTGGGATAAAATACAATCATTTATGTGAAAGCCCTTGAAAAGTAAGTTATTATTAAACTGTAAAAACATTACAATTTCATACGGAATCCTTCCTTTGGACTTAAAGAATTCTATGAAGTTATATTAGCTTCTGCTATTTCCAGTTTCCAATATAATTGCAGCCTGCAACTTTGGTCTGATTTTCTCCAGAAGCAGCAGAGTTTTGGTAGCTACTTTATTTTGAAAAGGTCAAAGATCACAGAAAAACCTTTTTTGCATAGTAGCTCCAGATTCCCTGGGAGAAAAAGAATTTCCATCTGGGAAACGACTCTGCAATCACTTCATTTCCTTCAGGACTTATCTAACTGAAACTTCTGCTCTCTCTGCTCCCTGGGAGAGCTTGGGGAGTCCAGTCTATTCCAATTCAGTGGGAAGTGCCTTGGTGGGTTATTTTCTCCAACAGATTGCATTTTTCTGCATGTCAAATGTAGTCACGAAGAACCTGAAATTCTCCAATTGTGAAAACATATATGTGATGTGCCATGATTAGCTAATAAGTAGGAAGGAAGGAATTTACTAATATTTGGAAATCACTTATTTAGTTCAGATAAATTATCAAATTTTCTATTTGTTCTCCTGAGTGGGAGAAAGGGGTGGTTACAAATTATTGCATCTTGATGGGTGGTTGTAACAGAAAAAGACTGAAAAACACTGGTTTAGAGCAACTGGTAATTCAAGTTTTTCCTGTAATGCTTATTTCTGGGGGCACCTCAGGACACCCAGGTATAACTGAGCCCCGAATATTGGTGGGGTAAAATATAGAATACGAGAGCAAGAGAAATAGTAGCAACTTTCACCTTTGTAGGCCGGCTGAATGCTAGGTGTGATTAGACTTGAATGCAGAGACCAGAGGGCTACCGGATTAATTCTTCTGGTCCTTTCAGCATCAAAAGAATTATCTGCACCAGGAGTCTCTCCTACCACACTATCTCTTAAATCGATTTTACTTAGACTTTCACCACCAATCCCTGCACTTGACCCCAACTGTTCTTGCTGAAGAGACTAATGATTTCTAGATTGATAAATTCAGTGATTGATTCTCTGTCCTCACCATACTTGATTAAGTGTTGGACAATCTTCCTTCATTGGGCGTTTGGTGCACCACACTAACTTGGCTTCCTTCCTCTCCCCAGACTTCTTTTCTCTTTCCCCAGTCCCACAAGACTGATCAACAGTCAGTCCTCCTTGACACCCTGTGCTGTTCTGTCTTCACTCATTAGCTCATCACCTCTAGTATCACAGCTTTCAATAATACACATAGGCTTACAAATCTCCCATCTTCCCTGCTTGATCTCTCATGCATTCTGCATTCAGATATCCAGCTGTTGACTTTACTTCTCCATGCAAACATCTGATCGATATCTCAAACTTACCACCTCCCAAACCCAAAAGGATTGTCCAGTCATTACTACAAACTCATGCAGCCTGAATTTCTTCATCTCAATAAATGGCTAGGCTATTCACCTGATTGGTTAAACCAAAATCAATGTGATCATTCTCACTTTCTTTTTCTGGCATCAGAACTCATATCTAAACCGCTAAGAATTAGAAGACCAGAATGACATTTTCACACTACAGCAAAGCAATAATCATATACCAGAAAAGATAGTTTTTTCTGTAAATAAGGACATACTTCAGAAAAATCAAACACCTTAGATAGTATACATCACCCATATTCCAATTGGAGGAGATTTTTTTAATTACTCTAAAATCCTCAGAGTGGGCATATAGTGCAGCACTTAAGTCGCCACTTGGTATACCTGCATCCCATTTCAGAGTACCTGGGGTTTGAGTCCCAGCTCCTCTGCTTCCAATTCCAGTTACCTGCTAAAGCACACCCTGAGAGCCAAAAGCCCAGGTGCTTAGGTCTGTACCACCTACATGTGAGATGACTGAATTCCTAGCTCCTAGCTTCAAACTGGTCCAGGCATGGTGTTCTATGCATTTGGGGAAAAAAAATCAGTGAACCGAAGATTTTTATCTGTCTCTCTGTCTTTCAAATAAAAGAAAAATACATAAATAAAAATGTTAAATAACTAAAGACCTAGAAGTCTTTAGATGGAGGAAGAGCAAGTAAGCGAGGACATTTCATCCCTGAACCTTTCTGTCAGCCTGTCCATCTACACATATGCAATTATATCTAAATGAATATTGATTGATTCTAGAATGGCCCACTCATGAGGGAAAAATTAGGATTTGCCTCAGAAACAATTTGTAAAGTAATGCAAAAAAATGGCTGCATATTCTTCTACTTTCTTGAATTCTTTCATTTATAGACACCTCATGGAAGTTACATCTTGTAAGTATGGATCTTTTCTGAACTTCCAAAGTTTAACTCACAGCTGGGATTTAATACTAAGCTCTTTACAGCTGTCATGTCTTTTTACCTCATAATAAATCCATGGCATTGGTACCATGACTGTTCTGCTTTTATAAATAACAAATGATGGCACAGAAAATAGGTAAAGGTGTTAGAAATGCCTTTGACAGAAGCATACTTCCAACATCACACATAGGTCCTTACCCTATTGCAAGCCAAGCTTTTCTAAACATACAAATATTCTGAAGATACAAGGCATATATTAGATACATGGTGCATGTATCAAAGTTTTCAATAAATATGAGTGTAAACCTTCATTTTAACCATTTGTTCAATAAATAAGAGTTTCATGATATTAGGGCCTATGAAAGGGTCTTTATAGGCACTGTTTACTGTAATCTTTAGGGCTTACTAGAAGGTCTGGAGGCATTGGTGCTACATGAATATCTGTTGACTACAAGAAAACTCTGTGCTGATCTATGAAAATTAAAAAACAAAACTTATTTTCTTCTAAGAGCTAGAAACTTGGCTAGATTGTAAGATTGAGTGACAAATATACATAAGACACTGTTACCTTGTTCATTAATGCTGTGACTAGAAAATTGCAATTGCACCATCTCCTTGCACCATTTTCATTAGCCTTGACAACACTCATGAGATCTCTGTTTACTTTGTAACCATCTGCTCACTATCCAATCAATTATTGGACATCATCTTGATCACCTCTCCTGATCATCCTTTTGCCCTTAAACTTCGAAATCAGCCTGCTGATATACATACCATACACAAATTTGACTAATAATTATAACATATAGCCATGGATTAAAATCATTAACAAACTGGTTTTCAGAGATGTTTGTTCACTTGTAAGGCAGAGGGAGCAAAAGACAGAGAAAGAGGGAGAGAAGAGAAGCAATGAACCTGTAATACCTACAACATTTCTACATCTGATATAGCAAAAGAAAGAATAAAACTTGTTACTTACATTAAAGTCTTTGATGTTGAATTAGATAATTATTTTTCCCACCAAGTGAAAAAAAAAAGGGAATGAAAATGTTGTGAAAGAAAATGGTGCAGATTTTTATTTCAATGCTACTTAGCCAATCATCTCACTATTATAATAAAATTACATCCAGGAGACCCAAAAGTTCTCACCTTCTACCTGTGCACCTAGACCAGCTGCCATGCATAGCATGAAGTATTTTCCAAGAAAATATTTTATTATTTCATTCTCAAAGTTGTTTACAACTTGTAAGTTAAAGTCTTGGCCACTTGCATCTTTAAACTCCTAAAGTAAGTCTACTGGAAAGCAGGGTACAGATTTTACATAAGCCTATTCTTTATAAGTTTCACTATTACTATATTGTATATAAAGTATGCATGCACTGTATGGATGCACCATATCAACAGAGAACTGCAAGCAAATCATAGTGAAAATCTAAATATTTTATTCATTTAAATTTCTTTTAAAAAAAATGTTTTGCATGTGCATTTTTTTCTTTTTTTCTTTTTTTTTTTTCTTTTTTATTTTTTGACAGGCAGAGTGGACAGTGAGAGAGAGAGACAGAGAGAAAGGTCTTCCTTTGGTTCACCCTCCAATGGCCGCTGCGGCCAGCGCGCTGCGGCCAGAGCATAGTGCTGATCCGATGGAAGGAGCCAGGTGCTTCTCCTGGTCTCCCATGGGGTGCAGGGCCCAAGTACTTGGGCCATCCTCCGCTGCACTCCCTGGCCACAGCAGAGAGCTGGCCTGGAAGAGGGGCAACCAGGACAGAATCCGGCACCCCGGCCAGGACTGGAACCCGGTGTGCCAGCGCCACAAGGCGGAGGATTAGCCTAGTGATGCATGTGTATTTTTATCACTCGTAAATACAAATCATCTTTCTTAAAATTCTGAGCCTTTTCTATAACCCACTATTATTGATGATATTTCTACTAGGCACCAGGGTGAGTAGGTTCTACACACCAGGCTGAAGGGTAGATCAGAACTTAGAAGAGTATGTTATAGACCAATTGGTAAAATCAAGCATGTGAAAACTGGACCAGAGTATGTAGAAGAAAGTACATTTCCTGAGAAAGTTTTTCTATGAATGACATCTCTTTCCACACACAGGGATAGTGATCAACATTTTCCAATGAAGTCTGGTGAGAGGTAGGGTGACCACTCAGAACTTAGTGTGTGATCAGTGTCATTGAGAGAATACTGGACCCAGGAAACCTTGAGGATACAGCCGATCATTGCTATGATTCTAGGATCAGTATGGGTGCTATGAGGTTCGAAACAAACGAGATTCTTGTCACAAAGGACATGTGAGTTTCCCAGAAACCTAAAGTAGGTCATGCATTAGAGGGTGCTGTTGGTGGTGTGGAATGGCAGAGAGACCCATGGGACATGATAGCTTTCTGAGGGCTTCATAAGGATTGGCAAATCTGCTTCTGAAAGAGAAGCTTAGCTACTTGCCTCAGTGAAGTACAAGAGCCCAGGATACTCCCCAGAGAACCTCTGAGGGATCCCACTAGAGAAAAAGATGATTTTCAATGTTTTCCAGGCTCAGCATCAATTCACAATAAAACCAATCACTTATCAGTTTAAGTAGAATCCTTCCCATTGCTTTTGGCTTCTTTCCTCTCCCACTTGGAGGCAGGCAGAGCAGGAAACCCTCTGTCCAAATGCCAGGGGCTACCAGCTGCTGGCAAAATGGAAAAGAAGTAATTTCTTGTCTTGGAGATTAAGAGTCGAGAAAAAACTGGGACTGGATATTTTTCATTTATGATTCAGTATTCTCTTTGCTAAAAGAGATTATAGGAAATTCAACTACTAAAAACCTAACAGAACATCCATGAGGCCTGAGCAAATTTCACCCAGTATCATTAGGAGAATTTTGGCTGTCATATTTGTTTTGATGGGAAAAGGACAAAAATAAAGTGGTATCTTTATTATAGCCTACATACTTGTGATTCTCTGAGATTTATGCCCAATAATATACTTCCTCTCTCTCTCTTTATATATTATATATATATTACACATATATTATATATTATTACTATATTATTAATAATATTATTAGATTATTATATATTTATTATTATATTATTAATTTATATAAATATATTATATATTTATATATTATATATAAATATATATTATATTATTAATTTATATAAATATATAATTTATATATAGTACAATATATATATAGAAAGAGATATTCTACATATCCTTTCTGAATGTGACTTTCATGAGACTATGAAATCACATGACCTAACATGAACAGATGACACCTACAAAATATTACACTAACTCTGAACATCCTCTGACTTATTTTTATGCTTGTTTCTTTCAAAAATATTATAAAAGACTAGTTAATTGATGAATACCAATTTTAATATCTGATGTGTTTTGTTTGTATTTATCTAAGTTTGTATATTTGTAGGTTTTCAGTTGTTTGTAGCATCTAAAGAATAAAGTATCTTAAGGAAGAGTGCAACCACATTGCTGTATTTAGTATTTACTAGCAAATAAGACTTGCATGTGAGATTTGAAGGACTATTAATTCCAGAAGTTAACATAATTATTTGATGCTTTGTAAAAAATCTAATATGCTGTTCATATCTATTTTAACATACTTTTAAGACATCCTTCTTTTATGCATGTTTACTTAATGCCACTAAAATGTGCGTTATACTGCTAGCAAACATTCATAGTCATTTACTTGGTAGAGTCTTCCATAAATTTTTCATGGCTTAGTGGAAGAAAAGTTTTCTAGTTAAGCAAACAAATATGGATATGAACAGAAATTTTGCCTTCTCATGGCTATTTAAAATGGCTTTGAACTTCAGTTTATTCATCTGGAAAATAATAGGAAAAATAATATCAACCCTTTAGAATCGCAGAATCACAGATTGCAATGTAATATACAAGCTATCTTTGTTAATTCCTGAATAATAAATACAATTTTAAAACTTCCTGTTCCCTTATTTGTTTATTCCATAGGTAATGAATGAGTTATGCAGCAGGCACTGAATATTCTAAATCAGACTTATAGGCTATAGTCTGGCTTCTTTCCCGGGGTTTTCTCTGCTTCTTCTTACTCAGATTAATATTGAAGAAATTCCTGTGGTCATAACTAAGTCCATATTTCCCTTTGTTCTTCCTCTCCTACAACATTATTTTTAAGCAATGATTTCTCTGTATTTTCCAAAGGAAGGCATAGAATTTGAAGCATCAAATCTATAATGAGATGACTCCGAGTGAACTCCACCACTGACAAGAGGTAGAGGTTGAAGCTGTTTTCTTAGTTCCGTTTATTTACAAACTCAGGTCAAGTATTCTGACATCCATAGTGTAGGGTTGCCCAAATAGATAATGGAACCCTCTTCCATCATTGCAAACCCCATGGGGCAGAGTTTCATCAGCTACACTGTATGGCAAATCCCTTCCATGAGGACAGTTTACATTATGCTGACTTTCAAAGAGGCTGACATGGTGCTTTGAAGATACAAAGGGAAAAGGAAATGGATCCACAATAAGTGATTTCCCGGTATTTAACCTTGGGGTATTTTAATTTATCCATTCACAATTTCTTGTGTGCATTGAAGGTAAATGTTTCTTCCAGAATAGTGGTTTCTAGATGATCAACAAAGTCATTAATGCTTCTATATTCACTGATTAACAAAGTTTATGTGTGTAGTAGTTCTACACACTATTGTATAATTTTTACACAAAAGTTGCCATCAACAATTAATCATTTTTAAGTTAAGAAGTGTGTACTTGGGGCAAACATTGTGGTGTAGATTAAGCCTGTGCTTGTGGTGTACAGGCATCACTTTCCATCCAGCTTCCTGCTAATGCCTCTGGGAAAACAATGGAAGATGGCCCAAGTTCTTGGGCCCCTGCACATATATGGGAGATGCAGAAGAAGCTCTTGGCTCCTATCTTCAGCCTGGTTGAGCTCTGGCCATTGCGGCCATTAGGGGTGTGAACCAGCAAATGGAACTCTCTTCTGCTCTCTCTCTCTCACTCTCTCTCTTTCTTCTTCTTTTTCTTCCTCTTCTTCTTCTCCTTCTCCTTCTCTATTTCTACTTTTATAAATAAATTAATAAAATATAAAAAGTATGTATGTCTCAAGTTATCACAAAATGGGAGAAATACTTTCTAATTCAATAACTTATTATTACAAATGTATTTGATTAGTATTAAAAATTAGCCTGGAATTTTAAACTAATTCTACCCAAAGCAATTCCTTGTGCTTGGCAGGAAATATTGAGTGGTGGGTTATAAAGATGTAATGACTTTTTCCCAGTAAAATATAACACAAATTGCTATAATTATTTTACTTATTTATTAATGTATTTACAATTTTTTCCAGAAATGTACCAAATCACTCAAAAAGCAGAAATTTATAGTGGTCAACAAAACAAAATTAGATATACTTGATCTCAAGACCTCATTCAATAGGGCAGGCTTTGGGCACATATGTGTGTGTGATCTGTCTCCATCTGTGTGTGTGTATGTATGTGTGTCTCCCTCTCTCTGTCACTCTGCCTTTCAAATGCATAAATAAATAAATTTCTTAAAGAAATACTATGTTCAATATCCAATGTGTTTGTGTATATTAGAAATAAACAATTGAAAGAGTGGCAACATTGTGAATCTAAAATTGAGTTAACCTTAACGAAGATAAATGATTGTAGAGGAAAGACTACTGATGATTAAGCAATTCAGCAAATATATGTACACAGAGACATACCCACATTTTATAGACACTTTCAAAGTCTTTCTAGGAATAATTATGCAAGAAATTTCCGAGGCAAATATTAATACTTATAACTGTATAGGAATTAATGTATGTTTTCTGTGTGTGAAAAGTATCACAAACACTAGAAAATAAAAACAATCAAAAGCTAATTTTATCAATTTATTTCAAGCAATAAGTTCTTAGGTCTCTGGAAACACTCACAAAACAAACAAAATTTGACAATTACTTCAGGTTTAAAATTTAATGAAAGACAATAATAAATATTCCCCTATATTAGCTACAAAGCAATAAATATATGAAAAATATATTAAAAACACAAACTGAGGTGAAAATTTTTATTTGCATTACATTGATAACATTGTGATAAGGTTGTGCAGGACACAGAGGAAAGATCAGCCTCCTACACTTCAAGTTGAGGGGATAACATAGAAGGTGAAACTTTTCAAGGGGACCAAAGACCAAAAAAATGGCGAACTTCACCAAAAGCCATAAAGATGCCATAACGCAACAATCCTAATTCCATATATTTAGGCTTATAATGTTGACCAACAGGAATAATTGTATGTATTATTTATAATTACTATTAAAATATTGCTTTTGATCAGCATTTATGGTCATGGGAATATGTAAACATTGTATTGTTCACTTTGAAATGAGAAAAAATGTACTTAGAATGATCTGATAAAAAATAAGATAATGCACCTACACGTGCACACACACACACACAAAGGGAGAATTCACACATGTCCCTGACAGTTTTTATGTCAGGGTGATAGCATGGGCATTTTTAATTTTTCTCAGTATTATTGTATGAGGCAGCTTCAAAGAGTTAGTAAGCAGTGGAATGAAAGGATAAGTTTATTGTAGGACAAACATTTTTGAAATGGTACAGCCTTGCATTTTCTCATTGCTGGAGTGGAACTGGTAAGGGAAAGAAAACAAGATACAAATGAAGCAAAGATGTAGCCAGTTAATTTCTACCATGAACTCTGAGCACCTGAACACAAGCCAATATCAGTATCCCACAGATTCTTTCTGTTTGCTCTTGGATCAACTGTATTATAGGCTTGCCTGTTGGAAAATCTTAGTGAGACAAAATCTATCTGTAGCCTTCCATAATTACAAACACATCTATGTGCCTGCTGCTCTCCTTGTATGCAGGGATCATACAAAAGGTGATGTGTGCCCAGCAGTTCTTTCGACACTGCTGAACATACAAAGGTTGTTCTTGCTTTACATCTGAAGTTTTTGAAAGCTGTGATTTGTGATTCTGCATTTTTACTTTGTGAGATAGTTCCATATGTACCCCACTTCTACTTTCTGTACCTCAGAGTTGATGTGTTGACTGCTCGGTTCTTCATATTCCATTGCTCTGTGTTAAGAGGAGCTAGGTCAGTGTCTTCTTATAGCATTCCTTTCAAGACCCTGGAATCCTCTTGCCTCAAACTGTTTTCCATAAATAAGAATTATTTAAGAATCCAAGAGAAGGACTTTCCCATTTTACTATGGTCTTGGTTTCTTGTTTGGTAGATGGTTAGTTTATGTGGCTAAATTTTGGGTTAACTTTTTGGTATTTAGTGTTAACATGTGACTCATAATTGTCTTGGATTTGAAAAGATAGAGTATATGAAAGAGCTATTTTGGAAGTGTTACATAGTATGACATAGTAACAATGGAAAAAGGCAAAAAGGTTACATGGCATGACATAAAAAGAAAGAATAATATTTGCCAAGATACAAAAGAAAGTAGAATCATATTGGTGATAATACATCTTAACAGAAGGACGTACCAATCAATGTTTTCAATTATCCAAAATTCTTCCATCTGGTACAATTCTGGCAAGAAAATAAATAGTAAGGTGGAGTACTGAATCTCATTTTACAGAGTTAATAATAATAACAATAATGAAGTGGAGTGAAAAAATTATTCTTGTGTGCTCATATCTTTTGCAATAGCTACAGCTGGGTTCTATCTTTTAGTGTGTATATTATTTAAGAATTCTATTTCTATAAACTTTGGTCATGTAGTTTTCCTACATCTGGTTCTATTTGGCACTTGCAATGGAGAGTGTATACAGGGTCAGGTGAACATTAGTACCCATTTATAATGAGAGAGTGTAGATCTATAAATATGCATATATACGTTTTCATGCATGATTTAATTGCAATTTATATTGCTTAGTGTCTATCAGTCTGATGAGAAATGGTGTTGAGTAAAATGGTTAAACTTGTAAGATGTTATTTTCATTCTGAATCTCAGTTTTGGTTGCTTGATTTCCATTTTTTCAATCCACTAGATGTACAAGGGATTTCAAGATAGTCTTGGAAAAATGGAATTAAAAGATAAGTTTATTTTGGTGCAAGAAAATGCTGAAATCCATGTATAGATTTTCATGATGAACATTGTCCATGAACTTTTGAAGACCCATTGTATGCATGAATTCAAATTTTTGCACTCAAATAAATTTATCTCTTAATTCCATTTTCCACATACTTTTTGGAGTATGCTCAAATCAAATCATTTTAAATGTTATATATACTTTTATTCTGTTACTTAGAACTAATTAGAAAGCAGTTTGATTAGAGAAGAGGCTAGGACTTCAAACTTTGGTTTAATCTGTACTTCTGTGTGCATAACTAAGACTCTCATTGATTCAGCTAACTCAGATGAAAACTCAGTCTAAATACAGTGTTGTAGGCTGATGGTAAAGATTTGAGGAGATAATGCAGTAAAATGCCAGGTCAATTTGTGGCAGGAACTAAGAAAGTTCCAATTTCATCTACCTGCTCCAAAAATCCACTTCATGTTATTTGTCACCATATAGATGAACCTGGAAAACATTATGCTAAGTGAAATAAGCCAGGCACAGAAATCAAATAATGCATGTACTCATTTATATGCAAAGTCTAAAAACATCGGACTCAGAACAGATGATACAAGGCTAATAGACAGGAGCTGAGAGTGGATGAGCCGTTTGGTTATGCAGGATCAGCGAATTCTGGAGATCTGAGGTACAGCATGGTTAGTAACTGCCTCATGTTACAGAAGTTTGGGAAAGCAACTGTAGAAACTGGCTTAAACACGTTATTTGACTTTACTTTCCTCACTTAAAAAATGACAATAAGGGGCGGGTGCTTTGGCATAGCAGGTAAAGCCACCACCTGCAGTGCCAGCATCCCATATGAGCACCAGTTCATGTCCCGCTGCTCCACTCAGATCCAGCTCTCTGTTTATGGCCCAGGAAAGCAGTAGAAGATGGCCAAAGGGCTTAGGCCCCTGCACCCATGTGGGAGACCCGGAAGAAGTTCCAGGCTCCTGGCTTCAGATCTTCGGATCGGTCCAGCTACCACCATAGTGGCCATCTTGGGAATGAACCAGTAGATCGAAAAGATATCTCTCTCTCTCTCTCTCTCTCTCTCTCTCTCTCTCTCTCTGCTTCTGCCTCTGTAACTCTATTTTCAAATAAATAAATAAATATTTTTAAAAATGATGATTAGAATTCTTCCTCTTAGCAGAGTTCTTTGGATCCCCTAAATAAAGAATCATATCATCTGCAAAGAGGGGTAGTTTGACTTCTTCCTTCCCAATTTGTATCCCTTTAATTTCTTATTCTTGCCTAATGCCTCTGGCTAAAACTTCCAGAACTATATTGAATAGCAGTGGTGAGAGTGGGCATCCCTGTCTGGTACCAGATCTCACCAGAGAGCTAATCCTAACGTGCCTTCTCATTCCATTTTCAAACTAAGAGAGGGCTAGCATTGTGTCACAGAGGGCAGAGTGTGGATCCCCTGGCCCCTGTGACTATACAATAGGGCAGGAGTTGTGGCTGGGTCTTCGGGCAATCACTGTGTCTGGCTTCAGAGGCTCTGAGTTCCCTGATTGCCTGGGAGGAGGGGGTTACCATCGCTGAGGGCTATGCACTCACAGTGAGGCACTTGCAGAACATTTGTGTGGTCCCTGAGCCTGAGAGGGAGGGGCACACTCACAGTAGGCTCACCCAGGCAGTAGGTTCACCTTGGCGGAGAGGGGCTGAGGTGGATGATTAGCCTAGTGAGCCGCGGCGCCAGCCCTGCAAAACATTTTGACAAAATCCATCGAATTTTATAAAATATGTATGCAGAGAAGATATGTGGCCTATGGTTAAGATGTTGATCTGGGGGCTGGCACTGTGGTATAGCGGGTAAAGCCAACATCACCGCCTGAAGTGCCAGCATCCCATATGGACACCAATTTGAGTCCCGGCTGCTCCACTTCCGATCCAGCTCTCTGCTATGGCCTGGGAAGGCAGTGGAAGATGGCCCAAGTCCTTGGCCTTGGGCCCCTGCACCCACCTGGGAGACCCAGAAGAAGCTCCTGGCTCCTGGCTCCTGGCTCCTGGCTTCAGATTAGCGTAGTTCTGATTGTTGCAGCCAATTGGGGAGTGAACCAATGGATGGAAGACCTCTCTCTCTCTCTCTCTCTCTCTCTCTCTGCCTCACCTTCTCTCTCTGTGTAACTCTGACTTTCAAATAAATAAATAAATCTTTAAAAAAAAAAAAAGATGTTGGTCTGGTATCAGAGTGTCCGGCTTCAATTCCCAGCTCTGGCTCCCAATTCTAGTTTCCTGCTAATACAGACCCTAGGAATGAACAGGTGATGACACAAGTAGCCAAGTATCTGCCATCCATGTGGGTGACATGGATTGCGTTCAAGGCTCCCAGCTTTCTCCAGGCCAATCCTGGCCATCAAGGGCATTTTGGTACTGAATCAGTGAGTGACCTATCTGTCTTTTGTCTCCATCTCTGTCTCTCAAATAAGTTTAAAAACCTGTACATACTTTTATTTACACCAATATCACAGCTAAGAATTTGCCTGTTATGTACATTGCTAGCAAATGTTTAAAGACCTATGCAGTATTGTTCCTAATAGCCAACTACTAGAAAAAAATCAACCGAAGTATTCAGCATTAAAATGTTGGTTAAACAAAACATACTGCATGCTTATTGTTAAATATTTTGCTGCTGTTTAAAAGGAGGAGGAAGATTGGCCTTGCTGAGATGGAAGATTTTTAAAGTATGTTTTAAATTTAGAAAAAGTCTGTCCAAGATAGCAAGTATCATAAACTGCTTGCTATGTGATAAGGGCCACCTTGTTTTCTCTCTCAGCACACAAGGCATTCCTGTCGCTCCCCCTCTTCGTGGAGGAACGACACAGGACCCTGCGTTGCTCTTTTGTCTGCTCGGCCCTCCCCGGGTTTGCTGCTGGTTCTTCCCGGGTTGGCTACCGACCCTTCCACCTCCGTGGAAGGGCAGTTCCCCCTGCCACTTTCCTCACTTCCGCAGGGGGAGCGGCACACCACCGGCTGGCTCTCTCGGGGGCTGCACAGGTGTTCCTTCAGATAGATGTTCCTGGTGCATGTTGTCTCTCTCCTCCTTTATAGTCCTCTTCCACCAATCCCAACTCTGCTACCCACACGCCGAGTACGCTGCTCTCCTCCATTCAGGAGCGGGATCAGCTCCTGCAGGTTACTGGTTGAACTGGAGGCAGCTGTGTAAAAGTTGTTTTTACTCCTCTCCCAGCGCCATATTGTGGGAGAGCAGATGCATAGAATAAGTCTTAATTCCAGTAACTTAGTCTAGTCCGAGTTGCTCCCCACACATTCCAAGTGCTTTGTCTACATCTTTCACATAAAATAGTCACCTTCTGCCATCTAATCCAATCTGTTGTCTTTGGCCTCCAATTGTTGGTTCTGCAATGTGTTATCATGACTCTAGTTCAAAATGAGGACTTTGCTACAGGGCTCATCTGCAGTTTCTTCATTTTAAATCACTGATTTACAGCCTCACAAATATTTTGCATTAAACTCCATGTGAATAAATAGAAGGCTGCTGCACACATTTGATCTGATGGTCTATTTTTTATTTGTCTGATAAGTAGCAATGTAATTAATACAAATTAATGGAAAATATGTGGTTCCCTTAACCATCGGCCAAACATTGCTCATCAGTTTGATAAATAACACTGCTTTGCTGTCATCCCATGACCTTAAAATCGCCAACCTTTGTCCTCCCCAAACTTGGCACCTTAAAAGCAAGCGTTTATCTCAAAGTTTCTGTGAGTCAACCATCTTGGAGCAGTTTTGCTGGGTGTTTCTTGCTCAGGATTTCTCAAGAGGTTGCACTCACGCTGTCAGCTGAGGTTGTGGTCATCTCTAAGTTCCTTTAAGTCTAGAGAAACTGCTTCCAAGCCCACTCACGTGATTGCTGGCCAGCCTCAGACTCTCCTGGCTGTTGGCTGGAGGTCTCGAATTTCTCCCCACACCCTGGCCTCGGTGTCTTCACAGGGCTTGGCTGGCTACCCCAGAAAGAGTGATCTGAAATAGCACATAATTGCAGAATTGCCAAGATTTAATCTCTGCAGCAACATATCCCATCACTTTCCTCATACTCCCTTACCATGGGCACTCAGGATGAAGAGAATTAAGTTCTGTTTCAGGAAGAATTGAAACCACACACACACACACACACATATATATATATATTTTTTTTTTTTTCAACTTGGGAGACAGAGTGAACTCCTATCCACTGGCTTACTACCTAAATGCCTACCAGGACTATGCTAGATGTGAAGCAGGGAGCTAGAAACTCAGTTCAGGTTTCCCACATGAGGGGCAGAAATGCAATCATTGACACCATCACCTGCTCTCTCAGGCTCTGCATTAGCAGGAAGCTGGAGTTAGGAGCCATAGTTGGGAATCAAATTCAGGCACTTCACCATGGGACCTGGGCACCTTAATTACTAGACTAAATACCTTTGTCCATGACATGTTTTTGAAACACTTCACTTTGATTGTAGAACTACTTAATCCTCTTTTTTCTTTTCACTGTGTCATGATTCAGTTTAAGATAGTGATTGGATGATCATGAATCTGTAAAATAACACAAAAAGCAGCATTCCACCTGTACATTGCTAAATTAGTGATTGGTTAATCACTAATATGAAAAATCTTGCCTTGATAAGTATGTTTTCATATAGAATTTATATATAAATAAACTTTTTTCCTTAATACAGAAAACTATTTGTTTCTTTTTTTTTTTAAGATTTATTTTATTTATATGAAAGACAGAGTTACAGAGTGACACACAGAGAGAGGTCTTCAATCTGTTTGTTCACTCCCCAGATGGCTGTAATAGCCGGAGCTGTGCTGATTCAAAGCCAGGAGCCAGGAGCTTCTTCTGGGTCTCCCATGTGGGTGTAGGGGCCCAAAGATTTGGGTCATCTTCTACTGCTTTCCTAGGCCATAGCAGAGAGCTTGATTGGAAGAGGAGCAGCCAGGACTAGAACTGGTGCCCATATGGGATGCCAGCACTTCAGGCCAGGGCTTTAACTCACTGAGCCACAGCGCCAGCCCCGGAAAACTATTTGTTTCTACCAATCAATACAAATTAGATGTTTA
Source organism: Oryctolagus cuniculus (assembly GCF_964237555.1). Classification (NCBI taxonomy): domain Eukaryota; kingdom Metazoa; phylum Chordata; class Mammalia; order Lagomorpha; family Leporidae; genus Oryctolagus; species Oryctolagus cuniculus. Next base: position 146,075,521 of record NC_091434.1, read on the forward strand.
GAAAATCTTCTCTATCCATAATTTTAATTAAATCAAAAACTTTCACATATTTTCATAATTATGCAATTGCATTTCACCTTCTACATTTTAAGTAAATATCTAGAGAATTTCATATTAAATTAATATTTTAATATTGATTCCTAAAAAACTAGTTGAAATTGTTCAAAGTCAACATGTGTCTTAATAAAGTTATAGTAATTAAAATATACAAAATAGATATATTGGCTGGCACCGTGGCTCAGTAGGCTAATCCTCTACCTTGTGGCGCCGGCACACCAGGTTCTAGTCCCAGTCGGGGCGCCAGATTCTGTCCCGGTTGCCCCTCTTCCAGGCCAGCTCTCTGCTGTGGCCCGGGAGTGCAGTGGAGGATGGCCCAAGTACTTGGGCCCTGCACCCCATGGGAGACCAGGATAAGTACCTGGCTCCTGCCATCGCATCAGCGCGGTGCACTGGCCGCAGCGCGCTGGCCGTGGCGGCCATTGGAGGGTGAACCAACTGCAAAGGAAGACCTTTCTCTCTCTCTCTCTCACTGTCCACTCTGCCTGTCAAAAAAAAAAAAGATATATTTGCAGTTAATTTAAGGTTCTATGATTTATTTCTATCACAGCCTTCAAAGTGGATTGTTTCCCACACATGTCATTAATTATGTGAAAGCTTAATTCAACTAGCAGATTTTTACCTGAGAATATTTTTAAATAAAATTGTACTAGTGTGTCTAAATTTTTTCCTTCTTTGTGGCATTTATCTTATTGTAAAGATAAAATTTGCAGTTTTCCTGAAATCCTTGTAATTCTATTCTTTCCTTTCCGATTAAGTAAAAGTAAACCACTATTTGCATTTTTAAAACTATACTCACCTGACTTTCTCTCATCCCGTATCTATTCCTCTTTTATTATAGTAGATTCATACAAAATCTAGAGAGAAACTGACACGGGACACAGAAGCAACTGAAACATGCAGCACTCAGTGTTGGGTGCCCCATGGGATAATGGCCAGAACATTAGGGTAGAAAACTGAATGAAGTAAAACGTGTAGAGAAGGAGTATGAAGTGGTCTTTTGGTGAGTCTGTAGGACTGAGAAATTGGCTTGAACCAGGAGAAGATCATCTTAAAATCTTCAGCTAAACTGAAAGGCAGGCTTCTCAAGCTGGGTTATGCGGGCTAGAAGCCCAGGACTAGGGGGAGCCTGGAGCTGCTGACTGATCTTCAGTGAAAGTCCTATCCAGTCAATAAATAGAAATAGTCATTGACCTTACCAGGGACTTAGAGCAGCTAGAATGACTTATGTCAGTGTTAACCAATGGTTAATTTAGGGCTTAATATTGCATATTTAAATATAGAGGGTAAAATGTGTACTATCCTGGAGTGGACATTTAGTATAATGGATAAGATGCCAGCGTCCCACACTGGAACGCCTGAGTTAGATCCCCAGCTCCCGTTCCTGACTGCAGCTTCCTTCTGGTGCAAACCCTGGGAGGCGGCAATGATGACTCAAGTAATTGGGTTCCATCCACCCACATCAGAAGACCTAGGTTGAATTCCAGGCTCCTGGTTTCATTCTCAGTCCAGCCTGGGGCATTTGTGAGTATTTGGGGAGTGAATGGAGGGTGGAAACATTCTCTCTCTCTCTCTCTTTTCACTGTGTCTCTATCTCATCCCTTTCTGCCTCTAGGATTAAAAAGAAAATAGTAGAAATAAAATGTGTATTATACTGAAAACATGAAAGACTTAAGTTTTAGATATGCTACTAATTTTTTGTGGCAGACTCAAAGCATGCAGATATCCGTGTTCTTTTGGTTGCACCTAAAAACTTGCCAGCATGCTTTCCTGATCAATGTTAGGGGTGGTGGTTGTCACTCCTTGCTACAATCAGGCTGCTGTCTCAGCTATTTGCACTTAGCACTCAGGATATGCAAGAACCTCTGTTCTCTCCTGGCAAATGTTAAGGATATTAACAGAGAAAATATTTGCATATCACACTTCCTTTCTAATAGAATATGGGATTGCTTTTTGTCTACACAGCTATGTTAACAGGCAACAGCCTCCTGCATATTCTTCATTGCATTCCAACCTCAATGGCCCTTTCTGCTTGGGTCACTTGGGTATGTAGGATTTGTCAGTGTGCTGGACCCAGCCCAATCTGGTTTGCAAAGGCCGATTGTTAAGTTTTCAGGAATTTGCCAATTTTTGGTTAAATAGTTGGTAGCTTGAAATGGGCCACAGCAAGATGTTAATGTGTGTTCCCACCCTGAGTCCCCAGCTGGCTCTGTATGTCTCAGGAGGACCCTGCCTTCAACTCAAGTCAGTCTGGGCTCTGCTTGCTCATTTGGTTTCTACTCAAAGCTTACTGTGAGGAATAGGGAGCATAGACCTGCCTTCCCACCTGTTTGGGGAAAGTGCTTTTAATCTTGTCACTCATTGCTTGAAATGACCACACCCTTTGCCTGAAGTTTCACAGATTTTTTGTACCTCATGCATGCTTGTGGCTGGGATAGATTTCTCATTCTCTTCTTTAATGCTGGCCTGTGATTGTGACTTTTCCTGAGTTGACACTTTTTCCTAGTCTCCCTTCAAGTTCTGATCCTTTCTAGACTTTTCTACCCCTATTTCAACAACATTTCAGGGGATGGCTGAGCATCATCAGGGCATGCACAATAGAGCCAGCACTGACAGAGGGAAAACCTGTGCCCAATTAGGTCAATCCCGAGAATTTGATTCCTACTGCGAGGCTTTACCACCTGGTTTTTTGCTAAGGCTTTCCAAAGTTCATTTTGTGAACCGTGGCTACTGAGAGAATTGGGCTCATTGTGTACTTCAGAGTCCCGTCTTTTCTAGATCTGGATTACATGGGTCATTAATTGGGAATGTGGAAAAACTCCTTGGCACTACAACAAAACACCTATTTGAAAAGGCAGAGTCTGTCAGCACGGTTTCATGATGTCACTCAAATGGACTTGGTTTTGAAAAGTACCTGAATCGGCCATTTGTTCTGAATTTAGATGGATGGGGTGATGATTATGTTTAGCTGAAGTCACTGAGCACTTTTCACATACTAGTGTATACATGATTTCTCTAGCAGAATAAATGTCACCCAGAAGTACATTTATTCCTTCAACAGTTTTGTTCTTAATATAATTTTAAAAATAGCCTGATTAGTTGTGACTATTAAAAAATTTCAAGCAACATAGAAGCATAAGAATATACTGAGGTTCTATTTACTTCTATGTTTAAAAAATGATTTTCATTGTATTTGAAAAGTGCAGAGACAGAGAGGGAGAGACAGACAGGTAGATACATATAGATCAGCTGAGATCTTCCAACCACGAGTTCACTCGCTAACTGCTTGCAGCATCCAGTGCTGTGCCGTGTGGACGGTTGGGACTCAGGTACCTGAGTCATCATTGGCTGCTTCCTAGGCTGTGCATTAGCAGGAAGATGGATAGGAAATGAAATAACCAGGACTTGAACCAGGCATTCCAATATGGCATGAGAATGTCTCAAGCAGTGACTTAGCTTTTCCCAAATGCCTGCCCTTTACTTCTACTTGATCACAATTCCACATATCCTCAACTTACTGTAAACAATTTAATATAAACTCTGTTATTTAAATATCCTTTCATATTCATAAACTTAAGTGCATTTCATAGATAGGGTCTACTCTACATGTTTCATTAAAATTTTTGAAAGAATTTAATAATACATTAGATTCTCAGGGTTACAGCAAGTACATAATTACTACAACACAATTCTCATGTTAATGTGATATTAATTCAAAGATAACAGATTCAATGTAGCTTATAGATACAATTCTGAGAATATGATACTTTCTTTTTCTTTCTTTTTTTCTTCTATATCTTAGTTTTTTAGATAACACAGTTTTAATTACATTAGAGTCAAAGCTCTAATGTCTCACTAATGAAGAGTTCAATAAGTAAAAAGTAAAAAGACCCCTATCTCAGTGGATATATAGGCAAGAGCTATAAACAGTAATCAAATGAAAAGATGACCATTGTATTCATATGCAATAAATTATGAAATAATCAGATCATTAATGTTATCTACTTCATTTCATGTCTCTTTCTTTTTCTGTGGTTTCATGGTGTTATATTTGAAAATGTAAGCATATCACAGTTTATCCAATTAGTTTTTTTATGGATACCTAGGTACCTATTTTTGTTTTCTACAATTACAACAAACATTGAAGTTAAAAACCTTGCACACCACAATAAAAAGGAGTTCTGGTGTTCATTTGCAGAGTAGGGTGACTACAGTCAATAAAAATGTATTTATATTTTGAAATAGCTAGAAAAGAATATTTTGAATATTCATTACAATGTAATAATGTGTTGGAGGTGATAGATATGCTTTGTCGACTGAGGTGATCGTGTGGGTTTTATGCCTTTGTTCTACCAATACTGTGTAAAATACTGGTCGATTTGCCTCTATTGAGTCACCCTTGCACATTCAGCATAAATCCCATCGGTCATAGTGTCTAATGCATTCAATAGGCTGCTGGATTTAGTTTGTGAGTATTTTATTGAGGATTTTCCCATTATTTTCATCAGAGATACTATTTTGTACTTTTATCAGAATATATTTTCTTATTTTGGTGTCAAGGTACCTTCTTAGAATGAGTTAGACAGTGTTAACTTTTTACTTTTTGTGGGGAAAAAATCTCAGAAGGGATTAGTATTAAATCTTTATGTGGTTGGTAGAAATTACCAGTGAGGTCATCTGGTTCTGGATTTTTCTTTATTTGAATTTTTGTTTTTCTGTTACTGTGTTTTAAGGGGTTTTATTTCTTTATTTATAAAAATAGAGTGGTTGGCATTGTGGCAGAGCAAGTTCAGCTGATGCCTGTAATTACAGAACACACATGAGTGCCAATTTGAGTGTCGACTCTTCTGTTTCTGATCGAGCTCCCTGCTAATGTCATGGGAAAGCAGAGGTAGACAGCCCAAGTACTTAGGCCCCTGACAACCACATGGGAGATGCACATGGACCTTCAGGCTTATGGCTTCAGCCTAGACCAGCCCCAACTACTGTGGTCATTTGGAGAGTGAACCAGTGGATAGAAGATATTACTCTCTCTCTCTCTGACACACACACATGCAAACACACACATGCAAACACACACTCTCCCTTTAAAATAAATATATAACTTTAAAAAAATAAAGACAGTAAGAGAGATCTTCCACTCATTGGTTCACTCCCTAGATGCCTGCAGTAACCAGAACTGGTCCAGCAGAAGCCAGGAGATTGAAACTCATTCCAAGTCTCTCACCTGGGTGGCAGGGACCCAGTTACTGAGCCATAATATGCTACCTTATAGAGTGCACATTAGTAGGAAGCTGAATCAATATGGAGCCAAGACATGAACCCAGCGACTCCAAAATGGGATGCAGGCACTCCAATTGGAATCTGTATTTCCTGTGAAATGCTAGATCCTATTTAAAGTTTTGGTTTCAAATTCAATTTCCTAACTTATGAGAAGACTATTCAGATTTTCTATTTCTTTCGGAATCAGTTTTGGTAGTTTATGTGTTTATAGGAATTTGCTGATTTCATCTCTACTATCTAATTTCCTGGTTTCTGCAAGCATCAAGGTCAGCAGGAAACGAGAACTTAGATCGTTGAGGGATCTTTCCCGAGTGGACAGTGAGCTCTGTAGATGAACATGGGTCGTCTGGAGTCCCAGGGATATGTTGAAGCTTTTTAAAGCTCTCCAACAAACAATCCTCAAGCTCTCCACACAAGCACTTTGGTTGTTCTACTCTTTGTCCCTGTTGTTACCTACTACCTTAGACAGCAGCATCCATGACATTATGAGCTTTGAGTAGTTCTAGCAAATGCCCTCCATGCCCCAGACATCAGCTTCAGCACTGGAACAGTTTCAAGTTGGAGGGGATATAGCCAAGCCTTGTGAGCTGTTCTGCCAGAGAGACACCAACCAGATTAGAACAAAAAGTTATTTGGAAGTATTTGTGGAGCAGCCTCTGCGGCACAGTAGGTTAAGCTTCTGCCCTTGGCTTTGGCATCCTACATGAGCATTGGTTCATGTGCGGGCTGCACCTCTTCCAGCTCAGCTCTCTGCTATGGCCTGGGAAAGCAGTAGAAGATGGCCCCAGTCCTGGGCCCCTGCACTCATGTGGAAGACCCGGAAGAAGTTCCTGGCTCTTGGTTTTGGATCAGCTCAGTTTTGGTGTCCATTTGGGGAATGAACCACAGTTCTGTGGATTCTGCCAGGATTTGCTCATTTTTTACTTGACATTTTTGCAGGGTAGAGGGGGAGTTCCTTATTCTGCCATGTTTTTGGTGTCATTCCATACCTAATTTTGAAGTCGTAGTGATGTGAAAAAGTCTATTTAGATAAGTTTATGTTCATGAGCTGGAAGCTGCACTTCTTTTAATCTGTATTGCCATATTCACCTACCTGTCAATCAGGGGATCCCTCCCCAGGAAGTACTTCCTCTTACCCAGGACGTGGAGGTGGTACCACATAAACAGGTCCGTTTTTCTAAAGCTCATAAAAAGCTCAGAAGAACGGACGTGTTCTCTCTCCCCTTCGTGGACTCAGGACACAGAGCAGGGTATGATAAGTCCCTTTATTTGAGCCACTCTCCCTTAATAAAGCCCTAAAGAGCTTATGTATTTTTCTTACTTTGTAAATAAAGTATATCACACTGCATGCCATGTTTGGAACCATATTCAGAATTCTTCTCTAAGTAAAAGACAAGAATCTGGAAAATTAATTTAGGTCCAAGCCAATCCATAATATTTGGCACAGCCAGCCAGGAGACAAATTTATTTTCAAACACGGCTGTATGATATGCTGAGCAAACACAAGGGGTTTTCGCCTCAGGCAGTTTTCGGTTTTCAGAAGTGGTAGACATTGAGCTGTTTCAGTATGAGTAGCAGTGGAGCACTGTTGGCTCTTGCCTTGGAAATGTGTGGCTTCGAAAGCTAAAATGCAAATCTTAATGTCTTTTTTATTACTAATCTTGGTAGCTTCAGGTGAGCAAAAGCCAATATAAACTGGTAGCGTTAATGGAGTTAGGGAGAAAAGGTGAGGAAAAAAAGGGCCAGTTTTTGGATGCTTGTTGATATTTAAATTATTCCAAGTTGCTTCTGACATATTTTGGAGGATAATTGATGTATTTGGGAAAATTAAAACTTAAGCCTTTAAGTCATATGGAAGGATTCCATGCTTATTGAAAATGAGTTCACCTCAGATTTGGTTTTAAAAATCAGGAATGCTAGAGTGACCTTTCATTTGCAGGTTTTGGGTGGTACAAACTGGAAAAAACCAGTTCTGTTGTAACCACAAAGTCTCAGGAAGTAGAAGTCCACTTCCTGTGGTGAAGGGTGGGACTTCCACCCCAAAATGGCAGTTTCTGGTAAAAACACATGGTTGCCAAGTGGGCAGACACCACGAGGACCTCCATCCTTTCCAGAAGATGGTCAACAGACTCCACCCCCAAGATGGTAGCCCCCATGGCTAGCCACATGATGCATGCCTGCTTAGACTTATTATTATTTTTATTGTAGTCTGTTATTTTCTTAGCTATGCTCCGGATGGTGGAATTCATGTAGTAGGACTCCTGGGTTTTTTGTTTTTGTTTTTGTTTTTTTAGCTCTTTTTGTTTCATAGCTCTGTACTGGTCACCTCTTGGATTCCCCATTTTTTTTAATCCTTTTGTCTTAGTGCCTGCTCCCTTACCATTTATTTTTTAATTTTAATCTTTTAATTTTTTATTTTAAAATTTTCAATTTTTTAATTTTTTTCTTTTTGTTTTTCTTTTCTCTATTATCCTTTTGGCTTCATGCTGGAATCTGTGGGCCTCCTGGAGTTCAGTATCCCAGGCATGGTGGGCCACCAGGAGGTTTTCTCCTTGGCCCCTTGGGGTCCGGCATCCCAGGCATGGCAATATTTCTCTTTTTATTTTGGTATGCTATTTTGGCTTTATACTAGTTTACAAAAAAAAAAAAAGGAAAAAATTGGGTTCCCCTTCAGTGAGCTGGGTAAAACAATGGACCCCATTTTGTATGCAAATTGAGACTTTCAGGTGTCAAAATTATAGCTAATGCAATGTATCTACATCACATGCTTAAGGATAATTAAGCTCAAAAAGAGCTCTGCCTATTTTTATCTTCTCAGGTCCTACAAAGAGACTATTCAGCTGTATAGTTCTGTATATATTCCTATGGACTTACTTCTAAGGGTACAGTTTAAAAACTTGCCATGGGCTCCCAAGTCCCCATGAGCTGGATGATAAAAGTAGCATTTTAAGTGTTTAGTGACAATACAGGGAGAGTTGAATAGAAAGAAATGCTCCAACATGGGAAGCTGTCCATAAAGCAGAATGGCAGTTGCTCTAAGTAACACTCAGTGACCCCAGGGTCAGAGCATAAGTCATTCTGGTCTGGCTGAAAAGCCCATGAGAGCATTTTAGGCATGAAAATGCAGGACACTGGTGCAAAGAGTGCCTCCCACCATGAAGGACCTCTGTGGATGAGACAACAGTGGAAAGAAGTCATCATCAAAGAAGGATGTACTCTTCTCTGAAGGGAAGAGAGAGTTTCCACTTTGGTCATGGCCTTATCTGAATACTGATGGAGTTTGCAGATACAACAGGGCTTCCACAACCTAGACATCTCATGCCAAGATCCTTGGGTGGTCACTAACTTCATAAATAAGAGTGTTAATTGTTAAATTAACAACAGGAGTCACTGAATACTAACTTTCCATGTAGGACCTCTATTCTCAAAAAAGTTGTATTATTAGAGCTAATGGTAAAACTTGTTCTCAAAAATTTGTTTTGCTTTAGTGTGTTAAGTAGAGGATATTCTTATATCTCCTAAGTTTTAGTCATGTCTAAGTGTCCAGCTCCATTGTTTAAAAGAGATTTTTTATTATTCTTAGGTGCTTTTTTAAAGTTAATTATGTTTCTTAAACATGGACTCTTGGTCTGTGTCATTATCCCTAAAGCATTTGCTTGTTTTAAGGTCAAATGGAGAGTAAAGATGGTAAAGGCCTCAGAGCTATTGAGGCAGCTGTTTCAACGCATCCTATCGTGTGCTAAACCCTTGCCAAAGAGATATTTTCTTCTGCATCCCACTGAACCCAGAATCTAGCAGAAAGAGGACACAGTTTCCCCAACAAAAGCTGAGGTTTCAAAACAAGAGGTAGATTACCTGGGATATATTCTAACCCCAGGAAAGCATGCTCTTTCAGTCAAGACAAAGAAAGCTAGTCTATGTATAGGGTCACCACAGACAAAAAAGCAGTTAAGAACATTTCTGGGAATGGCAGCGTTCTGTAGAATACGGATTTCAGGATTTGGATTAATAGCCAAACCTTTGTATGAAGCTTTAAAAGATCCTGACACAGACCCTCTTGCTGGTCAGGGGAGTTACAGAAGTGGTTCCAAAGAATTAAAGCACTTTTGACAGAAGCTCCAGCCCGGAGTCCATAAAATATATCCTTCCCATCTTAAAGGGCACTCCACTTGCAATTTGTTTGCTTCCAGTTTCACGCATGCTGATTGATAAACTTGTGTGTCTCAGAATTCAGCAACTTCTGAAAATGATGACCATGCATTGGACACAGCCATTGGCTGTGACTTAAAGTTCTCCAGCTAATAAGACAGAGTCAATAGATGAGACAGGAAGTGATTTCTAGACCCGAGACAGGCAGGACCTGAATCCATGATCAGCAAGAAGGAGATATAGAAGATATGATGAGTCTATATCCTTCAGCATCCCCTTAAGGTTAAGGGTCAGAAATCTCTAGAGGTAGGGGTAGGTGGAGTGATGTGGGAAAGCTTAGTTAGAAAACTTTAAGTGTATTAGCTATGAGTTGCACCTCCTTCACTCCATTGCCACATTCACCTACCTGTCAATCAGGGGATCTCCTCCCCAGAAAGCACTTCCTCTTACCTGTAATGTGGGGGTGGTACCATGTAAACACTTCCCTTTTTCTAGAGTTCATAGAAACTAGGAAGAACAGACTCAGGACAAGCAGAACAAGTATGATAAATTCCTTTCTTTGGACCACTCTCCCTTAATGAAGCCCTAATGAGCCTGTGTATTCTTCTCACGTTGTATAAAAGTATATCACACTGCATGTCATGTTTGGGCCTGTATTTAGAATTTTTCTCTGAGTAAAAGGCAAGAGTCTGGAAAATTAATTTAGGCCCAATCCAGCCCATAACAATAGCAACTTGCTCAGTATTTGATCCAATGAATGTTGGCTGATTCAATGAACACCTTACCAAATAAGGAAACTTCAGCAGTGCATTCCAAGGAAAAATAAGCTCTACATTATAGGTATCTTAGGCAAAATAATATTTCAGGGGATCAGGATGGGTAAGATATAAAATTACTTCCTCTCAACAATTTAATTCCTAAAATAATACCCCTCACGGGGTAGCACCTTCTCTAGGAATGTTTCTCTGACATTTAGAACACACAGTTATGTGACCTATATGTTCACAGATATTTTTAAAAGCTACTTATACTTTAGTGTGTGGCATGAGATAAATCTAATAGGAAAGAAGACAACAACCAATTTTTAAAGGTGGAAGGAGGCTAAGCTGTGTGTTTCAGCACAGATAAAATAACTCATCCTGAAGCACATGTATGTTTTTAAAACTCCAATAAGAGTTTGAGGAAAAAGCTTCTATGAAGTAAACATCACATCGGGAATACAGAGATTTTATATTTCAAATGATAAACATGCTAATGGAATAAAAACATTGGTGAAGAAAGTCCTGGGGGTTTTAGCAACATCTTAAAGTGAATTTATCTATTCTTTATCTTGGTTTTTTTTTTTTTATGCTAACTTTGGGACTTTTGGATTAAATGCATTTTTTTTTTCAGTTGGAAAGAGGGACAACTTTAGTGCCTCGGGGGCCCTTATCAACTCCAGTAGTGTGAATCCATAGTTTTGTGATATCAGGTGAGACACAGTTTCTGAGCCTAACCTACTTTACATTTAATATGGGGAGATAAAGAGAATTCATCAGATTGTTCTAAATATTGAATGTGATTAAGTATGGGAGAACATAAAGTTCACAATATTTTATTCATTTTCTGTTTTATAAAGATTTATTTTATTTATTTGAAAGGAAGAATTAGAGAGAGAGATCTTCCATCTATTGGTTCACTCCCTAGATGACTGCAATGGCCAGGGCTAGGCCAGGCCATAGATTAACAGGGGTTCAACCAATTGGGCCATCTTCTGCTGCTTTTCCAGGAGCCTTAGCAGGGAGCTGGATCTGAAGTGAAGCAGTCAGAATTCAAACTGGTGCCCATATGGGATGTTAACATCTCATGTGGTGGCTTAACCAGCCTGTTGTGCCATAACACCAGCCCCTTGATTAATTTTCAAGCTAGAAAGGTATATGTTTCAGATTTCCAGTTTATATTCATAAGGCTCTTCATATTTTATAATAAATTATATCTGGCAATTTAGTTTATTATGTGCCTCTTCTCCATGAACGATGAATAAAATGTGAAAGCCATAAATGATATGGAAAGAAAGAAAACATTTACCACAAGAAGAGCAAGAATGATTCATTCACTTTTTAAGTATAATGGTGATCAGGATCTGGACACCATGCTTGAATAAACATAATTTTACTAAGTATATTTGGAAAGATAAAATGAACATGTTCTGTTTGTAATTAGAGTTATCTGCTAGGTAATGGGACTTGAAATCTAAAAATGAAGTAACTGTGTTAGTAAAATGGTGCAGTCTTATCTATGGCATGATCTACATCCTGACACCATGCTAGGCTCTAGCCCCTTCCACCATTGCTGGAAGCCAGGTGGCTACATGGCCCAACCACCAGCGTCAGCTCCACCCCCATCCTAATGGGATTTTCCACTCCCACTTCCTTACCTCTGCAAAGCTATATAAGACCTATTCTCCCAGTACATGCTGCTGTCCTCTCTGTGCACGGAGAGGCAGTCTGTCAGGTCTTCCCCACTCGACATTAAATCTTTTCCCTTACTCAGGTGTTTGGTGTGTTTTGTGGTGGCCTTTCCTTTCTCTGTGTAACAAAAACTGTGCCATTAACAATGGTTGAAGTCTGATTGCAACTATAAATGTAGTAAACATTTGTGGGAACTTCTTTGGATACCAATTTTAACTATAGTTATATTTAGTATTTGTTTCGAAATTCATATTTTGCTCACTATGGAGAATTGCATACTTCCAAATCAAACCATAAAATCATTATTCCATCCTTTCAACATAAATTGATGTATGTCCTTCTATGGTTTTTCATAATGTAATGGATAGCTCTTATCTCATTATCATAAGTGAGTCTTTGATTTACTATGTGAGCAGGTTTAAATCACTGAAATGTCATCCCTCCCACCACCAAATGTGGACTAGAATTATAAGCCAAGAAACGGGTAAGATGCATCAGTAGAATGGCACTCTGCACCCTGGAGTCTGCTCTGTGTTCCTAAACTATGCTCTGTCCTACCAACATTTTTATGCAAGCTTAAGTATACTTGGTTAATAACTCAGCAAGACACATACTTCTCTGTACAGAAATATTTGTCTGATATCTTCATGTTGGCATTCCAACCAAGTTCACTTTTCTAAAACAACTTCTTTTACAATGATCTCTGGTCTTGGGAGCCTCACACGGAAAGCATATAGAACCGCTCTGGCTTTAGCAATTCAAAGGTCACACTTTCTCAAAAGAAGAAGCAGTATCCTACTGATGCACATCAAAGTCACAGGAGTTCGTGGCCAACACCATGACTACCCATATTTTAATCTGCTAAAACTACCTTTTCTCATCTGGGTTGTTTGCAACCTGATGCTTTTTTCTGCATCTATTAGATGTCCATCGCACATTCCAATTCTGCTGCTAGTTACCTCCTACAATGTCTTCAATAATCGTTGAGAAATTAGCCGATAGCTAGATCTATTAGACGAGGAGGTAAAAGTAAGTAAAAATACATATATCTTTCATAGTGATAGTTAAGAAAATTAAAAGACTATTCAAAAATATAAGGACCTATGAAAAGCAAAGCTAGTTGCATTTGTAGTTCTAGAAAAAAAGAAAAATCATCTCAGAGCATGTTCTAGGACAAAATCAGCTGAAGAAAATGGAACTGCTCATGCCCCAAACCGTGAGTCCCATGGGGATCCATATTCCCAACTTGCTTTTATGAACTCTAGGTAATGCACATCTGCTTCCCTCTTAAAATAGAAGAATCGGGTATGACATTTACATTGTCTTTTGCTTAATTAACTATGCTCCAACTAAAACTCACTCACATAAAAATATTTTATCAAATAAATGAATATTATAAGCTTTTTATCATAGTTGAATGAAAACCAGGATATTTGAGGCGTTATTAGATGGTGGGTTAGGCAGCTCGTGATCACGTATGCAGAGGAGAGTCTGGCTGATTTTCTGGGAGGGGTGGATAGCAGTATAGAGGCTGGGTTTGGTGCAGCAGTTAAGCTATCTCTTGGAACTCCCACATCCCATACCAAGTGCCTGCATTTGACTCCTGACTCTGGTCCTGATTCCAGCTTCCTACCAATGTGAACCCTGAGAGGCAGCAGTGATGCCCCATGTAGCTGGGCCCCTGCCACTCACATGGGAGACTTGAACTTTGAGTTCCAGATTCCTGGCTTCAGCTTGTCCCAAGCTTCTTGGGAGAGAACAAAAGGATAGACAATCTCTGTCTCTGTCTGTCTGTCTGTCTCTTTCCAAATGCAATTTTTAAGAAAGAGGGGCAGAACTGATTATACAATAAGTGTAAACAATTGCACATGGAAATGAATCAAAGTTTCAAGAATGTGATATAGTACTCAATGAGAACAAACTGTGGCCTGTCTTCCAAGTGATCTTTGTTTACTGTAAAATCTGGCTGCTTTTGTTGGTTTTCTTTTTTTTAACTTTTATTTAGTAGATATAAATTTCCAAAGTACAGTTTATGGATTACAATGGATTCCCCCCCATAAAGCTTTTGTTGGTTTTCAATGCTAGAAGGACTCATGTATCATAGTCTCCACATTTAAGATGATTCCCTTTCTGATTATATATCTACTGCATGATCCTTTCTTCAGGAACATCCACTTTCCACTCGTTCTTAGAAACTTCTCACATGTTAGCCTAACCTTTCCCTTCTCTCAAAATTTTCCAGGAGTTTTATAATATTTGTGGTATTATTTTACTATCCTAGCATTTACTAGCTTGTTTTTATGGTTCCACATTTCTTATCTCCTTCCCTTTTACCATTTAGTCGCAAGTTACAAAGTTTAGAGGCATTCTCTCTCTTTTTTATAAGAGACATTCCAGTAACGGCAAAATAGTCATTTTTATGATGACTCACAATGCCTTTATGAATCCAGCAGTTGAGAGTGGCTGAAGTAGACCAGATGTTGACTGTGGCAATTTCAGAGCCCACACCATATCTAAAGAAGCAAGGGCTACATATGATTCCTAATGATGCAGAAATACTCAGTCAATATTGTTCTATCAGCCAGGCGAGACATGAAACAACAAGATCTACTATCTGTCTATCTACCTACCTACCTACCTACCTATCTATCCATCCTTCCATCGTCATCATCATCATCATCATCAATCATCTCTGTGTCATCTATCTATCTATCTACCTACCTACCTATCTACCTATCAACTATCTATTCATCCACCTATCTGGAAAGGGAGAGAGATAAAAAAAAAAAAAAAAAAAAAAAAAAAAAAAAAAAAACACACCTGACTTACACAACTATAGGTGAATGGCTAGGTAAATTCTAAACCTCTAAGGTGGATGTCAGAAGAAAAGGCCTGATCTTTGTAGAGGGAGCTGCTGGTTGTCTCCAGGCAGAATTTCTTCTTCAGGAAAACCTATTGTATTCTTAAATCCTTTCAACTGATTCACCCAAGCCCTCTCTCCAAGGTAATTTGAGATCATCACCTTTCTTGAAGCCAACTGATTGCTGATCCTGATCAAATTTACAAAATACCTTCAAAGCAACACCTTATGTAATTGACAAGTTAGTTACTCTGAAACATGAAATTGAGTAGCACAGTGACCAGTGTTGTGTTGCAGTGGAGTAAGCTGCCACCTGTGATGCCAGAAACAGTGGTTCAAGTCCCAGATGGTCCTCTTCCAATCCAGCTTCCTATAATGAGCCTGCAGGGCAGTAGAATAGGCCCCAAGTGCTTGGGCACCTGCATCCCACAAGAAAGACCTGGATGAAGTTTCAGCCCCCTTGCTTTGGCCTGGCCGTTGGAGTCACTTGGAGAGTGAACCAGCAAATGGAAAATCTTCCTCTGTCTTTCTTTCTCTCTTTGTCACTCTGTCTTTCAAATAAATAAATAAATATTTTAAAAATTGACAATCACTGAAAATCCTGACTTTCAAAAACATCAAATCATTTGATTTTAAAATAGATTTCAAATTCAAGCAAAAGAAAATAATACAAATTATTTTCCATCCAAAACAGTATGGGCAACTATCCCGGGTTGTCCAGGACTGCAAATTTCCTGGGATACAGGATGTGTAATGATGAAACCAAAACTGCCCCATTATTCACCCTGCAGCCAAACAAAGCCTCCATCATGTTTTATGATTCTTTCCCTTGATTTAAGGCCATGTTGAACCAAGAGATAAAGAGGTACCTGTAGAACTAAGTAGCACAAGCAGAGGTTATGGGTTTTATATGTCTTAGCACACGTAGAGACAACCACATATTCGGGTCCATGGCTTTCCTACTCAAACAATGACATCAATCAAGGTGAGTAGAGGATTAGAATTTTGGGACTGAATAGAATATTTATCAGAAATTTTATGGAGATGCATTTGGGGAAAAACCCTCACTTGATTTTGACATATATTTCTATTTCATTAGAGCAAACCACTAAAGTAGTATACCAGGGATATTTACAACTGACTCTTATCATAGAAAGTCATTGTGTGATCACCAAGAAAGTGAAGTCTGGGATGACAGCTAAAGGATGAGGACCAAGAGTTGTACAAGTAAAAACTCAGAGGGAGAGTAGAGATGATGGCAGATTTGATCTGTTGGGTATTGCATGACAAACATTGTTTGCCCACATTAAGTCAACAAGGATTTTCTTATTTGTTTGTCAAAAACGCCTCAGAATGTAGGCTCAGTTTAATAAAATAAATTTGAGAGAATACCAAAATTACATGTTCTGAATACTGAATTCCCTGATGATTTGAGTATGTTCAATGCAAGGGTGATTTCCATTTAATCAAGGCAGAGGCATTTAAGTTAAATGCATTCTGCAATAGGAAGCTACCTTATTTCTACAAGCAGGTAAATTTTCAACTAGGTACTTGTGATAGAATCATTGAAAATTCCTTAGATTCGACTTCTTTGGTTTTAAAATGATTTTAGTAATCCTAAACTGAGAGCTCTGTTTTGATGACTAGATATTATAATATAAAAAACGAAATTATCTATGTCTAGTTTTCCTTTAAAGAATAGAAGCTTGAACCTCATTTCAGCATATTTTTTTGTCCTTATCTTATGGATCTAATTATAGAACCAGCATCCCTTAAAAAAACTGAAGTTAACTGATTTAATTGTTGCTTGACATCACTGCAATATGAAATATGCATAATCTTCTATGAAATATGCATAGTCTTCCACGTAATATGTGTGATCTTGACTCACTTAGTATAGAGGGGTTCTTGTGTTTTACAGAAATCTTTAACTTTAAATACTTATTTATAAAATAAACTGTGAATAAAAACACAGCTGTAAGGCAATACAGCCTGAGATGTATTACTGTATATCTACTTAACAAATCTCAAATTAATATATGTTATGTTTAGCACTTCCTGGAATTTAGTGATTTTTGGCAAAATCAATCTTTCAAAAATGATAAAACCCATCTCAAAGACAAAAATGCAAAAATAGGAGAGAGCAGTGTATCCATACTTCATTTGTGTCGGCACTGGAGACAACTGAGCATTTGAAAGAGGATTTTACTTCATATTTCTTTGTCCTGCTTTCCAGGCAAATTATTCCTTTTTCAAAATTTATAATGGAGTTAATTCTGAATTAATTATTGGACTGATGACAAAGTATTCACTTCAAGGGTATTTAGACAGATCTATTCATTAGTTACTTATTAACCATGAGAAAATCCAATATCTTCACAGATATAGCTGTAGTATAATGTGATGACCTCATCCTACACTCTATGCCAAACCATTATTCAGTATCACAGTAGACTCTCAGAGGGGTAACATTGCTGTACCATGAAACCATCTATAAAACATGCTTTTTTTAAAGAATTCTTTTCAATTGGTATTAGAACTAAGACATATGGGATGCATTTAGAACCAGTTTGCTTTAGTAAAACTTGTCCAACTTAGACAATCATTGAAGGCATACATCATTCTTATAATTAAGATCTGTTTATTGATTCCAGTTGTAATGAATGATTGATGCAAATAATTGTCTTTATCTTATAATAGGTAGGAGTTATCATAAGCTATATTCTTAATGTAAAATTGCATTTTATTACTTAAAATACTTTGGTGCAAGCTGAAATATTTAGATGAATATATCATTAGTGATATTAGAAAGCAAATCAAATTAAATATTGCATATTATGAAATAAATTCATCAAAATGCAAATCAATTAGAGTCAATTTGTCAGATTGAATTAGATAATACATCAGCTCTTTTTTAAAAACAAACAATTTATTCATTCATTTGAAAGAGAGAGTTATGGAGAGAGGGAAAAGGAGGGAGAGAGAGAGACAGAGAGACAGAGAGAGAGAGAATCTTCCATCCACTGGTTCACTCCCCAAATGGCCACAATAGCCACAGCTGGGCAGGTCAGAAGCCAGGAGCCAGGAGTTTCTTCTAGGTCTCCCATGTGGGTGCAGGGGTCCAAGCACCTGGGCCATCCTCCACTTCTTTCCCAGGCCCATTAACAGGGAGCTGGATTGGAAGAAGAGCAGCCAGTACTTGATGGGATGCTGGTGTTGCAGGCAGCCCTACTCTCCACACCACAACACTGACCCCAATCCATCAGTACTAAATAATTATCTAACATGTATGAAGTGTTACTATGTCCTTGATAAAGCAGATATGAAGAGATAAGGGATATATCTGATTGCAATATTTTTCAAATTAGTTTGGTGTAGATAAAAATTTTTAAAACACTTAGCAAAATGTTAATAAAATTTCTGTGTCTGCATGAAGTTGCTGAGAATTCAGAAAAGAAAGCTGTGCATATTGTAGTAGAGAGAAGATGCTTCATGAAGAAGCAGAGAACTGAGTTGTTTCAAGAACAGTGGCTTTTGGAGGGTGAACCAACGGCAAAGGAAGACCTTTCTCTCTGTCTCTCTCTCTCACTGTCCACTCTGCCTGTCAAAAAATTAAAAAAAAAAAAAAGATAATAGAGAAACACAGAGCAACAGGCGAAGGGATGACACCAATACACATTTAGTGATAGTACATCTGGTTTTCTTCTGATTTAGTTCAGTTAGAGACAGAGAGACTTTGAAACCTAGAATTATATGTTAACATTGATTTTATAAATTATAAATAAAAATGAAATGCTAGTAAATCTGAGAAACAAACAATCAAATATTCCTGAGTTGATTGGATTATTAAAGTGATTTGAACTATGGGAAGAATTGGATAGGATGGACTTAGTAATAGCATAATACACATATAGAGCAAATTTGGGCCGGCGCTGCGGCTCAATAGGTTAATCCTCCGCCTGCGGCGCCAGCACACAGGATTCTAGCCCTGGTCGGGGCACCGGATTCTGTCCCGGTTGCCCCTCTTCCTGTCCAGCTCTCTGCTGCGGCCCGGGAGTGCAGTGGAGGATGGCCCAAGTCCTTGGGCCCTGCCCCCCATGGGAAACCAGGATAAGTACCTGGCTCCTGCCATCAGATCAGCGCGGTGCGCCAGCCGCAGCGCGCGGCCGCAGCGGCCATTGGAGGGTGAACCAACCGTAAAGGAAGACCTTTCTCTCTGTCTCTCTCTCTCACTGTCCACTCTGCCTGTCAAAAAAAATATAAAAATGAAAAAATAAAAATAAAAAGAGCAAATTCGAATTACAGATTGAAAAATTTTAATTAAATTATAATGAATAGTATTTATTTTTAAATTTACTTATTTACTTGAAGGGCAGAAAGAAAGACAGAGATATCTATCTGTTGGTCCACTCCCCAAATTCTTGAAACTGAAAGAAAATGGCTATAACAAAGCTAGAAGGTGGGAATTCCATCAAGGTTTCCTATGTGGGCAACAAGTACTCACTGCTTGAGCCATCCCCTCTGCCTCCCAGGGTGTGCATTCGCAGGAAGTTGGACTCAGGAACAGAGTCAGGACTTGAACCCAGGTACTCTGATAAGGGAGACAAGGTTCATAAGCCCTACATCAAATGCCCATCCCAAATAATATTTATGAATTGGAGAAACAAAGTGAATGAAATCTATATACTGAAGTTATGCTGTATGTTTATATTCAAAAAATATTTTCAATAATTTAATGTTCAGTACAGTTTTTAAGAAATAATGCAGAAAATTGTATATTTAAAATGATATGCATTAATAAGCTCAACTTAAACCAGAGCTCTAAATAATTTTATTAAGTGTACTGTTCTACAGCAAAATGTCATGTCTTTCAAACAAATACAGATGAAATAGGTACTAAAACTATTTCTAAATGTATTTTGAAATTAGTATTTTCAAATTATCAACCAATTAAAAATAATAATACTTGAAATGTAATCATGTAAGTTATGCTATATGTCATTTATTAGAAAGCATTAGCTTAAGAATGGATTTCTTACTAAGTCTATATATCTTATTTGGTTAACATAGATTGATAAATCTTTTTTTTAAGATTTATTTATTTATTTGAAACAGAGTTACAGAGAGAGAGAGTGAGAAAGATCTTCCATCTGTTGGTTCACTCCCCAAATGGCCACGCAGGCTGGAGCTGTGCTGATCTGAAGTCAAGAGCCAGGAGCTTCTTCTGCATCTCCCACATGGGTGCAGGGGCCCAAGGACTTGGGTCATCTTCTATTGCTTTCCCAGGCCACAGTAGAGCACTGGAACAGAAGTTGAGCAGTCGGGACTCAAACTGCAGTGGCGGTTTTACCCACTATGCCACAGCTCTGGCCCCACTAAATATTTTAAAATTTTTATTTATTTATTTATTTGAGAGGTAAAGTTACAGAGACTGGAAAGACAGAGAGAAAGGTCTTCCATCTGTTGGGTCACTTCCCAAGTGGCCATAAAGGCTGGAGCTAAGTTGATCTGAAGCCAGAAGTCAAAGGGTTCTTCCAGGTCTCCCATATGGGTGCAGGGACCCAAGCACATGGGTCGTCTTCCATTGTATTCCCAGGCCATTAAGCAGAGAACTGGATCAGAAGAGGAGCAGCTGGGACAAGAACTGGCACCCATATGGGATGCCCATGCCACAAATGAAAGCTTAACCTACTACACCACAGTGTAGGCCCCAATTGCTAAGTCTTTATCTTCTACATTTTCTGATTATAAGGAGCCCTTCTCTAGGAAAACTGTAACTGTGCTTGAAATATATTCCAATATTATATTTTACAGGCTTTGTGATAATTTTGTAAAAATCTTGACATAAGCACGATTATATTATAAAGATACATTTTATTATTGCTATAAGGCTTAAAATATGTTTACATATAAAATAGCTAAATTGCATCTTTAAGTCATTTCGAGAACACAACACTGTGTGCAATTATGAAAAAGAGCACAAACAACTTAAGGCCCTGCAATTTCTCTCTGATCCATTCTTTTTAACTTTTCATTATCTCTGGGTCTCTTAAAATACTCCCCTCCCCTAATGATAAGGTGCAACCTTTAAAAATAATAGTATATTAAACAGAATAGTCCTTCTGCTATTATTCCTCACAAAAAAAATTAAGGGTTTTTCCTCTTTTAGTTTTGAGAGAGAGAGAGAGAGAGAGCTCATTCCCATTCCATGGTTCACTCACCAAATGCCTGCAGCAGCTTGGGCTGGGTCAGGTAAATCTCCCATGTAGGTGGCAGGGACTCAACCACTCAATTTGCTTCCTCACAGGTTACTCATTATCAGGAAATGGAAATGAAGAGTGGAACTAGGACTCAAACCTAGGAACTTTGATGTGGCATCACTAGGTCATCACTAGATCAGATATTTGTCACAAGATTTAAAATGTTTAATTAGAAGTTGAATGACGAATGACTTATTCCTCTTTTAAATGTTCATGTTAAGATTGTGTGTATAGATCTCAGTTTGCGTGTGTTTGTCCCAAAACAAATCCATGTTAGACACAATCATTTGCCACACTGGTTAAACAGCTGCTTGGGATGCAGACATAGCCTAATGGAATGAGTGGGTTTGAGCTTCAGCCTCACTCTCCATTCCAGCTTCCTGCTAATATGCGCTCTTGGAGACAGGAGGCAATGGCACAGTTACTTGAATCCCTGTCCTTATGTGGGAGACCTGGATTGAGCACCTGGCTCCTGGCTTTGGCTTGCCCAGCCTTGTGTGTTACAGGCATTTTGGGAGAGAGCTAGTGGTTGGGAGTTCTTTCCCGTCTGTGTCTATCTCTCTCTCTGTGTCTCTGTCTTTCATATAAATCAAATAAGATTTTAGTTAAAAAAACAGGTAAATCTTTCCATTCCATTTTCAACAAACTTTTGAAATACCCTTGTAAGTTAGAGTTTTTAAATTTTAATATTTAGTTTTTACTTAGGAAAGGTTTGCCTCCTGTTGTGCAAAGTTGTATATTGTGTTTGCTTTGCTATGAGTAGTTACAATAATAATACATGAAAAAAGATTTGATTTAGTTTTCCATTAGGAAATAAGATAATAATCTTTTATCCTAAATAATATATTAGAATATAGATTGTGTTAGGATGATTAAATGATGGATGAATTGATGTTTCAGAAACAGCCAGTGTTTTGTTTACATATCTTATTTTGTTTGTCTTTAATAGTAATCTGTGACTAAAAAAAAGTGACTCCACATTATATCTTATGACATATTATATTCCCTAAACAGAATGCTGAAATCAACATTAGAATTGACAGTTCCTGCAAGTGAGTGAGGAGAATGGTATACATTTTTCACTTAAACCTCAAATGTCCTTGGAGAGAATTTGATTTTCCCTTACAAGATTTGATTAATATCCTACCAAGGTCTCAGATGCATAATTTCCGATCATATTCATCTTCCTTCCCTCTTAACTACACCTGGCACCAAAAGACTCTGTTGTTAACAAGACAGCAAAGTAACAAGTCAGAGGAAAAGACAAAGTGAAAATTCTGGGTTCAGATCCTAGAGATTGAACTGTACTTCATATTCATACTTTTAAATTTATATATCACGTAAAATCATAGGTGTGAAGTCTCAGTGGGATATAGAAGAAGTCTTTAAAAATTTGTAGAAAATACGTCTATGGGGGCCAACACTTTGCTTAGTGGGTAAAGCCGCTGCCTGAAGTGCCGGCATCCCATATGAGCTCTGGTTCGAGTCCCAGCTGCTCCACTTCTGATCCAGCTCTCCGTTGTGGCCTGGGAAAGCAGTAGAAGATAACCGAAGTCCTTGGGCTCCTGCACCCCCGTGGAAGACCCAAAAGAACCTCCTGGCTTTGGATCAGCACAGCTCTGGCCGTTGTGACCATCTGGGGTGTGAACTAGCAGATGGAAGACTCTCCCTCTGTCCCTCTCTCTCCCTCTCTCTCTCTAACTCTGCCTTTCAAATAAAGAATTAAATCTTTAAGAAAAAGGAAAAGGCATCCATGAAAATACTTTGCACAGATTTCAAATGTTTATTGCAACTCCATTTCTACACATCGGTCATCAGCTCTGAAATTACAAAAACTGCTTTATCAAGACTGCAGGTAAAGGAGAGCAATACTCTAAGTATATGGAAATTAAATAATAGCAAACTCCATTAATTTTAGTGCAGCACAAAATAAAAAGAGGGGCACTAGTCTAGAATATGGTGCTTTTCTAAAATGACTGGTAACTTGACCACATCCTATTGATAACCCTATTTTATGTTATGTTTATGTTTCCACAGAATGCTGATTTCAAAATCACTCTGCTGGTTACCATAAAAATTATACTGGCTTATGAATGATATAGAAAACATGTGTTTATGGGATGAAGCAGATGATGAATAGTTTTCAGTCTACTAGTTTTTATTCCCTTGGATTTATATTTCTATAATTTGAAGAATTCAGTTCAACTTGGTCTTTGGAAATATTAAATCAAAATCAGATTGAGGACCACTTCTGTTTTAAAAGATTGATTTATTTGAAAGGAAGAGGGGGAGAGAGAGAGAGAGAAAGAAAGAGAGAGAGAGAGAGAAATACCTCCCATCTGTTGGCTCACTCCTCACATGTCCACAACAGGTGGGGCTGAGTCAGGCTAAACCCAGGGTCCAGAAACTCCATCTGAGTCTCTCACATCAGGCACTCAGGTACTTGAGCCATCCTGGGCTGCTTCCCAGGCCCACTAGGGGAGCTGCTTTGGAGGTGGGGTTGTTGGCACTTATGAACTGGCATTTTGATTCAGGATGCAGTTGTCTCAAGTGGTGGCTTTACATGCTATGCCACAGCACCCACCCTGATCACCACTTATTATTCTGTTTTTATATTTCAGGTGGGAACTATGATGGCATCTTTGTGTGCTGATGTAAAAGACTCAGTGTAGAGGAAAGCTGGGAAGAGAAGAGAAACCTACAAGGCAGATATCTTGAGGTGGTTGGAAGAGGACTGAGATTGATTGAAGAGGTCAACTTCAGACTGAATTGAAGAATAATGAAAGTAAGAGGACGGTGGTAGGGAGTAGCAATTCCCTTCAGATTGTTTCTGAGACTGGTTCATGTGCTGAGGTCAAGAGAGGGGAGGATTAAGCAGATGTTTAGGGAAATGAGAATCTCAGAAATTAATTCCCAGACAGTGGGGGAATGAACTAACAAAAAAAAATGTAGTTGTATTACTTGTATCTGTAAGAGGTAAACTAAAGTTACATAACCATGACTTCAAAGTCAACCTGATAGCATGCAGCAAAATTGTCCAAGGCATTGAGGAGGCATCAAAGGATATAATTAGAGAATTGGGCTCTGGACTCTAAACCAGTCTGGAGTATTTAAGAAGAAAAAGAGGCTGAGAAACAGTGAACGTGTCTAGGTCCTGGGATGTCAAGGTGAATTTTTAGCAAACTCTATTAAGTGGGTACCTGAGGAAGGGAGAACTCAAGGGATGATGAAGCAGCAGGATTGGAAGAATAGTTGCAGGATTGATGATGTAAGGGAAATAGTTGTTGATAGAAAAGATGTACATATCGGTTAGAGTTTTTCATGAGAATTGGGATGGGGTCTGAGGGTCCAGGCTTCAGTCACATTCCAATGGCCTGGGAAGGCAGATGGTGCTGGAACCATTAGCATCCACACAGAGCCACTCAAATTATTCTCATATACATAAGCATCAGTACATAGATTGAGTCATAATCCAACTTTTACTCATTGCCTCAAAGTTTCTTGCTAGAACTTCCTCTTTAAATAAGATTTATATTTTTTGCATATTTCTAATCAAACAGGCAAAGGTTGTAAACATTTTCAAACAGTTATAAAAACAAAAGGAGGGTCACTATTAATTTTCTGAGAATTGTATGACTACATTAGATTGCACAGATGTCAGTCAACAAATGAGCCTTGTAATAGCCTGAGAGCCTTATGTTACTCTGAAGCTGTCTCCATGTTTTCATCTAGTTTGGTTATAAGGAGTAGAACTTCGCCTGATGAAAGTCTAGCAAAGTGATTTCATTTTACGGATTGCAAAGAGTCTAATGAGCCCATTGAATGATTTAAAGTAAAGCTCACCCTAATAGAACCTGAAATACTGTGTAGGCAGTTTTATTTCCATTTGGCTCTCCTCCTTCAGCTTCATGTTCTCTCTGAGCTTCAGCTGTCCCTTCATATACCCAGCCTCCAGCCAAGGGATGGTGAAGCAGGGTGAAGCAGCAGCAGTGGCTCAAGTAATTGGGCTCCTGCCACCCATGTGGGAGACCTGCATGGCATTCCTGGCTCCCTGTTGCCAGCATTTAGGGAGTGAGCCAGTGCAGAAGATGGGAGCTCTCTCCGTCTGCCTCTCTGCCTTTCAAATAAAATTTTTCTAGAAGGAAATCTGTGCAGCTTGCTCATAACCTAATCATCTGGGTGTAGAGGGAATGGGGATTGCTGATGGAAGGAGAAGTTGATGCAGAAGTTGCACATTTTACAGTCTTACTATGGCCAGCCTGTCTGTGGCACACGTTATTCAAGAAGAGGACACAGGTTGGGAGGAAATGAGTGGTTTCCTACTTGAGAAGGAATTATCAGAGTACCAAGAAGTCAATTGAGTGGATTACTTCTTTGGGGTTATAAACTCATCACAAATGCCCGTTGTACAGATGACATGCTATGTTCTAATCACTTATTAAAAGTCACCTTAATAAACATACAGGGTATGTGTTTATGAAAGCTACTGACCTTAGTGGGGGAAATGCGTATCCTGCTCTTATTTACATTTAGTACATGAAGTTATCCAAACATCCCAGCAACAGTGTCTAGGGTACACCCGTCCTGAGGGAATGCTGCTATAATGGAATGTTCATAACCTGGAATTTAATAATCTGTTCGCACTCCTCACTGATGTTCTTTGTAGTACTTTACAATGCTAAATCATTTGCAGAGATTAAATGGTTTGCTCAATATCAGCACAGTCAGACTGTGAGTTCTGCCGAATCCAGAGACACTTAGCTGTGGGATTCATTAACCTGCATGTGCTTGTGGCACATAAATTCCACACATCTCTAAAAGAACGTATTTTCTCCAGGAGGCTAACAGAAAGAATATGCCCAAAACAAGTTTAAGAACATTCAGTGTGGTAGGAAAGTATGTTAAATTTTAAACTTGAAGCTTTATTGTCATTTGTTGGTTTCTTTTCTCTGAGTTCCAACCAGGTGACTCCAAGGGCAGATCGAAATTCTGTGAGCTTTGTTTGATACTCACTCAGGGCTACCTAGCATAATTCCAGTGCCACACTGAAACACAGTAAACTACTTTAGCACAGTCTTTAATTACCACTTATTGATGCAAGACTATTTGGCCTGGGACAGGTCCAAGAAGAGAAGCCACTCTCTGTTGACAGGGAACGGTTCTGTTTCTCTTATTCAAGTAACACTGGCTTCTCCCTTTCCCCTTTCAATGATGTTGTGACATTTCAAATAAACTCTCTATTTTCTTTTGTAGCTTTTAAAAGTTCTTTAGAAATTTACACAAAATCATGCAAGGGTATTTGCCAGATGAAGCATTTCGAACTGATACAATACAAGTTACACACCTACTCCCACCCCAAGTCTGTTTTCTCTCCTTTTACCCACTTCTGCTGCCAGAATCTTGTTTTTCTCTTTGAGTTTATAAACCTAGAATGCATACCTCATGCATTCATTTCCAGAAAAACCTGTGTTTATAGTCAACGCTCAAATGTGCTTTTAAATTATTTTGGAACCCAGTCATGATATGACGTCAGACACCTCCTAGGTCAGCTGAAATACCAAACCTGGGTCAGTAAGGGCTGCTCTGTGAGCCCATCAGTGCTGTTCACAGGCATAAACAGGCAAAGCCAGAAAGCAATGATTTTATTGAACACAAGGGAGAAAGCAGAGCTTTAATTAATCCCATTTTTCTTCTGCATAATATTGGTTACAGTGGACACTGCCCAAATGCACAATTCCATAATTGCAGCCATTTTGACATAAAACATCTTTTGCTGAAGTTTTCTTCCCCAATTTTCTTGTAAACATCAAATTAAAAATTGCAGATAAACCCTGTGAAGAATCGCAGTACACCTTGAGTTTTCTTTCTTCTTTAATCTTAAAGAAAAGATATCAGGTGACAGAACCACAGGTGACGACTAGAATTTGCAAGTGATATATGAGGTTCTACACTTAAATGGAGAATTTAAAGGAATATATGAAAATAGAAGAGGAGAGAGAAAAATCGAAACTGACTCTGAACTTTTATTATCGGTATATAAGTCAGAAGAGTTGGTTAAGTAAATTTCTGTTCTCGCGCCTTTACTTGTAACAGTCAAGTAGTCTTTGCTTCTAAGGCCTCAAACCTGCAATTTGGAAAGTTGTCATCATAAAGCAGCTGTGTTTTGACTAGATAATGAAGAACTCATGACAGGGGATTTGAAAAAGTACTAACATGATTTATTGTGTTACTGGTGTAATAAATGTTCAATTTATAACATGAGTATAAATTTGATAATTATTATAATTACAATGCTTATACAACCAAACAAATAAGTATGTATACTTTCAGCATTTTGGGCTTCTAAGAGTCTTGAGTTCCAACGTGTTTTTGCAGACAATGAGCTGGAAGGAACCCTCTCACAGGATGTCATCCTGTATCAACCCATCATCCGGCATTATCAGTTTTCAATTTCACCTGAATTTGCAGTCCTGGTTGAATAGAACTATTTTTTTTTTCACACTACCTTGAAGTCATCTCACTCTACGTTCTTCTTTGTGGCATTTAATTAAAATTTCTCTAAGGCTTCTACTGTTTCTATTTTCTAGTTTTGGCTTGAAAGTTGAGTGTCAGAGTTTTATAGGAACTATGAAGGCACATATTGTGTGAAGGGTTCAGTCACCCTGTATGTTATTTATCAAAGCTCTGGCGAATTCCCAATGATATTCAAAATTTAGCATGATGCATTCTTTTTGTTTTTAAGGATTGAAAATTACTAAGATTGTGGTACTTATGTCATCCCTAAGGAATAACATTGTAGGATCAGAAAAATTACAACTGAGGCCAGTGTTGTCATGCAGCGGATTAAGCTCCTGCTTGTGACTCCAACATCTCGTATTGGTGCAAGAAGCTTAAGTCCCAGCTGCTCCACTTCCAGCCCAGCACCCTGCTAATGTTCAGCAGAAGACAGCCCACGTGCTTGGTCCCCTGTCATCCACATGGGAGACCTGGATGAAGTTCCTGGCTTCCAGTTTCAGCCTGGTCCACACAGTGCTGTTGTAGCTATTTGGGGAGTAAAACAGTGGATGGAAGATCTCTGTCTGTCTCTCGCACTATGTGTTTTAGTGTGTGTGTATGTGTATGTGTGTGTGTGTGTCTCCATTCTCTTTCTCCCCCTACCCAGTTGCTCTGCCTTTCAATTAAACAAACAAACAAACAAAAAATTAAAAATGGGCCAGCACCGCGGCTCATTAGGCTAATCCTCCGCCTGTGGTGCTAGTACCCCAGGTTCTAGTCCCGGTTGGGGCGCCAGTTCTGTCCCAGTTGCTCCTCTTCCAGTCCAGCTCTCTGCTGTATCCCAGGAAGGCAGTGGAGGATGGCCCAAGTGCCTGGGCCCTGCACCCACATGGGAGACCAGGAAGAAGCACCTGGCTCCTGGCTCCAGATCGGCACAGGGCCGGCCATAGTGGCCATTTTGGGGGGTGAACCAACAGAAGGAAGATCTTTCTCTCTGTCTCTCTCTCTCTCACTGTCTAACTCTTCCTG
This sequence comes from Oryctolagus cuniculus, assembly GCF_964237555.1. Lineage (NCBI taxonomy): Eukaryota > Metazoa > Chordata > Mammalia > Lagomorpha > Leporidae > Oryctolagus > Oryctolagus cuniculus. The sequence continues at coordinate 146,104,104 of NC_091434.1, forward strand.
TCAAAAAAAATTAAAAATGGAAAAGAAAAATCATATTCATGTAAAGTTGTGAAGCGCTGCATTTCTTGTGCTGTTACCTTGAATAAAAACAAACAACAAATATGTTTATTAAACCCTGTTTATTGATCTAAGATTATAGGCAATGTCCCAGATGTGGTTCCTATACAGAATCTTTTACAGAATGCATTTTCCCTTTATTAATAATGGAAATATTAGAAAAATGAATAATCCAAGAGAGAATAGGTTAAATAGCAAGTAAGAGTATCAAAAGTAATAGTACACAAAAAAGTAAACAAAGCAGTCAAATTATTCATTTCAAGCTGCTGAGACAAAGTACATAGAAACAAATGGAACTGGAAATATTAATGTGGATTATCATAAGGGCTCTTATATCAGAAGTGAAGTAATATTTATCTCCAAGAGTTTTATGATCTCCTCCATACAGATAGGATCATCCTTCTCTATGAATAAACTGTATGCAAAAGCTGATGTTATATAAAAGTTACTGGGGGCCTGTGCCAGAAGCATAGAAGGTGCAAGTACAATGAGCTCAGGGTATGTTGAACCTTTATGGTGGTAAATGGATGGAGCTAGAGAAGGGTTCCCCTCAGGACACATTCATGCTTCCAATGCCAAGGACTTAGGAGGAGACCTAATTTTCCTTGTATAAAGGGGGAATCTGATGGGCAGGGAAGGGAGGAGGCCTAAACGCTGCCACCAATGAGGCAACATTGAAAATAGAGTCAAACTATTACACCAAGTTAGGAAAAATGTGTGTGCACTGGTGATTTTTATGACTTTACATGTTGTTAATAAGATGACATAGTTAACATCTTGCAGACTTTGGAGAAAATGGTATCCTGAGGTACAGAAAGTGAAATTGGACTTTCAGATCATGCAGTTCTACCTCTTACTTTCTGGAGGAACATCTAGTCTTGGGGTTTCAGGGACTGTTGACATCACCTTGGTAGGAAACACTCAGAGGTCTAGGCTCACATCAGAGGTTCTGGGTTTTTAAGCTGATGCACTTTCTAATTCTGTGTAATTATTGTGAAATCCATTCAGAAATACCTCCCAGAAAAACAGTCGGGTGAATGCAAATGTGAACTGTTGATTACTTCGTATTTCCAATAAAACATTTCACCAAATATTTAAGTTTCTATGTTCCATCATGGTATTAGGATATTTTTTGATTTCTGGCTCTGATTTACTTTAAATAAACTTTTTGTGCTGCATTCTGGGATAAATAATGAAAAGATTCAATAATGAGCCTTGATTCCATAGAATGAGAAGTCACAGCTTTCTTGTGAATGCAGCATGATGGGATGTGATGCCCACAGAGGAAACAACCAACCTCCAGGATTGTGATGATGTGAACACACCTGTCATCTTGAAGGTGGTTTAAGCCATTTCTCCTAGAGTTGGTCTTGTGGTACAGCAAGTTGAGCCACAGGTTGCACTGCCTGCTTCCCATAATGATGGGGTACACTGGTTCAAGGGAGCACTAGTTCAAGTCCTGGCAGCTCTTCTTCTGATCCAGCTTCCTGCTGGTGCATCCTCAGAGAAAATAGATGATGGCTCAAGTGCTTGAGCCTCTGCCACCCACATGGCAGACCCAGATGTAACTCTGGGTTCCTGGCTTCAGACTGGCACAACCCAAGCTGTTTCAGGCATTCGGGAAGTGAATAAAAGGGTTGGAAGCTGTCTGTCTTTCTCTTTGTCTCTGCCTTTAAAGTAGATGAAAATAAACAAATAAACATTAAAAAGAAATAAAATGTTTACTCCCATGGCATGTCTATGTGGATTGTGTGCCCTCGAGTGTCTGAAGAGGCTTCCTCTAACCATTAGAGATCTTTAATATTCTGTACCTTGCCAGGGAATTTGCTTATGACACATTGGGACCCAACATTATTTTTTAAAAATTTTTATTTATTCAAAGGAAGAATTACACAGAGGCAGAGGCATAGAAAGAGAGAGAGGTCATTCACCTGCTATTTCACTCCCCAGATGGCCGCAATGGCTGGAGCTGCACTGATCTGAAGCCGGGAGTCAAAATCTCTGGGTATCCCATTTGCAAGTAGAGGCCCAAGGACCTGGGCCATCTTCCTCTGCTTTCCCAGGCCATAGCAGAGAGTTGGATAGGAAGTGGAGCAGCCATGACTCAAATCGGTGCCCATATGGGATGCTGGCACTGAGGACAGTGGCCCTTACCCACCACTTCTCAGCGCCGGCCCCAGGACCCAATATTATTAAACAATTATGGAATATTTGATTTATATAAATGTAGTTTATGAATAAAAACTAAAATTTTACTTTTAATTATGTGATTAGAGATATTTGAGAAAATATTTATTACTATCACTTTTTAAATTTCTACTGACATCAAGCACCTGGGTCATAATTCTTTGGTAAGAGGAACCAGGGCTCCTAGGACAAATGACTGATCTGGGGTTGGACAGGAGGTTTACAGTCGAGGTTTACAGGAGGTTTCAGTTGAGCCTGAAGCATCTTACAGCCCCAAGAACAGAGAAAGTGTTCACAAAATTTTTTTGAAAACCCACAATGATGGGTACATTGAAGGAATCTAGGAGTCAACTGTAAGAGTTCCCAATGGCAAAAGTTGGAAATTTGGGACAAGATAAGTAAAGTATTAATGGATCATAATCCAAAGTATAAAACAAATGTCTGCAAATGCATCCCAATATAAATAACAAATAAACAAACAAATGAAGAAGAGATAAATCTTCCTTGCAAAAGAATTTGAAAAAAAATGTGTTATCCTTGAGGAGGAGGGCACGAATTCCCATTCCTTAAGAATGGGCCACACATAGTGATGTACCCTCAAAGATTACAATAATGGAAAATGAAAAAACAAAAGAGTGGCTTAAATATGGGGAAACTGGACCAACCACATCCAACTAGGACTCCCAGGTTAACAAGTGGAACGTGGGGACAGCAATCAGATGTAACTTTGTCATGATGCACTGAGAAGGATACTTTGTCTTTAAGCTCTTCTTCCTCCAGGTATATTTTTTCCCCTGTGATGATGAAAAAACACCAGACAACTCCAAGGAGAGGGATATTCCGTGGATACCTGACTACTAATCCTCAAAACTCTCAAGGTCACCAAAAATATGGTGAGTCTAAGAAGTTACCACAGCTGAAGGAGCTATGGTGAGTAAATATAACAAAGTATCCTGGATAAGGTTCTGGACCACAAATGGCACAGTGAAGCAAAGTTAGGAAATCTAATCAGAGCAAGGACTTTAGTTAACAATAACTGAGTATTGGTTCATTCATTGTGCCATAAATTATGTGAATGTAAGACATTAATAAAAGGGGAACTTGAGTGTAGAATATATGAGAACTCCCTGTGGTAGCTTCATGCTGATTCTGTAAGTCTAAATGGTTCTAATATTAAAAAGTTTATTTAAAATACTTCTAGGTAAGTAATACACACATATTGACGTATATGTTGTGAAGTTTTGAAAAGTTATACATACCCTTTTTATTTTCTTTTAGGCAAAAGTCATAACTTCAAAATAATTTCTTTGATTATTTTATTTATTGACTGAATTATGATTTTCTGGTTTAAACACAGCATACATTTTGTTTAGAGCACATTTCATAATTCAACTGTAAATAAAATGAGCTGTTTGTCAGCAGTGAACAGATGTTTGGTATCTGATAACTGTTTGGATTTTTGACAATAGTCTAGGTACAGCTGGGAGTCTTTGTAATAGTATGATTATTAACTCTTACAATAAATAATCCCAGAGCAAATTCTTTGTTTATTAGAAAGATATTTCTTAAAATCAGAGGATCAGGCACAAGGGTGTTTCCAAATTCCTTTGTTTCTTCCAAATGTTACAAAATTTAAACTCTTTCTCAAATGGAAGGCACATTAATAATTTGAAAAAATGAAGCACTTTTTCATAAAAGTTAAGTATTTAAATCATTAAGTACGAGGAAGGGTATAAGACAGCCTGATATTTATGCCACATGAGTGAATATATATGAATCCTAGGTGTACAATATTTATAAGTCCAAATGTCATGTCCTTCCTCATGGCGTACTTACACAGTTTTCACCAACGAGAGACCTTTCAGATTAACTATTCCAGTTAACCTATTCCCCAGATGAAAAAATTAGGACAACAGAGGGTAACTATGTGTAGGTAAACCAAGTGGAGACTGCATCTCAGTCTTTCTTGGTTACAGATCAACATTCCTTCTGCTCCATCTGCCAGACCAAATTAACCAAAGCATTAACCAGCCTTGTGGAAAACTCTGTATAAAAGATATTAAACAGAAAAATGTTATATCATGATACACGAGGCAAAAAAATACACCTTTTCTTGACAGCGACAACAATTTGAACTCACTTCTGTCTGAGAATTATCTGGACTTTAATTTCTGCAATGCATTTTTTAGGACATTCATTATTCGTAAAATGGCCAAAACTTCTCTAAATTTGTCATGATTGATTCTCACTCAATGAAAGGACATCTTAAATAGACTCATGAAGAGAGGTTTAAAATAGTTCTATTTCAGCACAGAGGTGGCATTTTTAAATGATAATCTAACTTAATTGGGGCAGGTGTCTGAAACTGCTTTGTAACAACCCTGCATTATACGAATACTGCCTGCTTGATTTGTTTGCTTGTTTTCTCTTACTCCCTTCATCTTTAACCCTTACTGGAAGTCCCAATTCATTTTTTTTCTATTCACTAGTCATTTTGAAAAGGACGAGGAAAAAAAAAGTAGGAGGGGAAAAAAAGAACTGAAAAAAGAGCCTGAGTATGAAATTTACATAGCTGGAATATTAGAAGGCAAAAGAATCCCAGACATAACTTAGTCCAATTCCTGAATCTTACAGAATAGAGAATAGGCATTGAGAGAGAGGACCTGGTTGCTCAAATACATAAAACTGCGTGGCTGGAATCTGGTGCAGTGCTTTTCCTAAACATTTACATTATTTCTACACAATTTCTAAAGCGTATTAAAATGCTCTCTCACACTCACACACACCCACATTCACAATGACACACAAGCATCACACAGCAACAGCTGTGATACTCTTTTTCACACTGTGCCCTGGAAATAATTCTCAGATGTCAATTTTATATTTATAGTCATGTAGTTTAATTCTTAGAATAGAAATACAAATGCATTCTTTAAATGACTGCCAAATTTGTGTCCATGCTATTTGTGTAGGTGATTCAGAATATGTTAGTCTTCCATTATACTAAAAAAAATCTACAGTTGATAGACTTGTTTTGGAATGTATCAGGTCCTACTGTAGCTTCTCAGTGATGTCCATTTCCAAAATTGGGCTGAGTTTTTCATTTATTTAAAGATTCATTTTATCTGAAAGTCAGAGTGACAGAGACAGGGAGAGAGTAAGAGGCAGAGACAGGGAGGAAGACAGTTTATCCATCCACAGGATCACTCCCCAAATGGCCACAATAGCCAAAGACAGGAGCCAGAAACTCCATCCACATCTCCCATGAGTGTAGCAGTGGCCCAAGCACTTGGGCAATCTTCTCCTGCTTTCCCAGGTTCACTAGAAGGGAGCTGGATTGGAAGCTGAGCAACGAAGACTGGAACCAGTGCTCCAATATGGGATGCCAGAGTCACAGGCAGCCTAACCTACTGCACCACAATGCTGGTACAGTTCTTAGTCTTTTAAAGGTAAATTAATTCACAATTCCATCAAAGGTGTTCCTTTTTTTGTTTGGGTATTTTTACTTGTATTTAATTTTTACCAGTATTCAAACTGCATTTAATTAAAAGTAATTCAGTGCAATCTCCATGCTATCCAACATTATATGGAGGAAAGGGAATTCTTGAAAGATGCACTTATTGAGCTCTTTTGATTTGTGTGTGTGTGTGGGTATGTATCTGTACATGCATGTACTGACAAAGCTCTCAGTAAAGATATTTATTCTATTAAGTTAAAGTTTATACAATGTTGAGAAACATTTCTTAAAGGTCCCAACTTTTCTCTTAATTCTTGAAATTAGTTTGTAAAGAAATCAGCCAAAAGTTCGTGAGGGAGTATTCCATTTGGCTATGAAGAACCAAGAAAACAAAATTAATCATCGTCAAATAGACAATCTGACTCATTTGTTCTACACTGAGTCTTAGCCCAGCACAAGAAAATCAGATTTCTTTTTTACTTTTGAAGCATATTTTATGATGACAAATTGAATAACAGAGAGATTTTTGGCATCACCTTCTGCCTAACAGTGTCTTAGGGATGCATGATCATCAAAACCCCACCTAATTGGGCACAGGTTTTAAGATTTGGCTATCTCCATAGCAAATGTGGGGAAACGTATTACTGGCACATTACATCTTTGCATTTTATGAGCTGCTTGCTCCACTCCCTGATCTCATACCACTAAATATCACATCTCTGAGGAGTCTTAAGAAAGATTAAAAGTTGGCACAAATATAAATCTCTGTCTGTGTCATAGTTGTCATGGTCCTTCCACCAGTTATGGAGAAGAAAGGCTATGGCTTTGTGTACAGAATGCCTGAATGACTCGTAAATCCATTGGATATCACTGAAGAAAAATTGGCTCATGCCTAATTGGCTCATGTCTTTGTGTCTACAATGCATGCACACATACTTCTAAAGGATTGTGATTTGTGTATCATAAAGAAACAAGCTCCAATAGAAATCAAAGTGATAATGAATAATGTTTGACTTGGAATTAACATGTGTCCATATTCAGTAGCTGATCTTCAATTTTATTTTCCAGAAACAGGGGTATATACCACAGTGAAAAATCTTACCCCTGTACTCTGGACAGGCCTGTTATGTAATCTGAATCAGCCACAGATACTTGCTTGATCTTGGATAATTAATTCTCACAGACTCAGTTTTGTTCTTTGCTAACTGAACTGACAGTTATCGTTAAATAACACAATGTGCATACAAGGCTGGCATACACACAGCATGTACTTAAATGACAAAATGTAAATGACAGCCACTCTCTTGAGAAATACTTCTGCGAACAGACTCATATTTTTTGTTTGGATCCTTCTCAATAAAGTGTGGGGCTGAATGACATCTCGATAATGTACATGATTATGAGGACCAGGCCGATCTGCTTGCTTCCTGAACTTCACCATCACTAGAATACAACTTTCCCTCACTGCTCACTGCAAATGGAACGAACTTGAATTAACTTGAAAACACCTCTAAACAGCTTTTTTATATTTTTAGCTTTTTCAACATTCTCCAGTTTGAATGGTAATGAATTTGTTTTTCACTTATAGAGTGCATGAAATCCATGCCTAATGTAATCACTAATTACAATGTTAACTAGTTTTAACATGAAAATGACCTAGTTTTGTGATGGAAGTCCCATACCCAGAAAACCTCAAGCGGGGGAGGGGATGGGTAAATCAATGGTGAGGCTATTTAAGGGTAGGGGCTGCTTGAAGAAAGGCATTTCAAATATTTCTACTTGTTTAGATGCTTTAGACATTTTTAATGATCTGTAGGTTTTGTATACCCATGGATGTGTTTCCACTGTACATAAATTTGGACAAGACCATGTGATCTAACGTAAGTGATACTTCTGTATTTGGATCTTCTTCAAGAACAGGTATCCATAAGGCAGGCACCAAAATTCCCCAAAGGAATTGACGGGGATGTTTGATTCACTCTGATGATTACTTAGTGTCAATATTAATACCTTGTATTCAGGGAACTATGTAAATAATGGACCCTTAGTGAATATGTTCTGTGGGATTGATTGAAGTTAAACTGTGCTTGTGATAACATGTATCCTTTAAGAAGGAGGAATGCAAACTAGTTTTCTTTAAGAAAAAAAATAAAAACCAAGACACTTTGTATTTTCATGCGGGAACATGTATTTTCATTAGGAACATGTGTTAAATTCTTAAGATTAGATCTAAGACATCATTCTCAATAGTGATTTTTTTCAGTCCTGCAATCCATACTTGTCTGCCTCCAAAGACAGACTGCAGCAGTGAGTGGATGGGAGAACTACAGCTGAGGAATGCAGCCATTCTCAGCAAGATCTCAAAAAGCGATGGAACCCAGTGCATTCAGGCTCTAGGGTTTGAATGAGGCTTCTACTTCAGACACCTCCACTCTGTGCACAGAGTCACCTTGTTTCCTTAGGACTGACCTGTCTTGAGGTGTAGAGGTGAGATGTGACCGAACAAGCAAGGTTTATTCATTTGAATCAAGAAACCTGGGAATGGTATTCTTTTAGAAGGCTAAGCTACCCTGTTTCTCCCACAATGAGAAGACTCTAGTAAGCCCTCTAGATTTTTTGGAGAACATATACATTTACAACACTAAGTCTTAATAATCCTCTACTTCCCAGGATGGAAATCATGGGTGCCAAACTCTCCAGAATTGCCCATCCACTTGAGTCGAGAGTAGCCCCACAGGAAGCCTGTATACTGTTGGCATTGACCTGAGGGTCATGATTGTGAATTAAGAGCAGAGCCCTGCAGTCAACCCCAAGACTTCCAGTGGGCAATTAGTTGCTGTCAGATCACATGTGCATGTACACCACACACACACACACACACACACACACACAAGTGGTGCCAAGGTAAGTAAATACAACTGTCCAGACTTTTACACTGCTAGTTACCTTGATGCATGGTTTATCTAATTTGAAAAGATAGCTATGGCTTACTTCCAAATATTACGTATTTTGCTTCTTTCAAGCTGAATATCCTTAAAAGAGGAGTGGAGTGAAGTGGATAACCCCCCAGATGATAAGAAGTAGTGTGTGTGCATTTGTGTGTGCATTTTTGTGTGTGAACATCAGAGAAAATGGGGATATTTCTCTCGGAAAGTAGAAAATCCATGTCTAGATAAAATTATAATTTGAAAGCTAGTGCTAAATTGATTTAGAAAAAAGAAGACTGAAAATCTTCCAGAAAGCCACTGATAAAGTATTTCTACTAAATCCAGGATACTGGACTATACTGAAATAGAGTGACCGTCCAAACCATAATTCTGCTTTATTTTGTGGTTTATACCCATAGAAAATAATTTACTTAAAAACAAATATCTATAATGTGGTTAACAGGTTTTTCTGAAGAATTGGCTGGTTCTGGATTTATAGGAAACTCCCTTTTATAGAATTACTCAGTACAAAAATTTCAAAAAATTATTTTAGCAATATGGAAACCAAAAACTGAAGGCAACAGTTAAGTATACCATTCATAAAAATATATTACATAACTTGATTGATTGCTTTTACTCAATGTTATATTGGTATAACTTGTATTCCTTATTCCAATTTTTTTCTTTATATTTTATTTTATTTAATGAACATAAATTTCCAAAGTACAGCTTATGGATTACAATAGCTTCCCCCCTCCCATAACTTCCCTCCCACCCACAACACTCCCCTCTCCCATTCCCTCTCCCCTTCCATTCACATCAAGATTAATTTTCAATTATCTTTATATACAGAAGATCAATTTAGCATATATTAAGCAAATATTTCAACAGTTTGCACCCACACAGAGACACAAAGTGTAAAATACTACTTGAGTACTAGTTATAGCATTAATTAAACACCTAAGAGTAATTGTGTATTAATTACAGAGTTCAATCAATAGTTTTAAGTAGAACATAAAAAATACTAAAAGGGTAAAGTATTAAGTTTTTTTTCTTTTTTTTTTGCTTGTTATATAGTTTTTTTTATTTAATAAATGTGAATTTACAAAGTGCAACTTTTATATTGTTGTGGCTCCCCCCTCAACCTCCCTCCCTCCTGTGGCCCTCCCCTCTCCCACTCCCTCTCCCATCCTGCCCTTCATCGAGTTTCATTTTCAATTACCTTCTTATACTGAAGATCAACTTAGTATATACTAAGCAAGGATTTCAACAGGCAACCGCAAAAGGTATAGGGTATTGTTCGACTAGTAGTGTTAAGTTTCATAGTAGAACACATTAAGGATAGAGATCCTACTGAGGAGCATGTACCCAGTGACTCCGTTGTTGATTTAACAATTGGCACTCTTATTTATGATGTCAGCAATCACCCAAGACTCTTGCTATGAGCTGTCTAGGCTATGGAAGCCCCTTGAGTTCACCGACTCTGAACTTGTTTAGTCAAGGCCGTATCACAGTGGAGGTTCCTTCCTCCCTTCAGAGAAAGGCGCCTCTCTCCTTGATGGCCTGTTCCTTCTGCTGGGGTCTTGTTCACCAAGATCTTTCATTTAGATTGCTTTTTGACACCGTGTTGTAGCTTCCCATGCCTGTGAGACTCTCATGGACCTTTTAGCCAGATCTGATTTTTTTTTTTTGACAGGCAGAGTGGACAGTATGAGAGAGAGACAGAGAGAAAGGTCTTTCTTTGCTGTTGGTTCACCCTCCAATGGCCACTGCGGCCAGCGCACCGCGCTGATCCGAAACCAGGAGCCAGGTGCTTCCTCCTGGTCTCCCATGCAGGTGCAGGGCCCAAGGACTTGGGCCATCCTCCACTGCACTCCCGGGCCACAGCAGAGAGCTGGCATGGAAGAGGGGCAACCGGGACAAAATCCGGCACCCCGACTGGGACTAGAACCTGGTGTGCCAGCACCGCAGGCAGAGGATTAGCCTATTGAGCTGTGGCGCCAGCCCTTATTCCAAAATTTTATGCCCAAATTTATATAATGTTGTAAAGAATGTAACAACTAGAAGTGATAAAGGATGCTAGTAAAACACAGATATAATATAATGATCACAAGAAAGTAGGTTTTATTTTCTTTGTGTAAGATCATTACTTCTGTACTATTAGTGTATTATTATCTCTGATTTAATCCCAAGTGATTTTAGGAAGGAAAGAAGAAGGAGGAAAGAGGAAGGAAAGGGAATCAAAGAGGGGAGAGGGAAGGTGAGGGGGGAAGGGAAGAAGGGAGAGGAGAGCAGGGGAGAGGAGAGGAGGGGAGGGAAGGAGAGGAGAAGAGGGGAGAGGAGCGTAGGAGAGGGGAGGAGGGGATAGGAGGAAAGAGGAGAGGAGGAGAGGGGAGGGAGAAGAGGGGAGGAGAAGAGGGGAGAGGAGGGGAGAGGAGAGGAGGGGAGGAGGGGAGGGAAGAGGAGGGGAGGGGAGGGGAGAGGAGGGGAGGGGAGGGGAGGGGAGAGCAGGAAAGAGGAGGGGAGGGAAGGAGGGGAGGGGAGAGGAGGGGAGGGGAGGAGGGGAGAGGAGGAGAGAGGAGGGGACCCATATGTGTGCTGGCTCGTGTCCCAGCTGCCCACTTCTGATCCAACTCCCTGCTAATGGCCTGGGAAAAGCAGTAGAAGATGGCCCAAGAGCCTGGGCCCATGCTGCCCACTTGGAAGAAGCTTCTGGCTCCTGGCTTCAGCCTGGCCCAGTTCCAGCCATTGCAGTCATCTGGGGAGTGAAACGGGGGATAGAATATCTGTGTGTGTGTGTGTGTGTGTGTGTGTAATCTAACTTTCAAATAAATAATTAAATAAATAAATCTTTAAAAAAAAGAAAGGAAGGAAGGAAAACAAAGAAAAGGTTTCTAATAATACTATTGTACACATCTACCAATGAAATCAGAGAAGTTACCAACATCTGAGATTCTTCCACATCACAGGTTGTCGTCACAATACTTCTACCCTTCTGATTATTTCACTAAACCTAATTACTCTCACTTAAAAAGTAATAACTTATGCACAATTCATATCCCTAGCTTAGCTCTTTAGCTATACATTTCTTTAGTACATTGTTTCCCTTGCTACTTGCCATTTCTATTACCCAAGAGCAATAGAAAATTTCTTTGCTTTATATACATATATATATATATATATATTCAAAATTAACAAATGTAAGTATATAACTATGAAATAATTACTAACTGCTGTGTTGTCAAATTATTTTTATGTAAACTTCATGAGTTTTGAAAGTAGAAAGTATAGGTAGGCACTAGGACTATAATGGGATTTTTTTTCTAGGCAAACGGGTTTTCATGGTCATCCTAATTATGTGGGGTTTGAGAATGGAAAAGACATAGGATCTGCTTGTACTCTTTAAGTAAGAAAAAGAAAACATATATTAAAAATTTTAAATCAATCTAAGTAGTGTGTGTGCTTAAAGATAAGTAGGTGTTGCATTTTTTAAATGAATCTTGATGTGAATGGGATGGGAGAGGGAGTGGGAGAGTTGTGGGTGGGAGGGAGGTTATGGTGGGGGGGAGCCACTGTAATCCAAAAAGCTTTGGAAATTTATATTTATTAAATAAAAGTTAAAAAACACTTTAAAAAATACCCCCAAAATTTATTTATTTATTTATTTATTTGACAGAGTTACAGACAGTGAGAGACAGAGAGAGAGGTCTTCCATCTGCTGGTTTACTCCCCAAATGGCCGCAATGACCAGAACTGGGCTGATCTGAAGCCAGGAACCAAGAGCCTCCTTCAGGTCTCCCATGCGAGTGCAGGGGTCCAAGAACGTGGACCATCTTCTACTGCTTTCCTAGGCCATCAGCAGAGAACTGGATCAGGAGAGGAGCAGCTGGGACTAGAACCGGAACACATATGGGATGCCAGCACTGTAGGCAGAGGATTAACCTACTGTGCCACAGTGCTGGCTCTAATAGGTGTTGCATTTTATATGGTGTCCTCACAGGTAAAATAATGCTCAAATATGTTTTCAGATTTCCCAGGCCATATATTAAAATGGTAGAGGATTTGACTGCTCTGGTGGATGGTGAAGAGTTGAAGATTCATAGGTTAAGGAATGTAAGTGTGGATCAACATGGATGTTAATGCCATTCACATCGGTCCAGTGCATGCCTGATGCTGCCACGTACACAGTGGATGCAAAGATCATTTATTGTCCCTGGAGGGCTCACTCTAGTAAGGTGACCAATAAAATCGAATATTTAAATAAATTGTAAGTGCCAGCGAAGGCATCCATAAACATATATAAGAGCATATGTAAGAGGGAAATGTGTTTTTCGAAGCCAAGGAAATGTTTCAGAGATGGTTTTTCTGAATCTAGTTGAAGGAGGGCAGAATAAAAAATATGGAGTTGATGTGTTCCCAGAAAACACATAGAATGCTCCAAAGCAAAGATGTGCCTTTACTTATGACTGCATTTGAAGATAGCATAAGGCTACAGAGTTGCAGAGCTCATGTCGTGACAGATTGTGTATGTCAGCCTATAGATTTTGGGATTTTACTGAATGGGGTGGGGAAGCTTTTAGAAGAGAGTTATATTTGAACTTCAAGGAGTTTTCTTTTGTGATAATCCTGTGAATGGGTTAGGGAGTTGCCATAACCTAAGGCAAAAAGACAATTCAGAAGGAGCTTGCAGTAAACTAAGAAATAGAAAGCACCTGGATTAAAATGAATTCAAGAAATATGGAGAAAGGAGAGATTAAAGAGATCTTAAGGATGTAGAGTAAACTGAACTGGATAAAGATGACTGGAGGGGCAGGTGTTTGATGTAGCTGTTAAGAACCCTCACATTGGCTCCAGCTTCCTGCTGGTGCAGACCATGGCACTCAGCCATGAGACTGCTAAAGTAATTGGGTTCCTGCCACTCACAGAAGAGACATCGATTGAGTGCCCAGTTCTTGGCTTTAGTGAGGCCCAGCTCTGACCTTTATGAGCATTTGGGAAATGAACCAGTAGATGGGAAGTCTGTCTATCTCTCTCCCTCTCTCCGTTTCTTTGTGAAAATAAAAAGAAAAAACAAGCAAACAAAAAAGGAAATGACTCCTATAGTTCTTCTGAGAAAAGAAGATCTTAAGCAATGGTTGTAATTTAAACAGAAAATATACATGGAGGATCAAAATTGGGATGTAAATGGTCCTTTTAAAAGCACTGAGGCTGAAGTCAAAGAACCTACAGTTAGGTGGATATTTCCAGAGATAAACGCACATGGAAAATTCAGCATGAAATTAGTATTAACTGCTGATTAAATTTTTTTAAATCTTTTTTTTTTTTTTTTTTTGATAGGCAGAGTGGACAGTGAGAGAGAGAGACAGAGAGAAAGGTCTTCCTTTGCCATTGGTTCACCCTCCAATGGCCACCGCGGCCGGCGCGCTGCGGCCGGCGCACCACGCTGATCCGATGGCAGGAGCCAGGTACTTATCCTGGTCTCCCATGGGGTGCAGGGCCCAAGTACTTGGGCCATCCTCCACTGCACTCCCTGGCCACAGCAGAGAGCTGGCCTGGAAGAGGGGCAACTGGGACAGAATCCGACGCCCCGACTGGGACTAGAACCCGGGGTGCCGGCACCGCAAGGCAAAGGATTAGCCTAGTGAGCCGTGGCGCCGGCCTTGCTGATTAAAAATTAAGCTAAGAATGTATCTTCCAGATTTTCTGAGCGTTATCTGCCTCCAGCACAAATCATCTTCTATTCTGATGATTTTTGTTGCAATTAACACATTTTCCATGTCCTTCTTTTGCATATTTTGGAGATTTTTCTAGGATTTGATATTTCCTTGCCTCCCATTCTCACCAAATAATTCTCTGCCACCCCTAGGTGACTGAGTCTAATCCCAAGGTTCCAGGATTTCTTTGTGTTTCTGTTCCTAATAGTTCACTCATCTCAGACCATTCTTTTGTCATCATTCTACTCTAGATACTAATTTTTTTTTCTTTCCCAAGACTAAAATAATTGTGCCTAATGATAGATGCTGTAAAATACTGATAAGAATTTCTACCTGAAAAAGTTAGGACTGCAGGAAATTGAAAGTATCTATATTGTACTCTCAGTAAACCAAGTTTCCATTTCAGTGCAAAGATGTAAATTTAGGTCAACTCAGCAAACATGTATTGAGTGCCTCCTATATGCTTGGTAAAATAGTGGACATAAATAAAATGCAGATCATAGGTTGTCAAAGCCTACAAAGTTTAATAGAGAAGGCTTTCAAGTGGATCACTGAATAGCAATTTGGGCTTTTATAAATAAATTTATTTATTTATTTGAAGTGCAGTGCAGAGAGAAAAGAGGGAGAGAGAGAGAGAGATTTCAGCATTTGATGGTTCATGCCCGCAAAAACCCACAAGAGCCAAGACTGGGCCAGGACTGAGCCACAGTTCTGGAACACAATTTGGTCCACCAGTGAGATGGCAGATACCCAACCACTTGAGCTATCAATGGTTGCTTTCCAGGATACACACCAACAGGAAGCTGGATCAGATCAGAGTTAGAATTCAGGACCAGGCACTCTGACACACAATGTGGGCATCCCAAATGGTGTCCCAATCACTGCACCAAGCACCTACTGCTGCAACTTAGATATTTTTGTTAAAAAAAAAATAGGTAAGGTATCTAGATGTAGCACAAGAGAAGCACTGACCAACTCTATCTCTGGACAGAGTTCATTCAGAATGGAATTTACCCACTATGCTTCTAATTTTTTATGCATTCCTGATAATAATTCCACGTGAGCATTTAAAAATTAAAACTATATAAGAAGATATAGTTTTTAAAAATGTCTGCTGAATTTGTCATAAAAATCACTGGTAAGTTAGCAAGAAAAGTGAATTTGAATGGTTATTTTCACATAATGTCCATCCGTATAATTTCGCAATGTATTATGAAAAATGCATTCACTGAACACATTTCTTAGGGTTTCTTAGGTTTTTTGTAAATTCCAGGTTAAATTCTGTCACTGTTCTTTTGTTACACTAAAAGGACTACTTATAAATACATTATAATCATGTGTCCATTTTTTCATGTCAAGGAAAATGATTCAATTGCCATTTGTTATAAACCCATAAAAAAAGTTGTTACAGGATAAATGATTTCTCAGAACCACACCTAACTATGATATAATAGAATGAAATTTAAGAAGAAAGCAGCCAAGTTTTCCACAAAAAGTACTTTAATCAAAAAGAAACCTATTATAAAGTATGACTCTATTTCATTTTAACATGTAAATGCTGTCTCCTTTTGAAATTAAAATAACAGAAAGTCAGCACAATAGTTAGCAATTAAATGACGAAATATCAGATATTTTTCAGGGACACATACATGCAGGACTTTTTTAAAAATACCCTTGTTTGACTTCAGGAAGCCTAATAAGTTATTTTGTGTTTTAGATTTATAACAGAACTCTCAAATACAGTTCAAAGATTAGACATATTGGATCTTGAAATTTCAGGATGGTCATCCATTATAGCTGCAAGAAACATCATCTTTATGTGATGAACTTGGATGTTTCATAATGTACAAATGTATCTAAAATTGCATATTAAGATCCAGTGTTTATAAAAAGCTCAAGAAATTCAACAACAACAAAACAATCAATCAAGTTTAGAAATGGGCAAAGGACTTGAACAGGAATTTTTCAAGAGAGGAAATTCAAATGGTCAACATATATATGAAAAAATGCTCAGGATCACTAGCTGTGAGGGAAATGTAAATCCAAACCACAATGAGGTTCCATCTCACCTCAGTTAGAATGGCTCTCATACAGAAATCAACAAACAAAGTGAGGATGTGAGGTGAAAGGTGCCCTAATCCACTGTTGATGGGAATGAAACCTGGTTCAGCCACTATGGAATGCAGTATTGGAGTACCTCAGAAATGTGATTATACCTACCATATGATCCAGCCATCCCACTCCTTAGAATTTACCTAAACCAAAAGAAATTAGCAAATGAACAAGTAATCTGTACCCCATATTCATTACAACTCAATTTAAAATAGTTAAGATATGGAATCAACCCAGATGTCCATCAACTATTGATTAAAAAAAAAAAGAAGTTGTGATGTATATACACTATGGAGTACTATTCAGCTATTAAAAAAATGAAATCTTGTCTTTTACAACAAAATGGATGCAAGTGGAAACCATTATACTTAGTGAAATAAACAAATCCCCAAAAGACAGATATTATATGTTCTCCCTGATCTGTGGTAACTAATAAATTATCTAAAATGAAAAGTATTGGAATTAAATGGACATTTTGAGATTGGATGGTTGTTTAGAGCCCTTGTCTCTTCTTTTAAGAGACTTTTTTTTGTCTTCATACTATTTGCTGAACTCTTAATGTAGAGTTAACTTTATGATCATTCAGTAAACTTAAAGTATATCTTAGTAAAAAATTAAGAGTGGAAATGGGAGAGGGAGGAAGAAGAAAGGTTGGAGCATGGGTGGGAGGAAGGATAGGGTGGGAGGTATCACTATGTTGCTAAATGTTTATGTAGGAGATATAATGAAACTTGTATAACAAATAAATTTTTAAAAAATAAAATTGCATATTACTCAATGAATATATATAATTTTTATGCATCAGTTAAACTTTTTTTTGAATATTCAATACTTCACAAATTTGCAGGTCATCCTTGCACAGGGGTCATGCTAATTTTCTCTGTATACTCCAATTTTAGTACATGTGCTTCTGAAGCAAGCATTAGCAAAAATTTTAAATAAAACCACAATGTTATCTCTTACGTTACACATTTATGTTTCAAATGTAATTATAAATACACTTTTCAAATGAAAATATTTACAACTATTATTCGTTATTTTATCCAATGTTACTTAAACTAATTGTTTTTAATTTGTGCTTAGAATGTTTAATAAAAATATCCTTTAATGGCTCTTATAAAACCTGTTTATATTTTTGTAAAAATCCCTCAAAAATTCATCATTTTTACCCTACAAATGAGTGGCCTTAAAAATTCATGGAAAATATGTGTTACTAAAAAAAAGTATGCATAGATTTTAAAATGTTTTTATGCAAAAATAAAATTATCTTTTAATTCCTTTTTTTCATGAGTGTTTAAAGCTACCCTTGTATAGTTGTCATTTTGAGTAAATGGTTTATATGAAAAAAGAATGTCAAGCATGTATTCTATTTATATTTAACCGAAATAAATAAATGTAATGTTATGCACTCAAAGGCAAATTCTGAGTTATACGATGAGTAATACATTTGACTAATCATTGTCCCTGGAAACAAAGCCAAGAACTTCTTTTGCCTTTAAGCTTATGGTAGAATTGTTATAACTTTCATGCTATTAAATTAGCTCCAATCACTCAATACAGGATTACAATTGGAGACAGATGGTGCTGGATCCTTGGCGATGGATTACAGGATTTGGAAAAACAGATAAGATCTTATCAAACTGACAGAAATCATAGTGACAATCTTTAGCGTTTCAAACATTTAAACTATAATACAGTTTAGGTGATCAAATTCAATATGGGAGACAGCCTTTCTAACCTGAGCTATTACCTGCTGCCTCCTAGTGTGTGTATTAGCAAGAAACCAGAATTAGCAGTGGAGCCAGGGCTCCAACTCCTCAAACACTATGGACTGTGTCAAATGCCCTTTCCAAAAAGCGTTGTCTTGATGAATAATTAATATTGGTGGAAATGTGGTCTGTTGCAGTATTTAAAGGACTGAAAGCAATTAATTGGCTCTTGAGTGATGTATGCTAATTATTTTACTTTGTCCTAAATTATAAACTGTTAACTTTCAACTTAAATATTCCAGTTTCCAGACTGACATTGTGGCAATAGTGGGTTAAGCTGCCACCTGTCTCACTGGCATCCTATATAGAAGTCACTTCAAGTCCTGGCATCTCCGCCTCTGATCCAGCTTTCTGCTAATGCACCTGGGAATGCAATGGAAGATGATCCAAGTATTTTGTCTCCTGAACCCAAGTGCCCAAGTAGGAGAGCTGGACAAACCACTTGGCTCCTGGTTCAGCCTGGTCCAGCCCTAGCTGTTGCAGCCATTTGTGAAATGAACCAATAGATGGAACATTTTTCTTTCTCTCTCTCTCTCTGTAATTCTGCCTTTCAAATAAAATAAATCATTAATAAATAAATATTCCACATTTTCATCAATTTTTCTATATTTTTCTATAAAGCATACCATGTTTTGCATTTATAGTTTCATTTTTTTAACTTTTATTTAATGAATATAAATTTTCAAAGTACAGAATATTGATTACAATGGCTTCCCCCCCATAACTTCCCTCCAACCTGCAACCCTCCCCTTATCCACTCCCTCTCCCCTTCCATTCATATCAAGATTCATTTTCGATTCTCTTTATATACAGAAGATCAGTTTAGCATACATTAAGTAAAGATTTCAACAGTTTGCTCCCACACAGAAACATAAAGTGAAAAATACTGTTTGAATACTAGTTATAGCATTAAATCTCAATGTACAGCACACTAAGGACAAAGATCCTACATGAGGAGTAAGTGCACAGTGACTCCTGTTGTTGACACTGTCATTATAGGACACTACAATAATTATTTTGAATGCTTGCTAGGGGTCAACTAGTGACCTCTCAAAAATTATGGTATACATACACTTTGGAATACTACATATTGGGGTAAAAACATGAAGTCCTATCTTCTGCAAGAAAATGGATGCAACTGAAAACTATATACATAGTGAAATAAGCTAGTCCCAAAAAGACAAATATCATGTTTCCCCTAATACGTGATAACTAATCAAGTACCAAAAATATAATGTATAGGAGTTGAATGGACATTTTGAGACCCGATGATGTTCAGAGCTCTTGTCTCAACTGTTGAGGAACAGTGTTTTATTCTTCATACTATTTGTTGAACTCTTTACTTAGTGAAAAGTTAATCTTATGAGTATAAAGTAAACTGAAAATAGATCTTTATAAAAATTAAGAATGGGAGTAGGAGAGGGAGGAAGAAGAATGGCAGGAGAGTAGATGGGAGGGTAGCATGAGAAGTATTGCAATGTTCCCGAATCTGTTTATAGGAAATACATGAAATTTGTATACATTAAATAAATAAAAAGATAAGCTGCTATAAAAATATAAGTGATTTATTTTTGTGTGACATCATAAGATACGTTTGGATTTTGCATATTATTAAAAGGGAAGCAAATGTCAAAATTCCTACTTGCCTTTGGAGCTACCAAGTGTTTAATGGGAAGTATATTTGTATCCATTTTATTATGTCTATCAAACACTTATTTATTATTCTGTAAGTTTAATTTACAAATATTTCAAATTCTGTAACTGACATAATGCATTGAATACAAGTTTTTTTTTTTTTAATTTCTTTTATTTATTTGTAAGACAGAGTTACATTGCTGGTTTACTCCCCAGATGGCCACAATGGCCAGAGCTGTGCCGATCCGAAGCCAGGAGCCAGGAGCTTCTTCTGGGTCACCCACATCGGTGCAGGGGCCTAAAGTCTTGGGCCATCTTCTACCGCTTTCCCAGGCCATGGCAGAGAGCTGGATTTGAAGAGGAGCAGCCAGGACTCGAACCGGCACCCATATGGGATGCCAGGGCTTTAGGCCAGGGCTTTAACCCGCTGTGCCACAGCACCGGCCCCTGAATAGAAGTATTTTAAAAAAAAGATTAACTATTTTTATATGTCTATGACATTATAATTTTTCCAGGTACATAGGCTAATGAGATTTATATTTACTTCCAGTTCACAGAGAGAAGATTTTTTCAGAGAACCGTGTGGCTGTTGTTCTTTGGGGACATCTGTCCCATAGTTTCCTAAAATTATAAAGAAATTATGGGGCATGTACTCTATAGAAATAGTTTAATATACTAAAACATCATACTTCCTTTATTTAAAAACATTTATTTACTGGAATAGCTGAGTGAAAGAGAAAGAGTAAAGATGGAGAGAGAGAAATCTTACATCTCTTGAGTCACTCCTCAAATGGCCACAAAAGTCAATTCTGGCCAAGGCTGAAGCCAGGAGACTGGAACTACATCTGGGTCTCCCGCAAGGGTGGTAGGGGCCAAGCACTTGAACCATCCTCTGCTGCTTTCTCAGGTGCATTAGCAGGGAGCTCCATCAGAAGTGAAGCAGCCAGGCTCTAAACTGGGACTTTGACAAGGGGTGCTGGCATCACAAGTGGTGGCTAACTCTAAAGCTGGGTCTCAGTGCCAGCCCTGACATTCAACCTTTCTTTGTATAGCTGAAGAAAAAAGTCTCAGAAGTAGTTTGCTTTGAGCCTTAACAAAATGGCATCTAGGAACACATACGACCAAACTCAGGTGTTTACAAAATATAGTTAATACCTTAAGCAGATTTGAACCAATCTTTTCTAATACACCACTGATGTTGTTATTTAAGATATCACAATAAATTCAAATTGATCCATTACAAGATAGGTCTCCTTTGGTTCTGTAATTTTGGAAATTCAAAACACACTTTTAAAAAAAACATTTATTGAGTAAATATAAATTTCCAAAGTACAGCTTATGGATTACAATGGCTTTTTCCCACCCATAACTTCCCTCTCACCCACAACCCTCCCAACTCCCGCTCCCTCACCCATTCCATTCACATCAAGAATCATTTTCAATTATCTTTATATACAGAAGATCAATTTAGTATATATTAAGTAAAGATTTCAACAATTTGCACCCACACAGAACATAAAGTGTAAAATACTGTTTCAGTACTAGTTATAACATTAATTCACATTGAACAACACATTAAGGACAGAGATCCTACATGGGGACATGGGGAGTAAGTGCACAGTGACTCCTGTTGTTGACTTAACAAATTGACACTCTTGTTTATGGTGTCAGTAATCTCCCTAGGCTCTTGTCATGAGTTACCAAGGCTATGGAAGCCTTTTGAGTTCGCCAACTTTGATCTTATTTAGACAAGGTCATAGTCAAAGTGGAAATTCTCTCTTCCCTTCAGAGAAAGGTACCTCCTTCTTTGATGGCCTGTTCTTTCTACTGGGATCTCACTCACAGAGATCTTTCATTTAGGTTTTTTTGTTGTTGTTGTTCTTTTTGTTGTTGTTGTTGTTTTTTGTTTTTTTGCCAAAGTGTCTGGGCTTTCCATGCCTAAAATACTCTCATGGGCTCTTTAGCCAGATCCGAATGCCTTAAGGGCTGATTCTGAGGCCAGAGTACCATTTAGGACATCTGCCACTCTATGAGTCTGCTGTGTATCCTGCTTCCCATGTTGGATCATTCTCTACCTTTTTTATTCTATCAGTTAGTATTATCAGACACTAGTCTTGTTTATGTGATCCCTTTGACTCTTAGACCTATCAGTATGATCAATTGTGAACTGAAATTGATCACTTTGACTAGTGAGATGACATTGGTACATGCTGCCTTGATGGGATTGAATTGGAATCCCCTGGCACATTTATAACTCTACCATTTGGGGCAAGTCAGCTTGAGCATGTCCCAAATTGTACATCTCCTCCCTCTCTTATTCCCACTCTTTCATTTAACAGAGATCACTTTTCAGTTAAATTTAAATACCTAAGAATAACTGTGTGTTAATTACATAGTTCAACCAATAGTATTAAGTAGGACAAAAATACTAAAAGGGATAAAGTAGTAAGTTGTATATCAACAGTCAGGACAAGGGCCAATCAAGTCACTGTTTCTCATAGTGTCCATTTCACTTCAACAGGTTTCCTTTTTGGTGCTTGGTTAGTTGTCACCAATCAGGGAGAACATATGATATTTGTCCCTCTGGGACTGGCTTAATTCACTCAGCATGATGTGTTGCAGATTCCTCCATTTTGTTGCAGATGACTGGATTTCATTGTTTTTGACTGCTGTATAGTATTCTATAGAGTACATGCCCCATAATTTCTTTATCCAGTCTACTCTTGATGGGCATTTGGGTTGATTCCAGGTCTTAGCTATTGTGAATTGAGCTGCAATAAACATTAAGGTGCAGAAAGCTTTTATGTTTGCCAGTTTAATTTCCTTTGGGTAAATTCCAAGGAGTGGGATGGCTGGGTTGTATGGTAGGGTTATATTCAGGTTTCTGAGGAATCTCCAGACTGACTTCCATAGTGGCTCAACCAGTTTGCATTCCCACCAACATTGGGTTAGCAAAACACACTTTTAAAGATACAATATCAAAACCAAAGTTTTAAGCATCAAAGTGAACTTATCCTACAGTAATTTTATTGTTTATTTTAAAAATGATTGCTTTTCATACTAGTTTTAATAAAGGCTAATTATAAAAGAAAAATATTTTCAATTAAGTAGTTGGTAATCTATTGAGTATGAATCTATCAATATTATTTGAAAATACATTAACCACTTGAGGGTTTACTAATTAGAGTTGCTTAATTTTTTTTAACTTTTATTTAATGAATATAAATTTCCAAAGTACAGCTTATGGATTACAATGGCTTCCCCCCCATAACTTCCCTCCCACCCGCAACACTCCCCTTTCCCACTCCCTCTCCCCTTCCATTCACGTCAAGATTCATTTTCAATAATTTTTAGCAATTGATCTACTCATTTCCTGAATAGTAATTGGGTTTCCAATTATGATCCAGGCTGGCTTCTGGAGCACACATTGATAAATAAGGTACGTATGACTTCCTGCCCGTAGGAGAGCACAGGTCCTCTTTGGAGCTAGAGAGGGTACAAGGCTGGAATCCAGTGAAAGGATTCACATGTTCAAGGACAGTATGACTGAGGCCGCATGAGCAGACAGAGGTTTTGCAATGGCACATCTGACATGAAGAGGAGTAAAGGAGGGGCAGTCTACACACAGTGTTGGTAAGAAGTCAAAGTGTTTGTAGGACTTGGGAGTGAGTTTCCATGCACATACTACATTCTTAAAGGATTGCTGTGGATAATGAATACAGAATGGATGAGGCGTTGGGGGTAGAGCATGACCCAAGCAGGGACCATAGTAGAAACAGATAGCACACATTCTTTGGAAAAGGAATCAGTGAAAGGACTTATTATAGATGGATTTGGAGGAAGTGAAAATAGGTTTCTTATGTTTTGGCCATGAGCAACTCGAAAGGATATAATGTGAAAGAAGTATCAAGAAGATATTGAATTTAAGATTTCTGTTATGATCCAAAAGAAGATGTCTAATATATGAATAAGAATTGAGGAGAGACTTGCAAACTGGAGATGTACTTACATATTTGGAAGTAACTGGGAGATTAATTAAAGATCTAAAACCAGCTTAGACTTTTTAATGCCACATATATTTATCCCCTCAAAAAACACATATTTCCAACTTACTATGACAAAGCCAAAAAATTCCTACCTCCATGTATATCACACGAAAATAGAACTTATCTTTTATTTTTGATCCAGATTAATTTGAATAAGAGACATCATTTTAAGGAAGAAAAAAGCATTATGTGAAAATATGGACATACATTTAAACTTTCAAAAAGTGCAACAAATTTCCATACTAAAGTTCTTCTAAATGTTGAATCAAAAAGGAAAGGTTACCATATCATCCATATACACTAAATTTTAAAGCAATCACAGATCATTAAAAAGAAAACAAAAAATAGGGAAGGAATGGAGGACAAAAGTCAAAAGCAAAGCAATGCTATGCTGAGTGTCAAGGTATAAACACTTCGCAGTCTGTGCTTAACCATGGCCTTATTTGTCACAGCTTTATTGGGAAATCTTATAAATGATGCATAAGACACAATAAGGAATGGAAACTCAGTGCTGTTAATATTCTGCAGTGTAGTTGAAATGGTTATATTAATCAGGACTTTCCAAAGTTCTGTATATGACATGAAGGAAGATGCTAACACAGTAAAAGGGCTTTGGGTCTGAAACTGACAGAAATACTCCAATTTGGAAGGAAATGAAAATTATATACTTATAAAATAATGGGCTTGGGTTCCCCAAATGCACCACAGGTGTCACACCTTGTCATTGGCCGTGACTTACAGGAAAGATTACACTCATGATGGATCTCAGCACGGCAAAGGGTGAAAATGATGAAAAGGAAACAGCCAAGGAACAGCAGGTAACCAGAGCACCAGGCAAGGCACAGATAAAACCCAGAGAAAGAGTTAAGCTTCAGCGATTTGCACATACAATGAGCAGCCTGCTTCCTTGCTTTCATTAGCATCCAAAGAAGGCCACAGAGCACAGTTTGGCTCCCATAAATATTATTGCAATCCTAGGCTTTTAAATCAAGGTCACTCATAGCCAAGCACGATTAGGAAGTCAAGCCCAAAGGCATAATCTCACACCAGGGTCCTTCCTCTATCCCTCTGATAACACAAGC
This sequence comes from Oryctolagus cuniculus, assembly GCF_964237555.1. NCBI lineage: Eukaryota > Metazoa > Chordata > Mammalia > Lagomorpha > Leporidae > Oryctolagus > Oryctolagus cuniculus. The sequence goes on from NC_091434.1 coordinate 146,129,090, forward strand.
CCATATGAGTACATAGGTTCTCACGATCATGCATGACAACACAGGGCCATTTTCAGACTTGCTTCCAGAAAGTGAGCCCCAGTCTTGAAATCCTCATGAGCACTTAGCACATTCTAGAGCTCCAGCCCTGCTTTGTTTGCTCTGGAGATGGGGATGCTGCAAGTGAACCTGAAGCTTGTGGGTTGCTTATTGTTCCCAGCTGCAACACACGGCTGCCAGATAACTCACAGGACCCTCCCAGAGAAACTTGAATTCAGATAAACACTGGATTTTTCATTTTAGTGTAAGTATGTCCCCGATGTTGCAAACTGAATGTTCCGTATAATAAAACTTATTGGTTGTTTATCTGAAAGTCAGGTATCACTGTGTGTTCTGTATTTTTATTGCAGACTCTGACGTGAGTCTCTCCTGACACTAACTGCCTGCTTGATCCCTAAGCACATTCCTTGGAGCTTCCTTCCTGGGCCAGTCAGTGGGCGTGGTTGTCAGTGTCATGGTACTGTATCTCTAGCAACTTCTTCTTAAATCTTTTCTGAAGATCTGTCTCACCATACTTTTGATCCGAGTGAAAAACTGAGGTGTATGTCAAAAGTGCTTTGGATTTTAGCAGCCAAGTGGCTATGATTAACTTTCCAGAACAGGAAATTAATAAACCTCCCAAATCACTAATGAGGTCGTTTGAACAATTCATCTTAAAGACATACTAAAATCAAGGCAGGGTCATAAGAATTGCTTATAGTCTATTTTCTGAAGACAAGATGTTGCTCCAAGTTTGCCTCTATGTTTCACTCCTCCTGGCTTAACTCTATGGGGTGAGAAGTATTATTTTACAACTTAATGAAACTATACAATATAAACAAAGCAGGAATACTTTGTTAATTGTTGGCTATAGTGCATCAGTGAAAATAGAATAGAAATAGAGGAAATGTCATATTAAAGAAACTGAAATTTAGTGTTCTCTAGTCATGTTTAAATGTGTGCTCAATTGTCCTATCACATATCTTCCAGGAATGAATTCCAAAGACACCATGAGTTGGGCTACCAAGGGAGCCCTGCCACTACTATCAGGAAGGTACCACGTCATGAATTTCACCCTCACTGCCAGGATTCAGAAAGCTGACTCATTCAGGTACATGTTATGATCAGGAAGCCTTAGCTACTTCTACAGTCACTTGCATGATTACACATAGCTTATTATAAACCACATCAGCAAAATGGGTATCTCAAGCCCTGCCTCTGCACAACTGCAAAGTAAAAGATTGGAAGCTGAAACCACTGCCCCTTGCTTCAGAAAATGAAATGAACTTTGCAGCAACAACAGTGGTTTCTGCAAAAGCTTGGGTTCCACCTTCTAAGTGTCATGCAAAGCTTACCTTATTTGGCTAAACCTAAGCTCCATCCAGAACCCCAGTTCCAACCATATCTGGAAAGTCAGTCTGTCCAGCATCCAAATGCAAGGGTCACTAGAAAGAGAACAGATCACTTATTGTGTGCCAATCCACTACATCTGTATAGAATGTCATAATATTTTGTTAAAGCATGAAACAAAACAAAAAATCTAAAAGTGCATGTTCATATCAAATAGAATCACTGGGGCTGATGTTGTGCCACAGCAGGTTAAGCCTCCTCTTGCAATACCAGCCTCCCATATGGGCACAAATTTGAGTCCTGTCTCCACTTCTGATCCAGCTCCCTGCTAATGTGCTTGGGAAAACAGAAGAAGATATCTCAAGTGCTTGTGCCCCTGCTACCCCCATGGGAGACCAGGATATAGTTCTAGACCCCTGACTTGAGCCTGGCCCTGCCCTTGCCTTTGCAACAATTTGGTGAATGAACCCACTGATAGAAAATTCCTCTCCTCTCCTCTCCCCTCCCATCCTCTCCTCTCCTTTCCTCTCCCCTCCCCTCCTCTCCTCTCCTCTCCCTCTATCTCCATCTCCCTCTATCATCTCTATCTTTTTTCTTTCTTTTTGACTCTGTCCTTCCCTCTCTATAAATCTCCCTTTCAAATAAGTAAATCCTCATTGTACTTAAGAAATGCATGAAATTTGTATTCATTAAAATGTTAAAAAGTAAATCTTAAAAAAACATACAGTAGCTGACTGTGAAATACTGACATTAAATAAATAAACCTTAAATAATGTAAATAGTAATAATTCTGTAAACTTGATATGATAAATGCTGAAAATAAATGCAGATTGGAAGGCTTGATACATTCATAGATAAGGGATAGAGTTTGCTAGGAGAAATGAGATGGTATAGTTTTTGTGTTTGCAACTTTTTGAAATTAATGCCCACACAATATATCTGGCTACTTAATTTGATCACTTAAGAGCCTCAGAAAAATATCAATGTACAGGCTACTTCCTAGACAAATTAAATCAGAGCACCTGGGTGCTCAAAAATCTCAGGTGAATGTAATATGCATCTAGTTTCAACACCATTAGTTTGGCTTGAAAATCAGATCTTAAGGAAATACAACTTTAATAACAAATTATGGACTATTGAACTCATGGATCTAACCTAGAATGGCAGTTATTACAGTGGTCTCCTTTTATCTGCAGGGAATGTGTTCCAACATCCCCCAGTAAATTCCCAAAACTGCAGCTAGTACATGCCCTAAAAACACCCCATGTCCTACATGACTATAACAAAGTTTCATATATAAATTAGGCACAGTAGGAGATTAACAATGACCACTAATAAAATAGAACAACTATCATAATACATTGTCATAAAAGTCATGTGAATGTGGTTTCTCCAAAAATATTTTATTGGACTGTACTCACCTTTCTTCTTGTGATGAGATGATGCAATACCTTTGTGATGAGATGAAGAGTGGTGAATGGGAACTGGCAGTGGCACAGAAGGTAAAGCTGTCCCTTGTATCCCACATGTGCACTGGCTCCAAGCCCGGCTGCTCCACTTCTAATACAGCTGCCTGCTAAGCTTCCTGGGAAAGTAGCAGAAAATGGGCCAAGTGCTTGGACTTCTGCACCCTGTGGGAGACCTGGAAGAAGCTCCTGGCACAGCCCCAGCTGTTTAAGCCATTTGGGAGAGACCCAGTGGATGAATGCACTCGCTTGCTTGCTCTTTCTCTCTCTCCCTCTCGGCCTTTCAAATAAACAAAATAAATCTCACAAAAAGGGTGGTGAATGATGTATGCAAATGTAGCACCTTGATACAACAACCATCAGTCTGAACTGAAGCAGCTGAGTGATGCACAGGAAGATAGCACATACAGTGTGGATACACAGGACAAAAGCGTGATTCACATCCAGGTAGATGGCAGAAGATTTCTTCATACTGCTCAGAATGACTTGCAATTTAAAACCTACAAATCGTGTTTTATTTTTAAAAGATTTTATTTATTTGTTTGAGAGGTAGATTTACAGACAGTGAGAGGGAGAGACAGAGAGAAAGGTCCTCCCTCCACTGGTTCACTCCCCAAATAGCTGCAACGTCCGGAGCTGCGCCGATCCAAAGCCAGGAGCCAGGTGCTTCCTCCTGGTCTCCTATGTGGGTGCAAGGTCCCGAGCACCTGGACCATCTTATACTGCTTTCCCAGGCCACAGCAGAGAGCTGGACCGGAAGAGGAGCAGCCGGGACCAGAACTGGCACCCACATGGGATGCTGGTGCCGCAGGCAGAGGATTAACCTAACCACACTCTATGAATTGTTTATTTCTGGAATTTCCCATGTAGTATTTTCAAGCTGCTGTTTACTTCAGGTAACAGAAATCACAGAAAGTCAAACTGGGAGGACTTCTGTCTGATTATTGGAAATGGGGCACATACTGAAACTTCATGGTACTTTTAGGGACAATTGTGCCAGAAAATAGTTTAACTGTGATTTTGATCCTTCTGGCTGATGATTTGAGTTGTACAGCTTTATTCATTTGGCAGAAAAACAAGCCATTTGATTACCCAACAATAGGAAAATTAGATAACAAATGGCAAGTTAAGCAGTCTTCTCTGACTACAGACAAGGCTTAGCAGGGACTCACGTTTAGAGATTCAAATTCTTGTTGTGCATGGACTAGTTTATGCATTTTTTTTACGAAACAGACATTACACCTTTGGGAGAAACTTCCCTTAAATTAATAACTTTGGAGATCTTTTTAAAAGATTTTTATATTCCATTAATAGAATATGATCTGTAAAGTATATGATGTACCTAAATGAGAAAACTATATATTCTCCTAGTTATCTTTTAGATGCTTCATATTAAATGTAAATATATATTGAAGAATTTGCTATGACCCAGTACCTACAGTTATGGTTAATATTCTGTGAAAACTGCATATGAATTCTCCTAAAATCCTTCTCAACATCTAGCACAGGATACTGCACACTATAAACAGTTAATAAATGATTTTATTAGGTTCAGACTTGAATTATTCAGTGAAAAGGGAAGATAATCAGTACCAAGTGAGGAAAAAGCACATTACTCATCTTCATGAAATTCTCTTTCCATAAACCCGAGGTTATTTCTACACAGTATGAAGGGGTTTTCAGGGTGGAGTTGCATTCCTTGTATTTTTCATCATTCCTTCAGGTTATCAAATGTCCCATTGGTATTTTATAGGTATTTATCTTTTAATTTATTTATTGAATCAAATTTCCACAGTTTACAAATAAAAAGGCTAGAAAATTTACAAGTTTTTAAGTTAAAAGAATTGGTACATTGTTAGTAGATGAAAAGAAATTATAGCATAGGGGACTGGCACTGTGGCTCAGCAGGTTAAGCCATGGCCTGCAGTGCCAGTACCCCATAGGGGTGCCAGTACAAGTCCCAGCTGTTCCACTTCCAATCCAGCTCCCTGTTAATGCACCTGGGAAAGCAGCCAAAGGTGGCCCAAATCCCTGGGCCTTAGCACCCATGTAGGAGACCTGGATGAAGCTCTTGGCTCTTGGCTCCTGGCTTTGGCTAGCCCAAGTTGTTGCAGCTATTTAGGGAGTAAACCAGCAGATGGAAGATTCTCTTTCTCTCTCTCTCTCTCTCTCTCTCTCTCTCTCTCTCTCCTTCTCTCTCTCTGTAACTCTGCCTTTCAAATTAATAAATAAATGCTTTTAAAAAATTATAGCATAGTAAATTTAAACAATCCCTTTAGCAATTTATAATTTTAAGGAGAACATAAAAATATAATATCCACCTCTCATATATTTCCTTACTTTTTGGCAGATATTCATGTTTACAGTCATCTTGATATCTAGGAACAGCCCAATGTATAAGGCATCACATCTCAACATAGCTTGACCTGCTGGACAGAACCCCACAGAGATCAAGCTTCATATTCACAAATAAATTTCTTTGAGCTTGATGATTTTCTAGTTCATGTTGCTATATTCTTATGCCATTGGACCATATTTTTTTTTTTACAGGCAGAGTTAGACAGAGAGAGAGATAGAGACAGAGGCATAGAGAAAGGTCTTTCTTCCGTTGGTTCACTCCCCAAGTGGCCGCTATGCTGTTCCGATCCAAAGCCAGCAGCCAGGTGCTTCCTCCTGGTCTCCCATGTGGGTGCAGAGCCCAAGCACTTGGGCCATCCTCTATTGCCTTCCCGGGCCACAGCAGAGAGCTGGACTGGAAGAGGAGCAACTGGGACAGAACTGGTGCTCCAACCAGGACTAGAACCCGGGGTGCTGGTGCTGCAGGCGGAGGATTAGCCTAGTGAGCCATGGCACTGGCCCATTGGACCATATTTGTAATACTTAAGTATTTGGACCATTTTAATTAAACTACTTAGACTTCCTTAGACTACTCAGTAGAAACAAATTAGCTGGCCATGGTCTATGTATGTCCACAAGGCATTGTGCTTTGGATTGAACAACACAGCACCCTTCAAGTATTCACAAAGAGTGATGTCTGAAAATTTTGAAGTCAATTTAAGAAGCTCATTTGCAACTAGCATTCTGGAATTTTCTAGAAAGGAACTCTTATAGAGAATGAGGGGAGCAGCAGCATCTTGAGGCTGCAAGGGGGATAGGCACATTGTACCAGTACAAACACAGAAGAGGAGATAGCCCTGACAGATTCTAGCACCTGCTTCCTGTTGTCATAGGTGCCAAGTGGCATGAGCCAGTCTCTACAGAGTCTCCACTGGAAGAGTCTTAGAGTTGAGTTTTTCCCTTAGCTGCCCCCCTTCTAGGCTGTGTGTAGCAACTCCACTCACCCCTAACTCCTCTGAGGATTCTATAAGCCACAAAACATTCTTCAGTAGATCTCTCTCTGCTTAAAATAGAAAGAATTCTGCAGTCTACATCTCAAAATCCTAATCAGAGACCATTAAAGATGTTTGGGTAACCAGTGTTCCTTAAATACTTCAGGAACTTGGGAAGGTGTCTTAATGAAAATGATAGTAGGGCCACTTTGAAACACAGCACAAGTTGAGTTACATTGCAACTGAAGCTGCCTCCTAAGAAGCCTTTCCCATCAACTCCAGAGTCTTCAATGATTATCCATATTCAATAACTTCACCCGCTGAAAGTTACCTTGATTGTGGTTTCAGCCTTAGCTAAATAAAAATGCATAGGGTTTTGTAAAAAGAGCTTTTTATTGGCAATGGCCCGGCATTGAAGGCACCTGCTCTCAAGTCAGCTCAAACAGTGAAATCACAAACAGGATTATTCATTTGTTGAATTTAGTGCCAAGGGTGTGGGTTATGGCACAATAAGTTAAGTCACAGCTTATGATGCTGGCATCCCATATCTGAGCACTGGTTCGAGTCCTGGCTGCTCTGCATCCTCTCCAGCTGCCTGTTAATGCACTTGGGAAGGCAATGAAAGATGGCCCAAATGCTTGGGTCCCTGCCAGCCAGGAAGGAGACCCGGATAGAGTTCCTGACTCCTGGCTTCAGTCTGGCCCATCTCCAACTGTTGTGGCTATTTGGAAAGTGACCCAGTACATGAAAGATTATGTCTCCACCTCTATCTTTATCTCTATCTCTATCTCTATCTCTCTTTTCTTCTCTCCCTGCCCCAACACATGTATGTCTGTATGTGTATGTCTCCACCTCTAATGTTGTCTTTCAAATATATAGATAAAACATTAAAAATAAATATAATTGAAAACATCACTTTGATGATTTCATGCCCTATTACTCAGAGAGAATACAATTCACAGAGAGTATTACCTACACACTCATGAGGAAGTTATTAAAACCACTTTTGGACATGAAACGAAAAAGAAAAAAAAAAAACAATAAGGGTGTGATTAGTTTGGAGGAATGTACTCAATTGATTTACAACTGTTGCTAGAATCGTGGCTGGTACCAGGAAATCTGTACATACTTTCATCTTATCTAATAACTGCTGGAGAACAGAATGTCTTCAAAGTGCCAGGAGATATTTCCAACTCACTTCCAAACCTTCTCAGAACACAGCTAGTCGAAGCAGTTATTTCCCTAGGATTCTGACTAAAAGAGGTTGTGGGTAAGGAAGTTTTACACGGGTCTCCTCTTCAGAACAAGCAGCATTCCAAAGCAGAATGCTAGAAAGACTGATCAAATCACTCCATGATTTTCATTTAAACAACTTTTGATATCTACTGGTCAAGACTAGCTTCTACCTTGATATGGTTTCTGTTGCTCAACCTAACAGGGGGGCCGATATTGTAGCACAGGGGATGAAGCTGCCACCTGGAGCACCAGCATCCCATATAAATGCCAATTTGAGTCTGGGTTGCTTCCTGTCTAGCTCCCTGATAAAATACCTGGGAAAACAGTGGAAGATGGTAGCACCTGCCATCCATGAGAGAGACCTGGATGGAACTGCAGGTGCCTGGCTTCAGCCTGGCCCAGCCCCAGCTGTTGAGGCCAATCAGGAAGTGAACCAAGGGATGGAAGATTACTCTTGCCCACTGTCTCTCTTTATGTAACTGTTTTTCAAACAAATAAACAATCTTTTTTTTTTAAATTAAGCATGATGATGATTGCCATCATCTGAGTAAAGACTCAGAAGTGAGAACTACACATTTTGTGGAATTTGGGAACCACAATCAAAGCCACCGGTTAACCCACATCAGAGTGCCTGGGTTTGGTGCAGCTCCGGCTCCTACATCCAACTTCCTGCTAGTGCAGACCATGGACATTGTGACATTTAGGAAGCGAATCAGAAGATGGGAGCTCTATCTGTCTCTCCACCTCTCTGCATCGCAAATTAAAAAAAAAATTAAAACTGCATTTTATTTAAAAATAAACATTTTTGCATTACAGGGTGTCCTTCTAATGCCAACTCCACAACCTAAGAACACCCACTCACCCATACAAAATGATGGCTCTGGAATTCGGTACTTTTTATGTGGAAGGAAAACATGAGAGTGTTGAAATGTTGCACTAGGATTCTATTTTATTTCACACAAGACAGGTAGCACAGTTTTAAAGTAGAGGCCTGAAAGCTAATTGACAATATTCTGATTTAATCTTTCCCTTATTTTTAATGCCAATAGGATATCTTGATTGCAAAAAAGTAAGACAACCCAGTTCATGTTTTATTGAGCCTTTAATCAGGAGCCTTATAATTCAAGACTCTCAATTAGGTTTATTTAATAATAAGACAAAGACCTCTTAGCATATGAATGGCAAGAAGCAATCAAACCTCAAACTCATCAATATGCTCCTAAGCATCCATATTAATCAAAGAGCCTAGTTATGGTTCATGGTATGAATTAAGATGGCAGAGTAGGGAGGGAGATTACCACTCTAGTCTAGGAGAATATAGCTTTAAAAAGGTGGAGAGAGTATAGTCTCAGGGAAGAATTAGGGAGAAAACAACAGAGGTTTCTCCATGCAAATTAGAAGGACACAGAAGACCTATGTGGAAGGTGTGGACCCCAGCAGCTGAGCGCCTCTGCACCAGTTTTGGAGAATGAGGTGAGACCAGACTGCAGCAGTCCAATCCACTGGCAATAAAGCTGCAGGAAAACCCAGGAGGGAATCTGGCTTGTAGCCCTATAGGGGATAGTGTACCTGCCAAACTAGAGGTGGAAAAGGAGGGGGTAAATTTCTCTCTCCCCAATCACCCTGCAATGGTGTCCTGTAATGCGCCATTTTGGTCATGCATAACAGCTACACCAGCTCATGTCTGCACCCAGCAATGAGCAGAGTCTAGACTCCTGAGTTTGGTGGGGAGAACGGACAGGGAGCTGGGTGCTCATGACTGTGGGAGGATTATGTGCCACGACTGCAAAAACACTGAGACTGCGGAGCTTTGAAAACCTTGAGGCTGCATGGGAAGGCTCAGCGTGTGGCTGGGATTTGGGGCAGTCACTGCAAGAGGCTCCACAGGCTCAGGGCTCCCTGGTTCCCTGGTGAGGGACATTGCTAGGGAATCTGCTTACACTGAAGACTGCACAGATCCTTTGAGTGGTCCTTGTGGAAGTGCAGACGAAGATTATACCCACTGGGGCTAGTGCCAAGAACTGGTCTCCTTTGAGGAGAGGAAATGAGCTGAGTCTACAACAATAGAACAGAAAAACCTTACCTCTGATTAAAAAGAGAGAGAAATTTACCACAAGCAACCTGGGTGTCACCTTAGGTGTCACCTTAACACTCCCTTCAACTTGGAGCACTGATCAGAGCTCCCTGGCTACACCCACCACACACCTCAAGGCATATCCTAAAAGCCACATACTCCAAAGTTAAAAGCCCCCACAAAAAAAAAAAGAAAAAGAAAAAGAAAGAAACCAGCAAGTATCTCCACAAATGCTGAATAATAAGCACACTAATTCAAGAAACAAGAATAAGGAACACAACATGTTGCCCCCAAAAGAATACAACACTTCAGTACTAGACTGTGAAGCTGACGAGTTTGAAGAAATGCCAGAAATGGAATTCAAAAAATTGATCATAGGATTACTTAGAAGTATTCAAAAGCAAATGCACAAACCAATGAAATCAGTACATGATATGAAATAAAATTTCTTCCACAAAATTAAGATCTAAAAAAGATAGCAAAATGAAATATTGGAAATGAAGAATTCAATAGAACAAACAAAAAATGCAGTGGAAAGCCTTAACAACAGAATCAGTGAAGCAGAATAAAGAATACCCAACTTAGAAAACAAATTGCAGGAATTTATACAATCAGACAAAAAACAAGAGGAAATTAGAAAACTAAAAAACACTGTTGGGAATCTACAGGATACTATCAAATGACCCAACATACGGGTTCTAGGAGTTCTTGAAAGCATGGAAAGAGAGAAAGGATTAGAAAGTCTTTTTAGTGAAATAACAAAAAACTTCCTTAATTTGGAGAAAGAAAGGGACATCCAAGTACAGGAAGCACTTAGAACTCCGAATAGACATGACCAGAAAAGATGTTCACCACGGCACATTGTAATCGACTCTTCACAGTAAAACATAAAGAAAAGATTAAAAAATGTGCATGAGAGAAACAACAAATTTCTTTCAGGGTATTTCCCATTAGACTCATAGTGGATTTCTCATGAGAAACCCTACAAGATAGGAGAGAATGGGGAGATATACCCAACTCTTAAGAGAAAAAAAACTGTCAATGCAGAATAGTGTACCATGCAAAGCTCTCAATTATGAATGAGGGTGAAATAAAGACCTTTCAAAGCAAACAGAAATTGAAAGAATTTCTCATCCCACATCCAGCTGTAAAAAAGGTGATTAAGGATGTACTGCACCCAGAAACACAGAAACATGGTAATCACTACAAAAGAAGGTAAAAGAAGAAAATCTCCCAGTAAAACCACAAAGGAAATCCAAAGTAAAAAATAGGGGGCCAGTATGGTGGCACAGTGGGTCAAGCCACCGCCTGCATCCCATATGGGTGCGGGTTCAAGTCCTGGCTGTTCCACTTCCAATCCAGCTCTCTGCTATGGCCTGGGAAAGCAGTAGAGGATGGCTCAAGTCCTTGGGCCCCTGTACCCATGTGGGAGACCCAGAAGAAGCTCCTGGCTGTAGGCTCCTGGCTCCTGGCTCCTGGCTTCTTCTCAAGCTACTCAAAACAATTGAAAAGGAGGAATCCTCCCAAATTCTGTCTATGAAGCCAGCATCACCTTAATTCCTAAACCTGAATTCTTGTCTGGCTGAAAAGCCCATGAGAGCATTTCAGGCATGGAAAGCCAAGATATTGTGGCAAAAAAAAATGTCCTACATGAAGGACCTTGATAGCTAAGACCCCAGGGAAAAGAAGTGGTCATCAGAGAAGGATGCACTTTTCTCTGAAGGGAGGAAAGAACTTTTACTTTGCTTATGGCCTTGTCTAAATACTGATGGAGTTTGTGGATTGAAAAGGCTTCCATAGCTTAGGTAGCCCATGTCAAGAGCCTCAGGTGATCACTGACATCATACATAGGATTGTTAATTATTAAATTATCAGCAAGATTCACTGTGCACTATCTTCTCATGCAGGACCTCTGTCCTCAAAGAGTTGTATTGTAAGTATGTCTAAATACTTGCAAAAGATGTATCATTCTTGGATGCTTTTTGACAATTAAGCTTCTACAAAAAATAAAAAAGAAGTGAAATTAACTTCAAGATGCAATGAGTTTGAACAGCCCTTGTCTTTACTGTTGAAGGGCAGTTATCTTGTTTTTTTTTTGTTGTTTGTTTGTTTTTCCATGCAAATTTTTGAACTCTTTACTTAGTATTGACTTGGTCTTTTTTGTGTAAAGTTAATTGAAAATGTATCTTATGGAGAATGGGACTGGGAATGGGAGAGGGAGGAGGAGGCATGGTAAGGGAGTGGATGGTACAGCAAGTATGGTGGGAAGGATCACTATATTCCTAAAGTTGCACTTATGAAATGCATGAAGTCTGCATTCCTTAAATGAAAGGTTTCTTGGGGGGGAATGGTTCATGGTTAAAAAAAAAAAAAAACAGTAACTCACTATGAGTAATTTACAGTGAATTATGCAGAATTATTTCATATTATTTAACAGGAGCACACTGTCAGCACCAAAGTATGCACTGGCTAGCAGATATAAACAGGCCAGTCATAAAACGGCCGTCATCAAATAGTGCTCTATTGCTGTAAATGCTCCTCAGGGATGCTCTCTTTACAAAAGGAGGAAAAAAATAAACCAGCACAGCACCACACAAATCTACAAACAACCAGATTCTAACAAGCTATCAAAGAAAAGAAACACTCAGATTGAACCACAGTGCCCCCTGGCATGGAGATCAGTCTAAACTGCTTTTGAAAACACAAATTTAAAATATTTTCATAAAGGAAAGATCTACTTCAGTGACTGTGCCCACCACCAGGCACAGATAAATTTACCCACTAATATAGAGATCAAACTTGGTAGGAGAGTGCAGATGGAGGTATAAACCTACAAAGGGGCTTCAAAAAGTTCCTGGAAAATGTGTATTACTGAGTAAAAACATGCATGGGTTTCAAAAATGTTCCACCAAAATAAACTAATGTTTTTCATCCATTTTCCTACACCCTGTTTGAGATATTCTTTGTGCCTTTTTCGAATTTTTGAGTATGATAGTGGAACTTCAAGATTGTCTATATCACACAATGAAGTGCCCAATACAAAATGATGCATTTCATATTCTAGTTGTGATATCATGGAGCATAATTTAAAATTAATAGTTTGAGTTCTTGTCTCAAGCTTAGAGAAGCAGCCTAAGCTTAAACATAAACCAGACAGGCAACATGGTAAAATTCAAAATTTATTTGGGGAGGTGAGAGAAATACACAGGAAAAAGTCAGAGCTGTATTTAAGGGATAGGTGGTTCAGAAAGGTGAACCAAGAGTTCCATACCAGGCAGAAAGCAGGCCAGAGGCCACATGTGGGCGTTCATAGGCCAGAGTCATGTAGCAGGCAAGGATGACCACAAATAGTGGAGCAAGGGCGAACAGTGGGAGAAGCTGCCAAATGGCTGCAGGCACAAGAGGCACAGAGGAGAGTAGGAGCACACCCAGTGCATTTCGCAGCCTCTTATCAATTTCAAAAAAGGGAGTGGTTATGTAGTCTAATCGGCAGGTGGGTGGATACAGGTGGGATCACAAGGGGGCGTGAGATCATGCAGGAGCCAGAGGGGCCATTGTCTCTGTCGCTCCCCCTCTTCATGGAGGAACGACACTAAACCCTGCCTAGGCTTCCTATCCGAGTCACGGCACCATTATGTTCTCCCCCTCTTCGTGGAGGAGCGACACAGGACCCTGCGCTGTTCTTTTGTCTGCTCGGCCCTCCCCGGGTTTGCTGCTGGTTCTTCCCGGGTTGGCTACCGACCCTTCCACCTCCGTGGAAGGGCGGTTCCCCCTAGCCACTTTCCCCACTTCCGCGGGGGAGTGGCACACCGCCGGCCGGCTCTCTCGGGGGCTGCACAGGTGTTCCTTCAGATAGATGTTCCTGGTGCATGTTGTCTCTCTCCTCCTTTATAGTCCTCTTCCACCAATGCCAACTCTGCTACCCACACGCCGAGTACGCTGCTCTCCTCCAATCAGGAGCAGGTCCTACAGTTTATTGGTTGAACTGGAGGCAGCTGTATAAAAGCTGTTACTCCCTTCTCAGCGCCATATTGTGGGAGAGCAGATGCATAGAATAAGTCTTAATTCCAGTAACTTAGTCTAGTCCGAGTTGCTCCCAGTTGCTCCCCACAGTCTCCAGCTCATGAATGTAATTAATTTACTCCTATCTGCCTGCTCCTATCACTTGTACCATACAGTGAGCCAAACACATTCAAAGTTTCTGCAACTTTTATTATATGAGCATGTTATTTCGCAATAACATTAAATCCAGGATTAATCTGGTGTCATTGAACCGGTGATATTTTATCACGAGAAATATGCAGTTCCTCACCACATTCTGGTACGATGTTGTCAAATAGAAAACGAAAGTCCACATTTTTTTCATTTCTAAAATACCTCATGAGTCCATGTCTGATAGGAAACATGTGAAATGAGGCAGGCTTGAGAGAACAGGAGTTATCATGAAAATCCCAAAGGGACAGTTGCTTTGCTGCAGCTCCAGGAAAGCTCAGGACAAAGGAAATCCTCGTAAGCTGATTCCTAACGAAGATACACTTAGCAGTACGAAAGTCGAGGATACACTTTACTAAAGAACATGACTCTGAGAAAATAGGTCCGCCACAATTACATGGGAAGCTACTAACAGTGACCATAACCAACATTACAACATGAATTACAAATGTCTGCACTTATTGAAATGTTGTCCTATGTAAGGGAACATCAATCTTACCAACTGATGCACGATCCCCTTCAACTAGATGGAGACAGGTACTGAGACCATGTACTCTGATCTTCAATTGTATCAGCTGACAAGGCAATAAGACAAATTTTTATCTTGGGTTTGAAAACTTGTATATGAATATATCAAGGATATGTTGGCAAAGGGTAACTAGGAAAATCTTCTAAGTCCAATTTCAGCGCCCAGCCAACTGCCTCCCCTCTGGATTAAGGCACTTCTTCTGGTTCACCACTCAAGTCTGTTGCTTTCAAACTGGGTTGTAGAAGGTGCTTATTTGAGGAGGAGTTTGGATTCCCCACAATGAGCACCACAGTTTTACTGCCCAAATTCGGCAAATGATTCTAATATGAATTATTTTTTCATTGTTGTTTTACCTTCATTCAGGCCTCCCTGTTTTGGCTTCTTTGTGCTTCAGGATTGCCACCAATTCCAGTCTCCTAAGTTCCACAGAGAATTAGATAATAATAGAGTAAGTCAGTACTTTTCACATGTATGTTTACGAGGTGAGAAGGTATGTGTATTTGGGTGCACAGTAGTTCCTTTATGGACTTTCTGTAAACAGCCAGCCTATCCTAATGCTGTGTGTCCCAGCTGTAACATTAACCAGTTCCTGACAGCTCACACATCTACTCTGAACCAAAGACCAGTCATGAATATGTCACAGGATCCAGAGTTAGAAGAAGTATAATCTTAAGTCATTGCTTACTTCTATTCAGCTCTGCATTAGGTGTACACACAAAAAATGATGCCTCATTGAGACACTATGAGGTATGTTCTTTTCTCAGTATAACACATTTATGGACAATAAATAAAATGCTATGAAGAAATAGAAATAGAAAGTAATACATGTGTAATAACCTATATATAACCACATAACAACTATGCCCCATCATACTAATTTTCCCATATATATGCTTTATTCTTTCTTAAAGATTTATTTATTTAATAATTTATTTGAAAGGCAAAATGACAGAGAGAGAGAGAGATCATTCATCTGCTGGTTCAATCCCCAAATGGTTACAACAGCCAGGCCTGGGCCAGGCTGAAGCCAGGATCCTGGGACCTCATCCTGGTCTCCCATGTGGGTGGCAGGGGCCCAAATAGTTGGGCCGTCTTTTGCTACTTTACCAGGCACATTAGCAAGGAACTGGAATGAAAAGTTACATGCTAACCATCTATTTTAAGAAAACTCTCTATAATAAAAAATACTACCTGGCAATTTCTAGTTTTTGTTCCCTGGATTTTGTTAAAATATTTTACCACAAAAATTAACATCAGAAAGTAAGATCTGATTAATATTGTACCTTTCTGGCCTACCTTAGCAGTTTATTTTAAAGTTGTTTAATAGATTAATCTAAAATTGAAACTGTTTTAAAAGCTGGCAGAAATACTGTCTAGACAGGCATTTTGGTATTTCTATTTAATTGGTCTATGAAAAAATCAGAGAAAGTGAAAGTTGGGTAGAATACAGGAAACAGGATTAGAGCGTCTAGATCCACAAGAGAAGATAACCAGATGAATGTGGCTGCATTGTTCTCTAGCCTTTTGTATGGACACTCTCTCCACTTAGAGCACAGAGGTCTTGCTATTGCAAGACAGGGAGATAACAAAGCTGGCTACAGTTTGCCTGGCAAAATCACAAGAAAAGGAAGCTGTGCAGCGTTGGGCTCCAAAATCTTACCTCCAGCTCCCCTGGAGGATTTTGAGAAATCAGAGCATATATGCATGGGGAGAGATTTCACCGGGCTAGGCAAAGAACAACTAATGGAGAAAACTTATTCCCAAGGTTTGCTTTTAACCAAAACAAACAACATACATGGAACCATAAGCTGAACAGCTGTGTGAACTCACTTATGACTGAGAGATGTTTGATGCTGACCCTCCAGAGTGGAGAGATGTCACTGAACATGCAGAGGAGCAAGTAGAGACCTCAGAAAGGCCTAAAAGTAGGGATAATTTGTCTTAGAGGAAAAGCGCTAATACCCACCATAATCAAACTCAAAAGTATATCAACTGCCCCCCAGGGAAAAAAACCTCAGCATTCTGTTAAGTTAATAAAGCCAAAACATAGTAAAACCAAAACACCTAATGCAGACCGATAACTATATTCAACTGTATACACATGAAAATTGTTAGACATGCAAAAAAAAGCAGGGAAATGTGACAGACAAAACAAGAGAAAAATAAATAAATAAAAATAAAACTATAAATAACAGATTTGATAACAGGACACAATTTGAAATGTATAAATCAGTGTACGTGTAGTGGTGTACCAATAAACAGGCATATTAAATGATAACATTGTATATAAATGAATTAAACCTTCAGCTAACAGTCTGGATAAAAAATGTGATTTTTTTAAAATAAATTGTTGGAAAACTTATTAGGAATTTTATGTCATGCAAATGCTGATAGTAAGAGAGCCGGAATAACACAGTAATATGGAAGGATTCTACACAAGGAGTGCTTCCAGAAATTAGTATTTTATAATGTTAAAAGATTAAATTTATTAAAAATACATAACACTTCTGAATAATCATGTCCTGTAATAACATCTTCAAAATACATGAAAGAGGGGGCTGGAATTACGGCATAATGAGTTAAGCTTCCACTTGGCAATACTTGCATCTCATATTGTAGGGCTGGTTCCAATCCTAGCTTTTCTGCTTTTAATTCATCTCCCTACTAATGTTCCTGGAAAGGCATTGGATGGTGGCCCAAATGCTTGGCCTCCCACAGGGGAGACCAAGAGGGAGTTCCAGGCTCCTGGCTAAGGTCTGGCCCAAAACCTGGTTGTTGCGGCTATTTGAAGAGTAAAACAGCAGATGGGAGAGCTCTCTCTCTGTCTCTCAAGCTCTCCACCTGCCATGTTGCTCTGCCTTTCAAATAAATATGAATTTTAAAAATTACATGGAAGAGAACTTTGAATAGAGAAATCTATAGCTGTCATTGGAGGACGTAATGCAATTGTCTCAATAATTAATGGGAGATCTGATCATAAAATTAGTAAGAATATAGAAGACCTGAAAAACACTATAAGCTTATGGGACTCTATAGACATTTACAGAATACTACATCCCAGAACAAAAGACATTGATTCTTTCTCAACTATTCACTGACAGCATATCCTGCATCATAGCAAAAATCTTAAAGAAAAATTAAATAATTTGAGATCTTACAGAGTACAGCCTTTGACCAAAAAATTAATTTAAAAATCAGTAACAGAAAGGACATGTAGAATGTCTGTGGGTATTTGGAAATCAGACAATAGGACTCCAAAAATAATAGAAAATGAGATTTAGGAGAATTAAAAATTTTTTGAAGTGAAAGAAAATGAAAACACAACATATACAAATGTGTAGGCTGTATGTAAAGCCATGCATAATAACCACAGAAATCTCTACATGCCAGAAAAAAGAAAAATAAACAAGTTCAAATTCATGGAAGAAGAAGGAAAACAATTGTAAAGACAAGAACAGAAATCAGTGAAATATAAAACTGAAAAATAATAGAAACGAAAGCATAAGATCAAAAGTCAATGACTTGGAAGTTTTCAATTAAAATGAAAAACATGTGTGCTGGTCAAAAAGAGACAAATTAAAAGTCATCAGTATCAGGGCCGGTGCTGTGGTGCAGCGGGTTAACTCCCTGGCCTGAAGCACCGGCATCCCATATGGGTGCCGGTTCTAGTCTCGGCTCCTCCACTTCTGAACCAGCTCTCTGCTGTGGCCTGGGAAGGCAGTGGAGGGTGGCCTGGGAAGGCAGTGGAGGATGGCCCAAGGACTTGGGCCCCTGCACCCACATGGGAGACCCAGAAGAAGCTCCTGGCTCCCGACTTCAGATAGGCGCAGCTCTGGCCGTTGCAGCCAACTGGGGAGTGAATGATCAGATGGAAGATTTTCTCTCTCTCTCTCTCTCTCTCTCTTTCTCTCTCTGCCTCTGCTCTCTCTGACTTTTGAATAAATAAATAAATCATTTTTTAAAAAAGTCATCAGTATCAATTAGTAAAGATAACCCAGAAGTTAAAAGGATATAATAAAGAAGAAATGTTAACAATATGTTTGGCAACTAATGGACAAATTCGTTGGAAACACAATGTATAACACAAACACAAGAAGTAGAAAATCCGAATAGAATAGCCATATGCCTGTGAAGGAAACTGCCATTGCAATTTCAAAACCTTCCAAAGTAGAAACCCGATGCACAGGTTACTTCACTGCGGAAAACTATTACATGTTTGAACAAGAAATAACGTCAACCCCATCTAGTCGATTTATTAGGGAAAGGGTGATCCCATTCCAATTCTTTTTGAGTCCAGACTATGTTTTATGATGAGTTTCTCTTCTTTACAAAAATTTGTTTGTACGTGACAACAGGCTCCAAGATAACACTTCATTCTAGCTATGGGTGGTGAGACAAGCTACAGCATCCAGATGTCTGCAAAGGAATGAGATCAAGGGTCACCCTCACTTCAGACATGAGGAACACCTTACTTTCTGCCAGATTTTTAAATTACACCTGTGCTTGAGTGGCCCTACCTCATGGCCTTTACTTTTAGCTCCTATGCTCCTATTTTCATTCTTACTGGGGCTGCTTCTTTCCACCTTCTCAGCCAGCCATGACACCTGCCACCCCTTCCCCCACCATGCCACTGGAAATGGTGAGTCCAGATAATTTTAACACCAAAATTGGGGAAAGTTATAAGAAAACTCTGACAAGCATTCCCCATAATCTAAGACAGAAAAATCCCTAAGTAGGTAGACACAGACTCCAGAAATATTCAAAGAACCATTACAAAGTAGGGTTTATCTTAGAAGTAGAAAACTAGCTTAATCTTAAAACTTAATCAATGACATTCCATACATTAAAATTTTTAAAGAGAAAAACTATGAAGTCATCTTCATAATTACAGAAAAGGTGCTCAAGAAATTGACACTCATTCATGATTAAAATTTAAAATAAAACTGAAAATAGCAGGAAACTTTCTGAAGGTGTTAATAAGCACCTTAAGAAAATGTGTAGGGAATACCACACAGGAAAGTCACAGACCAGAATAACCTCCAAGGTCTGGAACTGGAAAAGAATGTCCCTTTCGCTGCTTTTGTTCAGTATTTTGCTTGGGGTCACAGGGTAGAGCTGCATTTGAAGGTGAAGCAGGAAGCAGAACTAGCAAAGATAACCAGAGGTGAAATGGTAGTCAAATGCGGTTGCCTATATCAGAGCTTCTTTCTCCTGAGAATAGACTCCATCATCAAAGGTCTTTCTCATTGTCACTCTCAGTCCTAAACAGATCGCTAGGTCCGTGGTTATTTTCCTGGGCACCCCCTCCCAGACATCCTAGCTTTGTCAAACTCCACATAAATAAAGACTTCTTGCCTTTCAGCTCCTATACCTGCTGCTTGTGTTAAATGGGAGCTCCTTCTTCCCTTAATACATCTGTTATCTATTACTCACATCATGATTTTAGGACATGATGAAATGTTCTATAGAAATACAGGTACATGGATGGCTATATTTCCATGCATTTAACAACCAACCTTCCTTATCAATGATGATTCAGGAATACGACTGACATATTTATGAGCTACAATTTCTACCTTAAACCAAAAGAAAAAGAAAGGTGCCTGATTGTATACTCTGATCTGCCGTTGAAGAAACCACAGTGCTTCATTAAAAAGTGACCATGGGTCTTAAGACCACCCAGAAAATCCCTGTAACAAGGTTTGGCCCAGGCTGACTTGCCGAGGAAGTCTTCAGATTTTGCCTTTTCACACGGTACTAATTCAACTTGGTTTCCCCTCACTTCCCATTCCTTACTTTACTTACTGAGTTTTGAGGTTTGGGGATTTTTTTTTTCCTTGGTTTTTCAAAACACAGCCCAAACTTTTCAAACCATCTCCCCTGATAATTTGAGAATCTAGCACAGATTCAAGTTCTTTGGAAATTCCCGTAGTGAAATACCAGGCTGTTTACTTAATCGGTGATCGAGAGTATCCGGGGGGATTTGGTGCAATAGAACATAACCTTACTTGTGCATCACTTGAGACTATTTGATGCTCTTATAAATTTTATTTGGTAAGGTACTCTCTGTGAGCTTTAGTGAAGAACGCAAATTTATAACAGTTGTTGTCTAATTAAAACAAAAAACTGCCTACTTGTTCACCAGCAAATTAGCCAGTATATGTTACCGCCAAAGGAATTTATTTTTAAATCCTAGAAGAGAAAACCTATTCCTTTATTAGTTTTATTTCATACACTAGAATTTATTTATTTATGATTTGTTTCATTTATTTGAAAGGCAGAGAAACAAAGAGAAAAGGAGGAGTGAGAGGAAGAGGGAGAGAGAAATGGATCTTCTGTTGGTTCACTCCACAAATGGCCTCAACAGCAGAGCTGCTCCAGGCTGAATGAAGCCAGGAGCCAGGAGCTTCACTTGGGTCCCCCACGTGGATGGCAGGGGTCCAAGTACTCCAGCCATCTTCCAGTACCTTCCCAGGTGCACCAGCAGGGATCTGGATCAGAAGCAGAGCAGCTGGGACATAACAGGTTCTAATATGGGATGCTGGCATCACAGGCAGTAGCTTAACCCTCTGTGCCACAACACCAGCCACACACTAGAATTTTTAAATGGTGTATTTCAACTATAATATTTGAAACTGGAATTGCACATTTCTTCACTAGATTTTACGTATCTTGCCAGAGTTAGTGACTGAAATGTTTGTCCACAAAGAAGGTTTCCCAGATATTTGGTTAAACATTGGAATAGGAAGAGGAAACAGATGAATGCTGGATTTGGTGAGTTAAATATGAATTATTTATAGTGCATATCCTTTACCATTTTGTGAGTTCTGGTTTTGTAGGATATGTTAAGGGAAAGATTTAAATCTGCTACACACTTGAGCAATTATTTTTTCTCTATTTGGTTTGTATCTGCATTGGTTGTATATTGTTTAGATTAAGAAATAATATGGAATCATCTCACTTTCAAAAATTTAATAGTCATTTTTTTCTATACCTACTAGAACTATTTATGCAAGAGTAGACTCACTGAACAGAAGAAATAATACAATAGCTCCCCAAAATCACACAGACCAATGAGAAGCATAACCCTTGGATTTCATCCACATTTCTATTCCCTCTGATTCTCTCTTCTGTGCTGTGCTGTGCTGTCTCCCTTTTCTCCTAGTCACACGGGCCTTCACCATCCTAAAACCATATAGCAGGCAGTGTGACAATGGCATTCTTCAAGGTTATCACAGAGAACATAAAACGTGTCTAGAAGTACATGCTATATTCACACCACCTGGAATGTATCCTGGGCTGCCTCTGAATGCCCCTGACTGTATCAGGAGCCACTCCTGAGCCACCTACTATGACCAAGACCATACAAGTCATGAGAGGCAGAGAGAGGGGATTGTCCTGAGCAAAACCAGAAGACCACACATGGCTTAGGAAGTCTTCTCTTATTCAAACTCTTTTGTTTTAACTAATAATGTTTTGTTTAAGAAGGTATTTATTTCCCAGAAAGATCTATGGCTATTATAAAATATTAAAAAGATATGAAGTTTTAGCTGGCACCGCGGCTCACAAGGCTAATCCTCCGCCTTGCGGCGCTGGCACACCGGGTTCTAGTCCCAGTCGGGGCGCCGGATTCTGTCCCGATTGCCCCTCTTCCAGGCCAGCTCTCTGCTGTGGCCCAGGAGTGCAGTGGAGGATGGCCCAAGTCCTTGGGCCCTGTACCCCATGGGAGACCAGGAGAAGTACCTGGCTCTTGCCATCGGATCGGCGTGGTGCGCCGGCTGCAGCGCGCCTGCCCTGGCGGCCATTGGAGGGTGAACCAACGGCAAAGGAAGACCTTTCTCTCTGTCTCTCTCTCTCACTGTCCACTCTGCCTGTACCCCAAATAGGTACAACAGCTGGGGCTGGGCCATGGCAAAGCCAGGAATCTAGAATCCATCCAGGTCTCCCATGTGGGTAACAGGGGCCCAAGCATTTGGGCTATTTTCTGCTGCTTTCCCAGAAGCATTAGCAGGAAGTTGGATCAGAAGTCAAGCAGCCAGGACTTGAACCAGCACCCACAGGAGATGCCAGTGACAGAGGCAGCAGCTAAAACTGCTAGCCACAATGCCAGCCCTTCATTTTCACTTAACTGTGCATAAGATGTATTATAAGTTTTTCTTGAAAACTTGATACAATGTCTTTACTTTTGTAATGTCCTTTCACTCCATGGCACTATATTGTCAACATATACCCTCATCGTTAGATTTTTTCATATACATTTGTTTTATTGGCAATATTTGTACCATTATTTAATCAAGTCTTAATTGCTGACATTAAGATTGATACACATAATATTTTGATTAACAATCTTATAAGTAAATATTTACATAAGCACAGGATTGTTTCCATTAAATATATTTCTAGTAATGATCAAAAGGTTAAATATTTACAAGTCACATAGCAACATGGCACTATATGCTATTAGTTAAAAAGTAGATCAATCCTCATCTAGGCAACTCACACATCATGTCTCACTTGTAGCAGATGCTTTGTTGAGTATCAAGAGGAACATAATGATCTTGTAAGAAATCAGGGAGTATAAGAAAGATCCGGTGGCTGGCGCCGCGGCTCACTAGGCTAATCCTCCACCTCGCGGCACCGGCACACCAGGTTCTAGTCCCGGTCAGGGTGCCAGATTCTGTCCCAGTTGCCCCTCTTCCAGGCCAGCTCCCTGCTGTGGCCCGGGGAAGGCAGTGGAGGATGGCCCAAGTACTTGGGCCCTGCACCCCATGGGAGACCAGGAGAAGTACCTGGCTCCTGCCATCGGATCAGCGTGGTGCACCGGCCACAGCGCGCCGGCCCTGGCGGCCCTTGGAGGGTGAACCAACGGCAAAGGAGGACCTTTCTCCCTGTCTCTCTCTCTCTCTCACTATCCACTCTGCCTGTCACAAAAAAAAAAAAAAAAAAAAAAAAAAAAAAAAAATTCCGGGGGCTGGCATTGTGATTCACTGGTCACTGGGTTAATCTGCCTCTTGTGGAGCCAGTGTTCTAGACCTGAATGCCGGTTCAAGTCCCATCTTCTCTAGTGCCGATCCAGCTCCTTCCTAATGTGCCTGGGAGGCAGCAGATGATGTCCTAAGTGCTTGGGCCTCTGCCACCCACATGGAATATTCAGATGGAGTTCCAGGTACCTGACTTCAGCAAGACCCAATGCTAGCTACTGTGGCCATTTGGGAAATGATCCAGTGGATCAAAATCTCTCTCTCTCTCTCTCCCTTTCTCTCTCTCTTTCTCCCCCAGCTCCTTTTTCTCCCTCTCTGTCACTCTGCCTTTAAAACTAACAAATCTTTAAAAAACGAAGAAAAAAAAAAAAACAAAGAAAAACCAAGGAGGGTATATCAAATATTCTAGTAAGGACTGACTTTTTTTTCTATCCATTCTTTCAGCATTGTCTAAGAGAATCTGATTTTCCATTGAAATTTTGTGACAAATTTCATGGAGGGGCGTGTACCAGCAACAGAAAAGGAGCATCTACCTATCAAAGCGAGGATGATTACCTTCATCATAGCATTGTGAGGTCTTGCAAATCCTAAATCTCAGAGCTGTTCAGAAGCCTGAACACCCAGGCGGGAGTTAAAGCTGCAGACCTGTGCCAGGATTTCTCCTCTGAGAAACCTCAAGGTTTGCTTTTAAGTCCTCAAAAGGTAGGGTGAGTCCCCACTCACATCATTAGGAGTCACCTCTCACTTAAAGCCAAGTGATTGTAGATGATAACTATATCAATATAGTAACTTGCCAGAAAAACATAGAGTAGTCTTTAATTAAATAACTTGGTACTATGCCTAGCCAAGGTGATTCATAATACCATCATAAAGACTAAATAGTTAGGATCTATAAGGGCAAGATACTGAAGTCTACATGCTTAGTGAATCATGAAATACATTATACATTGGTTTTCAACATTTTCTAAATGTAGTACTCAAACATTGTTATTTATACATCGATTTATTATCTTCATAGATTTAAAGTTCATACAACACTTAATGAAATTGAGCCTCCATGTGAATTCTTATCAGTTTGTATAGTCTCCTACTCTCACTACAATATTACCAAAACCCAATAGTTTAAACATTTATCACATTTTTAAAGATATATTTGCTTATTTGAAGGGCAGAGTTTATAGAGATACAGAGGGAGAGAGACAGAGAGAAATCTTCCATCCACTGGCTCATTCCCCAAATGGTCACAACAGCCAGAACTGGGCCAGGCCAAAACCAAGAGCCAGAAACTCCACTCAGGATTCTCACATGGTTGGTAGGGGCCCAAGCACTTGGGTCATCCTTAGCTGCTTTCCCAGGGGCATTAGCAGAGAACTGGATCGGAAATGGAGCAGCCAGGACTCACACCAATGCCCATATGAGATGCTGGTATTGCAGGCAGTGGCTTAATCCTCTATACAACACCAACCCCATTCACCACATTTTTATAACACAATTTATTACTTTGTGGTTTTGGAGGCCACAGTTCTGAAATAGGTCTCAAGGGCTAAGAAACAAGCTGTTGACAGGGGCTCCAGGGGAGAATCTGTTCTTCAATTTTCCCAGCTGCTAGAACCTTGCTTATACTTCTCTGCTATGGCCTCTCCCTCCATTCTCAACATCAACAGTGTAGCATCTTCACCATTTCTTCCTCCCTGCTATCTGCTACCATCTTCACATCTCTTTCTCTGACCCACTTATGTCCCTCCTATAAGGGTAACCTTGCTTTTATTGCACTGGGCACACAGGATAACTGAGGATATCCATTCCAACCCAGTATCCTTAATCGGAATGTCATCTGCTAAGTACTTTTTGCAATGTAAGGGAAAACATTCACAGCTTACAGGGATTAAGACATCAATGTCTTTGTGGGTTTGATATGCACACATAATTTCTTTGTATTTATTGCCCTGGTAAAATAGGTAATTGGTTAAACAATGGAAATTTGAAACGGTGGTGGTTGGCATCTGACCTAGTGGCTAAGATGATGGGTTAAGATGCCCATGTGCTATATCAGAAGGCCTGGGTTGGATACCCAGCTCAGACTCCTACCTCCAGCTTCCTGTTAATGCTCACCTGGGAGATAGTAGACTCAAGTGACTGGGTTCCTGCCACCCACAAGGGTGACCCGGATTGAATTCTTCATTCCTGGCTTGAACCTCCGGCATGCCTCAGCCATCACCAACATTTGGGAAGAGAACCTGCAAATGTGAGCTTTCTCTCTCTTTTTTTCTGTGCCTCTCTCTTTCACTGTCTTTTTGCTTCTCCAATAAATTTTTACAAAAGTAAAACATTGACTTTCATACAGATACAACATGAAAATATGTCAAAGGTGTTATTAGTGCATTGGTTAATAAGTAAAGCAGTAGCATGTTGCAATTTTTTAAAGGAGAATTCAAAGAATAGCATTTAGTATAAGTCAATCAGGAATACTAAAATTAATGTACAAGTAAAGCAAAACTGGATTTTTTTCTACTGGGGTTGGAGGAAAATCAACTTATTTGTACTTTTTTTTTTTTTTTTTTTTTTGACAGGCAGAGTGGACAGTGAGAGAGAGAGACAGAGAGAAAACTCTTCCTTTACTGTTGGTTCACCCTCCAATGGCCGCTGCAGCTGGCGCGCTGCAGCCTGCACATAGCGCTGATCCGAAGCCAGGAGCCAGGCGCTTCTCCTGGTCTCCCAAGCAGGTGCAGGGCCCAATGACTTGGGCCATCCTCCACTGCACTCCCAGGCCACAGAAGAGAGCTGGACTGGAAGAGGGGCAACCGGGACAGAATCCTGCGCCCGACCAGGACTAAAACCCCGGGGTGCTGGTGCCGCAGGCGGAGGATTAGCCTGTCCTTATTTGTACTCAAAAGAAATATTTTCATGTCTGTAGGCAAGACTTCTCTCCATTTCCATCAGACACTTATAATGCAAGAATGGGAGAACAACAACAACAAAAAAATGATGGTGCGAATGTTCTAGACCCAGATAAACTAGAAGAAGGTGTTATTACTTCACTTAAAGCTTCCTATGGAGGATACTCAATAATACTTTTGGTCCCTTACAAAGTCATTCCCAATAATTTCTGACAATAATTTTACTACATTTCTATTTAGTGAAGAGTATAACTTCGCCAGCGCCACGGCTGACTAGGCTAATCCTCCGCCTTGAGGCACCGGCACACCGGGTTCTAGTCCTGGTCGGGGCGCTGGATTCTGTCCCGGTTGCCCCTCTTCCAGGCCAGCTCTCTGCTGTGGCCCGGGAGTGCAGTGGAGGATGGCCCAAGTGCTTGGGCCCTGCACCCCATGGGAGACCAGGAGAAGCATCTGGCTCCTGCCATCAGATCAGCGCGGTGCGCCAGCCGCAGCCCGCCGGCCGCGGTGGCCATTGGAGGGTGAACCAACGGCAAAGGAAGACCTTTCTTTCTGTCTCTCTCTCTCACTGTCCACTCTGCCTGTCAAAAATAAATAAATAAATAAAAATAAAAATAAATAAAAAATAAAAAAGAGTATAACTTCAAATTTATACTTTGAGTCAAAATTAAGAAAAAGGAATGACACTAACTTTTTCTATTTAAAGCTAACTTTCATGTTAAAGTACTCTAATTCCAAAGACAAAACAATGAATTGACTAATGGGTAGATCAGTGACTATAAAATTCTACTTTTTTCTTGTAAAATACAATTATCTTCAGTTTATTGACTTGCAGAAAAAGATAACATTACATATGCTTATTGTCCCCAACGTCTATCATATTTATTTTAGCATTTTACACTTAGATTTTTACATTCATTTTCAAAACAGAAACAAAACTGATAACTTTACAAGTACTTACTTCCTAAAAATCAAAATATTTAACCTGACTCTTTCAAATTACAAATTGTTATTGCTTAACAAAAATACATTTTATTTAGCAAAATGAATTATTGAAAATGTTTTATTTCAGAAGAGATCCAATAAGATTGAGTTAGAGTCAGAGTAACAAGAATATAAATTTATATAATGTTTGTACTTCAGACTCTTAAAATCGGGGGGGATTAATTTCATTTACTTATTTATTTACTTGAGAGGCAGAGAGAGAGAGAGAGAGAACAGCCATCTGCTGGTTCATATCCCAAATGCCTGTAATTGTTGGAGCTATGTCAAGACTTATGCCAGGAGCCAGGAATTCAATCCACGTCTCCCTTGTGGGTAACAGGAACCCAACCAGGTGAGCCAACACTGCTGCATCACAGGGTGCACTTTAGCAGGAAGCCTGAACTGGGAATGGAGTCAGAACTCTAACTTAGGCCCTCTGCATTGGAATAAGGGTCAACCAGCTGCTGTTTAATATGCTGGGATGCACACAAGCCTCCATTGTATATTATTGGAAGAGCCAATTTAGAATTCAAATATGCCAATACTTTCAAAATTGACTGTAGTCACAAATTTATCTCTTCATGAATATGCCTCAACTAGCTCTTAAACTAAGTTCTTTATTTCCCAAGTATCTTTACTAAACTTTTACAAAA
The DNA here is from genome assembly GCF_964237555.1 of Oryctolagus cuniculus. Classification (NCBI taxonomy): domain Eukaryota; kingdom Metazoa; phylum Chordata; class Mammalia; order Lagomorpha; family Leporidae; genus Oryctolagus; species Oryctolagus cuniculus. Next base: position 146,156,816 of record NC_091434.1, read on the forward strand.
TTGTTTTCTATTTATAGTATATGTTTCCTCACCACCCACTCAGGCCACAGCTTCAGAATTCTACAGAATACCAGACTTGACATTCCAATGAATACATAGGTTTTTCTCTATCTTTCTTCTTTTACTCCTCTGTAATATTTTTGCTCTATAATGTCTTTTTCCCCAACCCCAATATTAGTTTGCTAGGGTTGTCATAACAAAATACTACAGACTTAAGGGGTTTAAGCCATAGAAATTGAAGTGCAGGATGAAGGTGTCAACATATTTGATTTCACCTGAGGTTTCTCATCTTGGCTTACACATGGCCACCTTCTCTTCATGTCCCCACGTGGCCTTTTCCCTGTGTGTGTGCACTCTTGGCAGCCCTTGTGTTTATAACTATGTTAGTCCAATTGGATTAGGGCCCCAGTCTTATGACCTCATTTACGAAAACTTATCTTGCAAGTTTACATTGAAAGTCAAAACAGCAAAGAATGACACTAATTTTATTTTAACTTTATTTTTATGTCTAAATGTTGTAATTCTATGGGCAAAAGCAATGAACTGACCAATGATTGTATCTGATGATTGTAACTCATGACAATATTCTACATTCTTCTTGTAGCAATGTAATTATCTTCATTTTGGTGATTTAATTTGAGTCAAAATAAAGAATAAGGAATGACATTAACTTTTTCTATTTAAATCTAACTTTCATGTTAAAATTTTCTAATTCCAAATACAAAACAATGAATTACCATTAATTCCTTCTTTGTGGCCTATCTCCAAATGCAATCACATTGGAGCTTAGGGTTTCACCATATAGTTTTTAGAGGAGACCCTAAAAATTCAGTCTATAACACCTCAGGCTGTCTTCTTACTTTATGCTCCAGGTTTGTCTGTTGTCTCCTTACTCCTGCCTCACCAGTGCTTCCTTTTCACTCCTGTCCTTCAAAAAGTGGATGTATAAATGTAGAAGAATGAAATTAAGGTCCATGTCTATCACCATATAGAAAAAGTCAACTCAAGCTGGATCAAAGACCTAAATTTAACATCTGAGTTATGAAAATGTTGGAAGAAAATGTAGGGGAAAACTTCCAAGACACTGGTGTAGGTGATGACTTCTTTGATAAGACCTTCCAAAGCACAGGCAGCAAAAACAAAACTAAACAAATGAGGTTATAACAAACTCAGAAACTTCTGCACAAAATGGAAACAATCAATAGAGCAGAGACATCTAACAGAATAAGAAAAATGTATCCAACAAAGGATTAATAGCCAGAAAATATCAACAGTGTAAAAACCTCAACAACAAAACCAACGAATTCAGTTATGAAATGAGCACAGGATCTCAACAGACAGTTCTCAAAAGAAGAAATGAAAATAGCCAACAAAATATGGAAAAAATACTCCACATCACCAGTCATTACAGAAAGATATTCAAACCAGAATGAGATATCAACTCATCCCTGTAGGAATGGCCATTCTTATCTGCTTCCAAAAGGGGAGTGGTTACATAGTCTGACTGACAGCAGATGGGTTGATAGGGTTACATAGGGGCAAGGAAGCTATGGTCTCCAGCTCATAGCCTAGCTATCTACCCTGAGTTTTCCCACATCATTCACACCTCAGAGATTCCTGACCCTTAGTCCAAAGGGGATAGAAGGAAGGACATAGACTCATCATATCTTCTATATCCACTTTCTGCTGATTATGGATGTAGCCTTTGCTTGTCTTGGGTGCAGAAATATCTTCCTATCTCATCTGATGAATCCATTTAATGAGCTAGAAATTTTTCAGTCACCACCAATGGTTATGCTCCCCTCATGGTCATCATTACTTTTAGACATTGTTGAATTCTGAAATACACAAGTTTATCAGTCAGTATGATCAAAACTAGAACAAAATAAATTGTAAGTGGAGTACCCTTTAAGATGGAAAGAAGATATTTTATAGATTTCCAGATAGTGCGTCATGATGGGCTGTCCTTGTGCAGATTATAAAACCATTTAGCCTCAGTGTAGAGATTTTACTGTCTTTCAGTACGCATACTACTATTCAAGTAGAGGTGGCAGATCCCACTAATCACTGCACGTGTTCTAACTTGTTCTAGCAGTATATACTCCAAGGCCTGTTGGTTGTCCAAAACTACCTTGCACAAAGTGTCCACAGATATAAGTACTTGCTGAAAATGTTAGCCTGAAGTATAAGCCATATTGCCTAAAGCAATGGTCAGGTTTTTAAAATAAGCTTCATGTGGTTCAGCAGGATCTTGTAGTATTACAATAAAAGAACCCACTAATGAGTTTCTCTAACAATAACGGCTCCCAAAAAGAATCAAAACAAGTAGGTACAACATGTCTGCCTTTTAAACTGCAGTAGTATTGATGTAACAAAAGCAAAAGATTCACTTATCCTTTTGCTTTTTGAAGAGGTGCTTGAGATTTTCAATTGACTCACAGGCGAAGGCAGACTTATCTTTCAAGTTCATCTGTGAAGACTCCAGAAGTAGACATTTAATCCTTGACAAATGTATCCAGCTTGGGAGACTCTGTAATTTCACTGAGATAGGCATGCTCAGTAGCACCCGATATGGTCCCTTCCAGTTAGGCTGCAACTGGTCTAAAAACCTTCCAGGTTTTTAATAAAACTAAATCTCCTGGAGAAATAGGCTGTGCATAAGTTTTAGGATCTGACACTGGGAGAACTTTATTATACTCTATCAGAGCCTTTTGTACTTGGCCTAAATTGATAACATACTTTATCTGATCTTGAATCTCTGACTCAAAAAGAATGTCGGAGGTGAGGAAAGGCGTTCCATATAGCATTTCATATCTAAACTAAGCTTTAGGGCAGTCTTGAATGCTATTCTCATCCTGAGAAGGGCAATAGGCAATAGTTTAAGCCATGTTTCTGAGGTCTTTTGGCAAAGCTTAGCTAGAATTTTCTTAAGACTATGATTAGCCTTTTCAAGTTTGCCTGATAACTGATGTCTCCAAGAAGCATGGAAATGGTCAGAAGCTCCTAGAGCAGCAGCTACCTGCTGAGTTATTTTAGATACAAAGGAAGGTCCATTATGCCTCTGGAGTCCAAAGCATGGCATAATGTCCTTCAGCAAGGCTTTGGATACTTCGTGTGCCTTTCTGTTCAAATTATAAAGCTTCCATCCATCCTGTGAAAGTATCATAAAAACTAGAAGATATTTGTAATTATTCATTGGAGGCATGTTAGTAAAGTCAGTCTGCCAATCTTCACCTGGATATGTTCTTGTCCTTTGCACAGGAGTCAGCAAAGGAGGTGGATTTACATGACCACCAGAGTTATTTTGTCAACAAAATCATTGACAAAAAGAGTTACTTTCTTTCACAGCACTTAGTCCTTTCCCTCCAAACATTCAAAAGACCATTTGCATTAATGCTCCTCTCCTCAGGTGGATAGAGCCATGTATTTCCTTAAGAATTTTCCATTGAGAGGCCATTGAGTGCATGACCTTATGGTCTAAAGTCCACCATCCAATAGCATCTTTAGTATAACTTTGTTGTTAGGCCCATTCAATCTCAGACGCGGGATACTGAGGCTCCTTAGTCATCCCTACAGGCTGAGGTATTAGAGCCTTTTCTAGAGCTTCCTGGGCAGCGGCTCTTGTCCTGACTTATCTGCAAGTGCATTTTCCTTTGCTAACATAGTTGTCTTCCTTCTGATATGCCTTATGCTTCCAAAGGTTCCAGTACTGCCTGAAGTAGAGCTAATATCTCCTTTCCATATTTAACAGGGGAATTATTTGCAGTCAGTGTGCCTCTTTCTCTCCAACTTGGTGCTTGCGCATGTAATACAAGGTAAGCATATTTGGAATCTGTACATGTATTAACTCACTGACCTTTTCCCAACTGTAAAGCTCTAGTTAATGCAATAAGTTCAGCTTTTTGAGCTGAAGTATTATTTGGCAATGCTTGATTTTCTATTGCGTGCATAATATTACTATAATATTACGGCACAACCTGCCTTTCTAATCCCTTCCTTCATGTAGCTACTGCCAATAAGCCATTCAACATCTGAATTACCTACAGGCTCATCTCATTGGTCAGGTCTACTAGAATACACTTATTCTATAGTTTCTACACAAGAGTGAGTCAACTCTTCAGTACTCTCAGGTGGCAACAGAGTTTCTGAGTTGAGGCCTTTAAGAGTGTCTGATATTTTGTGAGACATCCTCCTGTTAGCCAGTGATGTCCTCTGATTTCTAAGACACCTTGCACTTGGTGTGGAGTTTGAACTACAAGTAGCTGGCCCAAAGTCTGGTGGCTTTCTCCACCAAGAGTGTTATAGTAGTAACAGCCCTTAAGCATGCAGTCCACTCTGTAGCCACTGAATCTAGCTGTTTAGAAATATACACCACTGGTTTTGGAAGTGGACCCAATTTCTGAGTTAGCAATCCTAAATCAACCCCTGTTTCTCTGCTATAAACAAGGTGAATGGCTTACTCAGGTTAGGGATACCTAATGCTGGAGCTTCTGTTAAAAGCTTTTTAATTCTTTGGACTGCCTTCTGTAACTCACCTGTCCAACTATGTGGGTCTGTGTCAGGGACTTTTAAAGCTGTATACAAAGGTTTGACTATTAACCCAAATCCTGGAGCACATATTCTACAGAATCCTGCTATTCCAAGAAATGTTGTTAGCTGCTCTTTCATCTGTGGTAACACTATACATAGAATAGCTTCCTTTCTCTTAACTGAAAAAGCACACTTTCCTAGGGTCAGAATATATCCCAGGCAATCTACCTTTTATTTAGAAACCTAAGCTTTTCTGGGGGAAACTCTGTATCCTCATTTTGCTAAGAAGTTTAAAACTTGGATGGTATTTTCATTTGAGTCCTCCTTACAGGGACTGTATATCACCTGTGTATTGTAAGATTGCTCTACCCTTTAGCTGTAGTTCCCTGAGATCTTTTGTAACTGCATTACCAAACAAGTGTGAACTATCCCAGCAACCTTGTGGGAGGATTGTCCATGTATATTGTTGTGTTATACTTGAGCCTTGGTCAATCCATTCAAAGGCAAATAAAAACTCAGATTCTGAACTTATTAAGATGTAGAAGAAAGCATCCTCTAGGTCTAAGACTGCATACCATGAAGTCCCTTCAGGGATCTGTGTCAATATAGTGTAAGGATTTGACAGAATAGGATGAGTTGGAACAACTGCCTCATTAACAGCCTTGAGGTCCCAAACCATCCTGTACCCTCCATTTGGCTTTAAAATGTGCAAGATAGGAGTATTACAGGAAGACTGACGTGGAACCAAGGATTCATGTTTGAGAAATCTATCAATCAAGGGTTGAAGTCCCTTCTAGCCTCTGGTTTTATTGGATATTGGAACTGATGAGGAAATGCAGTCTTATCCTTTAAGAAAACTTTGACAGGTACAGCATGTGTAGCCTATCCAGGAATTCCTTGATCCCAGACTTGGTGATCTACATTTTCTTTTATATCAGCAGGAATATTGTATAAACTAGAACCTGCCTCAGTACCAACTAGGATCTTAACAAATGAATTAGACTTAGCTTAACAGACACTCTGACATAACCAAAACTTGGTGAGTAACAAGAATATCTTCTATTTGACACACTAAGAGTAAGGTGAATCTTTGGGACCAAGGTCTCCCATCAACTCTCACAACAGTACAACTCTCAGGGGAAAGAGGTCCAACATGAGAAGCTGGAACAGATTAAGTGGCTCCTGTGTCAATTAAAAAGATAACACACTTACCTGCAACCTCAATGGTCATCCGGGGCTCTTGGTATGAGATGTTAAACTCCTCAGGAGCCTTCAGAATTCCCAGGCCCTGTCAAGCTTTAGGGAAGGCCTTGAGTGTAGTAGGAGTCCCTTTGGAGACAGTCCTTCTTCCAGTGGCCGCTCTTTTTGCACTGGGGGCATGCCAAGAGGGTGCTTTTGGAAGAGACACCCTTTCTGCCAGCGTCCTAACCATCCACATTTGAAGCACCTTCCTGCCATGGCAGGATTCCCCCTGGGCTGACCCCAAGATTACAACATGCTAGATTCAATTATTACCATCCAATGGGCCTATTGTCTGACATGCTTCCCATGTCAGAACATCCTCTTCTCTTGCTTATCCTATTGTTAAACACTTGGAATGTTATTTCTATCAATTGGCTAATGTGGGGTTAATGTCCCATGGCTAGTTTATGAAGCTTTTTTCTAATATTTGCTGCCAACTGCATAATGAAATGAGTACCAAGATATATCTGCCCCTCTAGAGATTTAGGATCTATGTCAGTATATATTTTTAATGCTTCTGCAAGCTGTCCCTGGAACATAGCTGGATTCTCATCCAGACTTTGCACTACTTCTTTGATCTTTTCATAGTTTACAGGTTTTACAATACATTTCTTCATCCTTGCCAGTAGGCACGAGACCATATGGTCTTGTAGCTGTAAATCCAAATGTCCCTTTTGGTAATTCTAATCAGATGCATTACTTGGGACTGCTAAGACCCCCACAGAGAAACTGTCGGGATACTGGACTGACATTTCATCAGCATGTTTCTGAGCTTCTATCCAAATATGCTGTTTTTCTTTCAGCCGTATAAGTAGATAAAATAACATGTATGTCATTCCAACTAAGGTCATAAACTAAGGTCAGGGCCTGAAACACCTCAATAAATCTAGTAGGATCTTCTGAAAAGCTCTCTATCTTTTTTTTTTTTTTTTTTTTTTTTTGACAGGCAGAGTGGACAGTGAGAGAGAGAGACAGAGAGAAAGGTCTTCCTTTGCCATTGGTTCACCCTCCAATGGCCGCCGCAGCCGGCGCGCTGCGGCCGGCACACCGCGCTGATCCAATGGCAGGAGCCAGGAGCCAGGTGCTTTTCCTGGTCTCCCATGCGGGTGCAGGGCCCAAGCACCTGGGCCATCCTCCACTGCACTCCCTGGCCACAGCAGAGAGCTAGCCTGGAAGCGGGGCAACCGGGACAGAATCCGGCGCCCCAACCGGGACTAGAACCTGGTGTGCCGGCGCCGCTAGGCGGAGGATTAGCCTAGTGAGCTGCGGCGCCAGCTCTCTATCTTTTCTTTACAATGGATTGAGTCAGATATGGTGAAAGGGACGTATATTCTAACAGTCCCTATCCCACTGGCTATTTCTCTCAAAGCGTTCCCCTTTTCAGACCACAGGGGGATCAACTGCAAGTAACCCCAGTTGGGCTGTCCTCTGGTTGGGAGAACAGGAAGGGTTAAAAGTTGTAGGCCAGCGCCGTGGCTCAATAGGCTAATCCTCCGCCTTGCAGCGCCGGCACACCGGGTTCTAGTCCCGGTCAGGGCGCCAGATTCTGTCCCGGTTGCCCCTCTTCCAGGCCAGCTCTCTGCTATGGCCCGGGAGTGCAGTGGAGGATGGCCCAAGTCCTTGGGCACTGCACCTGCATGGGAGACCAGGAGAAGCACCTGGCTCCTGGCTTCGGATCAGCGCGATGCGCCGACTGCAGGGGTCATTGGAGGGTGAACCAACGGCAAAAGGAAGACCTTTCTCTCTGTCTCTCTCTCACTGTCCACTCTGCCTGTCCAAAAAAAAAAAAAAAAAAAGTTGGAGGCCTTAGTGCCATAGGTAAAAAGTCAGGCTGTACACACAAGAGGGGACGTAGCAATTTTCTTAGATGACCCTGGCAGGTTGAGACTGCAATAGCTCAGAACCAGTCAGTAACAGGTCACTAACTATGCCTATTGATTATCCCTTTTCCACTCAGATAGTAGGGGCAAGGTATAGTCCAACATTCCTTTTGTAATTAAAACGTTGATATAATGCCATAAAAGCCTGTACATAAGCAACTTCTTACTATTTTTACTGTTTTCTGTAATACAGGTCAAATTCCAAAATGATATTAGAATTAAGAGCCCCATTTATTGGCCATGTTTCCACATTTCTCAACCTATTTCTAGGCCACACACTATTGCAGACAGAAATCAACTTTTCTTTAACAATACCGTTTAGCCTAAGGGCTTTCCAATTACTTAGTGTATATCTTAGGGGTGTATCCATGGGGATGGATGTAGAACTAACCATAGTTGAATAACCTTTTAACCTGGGAAGAAAAAAGGTAGATAAAGCTAAGTTTGGACCCAGTCATCAGTGAACACATGACTTAACAAGTAAAATGGTATCCCAGAGTCACTTTACACCCAAAATGGAGTTAAGTCTTTTACCCAGCCCACTAAGAGGGGTCCCAAAGTTTGTTTAGCCAGCCTAAAGCCAAAGTATCAAAAAGCAAAAAGAAAAATACCACCTAGACTGGGAAACACCATCCCAGAAGGCTTGCCATGCCTGGGGTACTGATCCCGAGGAGGCCCACAAGAACCAGCATAAAGGTTAAAAAATAAAAAGCTAAAATAAAAAATGTCACTTGGCAAAACTCCACCATTGCTGCCGGCCAAGCTGGGTCTCAGCGCCTACTGGCATACACAAGTGGCCTCCACCAATGTGGGGTTTGAGGGTGCATGGCAGGCCTTAGTACTGCAGGCTGGGGTTGCTGCTGCAGCACACAATGTGCCATGGAGGCCACCACCATGGAAACTACACATTTTCACTGGAAGCACCACACAGGGACCGAAGTCCCACCCTCCACAGCAGAAGGTGGAACCTCTGCCATGTTTGGAGTTCTGTCTTCCTGACACTATCACAGTTGCTAGGCAACAGATATTTTTCTTCTCCCCCCCCTCCAGAAATTAGCAAATGAAAAGTTGTCTAGCATGCCTGACTTGAAAATCAAAAATCTGAGGCAAAGCAATTGTCTGATTATGGTAAAACCATCCCATAAAAGTAAAGGCTTAAGTTTTAACCTCTGAAAATAAATAAATTATTCTTAGAAACATGTTCAAACAGCTTGGAAATATCTATATATTGACAAACACTTGCAAATTTGCCCCTCTTTTCCTGCCTTTCCACTCAAATTTCATTAATGCTAACAGTCTGCATTAGCCTCTGCTCCCTAAAATCTACCAAAATCAGAAACAAAAGAGACATTAGTCTTTGCATTTTAGCTGACCTTCCCACTCCTCAAACACTGAGAGAAAAGAAACTGGCAGACAGAGAAACTTAACTGCTCATTGACAGGACAGAAACTGTTTGAATTTTACTATGTTGTCCTCTTTGAAATGGATTTCTCCTGCCTGGCTCGCCAATATGTTATGGGCTAGGATGGGTTCAAACTCCTATATCAGTCTCTTGACTTTTACTTAGAGAAGAAGTCTAAGTACCGGGACAAACACAATATGTAGCATGATAAGGTTTATTTATGGAGTGAAAAGGGCTTTATTAAGGGAGAGTGTGCCAGGAAGGTTAAAGAAGGACCTCCATACCAAACTTTCTTAAGGTCCATGAGAATGGGGGGGGGGGGGTTGGAGGAATAGGGAGAGAGAGAAAAAAAAAAAGAGAGAGAGAGAGAGACAAGCATCCTACCCTTCACCAGGCTTCTTATCCACTTCTGAAAGGTGAGTGGTTACATAGTCTGATTGACAGGTGGGTTGATAAGGTTGCTTTGGGTCAAGAAAGGTGTGGCTTCCAGCTCATGAACTAGCTATGTACTTGAGTTTTCCCACATCACAACCATTTGCAAAAAATGGATGCAACTGGAGGGCATCATGTTAAGTGATATTAGCTGGGCACAAAAAGACAAATATGGCATCTTCTCTCTTACATGTGGGAGCTAAAAGAAAAAAAAATCAAAAAACAAGAAATGAAAAATTGTGTGTATTGATATTGCTACGAATATGATTTTGCTACGTTTTATTTTATATCTTTGTCAAACTAATGGTTAAGGATATTATACTACTATAGTTTCAATGATTTGTGATTATTTCAAAATTTATTGCATATGGGTGAATGTCTATATAAATAAATAAGTAAGTAAATAAATAAATAAAATATTCTTACAAGCCCCTCACTTCTTATTTTTCTTCTCTTCTATAAAGTCACTCCCTTTCTCTTCTATTCATATGTCCCCATTTTGGCCAATACTATCATTTATCACAATTTCTTCAGTAATCCCTTTAGAAATAGCACCATCAATTATATTCCCAATCTTTGTTCAGGTTAACAACACTTGCTGTGGGGTCACGCATGGAGCCCAGCAGTGAAGGTGCCAGTTTAGAGGCCTGCATCCCAAGTCTGAGTGCTGGGTCTGACTCTACCATCTCTATTGTCTAAGCTATTCTCCTTCCTTTGTTACCTCCATATGCCAGCTGATTATTATGACATAGATTATCTCAACAGCTCTTTAACTTATCTCCCCACCTTCAGTCTCATCCCTGTACAATGTGTCCAAACCTTAGCATTAATTTAGTTCCATCAATAACTTCCATAACATTCTGCCATTCTGGCTCTTGAGTACTAAATACTTTCTTAAAGTTACCTCTAGCTATATGCCTGACACCATCCACAAGTGACTGCTATTTTTCTAAGTATGCCTTGTATTTTCTATTTATAGGCATTTGTCCTTTGTAATTTCAAGAATATTTGGTGAAATAAAAAGAATGTTGGGGTGACTAGTGTAGCAGTGAAGACACTGCTTGGAATGCCCCTATTCCATGGGGGAATGCCTGGGTTCAAGTGTTGGCTTTACTTCTAATTCCAGGATCCTGCTGATGTGCACAATAGGATGCAGCCTGTAATAGCTAAAGCAATCGGGTCCCTGCCATCCATGCAGTACACCCCAATAGAGTTTCAGCTTCCTGGCTTCTGCCTGGCCCAGCTCCAATTGTTGTAGGTGGGGATTGAAACAACTGATGGAAGATCTCTACGTGTTTCTGTCTCTGTTTCTCTATCTCTCAAATAAATGAAAATAAATAAATATAATTTTTTAAGAAGAATAACAGTTTGCAAACTGAGTATATCTTAAAATGAAATCTGTCTTTACTACATGTTCTAGTTCTGTGACTTTGGGTAAATACACACTAAACCACTTAAGTGGTATTTTTGCTCTTTCTATTGAAAATGAGGGAAAAAAACTTAAATTTGTGCATTACCTAAGCACAAAGCACATACTTAGGTCTTTTTATAGACTTTTATCTTTTATCTTCTGCTTTTTTTTTTTTTTTTAACAGGCAGAGTTAGACAGTGAGAAAGAGAGACAGAGAGAAAGGTCTTCCTTCCATTAGTTCACCCCCCAGATGGCCGCTACAGCCGGTGCACTGTGCCGACCGGAAGCTGGGAGCCATGTGCTTCCTCCTGGTTTCCCATGCGGGTGCAGGGCCCAAGCACTTGGGCCATCCTCCACTGCCTTCCCGGGCCACAGCAGAGAGCTGGACTGGAAGAGCGACAACCAGGACAGAATCCGGTGCCCCAACCAGGACTAGAACCCAGTGTGCCAACGCCGCAGGCGGAGGATTATCCTAGTGTGATGCAGCACCGGCCATATCTCCTGCTTCTAACACCATAATAATTGTGTTCCTTAAGTTACATGTTTTGTTATTGTTTTGATCAACAATTCTCATTTTGCTATTTTTAAGTGAATACACCTTTTAATGAATTCTATTTTAATTTTTTCAGAGTTTGGCAATGCTATTCTTGGGATAGACAAATGATGTTGTGATTCTGTTTGGTAAACCACTGAACCACATTAACACGATGAAGCTGACAAAGGAGTTAGCATTGTAAACCATCACAGGTTGAGTATAAAAATTGAACCATGCCTCATCCAATATATTTCTTCAGCAAAAACAAACCAACCTCTAATATGCTCATTTGCTAGAAATCTAAATGTTCAATACAAACTTCTTATTAACTGCACCTGGAAACATTTTCCAAAATCTACACATTACAAGGAACTATGTTAAAATATATATTATTCTTAGTGGAATTTCCTTCCCAAAATGCTTCTGGTACTGTTGAGAATACAATCACAATGATGAATTTTACCAGAGTTTTAATAAGTTACTTACATGACATTCTTTCTGGTCTTAGATAACTAAACCTTCTGCCTTCTAATAATAGTTAAAATGGACAACTGTAATTTTTTATATTTTAATTTATAGTAAAAAAGTCAAAAAATATTTATGCCAGTGACAGTGCAGCATTATGGTGAAAGAATGGAGAGAATTACATTGTAAATAGTCTTGATAGAAAGGAAACCATATGTAATTCTTATTATTGTTCATCTCCTATGACAAAGCTATCCATCTGTCCTTGCATGTGAATCCAGCAAAACTTGAAAAGGAACTATAAAGAGAAGTTATGGGTACATTATTTACTCATTTTGTAAATCTAGTAGGATTTGTAAAGATATTATGAAGACCATTTATGGCATGTTGTTACTATTAGTTATCAAGAATTTAAAAAGACACCTGGCAGGGTACAATATGTACGAAAGCATGGAAAGCTAATCATTTGATGTCTTTAAGTACTTTATGTTATATTCATAGAATTTACAAACTAATAAAACAAGATTAAATGAGAAGATAATACTTGTGTATATTGTTTCATCTGGAAAAAAGTAGCTTGAATTGGAAGTACCGAATTTCCATTTTACTCTTTCATTTTGCCATGATTTTTTTCCATGACACTTGAAAGGAAGACTTTTGAGAAGAATTGTGGCTTGAGAGCTCAACACTTTTCACTTCCCTTCTCTCTCCCTTCTTTTCTCCACCTTTTTCTTTCTCCTCCTTTTTAATTTTCCCTTTTCTTCCTTTTTTGTCTCTGATACTCTGTTGTCTACTCATATTTTGTATGCTGACTGTGAATAAGAGATTGAGGTGAAGAAATGACTCCATCACTCCAACTTCCATTTGATCTAGTGAAAGAAATTGTGTATGAGAATAAGATAGCATCGCTGTGAATTAAGCACCTGAGTGTGGACAAGCCATAGCAGTCACATGCTCTGGGAAAGAGCATGGGGTGGGTAGGGGAGGGGCAGATAACACTTCCTTAGAAGAGCAAATGTTACTTGATGTGATTTAACAGAAGAAATAGCCATCCATATAACAAAGACAAAAGCCACTTCCTGTAACTACCACATGTAGAAAGGAAAAGTTGCATAAATAGGAACAAATAATCTTTGCTAAAGTAACTTCTGATGAGAGAAATTTTTTTCATCCATGTTGTGATTTAGAGTACTAAAATAATGAGCTAAGAACTTTTAGCTAAGAATTCCTTAGCTAAGAATTTTTCGAGACTCACAGCAGCAACAAGAATGAATAGAAAGGCAAAACTCTGATCTTGAAAAATAATTGTTGGCTGGTGCTGCGGCTCACTAGGCTAATCCTCTGCCTGCAGTGCCGGCACCCTGGGTTCTAGTCCCGGTCGGGGCACTGGATTCTGTCCCGGTTGCTCCTCTTCCAGTCCAGCTCTCTGCTGTGGCCTTGATGTGCAATGGAGGATGGCCCAGGTCCTTGGGCCCTGCACCCGCATGGGAGACCAGGAGAAGCACCTGGCTCCTGGCTTTGGATCAGCACAGAGAGTCGGCCGCAACACGCAGGCTATAGCTGCCACAGCGGCCACTTGTGGGGTGAACCAACGGAAAAAAAAAAAAAAAAAAAAAAAAAAACCTTTCTCTCTGTCTCTCTTCTCACTGTCTAACTCTGCCTGTCAAAAAATAAAAAAAGAAAAACAATTGTACATGATTATAAGACAGATGACTAAAACACAATTATGTTTAACAACTGCAAGTAGTACACAATGGCTTCACATTTTTTTCTCTACCAGAAAATTGGTTATTAATTGCAAATTAATAATTAATTTAAGAACTTCTAATTTTTTCATCAACTAATTTCTCATCCTGCATTACTTCTGTGTTGCTATTCCATTTCTATGAACCTCATTCCGGTCTCACCATAGTCAATTCTGTGCTGAAATGATTGGTGTGTTATATCAGAACCCTTATTTCTAATTTTAGAAACTTGTTGCTTGTTTTGTGACATCCTCTTAATATTCGGATTTTACACACAGAAACACCATTTAATGCATTTAAAACATGTTGTTTCCCTCAAATTCATTATGTTAAACGTGGTCACCTGTTTCTCATTATCCTAGGAATGGTTTCTCTCTTTTGCTATGGATCTGTAGCTTTATGTCTCCTTTGAACATTATCTGATAGCTGATTGCCTATTTTGTCTGCTTTATGCTTTACAGCAGTGAGAGAGAGCTATTAGTTCTGTGTTAAAAGAGTAATTTCTGGTTATTAAACTGGAAGCAGAATCCCAAATGAAAGAAGTACGGGTGCCATTTTGTTGCCTATTAAACAGAGATACTTTCTGCAGGAGCTTGACGTGTCATGGTTCAACCTTCTGCATCCACTAGCAGTATGCTGACTACACTGATTTGAAAGCATAAAACAGCATGCTTGACTCAGGAAACGGAGGAGACTTTTTTAACGACCAGAGAAGTGGTGAAAAAACAAAGTCAGAAGGGAAAACAGAGGCTGAATGATGGGAGAATCTGACATATATGCAAAATATTTCAGATTTATTCAGGACATGATACCGAGCTACTGCAAGATTTTCAAAGAAAACCATTCTCAGATTTTCATTGTAGCTGTATCACTTTAGAGAGATGATATTTGCAGGAAAAAAGAGCCAAATTAGAAGCAACTCTGAGGCCGGCGCCGCGGCTCACTAGGCTAATCCTCCGCCTAGCGGCGCCGGCACACGGGGTTCTAGTCCTGGTCGGGGCGCTGGATTCTGCCCCGGTTGCCCCTCTTCCAGGCCAGCCCTCTGCTGTGGCCAGGGAGTGCAGTGGAGGATGGCCCAGGTGCTTGGGCCCTGCACCCCATGGGAGACCAGGAGAAGCACCTGGCTCCTGGCTCCTGCCATCGGATCAGCGCGGTGCGCCGGCCGCAGCGCGCCGGCCGCGGCGGCCATTGGAGGGTGAACCAACGGCAAAGGAAGACCTTTCTCTCTGTCTCTCTCTCTCACTGTCCACTCTGCCTGTCAAAAAAAAAAAAAAAAAAAAAAAAAAAAAAAAAAAAAAAAAAAAGAAGCAACTCTGAAGAATGCCTGCTTGCCAATAGGTATTAACATTTTGGTGAGCCATTCTTGACACAGTATATTGTACATTAGGGCAGCTGAGTTAGGTCAGCAAATTTGTGTGTGTGTGTGTGTGTGTGAAGGGAATATGAGTTCACATTTGAGTCTTTCTAGTTATAAATATACTTGTACACACACACACACATATATATATATATTTATGTGGATATGGGTGACTAGACACACAGATAGATGTAAAACTTTAACCTTCTCATTCTTCTCATGTCTCCTGTTCTATTTCATTCATCAGGAACAGTTTTTTATAACCAGATTTTGTATACATCTGACAATCCTGAAGCTCATTTCCTTCCCTCAATACAACAAAATGTAATCCGCCAAACCTTGCTCTTCACTACGAAATCATTTGCATGCTTTAGGTCTTTAAAATAACTATTCTGGAGGCCAGTATTGTGGCACACAGCACAGTAAGCCTTGGCCTTTAATGTAGAGATCCCATATGGGAGCACTGATTCGAGTCTCAGCTACTCCACTCCCAATCCAGCTTCCTGATAATGTGTCCAGGAAAGCAATGGAAGATGGTCCCATTGTTTGGGCCCCTGTCACCTACATGGGAGACTAGGATGAAATTCCTGGCTCCTAGCTTCAGCCTGATCCACACCTTGTTGTGGCCATCCAGAGAGTGAACTAGTGGCTGGAAAATCTCTGTCTCTCTGTCTCTCTGTCTCTCTGCCTCTCTCTCTCTCTCTCTCTTTCTCTGTTTCGCCTTTTATCTTTATCTTTGTTTTTCTCCTTTTCACATAAATCAATAAGTAAATGTTTGGAGGAGAGAACTTCCACTTTGACTATGACCTTGTCTAAATAAGATCGGAGTTGGTGAACTCAAGAGGCTTCCATAGCCTTGGCAGCTCATGACAAGAGCCTAGGGTGATTACTGATGCCATAAACAAGAGTGTCAACTGTTAAATCAACAACAGGAGTCACTGTGCACTTACTCCCCATGTAGGATCTCTGTCCTTAATGTGTTGTACTATGTGAATTAATGGTATAACTAGTACTCAAACAGTACTTTATACTTTGTGTTTCTGTGTGGGTGCAAACTTTGAAATCTTTACTTTATATATATTAAATTGATCTTCTGTATATAAAAAAAAAGTAATTTTGAAAATCAAGATTTACAACATAGTGGCTACAGTTAAAAGTATTTTGTATTCTTGAAAAATGCTGAGCGGGTGTAAAGTGTTCTTATAAAGTTATAATTATCTGAGGTAATACATATGTGAATTAGCTTGATTTATTTATTCTAATGTGTACATATATTTAAAGAATAATATTTTGCATAGCAAATGCAAATAGCTTCATATGTCAATTTAAAAAAGAAAATAGACTAATTCTGAATAAGTCAAATACATTTAAATATATTCAGTTAAAAAATTGAGATCATAGTACCATAATTAATATCCTTTCTTTTGCCAGGTTATGAAAGAACAGTGATTTACAAAGACAAAAATTAAAGATAAAAAAACATGATTTAGTCTGTCACTGATTAAAAATATGAATTCTGATTAGAGAGTATTTGAAAATTTAATGCTTGGGTCCTGAGAGCTCATTCTGGAAGATAACAAAAGTATGAGCCTATATAACATGGAACTATTTTTCAGAAGTTTTTAGATCTATGAGAAAAAAAACACTGGTTTAAAACAGAATAGTGAATCCACATATATTTGATTAGTACTGATATGATTTCAGGTCATTTGCATTTGCTTTAATTTGTGGTACAGAAGGGCATCCAGTAACAGGGACAGCTGAATTTCTGGAAGACGGAAGGTTAGAAGCCCTAATGCACAGCTTGGTTGGTAATTTTAAAACAACTCAGTATCAGGGGCCAACATTGTAGTGTTGTTGGTAAAACCACCACCTACAATGCCTACATCATATATGGGTGCCAATTCATGTCCTGTCTGCTCTACTTCTAATCCAATTCCCTGATAACGGCCTGGGAAAAGCAGAGGAAGACAGCCCAAGTACTTAGTCCCCTGCCATCCATGTGGAAAACACAAATAAAGCTCCTGGCTTTGACCTAGCTCAGTGTTGTCTGTTGCAGACAGCTGGGAAGTAACAATGATGGAAACTCTCTCTCTCTCTCTCTCTTCTCTCTTTCCCTCCCCTCTCCCTCTTGCTGTGACTCTGACTTTCAAATAAATAAATCTATCTTAAAAAGTGAGAAATCAATGTCTTCATCTTTTGATATTCCTATGTTGATTGTTTGATGGCTGTAGCAAATAAACTGCAGAACTGCATTGCTCCAGATGAGGATTTAGAACCAAGATAATAAAAATAGGGAAAGGAAGTAAAAAATAATGGAGGTTGGGGTGGGTGTTGGAGGGACACAGATCAAGCCACCCCTTGCAGCACACCAGCATCCCATGCAAGAATATTTGCTTCAAATCCAGGCCCTTCCATTTCTGATTCAGCTTCCTGATAAAGAACCTGAGAATCAAGAAATGATGGTGCAAGTTCTTGGGTTTTTGCCCCAAGTGGGAGATCTACAGGGAGTTCCTGGCTCCTGGTTTTATCCTGGTGCAATCCCAGATGGTGTGAGTATTTGAGGAATGAGGGAATGAGTGAATCAGTAGATGGATGCGCTCTCTCTCTCGCTCTCTCTCTGTGTGTGTGTGTGTGTCTGTGCATTTCTCTTTCACTGTCACTCTGATTTTCTTTTTTTTTTTTTTTTTTTCTGACAGGCAGAGTGGATAGTGAGAGAGACAGAGAGAAAGGTCTTCCTTTTGCCTTTGGTTCACCCTTCAATGGCCGCCGCGGCCAGAGCGCTGCGACTGGCGCGCTGCGACCAGTGCACCGCGCCTATCTGAAGGCAAGAGTATGGGGTGCAGGGCCCAAGGACTTGGGCCATCCTCCACTGCACTTCCTGGCCACAGCAGAGAGCTGGCCTGGAAGAGGGGCAACCGGGACAGAATCCGGTGCCCCAACCGGGACTAGAACCCGGTGTGCCGGCGCCTCAAGGCGGAGCATTAGCCTAGTGAGCCTCAGCGCCGGCTGTCACTCTGATTTTTAAGTCAATGAATACATCTTTAAAAGAAGGCAAAGGAGGCATTGTTCCAATGAGAGAATAAACATTGTCGGACTTAGACGAAAAATAAGGAAAAAGAAGTCTCAAACAAAATACACATTTCCAATTGTGGAATTAAAAGTACTGGTGTCTTTTATTGTGGAAGCATTCATTAAGCATCTACTGTGTGCCAAGACTGTGTGAAATTTTGGTGATTGTGCAGTAAACTAGGCAGACTGAGTTCCTCCTCTTTTTTAGAAATTCCATTCTTTCAAAGGAGACCCAGAGTAAACAAACAAGCAAATAGCAAAGGGATATGAAGTGAAAGTAAAGGATGTGGGAAAGAGTTATTTTCAAGAGGAGGAGGATGACTTCATTGCACAGACGAGATCTGAGCCAAAACTTGAATTAATGCTATTCCTGTTACCTTTTGGCTTAATTGGGTTCATATCTTGGATTTGGTGCTGGTTCTGATTTGCATGTCTGTCCCAATATTACTGTTTCATTATTTTTTCACAATGCAACTGGGGAGCTACTTTTCATCACTCAGCTGAGCCAAGTTTCATAGCCAGTCCAGCTGGCAGTCAGTCTGTGTTTTCTGTTACAATATCGCTGGTAACTTCCTTTTCCAAACTTTGCATGCTGTTCTAGACACATTTCATCTAAATCTTGATCCCCAGACATAGATACTCATTTGTTCTATTCCAAGAATGTTGAATGTTTAACCCCTGGAATATAAAAATCAGTCATTTCTCTTCACTCCCAGTCACTACCTAAAGGTGAGTATTGAATTTCAGACTTAACAAGCACACGTCACCAATTTCTATAGAATTTGTGCACATTTTCAAAAATACATTATAAAACTGAAATTTTCAAATGATGTTAGTGATAAATTAAGGCAAAACATTTTTGCCACGTTTTTATCTCTGTTATACATAAGTAATTTAAGCATGACAAAGAATGACGTAGCCAAACCCGAATTTGTGTTCTGTGGTTATCAATGGATTTGGTAATAATGAATTGAAATAGAGGGAATAAAATACATAACCCTATAGATAGATGTAGTCAGATATTTTTATATTCACCAACTCCGTTCCAAAAAGTCCTTTGCTGGCACTTACTGGTGAAGTGTTTAAACTGTTAAAAGCTATTTGCAAATCATGCATCTGATAAAGGATTAATACCCAGAATACATAAGCTCAAGAAACTCAACAACAATAAAACAAAAAGTTTAAAAATGGGCAAAGAACTTGAACAGGCATTTTTCAAAGGATGAAATACAAAGGACCAGCAGACACAGGAAAAGATGTTCTGGATCACTAGCCATCAAGGAAATACAAATAAAAACCGCAATGAGGTTTCAACTCACCCTAGTTAGAATGGCTATCATCCAAAAATCAAAAAATAAGAAATGCTGGTGTGGATATGGAGAAAAAGGTACCCTAATACACTGTTGGTAGGTGTATAAACTTGTGCAACCATTATGAAAGACAGTCTGGAGAGTCCTCAGAAATCTCAAAATAGATCTACCATATGACCAGTCATCCCACTTCTGGAAATTTACCCAAATGAAATGAAATCAGCATACTACCATGTTTACTGCAGCTCTATTCACAGTAGCTAAGATATAGAATCAACCTAGATGTCCATCAGCTGATGATTGGGTAAAGAAAATGGTATAAAATACCATTTTATATAATAAGTGGTATATATACACTATGGAGTACTACTTAGCTGTAAAAAAAGAAATCCTATCTTTTGCAACAAAATTAATGTGATTGGAGATCATTACATTTAGTTAAATAAGTATTATATGTTTTCTCTAAGTTGTGGTAGCTAATATAGAGAGTGTAAAAAAATATGTATATGGGTGAAATTGACATCTTTGATTCTGATTACTGCTGATAGCCCCTGTCTGTATTCATACTGAGTCGTCTTTCTACTCTTACTTGCTGAAGTTTTTATTTAGAGGAGCATTAAGCCTATGATTTTAAATCAAATTAAAATGTGATCACAAAAGTTAAAAAAAGAAAAATAACAAAGAAAAGAGTAGGGAGGGAGGGAAGTATCATTATATTCTTATAATTGTATCTATGAACTACGTGAAATTTTTTCTCTTCATATATGTTTTTTAAAGATTAATTTTATTTTTTGAAAGGCAGATTTGGGGAAGATAGAGAGATTTTCCATCTGCTGGTTTACTCTCCAAATGGCCACAATGATCAGAGCTGGGCAGGTCTGAGGCAGGAGCCAGGAGCTTCTTCCAGCTCTTCCACATGGTTGCAGGGGTCCAAGCACTTGGGCCATCTTCTACTGTTTTCCCAAGTGCATTAGCAGGGAGTTTGATTAGAAGTGGAGCTGCCAGAACTTGAACCAGCACCCATATGAGATGCTGGCTTTGCAGGTGGGAGCTTAACCCGTTACACTCAACATCAGCCCATGATCTCTTTATACTGGTAAAAGCTCAATAAATAATTTTTTAAAAGGCATGCTTTCAAAAAATATTTATTTTGAAAGGCAAAATAGCAAAGAGATAGCAACATAAAGAAAAAGAGATCTTATCTCTGTGGTTCATTCCTCAAGAGCCAGGAACTCCTCAAGGTCTCTCATGAGGGTGGCAGGAACCCAAAAACTTGAACCATTACCTAAGGCCTCCCAGGCATATTCTCAGGGAATGGATTGAAAGTGCAAAGTAGCCAGTACTTGAATGAGGCACTCAAATTAAGATGATGGTATCCCAAGAAGCGGTTTAAGTTACTGAGCCACAAAACCTCCCCAAAGTTATGTTTCTTATGAATTTGAATTCCTACTGAAGCTAAAGCCATAAAACCATGATGATTGTACTCTATTGTCTACACAGCAAATATTAAAATCCTATTTTGACTGTATTGATGATATTACTTTTCCTACATTACTCTATTATATTTTTTGCCATGTTCTATTTTCTATGTCACTCTTAAAATAATGCCAATCAGGATTTCTGGAAATACTTTCAAGGCAAATATTTAGCCTGGACTAGGAACATTTGTGTCCCTGAGATTAAAGCCACTTTGCAACCAATTTCACTGATATGATACACTACTGTACAAAGTACCACTTTATTGGTGGGTTTAATATAGTTCATGTATCTATATTCTATGGAATATAAATAATAAATATTTAATGTTCTGAGTTATTTGATTTCAATTCATGTGCAAACCAGCAGAAAAACATTTTCCCACGTAAAGGTTTTAACCAATCTTGCTATTGACACACAATTAATTTTGTAGAATGATCTAGACCCAGTACTCATTCACATGCATTTTTATTTCAATTCATATATCATCATGTGCATATAATTTCAGATACACACACGTTTGCATATGTATTTAAATATATTCACAAAATGAAATAAATGTTGGATGAAATGAAGTACCCTACAACAATTATTTTTGATACAATCTAATATTTTCTATGCTCTTCCATTATCTTTGTGTTTAGTTTTTGAAGCTAACATTTTCAGGTGATGATAATGACCATTAAACATATTTCATGAATTGCTAAAGGCTTAGAATCCACAATTAGTAAAATGCTAAAGTCCTTTGTGATAACAAGGAAATAAGAAAAGGAATAAGGAAGTAATGAAAGGAATGAATATTGGAGGAAAAAGAAGAGGAAAGAAGGAAAAAAATCCTCAGTAGATATATATATCCTCTGTATGCTCTAAAGGCTTGTGAGCAGAGAAAATATAGGAACATTGATTACCTGTTTGAGGTAAGGTTGGGGGTTGAAATGAGAGGAAGTTTCAGGTCTCAGTAGAAATGCTTCCTTTACATAGCTCTATTTGTTGTCTTACTGGAATTGTAGTTTTAAAGTCCAGTGTCTGTGTATACAGATTTACACACATTACTTTTACAGGTTTACATACTCTATATGCACATACATATGTGAAGATGAATAAAAGCATATTTACATGTTTGTTTGGGGAGAGAATGAGCTGGAGACAGAAATGGACTGAGAAGGGGAAATTCTTGTTGTTGAATTTACTATACTACTACAGAATTTGGGGAAAAAAAAAAAAACTACAGTAAAGACCTTGACTTTTGAAAAGTTTAATAAACATCTCACAAAACCACCTACCCGTAACCAATTTCCTGACAAGAATTAAGATTTAGGAAGCAAGCACTAAGCCTAGTGGTTAAGATGTCTATGTCTTATATCGAAGTGCCTGGCTTCAATTTCCTGCTCCAACTCCTGACTTCTGATCACTGCATATCCTGGGAGGCAAAGTGATGGCTTGATTAATTGAGTTCCTGCCACCCACATGGGAGATAAGAATTGAGTTCTTGGCTCCTGGTTCCATCTCTAGCTCAGCCCTAGTTACAGCTGGCATTTGGGGAGTAAATCAGTGGATTAGAAGGTACTTCCTACCTCTCTCTCTCTCTAAAATAACTGAACCTTTTTAAAAATTGCAACAAAGCTCAAATATTTAAGGAAAAAAGAATCCAAGAAGGTAGAGAATTTTGGTGGATACGTCCATCTCACTAATGAGAATACACACCAAGAAAATTCGTAGGATTTGTTCAGGGCCACCAATTCATGTAAGAAAGGGATCTAAAAACTGATTTACTTATTCTCATTTTAATTTTTTAGTTTACCAGTGAAGAACGGTTAATTAAGATTTATTTGGATTTATTTGAATTATTCAGTAAATTGCTTTCTATGTCTGCTACTACCTGTAGAGACCTTTTGTTGTATTGGTTTGGAATTATGACCATTATTGACAAGAGTGAGCTAAAACAGAGGGATGGGAATGGAAGGCACTAAATGCATTTTATCATTAACCTTAGGACCCAAAAGTCCTACATCTTCATTAAAAATCTTACATTAAGTTATTGAAATAAACAGCTCATTTATGTCATTATTATGGAATCATCTCAATGTCAAATTATTTTCAATTATTATTTGAATGGTCCCATATAAAGAAGGTAGATCTTCCCCCCTAACAAATATTAGGGTTTCAATCTTCAGGAGGTGAGGATATGAGGAGTCAAATGGGTAATGGGCAGTCAGGGTGGTCCCCTGATAGAAATTTGGAATAGTGCAGTGCCTGCCCCCACAAAAGCTTATTTATAGCAAAGTGCCCTGCTTCCTTAGAAATCTCATTGTTATCTTTAGCAGAACAAAGTGTCTAGTTTCCTTAGGAATCTCCAAATTTACAAATTTACCATGAGAATAGCAAGGGAGTGGTGATTTCTCCCCCACCCTTTAGATAATTTTTTTAATCATAAGCAAGCCAGATAGGATGGAGAATTGTAAATCAGGTCTTTTGTCAAGTTTCTCTCTACCCTGTTGATTGACAGTTTGGTATCCAAGATTGTATTTAAAAACCCGAAAGCTACGGGGCCTTTTGGGGTCTTTCCTCTCTTGGAAGGCCCCCTCCATGCTGCTCTGGCTGTAGGTTTTTGACTCTAATAAATAATTTTATCTCAAATAAAAAAGAAGGCAGCTCTTTTAATAGAGATTAGTGAAATAATGATTAAAATAATATTTGAATGTACTTACACATGTATTTATAAAGCTTAATTAAGAGGAAAGTTTACAACAGATGCATGCATCAAGAAATTCAAAAGGCACCAATTAAATGAGCTATCAATACACCTGAAGGATCTAGAAAAACAATAGCAAACCAAACCCAAAGCCAGTAGGAGAAAAGAAATAATTAAAATTAGAAAAGAAATCAAAAAAATTGAAACAAAAAAAACATTAAAAAGATCAGCAAAACAAAGATCTGTTTTTTTAAAAAAATAAACAAAATTGACACAAAATTGGCCCAACAAATCAGAAAAAGGAGAGAGAAGACCTAAATCAATAAAACTAGAGATGAAGAAGAAAATGTAACAACAGACACCACAGATAAAAAGAATCATAAGGAATTACTACAAAGAGCTGTATGCCAACAAACTAGGAAATCTAGAAGAAATAGATAGATTCCTGAACATACAACCTATCTCTATTGAGCCAAGGAGACATAGAAAACCTAAACAGGCCCATAATCAAGACAGAAATTGAATCAGTAATAAAGGCACTCCAACAAAGAAAAGCCCATGACCAGATGGATTCACTGCTGAATTCTACCAGACATTTAAAGAACTAACTCCAATTCTTCTCAAGTTATTCAAAACAATTGAAAGGGAAGGAATCCTCTCAAATTCTGTCTCTGAAGAAAGCATCATCTTAATTCCTAAACCTGAAAAAGATGCAACAAAGAAAGAGAATTACAGACCAATTTCCCTGATGAACATAGATACAAAAATCCTCAACAAAATTCTAGCCAATCGAATCCAACAACACATCAGAAAGATCATCCACCCAGAACAAGTGGGAATTATCCCTGATATGCCAGGATGATTCAACATTTCAAATCAATCAATGTGATACATCACATTAACAAGCTGAAGGGAAAAAAACCATATCTCAAATGCAGAGACAGCATTTGATAAAATACAACAGCTTTTCATGATGAAAACTCTAAGCAAATTTGGCACAGAAGGAACATTCCCCAACACAATCAAGGCCTTTTATGACAAACCCATGGCCAGCATCATATTGAATGGGGAAAAGTTGGAAGCATTCTCCTTGGGAGAAATTATTTGCAAACTATTCAACTGATAAAAGGTTAATAACCAGAATATATAAAATATCTCGAAACTCAATCAACAACAACAAAACAAACAACTCAGTGAAGAAATGGGCAAATGACTTAGACATTTTTCAAAAGAGAAAATAAAAATGGCCTATAGACACATGAAAAAATGCTCAGGATAACTAGCCATCAGGGAAATGCAAATCAAAATCACAATGAGGTTTCACCTTATCCCCTTTAGAACTGCTTTCATACAGAAATCAACAAACAACAAATATTGGCAAGGATGTGGGAAAAAGGTACCCTAATCCACTGATTGTGAGAATGTAAACTGGTAAAGCCACTGTGGAAGACAATATGGAGATATCTCAAAAATCCGAATATAGATGTACCATATGACCCAGCCATCCCACTCCTGAGAATTTACCCAAGGGAAATGAAATCAGTAAACAAAAGAGCTATCTGCACTTCCATGTTTATTGCAGCTCAATTTTCAATAGCTAAGACATGGAATCAACCTAAATGCCCATTAACTGAAGACTGGATAAAGAACTTAAAGTACACTATGGAGTACTACACAGCAGTAAAAACAATGAAATTCGGTTATTTGCAACAAAATGGATGAATCTGGAAAAAATCATACTAGTGAAATAAGCCATTCCCAAAGGGACATATACCGTATGTTCTCCCTGATTTGTGAGAACTAATAGAGCACCTAAGTTGAAATCTGTACAAGTGAAATTTCCACTTCAAGAAGGGATGACTTGCCTTGACTCTTGAGGAACAGTTTTGTTTTCTTTGTTTTTTCATCTTTTTTTTCCTTCAAACTATTTGTTAATTTATTTAGTTATTTGAGAGGCAGAGTGACAGGAGAGAGGGTTCTTCCATTACTGGTTCACTTTTCAAATGTCCATAGCGACTGAGACTACACCAGGCTGAAGCCAGGAGCCAGGAACTCCACCCAGGTCTCCCCATGAGGGACAAGGGCCTGAGCACTGGACCGTCTTATAATCCTTTCTCAGGTACATTTTCAGGGACTTGGATTGGCAGTGGACCAGCCAGTACTGGAACCTGTTTTCAAATATAGGTTGCTGGTGTTGCAAGTTGTCACTTAATCTACTGTACCACAGTGCAAACCCTCAAAGATAAATTTTTAAATACATAAGCTTAAGTGTTTAAAATGTGTTCCTATTTAAAAAAAAAAAAAAAAACAACCTCATTCAAATATGTAAGCACCCAGTGAGAAAGAGCAAAAATAGATAAATAAATAAATAAATAAATGAATAAACTTGACAGCATTCCTTTTATTCTTTCTAGAATGAGTCAGGAAACCACTGAAGAAAACAGAAATTTTGATCAATGCAGACAGCTTCTTATGTTAATCTTTCCTAAGTCCTCTAAGCCACTTTGTCTTTTATTCCCAGAAAAGTTACAATTCAAGATAAACTGTCCTGCCTTGTTCATAAATTATGTGCGCTCAGGTGGAAAACCTACTCACACTATCTTAGACTCAGCAAAAGACCAGTGTGTTCCCCTGATGTCACTTTTAAATTGTGCTGTATTCTTTACCACTTTTGACAGTGTTGGGCAAATATTAACTGCTCAGTAATCATTGGTAAAATTAATGAATTAATAATTACTGTTTGCTTTCTGAAATTAACTGTGGCTCTGCAAATAAACATTAAGTACACCCAACAAAATTCACTTCCAAAATAATTTCTAGAAATTATATTAGTTCAGAACTAGTTTTCTTAGAACTTCAGCTGCTTCTTTATGCATTTTTAAAACAAGAAAAAATTAGGCTGGCGCCGCGGTTCACTAGGCTAATCCTCTGCCTTGCGGCGCCAGCACACCAGGTTCTAGTCCCGGTCGGGGCGCCAGATTCTGTCCCGGTTGCCCCTCTTCCAGGCCAGCTCTCTGCTGTGGCCAGGGAGTGCAGTGGAGGATGGTCCAAGTCCTTGGGCACTGCACCCCATGGGAGAAGTACCTGGCTCCTGCCATCAGATCAGCGCGGTGCGCTGGTCGCCGCGCGCTGGCTGCGGCGGCCATTGGAGGGTGAACCAACGGCAAAGGAAGACCATTCTCTCTGTCTCTCTCTCTCACTGTCCATTCTGCCTGTCAAAAAAAATTTTGATTTATTATTTATTTATTTATTTATTAAAGCAG
This sequence comes from Oryctolagus cuniculus, assembly GCF_964237555.1. NCBI lineage: Eukaryota > Metazoa > Chordata > Mammalia > Lagomorpha > Leporidae > Oryctolagus > Oryctolagus cuniculus. Next base: position 146,183,628 of record NC_091434.1, read on the forward strand.
AGTGACAGAAAAATAGAGACAGAGAGAGAGAGAGAGAGAGACAGACAGACAGACAGACAGACTTTCCATCCACTGGTTCACTCTCCAAATAGCCACAGCAACCAGGTCCAGGCCAGGCAGAAGCCAGGAGCCAGGAACTGAATCCAGGTCTCTCACATGAGTGAGGGGCCTGAGTACTTGGGCCATCTTCTCCTGCTTTCCCCAAGCACATTTGCAGGGAACTGGATCAAAAGAGGAGCAGCTAGGACTTGAATCAGTACTCTGATATGGAATGCCAGCATTATAAGAGTCAGCTTAAAACACTATGCTACAACACTGGCCCCAGTGCAAGAAACCGTTGTTGAAGAGTCATGTACAAGACAGATGTTATAGTTACCATATTTTGTTTTGTCAAGGCCAGTATCTGGGCCTCAGTCTAGGTATACAAATAGAGTTTTGACACCCACTTTTGAAGAAGGTTGTAAAATAGTGAAAATGTTTACAATAGAGGCTGAAAGGACTTCAGGAGAGAGGCTGAGAACCCCAACCCTTCCCTTTAAATGTTTACATAAAACCTACTCTAAGAATTCGTCCTTGAGCCGGCGCCGTGGCTCAATAGGCTAATCCTCCACCTTGCGGCGCCGGCACACCGGGTTCTAGTCCCGGTTGGGGCGCCGGATTCTGTCCCGGTTGCCCCTCTTCCAGGCCAGCTCTCTGCTATGGCCAGGGAGTGCAGTGGAGGATGGCCCAGGTGCTTGGGCCCTGCACCCCATGGGAGACCAGGAAAAGCACCTGGATCCTGGCTCCTGCCTTCGGATCAGCGCGGTGCGCCGGCTGCAGCGGCGGCCATTGGAGGGTGAACCAACGGCAAAAAGGAAGACCTTTCTCTCTGTCTCTCTCTCTCACTGTCCACTCTGCCTGTCAAAAATAAAAAAAAAAATAAATAAAAAATAAAAAATAAAAAAAAAATAAAAAAAAAAAAAAAAAAAGAATTAGTCCTGGCTACCCACTCTGGGAAGAAAGAGAACCTCACTAAAGGGAAGGACTTGGACTAGCTGTCACAACTTCCAAAACCAGTTTCAGTGGTGGTGAGGGTGGATGGCTGTGGTCATCTCCAGGGAAAATTCTAGAATCTTTCTGATCACTTGGCCCTGTAGTTGTGCTGGAAGGAACTGATACTGACATTGGTTAAAAATAATAATAATAATAATAATAAAACCTGCTTCTCTGCCTTAGTCCATTTGTGTAGTTTATAAACAGCAAGAATTTGTTTTCTCACAGTGTGGGAGGCTCGGCCATCCAGGAACAAGGCATCAGCAGGTTCCGTTTGCTGGTGAGTGCTTCAAAAGAGGGCACTGTTCTGAAGCCTGCTCTGGGAGGGAGGACGCTGTGTCCTCACGTGCTGGACGCCCCCTCTATACATTATCTATGGCTGGGTAACAAATCTCCCTGAAACTCAATGACCTTACAAGAGATCAGCCCACTATGTCTTACAGGCCAGATCTAACCTCACACCCATTTGTTTTTCACACCCTGTGAGCTAAGAACAGCACTCACATTTTTAGTGATTGAAAAAAAAAATCAAAAGGAGTGCAGCATTTTCTTATAGGCAAAACACATATAAACTTCAAATGTCAGCATCCACAGACATGTTCCTATTGTAAAATATCCATGCTCACTTGTTTAGGGTCTACTGAGGCTACCTTCATGCTAAATCAGGAGTTGAGTCTTCACTGTAGGACCCGATGTCCAGCAAAACCTAAAGCTTTTTCTCTCTGGTTGTTTATGGAAAGAGGTTGGCTGATGTTGCTGTGGATTCATTCTGAGAGGAGGAGCATGGTAGGGGCAAGAGGCACGGAATCACCACACAGATCGTGGGAGTTGGGTGAAAGCAGGCCAGAGGCAAGCAGCCTGCAGACTCATTTATTTCAGTTGCTGCAGCAGCTTATATAGCTAAGGCGGCCAAACCAGTCAAGGGGCGGTCTATGCCCTAACCGATCACAGCCTGTTGCCAGACAGTTTCCAAAGCCATCCAATCACAGTCTGTTGTCAGTCAGGCTCTGTAGCCAGGCAGTTTCCAAAACCATCCAATCAGGCTACGTTGTTGTCATGTGGTCTCTGAAACCATCAAATCACAGCCTGTTGTCAGTCAGGCTCCGTTGTCAGCGGCCATCTTGGCATGGCTTTCTCATTCCACCATAGGCTGACTCCTGTCTTAAAACAACATAATTATTGCCTTTCATATTTTCTGTCAATCAGGAATTCAAGCACATCTCAATTGGGTTTCTGTGCCTCTTTGTCTCTCATGCAGTTACAGTAGTCAGCTGGTGCCTGAGGATACAGTTATGGGAAGACTTGAATGGTGCAGGGCTACCTCTGTGCATGGACCTGTATACCATGTTGCCCTTAAATGTTCATATCTTTCCCACAGATATAATACACTCACCCCAAAGTCTCTTCCCTGTGAAGCACCAGTCAAATTCAAGGTCTTTTCTTTGACAATAGGTTAAGCGTGAATAAGGCCTCTTGTGTCGGTTCCCCCAAGTCTGAAGACTTCAAACTAAAGTTCTCTGGGTGTCTGCATACTCAACATGCAGTGGTGGGAGAGCCACAGCAAAACTGCCCAAGACAGTGCTGATCAAAAACAGAATATCGGCCGGCGCCATGGCTCACTAGGCTAATCCTCCGCCTTGCGGCGCCGGCACACCAGGTTCTAGTCCCGGTCGGGGCGCCGGATTCTGTCCCGGTTGCCCCTCTTCCAGGCCAGCTCTCTGCTGTGGCCAGGGAGTGCAGTGGAGGATGGCCCAAGTGCTTGGGCCCTGCACCCCATGGGAGACCAGGAGAAGTACCTGGTTCCTGCCATCGGATCAGCGTGGTGGGCCGGCCCCAGCGCGCACGCCACAGCAGCCATTGGAGAGTGAACCAATGGCAAAGGAAGACCTTTCTCTCTGTCTCTCTCTCTCACTGTCCACTCTGCCTGTCAAAAAAAAAAAAAAAAAAAAAAAAAAAAAAAAAAAAAAAAAAAACCAGAATATCAAAGGCACAATAGCAATTCTGAAGCTAGGCTGGCACAATTGCTAAAGCCATACAGCTTTCACCATAGCCAGCTAGGACCTGGACAACTGTTTTATGATAGTAAGAGAGGAACATATCTATAATCTACAAGAACACAGAATGTGGAAAAAAATTTTCAAAAATCCCAACAAACTGAACTTCTGCAGTGAGCCTGGGGCTATAAGGAGATTCAGATTCTGCAAATTTGGTGAATGGGGACTTAGTCTTCTTAGCAATAGGATGCCTTTCTGTGCTAGCCAATTTTATTTAGCCTAGAAATACAAACTCAGATATTGCAAAAACCAGGCCATTCTCTGAGCAGGACATATTTGTTTTGCTTTGCTGCATCTGAGGTGTTGCGAGAAAAAAAATAAAAAGATTACTTGTCAATAATAGTTTTAACACCTCACATTACCCTGACTTTCAAAATCCTTTAGATTTCTCTAACCAATTTAGACCCTCTAAATTTAGAAATGTTAACTATTTATGACAGCCTCACTAAATATAATTGAGAACGACTAAAATGAAGATAGATAAGAAGACATCAAGGTCATTTTTCATGAGAGAACTGAGTTTTCATACTTCCATTTGTAAGTCACCCAGAAAACAAACCCATATGTAAGCCAATGATTTTGTCAAATTGAAAATGAGTTTTTAATTTTAAGTCATGCAAGCTAATGTTCGAAATTAAAAAACGCAATATTTTATTTAAAACCATTTGAAATAGCTGTTATTTAAAAAATTAAATTGGGACAGGTATCACAGTGCAATGGATTAGGTCACTGCATGAGATGCCCATATCCCATACTGATGTGTATGTTGGTGTCCAGGTTATTCTGTGCTTCCTGCTAATGTGCCTTAGAGGAAGCTGTTGATAGACCACGCCCTGGGGTGTCTGTCACCCACTTGAGAGGCCTGGATGGAGTTTAGGGATCCTGATTTCAGCCTAGCCTAGCCCTGGCCATTGCAGGCATTTGGGGGATGGAAAAATCTCTGTGTCTCCTCCTCTCTCTCTCTGTAGCTGTGTATTTCAAATCAATCAATAAGTTTTTCTAAAGGAACAAAACAAAAGATCCCAGTATAAAAAGTGTAGTTCTCAGGAGCTGGTGTTGTGGTACAGTTGGTTAAGCCATTGCTTGTGATGCCAGCAACCCATAAGAGCACCAGTTCAAGTCCTGGCTGCTCCACTTCTGATCCAGCTCCCTGCTAATATGCCTTGGAAAGCTACAGATAGTGAGTGGCCCAAGTGTGATTGCCCCTGACACCAACATGGGAGACCCCTATGGAATTCCAGACATCCGTCTTTAACATCATCTAGCTCTGGCTGATGTGGCCATCTGGGGAGTTCACCAGCTGATGGAAGATTCTCTCTCTCTAAACTCTCTGCCTTTCTAACAAATAAATAAATCTTTAAAAAATAAGTATTATTGCTAAAATGTTCTAAAACTGGTATTTCTCATTTTGAAAACGTTGTGATCCTGTATGTCACAAGAATTACATCCATTCCTTAATGGCTCAAATTCTTTGAAATTCAACCCATCCTGTCTACAGCCAGATCCTTCACTTGAAATGATGTAATGTTTGTTTGATCTCTTATACATTTTTTTAAAGATTTATTTATTTATTTGAATGGCACAGTTACAGAGAGGCAGAGGCAGAGAAAGAAATGTTTTTGATCCACTGGTTCAGTCTCCAGATGGCCACAATGGCCAGCCTGGGCCTGTCCAAAGCCATAATCCAGGAGCTTCTTCTGGGTCTCCCACGAAGGTACAGGGGCCCAAGCATTTTAAGCTTCCTCCATGGCCTTTCTGTCGCTCCCCGTCTTCGTGGGGGAACGACACAAGACCCTGCGCTGTTCTTTTGTCTGCTCGGCCCTCCCCGGGTTTGCTGCTGGTTCTTCCCGGGTTGGCTACTATCCCTTCCACCTCCGTGGAAGGGCGGTTCCCCCTGGCCGCTTTCCCCACTTCCGCAGGGGAACGGCACACCGCCGGCCGGCTCTCTGGGGGCTGCACAGGTGTTCCTTCAGCTAGATGTTCCCCTTAGATGTTCCTGGTGCATGCCGTCTCTCTCCTCCTTTATAGTCCTCCTCCGCCAATCCTAACTCGGCTGCCCACACGCCGAGCACGCCGCTCTCCAATCAGGAGCAAGTCCTACAGTTTATTGGCTGAACTGGAGGCAGCTGCGTAAAAGCTGTTTTCTTCTCTCCCAGCACCATATTGTGGGAGAGCAGATGCACAGAATAAGTCTTAATTCCAGTAACTTAGTCTAGTCCGAATTGCTCCCCACACCTTTCCAGACCATAACAGGGAGCTGCAATGGAAGTGGAGCAGCAGGGACTTGAACTGGTGCCCACATGAGATGCTGGCACTGCATCCCCCTTGGGCTGCCATGCAACTCCCAACCTTAATCTCCACCCTCCATTCCCTGCTTAATAAATTCCACTTGGGAAATGTAGCCAAGGCCTCAGAGTTGAGCCTTGTTCTGGGCTCCTTACTCGGCCACATTGTAATAAACTTTCCCTCCACAAACGACCACGGCTTCAATTTTTGACTCTACAATAGGCATGGGCAACTGAACTCACCTTGTTTTGGTAACAAGAGTGGCACCCAAAAGCATCACCCAATACACAGAGCAAGGATCTGAATCTAGAAGCTTCTAGTGATTTCATCTGTGCAGAAAACCACCTGTAGCTCAGTTTCAATGGCATGCAGCACAAAACAACAAATATTTATGGAGCACTTTTCACATGTCCATTAAATTGTGAGAAATCATAAAAAATAAAGATGAAAATAATTTTAAAATTATTGTTGTTTAGAAAATAAATGTAGGGACTGGCATTGTGGCACACCGCATAAAGTGTTTATTAAGAAGGGAATGGAGGGTGGAGATCAGGCTTGGGAGCTGGTTGGTAGCCCAAGGGAAATGTAGTACCAGCATCTCATATGGGTGCCGGTTCAAGTCCCGGCTGCTCCACTTCCAATCCAGCTCTCTGTTATGTGGAAGGCAGTGGAGAATGGCCCAAGTGCTTGGGTCTTTGCACCACATGGGAGACCCAGAAGAAGCTCCTGGCTCCTGGCTTTGGATCAGCCCGGTTCTGACTGTTGTGGCCATGTGGGGAGTAAACCAGCGGATGGAGGACCTCTCTCTCTCTCTCTGCCTCTGCCTCTCTGTAACTGTGTCTTTCAAATAAATAAATAAATCTTTTTTTAAAAAAAAAGAAAAGAAATGTATAATAGATCAGTCAAACATTTCATTATTTCAAGTGAGGGATCTGGCTGTAGATGGGATGTCTGGTTCTGATCAGGTGCCAGTCAGCCGCATGCCTCTTCATGTCATGTATTTTTAAAAAATCACAGTCTTAGCATGTTCCGTGATGTAAGATTTTGGCTCAGACCATTATATAGAGGTTTAATATCTCACAGGCAGCTTGCTGTCCAGCATTCCTCACAGGTTTTTGCCAGACTTCGGGAAGGAGGGAATACTAGCCAAATTTCTCCCCGTTCTGCAAGGTAACCTCCAAAATGTCAGTCAGTGCCCCCTCTGTTAACCCTGTAGGCTGCTGTTCCACTGTCTTCTCATTTATGTAAATTTTCCCCCATCCTGAGAGGGCCAGTTTCCCCTTCTGCACATCTATTTCGCCCCCCTTCTGTTTTAGCACCCTGCAGGCTGCCCCTGCTTCCTCTGGGATAGCCACAGGGGCTTGGACAGCCTCCGTGGTTGCCATCGTGTGGTTACACCTTCCACTAAGGCCTTAGTAAATAGGATCTCTTCGGTCTCTGTTTTCTAAAAAACTCAAGCTAAGACATGTCCAAACAGACACAGTGTGAGGGTTAGGACTCAAAACAATGCCTGCAATATAATAAGTTTTGTACTTAAAAATGATTGTGTTATAAAAAGTGCAAATTATATTTTAATATTGTATATAAATAAATTATAAATATATGGTGCTCTATAGCAAATGTATTAAGTATAAGACTACATTGAAATACATTTTATAAGTTATCCTTAATCTCTTTATAAAGATTATATTTATACATAATCTTTTAATTTTTAGATTCAATAATTCAAACACCTTTTAACACTGTCATAATGGAATTTTCACTATCTTAATGGATCTTCACTTTCTTCCCTAAGTACTTTTTTATTTCCCTTGCAAAGCTCTATTACAATATATCCAGATGTAGACATATTATTAAAATACCAGTATATCACATTGCCCAGTCCCTGCTGTTATAACCCCAAGGAAGCATCTTTCTCTGGAAGCCAAAATATATGCTCTCGACTTGCCATCCCACCCCTTGTTAATGGTGGAGCTTGGTGCCAGTCACATACCTCTCTGATTCTCAGATCCATGACAAGACAGCACAGGAAGGACCTTCTAGCTCAAGCATGTGAGTTGATTTGTAAAGTGATTTTTAAACACACACACACACACACACACACACACACACATCCCATTCAGGAACATCCTTACATAGACATCATAGATGTAACTCCAATATATTCTCCTGCCCTCTACTTTAGATCATTTTCAACAGATTCCTACCCTTTCAGATTCTTTGTTGCTCTTTTACTGGGAAATTCATTCACTCTATGATTCATCAAATATCTATCAAGGAACTATCATGCAACTTGTTAATGAGCTGGAACACAATGGCAAGCCAAGTGTGGTCGCTGCCTTCAAGACCAAGGCTGCTTGCATTGTTCCTTGAATCCATCAGTACTCATGCATTCTCATTAGCTTCATATGCTGGCTGAGGATGTATCCCCCGTAGCAAATCTCAGGAAGTATTGACCTTTGAACAACCTCTCTTCTTAGGTTGGGATGCATCTAGTCCCTCCATGTTGATGCAAAAACAGAGGTTGGATGTCCCTGGCTGGGATCCAGTCGAGGCAGTTCAAAGAACTATGGTTTGTAACCACTGTGGCTATTGCCTGCTGTCCAGAATGATCTACTCATCACCTCCAGATCTTGCTGAATTTTCCAAGTCTTGGTGGCTTGTTTTAATATGCCTGAGGCAATTTATCAAATTTAACTTTCATTAAGGGCTATCACACCACAGAAATTGTCTGTCTCCCACGAAATTGTAGTTTCAGTAAACCATTATTTCAAAACTCACGTCCAAACCACTTTCCCCAAGGTGTGTCAGTGACAGAGATGGTTAGATCAGGAAAAATGTTCACCAACTGGCCCATGCTGATTCCTGAAATAGCTTGTTATTCTAATGAGTGTGATAATTTCTACAATTAGAGATACCATGAGAATTAGTCTTCTAAATCAGAAAGAAAGCTGAGAGAGAGAGAGAGAGAGCGATAGTATCTCTTCAAGAAAACTAGAAATAATCCAACAAAGCTGAACATCTGGAATCAACTTGAATTGAACATTACTATTCTAGACTTCTAACATTTAGGGCATTGTTCATCGAATTCCTAAATAAAACCAAACCATTACTGTTTCCCATGGGGGTCAGTTTGAAATAAGTTTCAGATTTAAGTTCTTTTACAATACAGAAGCAGTGATATTCTAAGATGACACTATTAGTAATAGTGTTTTACAAGTTGCAGCATATATTAATATGTACATGCATAAGTACACATATTGTAGTACTTAGCACTGTGTTACAAACCTTTATGGTTGTGCCTACCAATGAACTTTGAAATCGTTGTTTGCTTTTCTGCTTTCTTCTGAACTCTAGACTCCCAAAGGATAGTTGGCGACTGTGGTTGTTCAACATTTTATCACCACTATGACCAATTGGGTACAATTGCTTGGCAATGTCATCTAAGCTGGGATATACATTGGCTCAGTCTCAGAAATTTCACTCCTGGGTTTACTCCCAGCAGAATTGCCATATGTATATGCATCAACAGATTTGTTCAAGAATGTTCCCAACTAGATCATGTTCAATCAAGACTTTTAGTGCAATAAAGCGAATGGAGATCTTCTAATTAATGACAACATACTGAAACAGCTTTTAAATATGGAGATTTTGAGTACTTACTGCAAATTTTGTGTATATCATCAAAAGGGTTTTGTCTGTTTTTAATGATAAATCAAAGCTAGGTTTATTTTATTCTTTCAATTCTTGTAATATTGAAAAGTAGGTGAATTTGAAAGGTGCTTATTTTGAATGTGCAGCCTTGCTCTGACAATTTACACATGGTTGATTTTTTTCAGTGACGATTTCCACTCTAAAATCAGTTTTCAAACCAAAAATATGGGGATTCTTGTCATTTGATCCTTTGTGGGGAGCAGCTCGGACTAGACTGTTACTGGAATTAAGACTTATTCTATGCATCTGCTCTCCCACAATATGGCGCTGGGAGAGAAGTAAACAGCTTCCGCACAGCTGCCTCCAGTTCAACCAATTAACTGTAGGACTTGCTCCTGATTGGAGGAGAGCAGCGTACTCGGCGTGTGGGTAGCAGAGTTGGGATTGGCGGAGGAGGACTATAAAGGAGGAGAGAGACGGCATGCACCAGGAACATCTATGGGGAACATCTAAGGGAACCCGTGCAGTCCCCGAGAAAGCCAGCCGGCGGTGTGCCGCTCCCCTGCGGAAGTGGGGAATGTGGCCAGGGGGAACTGCCCTTCCACGGAGGTGGAAGGGATAGTAGCCAACCCGGGAAGAACCAGCAGCAAACCCGGGGAGGGCCGAGCAGACGAAAGAACAGCGCAGGGTCCTGTGTTGCTCCTCCACGAAGAGGGGGAGCGACATAATGGTGCCGTGACTCGGATAGGAAACCTGACTCGGATAGGAAACCTAGGATGGATAGAAAACTTAGGAGGGAAGAAACGTGACTCGGATAGGAAACTTAGGACGGATATGAAACTTAGGAGGGAAGAAACGGGAAGAACTAGGGAAAATATCGGAGAGAGAAACTAGCAAACAGCCTAGGGAAAAGCCGGACGAAAAAGGAGCCGGAAGAAGCTATTGAAAGCCTAGGCATAGACTCGAAACAGCCTAGGGAAAAGCCGGACGAAAAAGGAGCCGGAAGAAGCTATTAAAAGCCTAGGCATAGACTCGGATACGGACTACGGGGGGAAGCTGGGAGAAATCTCTAAGGTCAAAAGCGAAAGTGAAAGCTAGAACAAACAGACTCGGACGCGGACTGTGGGGAGAGGCCAGGAGAAATGAGGGAGGAATATCGTTGGAGGAAAGTTTGGGGAAACATACCGGGTAGAGAAAAATGTTAGGGAAAATGAAGCCGCGAGTGCAGGCCGAGGCGGACACGAAAGCCACTTTGGGGTTCTCAAGTTAGCCCGGGAATAGGGGGCGAAAAGTTGAAACCAGAAGCTGAGACGCAAGCCAGATTGGGATCCGTCTGATTAGCCCGGGGAGCAAAGGACGGGAAGCCAAACCGTGGGGCGGAGACGTACGCTGGGTTGAATTCGCCAGGCTAGCCCGGGGAACTTGGATTGAATGCTACGCTGTGTTACTCGCGGAAGCCGCCGCATGCAGAGAGAGCACGGGGCGTGAATAGATAGGGAACGCTGGCGTAGGCCGTGGTTCAGACGCGAAAGGGTTAAGCGTGGAGACCGCGGAGCGCGCGAAGCCGAACCGCGCAAAGCCGGGAAGCTGCGCAGATGAGAGAGGCGCGCGGGCTGAAGCGGCGCAGAGCCGGGAACCCGCCGGCGGGGCGAGGTGCCGGGAAGCTGCGGGGATAAGAGAAACAGAAGTTTGGAAGTGAAGTAAAAGAGAAATGGGAATGCTGGAAGATAGAAGTGAAATGGGAGAGGTAGGAATGCCCGGAGATAGAGAAATAGAGAAAAATAAGGCCTCCCCTCAACATGCCAATTAGAAGGCTTGGATTCGGTCTGCCCGATTAGTGAGGCGATGAGCACCTGGGCGGCTAGCCGCAGGTCACCGAAGACAGGCACGAATTAACATCAGTAAAGCTTCCCCACAATGCAACAATTAGGAGGCTTGGATTCGGTCTGCCTGATTTAAGGCGGTAAGCGCCAGCAAAGCTCGACCAGAGTATGAGCTGCAGGTCACCGAAGATAGGCACGAACCAACACTAATAAGTCTCCCCCACAATACGGCAATGAGAAGGCTTGGATTCGGTTTGCCTGATAGAGCTTGTAAGCCCCTGCAGGCTCGACCAGAGCATGCGCTGCAGGGCACCGAACACAGGCACGCATCAGCGCCTAAAAACCTCCTCACAACATGGCGAAGAGAGGACCCGGATTCGGTTTGCCTGATGGATAGGACTTGTAAGAGCCTGTGGCAACTCTAGCAAGTAGAGCAGAGTGTGTGCTGCGGGACACCGAAGACAGGCGCGTATCAACGCCAAAAAAATAAAAAGAAAGGGGGATCTGTGGGGAGCAGCTCGGACTAGACTGTTACTGGAATTAAGACTTATTCTATGCATCTGCTCTCCCACAATATGGCGCTGGGAGAGAAGTAAACAGCTTCCGCACAGCTGCCTCCAGTTCAACCAATTAACTGTAGGACTTGCTCCTGATTGGAGGAGAGCAGCGTACTCGGCGTGTGGGCAGCCGAGTTGGGATTGGCGGAGGAGGACTATAAAGGAGGAGAGAGACGGCATGCACCAGGAACATCTATGGGGAACATCTAAGGGAACCCGTGCAGTCCCCGAGAAAGCCGGCCGGCGGTGTGCCGCTCCCCTGCGGAAGTGGGGAATGTGGCCAGGGGGAACTGCCCTTCCACGGAGGTGGAAGGGATAGTAGCCAACCCGGGAAGAACCAGCAGCAAACCCGGGGAGGGCCGAGCAGACGAAAGAACAGCGCAGGGTCCTGTGTCGTTCCTCCACGAAGAGGGGGAGCGACAATCCTTCACTTACTGAAACTTGTTTGGTAGCTTTTTAAAAAGAAGAGCAGAAAAGCAGAGTGAATGCTTCCAAATGTGCTCTGGCTCTCAGTGAGACAGAAAGCTTCTGGCAGAATTCAAAGAAGAGAATAAAACGACAGAAACCTGTACTTTCAGTAAAAGCCAAGTGATTCCCCACAAATAATATTTCCAAGTTATTTTTTCTATCTTTATTTATATTCCTACCTTCGCCAGAATAGTGTCAACCAACAGATATCTTGATCATGGATCAGGATGGATTTTAAAGCGATGCTTTCAATTCAAGGTACTTTATGACAGCGAATATTACCTAATTTTGCCTAATATTACCTATTTTATAAGTTATTAGCACCTGATCTAAATGTGTTCCATGTCTAAGGATATTACTGGTCCTACCTCATTGTTTCCATTTTCTCTTGGATTTTCATTTAGTGTGGTACCTGGCCCATGAGAAACATTTCATACATTTGCTGGTTGCTCTTGGTTGTTCACAAAAACTTAGTCATTCTTTTATTTATTTTCTAAATTCAACTTTTGATTGAATATAGTGTACATAGATAAAGGCAAAGTGTCAGTGAAAAATTGAATAAATTTTCAAAAGTAAAAAATAATAAAATTACATGTAAAAATCTTGTGACTGTCAGATACTGTGGGGAGCAACTGGGAGCAACTCGGACTAGACTAAGTTACTGGAATTAAGACTTATTCTATGCATCTGCTCTCCCACAATATGGCGCTGGGAGAGGAGGAAACAGCTTCTACACAGCTGCCTCCAGTTCAACCAATAAACTGTAGGACCTGCTTCTGATTGGAGGAGAGCAGCATACTTGGCGTGTGGGTAGCAGAGTTGGGATTGGTGGAAGAGGACTATAAAGGAGGAGAGAGACAACATGCACCAGGAACATCTATCTGAAGGAACACCTGTGCAGCCCCCGAGAGAGCCGGCCGGCGGTGTGCCACTCCCCCGCGGAAGTGGGGAAGGTGGCAGGGGGAACCGCCCTTCCACGGAGGTGGAAGGGACAGTAGCCAACCCGGGAAGAACCAGCAGCAAACCCGGGGAGGGCCGAGCAGACGAAAGAACAGCGCAGGGTCCTGTGTCGTTCCTCCACGAAGACGGGGAGCGACAAGATACAGAAATAAATTACACTAGGAGCCCAGGAAACCTCAGTCATGCTCTCTTTTAGTAAACAGAGCCTCAACAGTAGCCATTACCCTGATTTTTATCACCATAGACTTGAGGTGAATGGAATTATGCATCCACTCTCCTTTGGCCCTGGTTGATATTGTTCAACATTTTGAGATTCTTTCATGCGTCCATGTGTATCAGTAATGTTTCCATTTCTTCATAGCATTAAGATACTTCAACAGAGGAGACACATGTCTAATAAGATCATGAAAAAAATGTGCTAGCTAGACAAGTACAAATAAAAAGCACACTAAGTTACCACTACACTCTCATGTGAAAGTTAAAATTGTAAAGGTTGACCATACCAAGTTTTGAGAAGGTATGGAGCATTTGGAGCTCCCACAAGCTGCTGGAAATATAAATGGCATCACCACATGGATTAAAAATGGCACATTCTTATAAGGTTAGATATATACTTCCCAATGATATAGCCTTTCCAATCCTAGATATTTCTCTAAAACAGTAAAAGAAGATACCCTTAAAAAGTTTTTATAATGTTAGTCATAGCAGATTCGTGTCCAGCACCACACTGAAAAGAATTCAAATGTCCATCAATAGGAGCATAGTTTAATATGTTGTGATATGCTTGTATGAAGGAAGACCATGAAACAATAAAAATGAGTGTACCCTTACCTTATGCAGAAAAATAGAACTTCAACTTAATTTTTTTAGAATAAAGAAATCAGATGAGAGAGAATATACTGTGTGTTTGCATTTATATTGAATTCTATAACATACAAGCTAATATATGAAGAGAGTATATAGCCTAGAAGACCAGCAATGTGGAGCTGCAAGAGTATGAGATTAAAAAAATGCATGAGGAAATGTTTTCCTGTATTCATGAGGCAGAAACACAGAAGGAAAGAGAGAAAGCGAGAGACAGAGATTCTATCTGCTGGTTTACTTCCCGAATGCTTGCATTGGCCAGTGTTGGGCTGGGGTGAACCTGGAAACCGGGAATTCAAGCCAGCTCTCTCACATGGGTGGCAGAGATCCAGCCTCATATGATGGCAGAAAGCCACCACCTGCTGCCTCCAGGGTCTGCATTGGCAGGAAGCTACCACTGGAATTGGAGGCAGCAATTGAACCCAGGCCGGCTACATGGAATGTGCAAATCTTAACTGGCGTCTTAATCATAAGCCAAGTACGCGCTCTAGGATAAGGGAACTTCAGAGGGTGATGGGTACATTAAAAATTGTTTGTGTGATGGTATCCCCACAGACATACACATACTCAAAGATCATCCAATGGGCATTTCAATTGTGTGTAGTTTGTAGCATGCTGCTGTGGTATAAATATTTGTTTCTCCCAAATTTGTGTACTGAAACCTAATTCATAATGTGATGATAAGAGCATGCATGACCTTTGACAGGTGCTTGGGTTATGAGAGCCCTGCTGTCACCTTTGGGATCAGTGTTGTTAAAGAAGAGGCCAAGAAAAACCTTTTCATTCTAAGGAAATCCAAGTCCTCATCACATACCAGACCTGCTGGTGCCTTGATCTTGGCCTTCTCAGATCCAGAATGGTGAAGGAAAAAAATGTTGTTTATAAGATTCCAAGTGTTTGATGTTTTTGTTGTGGCAACCTGAACAGACTCAGATACATGCGAATTATACTTCAGGTAACTTGTAGCACTGCAGGTGAAACCACTGCCACCATCCCTTATAGGAGCTCAGGTTCAAGTCCCAGCTGCTCTATATCTGATCCAGCTCTGATGATGCACCTGAGAAGCAAAAGAATTTGGTCGAAGTCCTTGGGCCCTTGCCACCCACATGGGGGAGCCAGACAGATTTCCTTGTTCCTGGTTTTGACCTGATCCAGCCCTGGTTGCTACAGTCATTTGGGGAATGAATCAGCAGATGGAAGAGCGAGCTCTCTCTGTCTCTGTCTCTGTCTCTCTCTCTCTCTCTCTCTCTCTCTGTGTGTGTGTGTGTGTCATGCTGCCTTTCAAATTAATACACCTTTTTAAAAAGCGAATGTTAGAATAATTAATTGGGAGGACCTGTTAGGCTAAGGTGGCTATATCACCTAGGTTCCTCAGTAAACAAATGAGGGCGTAGCTCAGATGGAAGAACCTCTCATATCCCAGGAAACTGACTGTAAGCTTAACCAATCAGAAGAGGTCAACTAACCTCTGGCCGTGGACTTTAAGTCTACTAGCCACTTGAGCCAATCAAATGCTTACTTCAGAGCAACTTGTAAAAGTTTCTGCCTCATATCCATTCAGTGGAGTCCACACTGCTTGTGATTTAGCACTGTCCCATCCGTGTCTCACTGTTTGCTCAAATAAACTCCCTCAAATTCTAGGGGTGAGCATTTGACACAGTGATTTGGATGCCACTTGGGACGCCCACTCCTCATATCAGAGTGACTGTGTTGGAGTCCTGGCTTGGCTTCCAATTCCAGATTCCTGCTAATGTATACCTTCTTAGGAGGCAGCAGATGATGACTCAAATAGTTGAGCCCCCTGCCACCCACATGGGAGACCCAGAGTGAATACCATGCTCCTGGCTTTGAACTGCCCCAGCCCTAGCTGTTACAGGCCTTTGAGTGAGCGAGCCAGCAGTTGGAAGCTTGTTCTCTCTCCCCCCACCACCCCTTACCTCTCTGCCTTTCAAATAATAATAAATAATTAAAACAATTAAAAATAATATTCTAGTGTGCCTAAATTTGGTTGTCACGTGGTTGCAGGCCAATATTTTGTTATGGGCATAAGAAAGTGAGCACAGGGATTAGGACAGCCCCTTAAGGAACAGAGGAATGGACAATGGACAAAGGAAAAGGAAAAAGCGAAGCACACATCAGAATCAGGAACTTGGGCAGTTCACCAAGCGCCCCTTATTGGAGGGCTGACTATGGAAAGCGCATCTCAAGATTGTTGCTGCTGAAGGGAACGTGACCTGCAAAGATGGTTTTTGTGCCAATCTACGCATTACATACACAGAAAAGCAAGTTATTGCCAGGGAGCCCCCAAAATAAGCACTTAGCATGGAAATAATAGCTGTGCAAGCCAGAAACCTGATTGTCCCATGTGCTCATCAGTTTTCCCGTTTTCTTTCTCATCATCTGATTCAAATATTAGCAACAATGTGTATATGATCAATGAATCAAAATATGTAGCATTAGAAAAAGTTTTCAATGAATTTGATTTTTGCATCTAAAGATTTCTGAGTGCTACTGTATGAGAGAGAAACTTGGCTAAAAATGCTTCTGAATTTTACTGATTGCTTACTAGCTTAGAAAAGCCAACAGACACTTATAAAAGAGCTAGAGGGGAATGGAAAAGTCAGGTGCCAAAAAGAGTTTCAGAAACCTCAAAATCATGTTCAAGAAACCCTCACTAGGAGAGTGGCAACACGAAAGCAAGAGCTAACGATTTCCGTACTTTTACATTCCTGAGTTGAGAAAGGGGGCACAGTACTTAGATTTTAAACCAGAACAAAATTACATTTTGCATTTTTACTGTTGAAATATTAACCCCTCTATAAAAAATAAAGCTAATAAGGGAGATTGAAATACTTATCAACTTTATTTATACTTTCTGAACAATATTTACTATATTGATTTTTTGAAATTTCTATATAATTTCCTAAGTATTGAGAAAATTAGGATAAAATATTCTTGAACACATCTATTTTCATGCATCTTACATTTAATTACAAAGGTTTTTTTTTCCTATAGAGAAACAAGTAACTTTGGTGTCTTTTATTTTTATTTATTTGAGAGGGAGAGGGAGAAAAGGAGAGAGATGGGAGAGAGAGAGAGAGTATGTGCGTGTTCTTCCATCTGCTCTTTTCCTCCTCAAATGCCCCCAACAGCTGCAGCTGGGCCAAGCCAAAGGCAGGAATCAGGAACTCTATGTAGGTCTCTTTCATGGGTGGCAGGGTCCCAAGTACTTGAGCCATCACCCGCTGCTTCGTAGGATATACACCAGCAGGAAGCTGGAATGGAGAACGGAGCTGAGACTTGAACCCAGGCACTCTGACATGGGATGTAGTCATCCTAAGCAGTGGCTTAACATATGCATCAAATGCTTGTCCAGACTTTGGTGTTTTTCCTGAATAGCATTTTTTAAACCACAGGAATAGTCACTAAATGATGTTTAAATGTTGCTGTTTACATGTGCAACAGTTTTCACTAGATATGTTAAAAAAAAATGGGCTAGGATCCTAGCTTTTCATTTCAGAAAATATTTGCTTGGCTTTCAAAAAATCAAATGCCAAACAGTTTTCCAAAAGTAAAATGTTTGACGTTTGGGAGCTAAAAATTTTACTATAAAATGACATTGGGTTGATGCTAGACTAAGCAATTTTTTGTGGTATATATTAAACTCTCTTTGCCATAAATGTGATTTTCAAATAGAGGGTCAGTTCTTTACAAACAATAAAAAGAGCATTTGAGGTTCTGCCAAATAGTTTTTCCAGATCTCAGAACCTTCTGAATACCTGTTTGCATCTCCAAGTGGAATAGAGCCAGGAGAGAGGTGAAATACTGTTTAGGACTGTGGACCCCATTGTTTCAGGAAACCAGAAACTAACCTCCTGATGAGGGAGGTTCAGGTTACTTGCAATTGTCAAAATTTGGGTATGAAAAACAACAATTCAAACTGTTCTCTTCCTCCTCCTGACAATGAGAAAAGTGTCACCTTTTCTATTTAATTTAAGCATTTCAAAATTAATCAGTTTAGAATTCCCTGTATATGATTTATTGGGACTAGGTATTTTCATCCAATAATCCAATATCCTATGGGCAGCTCAAGTTGAAATTGTTTTTATCCAATTTTTAACATCACACTTATTAATAGAAGGCAAGAAAATGGACACTATGCACCAAAGTAGATCTGTGTCTGTCCCCAGGGTACACTGACTCCTATGTATTGGGTTGCAAGTGAACTTTGGAAGGTCTTGCTTAACGCTGAGATACTCATTCTCACCACAGGGACTTAGAGACCCTGGAGAATAAGGCTTGCTGTCACCTTTCACCACTTTTGAATTAAGGTCTTTCCACAGCAATTTTACTGTAGTACCAAGAAGGATAGAGCACTGTTTTTTTTTGTTGTTGTTGTTTTGTTTTGTTTTGTTTGTTTGTTTGTTTTTTGACAGGCAGAGTGGACAGTGAGAGACAGAGAGACAGAGAGAAAGGTCTTCCTTTTGCCGCTGGTTCACCCTCCAATGGCCAGCGCGGCCAGCGTGCTGCGGCCGGCACACCGCGCTGATCCAATGGCAGGAGCCAGGTACTTATCCTGGTCTCCCATGGGGTACAGGGCCCAGGCACCTGGGCCATCCTCCACTGCACTCCCTGGCCACAGCAGAGAGCTGGCCTGGAAGAGGGGCAACCGGGACAGAATCCGGCACCCCGACCAGGACTAGAACCCGGTGTGCCGGCGCCGCAAGGCAGAGGATTAGCCTATTGAGCCGCGGCACTGGCCAAAGCACTGTTTTATAACACAATCCTGGCACCACGTGTTTCTGCATTTTTCCAAGAAAGCACGAAAGAAACTGTGGGACTCAGGGTGGGCAATTGATTGAAAAATTAACTCAGTTGTTTTAACCACAGAATCCATCAAGACATTTTGGAACTGTGTGCTAAATATAATATCTATGTGTATATATTGCTTCATATGCATACTCCTATACTATATAGATATACTACATATATATGATATACATAAATAATTTTTGCAACATTAAAAACTTTCTAGCATACTTTTGACTGAGTAAATATTTTAATTGTTTCATTTAAATTTTGTCATTTAAACCTGTTTTTCATCTGCTTAGTGTTGGCCCCAGTAGACCACACAATTGTCCCAAATCTTTATTCCTGTAATTTGTGTTTATCTTTCCCATGAAAATAGTCTTCTCTCCTACCAAACACTGAATCTCTTCCACTGAATGTGGTGGCCTATTAGACTAGTGCCACAGAATTTGAAATTAATTCTTTATTTCATCACTGTTAGTGTTTGTTTTCATTTTTTCTGATAGCATCTCCTGGGACCAATACAGTGATGCAGAAAGGGCAAGTCTTTATTAAACACACATTTATTAACTCATTGGTGTTTTGGATGACAATAATTATGTAAGGACAGGAACAAAGTCACTTTATGGCTATTATTTTGGATTAAAAAAATACAAGCCGGGATTCAGTTTCCTTCTAAATCACTACTTTATTACAATTTCAATCTGAAATTTAAGCAACTAGAACCTTGGGTCCAGCATTGTGGTATAGTGGGTGAGACCACCACCTGCAGTGCTGGCATCCCATATGGCTGCCGGTTCCAGTCCCAGTTATTCCATTTCCGATCCAGCTCTCTGCTATGGCCTGAGAAACCAGTAGAAGATGGCCCAAGTCCTTAGGCCCCTGCATCCACATTGGAAATCTTAGAGACTCTCCTGGCTCCTGGCTTCAGATTGGCCCAGTTCCAGCTGTTACATCCATTCAGGGAGTGAACCAGTAGATGGAAGATCTCTCTCTCGTTCTGCCTCTGCCTCTCTGTAACTCTGCCTTTCAAATAAATAAATAAATATTTAAAAAAAAAAAAGAGAGAGAGAGAGAAAGAAACTAGAACTGTAAGTGAGGTCAAAATGTTGAACATATTTACTAGAGAATAACAGAGTTTGCATTGAGTTGTAAATCTTTGGTCTTTCTAGACTACATGGCTCTGTTCTGTGGTGGACAGAAAGGAGGCTGATGCTAGGCAGACTCCTAAGTCATGGCAGCCCGAAAAGAAGCAAACAATTTGCTTGTGTTCAGTTTTTGTGTGCTCACCTCACTGGTGGGGAGGTCTCATTTAAGGTGAACTAGGGCCAGGGACTGAAAACAAGTGCTGAGAAGCACTGGATTCACCAGCAAGCGTGTGTGACAGTACGTGAACACACACCTCTGCCAATTTGCTTATGGTATTTTCAATATTATATTCTGTTTTGTTTCCTGTTGTCTCTCATGATTTGAAAATCCAAGGCAGAAAATAAGTAGAAAATATAGAAAAAGAGTGAATTATCCATTATAAAAGTAACCACTATACAAAAAGGACAAATATCATTTGTTTTCTCTGATCTATGGTAATTAATAGTCTACAAAAATGTAATGTATAATTATTTGCATGGCATTCTGCATAAAATTATTCCTGTGCGTGAACTGTTGAGAAGGAATGGCTTAAAGTATAAATGAACTTAATTATTATCATATAACCACACATGAAATATTTAGATATTACATTGTATTTCATTGTATATCATTGAAAGACATTATGAATGATTAATTGACCAAAAAATCTATACATAGGTGAAAAGGTCATTCAATTATTGCTTATAGCCATTGTCTGTATTCCCAAAAACTAGAGTCTTTTTGCTTTTCACTTGTTAGACTTCATATGCAGTGAAATATTAAGCCTTTTTCCTGTTACGCAATTTAAAATATGCTATCTGAAAAAAGTAACCAATATAAAAATTTTTTAAATGTTCTTTCTATTCATTCTTACTGTGCATTTTCTATTATCTGTAAATATTATCTAGGGGAAATAAAATTGTTTGGATTTTCAATTTAAGGGAGCACACACCAAATCCATACCTAACTAGTATAAACGCCTTGGCTGCACAAAACCTCAGGTCTGAGAGAACAGACCAGGACCAGAGACCCATTTTCCTTCGCTACCCTTCAGTTATATGACCCCTGTGGTTTTCAAAAGTCTAACACAGCAGGAGCTCTGAAGGAAGACTGAGCTTTTTTCTCATGGCCAAACAAGTCTGACCCTCTCAGACAATCTAGAAAACGATGGATCCAAACAGCGAGGTTCTGTTCCCCCCAGGCACCACCACCACCATCACCACCACCACCATCACCCTCATGTCAAGTCTGCCTTATCAACGTCTCTTTAGTCATTTGTTATGTCTTTGCCCTCGTGCTGATTTACCTTCTGCTCTGTTACTGTTCTGAATTCCCACTTCCATTGGTTCTGAAAAAAAGTCTGGAATCTACATATTCTGGAATCCACAATGCTACTTGCAGAATGTTTCTCTTCCACCCTATTAAAACAGAGCTTCCACGTGCTGAGGCTCCTGCTCTTTGTAGACATCACCACTAATCTTTCCCTTGGTGAGTTCAGGGTCATCTTGTCCTTGTTCAACAAGACTCTAGAATTTGAATCACTTCCTTCCTTTCAGTCTCCTGAGTCTTATTTTGGAGGACTGCAACATTCCTGTGGGCAAGATCCTTGATCTCTGACCAAATTATTTTCAGCCAATCCACTTTAACCACCTACTCCCCCCACCAAACCCAAGACCCTGTCATTCTTGGCATTGCCAGGTCAAGGTTTTGCCACTTCTTTCCTAGATCCACTTCTGCTGGAAGAGTGCCTACTGACCTCCAGATTATAAGGAGCCCTGTTCAGTCTCCACATTCTCCTCTCTGCATCCTTACCCATGCATGCTTTTCTTGTCCTGAGTATATTTGGGTCACACTAGCCTCTTATTCTGATCAACCAGCTTTCACTATGGTTCAAGTTCCCTATCTGGGTCATGAGGATTGGGTCTGTGAATTTAATCACTTTACATCAGTTGAAAATTTAGTGTAAATTGTGATTTTTGTCTTATGTTGCATCATGTTCATGTTACTTTGTTCTAGCTCTGCATCCAGTACTATTGGTGACACAACCAATTATTAGCAAAATGTGCTACCATTAATATTACAACTTGTCTAATATATCTGTCAGTAGAAACCCTGGATGAATGAAAAAGTCAGAATTAGAATTCCAAAAATCCCATCCAGTTCACCTAAAATTCTCTTTAGAATTACTTTCATTTCCAAAATTGTCCCATGCTCTCTGTCTAGGTCTAGATCTTTGTTTAAACTCTTCTGACTTCTTAGCTTTCACTTTCACTACAAATCCACAAGGCCCTGGTGTTTCAGCTTAATCTTTTTTTTTTTTTTTCTCCACAATGCAATTCCTGTCCTTGTCATCCCTGCTTGTCACTTCCCTGTGTATTCCGCAAATACCATGCACTTGTGCTCGCGTGGAGTTTATGGAATTTTTCACACTGTATTTTCAATGTCTTGTTACCTTTTCCAGTTGTCTCAGAATTTGAAGTCTGGTGAGAAAGACAGACTCTTGTTTCCTCTTCCATTGTGTATCTAGTTCTTGGCACAGTTTTAGGCACAATATTCATTAAACATTTGTTTAATCATGGATTGCATGCAGTAATGTGTAAAAACTTATAAAAATGCATATTCTACATTTTATAAATGAATTACATATGTGTAACTCAAGCTACTGCCTTCATTCCATATTTTACTAATAGAGCTTCACTTCATTTTTTAGAATTTTATTTTGTAAAAAAACAAAAACAGGGAAATATGTGTTTTTATAAATTTACCACCATGATATCAAAACATTTAATGACTACATTTGATGCATAACATTTTAAAATGAAATTCAATGCTTAATAATGTATTGAAATCCAATACATTCAATGGTCTAAAAATTAACATTTGGAAAAGGTAAAATCCACTCAGGTAAGCTATGAAAAAAAACTTATCCAAAATAGATTTTAAAATTACTTTTTGGCTGGCTCCACGGCTCATTAGGCTAATCCTCCACCTGCGGCACCGGCACCCCACATTCTAGTTCCGGTTGGGGCACCGGATTCTGTCCCAGTTGCTCCTCTTCCAGTCCAGCTCTCTGCTGTGGCCCGGGAGGGCAGTGGAGGATGGCCCAAGTGCTTGGGCCCTGCACCCGCATGGGAGACCAGGAGAAAGACCCTGGCTCCTGGCTTCAGATCAGGCACAGCACGCCGGCCATAGTGGCCATCTGGGGGGTGAACCAAGGGAAGGAAGACCTTTCTCTCTGTCTCTCTCTCTCTCTCACTCTCTAACTCTGCCTGTCAAAAAAAAAAATTAAAAAATTGCTTTTCAAAGTTTAATTTCTGAAATGAATATTTCATTTTCAATAGACATTAATTTACTGTATTTCAGTTTTATTGTTTAATGGTGATAAATCTTGTTTTCAAAAGACATACATTTGTTATTAAGAAAATTCACTTGTGTATAAATAAAATTTAATTTTTAAGACATTTGAGAACAAATGATTCAGAGTCCAAAAGACATATTAGTTGAAAAAGCTTACAGAAATTTGCTGTATTTATTTTGTCTCATATTATCATCAGGAATTTAAAGATATGCTTTAGAAATGGATCTTGAAATTTTATATGATTCTATGAGGAATTGCATAAATTTAAGTAATGCCTGCTGCATTGCTGCATGCTACTACAAATCACTTAACCTCCAGACTCTCAAATTTCTTATGTGGAAAAACAGAAGTAACAATTTATGAAGCCAGAATACTATACAAGGTTCTGAACTATAGGAAAATTATGTAAGTAAAGCTCTGAATACAATGCCTAGAACATCTCAAGCAATCAAAATATTATTTTTGTCATTATAAAACTTTACTAAATCTCCTTTCATATCCAAAGTTAGCCTGCTGTCATTGAAATAAGTACTTTGTATAAATATTTTGCTTCAGAAATTATGCTAAAAGATATTTCTACTGTTTTTTATAGTTTTGCCTGGAAACATTTTAAGGTAGAATCATGCTCATTTCATATGAGACTTAGAAAAATATGTAGTCAAATCAGGACGTCTTAATCTAGATAGACTCCAGGTAACTGCATCAAAAGTAGGTTATATTGGGTACCAATATATGATTTGTTTTCTCAGTGATTAAAAAATTCAAATTTAAATTCCTTGCACCTTAGCTGAAATGACATAAATCTATAGCTAGTTACTTCAAACCATAAACTCCCTATCCTCTATGAATATTTTCCATCATTAACTGAAATGTAAAGGATATAGAAGTGTGAGCTGACTCATTGCCAAGTTATATCATGTTTTAATGTGCCTAGCCTCTTTATGATGTGTTAATAGGATAACCTTCAATTTAATTTGAGTATATAACTGTTACTATTTCAAGACTTTTTTATTCAAATAGTAAATGTATTTAGGTTAATGCAATAAAGATTAAAAGACTCTATCTCCTCTTTATTTTTTTATTTATTATTTTCATCTACCTGAAAGGCAGTGTGAAAGAGAGAGATCTTCCATTTACCAGTTCACTCCCCAAATGCCAGCAAAAGCCAGGGCCAGCCCAAGTCAGAGCCAGAAGCCCAGAACTCAACCCAGGCCTCCTACTCAGATGGCAGGGGCTCAGGTACTTATGTCACCATCTGCTGCCTCCCGGATGCATTAGCAGGAAGCTGGATCCAAAATAACGTATCCAGGACTGG
The DNA here is from genome assembly GCF_964237555.1 of Oryctolagus cuniculus. Classification (NCBI taxonomy): domain Eukaryota; kingdom Metazoa; phylum Chordata; class Mammalia; order Lagomorpha; family Leporidae; genus Oryctolagus; species Oryctolagus cuniculus. Next base: position 146,207,936 of record NC_091434.1, read on the forward strand.
AACTGGCTTCCCAATATAGGATGCAAGTATCCCAACCTGCAACATAACACCTTGTGCAACAGTGCCTGGCCCAACATATCCCTTTTCAGTAATTTGATTTGAGAAATTGTTTCTGATTATTAAAATAATGCAAGCTTTCAAACAACAGCACTTATAAGAAATTAAACTGTGCAGTTTGCCATCAATATGACCATATCTGCTGACATTATTAAAAACAGTTGCTCTGGACAATGATAAATGAAATAATATTGATTTGTTACATGTCAAATATGTCATTGCTTAACTCACTATTCAGAAAGTTAATTGTATACGTCATTTGCAAAAGGTAATGGTTCTCCCATGATGGCCTTGCAACACAACCATTAAAAAAAGTGCTCCCTGCCTTCTTTAATTACTTGTATCTCTTCCAGTCATCAAGAAAAAGGCTGCATTTTCAATTTTGTACCAGAAACAAGATAATATTATTGTCATTTTTATATACAAACAGACTCATTTTAACAATAGAATTAATGCCTTAACTATAAATATTTTAATGATATGTCTGTTACTTAGAATAATTAAACATTTTTCTTGAATTGTTCCTGCCATTTGAGCCCTTGTGGATGTAATGCAAAAGTAATTACTGGGTGTTATCCTTTAAAATACACTCTGGCTGCAGATATTAGGAGCCCAAAATACCAGCAGGAGTTTTGAAATGTGCAGATGTTCATGCATTTTCTTTCCACAGGAAAAAACTCTCACAGTTATAATGAGGCTGTATTCATTTTCAAGGTCATGGATAATAGGTATAGTAGCTGATAAGAAAAACATCAAATTTACAAATATCTTTATTCTTAATTACAAGACAGAGGCACCGTCCTCCATAATACTCACATGCTGGATTAAGACTTTCACATTGCATATGTGTGTGTATGTGTGTGTGTAAACATTTTGTAAAATTTCTGTAGATAAAATTATATCTATAAATTGCTTCATTTCTTTCAATCATGATATGTAGAAATGGAACAATTGAGAATATGATCATGTTTTATATTACGCAAATACATGACCACTGCTTGCCTGAGTATTACCTCATACAGATGGTTATAAGAATTTTATAAGTGAAAAATTATTAGTCATGTCCTTTTTCGAGATATTCATTTGTTAAAGTGGAAAGGGGTGACAGTCTAGCTGTTAAGACTGGTTAAGATGCATTCCAAATTCAGTTCCTGACTTCATCTTCCTGCTAAAGTAGACCCGGGAGGCAGTGTTGATCAACAAGTTGATTAACAAGTTATCGGGTCCCTCCGCTCATGTGAGCGACCTTGATTAGTTCCTAGCTCCCAGTTTTAGCCCAGCTCAGTTCAACCTCAGCAGCTACTGCAGGTATTTTGGGAGTGAACTAGAGATAGGATCTCTCATTCTCTCTCTCTCTCTGCCTCTAAAATTTAATATACATGCATATTCATTTATTTCATATAAATATAAAATAACCAATTTCACTTTTTCTTAATCTCAATTGTGAAAATTTGTTCCTAATGACTAAAGTATCATGAATAAAATCAAAGATCATGAATAAAAATCATCACAAAATAATAGTTCCAAAACTGTCCAAAATTTTAGTTTGAGTTAGTATTCAAACAAGATACCCATATGAAGACTTTTTTGTTTTCATTTTATTTGAAAGCCAGAGAGACAGAGAGGGAGATCTTCCACCTGCTGGTTAATTCCCCAGATGCCCCAAACAGCCAGGGTTGGGCCAGGCTGAAGCCAAGAGCCAAGAACTCCATCCAGGCCTCTCATGTCTCAAAGGACATGCTAACTGCTGCACCAACATTTTAAAATTAAAGCATTATAAATCATAGAAATTATAATCGCAATAATCACAGCTTAAGTTTCTTGTAGGAAATTTTAATGTTATTTATTAAAATACTTTCTAGAAAATCAATTAATCTAATGACATTTACCATATAGTGTTTAAATGTAAATATAATGGATAATGCAGCTCCCAAACTCACTCACAAGGATATTAATAAATCCATGCTTATCAGTCTCAGTTGGATCCTTTATGTGTCTAGCAACTCTAATTAAATCAATAGCTAGGTCTCTCTCTCCCTCCCTCCCCCTCTCCCTCCCCTTTCCTCCTTGCCTTCCCTCTCTCTTTCTACCCCCTTTTCATATCTTGGGATACCTTAACAAAATGCCAAAAAGAAGGTGGCTTAAACAGCAAGCATTTATTTCTGACATCTGGCGATTGGGAAGTCCAAGATCAGGCAGCCAGGGTGTCAGATTCTTGGTGATGATTCCCTTCCTGGCTTGCAGGTGGCAGCCTTCCCATAGTGTCTTCAGATGTCAGAGAGAGACAACTCATTGGAGCTGTAGACTAAGTGCATAAGTGTATAAGCTCTACGCAATGCATCTTGACCAACATTTAGTCCATCTTTCCAGCCAATGAAAGTGTGTGCCAATCTAAATAAACAGAAGCATTCTTTAACCAGTTGTTAGGTTGAATACCTCCCCTTCACTACCAAATGATTCAATTGTCTACTAGTTCCACAGCTAAAGACAAAAGCTCTAAAAACCTCAGAGCCATCAACTTCTCTATGTCAATTCTGCTCCCACACTATTGATTATAACCTTCTATTGGATTTTCTCACGAGCCATCTACCTAGACATTTGGTCTCTAGTATTTTTCTTCCTATCCATTTCCAAATAAGAAAGTTGGGTTAGCTTTATGACATACAAATTTGAAGTGGATGTGAGCCTGTGTAAACCTCTTCTAGGCTTCCTATGAGTTGTTAGATGAAGAGCAAAATTTGTGTTAGCATCTACAAATTAATAAATTTTCTTAACATGTGTCAGAATTCTATAAATTTTTGATTCTCCAGCTGTGTTCCAATTTTTCAATTGCGCCATGTCTTTTATTTTTATTTTATTATTTTTTTTGACAGGCAGAGTAGACAGTGAGAGAGAGAGACAGAGAGAAAGGTCTTCCTTTCCCACTGGTTCACCCCCCAATGGCCAATGTGGCCAGTGCGCTGCGGTCAGCACACCACGCTGATCTGAAACCAGGAGCCAGGTGCGTCTCCTGATCTCCCATGCAGTTGCAGGGTCCAAGCACTTGGGCCATCCTCCACTGCACTCCCGGGCCACAGCAGAGAGCTGGACTGGAAGAGGAGCAACTGGGACAGAATCCAGTGCCACAACCGGGACTAGAACCCAGATTGCCACCACCGCAGGCGAAGGATTAGCCTATTGAGCCATGCCGCTTGCCGTGCCAAGTCTTTTATATGTCAACTTGTCACACATTTCTACTAATTCTTTCTCCCTGAAAACATCTCAACTGCTCTGAACTTGCTGTTCATTTCATTAATCCTTACTTATTATTAAGTGTTTAGCTTCAAATATATTTGCTTGGAAGGGCCAATCTGATTATCTGTGTAACGTTTCAATAAAGTTTCATTTATTTGAAATGCAGATAGAAAGAGAGCCAAGGAACGAGATCTTACATCTACAGTTTCACTACCCAAATGTCTGCAACAGCCAGAATTGGGCCAAGGCAGGAAGCAGGAACTCAGTCTGTGTCTCTCAGGTAGATGGCAGGGACCTAATCACTTGAGTCAACGCCGGTTGCCAACAAAGTACATGTTAGCAAGAAGCTAGAATCAGGAGCAGAGCTGGGACTTAAACCCAAGAACCCAGATAAAGGATGCAGGTATCTCAAGAGGCATCATTTTTTTAAAGATGTATTTTTTTTTGAAAGGCAGAGTTAGAGAAAGAGAGAGAGAGAGAGAGTTCTTTCATCCTCTGGTTCACTCTGGCTGCAATTTCTGGGGCTGACCCAAGCAGAAGCCAGGAGCCAAGAACTTCAACTGGGTCCCCCACACTGGTGGCAGGGATTCAAGTAATTGAGGCATCTTCCACTGCTTTCCCAGGTGCATTATCAGGGATCTGGATAAGAAGTAGAGTAGCCAAGACTCAAATGGATGCCCATATAGGATGCCAGCATTACAGGCAGCACCTTAACTAATAGTGACACAATGCTGGCCGCCCGAGTGGTATCTTAACTGTGCCAAATGTCTACTCTTCACCATGTAAATTCAATTCACAGTTGTATGATCCTTTCTCACCTGCACTTGGACTTCAGAACTCTTCTCTGAGTTCCAAAGACATATCCTTGGCTTCCTGTTTGATAGCTTCAATTGGATACTACAGGATATCTAATCACGAATAAGCCAAAAACTAAAACTCCTCCCAGAAAATATTTCTTACAGAGCTTCCTGCACAAAGTGAAAAGCAACAACATGTGTTGAAAGTCTTAATCTTTTCCCTCCTACTGCAGAGTAGTGGTGGTAGTGCTTTGTAACATAACCAGATCTTAGCACCATTACATGGATGCCACTTCGCCTTCCTCCTGGCCAAGCCACCGATCTTCCAAGGCCAGCTACAACCTCTGCTAAGACTTCCTTCATGCTGTGACTTGACTCCATTCAGTGTTTTTGCAACACAGTAAAGTGCTGTGCTTTGAAAAGCCAAGTCACATCATGTCACTCTTTCCTGCCAGTGCAGTCCCATTTCCTCTCTCAGCTGAGTTCTTCCAGTCTCACCTCTCACTTGTCTTCAGCTCCCCTTGCTGATCCTAACTGTTCCTCTCCTCTCTGCTTCAGGGCTTTTCTCATCCTATGGCATCCTTCTTGGATGCACTTGCCCCAAATATTGGCCCTAGCTTTTTCCTTTGCCACCTTGAAGACTTGACTCAACCATCATCATATTTAGTGTTACCCTCAGATATGACTGTCGCTCCCCCTCTTCGTGGAGGAACGACACAGGACCCTGCGCTGTTCTTTTGTCTGCTCGGCCCTCCCCGGGTTTGCTGCTGGTCCTTCCCGGGTTGGCTACCGTCCCTTCCACCTCCGTGGAAGGGCGGTTCCCCCTGCCACTTCCCCCACTTCCGCGGGGGAGTGGCACACCGCCGGCCGGCTCTCTCGGGGGCTGCTCAGGTGTTCCTCAGGTGTTCCCCTTAGATGTTCCTGGTGCATGTTGTCTCTCTCCTCCTTTATAGTCCTCTTCCACCAATCCCAACTCTGCTACCCACACACCGAGTACGCTGCTCTCCTCCAATCAGGAGCAGCTCCTGCAGCTTGTCAAGTTGGTGAGAGGCAGCTGTGTAGAAGCTGTTTACTCCTCTCCCAGCACCATATTGTGGGAGAGCAGATGCATAGAATAAGTCTAATTCCAGTAACTTAGTCTAGTCCGAGTTGCTCCCCACATATGACTTTATTTAAAATGGTGTTCCCTTATTTCCAAACTATTTACCTTTCTACCTTGCTAGTTCCTACTTTAGTACTTACCAGCTTTCCACACTGTATGTATGCTAGTTATTTTTGGCAGTCTCTCTCCCTCCCATGAGACTGTACCCTTCTGCTTTGACTGCTGTATTCTCTGGAAGTAAACAATCTGACAGCTAACATCACTCAGTGAACCTTATTGATTTAATGAATAACATTCAGTTGTACGGATATTATTCATTCAATCTCTGTTATCTCCAATATAATGAAAGTATCCCAGGGTCACAAAAAACATTCATTCATTGTTGGCAATCAAGAGAACGATGCAAGACAAATGGGGATAACTGATGAGGTATCTGAAAAGGCAACTACCAGAGAAATTGTAGTGTTATATCATTAGCTAAATTAATCATCTTCCTTTATCAAATTGATGGAGGACATAGACAGTAGTTCAGATTTAGAGGCAGGAAATTTAGAATTCTCCTGAGCTGGCTTAAATTTTTCTCTGTCACAGAGGCCAGGAGTTTGGTTAGTGAAAGGTTTAAGGAAAATGGACAATGGTGGAAATACCCATTACAATTGATGTGTGAGAAATTTAGAAAGCAATATTTAGCAGGAAAGGATTTGGAGAAACAGTAATTTAAATGCTCATCATAGGCTTCCAAACCTGGTGGGGAGAAATGTAGAAACAAGAAGAATCATACAAGAAATAAGGAGTTTTGGGTTGATGTGAGTCCTAAGAAAGTCAGATAACCAACGTTTAGAAACAACTTATAGAGCAAGGTTAAAAGGTGAAGTACAAATGTACATCAACTGGAGATTTCAGATGTGGAGCAATTATTGTTGACATTGCACAGCCATGTGGAGAAAGAAAAAGATGTTAGGATAAAAAGATAAGCTTTTTGGAGGTGAGCAATGTTGTAACACCTAAACATTCAACAAACTTTATTTAATGTATGTTATCCTAGGTACTTGGAATTTAAAATATATAAATATAAATAAATATATAAATGCAAATACATAAATACAAGTATAAATATCTATACATCTCTATTTCTATAAAGATGTTATTTAATGAATGATAGAGGTAAGTAAGTACATAGATAACTAAAATGCTGTAAAACACAACCTGTAACAGAAGTAGAGATTACCCTGGATATAAACAGTTCATTAAGTGCAGAGAAAAGGGTGGGCAACCTTAAAAAACTTTTGATAAGAAGTCTTATAAAAATAGATTAACCCATGGCAAATAATTTTAATCATCTTGAAAAGACAGTTACTAAATATTTTAAAAATAGAAACTATTCAACACGTGCTAAAGCTACTTAAGAACAAAACAACATGATATATCTTTTCCTTTCAATTCATATAACAAAATAAAATCTCTGTGAAATAAGTAAGACCAATTATATTCATTAAAATCTTCTTAGGAGCAAAAACTTTTCAAATATATTTCTGAATGTATCTCCATAACTAAAATTATGTCAACTTAAATATAAATTTATTTAAAGATTAAAATGCCTCATTAAGTTGAGCATTGGAAAACTGATGTTAAACAAACTCTGGAATTTTAATTGATCTCATTTTTTCCCAGAAGCTTCAACATACTGCCTAAAATGATTCAGCAGTACTTTTTATGAGGTATACATGGCTATTTGGAACATTGTGTCAAATAGAGGGACCATTTATTTAAATGGGTTAAGAATTCAATAAAGTTACAGAATCCAAAGTACTGCAACCAGTAACATTCCCAAACAGCAACAATGAGCTATCTGAAAAAAGAAATTAAGATGGACAGTTTCTTTTACAATAGTATTAAAAAAACACTTAGGAAGAAATTTACTCAAGGAAGTAAAGATAAATACAACAGAAAACTATAAAATATTGATAAAAGTAATTGAAGAACACAAAAATAAATGGAAAATTATCTCATGTTCATGGACTGGAGTAATTGATGTTAACTGTCCATACTACCTAGAGCAGTCTACAGAGCCAATGCAATCCCCATCAAAATTCCAGTGATATTTTTCACAGGAATAGAAAAAATAATCTGAAAAATGTGTATAGTACCACAACAGATCTCAAATATCCAAAGAAATCTTGAAAGAAAGGATTACCTCCTCAGGTAGCAGAGGCAGCACAAGACCTGAAATCAAAATCTAATAAAAACTATAATCAAAACAGCATGATTCTGGCACAAAATCAGACATTTAAAGCAATGGAACAGAACACAGACCCCCCAAAAATCCATGCAATTATTGCCAACTATTCCTCAACAAAGATGACAAAAACAGTCAGTGAGGAAAGAACAGTCTTCAATAAATTGTGTTGGAAAAATTGGATGTTCACATGTAGAAAAGTCAATTGTACTTTTATTTCATCCCACATGCAAAAATCAAACCAAAATGGGTCAAAATGTAAAGGTGAGGCTTGAAACTGTAAACCACTAGAATAAAACATAAGTGGAAAGTTTAAGCAGAAATAAGACAAATGAGATTACATCAAACGGAAAATCTTCTGCACAGCAATGGAAGCAAATACCGGGGTGAAGAGACAACCTACAGAATTGGAGAAAGTGATGTCAAGCCATAAAACTATTTTTTTTTTTTGACAGGTAGAATTAGTGAGAGAGAGAGACAGAGAGAAAGGTCTTCCTTCCATTGGTTCACCCCCCAAATGGCTGTCATGGCCGGAGCTATGCCGATCTGAAGCCAGGAGACAAGAGCTTTTTCCTGGTCTCCCACGCGGGTGCAGGCGCCCAAGCACTTGGGCCATCCTCTACTACCTTCCCGGGCCACAGCAGAGAGCTGGACTGGAAGAGGAGCAACAGGGACTAGAACCCGGCGCCCATATGGGATGCCGGTGCCGCAGGCGGAAGATTAACCAGTTGAGCCACAGCGCCAGCTCCCTCAAACCGTACAACTTTTAAGGGGCTACTTTCCAAAATACATAGAAAACTCACACAACTCAATAGCAAGAATACAAGTTACCTACCTAAAAATAGGTAAAGGACCAAAATAAACATTGCTGAAAAGAAGACATAAAAATGGTCAGTAGATTTATGAAAAGTTCTCAGAATTACTACTTCTCTAGGAAATAAAAATTAAAACTACCATAAGATATTGCCTCATACCTGTTAGAATGGTGATTTCCAAAATAATGAGAGATAACAAGCATTGGTGAAGATGTGGTAAGAAGGAAATCCTCTTTGACACCATTTGTACAAACGTGAATTGGGACGCCATAATGAACAATGGTATAGAGGTTAAAAATATGACTGCCATAGGATTCTGTAACTCTACCTCTGCATCCAAAGGAAATAAAACCAATATGTCAAAGAGACATATGTATTTCCATATTCATTGAAGGAATATTCATGGTAGCCAAGAAATGCAATCAATTTGAATGTCCACCAACAAATGAATGGATAAAGAAAATGTGATATGTATAAACAAGGGTATCTGGCCTTTAAAAGGAAACTTCTGTCATTTGTGGCAATACGAATGAAACAGGAGGACATTCTGTGAAGTGAAATAAGCAAGGCACAGAATTATTACACCATCTCACTGACATAGGAATTTCAAAAGATTGAACTCATAGAAGCAGAGAGTAGAATGGTGATTGCCAGGCAATGGAGGCAAGAGAATTATACAGGAGAGATGCTGGGCAAGGACTAAAGGGCTACAACATTTCAGTTAAACGTGGGGAATGAAATTCTGAAATGTGCTGTATAGCATGACTGCATATTGTAACTGGGTAAGAAAATAGATTTCAATGTTCTCAGCACAAGAAAATAGTAAGTAGGTGAGGTAGTTGACATGTTAATTAGTTTGATTTAACAATTCCATAATGTCTATCTATCAAAACTTCATGTTGTATACCATGAACCTATATAATTTATATCTGTAAATTTAAAAATATGTAAATAGATATGTAAATATTTATAGAAACTTTGTTTTTTATTTCAAAAATATGAATGTTCATAGTGGAAATTAGTAATAACAGCTCTAGTAACAATTTGTATTCAAGACAAGAGAGCTGACAACAGCAACAAGCAAAGTCCTGTTTTATTCTCATTCCAAGATGTGTCCTGCCAAGTGTCTTCTGCAGCAGCTGCTACACAACATTGTCAGCCACATGCTCTCAGAGTGGCAATATGTCTGTAGGCCAAAGAGTAGGGGAGCTGATATAATAGCTGTAAAAGTTCAAACATAATTAACATATCTGACTTCTGGGCCTGACAGAAAAGCAGTGAGCCTCAAATGTGTCCATTAAAAAATAACTATCGATCAATTTTTAATTGAATTAAAATTTTTGAATTCTGAAAAAAAAATTTTTTTTTTTTGACAGGCAGAGTGGACAGTGAGAGAGAGAGACAGAGAGAAAGGTCTTCCTTTGCCGTTGGTTCACCCTCCAATGGCCGCCGCGGCTGGCACGCTGAGGCTGGCGCACCGCGCTGATCCAATGGCAGGAGCCAGGAGCCAGGTGCTTTTCCTGGTCTCCCATGGGGTGCAGGGCCCAAGCACCTGGGCCATCCTCCACTGCACTCCCTGGCCACAGCAGAGGGCTGGCCTGGAAGAGGGGCAACCGGGACAGAATCCGGCGCCCCAACTGGGACTAGAACCCGGTGTGCCGGCGCCACTAGGCGGAGGATTAGCCTAGTGAGCCGCAGCACTGGCCTGAAATATTTTTTGGACTATGCAAATCGTGGTATGACATCAAGGGTGTGTGATGTGAATCTTTGTTGGATGTGATTTGACATGAGTCCTCACACATGTGAAGAGTGGTACAGTCAGTCCCTACTTATTCAGGAGCTTAAGGAGAGCAACATGGATATGGGTTCAACCTCACATGAGCTTTATGTAAAACCAGAGATGTTAAGAAAAAAGATTAAAGGTATTAAGCCACAGAGGTGTGAAATATTGCCTTTCACTAGTCAAGGCCTTTAAGAAACACACACTTTGGTCAGTATTTTAAATTCTCCCTCATGTATTAGTTGAGCATCTGTGAAAATCTTCCATATAACAAGAATATTAAAGTGTATAACTTTAAAGAGCTTCAGAAAGATAAAAATGATGTTGAGTTATATTCAAATTAAACCTTCCTGGAAAAGAACTCAAAGTCTACTCTTTATGGTGTTTGCTATCCTCTGCAATTTAAATGCAAAGATTTAATATGGCTCCAAATGAGTTTTCTCTGACCCTAGAAACTAAATACATAATGTAATAGCGAATGTAGTTGACATTACGCCTGTTATTTCCATATACATAATGATCATCTTGAGGTGAATCCCAACCCTGGAAAAGGATATGCTTAGTTTCACTATGAATTCTGTCATGGAGATGAAGGAAAGAAGTAACTACAGCAATCTGGCTATTTTTCAGATGAAGGACTGTGCCTTTCATCTGTTTTCCTATGGTCGGAAAAGAGATTCTTTGTGTGTGCCGGGTCCACAAGACTCAAACCAACTCAAAGGAAACAACCAAGCAAACTCATTCATGTTCGATCCAGGAAAAACAAGGCTGAGTACAGGATTCCATGTTACGTTTGTAAAAGATTACCACCAACCTGGAAAGCTTCCTGAAACCTGGGACCGTTTTCTTCTCTGGCACTGTCCTCAGAAAACTGTTCCAAGGGTAACACTCAAAAACCACACTTTCTAAATGGGTTCTTGTGACTGATAGAAAGACCAGACTTGTTTATCAGTGTTTTTGCCATGGGGATAACTTCACATTCTTAATTTTGGGTTAAATCTACTTCTCTGTACCTGCCTGCTTCTATCCCTCTGTCTTTTTCCCCCTGTGCAAAATCATCTAAATATTTCATACACAATAAGCTTAGTTTCCATCTAAATAATTTTTTGACAGGCAGAGTGGACAGTGTGAGAGAGAGAGACAGAGAGAAAGGTCTTCCTTTGCCGTTGGTTAACCCTCCAATGGCCAATGTGGCCGGCGCGCTGCAGCTGACACACTGCGCTGATCTGAAGCCAGGAGCCAGGTACTTCCTCCTGGTCTCCCATGGGGTGCAGGGCCCAAGCACCTGGGCCATCCTCCACTGCACTCCCGGGCCACAGCAGAGAGCTGGACAGGAAGAGGAGCGACTGGGACAGAATCCAGCGCCCCGACTGGGACTAGAACCCGGTGTGCCGGTGCCGCAGGTGGAAGATTAGCCTATTTAGCCGTGGCGTCGGCCCATCTAAATAATTTTTAACAAGGCCTTTATGAAAATAGTAGCAGACAAACTCATTTGCCTGATTTGGTGTATATATAAACATCTTCCTACAAAGCTATTGTTTAGTGCATTTGTGTTTATTTATAGCGAAAGTGCTATCATGTATCCAAGCATCTCTTTCATTCATTATTTTGTCTTTCTAATAAAAGAACAGCTGAAATAGTTTATCTGAATAAAACAGTAGTCACAAAGAACATGTCAGCAGTCAAATTTTCACCAATGGTAAATGTTCATGGGTTTGTTACGGAAGGGGCCTTTATTGTGAAATGCACCACAGTTGGTTTATATGCCAAACCAAAAATGTGTTCAAGAGACCACTGAGCTCCATTCCCCTTTGTTCTGAATGGTGACACATTCAAAATTTGGGGAAAAGGTGGGGCCTAAGGTGCAAACATCTGAGAGCTAACAGTTGCATGCCACATGTCTTGACCCTTTTACAGAGGGAGCCTGTGTTATGTTCGCAATCAGTTTCAACACAACGTGTGAGGGTGCGTGTTGTCACACAGATGTTTCAAGGTTAACTTTGGAGAACTGGAGAGAAAGAAGCTGACATAGAACATGTCTGTCTTCTGCAGCCTCATACTGGAACTACTTTTTCTGCTGTGTTTTCTGTTGTGGGGTATAGGGCTCCCAGCTAGGCTTACAGCAAGTTCTTCCCTCCACAAGTGAAAGAATGCAAAGGAGCAGGCATATAACTGTACAGGAAGCAGGAGTTAGATAAAGCAAAGCAAAAATGCATACTCAAGAACTAAAGCCGACTAGCAGGAGAGAAAGTGCATGAACAAACAGCCAAAACACAAAAAAAGTGTCAATCAGAGAAAAATCCAGCCCCAGGGAAAATCATCCACCCTTGAAATAGCCCTCAACCCGGGAAAACCAAGCTTGAGCATTCCCTTTAGAGCATCCAAAGGCAAAGGATATGATTGGTTGGAGACCAACTGAATATTCAAAAAGGGGTGGAGTTTGGGGGGCAGGACTCAAGCACTGCCCTTCCCTTTGCTCCTTTTGGAAATACTGGATGGGTCCTGGCATCAAGAGGCATGATAGAAGTGGAAGTGCCACCATGGCAGTTTTATTATAATAAGGTTCTAGTGACCTTAAGGCCCTCAGGAGGACACGTCCTGAGGCCACGTTGGATAGTTTCAGCTAGCATTGCATCCAAGTTGGGAATATTGTGGTATCTGGGGTTTCAGCTACCCAGGAAGGGGGGCGGATAGGGTTGCAAGTGCACAGAAGGGCACTTGTGATGCAGGCTAGGTGGGGCTGTCATTGGGGCCTGCACCATTGTCCTATCCATCCTGGGCTGGTCAGACCTGCAACTGTCAGTCAGCAACCTGCACAGGTGTGCAGGGAGCTGTCCAACTGCTATTCAGCTGGGGCTGCCCGACATTCCCACAGCACTATCTTGTCCTCTACAAGACTGACCTCAAGTACCCAGGTGTCCTCTCTAGCTGCTTCCATCTTGCTCCTACCTACCACCTCTAAGCTCCTTCTTCCTACTAGTTTTCTGCTCCAGTACTTCTGCATAGTTGCAGCTTCCCATGCTGCAGTCCCAGAGGGATGCTTTAGACCTGCACTGGGCACAACCTGGGTGGATATAGCCCAGGCCTCTAACTGCAGTAGGAACTGGTGCCTGTACCCTGCCCTTACCCATGCCCTGAGCATCCTTGAGTCCTCCCCTAGAGCTTCATTTTTAACTAACTAATGAATTAATAGCTCCTCTTGTTTTGAAAAAAAGATGAAGTTTATTCATTTCAATACATTCCAAATATAATCAAAAAGGGGGGTTGTAGCACACTTATAATGCTCACATCTCATATTGCAGTCCCTGAGGACCAATCTTGCCTCCACTTCTAATTCCAAACCTTGTGTTAATTTGTGTCCTGGGGTCGGGCAGTAGGTGATGGATCAGGTGCCCAGTTCCATGTTCCATAAATGGGTCAAGGTGGAATTCTTGCTTCTTGGGTTGGGCTGTTGCTGGCATTTGGGTAGTGAATGAGCGGAAGGAAGATTTTTCCTTCAAATAAATCCAAGTAATTTTTTGAAAGTTCTTGTGTATCAATGTAGGTCTGATTTGTTCTGTATTTTTTTGTTGGTATGCCACTTGATCACCAAAGAAAAGCTTGAATATTATTGAGGAAATTCATTAACATTATTACATTCATTTAGTTAAAGATTAATCAATAAATATTAATATGGATAACATGGTTGGGCAGCATGAAAAATGAGAGAATGAAAAGATGTGATCTTTGCCTTAAAGATCTCAGCATGTCCTTGGCAAGACTGAGGTCGTATGCTTAGTATACAAGCTCTGGGCTATGATCCATTCTGAAAATGCCTGGAGTGCTCACAGAGAGCAACATTAAAAGGTTACCCTGAAGCTGACTCTTCCATCTTGAATTCAGCATCTCTCCTCCACTCTGGGTATACTATTACTAAAAGGTGCGTGGTACTCCACACTCACAAGCCAACCCATACTGGAACCAGAAGCTAAAAAGAATTTATTCATCCTTGGTGCTGTATTTATTTTTTTCTTAGATTTGACCATACTATAAATTTTGGCTTTTAAAACTGTTACTGGGGCTGGTGCCGTGGTGCAAGGGGTTAAAGACCTGGGCTGCAGCGCCAGAATCCCGTATGGGCACTGGCTTGAGTCCTTGCTGCTCCAATTCCAATCCAGCTCCCTGATAATACACCTAGGAAAGCATTGGAAGATGGTCCAAGTCCTTGGGACCCTGCATCTACATGGGAGATCCAGAAGAAGCTCCTGATTCCTGGCTTTGGAAGGGCTCGGCTCTGGCCATTGTGGCCATTTGGGGAGTGAACCAGTGGATGGAAGACCTCTCTCTCTCTCTCTCTCTCTCTCTCTCTCTGTCTACCTCTCTCTGAACTCTGCCTTTCAAATAAAAAAATAAATATTTAAAAGAGACTATATTCTTAAAAAACAAAAGTGAAACAATTACTAAGGGATGTTTTCCAGCCTCTGAAATTTTGCATCTCACTTGACATTCTAGTCCCAGCCCCAAACTCAAAGCATTAAGTGCGCAACTCCCTGAATAGCTTGCACAACAGGAAGAATTTGCTAATTCACAACTTTAAAAAAAATTTATTTATGTACTTGAAGTCAGAGTTACAGAGGAGTGTGGAGATAGAGAGAGAGAGAGATGTTCCATGCCTTGGTTCACTCAGGTAGCTGCAATGGCCAGGGATGGGCCAAGCCAAAGCCAAGAGCCAGGAGCCAGGGGCTTTTTCCAGGTCTCCCATGCGACTGGCAGTAATCCAAGCACTTGGGTCATCTTTTGCTGCTTTTCCAGGGCATTACCAGGGAGCTGGATCAGAAGTAGAGCAGCTAGCACACAAACTGGCACCCACAGGGAATGGCAGCATCACAGGCAGCATCTTTACCCACTATGCTACAATACTGACCCCCAATTCACACAACTTTAAAAACTCAGTGTTGAAGGTTCAGTTGTGCATATGCAAACATGAAGTTTATATTTGAAAATCTCCCTTGTCTTTTATAAACTACTATATCCTACCAAACTGCAAAGCAAATAAGACAGTAACTGACATAGTGGACAGCTTATATTAATGCTAACATCTCAGCTTTCACTTGAGTTTTGTGTAGTCTATGTATTCCTGTGAAAGCCCTTAGCAAAGCCACTAAGACATCATAATATCGTTGTCAGTTTTGATTGTGAAATGTTTGTAAAGTTTGCCTTGGAAAGCATGGCTTGTGTGTGTTAGGGAGAAGATGATGTCTCATAAGCAGAAAGCATCTGGATTTGCTTGTCATTAAAGTTCTAGTCTGTGTGATTCTTTGATGCACAGATTGAGGATACATACAATAGGAAAAAATGTGCTTATTTATATTTCATGTGTTTCTGACATGAGTCTGAGCCATTGACTTACCACAGTTCAGCGATAGAGGAGTTTTTGACTTTGGCTGGAAGTCCTGAGGGCCTGGGGAGAGGCAAGTTCAAGTGCTCAGATGCCTGGTCTGGTGGGACAGTCATCTTTATCAAAGCGCCTTGTGCTGTTCTCTCAGCGTGGCACTCCTGCCAAACACTGCACTGCATTCAAAGGCAATTCTTTCTCCATGTCAGAATCCTATAAGTTTTCGGTGCCATCCCCAGGAGACAGACAAGCCTCCCACCAGCACTGTCCACCGCAGTGGAGTTATTTCATAGCACAGACGAGGTTAACATTGTAACCTGCAGAACTCCCAGTGGGTGTTTTGGCAGGAGGACAACTTCCAACATTTTGAAGAGCGATCACTGCACAAGAACTTTATCTCTACCCCCACATGTTCAAAGCTTTTTTCCACAATTCCCTAAATATATGGGCAGGAGGGAGGGTAGGGCAGGGAGTGTCTTTATCTTCCTAAATCTGTATGTATGAAACACACAGTGCAACTTAAATAAAATTTTAAAAAATCATCTCAGAAATGTTTTAAATACTTTAATATTTTTTTGACAGGCAGAGTGGATAGTGAGAGAGAGAGACAGAGAGAAAGGTCTTCCTTTTCCGTTGGTTCACCCTCCAATGGCCGCCATGGCTGGAGCGCGCTGAACCAAAGGCAGGAGCCAGGTGCTTCTCCCGGTCTCTCATGGGGTGCAGGGCCCAAGGACTTGGGCCATCCTCCACTGCACTCCCTGGCCACAGCAGAGAGCTGGCCTGGAAGAGGGGCAACCGGGACAGAATCCGGTGCCCCGACCGGGACTAGAACCCGGTGTGCCGGCGCCGCTAGGTGGAGGATTAGTCTATTGAGCCACGGCGCCGGACTTAAATACTTTATTAATAAAGCTATTTCCATAGAGCTTTTGAAAGTCACTACACTAGTAAAGTAAAATGTTTTATTGGTCATTCTTGTTTTATATTTGTACAATCGGAACTTTGCAAATAAAGACTTCTGTGAAATCATCCAGCTAAGTATTTTCATGTTATAGAGAAAGAAACTAAAGCATCCGATACCTGAGTATTTTACTCATTGGCTTTTTTTTTTTTTTTTTTTTGACAGGCAGAGTGGACAGTGAGAGAGAGAGACAGAGAGAAAGGTCTTCCTTTGCCGTTGGTTCGCCCTCCAATGGCCCCCATGGCCGGCACGCTGCCGCCGACGCACCATGCTGATCTGATGGCAGGAGCCAGGTACTTATCCTGGTCTTTCATGGGGTGCAGGGCCCAAGCACTTGGGCCATCCTCCACTGCACTCCCTGGGCATAGCAGAGAGCCGGACTGGAAGAGGGGCAACCGGGACCGAATCCGGCGCCCCGACCGGGACTAGAACCTGGTGTGCCGGCGCCGCTAGGTGGAGGATTAGCCTATTGAGCCACGGCGCCGGCCTTATTGGCTCTTATCACATAGTGACAGAATCGACATTGGAAACTGAATCTCCTGAATATAACTGCAAGGTGCCTGGAAGGCATTTTCTGGAACAGTTGAGTGGAGAATTCAGTACAACTTCACCAAAGATAAGAATATGCCTGAGAAGATAATATTCAGTTAAGGAAAGGCTTCTTCTCTTCCTGCCAGCAGGCAGCCACTAAAAATAAGAGGTACTGTGGACTGAATGTTTGTGTCCCCTCAGCATCCCTTTGCTGAAACCTGAATCTCCAGCATGATGAGGAGGAGGTGAAGCTTTGGGCAAATATTTAGAGCCATATTCAATCATCTCCTTCTCCTTAAGGAAACTGAGCTGTAACACACAGGCCCCTGTATACCCAAACAGGCACACTCCAGCACCCATGCATGTGTGCACACACTCACACACACCCTATGTCTTTCATAAGCGATATTTTGCATCAAAATATATATTTAGATTTAAAAGGGGGGGAAAATCTATAAATCAAAAGCAATACACATTTATCTCACCCTGAAAATAAATATTTCTGTCAAATAAATGTTAAATGTTGGGAAATAGACACTATTTCAATAAGCTTTAAATCTTAGCCACTAGTTGAGTCTGAGTCATAGAGACTTCATATTTTCTCCAAGGACACTGGGTGACAAACTGTATTATGTAATTCTAAGTCTTTTCATGAAACAAATTTATTTCTTCCAAAGTTTAATTGCTATATCCTCCTCTAGGCACAAACATGGATAGTATTAAAATTGGATTTGAAGCTTCAAAAAATTATTTAGGTTTTAGTTTTCCTAGAAATATAGAATTTTATTTATTTATTTTTATTTATTTGAAAAGCAGACAAAGATCTTATACCTTCTGCATTACTGCCCAGAGACTGTAACAGCCAGACCTGGGCTGAGTTGAAGCCAGAAGCCAGGAATTCAGCCCAGGTCTCTCACATGGGTGGCAGGGACCCTAGTACTTAAGTCATCACCTGCTGCTTTTCAGGGTGTGCACAAACAGGTGGCAACTGAAGTAAAGCCAGAAGTTGAACCCAGACACTCTGATATGGGATGCACTCCTAAGCAGAGTTTAACTGCTGAACTAAATGACTACCCCACAAATGTAGAATTTTTTAAAGCAACACTTGATGCTTAATTGTATGGGGACATAATACGTGGATTAAATGTTTCAGACTTGGTCAATTGGATGGAATTTGGTCCCTGTAAGACAATATAGTACTGACTTCCTAGAAATTATCAGATATGTGTGACTTTGTAGATTAGACAAGGGGTTTAGGATAGAGAGTAATCTGAATTTATTAACAAAGACAAAAGAGTGATAAAATAATGAAGGGAGAATGAGTAGAGTGAGAAGAAAAGTGTGCAAAGCACTGAACCA
Source organism: Oryctolagus cuniculus (assembly GCF_964237555.1). Taxonomy (NCBI): domain Eukaryota; kingdom Metazoa; phylum Chordata; class Mammalia; order Lagomorpha; family Leporidae; genus Oryctolagus; species Oryctolagus cuniculus. Next base: position 146,226,179 of record NC_091434.1, read on the forward strand.
TGAAAGACACAAAGGTTTAAGGTATTTAAGGTGTAGAGGCAGAAGGAGACCAAGGGACCAACAAATTAAACAAAAAGTAAACCACAAAATAGGGTCATAGAAGAAATCAAAAGAGAAATCAAAAACTTTCTGGAAGTAAATGAGGATAACAGCACAACATACCAAAACTTATGGGATGCAGCAAAAGCAGTGTTAAGAGGGAAGTTTATATCAATAGGTGCCTACATCAAGAAATTGGAAAGGCACCAAATAGATGAGCTTTCAAATCACCTCAAGGATCTAGAAAACCTACAGCAAACCAGACCCAAATCTAGTAGGAGAAGAGAAATAATTAAAATCAGAGAAGAAATCAACAGGATTGAATCAAGAAAAACATTACAAAAAATCAGCCAAACGAGGAGCTGGTTTTTTGAAAAAATAAACAAAATTGACACCCCATTGGCCCAACTAACTAAAAAAAGAAGAGAAAAGACCCAAATCAATAAAATCAGAGATGAAAAAGGAAACGTAACAACAGACACCACAGAAATAAAAAGAATCATCAGAAATTACTACAAGGACTTGTATGCTAGCAAACAGGGAAACCTATCAGAAATGGATACATTCCTGGACACATGCAACATACCTAAATTGAACCAGGAAGACATCGAAAACCACAAAATAAGATGCAGTGCAGGAAACTATGGTTTCACAGACTGAAAGAAAGCTATTCAAGAGAGTCAGGTCAATGGTATCAAGTGCTAAAGACAAAACCAATAGGACATGGATGGAAAATCTCACAGAATCGAGAGCAAGGCAATCCTATGACATCTTTTGAGAGCAGTTGGCATGAAATCATAGGGAAAACGATGCAGATGACATTGGGCTAAGGGTGAGTAGAATGTGTTCACATTGGACTGTAAGTACTTAGACTTTCAAGGAAGGGATATCAGAGGCTGGTAGCTGGAAGTGCAGGGCTGTCATGGGGCAGGGTAATGTTCAGGTGTTTTCCTTTATGTTTTTAATTCTCACATGGGAGAAACTTATGCCTGTGGATGCAGTGATGGGGGGAACCCAGAGGAATGAGTGAGATTGAGAATATCAGAGAACAAAGACCACTTATGGAGGAAAGTCTCTAGGGAAAGCAGAGTCCAAGGCATAGGTGTGGGACAAAGCAGAGAGGCTCAGCTGAGGAGGAAGGCAGGAGGTGCACAGGGGATGGTCATTTTGCAGGATGGGTTCAGGATGCTCACAGGTCTCCTTTGATGACGGTTGCCTCTGTGGATAAAGGTGTACAGCCATTTTCTGAGAACGAAGTTGAACATTGGTGAGAAGAGAGGTTTGAGCTCTACATATCTCCTCCAGTATCTTTTCATCATCTAGAATTCATTTTTCCCCAAAATTATCTTTATTTCATTCAATTTCCTCTAGGGGTGGTCATTGGCACAGCAATTAAGATACCGATGAGGATTCCTATATCCCATGTCAGAGTGGCCTAGGTTCGAGTCCAGGCTCCAGTCCTGGTTCCAGCTTCCTGCTGATGTGCTCCATGGGAGGCAGCAGGTGATCAGGCAAGAAGTCAGGTCCCTGCCACCCTTGTGGGAGAATCTGTTTGGCTTCCAGACTCCTGGTTTTGTCCTGATGCAAATTCTGCTGTGGTGGGCATTTGGGGAGTAAATCAGTGGATGGGAGCTCTCTCTCTCTCTTTCTCTGTCCATCAAATAAATATAGATAGTTGATTCATTTTTGAATACCTTCGTAGGACCATCATTGTGGCATAGCAGGTAAAACCACAGCCTTCAACACCAGCATCCCATATGGGTGCTAGTTCATGTCCAGGATGCCCTACTTCCAATCCAGCTCCTGCTAATGGCCTAGGAAAAGTACCTGAGGATGCTCCAAGGTCCTGGGTTCCTGTACCCATGGGGGAGACCTGGAAAAAGTGCCTGGCTTCTGGCTTCAACCTGGCCCAGCCCTGAATGATATGGCTACTTGGGGAGTGAGACAGCACATGGGAGATCTCTCTATGTCTGTCTTTCCCTCTGTCTCTGTTACTATGACTTTCAAATAAATAAATAAATCTTTTAGAAATACATAAAATATTTATTTTAAATTTCTTTTTTTGCGTTTCATTTTTTTATTTAGTAAATATAAATTTCCAAAGTACAGTTTATGGATTACAATGGCTTCACACACCCCCCCCAATTTCCCTCCCACTCACACCCCTCCCATCTCCCACTCCCTCTCCCATTCCATTCACATCAGATTCATTTTCAATTATCTTTATATACAGAAGATCAATTTAGTATATATTAAGTGAAGATTTCATCAGTTTGCATCCACACAGAACCATAAAGTGTAAAATACCGTTTCAGTACCAGTTATAGCATTACTTCACAATGGACAACACACTAAGGACAGATCCCACAAGAGAAGTAAGTACACAGTGACTCCTGTGGTTGACTTAACAATTTGACACTCTTGTTTATGGCATCAGTTATCTCCCTAGGATCTAGTCATGAGTTGCCAAGGCTATGGAAGCCTTTTGAGTTCACTGACTTCGATCTTATTCTGACAAGGTCATAGTCAAAGTGAAAGTTCTCTCCTCCCTTCAGAGAAAGGTACCTCCTTTTTTGATGGCCCCATTCTTTCCACTGGGATCTCACTCGCAGAGACCTTTCATTTAGGTCTTCTTTTTTTTTTTTTTTTTCCCAGACTGTCTTGACTTTCCATGCCTAAAATACTCTCATGGTCTCTTCAGCCATATCCAAATGCCTTAAGGGCTGATTCTGAGGCCAGAGTGTCATTTAGGACATCTGTCATTCTATGAGTCTTGTGTATCCCGCTTCCCATGATGGATCATTCTCTCCCTGGTGTGTTGAGTCTGCCACTGGTGTCCAGAACCGTGAGCTCCCACACTCTCCATGCAGGTCCACTGTGAATCACTAGTTCTGGAAGAAATTCCTCTGCTGTTTCTTCCCCAACTCTTTCTTGAACCTACAGTATCTCCACTTTTATTAAACTGTCTCTTCCCAGACTATCAGTGTGCTCCCTTCCTATTCCGCCATCTTGCTGCTTTCTCTATTTTAAATTTCTTTCCTTTTTGTGCTATTCTTTCTGTTAAATATGTTCCTAAGCTTCTAGTTTGCCAGCCTTTTTAGCCTCCTTTCTCCACTTTGAATACTTTTGCTCCTATTCAGGAAGTAGTAAGTCTCACTGATTCTTCCTTTCCTGTGTCTCCCATGTCATGGTTCATTTCCCTTGTACCTTCTGGGTATCACATTCATAATCAATAAAATCCATGCATTATCAGAGAAACATTCTCCTGGGTTGTAGCAGCTTCCCCTCTTCTCCCAGCATCCCCTGCATTGTCAGCAGATCACTAACACACTGCATCAACTTGTCATGCCCTGAGCTGGAACTTTGATGGTTTACCCTGTGCTGACAGAGTAAAACCCAATATCTTATTGTGAAAGACAAAGCTCTCTGTTATTGGCCTCAGCCTACTTATAACAATTTATGTACAACTAATGCCAACCAGATTGGCAATTTCAACAACAAAAACTCTCTTCTTTCTGTACAAATCTTACTTGCACATTTGTATTACCTGTTTTTGTCATTATTTCCTTCAGTTCCAACTATAGCCTCCATACTGACCTTTTGAGTAACTTACAATCTGAAAAGTCCACCTGGACTATTGCCCATCCTCTGCCTTCTTCTAACTTAAATAGGATTTATACCTTTTACCTTTGAGTTGGTGGTACTCCAACTTTTCTTATATTTAATTTTTGTTATGTGTTAAAGTTTAAGAGTCAAGGCTTAGAAGTCAGTTTCCTAATTTTAAAACCTGACTCAATCAGATTTAAATGGCTGATTCTGTTACCTTTTTAAACCTATTGTTTCTGAATTTCTTTATCTATCAATGACTTGTGAAAATTAATGTACAAGTGTTATACAGGTGCTTATTAAGCATCTCAAAATTGATGAATGCTCAATGTGCAGGGAACTTCCAAGAGTTTGTTGAAGATAAAATTGAAAGATAAGTTTATTTTGAGACAAAAGATTTTCATTTAAAATATATATATATAAAGAGTCTTTTAAAAAGGTCATTAAAATATGTACTATAGAAAAACTATGCATTTCAAATTTTTGCACCAAATAAACTTATCTGTTCTTTCTACTGCCTGCAAGCTTTTTGAAGTACCCTTGTGAATGTTACAGCCATTTATCATCGTCATCATTAGTTCTATGATGTTGTTTAACTTTTCATTTTTGTATTAAATGAAGTTGGGTGATTTTCTGAAACTTCGTGCAAGCAAAGATACAGATCCAGGGGATGCTAAGACAATCATCTATCATATGACTCACAGTTGTTCCTACAGATTGCAAACCTCCCAGGGTTATGCACTTTGTGTTTCTGTGTCCAGTTGCAGTGACACACAAGCTTCACAGCTACTGTGGTGCCCCTCAGCTACTCCAGACAACCTTATGAGAGCATCTGCCTTCCAGCAATCCTACCATTTTGGATCCACCTGCAACAGCGGTCTGGTGGCTATGTGCTGAAGTAGGCACAAACCCATCGACATAGACTCATGTCTACCCAAAGGTTTTCACAGCAGACACCACAGCAGACATCCATGATAGGTGCATGACTGCAGTGAGTGTCCAGGGCATCCAGACAAGTGTCAGAAAACTTTTATCTTGTGTAAGCAGTGGCAGAAACATGTGGTTCTTCCCCAGGCCTGGCCCCAGTGCCAGGGAGCTCCACAGTTCCTGCAGCAGCAAGATACAGCAGCAAGAGACAGCAGCTTGGTCCTGCAGTCCCAGTTACAGCCCCACATTGACCTATTTGACAATTTCCATGCTACTGTGCCACTGGGAGAACTGCTCACACATGGGGCATGGCCTCAAACTTTCCTCTTCATTCCCAAACCCCTTCCTGGCTGAGCACTAGTATTGGTTGGAGACCTGCCTTCAGGTTCCATTTTAAATGAATTTTTAAAATATTTGTTAATGTAAAATAAATAAATAGATAAATAAATAAAGGGCCAGCACCGTGGCTTACTTGATTAATCCTCCACCTGCAGGTCCGGTATCCCATATGGGTGCCAGACTCTAGTGATGGCTGCTCCTCTTCCAGTCCAGCTCTCTGATGTGGCCTGGGAGGATGGCCCAAGTGCTTGGGCCCTGCACCCGCATGGGAGACCAGGAGGAGGCACCTGGCTCCTGGCTTCGGATCAGCACAGTGCTGGCCATAGCGGCCATTTGGGGGGTGAACCAAGGAAGGAAGACCTTTCTCTCTGTGTCTCTCTCTCACTGTCTAACTCTACCTGTCAAATAAAAAAAATTAAAAAAAAATTTGTGCTATGTGAGGCACTGAGCTATTGGGATTGGTCTATTACTTACATAGAGAACCTGAAGCTATTGTACCCAATACATCAAGATTCTTTCAAAAAAAAAAAAAAAAAAAGATAGCAAGCAAACAAGCAAAAACCAAAGCAAAAATACACAAAAACAGGTGTTTGGAAAATCCATATAATATATAAAGTAAAAATTCATGACATTTGATAAATTCAGCAACACATCTTAATAATTTTGATATGCAACAAATAGTGTTTAATGCAGAGAAAATTCATGCCTTCATTATCTACGCATAAATACACACTTATAACAATACATATATAAGGGGCTGGCGCTGCGGCTCACTAGGCTAATCCTCCGCCTAGCGGCGCTGGCACACCAGGTTCTAGTCCCAGTCAGGGTGCTGGATTCTGGCCCGGTTGCCCCTCTTCCAGGCCAGCTCTCTGCTGTGGCCAGGGAGTGCAGTGGAGGATGGCCCAAGTACTTGGGTCCTGAACCAATGGGAGACCAGGAGAAGTACCTGGCTCCTGCCATCTGATCAGCGTGGTGTGCCGACCCCAGCGCGCCGGCCACGGCGGCCATTGGAGGGTGAACCAACGGCAAAAGGAAGACCTTTCTCTTTGTCTCTCTCTCTCACTGTCCACTCTGCCTGTCAAAAAAAAAAAATACATATATAAGGATGTAAGCACAATGTGCCAAAAAATGAAGTGATGTTATTTCTTTGCTCACCAAACCTGCCCTTTCTTGATTTACCATGACCATCCCAGAGACTATAAAAGGAAACTGGAATTTTAGTAATCCTTGACCTCTCTTTCCTTCATCCTGTCTCCCTGGAGCCCTTTCCCAACTACACATTCCTTCAGATAAACACCAAGGTGTGTCAAGTCCAACTCGGAGATATCTGGGGAATCCGACCCAGTCTCACTACTTCCTCTTGTGCTCCTGGACTCCATGACAATCTTTAGCTTCTTATCTGGCCTAATCTGTAAGCTCCACCTACTGTTAAGTGTGTTGTTCAGACTCACAGTAGAGATTCAACACATACCTGAAGTTAACAAAACACCTCTAGTCCATAGGAAGCCTTTGTGAAAAACAGTTCCCTCTCTTGGTGTGTAAGTCAATAAGTACAAAGAAACGTATGTTCTAAAATAAATTCAATAAACTGAGATTGTTTATGTACAACATAGTTGCTTGTTTCTGGGGAGCTTTCCAGGGCTCTGAGGCACATGGATGCCTAGGCTGCACCCTCACAATGCCCAGCCCACACAGCAGCACTGAGCACACTCCACAGCCTGCCCCCACCTCTGGGACCCTACCGTGCCTGCAACACGCAAGGGAAGAAAAGTGACTCTGGGATGTGCAGAGCATGATCAGGTCAGGAACAGTGGCGTGCACTTGACTGTGTGGATATATCCATGAGCCCCTTTTCTCCAGAGCCTGAGCATTCCCGTGCGACAGGATGGACTGATTTAGGGCCACTGAAATGGCTCACTTGTGAAAGATGGAGCTGTCCACACTGTTTTCTGCTCTCACACAAGTAGCACACATCTGAGGTATAAACTCATCATGGCCTTGAGCAAATCAAACATCCACAAGCAAGGTTTTATCTTTCCGTTCCATTGCTCCCTAGCCAAGTTCAGGATAAAAATCCAAAAAAGTTGTGGAATTCAAGTTTGTACATAGCTTCATCCCTTGTTACTCCCACACACAAATGAAAATGCCAGTTACTAGGAACTATCTTCAGATTATCAGGGAATGTTATGAAATAACATAATGAAAGGCTCATATAAAGATGAAGTCCCAGCTCCATCACATTTGGGCTGTGTGGCCTTGAGCATGCAATGTTATTATTTCATCGTTGTTTGACTTCATCAGATTTCCTTTGGTTACAATACACATTGCCCCTTGTGCTTGTTGATAATCCCTACATGTGCATCAAATATGCATATTAAATGAGCACAGTTAATGCAATATGAAAAATAATGAGTCATAAACTAGCAGCCTGAAATATAGTGGTTGTACAAAATTATGAAGGGAAGCATGGAGAGCTTCTAGACAAAAATGCTACTTAGGCTGAAGATTTACAGAAACTTCAGTGACTGAAGACAATAGACACAGGAGAAGAGATTGCCAGTTAGAAAAAAACACAATGAAATAGGAAATAGTGGAGTTTATAAAATGAAATACTATTTTCACTAAGTCATAAGATGTGAGGAAAGGACTAGGGGAAATAAATTTTAAAAGATTGCTTAAATCCAAAGCCGTGAGTTCTACTTCAACAGCTCTATTGTTTCTTGAAGAGAGAGTAGACAGGACCGGAGTTGTATACTTAAGAAAAACTTACCTGATAATGATAAGTAAGGTGAGAAGAATTCTTTGAAACAGAAGAGCTAACAAGCAACACGTTCCTACTAAGTTTCTTTTCCAGGGAAGTCCTGTGAATCAGAGTATCGCACCCCATCTCCTGCTACACAAACACATACCAAATGAATTATCAGTTCATTCTTATTGCGGTTGAAAATGCCTCAGGCAGTACCTCACTTATGTTAATTATGTTAAGATGAAATAAATTGGGAGCAGGCATTCAGTCTAGTGGTTAAGATGCCTCAGCCACTTCTTAGTGCCTGAATTTCATTCCCAGCTCCAGCCCATGACTCCAACTTCCTGCCAAATGAAGATGCTGAGAGGCACCAGGTGACAGTTCAAGCACTAGGTTCCCTGCCACCATCATGGGAGACCAGGATTGATTTCCTGCCTCCTTGTTCAGCAGGCCAAGTTAAAGCCTGAGAAAGCATTTGGGGAGTGACCCAGGAGATATGAGCCCTGTCTGTCTCTGTTTATCTCCATCTCAAAAAAGCAAAAGTGAGAGGTTAAATAAATTCATACATCAATGTTTTTCAAGAACTTCTGGCACACAGTGTTTACTCAGTCATGTTTGTTATTATTGTTAACATCCATAAATGTATTTCTTATTGTTTTACCCCCACCCCCAAATAAACCTTAAATCTATCCTCCTCCCTATTTCTATGACCATGGCTGTGGTTTCAACTCCAGTCACCTTTTAGAGGGATTGCTACACTGGTCTCTGTCAGCTGCTGTCAACCCGATTGCACCTGTCAATCTGCCCTGCACACCAGAGCACAAAAGAAGAACTTGTGTCACTCTTGACTTCTCTTTTCCATTCCCACTCCACATCCTCCATCCCTAAACTTCCTCTGAAATCACTCCCAAAACATACCTGGGATTCTAGTCTACCTCTCAGCAGCTGGCGCCAACCATCCTGATCTGGACCAGAAACTTCTCCCTATGTTCTCATCCTCTCACCCGTCTGCTGACCCCCACAGTCTGCTCCCCATAGAACAGGCAGAAGCATCTCTGCAAATCACAGTGGGACAACAGCACTACTTTGAGGGTCAAAGGTTCCCCTCCACACTCAGAGGAAAAGCAAAAACTCTTGCAGTTGCCATAACATCCTACAGCACCATCATCTGCACCACACACACACACACACACACACACACACCTTGCACCCTCCTTTTCTCTCCACCTGCCTGATGCTCTCCACTCTCACTGGCCTTCTCTCCCATCCTGCACAGACCCAGGCCTTCCCTGCCCTTGAAGATCTTTCTGCTAGGAATTCTCTCAGCTTGGAATGACCCCCACACAGCTCTGTATCTCCCTCACCTTCATCAGCTCTACTTTGTGTGCTTTTTTAAAGCTTCCAGGTGCCCTGACCCTGTAATTACTAGTTACCCTTGTCTTGTTCTACATATCACTTCCAGAAGTACTATGCTGTTTCTATAGATTGCCTGCATTTGTTTATCCCTTCCTTCTAGAATACAAGGGCAAGGATTTTGTTGTCATTTTTGTGTTCAATATTATATCACAAATCTCTGGAGCATTCTCTTGTGCATTTTATATTAATATTTGTTGAATTCATAAATTAATTTAGGTTTACTCTGAAATAACTTTGCAGTAGTATTGAAAAGAAATTCTAACAGCTGGTGCTGTGGCATAGAAAGTTAAGCTACTGCCCGCTGTGCCAGCATCCCATGTGAGCACTGCTTCAAGTCCTGGCTGCTCCACTTTCGATCCAGTTCCCTGCTAATGTGCCTGGGAAACCACAGAAAGATGACCCAAGTTCTTGGGTCCCTGCACCCATGTGGGAGACTCAGAAGAAAGAAGTTCCTGGCTCCTGGCTTTGCCCTGTCCCATCCCCAGCTGTTGCAATCACTTCAGGAGTAAACTAGATGATGGAAGATCTCTCTCTCTCTCTCTCTCTCTCTCTCTCGATCTTGCTCTCACTCTCTCCCTTTCAAATAAATAAAATAAAATCTTTTTAAAAAAGCAATTATAGGAAGCATTGGATACCTATGACAGAAAACAGGCAATTTATTTGGGTTGGGAACTAAATTTTTGGTGTTGCTAACATGAAACAGATAATTGGGCTCCACAACAATGAAGTTTTACTGTTTGTGAAATTTTACAATCCCTGATGCCCTTTCAAGGGGAGTTGATGTTGGCACAATGCAAAAGCTTGAGTAGAATTAAATAATTGTAAAAATGTTTCTTCAGTAACTGTTGGTCTTCTGGACTCAAGTGAAAGGATCCTACTCCCATCAAGATTAAATCTAGTGATAAGAAAGGGAGGAAATATTTAAATAAGCATGACAATTTCAGGGAGATCTGATTGCCATTAAAACATCAAACAGCATCAGGCATTAAAATTCTACTTTGAGATGCTCTCCTCCCATATCCGAGTACACAGGTTGGAGTCCCAACTGTGCCTCTGATTCTAGCTTTCTGTTCATCCACCCTGGAAGGCAACAGCTGCTAATTCAAGTACTTGGATTCCTTCCATCCATATGGGAGACCTGGTTGGAATTCTGGGTTCCTGGCTTCCAGCTGGCCCAGTCCATGCTGTCACAGGTATTTGAGGAGTGAACCAGGGGATAGATGATCTCTCTCTCTTTCTCTCTCTCTCCCCTCTCTCTTTTTCTTTCTTTCTCTCTTTCTCTGTCTCAGTGTGTGTGTGTGTGTGTGTGTGTGTGTGTATGTTTCTATCTAAGATAGATTAAGATAATAGAAAGCAACCAACAGTGCTGAACTTTATGTGCAGCGAGGTCAGAAAACAAGGTTTATGCTGAGCCCTGAATGAGGAGAAGACGTCACCAGTGCAAACAGTGGGGGACAGTCTCAGGAGAAAGGGACAGCAAGTCCACAGAGGTCCCGGGCAACTGGGTTATTTGCAGCCCCAGGAGGGGACCTGTGGGAAGAGTGAAGAGAGAGCTATGGGGTCATGGTGGCCACTGTGGGCCTCTCATTACTTTTCTACCATTGTTTCTTACACTCAAAAAAAAAAATCTCAAACACTTTATTTGTACAACTATATATATATAATAACCCACTTGCAGCCATCATGAAGCTTGGGTATAATTAATGTTTTCTAGTTAGATTTTTATTTTTGACATGTGTCTTTCTTCACTTCCAAAATAAAATAGACCTCACCTTAAATATTTTTTCTAAAGCTAAATTTATTTTCCTGGAGCTAAAATGTTCTCCTTTATTTGATATTTTCTGCCCAGATGTAGTAAGATAGCCAATGCTTTTCTGTATGGAACTATTTTGCTGAGGTTTCAAATGAAGACATTATTCTCTCATGCCATGAAGATTTATTTGTAAAAGTTTTTTCCAGGAAGGAAGAGAAACCACAGAACATTTTGAAGGCGGAGATGAAAAGTAAACACAGAAGCTTTGTGAATCCTGGTTGGCAAATGACGAGGCAGAAGGCAGAAATGGAACTGTGGAGTCCCTGGGACCTGGAAGTTGGTGGAGAAGTAGAAGAGGGGACATCTTCATTAAAGTAAAGTAAATAGAGTCCAAGAAGAAAGGAAAATTGTGAATCTATTCAATAACTCAATATTTAAAAATCCACAGTTCTGCTTAACCACTGTTTTTAAATAAATAACTCAAAATTAAGTTCTAAACAAGTTTGAAAATAACCAATCTCACTCAATATTATCAAATTATATAAGATAATCACAAAGTTCAAAAAATATTTTGTTGATGGCCCTTATATTTCCCAGAACCCCTATCTTGGGGTATATAACCCTTACTAAAAAGGGTAAGACAAATGAGACTTAAAGAAAGCCTCAACATGTTAGTGTTTACCTATTTTAAACCGGCAGCTTTGTTCTGCCAAAAAATAAACCTGACACCACTTTAATTTTGATCAGATAAATCTAGGTATGAAAGTTTTCTCATAAATTTAGTATTCTTCTAGAACCTATCTTTAAAAACTCCAATAAACAAACCAGATGTGTCTAGACAATATTTCTCAATAAACTCAAATATTTGTCTAAGATATAATCATACAAGTTAGAGCACAGTGAGATAAACTGGAAATATCTGTGTAATACCTCAGAACATTTTATATTTTAATCTTAACTTCAAACAGTTTAAATACATTCCTTTTCCACATTAAGATAAATTCTTAAAATTCCAGGATTTTTGCTTCATTTTATTCTTGAATTGCTCTGCCCCACTAAAAATATCTAAACTTACATCTGGCCATTCAATAGTAAAAGGTTTAACAAAAACTAATGGTGGTAGGTAGTTGAAGGGTAGAGGGATTTCCAAACAAAATGCATTCAAAAAGTTTATAGACACTGTGTATTGTGAAAAAGCTATGGATGGATTTAGATTCTACCAAAGTAAACTTATTTTTTAATTCCATTTTTGCACAAGGTTTTGAGGTATCTTCCTATGTTATCCCATATACCATAGGAGTGATTGAATTTATTACTAAGTACATATGAGTTTGTCATGTTTTTCAAGAAAAGTAAGAATCTTGCCAAGAACACAAAGAACAGAACCTACACACAAATGTTTATAGAAACTTTGTAGTTTGTAATGCTCCAAACTTGGAATCAGCCAGAAGGTCCTGCAGTGGGTGAATGGATAAATAAAGCATATGGTGTATCCAGATGACTGAACTCTATTCAGCCCAGGAAAGAAATGAGCTATCAAATTAGGAAAAGCGAAGGAGGCAACGTTAAATACTGAGTACTATGTGAAATAAGACAGCTAAAAGCCAATATACTATGACTCTATCAACATGACAGTCTTGAAAAGCGAAAATATGGAGACAATGACAAAATCAGTAGTTACCAGGGCTTGGAGGGGTGGAGATAAGCAGGAGGAGCAGTTTGAAGGCAAAGAATATTGTACTGCAATGGTGGATCCATGCCAGTTTACATTTTTCCAAACCCACAGAATGCACTCTAGGAGTGACCCCTCACATAAACTGCAGGCTTTGAATCACAATGGTGTGTGATTATACTTGCACCAACTATAGCAAGTGCATCTTCCTGGTGGGGATCATTGATAATGGAGACTGCATGCCATTTTTAAAAGAACAAAAAAAAAGTGACTTTGAAAGAAGTTCATGTGACATTTAAACATTCTTTAGTCTTTGGTTTTGAAATAAAATTTTGTAGAAGGCAATTTAAAGACTAAGCAAAACAATGTGACTTGGAGGGGAAGAGTTGGAATCCAAAGTCTTTCAGAACGATACCTGCAGAGACATGCATTTTTCTCAACCTATGTGACGATTAAATCCCCAAAGAAAAGAAACTTCTTGACTGTGACTAATTCGTACTGGAATGTGGGGAAGTACATTATGAGAGCTTCATGGTGACTTTGTGACAATAACAACAGGATAATCAAATGAAATTCAAGCTCGTTCCAAGGAAACACACAGTAGATCTGGCCTCCGTACAGAAAATAAGTGTCTCGGGCACTAAAAGTAGAAAGCTATATTTTTTCCACATAAAATTGGACCCCGCTATACAACCGTAACTGGTAAGATAAACTATAGTACAATGTCTCTTGCAAATTTGGAAAATATTTTTAATCCCTGAAATGCATATCTGAATTGGAATGCCTCATGTGTGTTTACATATTGAATTAGAGATTGATTAATGGTCTATACTTACAATCTGCTGTAAAATCTCATCCTGAGAATGCAGTCTATAGGACTTCATAGTTCTCTTAACAGTTAAAAATTTTCAACTTAGTATTTAGTTTTTCTCCACTACAAAATGGAATACTGGCACTATTTCTATGGCCATTAATGATATGATGACCTGTAGTATTTTATATTCCTTAACCTTGAATGATGTGGGTTAGTATTTATACAGATACTGAGGCCTCCAGGCCTTGCCTGATTCTCTCCCTGTAATCAAAGAACTTACCACCTTCTATCACCTTCTCAGCCCTATTCACCTGTGCCTCTCATCCATAAGGATCCACAGGTTAACCCCCACTTGTGACATCCTTATCCCATATCAGAGTGCGAGTTCCAGTCCTGCTGTTCCGCTTCTGATCCAGCTCCCTGCCAACATGCCTGGGAAGGTAGGAAAAGAGGGCCCAAGAACCTGGTCTCCTGCATCCCACTCAGGAGACCCAGAGGGAGCTCTTGGCTCCTGGCTTCAGCTTTCCCAAGCCCCAGGCATTGCAGACACTTGGGGAGTGAAACAGCGGATGAAAGATATCTCTCTCTCATTCCTCCACCTCTCTTTTTCTCTCTTTCCTTCTCTCTCCTTCCTCTCTGTTGTTCTGCCTTTAAAATAAGTTAAAAAAAATTTTACAAATTCAGAGTCGTCTAGGAAAGGACATTGCCTTCTCCTCTGAGACCCCCTTTAAATCCTCCTTTCTCCTTACACTTCAGGGGATAATCTCTGCTCCTCCCATAATTGGCTTCCCCTTACCCACTCTGAAGTCTACTGCCACTTTACAGCGCAGCAGAGGTGTCCCATGTGAGGTTTTGTTAATTAGAAAGGCTTAGATCAATGGGTGTGCAAGCATTCAGACTGGTGGTTGCTCTTCCCTAGAAAGCAGAAACGATTTAATCTTAACAGTTTCCCCAGACCTAAGGGATGGATTTCTTCACAACCAGCATATTCAGGGGAAGAGGACGTGAGTGTGGCAAGAGGGCGTTGGAAGCCTCACTCTAATGCAAAGGAAAAAAAAAATGGAAAATGAGCCTAAATACTGAGTTATGTTGAAAACCTGTATTCCCCATGTCATGCTGGGCCAGCCAAGGGGACCTAGTGCCTCCCACACCTGGTGACAACTTCAACCTCAAGGGTTATAATTTCACCAAGGCAGGCAGGTCCTTTTTATCCCTAATCGAGTGATAAGTCAAGTGAGGTAAAGACAGTTGCTAAATTAATCAGCTTTTTACAAAGCTTTTTACAAAGCACAGAAAGCAGAATAAAAAAAATAAGCAACAGGAATATTTCAAAAGATATGATATGGAAAATGTTGCACCTAGCAACAGACCAAACACTGTGCATCCAATGAGGGAATTTTCTGAACGCTTAGTAGACACACCCCCTACCCAGGTGTGCCTGGACCAACCAATCTCATCAAGCTTCAGCCAGGAAGTAAAGAGTGTTTTACACCAGCACAGCCTCTGGCAACTTCTCAGGAAGAATTCTCTCAGAGGAAATGGAGTCACAGCAAGAGGTGTCTCACAGAGCCGTCTGCAGCTGGTGGTGTTTTATTGTCCCAGACAGGGGTTCATCTTAGGTTCCCACCATCAGGGATGCAGGGAGAAGTACTGGACCCCAGCTGTCTTCATTAGCATCTGGGTGTTCTGTTGTCACTGTGGTGCTCTCCGCTGGAGAGAATTAACAGACCTCCACTCCTTCAGCCAGCCTCCTGGATCAGTTACAACTGTTACAAAGAGCCCCAGATAGGGTCAGTGCCGGCAAAGCACAGTCATGTGATCAGTGGGAGCTGTGGCACAACAGATTAAGTTGCCATTAGGGACTCCTGCATCCCATATCAGAGCACAAGGTTCCAGTCTCAGCTGCTCACCTTCCAATCCAGCTCCCTGCTAATGCACCCTGGAAGACGGTGGATGATGGTCTAAGTTAGTGGGCCCCTGCCTCTCCCATGGGAGACCCAGATGGAATTCCTGGCTCCTGTCTTTGGCCTGGTCCAGCCCCAGCTGTGGCATGCACTTGGGCGGTAAATCAGTGGGTAGAAATTCTCTGTCTCCTGTTCTGTGTGTCTCTCTGCATTTCCAATAAAATATAAATTAAAAAATTAAACATAGTCATATTAATCATAACTGAAATGTCAATTTAGTTAGACTCATAATCCAGAAAAACTCATAATCACATACCCTGTGAGTGCTACCGAGAATAATGAAAAATTGATAATTTTTGAATGTTCTCAAAGGCATATTTTCCAAGGACCAAGTTTTGTAGGCATAAAGCTACATGGCTATTATGATGATATGAAACTATTATTTAATAAGGGCGTGTGATCATTAGTTTTTAATCAGAAGTAAGAGACAATGTGGGTGAGATTTGTGTATTTCACCTTTGTGAACATTCATTCATTCATTCTGGAATATTTGTTGAGTACGGCTGGCATGAACAGTACAGTAAACAAGACATATGTGGCTCATATGCAAATAGAGTTCAGACTCCCTTTGGGCAGAAACCTTCCTTTCAAAACATTAGAAGCAATGGGAAATCCTAAGGACAAAAGACATTTTTCTCCTCCACTTGAGTCTATCTTCAAGGGCGTACCCTAGTACATACTGCATTAAAAGGGCACAAAATTGTCCTCAGGAGTAAAAGGGACTTACAAGTCAAACACCAGCCAATCTCTTGCTCCATAGTTCCCCAGTAATAAGGCAATTCATTTCTATTTGAATTAAAATACCCTACCATAAGTTAGAATGCAAAGTCATTTTCGTCTTCCAAAACTCCAAATTCTCTTAAATATCCTTTTTGAGTACACTGCTGAATGAGTCTGCCTAGGGAGACAGGGTAATCGCTCCAAATTCTTGGATTGGTGGAAGAGATCCAAAAAGATGAGCAATGTGGTGCTGATTTCTTGGAGATACCTTTGGTGCTATTATGAATTTTTCCACATTGGTGGGAAACAGGGATTTGAGACTAAATATACTCTCTACCTCACTACCCATAGGACTCTGCTGTTACCCAGCTCTGCTGTCCCCTGGGACTGTGTCTTTACAATGCGGACTAATGGAGAGTAGAAGCAAGTTTTCAAACTTAGCAACTTCCCAAACGGAACAGATGAAATTCTGTTCTCTGGGACCAGGGATGTCCCTGTCCGTCTCACAGTTAGGCAGTGCGGTAAGTGTGCGTCATTTACTTCTCACTGGTTATTTCCTTTCAGACCTCGAAGCTAATCCTTTCATAAGCAGCTTTTTCATCTGCATAGCTGAGATTCTTATCTGCAATCCAGAAAGCTCCAGGGAGAGGGAAGGGTAAGAAAAACCATTTAAAGGGAAACCTCATCTTTCTCTCTGAAGTAATTATACCTCTTAAGAGTTTTCTATAAATAGCTCGATCAGAAGTTTGCCTATTTGAGTTCTGTTTTTCAAGGCACAAATGTGATATTCTCTTTATCTGACTTATTTATTTTCATTTTTTCAACCATTTGTTTTCTAAGGTTCAAACACATACTCATCTTTTAAGACTTTCTACTTTCTGACAGGTGGACAGAGAGAACAGTAAGAACACTATACCTAAAAGCAATTGGCTGTGGAATAGCTCATTGCAAATCCATGTTAGTGACTCCACAAAAGGAGAGCATAAATCTAACCTGATTTACAGTATTTTTCAATATCTTCTAATTAGATGCAATTAGGGAAAATTAGTTGCTGCGCAGGCTCCTAACTCACATTTCAAATAGTAAAAGGCAAACGTGAGGCATGAATCCCTGTGCACCTGTACTTATGCTCTTACTGTTGTACTCTTCACAGTATGGCTTTCAGTAGAAAATCAGAGGCAGACTAAATGTCCAACAATAATGAGGAATTTGGACACCACATAGCTGTAGATATGAAATCTAACATAAGGGGGCCGGCACCATGGCTCACTTGGTTAATCCTCCGCCTGCAGCGCCGGCTTACCACATGGGTGCCGGGTTCTGGTCCCAGTTGCTCCTCTTCCAGTCCAGCTCTCTGCTGTGGCCCGGGAAGGCAGTGGAGGATGGACCAAGTGCTTGGGTCTCTGCACCTGCATGGGAGACCAGGAGGAAGCACCTGGTTCCTGGCTTCAGATCGGCATAGCTCCAGCCGTGGTGGCCATTTGGGGGGTGAACCAATGGAAGGAAGACCTTTCTCTCTGTCTCTCTCTCTCTCACTGTCTATAACTCTACCTGTCAAATAAATTTTTAAAAAAGAAAAAGAAATCTAACATAAGGAAGAAAATAATAATACTTAGATATTTTAACGCTGTTGAAATTCTTCAGACATAAAATTCAGTCTCTGAAAATAAGCCCAAAATATACCTACAGTAAGAATGATTTTGTTTGAGAGTGACAGTATGTCACATATCATTAAAAAAAAAAATTGCTTGACAGTAGATGGCTCAGTCCTTGGCCCTTGTACCTGTGTGGGAAACCTGGAAGAAGTTCCTGGTTCCTGGCTTCAGATTGGCCCAGCTCCAGCCACTGTAGCTATCTGGGGAGTGAACCAGTGGGTAGAAGGTCTCTTTCTCTCTCTCTGCCTTTGCCTCTCTGTAACTTTGCCTTTCAAATAAATAAATAAATCTTTTAAAAAATTGAGAATTTTTCCTATTTATCCTTTCCAGTACATCAATATCCTACTAAGGGCATGCAAGGCAAGGTGTTCATTGAGCCCAGAGGTTAAAACCCCTGCATCCCATATCAAAGTAACTCTGGCTCATCTCTCCAGCGTCCATCCGATGCAGACCCTGGAAGGCAGACATGATGGGTCCAGTAGTTGGGTTCCTGCCACTCACATAGGAGGCCTGAATGGAGTTCTCTGGCTCCAGGAGTCAGCCCAGCCCAGCCCGGCGGCATTTGGCGGGGGCACTAGTGAATGGGGCCCTCTCTCTCTGTCTCTCTGTCTTGTCAGCCTTTCAAATTTGAAAGCATACGATGCCTTTCTAGTGACAAACACACACTTTGTAACTATTTTTATGATTACTACTGATTTCAGCATTTTGCACCTGTTGGCCAGGGCTGCTGAGAATTTGAAATAATGAAATGGTGCAGTCTGTGATGAGAAAACTGAGCATGCCCCCTAGTGGTCACCACGTTCGCGGTAGGCTGTGTATTTTCTGTGAGAGACAATTCATCTGTTTACCTTGATGGTGGGACAGAACCGGACATTAGCACAGGGGACTAGCCTGCCACCGCCTCAATGAGGATTTGAAATATTTGGGGTTTTCTGCTTGCACCTTTCTCTGGGGAGGAGATTTTAAAATCAGACTAATCCGTTTTATGCAGATATCTGACAATATTTCTAAACTGTACTAATTTATCTGTTTATTCTGCTGACACTTTTAATTTTAGGATTTTTTTTTCAGGTGAAATTTAACACAGGCTAAGTTCAGTGCTGGCAATGCAAAGGTTTTATTTCTGAAGCCAATCGGGATTTAAGGCTGACAATTGGTAAATACGATGATGAAAACAGTCTTTAAGTGACATGGAAACAGGCGATATATAAAAAGTATCTAAAGGTACATGCTTTATTGTTGAAAGCCATACTTTAAAGGCTGATAATGTTGTTGTTGTTATTATTATTATTGTGCAGAGAGGATGATTTGAACACAGGATACACACAGATATGCATTCCTGGCTGTAAAAAAATCATATTATAACAATGTTAATATCCCCAAATTTAAACCAAAGTATAATTTTTGACATTGAAAATTCATAGGAGGCAACGGTTATGTTGGTGGCCTTAATGTCTGCTGGAGATTTTAGATCAACTGTGTTACTCTGGCGGCAATGTTAACAGCTCTGAGCCTCAATGTTCTTTACATAATATTGATCACAACTATGGCATGCTTAGTTCAGAGTTATGAGATCTAAATAGTGCCAGGGACACCTGGCACAGAAGAGAAACTCAGTAAACAGGAGAACAGGTATTAATTTACATTAATTTCCATTCAGAATTCTAACAAAGCTAATTTTGCTTTCAAATACATAAAATAGAAAGACATTGAGGGGCCTGGGGAATTTAGGCCAATGGAGGAGATTAGCAAAGTCTAAGGACTCTTCTTGATTCGAAGACATTTGCCTATTGAACAGAAATGCTTGTACCAATATGTTTTTCCTACTTTTTAAAAACAAAAAAATAAATAAGTAAAACAGTGCAATGCATATATTTATATGTTGAAGGGAGAATTTGAAATGCTATTAAACCAAGCTGTTAACTGTAATTATTTCTGTGAAATAAAATTGGGTAGAAGAGAGATTTTCTTTGAATCTTTGGATGTTTAAGGATAGTAACTTTCTAATGAAATGCCATATGTGCTGAGTAAACAGAATATAGAGAGAAATCCGAGCACACACACACACACACACACTGCAGGAGCATCCTTTATGGCTTAAAACAAATTAGGGAACGGTAAAGGCAGAACACAAGAACAACAACAACAAAAAAAACACCACCACAGCTCAAATGAATGCACTCAAACATGACCCTATGGAAGCCCAAAGTGTGTTAACTCTGCCCATCCATGGCTACGTGGACCTCAGTGGTTAATCCTGTCCACTCTGCACCCCTAGTTGTTGCATCCTCCACCGCCTCTCCATCACTGCTACTGTTGCGCCACTTGAGTCAAAGAAAGGGGAACTACATTGCTTGGGACAGAACCATTACAGCAGTGCAATCTGTTTAAACCAGGAGCAGTTTTTTGAATTGGAAATTGCCTACCCATGGATACCCACGTATATCGCTGTGAGATTTATTCCCTGTGGATCAGAAGCTTCCCTGCAGGAATAGAAGCTCTAGAATATTGAGTCCACATTCCGTGGAGTGATGGCCTTCAGGAAGTGGGCAGATGATGTCGCCTCTAAGTCTTAGGCTTCATCATCAGCCACACGGACATACCTCCTGACCTCAGGAATGGATCTCTTCCAACATTGTGATGGCCTCCAAGCTGGGCTGCAGTTGCTTCAAGATGCCAAGCCTAATCCCATTATCCAAAGAAAATCATGTCACTCTTAGGATGCGATGAAGCACCTGCAAACCTGCCACTAATCCCTTCGTCACTATATTTTCCTTGCAGACCCCTTGATTTATCTGGAGTTTCTTTGTCTCTCATTGCTGTTCTATAGGAACTAACTGCACTTGTCCTGTCATTCAGTTAATTAACGTTACTGGCCCCTGAACTGATGACTGGATAAACAAATTATGGTACATATACATTATGGAATATTACTCAGCCATAAAAAAGGAATGAAATTATGTCTTTCACAACAAAATGGGTGAAACTTGAAACCATTATACTTAGTGAAATAAGCCAGACCCAAAAAGACAAATATCACATATTTTCCTTGATCTGTGATAGCTAATAAGTACCAAAAATGTTATGTGTATTAGCAACAATTGACATTTTGAGAATTGAAGATTGTTCACAGCCCTTATCTCTACTGTTGCGGAACAGTGGGTTTTTCTTATTTTTTTTTTTAATTCCTTACTTAGTGGAGGTTTCATCTTATGATTAGAAAATAAACCAAAAATATGTCATTATAAAAATTAAAAATAAGAATATGAAAAGAAGGAAGAGGGATGGTGGGAGAATGGGTGGGAAGGAAGGATCACTTGCTCCTGAATCTGTATATATGAAATGTGTTCGGCCGGCGCCACGGCTCACTTAAGTAATCCTCTGCCTGCGGCGCCGGCACCCCGGGTTCTAGTCCCGGTTGGGGCGCCAGATTCTGTCCCTGTTGCTCCTCTTCCAGTCCAGCTCTCTGCTGTGGCCCAGGAAGGCAGTGAAGGATGGCCCAGGTGCTTGGGCCCTGCACCCGCATGGGAGACAAGGAGGAAGCACCTGGCTCCTGGCTTCGGATAGCCACAGCGTGCCAGCCGTAGTGGCCAATTTGGGGGGTGAACCAACGGAAGGGAAGACCTTTCTCTCTCTGTCTCTCTCTCTCACTGTCTAACTCTGCCTGTCAAACAAAAAAAAAAAAAAAGAAAAAAGAAAGAAATGTGTTCACCTTATGTTAATTAAAAATTATTATCAATATTTTAAAAATCAATGTTATTGGGTACAAAATGCATAGCAGACCCTAAGCTAGGTACTACTGATCTAGAGTTCTTGGACTGGTGGGAGAATAATTGTCATTAATTGCAATTAATTTGCTATAATTGGCACTAAGAGATCATTTAGGAAAATCTGAATTTGCCTGCAGAGGCCCAAGTCAATACAGTGCCAATGACTATGACATTAAATTATCCAAGAATGAATTTTTAGAGAATTGAAGAAAGAGCTGAGAATATGATCTTTATAATAAATGGATTGTTCTCCTAGTGTGATACCCAATCAGGTAAACATTAAGTGCAGTTTCAAAAGAAAAACGTGCCGGTGCCGCAGCTCAGTAGGCTAATCCTCCACCCAGTGGCGCTGGCACACCAGGTTCTAGTCCCAGTCGGGGCGCCGGATTCTGTCCCGGTTGCCCCTCTTCCAGTCCAGCTCTCTTCTGTGGCCCGGGAGTGCAGTGGAGGATGGCCCAAGTGCTTGGGCCCTGCACCCCATGGGAGACCAGGAGAAGCACCTGGCTCCTGGCTTCAGATCAGCGCAGTGTGCCGGCCCCAGCACGCCAGCCGCGGCGGCCATTGGAGGGTGAACCAGCGGCGAAGGAAGACCTTTCTCTCTGTCTCTCTCTCTCACTGTCCTCTCTGCCTGTCCAAAAAAAAAAAAAAAAAAAAAGTAAAGGTAAAGGTAAAGGTAAAGCAACTATTGGACATATTCTCAATGGCTTTCATTAAAAATACAAACACCATAGTACTTTAACACTATTAAGGCACAAATCTTGAAACTGACAAAGATTCTTTGCTCGGCCAAAATTTAGCCAGGTTCCTGGTCCTTTTCTTAGCTCCCACTCCACATTTCCTTGTAAAATCCACACGAAACAAGAATTTTACTAAGTCCGTTTGGCAAGAGTGCCCCTCCCTTTCATATCTGATCACCCTTGTTATCTGTCTGCTGAGATTCCTTCTCTTCTACCAGGTAATGTCAAACCACGCTGGCCTGACCCCAACAAGAATCCTGTTGAGTCATGGTGGTCAGAATCCTCCTTGCTTCCGAGGTTTCCTGAGTCATCTGCATCCACCAACCACTCTGCTCAGTTTCCACTGGCCCCTGCCGTATTCAGTGTTGAACCCAGTCTCTCCCCTTCTCTGCAACTTGCCTTTGCTTTGGTCCCTGTACTGCACCTTGATAAGTGCCACTGAATCATAATAATGAATAACATGAATAATTACTAAAATCTCTACTACCATGTATTTTTAAATATTAGATTACAATCTCTCTCTCTCTTTTGGAAAGTCTAAAATTCTATAGTGAATGCATAAAACACAAAAACAGAGGTCTCAAAGAATAAGAGAAATAAGTGTATCTTTAAATGTTATTTAAGGTTATTTCAGAGACAGTCATGGAAAATGACTGAAGGAAGAAGAGGAAGAATAATACGTTCTATAGCTCCATCTGCTGCTCTGTCTTATTATTGCAATCTTAGAAACTAAATGTTTCATGTAAAATTTAATAGCCATATAGTCACCTAAAGTGATACAAATATTCTCAAAAACATGCAAAGCTTAAATGTAGATTTATAAAGGAATTTTTAATCGTATAAAAGGTCACTCAAATGACAGTTTGGAACAGCAGTTAAAAAGCTGCTTAAGAAGCCTATACTGCATAGTGCTTGGTACAAGTCCCAGCTCTGCTTCCAAGTCCAGTTGCCTGCTAATGTTACCCTGGGAAGCAGCAGGTGATGCCTCAGGGAATTTGATCCCTGCTCCCCATGTGAGATACAGAGTTCCAGGCTCCTGACTTCAGCCTGCCCCAATCCCTGAGGTTGTGAGCATTTGGGGATGGAAAATCCATCTCTATATGTCACTCTCTCTGTCACCCTGTCTTTCAAATAAAATGAAAATTTTTAAAGTTTTTAGAAAGGAAAATCAAGGAAGTTAGCACTCTATTTCTCAGAGCATTCTCAAATATAAAATCATTTTCATATGTAACAATGTTTTAAAATGAATCAACTGTATATTTTATTTATAACAATTCTTGCATAGTTAATATATTATATATGTATGTTTGTAAAAATCTATATATTTTATTAATATATATGATGCACATTTTTTCCTAAGTCAATATATAATTTACTCTTTTTTCATTGCATTTTATGCCTTGTTCTCTAAATGAGAGAATAGCTTAAAGAATGAAAAAATCTGGGGCCAGCGCCATGGCATAGTGGGTAAAGCCGCCACCTGCAGTGCTGACATCCCATATGGGCACCAGTTCAAGTCCCGGCTGCTCCACTGCCAATCCAGCTCTCTGCTGTAGCCTGGAAAAGCAGTGAAGATGGCCCAAGTCCTTGGGCCCCTGCACCCACACGGAGACCCCGAAGAAGCTCCTGGCTCCTGGCTTCAGATCAGCGCAGCTCCAGCTGTTGTGGCCAGTTGGGGAGTGAACCAGTGGATGGAAGACTTCTCTCTCTCCCTCTCTCTCTCTCTCTCTCTCTCTGCCTCTCCTTCTCTCTCTGTGCAACACAGACTTTCAAATAAATACATAAATCTTTTAAAAAACGAAGAAATCTAGTATTAAATGCTGTGTACCTTCTTTTGAGAACTCACAGTAAAATAGCCTCAGAGACAAAAAATAGGTGACAATATACTATGCAAAGCAAAAATGGGTATGCATGATTTCAACCAGTAATTTAGAGCAGCTGAAGCATGGTGTCTGTTCTAAGACATGGAGAAAAACAGTAGACAAGCAGTGAGTGACAATGTACTTCTGAAGGGTCCCAAAGAACTAGCCAAGAATTTGGCTCACTAACTGAAGATTTATTCATTTCTTTATTTGAAAGGTAGGCTGACGGAGACGGACAGACAGAGAAAGATCTTCCATCTGCTGGTTCACTACCCAGATGGCCACAATATCTGGGTAGGAACTCAATCCATGTCTTTCATGTGTGTGGCAAGAATCCAAGCACTTGGGCCAACTTCTGCTGACTTTCCAGACACATTGGCAGGAAGCTGGATGGGAAGAAGAGGCAGGAAATAGAACTGGTTAACCTACAGAGTTAGTTCATTGTTATGTAAAAAAAAAACACGTATTCATCAAAGTTTTCCATGGGATGTGCAATATCATTGGGAGTGGTTTTCTGGAAGCTATGTGTCCAATTTGTAGGCTACTGATGATCCGAAAAGACAAAATTATGAAATCTAACAGGAGCAGGGTGGTAAGGGTCAAGAAAATGATAGCAGCACTAGATATGGTGAATTTAAGATCACTTTGCCTTTTATTTAATTATTGCTATTTTTTTCTGTGACTCTTGGGAAAGTATGCAGCACTCCCAAGCTCTGTGTCATGGATTCTTTACCCTTTGCACATGTTCTTTGGCTTTTCAGAGGCTCAGCATCTTCTCCACAGGTTTCCCTCCCTGCCATGACCCTGTGTTTTCCTCCTCCTAACAGGATCTATTCCCATATGCTCGCTGTGGTTGCCCCATCTCTGAATGCTTGGCTGCCATAGATGCTCTCTGCACCTCTCACTGTCATCCCGCAGGAATCGCCTGCTGTTGGTTTCTCCTTCACCTATGCCAATCACCTTTTCTCTCTCCTGTGCTCTCCCTGACACGTTTTGTCCATACCTGGCTATTTCTGAACACAGAGCTAAGCCAGCTCATATTTCCCACATCATGTATATCTGATGTTTTTAAAATAAGAAGCACAATGGTCATATGAAAATTTGAAAATGAATATTCAATTGCACATTTTTTAAATTTCCTTTTTTCTTTTCCAGTGAGGCTGTTGATATAAAAGCTGTACTTCCTTGCAAACATTTTACAATGAAAAGAAACTTTTCTTGGCATACATATTTGACTCTGGGCTTTCCTTTAAACTCCATAGACTGATTAGGTCTTTTCATGGCTAAATCCTTATTATCTTAAACTTTTCTAAAATCGCAAACCAAACACAGACTGTCTCTCTTTGAAGGTGCTCATGCCTTCAGGGCAGACCCTGTATTTTCCTTCCATATTCACTTCAGCTTTTTAAAACATTTATCTGTTCTCATATCCTCTACTTCTTCACTTTCCACTTCTGCTTGGGTTCTCAGACTCAAAAATAAGCTCTTTGGCAAATTCCCAGCAGCTTTCTCAGCCAAAGGCCATAGACGCCAGGCAGCCCCTTCCCTTCCGGGTCCCCTTGCTTCTTTTGGAATAACTGACATCTCATTCCTTCAAACTCTTGAATCTCTTCATTTCTCTGGCCTTTCTCATTCTTGAGCCCCAGCTGAAGCTTGAGACCCACGTGTATGACCTGCTTCTCGCATTTAATAGCTGTGTAGCCTTAGACTAGTAGATTGTCCAGCCACTGAGTCTTCACTTTTCTTATCAGAAAAATGGAGACAAATATGTCTTCCTCTCATGGTTATTGAGAACAGTAAGTGGAATGTCTGTCATGAAGTACCTAGAAACTTGCCCAATTAAAGAGATTCTTTTTTTTTTAGAAGCTGTACTTATTTATTTATTTTTGTTTTATTTATTTATTTTTTTTTGACAGGCAGAGTGGACAGTGAGAGAGAGAAACAGAGAGAAAGGTCTTCCTTTTGCTGCTGGTTCACCCTCAAATGGCCTCCATGGCTGGCGCACTGAGGCCAGTGCACCGCGCTGATCCGATGGCAGGAGCCAGGTACTTATCCTGGTCTCCCATGGGGTGCAGGGCCCAAGCACTTGGGCCATCCTCCACTGCACTCCCTGGCCACAGCAGAGAGCTGGCCTGGAAGAGGGGCAACCGGGACAGAATCCAGCGCCCCGACCGGGACTAGAACCTGGTGTGCCGGCGCTGCAAGGCGGAGGATTAGCCTAGTGAGCCGCAGCACAGGCTTATTTATTTATTGAAAGGCAGTGCAAATGGCCACAATAGAAGAGCTGTGCCAGACCGAAGCCAGGAGCCAGAAGCTTCTCCCAGGCCTCCCACGTGCGTACAGAGGCCCAAGCACTGGGGCCATCTTCCACTGCTTTCCCAGGCCATAGCAGGGAGCTGGATTGGAAGTGGAACAGCCAGGACTTGAACAGGTGCCCATATGGGATGCTGGCACCTACACCAAAACGCTTGCCCCATTGTTGTTTTTCTTCTGCTTACATCCAATTTACAGGAAAATTAAGCAAAGCATGCCACATTAAATGTAAGTTTGAAAAATGAACCAGCTATAACTTGCATATCTTACAAATTTCAACCAAGTATAATAAATGTAAAAAATTTTTGTCTTGAAGAATGTATTTATTATTACCTGAATGGTTTTGAATTGTATTCAGCCATATTTTTCTAACCAATTTTAGTATTGACAGAATCTTGGAATTGGAGAAATGTGTAAAGAAACTAAATTTGAAGGTGTGCTTTTGCCCAGCAGTTAAGATGCCAGTTAGGATGCCCATGTCTACACTACAGTTCCAGCTCTGGCTCCTGGCTCTAGCTTCCTGCTAATGCAGACCTTAGGAGGCAGCAGAAACAGGCCAAGTAATTGAGTTCCTGCCACCCACATGAAAGACCTGGATTGAGTTCCTAGCTCCCATCTTCAGCCTTCTGGCCGTTGTGAGAATTTGGAGGGTAAACCAGAGGGTGTGAGAACTCCCTAAAATAAAGTGTTTTTTTAAGTTTATTTATTTGTCTTTTTATTTGAAAGGTACAGCAGAAAGATTTTCCATCTACTGCTTCCTTCCCAAATGCTTACAACAGCCAGGTTTGGGCCAGGCCAAAGCCAGCAACCAGGAACTCCATCTGGGTTTCCCAAGTGGGTGGCCATGGCCCAAGCACTTGGGCAGTCATCTGCTCCCTTCCCAGGGGAGCATGAACAGGGAGCTGGATCAGAAGCACAGAAGCAGGGACTTGATCAAGCACCCTGATATGGGATACTGGCACTGAAAGTGGTAGCTTAACCCACTGTGCCACAATGCCATCCCAAAGAAAGAACTTTTTAAAAAATTTTACTTAGGTTATACGTTTCATATATGTCATATATACTAATTTAGGTACACGATGACCCTTCCCATCCTACCCTCCCTCCTACTCATGCTCCAATCCTTCTTCCTCCTCCATCTCCTATTCTCACTCTTAATTTTTACATAGTTCTACTTTCAGTTCACTTACTGATCATAAAGTTAACCCTACACTAAGTTAAAGTGTTCAAAAAATAGTATAAAGGAAAAAAAAAGAAATCAGTGTTCCTCACCAGAAAAGACTAGTGCTCTAAACAATCATTGAATCTCAAAATGTCCATTAATCCAGGGAAAACATATGATATCTGTCTTTTTAGGACCGGCTTATTTTTCTAAATATAATGGTTTCCAGTTGCATCAATTTTGTTGCAAAAGACAGGATTTTATTTTTCACAGCTGAATAGTATTCCATAATGTATATTTATCATAATTTCTTTATCCAGTCAACAGCTGATGGACATCTGGGTTGATTCCATATCTTAGCTATTGTGAATTGAGCTGCAATGAACATGGGGATACAGGTAACTCTTTCAGATTGGTGATTTCTTTTGGTTTGGGTAAATTCCCAGGAGTGGAATGGCTGGATCATATAGTAGATGTATATTCAGATTTCTGAGGTATCTCTATACTGTCTTTCACAGTGGCCACACCAGTTTACATTCCCACCAACAATGGATTAGGGTTTTTTTTTTCCTCACATCCTTGCCAGCATTTGTTACTTGTTGATTTCTGTATGAGAAACATTCTGACGGGGGTGAGGTGAAACCTCATTATGGTTTTGATTTGCATTACCCTGATGGCTAGTGATCCTGAGCATTTTCTCAAGTGTCTTCTGGACATTTGAATTTCCTCCCTTGAAAAATGCTTGTTCAAGTCATTTGCCCATTTCTTAATGGGATCATTTGTTTTGTTGTTGATGAATTTCTTAAGCTTCAGAATCTGTAAATAAAAAACTTTTTAAAACCACATCTTTTTAAAAAAGAAACCAAATATAACTAAGAGCTCAATCATTTTTAAGTTGAACTTATGCATGCTTTGCAAAATAGTCTGCATATTCACATCTATCTGAACCCTGTGTTGGAGTTTTCTTTGTTCCATCAAAATGAGGATGTGATTCTGCCTACAGCTCTGAAGCTACGATATTCAGTTTTCTATTAGCTTCATTGCTTTGATACAACACTTCCCATGATCTAATCTCAAACAGTCCTCTGTGGTTACTACAATGGCCTGGCTTACTAAAATAGGCAGCTGCAACTGGCCATCGCGCACCCAAAGTCCACCTCCTCTTTATGGCCTTACTTGCTGGGACCACACTGTCTATTCTTACAGGAAAGACATTCTCATTCTGTGGTTGCAGCTGTCCTGGTTAAAGCTCTTGTATAAAGCACTGTGTAAAGAAGAGGAAGAATCTAATTTTAAGTGTAAATTGAAGTGTGCTGTCTTTTGCAAACATATCATTATATTACATCCTAATAAAATCACGCAACAGTTTAATGCAGTGAAGGACTCTTCAATGCAGCATGCGAAATCATCTCACAAAAGAGGGTGTAGCTCTGCCTCTTCTCTGCCACTCCAGTGAATTCCAGTCTTGTTGACCTCCCCAGGTTTCAACTCGTCTTGTCTATTTAACTCAGACAGATCACCTGACACTGTTTGGGTTCTACTTCTGTCTTTGGACTGAAATTCCAGACAGTGGTGTTCCATGGCCATTGCAGAGCTGACCACGTTTGTTTCTCTTCCTTCAGGCATCGCTATCCTGTGGCAGGCAACCATTGTATCTCATATTTTTTCTCATTCATTCAGGGTTTTTATTTATTCAAAAAAAGTGTATATATATAAACTTATATATAGTTATATATAAAATATATATTATTATATATACTATTATATATATTATAGTTATATATAGATATAATTATAAAATCAGGCCATAGGGAATTGCAAATGACATCTTTCAGTTATGATCATGAGGTTAATAAGTGAGAATTACAAACACAGGACAGAGTGTAAATATTAAAACTCCTAGCCATGTAGGAGCAATATAAAGAAGAAAAAAGAGAAAAATAGAGGTGTTGTAATCTGATTGGTTCCCTTATTTTACTGCAGGGGTTAAATATCAATTAAGCAATGGGGTTACATTCAGATAAACCCATCAAAAGCAGAGCATATGGAAAGATGAAAGTGCATTTAAAACTCCTCGCTTACCAAACATCATAGCACAGTGAGGCAACACACTGTGGAGTGTCAAGTGTTATGCTGGAGATTACATGACTGCCTGGGAACTGAAGCCACTGCTCCTGCCCAACCCTACCCAAGAGACTATCACACATCACATAGTCCCAGCCCAGGGAAAAAAATCAACATTTAAAGTATGCCCCCTCTGTGGGGAGCAACTGGGAGCAACTCGGACTAGACTAAGTTACTGGAATTAAGACTTATTTTATGCATCTGCTCTCCCACAATATGGCGCTGGGAGAGGAGGAAACAGCTTCTACACAGCTGCCTCCAGTTCAACCAATAAACAGCAGGACCTGCTCCTGATTGGAGGAGAGCAGCGTACTCAGCATGTGGGTAGCAGAGTTGGGATTGGTGGAAGAGGACTATAAAGGAGGAGAGAGACAGCATGCACCAGGAACATCTATCTGAAGGAACACCTGTGCAGCCCCCGAGAGAGCCAGCCGGCGGTGTGCCGCTCCCCCGCGGAAGTGGGGAAAGTGGCAGGGGGAACCGCCCTTCCACGGAGGTGGAAGGGACGGAAGCCAACCCGGGAAGAACCAGCAGCAAACCCGGGGAGGGCCGAGCAGACGAAAGAACAGCGCAGGGTCCTGTGTCGTTCCTCCATGAAGAGGGGGAGCGACATAATGGTGCCGTGACTCGGATATGAAGCCTAGGCAGGGTTTAGTGTCGTTCCTCCATGAAGAGGGGGAGTGACACCCCTCTTTTTTAAAAAAATTCTTTATTGATTTTTACTTATTTGGAAGGCAGAGAGACAGAGATCTTAAAGCAGCTGTTTCAGACTTCAAATGCTAGTCGACTAAACATGGCTGAAGCCAGGAGCTGGAACAGAATCTGAATCTCTCTTGTGGGTGGCAGGAATTCAAGTGTTGGTTCATCACCTTCAGGATGTGCATTATTAGCAAGAAGCTGGAATTGGGAGCAGAGCTGGGACTTCAACCTAGACACTCCAACATGGGATGTGATCATCCCAAACAGTGTACTAACCATTATGCCAAAAAAGAAAAAAGATGATTTCTACCAAAAAAGAAAAAAGATGATTTCTACTAATGCATACCAGTTATCCATCATTGTAAATTCAAAAAATCCTAGACCAAAGCATTCTAAGTCTAGTACGATCTGTTACAATTTGTAGACATTGCAGCAGTTGAGATGAAGGGAGAGTAGAAGTATTAGTCCCATCATCGCTCACAGTAGAGATTCAATCAACATTGTATTTTAAAAGTGAAAAATAAGTGCATTTTAGCCTCAAGCTATAAAAGTAATTACTAAGATGAATATGCAAACCTGTCAATTATCAAAATACACACACATAAGCATTATACAGTACAAAATCTAGGGGGAAATCAGTAAGAATGGAAAGTATTGCATAAAATATGATTCTAAGACTTGAAGTCCTTAACACAAGCAAACTTAGAGATAAAATAAAAGATTTCTTGGCAATTTATGCTTCTGGAATATTTAAAGCATCAGTGTTTCATTATGGAGTTGTGGGTTAACAACCCCCTGGTTACTCATCCTCTGAAGAGGGCTTAGTAGTAGAGATGGGTTATGGTCCCTTGTCTGCCAGTTAACTAAGTCTGATCACACCCAGGCTGCTTCCAGTGTTCAGGAAGCTCTCCAGTGAGTAGACACCAAATTTATGTCTAATTTTTTTAGGAATTCTTAATGATTCACAGAGCTTTTATGCAGATCAGCTAGCTACACATAAATCAGTAGAACATCAGACTTGCATATACATAGGTGACAAACTCATCTGTAGAGAAAAACATCTTACTTGTACTGGAATCATTCCATACCACATGCATGTAGTACTTTTATTGAAAACTGAATCATCCATTTGAAATTCTTGTGAATGTTGGGCCATACCTTTTGCACTGTTCATGAGTTGAAAAAGTTAACCCCTAATGCATCCCTAAAGCGGTATGTTTTAGGTCATGGGGGCTTTGCTCTCACAAATGGATTAATGCCATCACACAGAGGAATCCTGGGGAGGGATTCTTGTCTCCTGCCCTTCCACTGTGTGAAGACCAAGTTCCCCTCTTGCCCTTCTGCCTTCCCTCATGTGCACTTGCAGCAAGAAGCTCCCATCAGGTGCTGGTGCCACGACCTAGGACTTTCCCAGCCTCCACAACTGGGAGAGAATAAATTTGTGCTGTTCACAAGTTACCAAGTCTGTGTTACTCTACTACAGTTGCACAAAATACACCAAGACACTTTGAAAGCAACTTTTAAATGAACAATTTATTTTACAAAATCTTGATATTTCAGAAAAGTTGTCAATGCTAAGAGTTCCCAAAATTTCCATATTCTGTCTACCCTGTTTTTAACACCTCAGTGTTAGTATGACACATCAGTCACAACAAATGAACCAGGATTGATAAAGCATCCTAAGTGAAAGCTCACACTGTGTTTAGATTTCTTTTGTTTCTCCCTGATACCCTTTCTCTGTTCCAGCATTCCACCCAGGATGTGGTAAGCAGTTTGGCTTTCTTGCGGGCTGGCACTGTTGGAGAACAGGTTAAGCCACTGCCTCTGACACATCCACATCTCATATGAGCCTCAGTCAATTCATGTCTCAGCTGCTCCACTTCCGATCCAGCTCCCTGCTAATGTCCTGGGAAAAGCAGCAGAAGATGGCCCACATGTATGAGTCCCTGCCACTCATGTGGGAGCCCTGGAGAAGCTATTGGCTCCAGGCTTCACCCTGGCCTATCCATGGTAGCTCGAGGCCATTTAGTGAGTGAACCAGCAGATGGAAGATCGATCGCTCTCTCTCTTTCTCCCCCTGTCTCTGTCTCTCTCTCCCTCTTTGTAACTCTGCCTTTCAAATAAATAAATATTTAAAAATAATTGTTAACTTAGTTGTCACGTCTTTGGCAGCATATTTAAACTGTTACTTTTCAATTGTTTCATTTAAAACTTCCATAGCCTTGGCAACTCATGACTAGAGCCTAGGGAGATTACTGATGCCATAAACAAGAGTGTCAAATTGTTAAGTCAACAACAGGAGTCCTCATGTAGGATCTCTGTCCTTAATGTGTTGTCCAATGTGAATTAATGCTATAACTAGTACTGAAACAGTATTTTACACTTTATGTTCTGTGTGGGTGCAAACTGATGAAATCTTCACTTAATATATACTAAATCGATCTTCTGTATATAAAGATAATTGAAAATGAATCTTGATGTGAATGGAATGGGAGAGGGAGCGGGAGATGGGAGGGGTGCGGGTGGGAGGGAAGTTATGGGGGGGAAAGCCATTGTAATCCATAAACTGTACTTTGGAAATTTAAATTTACTAAATAAAAGTTTTTAAAAAAACTGAATTGAATAACAATCTAATATTCTTTTTTTAATTATGTTTAAATTATATTTTTATTTTAAATTATGAACTCACATTATTTTAAAATTACCTTTAAAGCATAGTTTTACTATTTATATACTACATCATGGCATCACTTAATTAAATATATAAAATAAAATATATACATACATTATATTTGCACTTGATTTTGTTGTTTGGAAACAGACTAACAAAAGCAGTATTTTTCAACTGCAATACCTTCTACGAATTTTGAGGCTGAAACGGGCTTGGCATTCGCTAATGAATCACGAGGACGATTCACGTTATTTTCTTCTCTCTGTTGTGAGTCCCCAGCTTCCAGGAACTCTTGCCCAGTGTGCCAAGAGCACCTGTAAAGGGTTTGGCCTGTCCTTTCCGGAGCCACGCGTTACGCGCCAAAGGGGCCAGCGCTGCTTTTCCAGCAGGTTTCTGCCGCGTTAAGAAGGTGGCCTCTGGCTCCTGAGGCGGGAACTACGCGGAGACCTATTCATTCTTCCCTGGGGATTCAGACCTGCCAAAAGCCCGCATAGACCATTTCCACCAGTGCACGGGCGCCACCTGCCGGCAGCACGGGCCTTCCTTCCCAAAGGCATGGTGTTCTGTGCTGGCAAGTGAGCACCTGCCATCTGAAAGACAGCGCTGAGCTTCCAGAACTGTCAGGCAGCCCCTACTTCCGGACAGGCAAAGTCAGAGCCATGGCCGACGAGGAAAGGGCCCAGCAGGCCTTGCTGATCCAGCTGGCCTCACCCTCGTGTGATCTCTCACTTGACCCGCGGTGGTAGCAGCAACCCTTAAGCGGGAAACTGATTCCCTATCGACTCAACTGAGATAAAATTTGGTGGTGGGCTGGGCAGGTGTGTGGTTCAAGTGTTGACACCCACATCCCACACAGGACTATCTGGGTTTGACGGCTGGCTCCAGCTCCTGACTCAGCTTCCTGACAATGTAGACCTGGGAAGCAGTAGTGATGGCTCAGGAAGTTGAGGTCCTGCTGCCCATGTGGGAGACCTGGATTGCATTTCTGTTTCCCGGCTTCAGTTCCTGGACCATGCAGACACTTGGGGAGCAAATTAGCAAATGAGCTCTCTCTTCCTCCTAAAGTAGAAAAATTTTAAAACTTTTTTAAGTTGATGGTGTTCCACTGAACAGCAGCAGTCTGGCCCCAGGGGACACAGCTGCAGTAAATGTCATTGAGCACAATGGACTAGAATGAAAGCTGTGACCCTTGCCTTAGACAGTCCTCTTAAGGATCAGATGTGTCGGATGGTCACTGACTTCATCCTGTTGCCAATAGCATACCCCTCTGCTCTGCCACTTGGAAATAATAGGCAGCTAACTGGTAAACTGAGGCAATACACCCCAGCTGCCTGTCAGACAATTTGAGTCAGTTGTGTAAATCCCAGAGGGACAACATGGTCCCGGAGGAGACCAACTGAATCCCAGCTCCTTGTAAAACTTGTGCTGTCCAGATTACCACCCCTAAAAACAGATCTTGCATAGCTATGCATCTGTTACAGTCTGTGATTCTTGAAATACAGACTGTTTGCTGCTAATTGCTAATGCAAAGCCTACTACTGCTTATCAGACTTACGACCCTGGTTAAAAGCTGGCCGATTTGTCCACCATGATGACAAAGGGTGTTGATTCTGCCTGCTTGTGATGGATGGACCCCACTGGACTTCTGACCCCTCCCAGGGCTATCAGTGGTTCCTCACTCACTGCTGTTGGCACATTATCAAGTTACTGTGCTGCTCTCCCAGTCCACCCAGCCAAATCCAGCTGCACTCTGGTGGTCCTTGAAACTAATATATGTCATGGTTTCAGATTTCTGGGCTATTTGCAGTCAGAAAATAGTGTGCTTTTTAACCACAAAAGTTACTTAACAATGAGCCAGCAGTTAAGGCTTTAATGGACATTTTGCATCCTGTGCCTTTGTCAAAATTCAACTCACAAACTTCTGACTCTACCTGTCTCTTCTCCTCACACTCAGTAAGGCAGTTTGGGTGTGAAATGTTGTCATCCCCTAAAAGGGATGAATTCTTGACCGTTGCTGATTGATGATTACAGCAAATGGGGTGCACAATGAACGGGTTAGCTTTACAAATCGGGATGCCGTGACTGTGTTTGGGCTTGATGCCTTCTTCCTGTCCTTGTCAACTAGCATTTAGGATTACTACATGCTTTGGATGGTAGCTGGCCCAAAAAGAGGACTTGGAAACCCCAAGATAATTCTAGTTGAACCACAGATTATGGAACATGGTAAAGATGGTGGTCACTCAGCTAGTGGCCTGGTGATTGAGTCCCCTTCCAGGGATCAAGACCAAAATAAAAAATATAGTGAACCTCTATAAATATGCTGAAAATAATACCTTGTCCTGCATAGGCCTGAGCCTTCCCAATGGAGCTGTGCTTGTGAACAGGGATGACTAGAGAAAACGTGAAGCTATCAGGGGCCACTGTTATGGGTTAAGCTGCCGCCAGCAATGCCAGCATCCCAAATGAGTGCTCATTTGAGTCACAACTGCTCCACTTCTCATCAATCTCCCTGCTAATGTGCCTGGGGAGGCGGTGGAAGGTGACCCAGGCATTTGGGCCCCTGCTGCAGACATGGGAGACCCGGATGAAGTTCCAGGCTCCCTTTTTTGATCCAGCCCCAGATGTTGCTGCAGCCATTTGGGGAATGAACGAGTGGGAGAAAGATCTATTTTTGTGTCTCTCCACCTCTCTGTAACTCTGCCTTTCAAATAAATAAATAAGCCTTTTAAAATGTGAAACTATCACTATTGGAATGGGACAGCTGATTTTCTTTTTTTACCAGTGGGCAGAAAGCAACAACTCGAAAACATGGGTAGGGAGTGCCTCAGATCCTAGGAAATTTAGGGACAAGAGGAATCATGAAGGATCCCCTTTTATCATTGACACAGCACCATACCATGGTGAAAGAATCACGCTATATGCCTTCATCAGGTGGTGGCTGCCCTTGACCCCTTGGCCAGGTGACACCTTGCTGTGTTTTTCAAGGCCATCTGCTCACAATAAAAACAGAAAGGCTTACACAGACATGTTGGTCCTGGGATATTCTTCTGTTCTCAGTGTTTTCAATGACAGCACAAGAACGTGGCCCCTCCTTGTGCCTACACAAACTCATGAACCCTCCCAAACATGTTCCAATCAGAATGATCCCAGTCTTTTCCTGAGGCCCAGGCAGCCTTGGATAACAGCACGTGTGACAGTCAAGACTGGAGCTACTCTACGATGTGCCCCTTGGCTTCCCCAAACCAATGTCCTACTATCAAAGTTCAGCAATAAATCCTGAACTGGAAGCAGCTGTGCCCCACAAGGCAACATTTGTACATAACGGACACTGGCAATGGAGCTGTCCCCCTGGGCTTCGCTTTTTATTCCCTCCATGGCCTGCTGTGATGACTGGAAGTGACAGCACAGATCTGCAGGTCGGTGGCATCCCTTGCATAGCTCTCCTTGTACTGAGACATCATTCCCTATCTCCTCACAGCATGAAGCTTTCTGTTTCATACACACAGAGCCAAGTCTCACAGGAAAGGTTTCTTATTTTAAATTTCAAAAATCTAATTGGAAAAATCATCCTTTACCATTTCCTTTTTTATTCTTCCATGATATTCACACTCCTGGGAAATTAAGTAAACCTTTCAAGAAGTGAAGTCACCACTGATTCCTTGATGGAGAACTGCTGAGAAAATGCCCATGGGTTCTTCTGTTCTTTTTTGGACATGCATTTCCTGTCTTTTGGCTTCATGGTTGATCAAAATCTCAGAGAAGACCCCTCCTTCAGAGCCACCAAGACTTGGTTTAGTCACTTCTATCTTTGGGACACAATACAGAAAATGAATAGAGGAGGGGCTGATGTTGGCACACTGGGTTAAGCCGCCACTTGGGACACTGGCATCTCATATCAAAGCACTGATTTGAATCCTGGCTGCTCTACTTCTGATCCAGCTCCCTGCTCTTGCTCCTGGGGAGGCAGCAGAGGATGGCCCAAGTACTTGGGCCCCTGCCACCAACGTGGGAGACCAGGATGGCTCCTTGGCTTCCGTCTGGCACAACTCTAGCTATTGTGGCCATTTGTGGAGTGAACCAGCAAATGAAGATCTCTCTCTTTCTCTCTTTCCCTGTACATTTTTGTCTCTCCCTCTCTGTGTCACTCTGCCTTTCAAATAAATAATTTAAAAAAAATGAATAGAGGACAAAACAGGGAACCAGGATTTAAGTGGAGGGGATAACCATGCAGGTCTCAGTCACCAAAAACACGGGTCTCAGGATGCTGATCCTTGGGTCAGCAGTAGAAACAAGTTTAGTGTGCATT
Source organism: Oryctolagus cuniculus (assembly GCF_964237555.1). Lineage (NCBI taxonomy): Eukaryota > Metazoa > Chordata > Mammalia > Lagomorpha > Leporidae > Oryctolagus > Oryctolagus cuniculus. The sequence goes on from NC_091434.1 coordinate 146,263,477, forward strand.
GTGATCAAATTCACAATGAAGACACAATTTTGAGAAGCCTGGTTTACAACTTTACAAATAAAGAAGCAATTACAGGATATTAAAAAAAGATTTATTTATTGATTTGAATGTCAGAGTTACACAGAGAGAGAAAAGGCACAAAAAGAGAGAGGTCTTCCATCTTCTGGTTCACTCCTCAAGAGGCTACAACGGCAGGAGCCAGGAGCTTCCTTCAGGTCTCCCACACGGGTGCAGGGGCTCAAGGACTTGGACCATCCTCTACTGCTTTCCTGGGCCATAACAGAAAGCTGGAAGTGGAGCAGCCGGAACATGAACTGGCGCCCATGTGGGATGCCAGCACTGCAGGCAGTGGCTTTATCAGCTAAGCCACAGCATGGGCCACAGGATACTTTTTAAAATCTAACCGAGGAAACAAACTATGATGTAAAATGGGAGGTGCTTCTTAAACAAATCAGGAACCACAAGCTGTAACATAAAATAAGCGTTTGGTGGATTTGATCACATAAAAAGAAAATGTTATGTTTTAGGATTCTTTCTTTTTTTTTTTTTTTAAGGGTCTTCTTTATTTGAAAGACAGAGATACAGAAAAAGACAGAGAAGGATAGAGAGAAATACAGAGTATTCAGCTCCACTGGCTCACTCCCCAGAGACCTGTAACAGCCAAGGCTGGGCCAGGATGAAGCCAGGAACCAAGAATTCAATCTGAGTCTCCCAAATGGGTGGCAGGGATCCAACCACTTGAGCCATCAACACTGCTTTGGGCTGGCCCAGTCACAGTTGTGAGCATTTGGGAAGTGACTCAGTGGATAGATCACTCTCTTTCTGTCTCTCCGCCTTACAAATAAAAGTAAATAAATTACATTTTTAAAGCCTTTGTGTTCTATTTGCTCTACAAAACTTTCATAGACAGAATATAGTGGGAAAAAGAAAGACTGAAGATATTTTCATGTTTTATGCTGTATGTGGCCCTCAGGTAAATGTAAGTTTGCCTGGGTACCTGAAGAAACCAGTGATTTTTTTTTTTTTCTATTTCACAAATAGAGTTAGACAGTGAGAGAGAGAGAGAGAAAGGTCTTCCTTCCGTTGGTTCACCCCCCAAATGGCCGCCACGGCCGACACTGTGCTGATCTGAAGCCAGGAGCCAGGAGTTTTCTCCTGGTCTCCTATGCGGGTACAGGAGCCCAAGCACTTGGGCCATCCTCCATGGCGCTCCCAGGCCACAGCAGAGAGCTGTACTGGAAGAGGAGCAATCGGTACTAGAACCCGGTGCCCATATGGGATGCCGGCGCCACAGGCGGAGGATTAACCAAGTGAGCCACAGCGCTGGCCCCAAAACCAGTGATTTTTGTTTAAGCACTATCTTTCATGCATGTGAGCACTAGAGTGGCTGAAATGTAGGCACTGCTTACCTTGATAAATTCATTACACAATGGAAGGTTGAAACATAAAGGTTACAAAATTATTCATAAATAAGCCTTTACTGTGGTGAGAAACATAAGTGCATGGAATCCAGTGTGTTGCTGTAACATTTTGCATAGATGACATTCTGAGTCCTGGGAAGTAAAAGTCAAGGAGAAGAAGATACCTTGAGGCCCAGGAGAGGGTTCTCCAGCTGAATAATTCCAGGGTAAGAGTGTAAGAAACATTATTTCCCCCCATTTGAGGATGGGTAATATGAACGGGTTGATTTCACAAATTGAAATAAAGAGCTAGCAGCACAGGAAACTAATTCTTGAAAAGAACTCATTTTCAAAGTAGCAGGATATAAAATCAATGCACAAAAATCAACAGCCTTTGTATACACAAGTAATGCCATGACTGAGAAAGAACTGCTAAGATCAATCCCATTCACAATAGCTACAAAAACAATCAAATACCTTGGAATAAACTTAACCAGGACGTCAAAGATCTATATGATGAGAATTACAAAATCTTAAAAAAAGAAATAGAAGAAGATACCAAAAAAAGGAAAAATCTTCCACGATCATGGATTGGAAGAATCTATATCATAAAAATGTCTGTTCTCCCAAAAGCAATTTATGAATTCAATGCAATACCAATCAAAAATACCAAAGACATTCTTCTCATATCTGGAAAAAATGATGCTGAAATTTATATGGAGACACAGGAGACCTCGAATAGCTAAAGCAATCTTGTACAACAAAAACAAAGCCAGAGGCATCACAATACCAGATTTCAGGACATACTACAGGGCAGTTATAATCAAAACAGCATGGTACTGGTACAGAAACAGATGGATAGACCAATGGAACAGAATAGAAACACAAGAAATCAACCCAAACATCTACAACCAACTCATATTTGATTAAGGATCTAAAACCAATTCCTGGAGCAAGGACAGTCTATTCAATAAATGGTGCTGGGAAAATTGGATTTCCATGTGCAGAAGCATGAAGCAAGACCCCTACCTTACACCTTACACGAAAATCCACTCAACATGGATTAAAGACCTAAATCTACGACCTGACACCATCAAATTATTAGAGAACATTGAGAAACCCTGCAAGATATTGGCACCGGCAAAGATTTCTTGGAAAAGACCCGGAGGCATAGGCAGTCAAAGCCAAAATTAACATTTGGGATTACATCAAATTGAGAAGTTTCTGTACTGCAAAAGAAACAGTCAGGAAAGTAAAGAGGCAACCGACAGAATGGGAAAAAATATTTGCAAACTATGCAACAGGTAAAGGATTAATAACCAGAATCTACAAAGAAATCAAGAAACTCCACAACAACAAAACAAACAACCCTCTTAAGAGATGGGCCAAGGACTTCAATAGACATTTTTCAAAAGAGGAAATCCAAATGGCCAACAGACACATGAAAAAACGTTCAGGATCACTAGCAATCAGGAAAATGCAAATCAAAACCACAATGAGGTTTCACCTCACCCCAGTTAGAATGGCTCACATTCAGAAATCTACCAACAACAGATGCTGGCGAGGATGTGGGGAAAAACGGACACTAACCCACTGTTGGTGGGAATGTAAACTGGTAAAGCCACTATGGAAGTCAGTTTGGAGATTCCTCAGAAACATGAATATAACCCTACCATACAACCCAGACATCCCACTCCTTAGAATTTACCCAAAGGAAATTAAATTGGCAAACAAAAGAGCCATATGCACCTCAATGTTTATTGCAGCTCAATTCACAATAGCTAAGACATGGAATCAACATAAATGCCCATCAACAGAAGACTGGATAAAGAAATTATGGGATATGTATTCTATAGAATACTATACAGCAGTAAATAAAATGAAATCCAGTCATTTGCAACAAAATGGAGGAATCTGGAAAACATCATGCTGAGTGAAATAAGCCAGTCCCAAAGAGACAAATATCATATGTTCTCCCTGATCAGTGGCAACTAATCGAGCACCTAAAAGGAAACCTGTTGAAGTGAAATGGACACTATGAGAAACAATGACTTGATCAGCCCTTGTCCTGACTGTTGAGGAACAACTTACCATTTTATTCCTTTTAGTATTTTTTGTTTTACTTAATACCATTGGTTGAACTCTATAATTAACACACAATTATTCTGTTTTTTTTGTTGTTGTTGTTTTTTTTTTTTTTTTTTTTTTTTTTTTTGAAAGGCAGAGTGGACAGTGAGAGAGAGAGACAGAGAGAAAGGTCTTCCTTCGCCGCTGGTTCACCCTCCAATGGCCGCCACGGCTGGCGTGCTGTGGCCGGCGCACTGCGCTGATCCGATGGCAGGAGCCAGGTGCTTCTCCTGGTCTCCCATGGGGTGCAGGGCCCAAGCACTTGGGCCATCCTCCACTGCACTCCCTGGCCACAGCAGAGAGCTGGCCTGGAAGAGGGGCAACCGGGACAGAATCCAGCGCCCTGACCGGGACTAGAACCTGGTGTGCTGGCACTGCAAGGTGGAGGATTAGCCTATTGAGCTGCAATGCTGGCACTAATTAATTTGCAATACTCCCACAAAGTGGAATAAAGAGTGAATTACTTTTTAATGGGTAATGACAATGTCTATTGTAACACTGGAGTTGATGTTGGAACTCTGATATCCTTGCCCACTATCATATGGTGGTCAGAGGTGCTCTGTAAGCACCAAACACTCAATCAAGCAACAGGGTCAGAGAAGACATCATATGAAGAAAGCTGGAGTAGAACTTTCTCACAAACTCACAGGAGCTTAAGCAAATCAAGTCAATAAAAGCTACAATTAAAGAGCAAAAGGAACTCATCTTGATTTGAATAATACAAATTAGTCTTTTATTATAACTAATATTAAAAACAGACTATAGGAAATAAAAAATTACCCTGGTTAGCTCTTTGTATATTTAACAGTTATAACTGGAGCTGGCAGTGTTGTGGCTTCATGGGTAAAGCTACAACCTGTAGCCCCTGCATCCCATATGGGCTACAGGTGGTACAAGTCCTGGCTGCTTTACTTCTGAGCCAGGTCCCTGCTAATGCACCTGAGAAAAGCAGAGGGAGATGGCCCAAGTGCTTGGACCCCTGAACCCACATGGGAGACCAGGAGGAAGCTCTTGGCTCCTGGCTTTGGCCTGACCCAGCCCTGGCTATTGCATCCATTTGGGGAGTGAACCAGCAGATGGAAGATATCTGTCTCTCTTTATCTCTCTCTCTCTCTCTCTCTCTCTGCCACCATTTGGGAAGTGAACCAGCAAGTGGAAGATATCTCTCTCGCGCATGTGCGCTCTCTCTCTCTCTCTCTCTCTGTGTAACTCTGCCTTCCAAATGAATAAAATAAATCTTAAAATATAAAAACATAAAGGTTATAAGATTTTAGTAACTGTAGGCCTATTCAAAATCTTACCTTCTTTAGAAATTATAGTGAGAATTATGACAATTTTTTTTCTTTTTTTTTAAACTTTTATTTAATGAATATAAATTTCCAAAGTACGATTTATGGATTACAATGGCTTCCCCCACATACCGTCCTTCCCACCCACAACCCTCCCCTTTCCCACTCCCTCTCCCCTTCCATTCACATCAAGATTCATTTTCGATTATCTTAATATACAGAAGATCAGCTTAGTATACCTTAAGTAAGGATTTCAACAGTTTGTTCCCACACAGAAACATAAAGTGAAAAATAATAGATGATTTTTTTTAAATGATGATGAAATCAGATCAGACCTATTGTCATGTTTAATCCCAGTGAGAGTCAAGTTGGAAGTTGATAATTTCTTTTTTTTTTTTTTTTACAGAGGATCAGTTTAGTATGCATTAAGTAAAGATTTCAACAGTTTGCACCCCCATAGAAACACAAAGTGAAATATATTGTTTGAGTACTCATTATAGCATTAAATCTCAATGCACAGCACATTAAGGACAGAGATCCTACATGAGGAGTAAGTGCACAGTGGCTCCTGTTGTTGACTTTACCAATTGACACTCCTGTCTATGGCATCAGTAATCTCCCTATGCTCCAGTCATGAGTTTGCAAGGCTATGGAAGCCCCTTGAGTTCTCCGACTCTTATCTTGTTTAGACAATTATTTAGCACTTATGAGTCAAGTCTCAGTGAAGCCCCAATATCACTCATTCTACCAAGTCACAGCAATATTCCATATGGTATGGAGACAATAAGATGAGCTTTCTGAAATCCTCTCATGGAAAAGCAGTTTGATCAAGAATCTGCATGAGGCTGGCGCCGTGGCTCAATAGGCTAATCCTCCGCCTTGCGGCGCCGGCACACCGGGTTCTAGTCCCGGTCAGGGCGCCGGATTCTGTCCCAGTTGCCCCCTTCCAGGCCAGCTCTCTGCTGTGGCCAGGGAGTGCAGTGGAGGATGGCCCAAGTGCTTGGGCCCTGCACCCCATGGGAGACCAGGAGAAGCACCTGGCTCCTGGCTTCGGATCAGTGCGATGTGCCAGCCGCAGTGCGCTGGCCACGGCAGCCATTGGAGGGTGAACCAATGCAAAAGGAAGACCTTTCTCTCTGTCTCTCTCTCACTGTCCACTCTGCCGGTCAAAAATAAAAAAAAAAAAAAGAATCTGCACGATTATTGTTTATTTATTTGTACTGTTTCAAACGTGATGCACAGAAGCATCACCGAGAATGGCGACAAGATTGGAAGCAGCCCAGACACCCAGCAGGACATCTAGCAGGAATGTAAATGTATGAAGGCCTCTGGAAACCCTCAGTCTCCTCAAGGACACTCTAGGAAGACACTGAGAATTCACAGAATTGAGATGGTAGTTAAAACGAGAAGTAGCATATAAGACAGTCTTAAGTCTATAATATGAACAAATGAAGTCTTACGGCTATGTTTCTATATTTTAGTGATAATAACTAAAAGATCAATACCACAGCATTTTTCTATTTGTTCATTTTTATTTTCCCAATTTTGTACAATGAATATGTGTTGGTAGATTAAATCCATGCAACTACTCTTTCTGTAGGTCAAAATTTGTTAATTAAAGACAACTTCATAGGATTCAAATTAATGTTTTACAATCTAAAGAAGTTTAGCTAAAAAAAAAATCACCTCAATGGGAATTTTGTCTTTGATGGAAGAACATAGAATGACTTTACAGAATCAAAAACGGTGAATTAGCATTTTGTCCAGAGCAGTGGGAACAATGTTTTAGGAGCTAGGCGCTGTGGAAAACCCTAATTATAGACTTCAATTTATAGTGGGCACCCCTTGTTATTCATAAACCTACCTTTGATATTCAAAACTCTCAAGGTTCCCTTTTAATCCAAGTGAGCTTTTAAATACAAATGAATTTTCTCCTGACTTCTATTCTTCTCCTGGGAAATTTACTAATTATTTTCAACAACACAATTCAGTTGTGAGTTCTGGGAATGAAACATTTTTGTATTAGTATTAAAATAGTTAAGATATAGGTATTATATGCAGTTCATACTGTGCTCTAGATCAGTCTATATCTGTGATGATCTGTTTCTATGATACTTCCAAAGATTAATAATTCTCATAATTCAAATTTTACTATATTTAGATACATGCAAAATAATATTTGAATTATGTCATGTGATTAACGTTGTTTAAGAAATTTGTTTCACATTGAACTTTTCAATGAATGATAAAAATTCAAAATTGACAAATGTAACTGATATTCTATATTGTTTTTTATGTGAGAGATTAAAGTGTCAGCAAAAATTTACACAGCACTTAGTTTAAGGGCCAGACTCATGTAAATGATTTTAAAAATGACTGAATGGGGGCTGGCAGTGTGGTGTAGCAGCTAAACACCCACACAGGATGCTGGCACTGCAGGCAGTGGCTTTACCTGCTAAGCCACAGCACCAGCCCTAAAATGGGAAATTGACTCTATACTGAGGGACTCTCCAGGATGTACAATTTGATCTTTAGACCTTATAAAAGGGATGGCTAATATTTTTCTGTAATAATAGCATAGAGAGCTTAAATTATAATTTCACAGCTAGATTTACTTTGCCATGGGCACAGTAAACAGGCAAAACCTCCCTTTTCAAACCAAACAAAGGGAGCATAAGTTTTAAAGCAAGGACATAGGTTTCCTCAGGGACATTTTCTACCTCACAGAAAAACCACTATCAGAACATGCCTGTGACTATAGACTTCTAGTTTAAGCCATCAAAGATTAGAGATGGGAGTGAGCACCCCCTTGACTTGCATCCTCTCACAGGTTTCCTCTGGTCTGCTTTAACAGAACCAGGAGGAAGAGGAAGCTAGGGTACAGAAGCGATGTAAAGATAGGTGGTAGACCAATTAATGGCTGCTTTGCACCATGATCTGCTATCAAGGAGACCCAACAGGCCAGTCCACTGCAATGGTTTTCAATGTGGAAAACCAGGGCTTCAGCAGAAGTCAGCTTATGAAGAGCCCTGGAAGTTCTGTCAGCCAAGAGTTGGGTTACTGGAAACGGAACTGCCTTGGAGTTGAAAGATTCCCAGGTCAGAGCCACAGACTTGTTGGCTCTAAGCTGAAAAGCCCTTCACTCAGCCCAGCTTCCAAAAGCAACCACTGCTGTTGAGGGGATGGCCAATAGAGTCAGCAACATTGCAGGCAGAACTGTAAATTTACTGCCTTCACCTGGCCAGCTCTCCTCCCAGCCCAGCTAGGTAATGGAAGTCAACAGGGTGCCTTCCCTAAGGAGGTTCACACCTCCCCTATGATGTCTCTTCTAGTACCCCATGTGAAGAGATAAATAGGCCTGGGCCTCATACCTGGCCATCAGCCCACCTGATTATTATCAAGCCCTTTCTGTCAGTTTCTATTTGCCTCTCAATGGCAAAACTTGCTCATGATTTAGACAGCTCCTTTCTTAGGTCCTCTAATAATGACTCTGTCCTTTATTTTAGACCTTGTGTGTTTAAATTGCTTGTTAGATTCCTTTTCTCCAGACTTGAAACAGTGAAATTCTAGATGGTCATGCACATGAAACCTCAGAGGGAAGCAGTTTGTGCAAGCTGCTACTGTTTCCCCCTTGGGAAGCCACCTCCTGCTGGAACCCTGTCTTTTTTTTTTTTTTTTTTTTAATCTTTTATTAAGTGAATATAAATTTCCAAAGTACGACTCATGGGTTACAATGGCTTTCCCCCCCATACCGTCACTCCCACCCACAACCCTCCCCTTTCCCACTCCCTCTCCCCTTCCATTCACATCAAGATTCATTTTCGATTATCTTAATATACAGAAGATCAGCTTAGTATACCTTAAGTAAGGATTTCAACAGTTTGTTCCCACACAGAAACATAAAGTGAAAAATAATAGATGATTTTTTTTTAAATGATGATGAAATCAGATCAGACCTATTGTCATGTTTAATCCCAGTGAGAGTCAAGTTGGGAATTGATAATTTCTATCTTTTTTTTTTTTTTTACAGAAGATCAGTTTAGTGTACATTAAGTAAAGATTTCAATCGTTTGCACCCCCATAGAAACACAAAGTGAAATATACTGTTTGAGTACTCGTTATAGCATTAAGCCTCAGTGTACAGCACATTAAGGACAGAGATCCTACATGAGGAGTAAGTGCACAGTGACTCCTGTTGTTGACTTAACAAATTGACACTCTTGTTTATGGCATCAGTAATCTCCCTATGCACCAGTCATGAGTTTCCAAGGCTATGGAAGCCCCTTGAGTTCTCCGACTCTTATCTTGTTTAGACAAGGTCATAGTCAAAGTGGAGGTTCTCTCCTCCCTTCAGAGAAAGGCACCTCCCTCTTTGAAGACCTGTTCTTTCCACTGGGATCTCACTCACAGAGATCTTTTTGCCAGAGTGTCTTGGCTTTCCATGCCTGAAATACTCTCATGGGCTTTTCAGCCAGCTCCGAATGCCTTTAGGGCTGATTCTGAGACCAGAGTGCTATTTAGGACATCCGCCATTCAATGAGTCTGCTGAGTATCTCACTTCCCATGTTGGATCACTCTCCCCTTTATTTATTCTATCGGTTAGTGTTAGCAGATACTAGACTTGTTTATGTGCTCCCTTTGACTCTTAGTCCTTTCATTATGATCAATTGTGAACTGAAATTGATCACTTGGAATAGTGAGATGGCATTGGCACATGCCACCTTGATGGGATTGAATTGGAATCCCCTGGTATGTTTCCAACTCTACCAATTGGGGCAAGTCAGCCCGAGCATGCCCCAAATTATACATCTCTTCCCTCTCTTATTCCCACTTTTATGTTTAACAGGGATCACATTTCAGTTAATTTTCAACACTTAAGAATAACTGTGTGATAATTACAGAATTAAACCAGTCATATTAAGTAGAACAGACAAAAAAAAAATACTATGAGGGATAATGTATTAAGTTGTCCATTAGCAGTCAGGGCTATGCTGATCAAGTCACCATTTCTCATAGTGTCCATTTCACTTCAGGAGGTTTCCTTTTTGGTGTTCAGTCAGTTGTCACCGATCAGGGAGAACATATGGTATTTGTCCCTTTGGGACTGGCTTACTTCACTCAGCATGATGTGTTCCAGATTCCTCCATTTTGTTGCAAATGACTGGATTTCGTTGTTTCTTACTGCGGTATAGTATTCTAAAGAATACATATCCCATAATTTCTTTATCCAGTCTACCATTGATGGGCATTTAGGTTGGTTCCAGGTCTTGGCTATTGTGAATTGTGCTGCAATAAACATTAGGGTGCAGACCGCTTTTTTGTTTATCAATTTAAACTCCTTTGGGTAAATTCCAAGGAGTGGGATGGCTGGGTCGAACGGTAGGGTTATATTCAGGTTTCTGAGGAATCTCCAGACTGATTTCCATAGTGGCTTGACCAGTTTGCATTCCCACCAACAGTGGGTTAGTGTCCCTTTTTCCCCACATCCTCGCCAGCATCTGTTGTTGGTAGATTTCTGTATGTGAGCCATTCTAACCGGGGTGAGGTGAAACCTCATTGTGCTTTTGATTTGCATTTTCCTGATTGCTAGTGACCTTGAACATTTTTTCATGTGCCTGTTGGCCATTTGGATTTCCTCTTTTGAAAAATGTCTATTGAAGTCCTTGGCCCATCTCTTAAGTGGGTTGTTGGTTTTGTTTTTGTGGAGTTTCTTGATCTCTTTGTAGATTCTGGTTATTAACCCTTTATCTGTTGCATAGTTTGCAAATATTTTTTCCCATTCTGTTGGTTGTCTCTTCACTCTCCTGACTGTTTCTTTTGCAGTACAGAAACTTCTCAATTTGATGCAATCCCAATAGTTGATTTTGGCTTTGACTGTCTGTGCCTCCCGGGTCTTTTCCAGAAATTCTTTGCCTGTGCCAATATCTTGAAGGGTTTCTCCAATGTTCTCTAATAACTTAATGGTGTCAGGACGTAGATTTAGGTCTTTTATCCACGTTGAGTGGATTTTTGTGTAAGGTGTAAGGTAGGGGTCTTGCTTCATGCTTCTGCACGTGGAAATCCAGTTTTCCCAGCACCATTTATTGAATAGACTGTCCTTGCTCCAGGAATTAGTTTTAGATCCTTGATCAAATATAAGTTGGCTGTAGATGTTTGGATTGATTTCTGGTGTTTCAATTCTGTTCCATTGGTCTATCCATCTGTTTCTGTACCAGTACCATGCTGTTTTGATTACAACTGCCCTGTAGTATGTCCTGAAGTCTGGTATTGTGATGCCTCCGGCTTTGTTTTTGTTGTACAAGATTGCTTTAGCTATTCGAGGTCTCTTGTGCCTCCATATGAATTTCAGCATCATTTTTTCTAGATCTGCGAAGAATGTCTTTGGTATCTTGATTGGGATTGCATTGAATCTATAAATTGCTTTTGGGAGAATGGACATTTTGATGATGTTGATTCTTCCAATCCATGAGCATGGAAGATTTTTCCATTTTTTGGTGTCCTCTTCTATTTCTTTCTTTAAGATTTTGTAATTCTCATCGTAGAGATCTTTAACGTCCTTGGTTAAGTTTATTCCAAGGTATTTGATTGTTTTTGTAGCTATTGTGAATGGGATTGATCTTAGCAGTTCTTTCTCAGTCATGGCATTACTTGTGTATACAAAGGCTGTTGATTTTTGTGCATTGATTTTATATCCTGCCACTTTGCCAAACTCCTCTATGAGTTCCAATAGTCTTTTAGTAGAGTTCTTTGGATCCTCTAAGTACAGAATCATATCGTCTGCAAAGAGGGATAGTTTGACTTCTTCCTTCTTGATTTGTATTCCTTTGATTTCTTTTTCTTGTCTGATGGCTCTGGCTAAAACTTCCAGAACTATGTTAAATAGCAGTGGTGAGAGTGGGCATCCCTGCCTGGTGCCAGATTTCAGTGGAAATGCTTCCAACTTTTCCCCATTCAATAGGATGCTGGCTGTGGGTTTTTTATAAATTGCTTTGATTATATTGAGGAATGTGGAACCCTGTCTTGAGGGTGCCCTTTTCAGCATGAAGCAGCCAAAGTGGTCATCCCCCAGCTCCCCTCACAGATGTTAGGTTCCATTCTTCTGGAGTGGGAAATGTAAGGAACCAAATGGATTAATAGGCAGTCAGGGTGGTCCCCTGGTAGAAAATTGGGATTGCAAGATGCTTCCTTCCCCTAAACAGGTTGCCTTTAGCAAGATCAAAAAGTGCCTGCCTGCCCACTCCTTGGAAGCTTCCAGTATTACCCTAAGAATAGCAAGGGAATGGTGATTCCATCCTCTTGAGCTCACAGTTTATTGTAAACCAGTCACCTATTCCACCCTTCTGATGGCTCTTTTTTTATCATAGCAAGCCAGATAGGATAAAAGATTGCAAATATGGTCTTTTGATGGGTTTTGTCCCCACCTTGTAACTGAATGTCAAGCTGCTTGTTTTCTTCAAAATTGTGCTTAAAAACCCCAGTACCAGCAGCCACTTTAGATTTTCTTTCCTCCCTTGGAGCACCCTCCATTCTGCTCTGGCTGGAGGTTTTGACTCTAATAAATCTTACTTTTAAATCGAGAGAGAAGGAGAGAGAGAGAGAGAGAGAGAGAGAGAGAGAGATTTATCTCTGCTTATAATTTTGTAGGAGCAACAGTCCAAGATGGTGTGACCCCACTGATCTGGCATCTGATGAAAGCGATGGGTGGTGGCATGAGTACACAGGAAGGATGGCATGGTGAGCCAGGAACTACACAGAGAGCTGCTAGGTCTAGCTCAGCTTTTATATCCAACCCTCCCCAAGAACTGCATTCTGTGTGCACGTCCAGTGACTCAGGCCCCTGCCGCTAGGCCCACCTCCCAGTCACCATACTGGGATTAAGCATTTACCCTCTTATAGGACCTTTAATGGATGACTTTGGAATTTAAACATCTGCATATGTTGGGAAGGCAAATCATATTCAAAGTATAGCACTGAAATCGGACAAGACCCCCTAAAATTTACACTGAAATGTGGCCCTTTAAAGTTCTCTAGAAATGCTATCCAGGGTGCCACATGTGCTACCGGAATTTGGGGTGCCTTATGATTTCACCACGGGTTTATTACTAAATCCCCTATATTAATAAGCCCAAGAGGGTTCTTGCCTAATATTTAGAGAAGTATTCTAAATACTGGCCCAGATAAACGAGGCAGCATGGTACATTTTAAGCTTTATTTAGAGAGAAAGATGCATAGGAGAGTGAGAGCTGTATTTAGGAGAGAGAGGTGAATAGGGATTTATACCAAGCACCAGGAACCAGCCACGTGGATGAGCATCTAGGCCAGGAAGCCTAGAGCACATGGCCTGAAGGCCATGTGCCCTGGAGGCGTGGGGCTACAGCAAGCCCCCTACCTAGCAAGAGGCCAGGGAAAAAGAGCAGGCTGGGCTACACCGTGTCCTGGCTTTTAATCCACTTCCAAAGGGGAGTGGTTAATTAACCTGATTGGCTGGTGGGCACCCAGGTATGGCCAGGTAGGGGAATGAGACCACACAGGGGTGTGGCGAAGGCATGGTCTTCCAGTTCACAAATCCAATCAATTTTAACCTGTATGCCTGCCTACTTCAGCACAACATACTTTAAAAAGTTCATGGGAAAACATAATTAAGTTTATTTTCATGCAAATAATTTTGAGATTCATGTTGACTTTTTGCATAGCAACATTATCTATGAATTTCTTAGTTACCCTTATACGCTGTACTAATCTGTTTGGTACTAGTCAATACATTAATGATAGTAACTTGAATGCTAGGCTAGACTGTATATATTTAAAGCAATGAAAAAAATTTAAACCACTTTATAGAGGTAGCACTGAAATATTAAAAACTGTATGCATTTAATGTAACACAACAAACTTGGAGATCAGAATATACCTGTGAGAACACCACCATCACAGGGCATAAACAGTTACAAAGGAATTGAAATGAGAGTGTTGAACAGATATCTCATTTTCATAATCCTTTGCTTCATGTATCAGCCTACGTGTGTATTTATGTCACAAAATAGATCTTGCTAATAATCTTTTAGTTTGTATAGGTAAAGAATGAAATCTAGGCTTCTCAGTATTACACTATGATTTAATGAAAATGTCATTTAACTTTCTTTTTGCTGTTTTATGAATAAAAGTGCTTTGCAAGTGGTCTAGGAAAAATAAGGCCATTGAGCTTCAAATGAGAAGGAATTTCTCCAGGATGGCAGTCAAAAGATTTGCACACTAAGAACACACTAAGATTTGCACACTAAGAACAACCGGGAGTGTCAAGGATTTGTAGGTGAAATTCCTCTTATTGCCACGAGATGGCAGATGTCATCTGTGAGTCTCATTTGTGCTGCACAGTGGTAAAAATTTAAGCATTCCTTCAAATATCACATAGCTGACCCCTTTGCTCAAGTTTCTCTGCAGCCCAAAGGGGATTGTAGGAGGAACGGAGGGAGCTCAGGCTGCTGTTGCATGCACCACCGTCTTCAGAGCTTCTTCAGGCGACTGTACATCTCCCTTTTGCTCTTCTCCCTGCCCAGGTCCAGCTCTTTGGGCGGAACTTCTTCAGGTCTTCTTTAAAGTCCTCATGGTGCATTGGTCGGTAGCTGGGGAGCTCACAGTGAGACTGGCATTTCAAGAAGAATTCCTTGTAGCCCCCTTTCAGGACATATAGCTCAGGGTAATGTTTTAATTTGAGGGACAGGGAGTGATGAATTAGCACCAATTGCCCCCTTATCTAACTCCAAGGAAGTGGGGGGTCTCAAAGGATCCCCTTCTAGGGAGCTGGGGCTACCTTGACTGATTCTACACAGGCCTGTTTGTGGCACCTGCTCCTCCCCACCCTCAGGTGCCAGCCTCCTCACCATCACTGTTCCTGTGGGGTATAGCCAGGCTTTTCCTATCAAGTGTCAGCTTTCCTTTTTTTTTTTTTTTTTTTTGACAGGCAGAGTGGACAGTGAGAGAGAGACAGAGAGAAAGGTCTTCCTTTTGCCGTTGGTTCACCCTCCAATGGCCGCCGCGGCCGGCGCACCGCGCGCCAGGTGTTTTTCCTGGTCTCCCATGGGGTGCAGGGCCCAAGCACCTGGGCCATCCTCCACTGCACTCCCTGGCCACAGCAGAGAGCTGGCCTGGAAGAGGGGCAACCGGGACAGGATCCGGCGCCCCGACCGGGACTAGAACCCGGTGTGCCAGCGCCGCTAGGCGGAGGATTAGCCTAGTGAGCCGCGGCGCCGGCCCAGCTTTCCCTCTTAACTTCTGCATCTTGTTCTGGGTAGAGAGAGAATCTGATACTGGAGATGACTGGTTGCTATATTATGGGTTTGAGTCGCTTTTGGAGATAAAGGAAAGAGCATGTGGAGAGGAGGAAAGAGGGCCTCATCCTACACTTACTCAGACATACCATTTGGTCTCTGATCTTTTTAAGGATTCTATTGGTTACATGCCTGAAGAGGGAGGGGGGATGGCCTTCAAACTGTACCAACTTTGTTAACCAACAATATTTGCAGGCTCTGAAAATAAAAATGATCTTGAACCCATAAAAAAAATTTAAGCATTCCAAATTGTGGACATGCTTTAAAGCCTCACTTTGGACCCATAAATGTATCAAGCTATGATTTTTCAATTAAAATAAAATTCTTAAAAATAAAACACTTGTGAAATGAAGAAAACCTAAATAAATGGAAAAGCATACTGTGTTAATGGATGGGTAACTTAAGACTGTTTTATGACCATTTCAGATAAATCAATCCACATATTCAATATTACCCCAGTTGAACTCTCAATGGAATTTTTTACAAAAAAAGAAAAATACCCTAAAAATCATATGGAATCACAAAAGGTCTGGAAAAACAAAACAGTTCTAAGGAAGAATAAGGCTGGAGACCTCATATTTTCTGATTTCAAAATATTACAAACCCATAAAAACTAAGAGAGTATGATACTGACATAAAGACAGATGAACAGGCCAATGAAACATAATAGAGAGACCTAAATAAGCTCATGCATGTGTACAGGTGCGTATACAACAGGATATCATATATAAACACTATTCTCTTCAAAAAATGGCATGGGGGAATTGGATACTCACATGCAGAAGAATGTTTTTTTAAAGATTTTATTTATTTATTTTTTGTAAAGATTTTATTTATTTACTTGAGAGGCAGAGTTACAGTTCACTCCCCAAATGGCCACATCAGCTGGAGCTGGGTCAATCTGAACCAGAAACTTCTGGGTTTTCCACACTGCTGTAGGGGCCCAAACACTTGGGCCATCTTCTACTGCTTTCCCAGGCCATAAGCAGAGAGCTGGATCAGTAGTGGAGCAGCCAGGACTTGAACCGGTGCCCACAGGCAGAGGCTTTGCCTACTATACAACAGCTCCCACCCCATATTTTATACTATACACAAAAGTCAACACAGAAGACATTAAATCCTTAAATGCGAAATATAAAACTATGAAATTGTTAGAGAAAAACACAGCAAGAAACCTTCTTTTCAAAAATTAATTAATTAATTTTAAAGGCAGAATAATAAGGGAGGGAGGGAGAGAGAAAGAAGGAGGCGGGGGGAGAGAGAGAGAGAGAGAGAGAGAGAGAGAGGATCTTCTGACTCCTGGTTCACTCTCCAAATGGCCTTGGCCAGGCTGAGCCAGGAGCCAGGAACTCTATCTGGGTCTCCCGCATAGGTGTCAGACACCAGGTTTTGTGCTTTCTTCCACTGCTACCCCACATGCATTAGCAAGGAGTTGGATCTAAAGCCGCGAAGCCATGGCTTGCCAGTGTCATAAGCAGTGGCTTAACTCACAGAGCCACAGCACTGGTCCCAGGGGAAACATTCTTGATATTGAAGAACACAAGCAAAATCAAACAAGTGGGACTGTGTCAAGCTAAAAAAAATTATGCATGGCAAAGAAACCAATCAAAAAATAAAACAACAACATATACAATGGGAGAAAAATATCAGAAATCACATATCTATGAAGGAGGTAATCTCGAAAACACATAAGGTACTCTTGAAACTCATGGCAAAATAGCTAATAAGGTGATTTTAATAATGGGCTAAGCATTGAATAGGCATTTCCCCAAAGAAAGATCTGCATTACTTTTCTTGAGATACTCAGCTGTCTGGCAATAACGAGGGAGGACTCTTCTTGATGAACATTTACTTTGAGTGAAGTAATAGTCTCTAAGAGATTAGTCTGGAAAACATATAATCTGAGAGTGACTTTCCTTGATAATGAACACCAACACATACCCAAGCACCGATTGATGTAATTCTCACCTATCCTCAGAGAGGAGAAAAAAAGACAGCAGGAAGGGAATATTACAGCCAGAGCCCACGACTCACTTTGGAGGAATGGACGAGGCACTACGAAGAAGGCTCAATTCCTCAGAGAAACCTGAGTCCTCGTCTCCAGCAGCCACTGGTCAGGAAAAGCCAAACTCAGACCCAGCATATAAATAAAAGGCTAGAGGAGCTCCAATGAAAATTTAATTCTCAACCCTGGCAAATCTGTTCTACCAAGCTCAGAACCTTGACTGGGAAGAGGTGACGTTAGGAATCACATCTGGAACTACGCACTTGGCAAACTTGAAACTACTCTTGTGAGCTCTCAGAGTTTAGCCGAGCGGCCCCATTCATCCCTGTGATTACTCGGTGCTTGAAATCAATGCCTTACAACTTAGTTTTCATATAATTCCGAATAAAATACTGATAATTAGGCTCTGGTCAAGAAGAGCTGAATCCATCATGGAAGGAGAAATTCTGTGCACAAGAGAAGCTGTGTAACCCACCAGCATGTGCCAGAAAGAAGCTGAGAGAATGTGCACAAGACTCAATCCAGGCAATGCTGAGGTTGACAGATCTGGAGATCTGGAACACAAAATGGGTAAGGAGGACTTTATCACGAGGACAGCAGTGATTAGTGCCCTGGCCCCAACATCAAGACACAGTGCTAACACGTTCCTGGAAACCTAGAAAATGAAAGTGCCATGCAAAATGATGTAACAAGTGCTGGATTTTCACAGCAGATGATTAGTAAGCCATCAAAGCTGTCCAGGAATGCATCTGTAGAGTCGCTGTACTATCTAAGGGCAGAAGACTCACCTCCCAGCTGCACTCCACAGGAGGCCTCGGCAAACACTGCATTTATGAAATCAGAAGAGAATTTACTAGTGAAGCGTGGCACCACCACTATGTCCCTCGCTGGGAGGCTGCTTTCTGCAGGGCGGGTCGTAGGAGCTGTTCCTGAAGTTGGGCACACTGATTTCAGAGGGGGGATTATAGGAGACCGAAATGAAAGAAGCCATGTGCTTAAGAGTCAAAAACAAGAACAACCATAATGAGCAAAGTGGTCAGAGGAGCAGCTGGAAGTGCCTGGCCCAGAGAGATACAGAGATTGTTACTGGGACACATTGTTCCCTGTGCAAGATTAATGGGCAGGCAGTTAGGGGATTTCATAATTCATACAACTGAAAGGATTCAGAGAAGTACAAGCTGCAGATTTTAGGGCAGCCACCCTAATAAAAAGTCGTGATCCCACGCCCAGTACTCAGAACTGAGATAATCTGCAGACCCAGAACTCATTAACTGAGGGAGCAGCTGGTCCTTGTGAAGAAGAAAAGCCCCTACCGCACTGCAGCACGCGTCTATGGCAGTAATTCCCCTCATAGGCCTTTTCCCCGGGGACTCTGAGGCCATCCACTTCTTCACATGATCTGTACTAAAGGAAAATACCAGTCCTTTTGAGAGCTGGTGGACATGGGACTCAAGCTAACCCTGATTCTGAGAGCCGAGGCAGTACCGTGGCCTCAGGAAAGCCAGAAAACATTAATGGAGCTCCGGTCATTGCTGGTGTCCCCAGCCAGTGCCATATCTGGTGAACACTTCCAAGGTCCTCAGATGCAGTCGTGGGTAATTGAACGGACACAGCCGAGTTTCAGTAGAGAACACATCATTTCTTTAGCAAAATGTTCATCTTTGAAACGGTGCCCTCCTGGAAATAAATGGTACAGCCAAACAGAATCAGGGACTAGCATTTGGCACAGCAGGTAAGATGCCACCTGGAGCACTCACATCCTATATTGAAATGCCTGGGTTCAAGTTCCGCCTTCACTCCTGATACCCACTTTCTGCTAATGTACATCCTGGGAGGTAACAGTGATGGTTCACAAGAATGGGGTCCCTGCCACCCATGTGAGAGAACACAGAGTTCCTGGCTTCTGGATTTGGCCTGGTCCAGCCCTGACTATTAAGGGCATTTGCGTTGTCAATCAGTGAAAATCAGTGAGTGAGGACTTCCTCTCTCTCTTTCTCTCCCTCTCCTCCTCTCAAATAAATTAAATGTGTGACAAGCATTAGTGCTGCCCTTAAGACATGGAGGATGGTAGGGGTCCCCTTTTGAGCCCCATTTAAATTGAAAGTCTTTCCTCATCTAGGATTAGATGACTCCTAGTGGGTGGGAGGCAACCACTTCAAATTAACCAAGAAGTAGCCCTAGTTCAGCTGCTGGGCTAGGTTTGGTCACTCTTCTAGAGCAAATCAACACTTCCTTGGCTAAAAAGGTACAAGGACATTGAGTTAGTGAGTATACTGTATTTACCCATGTGAGAAATGGGTTTACATTCAAGAAAAATACAGTCAGGTGTAGTTATGGTTTTGATCATGTTCAGGTTAATTCTCTCACCTTCTGTCATAATGTAGTCCAAAAGGACTGATTGTCTAGACACGATATTGCATTGTTTCATTGTACTTACCCATCATATTAACTGCACCATCGAGCAACAATTGGCAAAAAAATGGGAAGTCTTGTTAAGGCATATGCAAATTAGAGGGTGGGAGATGAACCCTACATAAATTCAGGTTCCTTTCAGCTTAGTAATTTTTTGTGTATGTTCCTATGGTTTGGGATATGCTGTGACATTCTGTCTAAAGCAAAGAAAAAAGGTCTCACTTTTTGTTTCCCACCCACCAAGATAGAAATACAACATGTGGTAAGAGTACACTGATCTATTTACTGGGTGATGTTCAAAGCTAACAGATTTGAACGGGGCTCAGAGCAGGAAAGGGCTCCACAACAGGCTAAGCTGCCAAGTAAACAGCCTCACTTCCTGGACCCTGTGACCCAGCAGGATTCTGTAACACTAGAAAAATCTGTGGTGAGAAAGGCACCATGGGCGTTCATGGAACACCCATAAACAGAGTGACAATATAAACCCATAGGACTCAATGCCATCTACAAAGGCGAGCCCTACACCCTTTGGGGATGAGGAGCCCCTAAAGTCTTGGAAACTAAGTGGACTACTATGTGCCCATGTAGCCATATCTATCCTTCCTGAACTCCAAGCTCTCTGACCAACCATATCAAAAGTTGAGTGGAGCCAACAATGGAAGCAAAACAAAATTGAAAATGAATCTTGATATGAATGGGATGGGAGAGTGAGTGGGAGATGGGATGGTTGTGGGTGGGAGGGAGGTTATGGGGTGAAAAGCTGCTATAATCCAAAAGTTGTACTTTGGAAATTTATATTTATTAAATAAAAGTTAAAAAAAAAAAAAGTGGGTTGTATATCAAGCATGAGCAGCGCCAAAGAGCACAAGTTAGCTGCATTCTTTGGTGGCCCTGACCTCCATGTCTTGCTCTGGTATCTCTCGTTCAGCTGCTTGGGGTGTTTCCATTATCGGAGGAGGAATAAGGCTGAGTCTGCCTAAGGAGGGAGCAGGCTCAGCACATGGTTTCAGCAAGCAGAAACACCTCTACTGACCCCATGGCTGCAGCGGGGCTGACAATCACAATCAGTGTTTCTCTTCTTCACTCTTCTTCTTCTACTCCAAGCCAGTCCTCCATTGCAGTCGTGTCTCAGTTCTACTCCTACCAGGTCCTCCTTCTGTCATCCCCCCAATCCCCCTTCAGAAAATCTCCTGCTTCAAACCTCTGCCTGAGAACTGTTATTTTTAGGGAAACTGACTGGACACTCTCTGCCATAGGTCATACTCTTAGGAAAAACCTGCAGAAGTACACCTTTGCTGAATTGCTTTTCTAGTGTTGCTGCTCCCATAAAATAGTACTAATTTTGCAATAGAATTCTAAAGCTTTTGTGGTATGTTGGGATATTGTGATTAAGCACATGGGATAGTCTCAAAATAGATCAGAAAAGTCCATCACTGAAAAGGGATGAAATTGTTTGCCTCTTAGATATTGGCTCTTGCCCCTTAAAAAAGAGAAGCAAATCCAGTTTGATTGCTCTAATAACGATTCTGTCTTATTTCGTATCTTTATTCTATAAATTGTTGTATATGAATGATTTGTATTTTAAACATCTCTTAATTTAATGTTAGTAATAAAAATATCATCACAATCTGAACACAATTAGAATGCTCCATTTATTTTTCTGTTGGTGATTAGCTCATCCCTGTACATTTTGTAACTAAAAGCAGACGCTTCTTCATCGCACCCAGCAGACCTATCAAAATATGTGCTGGGTTATGCAAAAGTATCCACTTATGCTGAAAACATTTCTTCTGTTTCACTGCTTAAAGCTGTGGTTTTAAAAGACCTTTTCAAATAAAGCAAGTGAGACAACGGTTTGGTGACCTTCATGCTGGTTAAAGCCAAATGCCTTCCATCAGAACCACTGTCTTTTCTTAATTGTTCCACATCTTGACTCCCCTTCTCTGACAGCTGAGCAGATATTGCATTACTGTCACTGAAGAAAAAGAAAGAAAATATTTTGTTAACTATTTTATAAAAATCTTGAAAATCCACTAAATAGTGGAAGTGTAGAGTTGACTAATAAAAGTAATAGAAATGGAAATATTTTAAATTATTGTTTTGGGTAGATAATTTTATAATTAACATGGAGTCAACACTGGTAACATTCTTTTTAAAAATCTGGTTGACTGTAGTAAAACTTGAATCAATCCTTGGCACTAGGTTCACCAAGAATTAACCAAATCTCAAATTATTTATAACAGATGAACAATGAAAGGGAGTGGGCATTTGGATTAATACATTTAGCTCCCTTCAAAACATCATTAAAAATACAGATTGAATTTGGCTTCTCCCTCCATTCTGCTAATGTATTTCCATGAATCTCGCTTAAAAACCTGATAGTTACCCTGTGCTCCTCAATACTTAGTTTATCTTTTTGAGGAATTCCTGTCTCAGCTGCTAAATCCATCTCCAAAGACCCTGGAGATCTTTCTCATTGAAAGATGTAAAATCTTCCAGATGATGAAAAACATACACACAGTAGATACACACACATGAACACCCAAAAGATATTATAAAAGATTTAAAATTCTCTAATCCTCAGAGCTAGTATCTGTGGCACAGCAGGTAAAGCCACTGCCCATGATGCCAGCACACCATTTGGCCACCAGTTTAAGTCCTGACTGCTCCACTTCCAATCCTACTAATGGCCTGGGAAAAGCACTGGAAGATAGCTCAAGTGTATGGGTCATCGCCATACATGTGGGAGACCCAGATGAAGCTCCTGGCTCCTGGCTTGAGCCTGGCCCAGCCTTGGTGGTTGGGGCACTATATTTGCTACAGTTTTGCTCTCTCGATCTTTGCCAGTGCCACACTTCCATCTTATTTAGCTTTTCAATGAAGGGATTTATATAGTGTCAATATAATGTGGATTATGGTTTATTCATTTTCAGATTCAAATCTGGTTGCCCTGAGGCTGAGGGGAGTGGTGGGATAACATGGGCTGAGGTAGAAAGCAATGCTTCTCATTATAAGCCTTTCTCAATGTTTTTGCTTCTGTAAATTCATACATTATTTCAATACCTCAGAGAAAAACGCATTTTTTAAATTGAGTTTAAGATTAGCTTTGTGTGATCTGATAGTGACATGCTGCATAATAGTAATCATATGGCACATTCATCAGAAAACCTGACAGCAGGTAGGCAGTTGGTGATGTGAGTTGTTAAGTTGCCATCAGGGACACCTGTGTGCCATGGCAGAGTGCCCGCTTCGAGTCCTGACTACCTCACTTCCCATCCGGGTTCCTGCCAATGCACATTCTGGAAGGAAGCAGGTGGTGGCTCAAGTATTTGTGTGCCTTCTTCCCATGTAGGAAACCTAGATGGAGTTCTAGGCCCCTGGCTCCTGCCTGGTCCAGCCCTATGTTTTCTGGGCATTTGGCAGGGAGGTGGGGCGGCAGCTTGAGGAAGGAAGATCCCTCCCCATCTCTCTGTCTTGCTCCATCTCTGTCTTTCAAATAATATGAAAATAATCAATTTTTGAAAGCAAAGAAATAACACAAAATGTTAATTCCTGTCAAGAATACATTTCCAAGTTCATTTGCTCAACGAACTCAATGAGAAGGAGCCCCAAAACCTACTAGGCCATAACCATCTTAAGTCATTCTTATGATTTGTCACCCTTGGAGAAACATTGTTTTTCAACACATTTATTGACTTCTTAATGAAAACTCAGAATTGTCATTTTGACACACTTTCAGTGGCAATGTCTATTTAGATTTGTTTGATAGCATGTGAAATCTCCTGGCTTCTGGCTTTAGCCTGACCCAGTCCTGGCCGTTGTGGTCATCTGGTGAGTGAACCGGTGAAGGAATCACTCTCTTTCTCTCCTCTCTCTCTCTCTCTCTCTCTTTGTCTATCCATCTTCCTCTGTAACTCTGACTTCCAAAATAAATAAATGTTTTTAAAAATTAACACGACCATTTAAATTATATATATATATATATATACGTTAAAGTATTCCATAAATAATAAGTTGAAGATAAGCTTTTGCTGAGTTTTTGTTTTATTTATGTTTTAGTCCAAGCTCAGCCAAGGAAACGCTTCTCTCCACCGACATGCCAACTCTTTGATGCCTCACTTCAGTTAGTTCCCACCCAAAGGAGAAACAACTCCCACTTCTACTGCCCTCAGCCTCATCTATTGCTCCTGATTCCCCTTTTCCCTTAGCCTGTTAGAGCTCCCTGCACTGTTCCTTCCTATGGGATCCACTGTCCCAGGCATCAGCCAATCACCAGCACGTGAGCAGGAAGAACACTAAGGATGTCAGTCCCTGTGTGTGGCACAGTGTCTCTTAATGGCGGCTGCCCGTTAAGATCACCTGAAGGGCAATTGGTTTTCAACACACACTAGCCCCAGTTAAGGAGAATTTCTATGAGAAATACTTAAGCATTTGCATTTAAAATGAGAATGGCACCTCTAATTGACAAGTGAGGAAAAAGTGGCTTCCTCAACTACATGGAAATTCAATGTGAAACTATGACTTCTGTTTGTTCATATTACTCACGTATTTATTGCCAAACTCAAGTTGTTCCCTGTATATCTTTAACATCTGAACCAAATGTTACCTATAGCTTATTTCACCTATGATTCCAATAAAAATTTCCCACTTAGCTTTTTATGCATGCATACACACATGTAAGCACCCCCACATTCTAGAGAGATTGTTCTACTCTATCTGGAAAAAAAAAAAAAAACATTGCATAACTGTGGGGAGCAATCCGGACTAGACTAAGTTACTTGAATTAGGACTTATTCTATGCATCTGCTCTCCCACAATATGGCGCTGGGAGAGAAGTAAACAGCTTCCGCACAGCTGCCTCCAGTTCAACCAATTAACTGTAGGACTTGCTCCTGATTGGAGAGCAGCGTACTCAGCCGAGTTGGGATTGGCGGAGGAGGACTATAAAGGAGGAGAGAGACGGCATGCACCAGGAACATCTATGGGGAACATCTAAGGGAACCCGTGCAGCCCCCGAGAGAGCCGGCCGGCGGTGTGCCGCTCCCCTGCGGAAGTGGGGAATGCGGCCAGGGGGAACTGCCCTTCCACGGAGGTGGAAGGGATAGTAGCCAACCCGGGAAGAACCAGCAGCAAACCCGGGGAGGGCCGAGCAGACGAAAGAACAGCGCAGGGTCCTGTGTTGCTCCTCCACGAAAACGGGGAGCGACACATAACTATCACTTGAAGTTATTTATTTTGTGTTAATGCCCCATCTCATTCTTGCCTTCTGCTAGAAAATCTTGGGAAAGAATATCTTACACCTGATTACTCATTGCATAAAGTCATTAATCCCTTGTACAATGCTATTTACCTTCTTAAAGGTTACCAGCCACCTCTACAACAGCAAATCCCCTCTTAATCCAACATGATTTGAGTACTTAATATTTGCTTGGCACCAGAGATAAACATTCAATGAATATCTCTTTCTGTCTTCCAACAAGTTTGTGGTGGGAAAGACAAAGAGAGAGGCCAGTTATATATGGTGGTGTTTTGGGAAACATGCCCTTGGAGACATGCCCACTCAAAGAAGATTGTCCAGGGGGATCTCTTGTCTGAGGCAATTTGCTTTGCAAGTTGGAGTTGATGACAGCCAAAGGAGGTCAAAAAGGATATAAAGAGAAAAGGTAGCATAAATAGAATCCATGCAATGAAGTCTTTTACAAAAGAATTTAGTCATGGCCCATCATGAAAGATGCAAAAAGCTACAAATGCGAATACATTCCTAGAATTAATGGAATATATCTGGGATTGTATAAGTCTAGGGATAGTAAAACAGCATGATCATTTTAATTAGCTAAGTGTTTGGAGTGTTGGCAATGTAAACTTGCCCCCAAGTCTCTACTTCCTTAGAGATTAAAAAATGAATTATATTATCTTCTGCCTTCCAGTTTCCTGAGGATTACATATTTCTTTTTGCTCACGGGGGCTAGCACTTAGCACAGACTCACAAAATGCTGCCCATCACTATTTGTGTATCATTACAGTAGCTGTGAAGGGAGTATTTAAAGTTGTTTAAGAAATGTAAGATAGAAACAGGCTAATTAGGAGCTTATTGTCTTGGCAAGCAAAAGTGATTAATTAAGGCTATGCAGGAAGTAATGAAGATTAATGGGAGATAGCATAAGGTATTTGAATCTACTTAAATTGTTTTGTGAAGTTTTAGAATATGGGTTTCAGGAAAAAGTATCTCAAGAATTCATGAATCATTGTGATTAATAAAAATTAAATCATGAATTTATAAATAGAATTTATTGTTATAATGCACTTGCACATTTAAGCAAAAATAAGCCTCTGTAATTCCCTTCATTAAACATCTTCTGTGTCATAAAATCTTGGCAGTACATGAGTTAATCACATCCTAATGCTTCTTAGCATTCTGAAATCTTTTCCAAGCTTGTAGTGTACATTTGAGACATAGGAACATTGCTATTATATTCTGTTTCTTAACAGAATCATTTCATATCCATCATAAACTATTGATGGCTGAAGAAATAAATTTAGTATTATTCTTCTATTCTAAATTTGTACTTTTTAATTTAGATGCTGACCTTCTAAATGACCTTATACTTCTTAATATGGTTACAATGTTGCAGTGCATGGGCCTATTACACTGCAGTCACTTAAAACAAACATAACAACTGAATAACAAGGTTGTCTTATTTACTCTTATTACTCATGTATCAAGTAAATTCTAGCTACTGAATACTTCCCTCCAGTTTCACAGCAATTTCTTTGTTGATATTGAAGCTTAACCCAGATCATATCCAAGCATTGACCACTATAACATGATGTCTCCAGGGCAGGTGGAAAGAGTGTACACCTTTCTATTGACTTCACTTCAGTAGATTTAGAGAAGTCAGAATTAGGTCATGTCTCCCCTATATTGCATGCCATTAGCTCATGGATAAGAGCCATTTTGATGGAATGCTGTAGAACAATATCTTTTGCATGGGTTGAGTAGATCTTTGGCTTTGAAAAGGGTGCTACTAAGGCTAACTGAAATGGGGTGGTTGCTGAAGAGGAGAATAAAGTCAAGGGAAGAACTTTGAAAGTGGAAGGTTGTAAGTCATGTGAAGCAATGCAAATCTCAAAGAGTAGCTATAGTGGATGGACCTAGATTGGAGCAGGTGTACTTCTTCTGGACTTAGGAAGAGGTCAAACCAAGTAGCATTGATGTAGACAGGTTTGTGGTGTTGGTTTTAGGAGACTGAGGCAGATTTTAAAATCTTATGATGTTTATGTTTATGAAGTGTGCAGAACCATTACAGTTCAGGATGGGAAAAGGTCACTTGGTTAAAGATTTGAGAAAAGCTGGGGAGCTATGAAATTGCCTTCACTGAAAGTGGTGGGGGGAATTTATTAGGAAGGTCAACCCTGGTATGTTTGCATTGAGCTTTTCTTTGAAAACCTGGTAACAGATCTGAAATCATTCCTTAATGCACAATGGTGTCATTTTTGATAGGAATACACTGCTGTTCACAAGTAGTCATAGAATAAGGGATGAGTAAGTTTAACTGGAATTGAAGATTTTTCCTAAATGAGTTTGAAGGAGGGTAGTGGGACAAAAAGTTACATGTTTGAAAAAAGGAGCAATACTCCTGCACAATGGAAGCCTAATCAACTATAAAAAGAAATGATGTGATAAAGCAAAATAGTAGCATCAGCATGAAAGATTTAATGAGTTCAATCAATATCTAAATATTGAATTCCATTGGATAATAAGCAGACAAAGTGACATTTGTAGCCTACTCTTTCAAAAGTGTTACAATTGTTGATGTTGACAAAATCTTGAGGGTGATCATGGAAGAGTGTGTCTGGAATAAAGAGGACAAAGCAATATGAACAAAGGAGTTAAGAGGATGGCTCAAGGGCAGGTGTGCTGCAGCTGGTTAAGCAGCTGATTTCAATGTGGGTATCCCATAACTTAGCACCAATTCAAGTCTCAGCTGCTTCACTTCTCAGCTAGTTTCCTCGTTATGCTACTGGGAAGGCAATGGAAGATAGACAAGTACTTGACCCCCTGCCACCTCTATGGGAGATCAGGATGGAGTTCCTGGCTCCTGGCTTTGGACTAGCCCAACCATGGCTGTTCCAAGCATTCGGGGGAGTGAACCAGTGGATTGAAGATCTCTGTCTCTCTGTCTCTCTCTCTCCCCTTCAAATATATATAAATGCAGCAATGTGTGGAACAGAAAATTTTCCATTGGAACAGAAGATGAAAAGAATGCTGTGGTTGGACTCACATGCATGTATGCATACACACACACACACACACACACACACACCCCAATATAGTTTGAACAGGTACAATGAGGAAAGATCGTGGGTGTCTGCAGATAGCTTTGATCTGGAGTCACTGGTGAAATGGGAGAGTGGCAGGGAGAACAGCCAAGTCCAGTTCCAAAGCATGAAAAATGCAAAAAAAGGAAAGACAGGTCCTGGTGAAGGGAAAGATTGCAAAAAGTCATGGACTTTGCACACTTGGATTTTGTGCTTGCATAATGCCAAGACTGAGCAATCTTCCCCTAGCTATAGAAGCACACACCTTCTTCAAGAGATTTCTCCCAGAGCTAGTTTTCCAACAAAGTTTCCTCTGACTGGCCTGGTTTACAAGGGCCTCGCTGTTCTCTGAATTCCAATGGAGCTCATTGTATGCACTGTACATGTTGATAGGAATTGACAAATGATCATACATTATTCCTTGCAATATTTTACTTATGTCTTCTCCCAGGTGGGTGGAGTATGGGGTCTTGAAGACTGAAAGTCATGTTTTATGCTACTGCTTTAAATTTGCCCAAGTAATCTGTGGAGGGACTTCTGCTATTAAGGGTTACATGAATATCTGTTGAATGGATCCTAATGTTTTAACTAACTTAACTGCTAATGATACTGACTTGAAAATATTTTATCTTATCCAAGGCATTGAACCAAATATATTTTTACATTAAAATATATTCTGGAACTTGGCAAAACACTGTGGTTTGGAGTTAACATTTTAACTCCAGTTTAAAAGAAAACATATGCTAAATGAGTGTCTCAATGGAAGAACTCCTATAAGACAATTGGTATGTATTAAATATTTGTTGAACAGTTCGGTGATCCAGGACAACGGGCATTGTAGTTATCCTTGGCCTGGTCCCCACTAGATTTTCCATGTAATTTAATTGCATCAATTCTTTTTTTCAGGCTTCAAAAGAGAATAAGGAAGAGTAATCAGAATTTGACTACTACCTCAGTGATACACATTATGAATTTAGACATCTACAGACATATCAATGTTATTTCCTTCATCACTGATATCACCAAATATGACTTTGGACAATTGAAGGTTAGCTGTTTCTCCCTCAGTTTCCACTCTGAACTGGTGAGCATTAATGACCCCATTTCTGAGTTACCACATGCTATAACTTATTGGTGGGTACTTTTTATTACCCAGATGCTATGAAAGTTGAAAGAGTAACTATTTCAGTGTCAACGGTGTGACTTGTCTCTTTACCCATACCTGATGATTGCCAGGAAGCAGACTTGGCTTCATGTTTGGATTGGAGTCACCACTCGATAAATTTCCATGTCTACAAAAAGCATTAGGAGATACTAGAAATATTTTAGGTATATTTCAGTGCTTTCTTGCAGATGTAATAAGCGATGCAATGTTTACTTTTATAAATAAAGACATAAGCAAACCAAAGGTCCTTAAAGTGACTCTTAATGGCCTCTCGTACACATTAAATTATAATCATTTATGTTCTTAAGTTCAGACTCAGAAGTCTTTATCCTTAATAGTTTACTTAGTCTCTCCTTAATAAAGATAGTGCATCTTGATGCTGCTCTACATCAAGTTCCTGTTTCATCTTAGATTGTTGGGACATTTGTGCCCCCTCATCATTAGATAAACTACTTGATTTGAAAATAATAATCGTGCTGTGCAGTTGTCAGCAGAATACCAGTACTAGGTCATCATCTTATTTGCAAATCCAACTTTACTCTTTGCTATGTTGCCATGCCTAGAAGAGTATTAGGCAGTACACAAGTATTGTTGGATAAAGGTAAGTCTACCTGAAAAAAAAAATTCCTTTGATAAAGAATTTAGGGATGACATTTAACCTTCCAAAATGATTATCCACATTTCATGTCTCTAAATTTGAAATGCAGTGAAGCATTGAGAACTCGAATGTATAAAGCCCAAAGTATCTTTGTTTACAGGGGTAAGCCTGCTTTTACCTGGTGACTTGTCCAGACTCCCCAGCAGTGATGCTTGGGTGCTTCTGCTGATGTTTGTGACAGTGGGGAAATAATCTCCAACAGGCCGGGACACTATAGATAAAGTGGGAGGAATTTTCAAAGACAGAAACTAATGGCTTACTTTTTCATCAACATTGTCAAAATGATCAAAATCTATTTTCTGCTCTCATCTTCATGATATATAGCATTAAGCTTCCCAGGTACACGTCTCATGTTAAATAAATAAATAAATAAATAAAACACCAATTGATGAGTACTTCTTTTGAATATGAAAGTGATCATAATATCCTTAAATGCTTCCAACAAAATCTCCATAAGAAAATCTCAGCTCCTCAGATGTCACACATTTGAGATTACTCTGATGACTTTATAGTCAGAAACAAGCTGTGACTACGATAGATGATGCTGGATTATCAGAGAAGATGTTTCTAACTGAACAGATACTTTGCTGCGGCACTGACATCCTGTCACACTCCTGGTGACAGCACACCCACAAGTCCCCTTTCATGATAAACAAGGTTTCTCATAAAGAATTCATCATAGGGAAGAGCTTGCCTGCAACACAGACTTTTAAACGAACTTATTCCATCCTCTTACTCTACCTGGTACTTCAATATCTTTTTTGAAAAAAATTAATAGATTATTTTTTCAGGCACTCGATGGCACTATTAGAAATCCAAAATATTGTGCTAAACTACGTCCATTTCATAAGAAATGGAAAGGTCACAGGTTCTCAGTTGTCTTTGGTAAGTTTTTATTTTCATGCTAATACTCTGGCTTCCTTTGAATTTTATTCTTTTACCTGTCAAATCTAAATTCCCTATTGCAAGAGAAGAGCTAACCCACGATGAGGAGTAACTACAATAGAGTTCATAAGATCCTTTGTCCCATTTTTATGTGTCTTACAGGAAATATATCCATCCTTAAATGTAAGTAAATTATATTTTATGTCTTTATGTTTTCTCCCATGTGTTCTTCAAATGTCAGCTCCAATGCCACTTTGTCAGTTAAGCTTTCCCTGCCCGGCTCTCTGTCCAAGAGTTTAGTAGACTGTAGAAATACTTCTAAATTTCAATTGCCCTTCTTATCATTCTCCTTATAATGTATTACAGCCATTTCTTTTCTTAAAGCTATGTCTCTTAGAGGAAAGTACTGTTTATTCTTATCTCCGTATTCTGCTCACCAGGCTCAACACTTGAGCAGGAAGAACTTAGGAGAAAATTCCTGAGAGAAGTTAATCCTCCTAAAGGAGGATATAAAAATAATAATAATTGCTGACATTTTATTTTTAAACTTCTTAGTGTTTTTAATTTTTAATTGGCATACAATAACTATGCACACTTACAGGGTACAGTGTAATGACTTGATACATGTATATAAAAATGTAATGATCAAACCAGGGTCATTAGTATTTCTGTCTCCTAAACACTGATCATTTTATTGCTTTTGGAATCTGTAAATTCCTTTTATCTCACATTTTTGGGACCTTCTGTTTATCTTTTGATAGGAAAATATTGCCACAGGTTCTGATCTTGTTTGTGGAGGTATGAACTAAGTTTCATCATTTCCTCTTTGCTGCAGGAAAATTTGAAATCCCACTTCTCCTGCTTGTGTTTAGGGCCCAGATAACTGTTATTTTAGCTTGAACCATTTGATTGATCATTATGGGAAGAGCATTTGCCTGGTGCTAGAAGATTCTGGTTAACATCCTGAGTCTCAGTCTGGAATGGTGAGGCTGGTACCTGTCTGTCAACTTTGTTGTGATTAGCCACAGGGTTTCTACAAAGCTCTAGTAGGAATAGCTGTGTTTCCCCAGTCTTTTCTCTGCACTTTCATCCTGGTCTTTTTTCTTATTTTTTAAATTTATATAAAGGAAACAGATTTCATGCATTTCATATATATATAGCTCTAAGAACATAATGATACTCCCCAAAGTCCTCCTTCATGGACTTTATGAGCTGTAACACATTCAAATGGAAGCAGTGGTTAAAACCTTACTCTTTGAAGAGGCACCATGCAACAGCATAGAGACACGTCAAGAAAAGAGCTCCTGTCAGAGTGAGAACTGCAGGTATCCAGTTGTCAGGGCTCCAGTAATAGGAAATCTTTGTTAGGACAGAGGTGGTAATCTGAGAAATACAATCAGCATTCACTCAGCGTTAGTAGTACACGTGACAAAAATACATAGTATAGTGTCTACCTAGACAGAGTGGACTTTCTTGTACACTTCACTTTAACCTTTTATAGCATTAAAACAAGATTATCATTCGATATTTATTCAAAAATTAACATTGAAAACACAGATGAAGACATCTGGCGTAGCAGCAAAGATGTTGTTCGCAAGCTTTACATCCTGTATGACAATAGTGCCTGGGTCAAGTTGGGGCTCCTCTTCCGGTTCCAGCTCCCTGCTAATACACACCGCAAGGAGCAGCAGTGATGATCTAAGCACTTTGTTCCCATCCCTGCCACCCACCTGGGAAACCCAGGTGGAATTTTGAGTTGCTGGCTTCAGGTTGGCCCAGCCTGCCCCTCCCCACAGACTATACGAACAACAGTGATGAAAAAATCTCTGTCCATCATTTTGTTTCTAGTGTTTCTCTCCTCCCCTCTATCTTCTCTCTCTCTCTCTCACTCTCTCTCTCTCTCTCTCTCTCTCTCTCTCTGCCTCATATCTATCATCTGTATAGCTCTCTATCTCTGTGCCTTTCAAATAAATCAAAATAATAAATAAGCATTTAAAGAATACAAATTCAAAAAATTACAAGGCACAGTAGACGAACACCTTTTTCTGCCACTGGAAGCAAACACGTTTGTTTCTCTTCAGAAGCAAATGTCTTTGTTCATGTAGTTGCCTCTGGCTAGAATCTTCTCTCCTGCTTTACTCTCCTGGTGAGTATCTGTTCATTTGCAAGGTCATGCTCCACCACTGCTTTTGCAATCAATCTAATTTTTGTAGAAATTGCCACACTTGCACTCTCCTTACTTATGTCCCCTGTGACATGGAGAACACTATGCTTCATTTATTTCCTTTAATTGTGATTCTGCTAATAGCTCATAAGCTCCTATTAGACAAGCATCATTCCTTGCTCATCTTGGTGGGCTCTACACAGTTTCTGGGACAGAGAAGACAACAATCAGTATCGGCTAGATGGCAGATAGAGGGAATCAGCACATCCTTTACCAGGCAAAGCATCATTTCAGAAATGAGTCCGACTATTGTTGCCTTTTCTGCCTCCTATCATAAAAACACAAAAAAATTTTGCCCAGATAAATTTCCACGGCCATCTAAACCCTGACCATTTAAGAAGCTGATTAATAAACTTTTGCCTATGACTAAGCAACATGACATGCCCAGCAGATGGCGGCATAAGATAGGACAAGTCTTGTGAATCTTTTCAGGGAGTAATTTGTAAGCTGTTTTTGCAGGAATGTAAAGGGGAGAAAACAAACTTTGGCGAAAGAGGAACACTTGGCAATGGGGATGGCAGAAGTAGCGCTAGTTAGATAATTCAGTGAGAGAAGTCCTGACCACCTCACTGAAGTTTGGTAGTTGCTAACGTGTTGCGTGATGAAACACTGCAACAGTCTGGGCAAGCCCAGACGAAGAAAGATCCAGAAAGCAGCCTCGGCTCCAGGAGTGTCAGTTGAAACACTGTGGCTTTATTTACCTGAATAAATAATATCGCGTTGTATTTACAAATGATAAATAGGGCAAAAAGGATGATAGACAACTTAATCACTTAATCATCTAGTTCTCTTTTCAGCTCATTAAGAACTATTACCCCTCCCAAGCACATTTGAGAAGGGTGCTACTACGGATAGAAAGAAAGAGACCACAGCCTATACCTGCCAACCTTCCTTTCTTTCTTACAACAAATATTTATTGAACCCTTGCTATGCTCCAAGAATCATGGTAGAGAGGACATACAGAACCTTAAGACTGAAACCTTACAGCTCATGTTCATTTAGCAGCCACTGTGTGCTAAACTTACTAGCTGTGCTATTTCACTTTCCCCAATGCTTGTCCTAAGAGAGGTGTTCATTACTGCCAGTCTACAAAGAAGGAGCTCAGCCGAAGGGAACTCAGTAGGTCACCTACAGCTCCACAGCCAGGAAGGGGCAGAATTGACCTTCACATATGAATGTGTGCATCCCTGAAGGCCATGGAAGGTTTTCAATAGATCATGCCAGCTCCCCTAAAATAAAAATATTATAAGAGTTTTAAGAAAACATCTAATTCCTACATCAAGTGGTCAACACACCACTTGGAAAATCATAACTACACATTTTTTGTGTCAGCATAATTACACATTTTCATTTTATGAAAATTTAGCTCTCCAGGGCCAAGGAAAGGATTTGAAAATGCCTTAGAGGTGGGAAGCGAGAGTTGTCCTCACGTCTTGTACTACTCTTCCCTGACAAACCAGGCTAGGTTTTACCAGCTTCTTCTCGGGCTTTTCCCTTTCTTTCTCTCATGCACACACACACACACAAATGATATTGAAAACTCTTATAAAAAAAAAAAAAAGAAATCCCATCTAATGTTCTAATGTTTTAATATTTCAAAGGCTAAGACAACTTGGGATAGTCCCTTTTTTTCAATAGTCTGGTGAAAAACCAAAAGCTTTCTACAGAGATTAAAAAGACTATTGATGGCTGGTATTGACATAATGTGTTTATTGCAAGAGCTGTCATGTCTCTTGTTTCACCTGATCCTCAGAACATCTTTTGTACAATAGGCTCACTTACTCTAATCCCTATAGTAATCCAAGGACACAGAGTAAATATTTAAACATTTCTTATGGGCAGGCTTGGCTCTCTCCATAGATTCTTTCTGTTGGGGACTCAAAACCATTTTAAAGAACTGAATGTGGGAGCTTGCATTTGACACTCTTAGTGGTCTATTGCCTTTTACATCCATACTTTATGATTTAATTATTTCTTTTTAATTATTTAGAGCCTCAAGTAATAGTAATTATGACAACAAGGGCATTCCTATTTGCCTTTCCTTTTGCAATAACTTACTGAGTAGACACTGATTCTAGCTCTCTCTTACCCATTCTATCCTCTACTCTGCTGGTCTAGTTTGAATTCTTTTTTTATTTTTATTTTATTTATTTATTTATTTTTTGACAGGCAGAGTTAGACAGTGAGAGAGAGAGACAGCGAGAAAGGTCTTCCTTCCGTTGGTTCACCCCCCAAGTGGCCACTATGGCTGGCACATTGAAGCCAGTGCGCTGTGTCGATCTGAAGCCAGGAGCCAGGTGCTTCCTCCAGGTCTCCCATGTGGGTGCAGGGCCTAAGGACCTGGGCCATCCTCCACTGCACTCCCGGGCCACAGCAGAGAGCTGGCCTGGAAGAGGAGCAACCGGGACAGAATCTGGCGCCCCAACCGGGACTAGATTCCGGGGTGCCAGTGCCGCAGGTGGAGGATTAGCCTAGTGAGCCGCGGTGCCGGCCAGGTTTTAATTCTAACACTATTTAAATTTACTCTCTGTTGTCTAAAAAATAAAGTTCAAATCCAGAATAGTGACTCTACATATCTATCAATCTAATAACTCTCTGGCCAGCCCTCCTCATGGGTGCTAGAAATACTTGTTTCTCTACATTCAAGCATAGACCACGGACTCACTCAACTATATTCTTGCATTGCCTCCACACCTAAATGACTTTGCTTCTTGCTCCATCCATCACAGGCCTATGTAAAACCCAAATATCTCTTCTTGAAGTTTGCATTTTCTTCAAGCCAGAATTTGCTACACTGTCTTATGTTTGTTTACTCTTCCTTTGCTGTACTTGCCAAAATGATATGCAGTGATAAGTAATGAGAAATATGTTTTTGCAACATACTATGACTTGTACATCTTTGCGTGATGGTACCCTTTTATTCTTCACTTTGTTTCACACTCTTTTTTTTCCCAACTCACTCACTTGCAGGTCAGAAGTTTCCTCAAATCTCAACCATTTCTCTGTCTCTTTGCTAGTCTCCCTGGTTCAACCATTTACTAAGACTGTGACACTGAGAAGTTATCTAAATTCCTGTTGTCTCAGTTTTCTCCTTTGTAACATGAACAGAAATAGTTGATATTTTGGATTGGATTCAATCCAATTGAATTGGATTCAATTCAATGACAGATTTATTTAATGTGAAAATTTTATGTACAGATAGATTTACAGATACCAATGTCATGACTAGGTAGCAAGTTTTATTCAAATATTCACTGAATTATTTTCTCCTAAAGGAAACTATTAAATATGATTTAATTACAATATTTCCTAAAATGGTTATGATTGCAGATCATGTACACATTATTGTACAAAGTATGTCTTTTACAATTTACTTTCCAAAATTTATTATTTATTTATTTATTTGAGAGACAGTTGCAATAAAGGAGCTCTCGTCCACTAGTGTACTCCCCAAATGGCCTCAATGGCCAGGACTGGGCCAGACTGCAGCCAGGAGCCTGGAACTCAATCCAGTTCTCCCATGTGGGTGGCAGAGACTCAACTACTTGAGTCATCGACTGTTGCCTCCCTGGGTGATCATTAGCAGGAATCTGAAACTAGGAGCTTGATCCCCAGCACTCCAATATAGGATGCAGATGTCCTCACGGGCGGCTTTACTGCTAGGCCAGATGCTTGCTCCCAATTTACTTTTGAAGTGTATGTCGAAACTTTTTTTCCCCCTAAGGCTTACAGGTTTGCTGAAGCGGAAAACAAGAACATATCCTTATACTTGGACAATTGAGCAGTTACTCCTCTTTGTCATGAAGCTGAAGAGTGATGAAATCCATGGCTAAGGATTGATGAGACACTGGACTTTGTATGTCATCAGAAGTTTATCTCCCCATTAGGTAGATCACCAGTGAACCCAAAAGAATTTCCCATCTGTCATTTGGTCATGCACTTAGTTGCTTATGGCTATGTGCAGTTAATTTGGTTTGATTCATAACTTTAACTATTTAACTTGTTATATTTTAGAAAAAAAGACAATAATAGTCTTCCGTGTCATGAAACTTTTGTCAAGGGGTATTAGACTTTTAGCAGATGTGTCAGACTATAACCCAGTAGAGAACAATTTATATTATTTCTAACAGCCCTCAAATTCATCTACTTGACTATCATTGAGGAAGATTTTTTAAAAGACTACCTATAAAATATTCTCATGCAAATTTGTTTAATGGCTGCTTCTCATGATATGCCTAAATACTTTGAGTTAAATGTAGACTAGACCTCTTTAGAAAATGTTGAGTAATTTTTAGTGGAAAAATACTACTGATTTAAGCAGAAATGTTGGTTTTACTGATAATAGAGCCTCAGTTGAGAGAGTCACCCAGTGGGGAGCTGAGATCCAAGCCAGGGCCTGCCTTATTTCTAGGGCCACCCTCTCTTCTGCTCTCCTTGGGCCTTAAGATTGCTTACTACCCATGTAGAAACAAGTTTGAAATAATCTGTGTGCAACTACATGGTTAGCATGTCTTTCATTGCAAACTTTCATTTGGAATTCTACTTCCCTTTAAATAGAAGGTCATGTCATACATGTCATACTATGAATGAATCAGTGATGAGGATTTTTTAAATTATCAAAGTCTTTTGTCAACTTAAGCTATTTTTTTAAAAGTTAACTCCATTTATTTTTACTATCATATCGTTCCTGGAGCTTCTTATTCATTTTCAAATCCCACAGGCCTATTCAATTACTACATGTCATACAAATGAGAATAAATGTTTAAAAAAAAGGAGAAAAATATTTTAAAATGAAAGATGGAAGTTGGAGGTAATTAATTACAAAACTATCATTTCTCTAGAATGAAAGAGCCATTAGCAAGAAGATATTATTTAAGAAAGCAAAACAAAATGATGTAAAATAAAACAATTTATTAAATATTTGTGATTAGCGACTTGTCTCACTTTGATTATACATACTGTGATTTGTGAAGGTTATGGGATTTTCTTTATATTTTGTGAAGTATTAAATACATTACCAGTTTCTAGTTCATTTATAACATTCTCAGATAAGTCAACTATATTGATAATAAATCCCAAAAGTTATGTTCTATTTTAAAAGGAAAATTTAAATTTAATATAAATATGCTAAAATGTGTAAATACATGACAAATTGCATGATAAAAAATCAGAATCCATATTATGTACTGGAGAATGTACTTCTCTCTATGCTCTTCTTGTAAAATTTGATTCAATGCTCTTCTTCTATATAAAAACTAATATATAGCCAACAATTATAAATAGCCTATGATTGACTTCTCTGTAGAAAAATCAGTAAGTGTGAGTAAATACAATCTGATTTTTTACTGAAGAGGGATTATTTATTTATTTATGTTAGTTCCCAAAGCATATAACTCACCAATGAAAAAATTGGCATAAATGATATTCTCTTTTAAATTAGGAAAGATACTATTATGACTAAAAACAAGCTCTGGTTCTCTTGTTGTGTAGCTAAAGAAGACTTAATTGTTCATCTGCCAGCAATAGAAGATGCAAATAGAATAAAAGGAAATTAGGGGATAGCAGTGTGGCATAGCAGATGCAAACCATTGCCCGTGACACAAGCATCACATATGCTCCACCTCTGACCCAGTTCCCTGCAAATGCACCTGAGAAAAGCAGCAGAAGGTGGCCCAACTCTTTGGGTCCCTGCCACCCATGTGGGAGACCCTGATGAAGCTCGTGGCTCCTAGCTTCAGCCTAACCCAGCCCCTGCCATTGCAGCCATTTGTGGAGTGAACCAACAGATGGAAGATATCTTTCTTTGTTACCCTTTCTCTCTGAAACTCTACCATTCTAATAATTAAAAAAAAAAGAAAATTAAACATTGATTGCCCCAGATGTAATTTGCTTAGGAAATGATGGGCAGATACATGGGCCTCACCTCTTTAACCCCTTCCATAACTGCTCTGTGATTCCATGTCCATTTCCTACTGGGGGTCAAATGGACACAAAGATGAAGAAATAAATGAATGTAAAATGCCATTCTTCTTCATGGAGTCTGTTTTCTATAGAGCAGCTAAATGTGACATAATATACATAAAAATACATGCTTAAATGGTTGCATGACTTATGCCACTTATCAACATAGCACAGAAAGTGAAAGGGTTTGAGGGTCACCAAGAGACTTCCCCCCAAGCCACACCTGAACAAAGGGTGATTTAGCCATGTAGTTCCATGTTGGTAATTTTAGAAGAATAATTACATCGTGTATAGGTAACAGTGGACGAACAGAATGACCCAAGACATGACAACAAAAGTTTCCATCTCCCAGTAAGTCCAAGGGACTCTTTTCCCCATTTATTTGAGAGACTGAGAGAGCAAGAGAAGAAGTCTCTGTTCCCATCTTTTGGTCCACTCCACAAATGCCCACAACTGCCCACTCTGGGCTGGGCCAAGCCAAGAGCCAGGAATTCAATGCCAGTCTCCAATGTGTATGGCAGGAACACAGTTATTTGACCCACCACTGCTTCCTCCCAGGGTCGACATCAGCAGGAAATTGGAATCAGGAGTGGAGTTGAGTATCAAACCCAGGTAAACCAACATCGGACATAGGCCTCATTACCACCAGGCCAAATGCCTGCCCCTGTCCTCCCAGAGATATGTCATTGTTGTCTCCATGGGGGTAATAAATTCATCATTTCTAATCATATATCTATCCTGCACACTCTGTTAGAGCAGATAAAAGGGCATGCTTCCCTTTAATAGACTTCTTCACAGCTGTTCTGATTTCTGGCCTCTCACAAAGGTGCTGCATTCATCATCATCAACCCATGGCATCGATTCTCTTTACTGATTTATTCTTATAAATGATTTGCCATAATAGAAGAAGAGCTGTTATAATTGTGCACTTATACTTAAGAAATTATAATTTATTTTTCTTTTATCCCTCTCACAAAAATAATGTAAATCAAGGCTGGGTATCTGGGAGATTTATTTTTCTTTAGAAAGGGTACATGAATTAATCAAGTTTAAGAAATGCAGAGTGGACTAGCAAAACAAACATGGCCTCTTGAAGTAGACAGATCTGAGATGAAATTACAACTGTCACCTAATTTGGGCAAGTCTATTTCTGTTTGGGACAATGTGGCAGAGCCAGTTGGGTTGTTATGAGGAATAAAAATAGCAGATACAAGCTTACAGCATTCAGTAAGCAATCAATTTGTGGCCACTATTACCATTCCTACTGTGTTGCTATGTCCACCTTCGTATTAGGGAGAAAACAAAAATCTACAAAGGAAAGTAAGTTTAGGGGTTACAGACATCAATGATCAAAGAAACACCACTCTGCCCGCAACTTCTTAGGCTGACAAGGCTCCCACCAAGTAATGCACAGATTTTTCTCATCTGTGCCACAGTTCTGAGTAGATGCAAAGGGTGCAGATTTGACTCAGGCTACCAGAAACTGACAGTGGCACTATAAGGAATAGTGTGTAATGGTCTCTGAACTAAAGCAGGAGAATGCAAACTGCATGTCCTATTCCTTTTCAGTGGTTTAACTTTTGCTCATCATATGGAAGTATTTGATAATCTCTCTTAAATATTTTTTAACTTGTTTTTAATATTTTGTCTTCTTAAATCTCCTAAAAGACAAGATCGGCAAGTTCAGTCATGTCTTAGAAAACCAGCTCCTAGTCACAAGCCTGGTGCAGGCACTTGGCACAGCAGTTAGGATGGGTGCTTGGGACACCCCATCCCATACCAGAGTGTGTGCATTCAGGTTCTGTTCCTGTTGCTAATTCCAATCTTCATGTCAATGAGTACCTTAAGAGGCAGCAGATGGCAGCCCAAGTACTTGGGCCCAGGCCACCCACATAGGAAACCCTCACTTTGGTCAGACTCAACTCCAATGATTGCTGGTTCAAGGGAGTGAACCAGCAAATGGAAGATCTCTTTGTCTCTTTCTGCCTTTCAAGTGAATAAAAAATTTATAACATAGACACATTTTTAAAAACCTAGTATGTAGTATTTGTGAAGTTCTATGGAATGAATATTTTCTCTATGATCACCTGGTACCAAATGCTTAAAAACCAGACTATCAATTCTCTGTTTTCAACAATAAGCTGTCATTAACTGACTGAGTCAACTCTAACATACCATTGCTTTAAATTGACCGCTGGAAAAAAAATTCTAGGAATATTTAATGGAAAATTATCTTATGTGAGATATGGTATGATTGGTCTTTGACGGGTTGAAAACCAGCCTTGGAAAGGCAGCATGCCACCATAATGAGTACATCAGTGGAACAAACACATGAGGTTGCAAAGATAGGTTTCTAAACAGCCATAATAACCTTAGAGTTTAGTTGTCAAGGTTCAGACTCAGTAAAAGGGCCCAGTGTCATCACTCTATGCCCCTAATGCCTTTTCTCAGTTCTTCACTGATGGAGTAAAAACATTTTCATTTTGCTGATATACATCATGAAATGTGGTGCATTATTAGGGTGAGCTGATAAAAAGACCAAGCAGACTTCTTTCCTTCTACTTTTTCACTTGTGCACTGTTTATATTGAAATAAGAGTAAAAATACAGTTATAAATTAGGATGATTTAAAGTTTCTACCATCAAAATGGACATTAGTTCTGGAATTTTTATTATGGGCTCACTTTGCTGCATACAGATAGTTTCAGGAATTTTGATTCATAATTCTTTGGGGATTATATTTGCAGGAAATGGTGTCTAGCCAGTTACCTCATTGTCTCTTTGGACAATCTGGACTGAAATTGAAGGGATTTAATTCAGTTTATGAAGTACAACTTAAGGCCTGCCTTTTCCCCTCAGTCAGAGACTAAGACTAATCAGGAGATAATCGACACTTTGTGTAGGGTTGGGTTTATTTATTATCAATGTATTGAACTACATTGTTATACACTTAGCATAAAGCTATCTTTCCTATTTTTCTTCCTAAGTTTTAGCTATTGTTTCATTTATTGAATACAAGAGCCTGCCAAGAATTGCCGTATTATAGGACTGCATCACTAGTTTTCTCTATAGCTATATGTTAGTGGCTTATCTTGCTTCAGGATTTATTTATTCTTAGTTATTTGAGAGAAAAAAGGAGGGAAGAATGGGAGAAAGAGAGGGAGAGAGAGAGAAGTCTTCATCTACTAGTTCACTTCTTAAATGGCCGCCACAACAGCCAGGGTTGGGGTAGACTAAAGCCAGGAGCCAGGGAACTCCATCTAGGTCTCCCGCATGCTTGGCAAGGACCCAAGTTTGAGGCTTCCTTTACCTTCTGCCTCCTGGGGTGTACATCAGCAAGCAGCTAGATTGGATGCGGAGTGGGGACTCGAACCCAGCACCCATGAGTGATGTGGGCATTACAGGCAGCATCTTCACCACTGCACCAAATGCCCACCTTGCTTTGATTGTGTTATAGAAAAACAATTTGTGGGCCAGCACTGTTGCGTAGCGGGTAAAGCTGCCACCCGCAGTGCCAGCATCTCATATGTGCGCTGGTTCGAGACTCGGTTGCTCCACTTCCGATCCAGCTCTCTGCTGTGGCCTGGGAAAGCAGTAGAAGATGGCCCAAGTCTTTGGGCCCCTGCACTCATGTGAGAAATCATGAAGAAGCTCTTGGCTCCTGGCCTTGACTTGGCGCAGCTCCGGCCTTTGCAGCCAATTGGGAAGTGAACCAGCAGATGGAAGACACCTCTCTCTCTCTCTCTCTCTCTCTCTCTCTCTCTGCCTCTCCTTCTCTCTGTGTGTAACTCTGACTTTCAAGTAAAATAAATAAATCTAAAAAAAATTTGCTCATGGAAGCTTTGTTAACAAATTCAGAAAAGGTAATAACCCGTTGTTTGTACCCAGGGTTTTATAATCTGGATCCCTTGGATGGGTTTTACAAACATCTAAAAGTGTATATGAAATTGGTTACACATATAGGTGTGTGTATTGTTCTGGAGACAAGGTCCATAGTTTTCTTCAGATTCTGCAGCAGTTCATCAGTCTCTCTCTTCCCATTAAGAACCAGCACGCACAGGCTGGTGTTGCAGCACAGCGGGTTATGTGGCATCCCTCATGCAATGCTGGCATCCCTTATGATCATGAGTGCCAATTTGCTCCACTTACAATCCAGCTCTCTGCTAAAATGCCTGGGACAGCAGTGGATGATGGCCCAAGTGCTTAGGCCCCTGCACCCATGTAGGAGACTTGGATGGGGTTCTAGGCTCCTGGCATCATATTGGCTCAGCCCTAGCTTGTGCAGCCATTTGGAGAATGAGCCAGCAGATAAAAGATATCTCTCTCTCTCTCTCTCTCTCTCTCTCTGTGTGTGTGTGTGTGTGTGTGTGTGTCTATCCCTGTCTCTAACTATGCCTTTCAAATAATAATGACTTTCAGATGCCGTTCCTATACAATACATGGAGTAGGTCCTTGACTTCTCAAGTATCATACTTAGCATCCTAAGAGATAGAGAGGTCTTTATTGAATGCCTTATGCATATTAAAATTTATGAGATGCCCTATATTTTTCAAGCACCTGCAAGAATGTTTTGTTAAAAAGGATTGTGTGTTTATAGTGAATTTCATGCTGAAGATGTTTCCTATAACATTTATAATGTGATTGAATTTATTTTAATTGCTTTGAGCTTTTTCTCACAGGCCTTTATTTTTCTAAAATTCATAGACACATTGTTAACAATCTGGATTTAAGAATGTTCTATTTTTGTAGTGGGTTTTTACAGTTATATTTTAGAAGCAGATAAAAAATTCTGGCAGTATATTCTAACCACTTAGAAATGTTTTTAAGTCTTTGTATCTCATTCAACATTCTAAATAGAAAGATCTGCCTTGTAATAATAATAATAAAAGATACAGCTTATAGCAATAATGGCTAAATCCTAAGGGAAATTTTATTTCCCATGGTGTACTGTAAATATATGTATTGTAATACACAGACTTCAGACAAAATAGATAATAATTTTTATTACTTATGTATATCTTGGAGGTAATGATTAACTTCCACATAAAGTATCCTTGCACTATTGTAGGGCCTAACTCTTATCTGAATTATCAAAACAACCTCTTAACTAGTTACATTTCAAGCTTTTTATTTATTTTCACTTCATTTGAAAGGCAGAGAGAGACAAAGAATTCCATCCACTGGTTCACTCTCCAAACGCCCGCAAGAGCTGAGGCTACGCCAGGCTAAATCCACGAGCACTTCATTCATCCTGGGTCTCCCAGCTGGGTGGTAGGGACTCAAGTACTTGAGCCACCACTTGTGTATTAGTAAGAAGCTAGGATCGGAAGCAGAGCCTGAACTCTACCCCAGGCACTCCACTATGGGATACAGGCTTCCCAAGCAGTGACTTAGCCACAGCACCAAATGCCCACTTCTCGGACTTCTCTCTGCACCACTGATTTCCCACTCAAGGGTTCTCCTCCCTCACACACACACTTAGAAGTACCTAATCCTGTCACCCTCATCGAGCCATCCCTCTTTAGATCTCTCCCCACAATGGGAAAATAAATTTCATAGCCTTATTTTGGTGTACAGATATCTTCAACTCTTTGTCCTAATATCCCTTCATTTTTCTGAACATGAATCCTTGTTATGTAAGTCCCTTCTCATCGGCTATTCCATTAGGGACAACTGGAAGATTTTTCTCTAATTATTCTCCTTGTTGAGCCATGCAGTTGCTAGGTACACAGATAGCTCTAGACGCAGTTGATCTTTGCTGGATAATTTCATAACATTCACAGGTATAAATTTTAGCTACTCAATGACACATTTAGTAACCTTCCATTAAAAGGAAGCATATGGGTCACAATATCACTCAACTACAAATTTAAATACTTTCACATCTTGCAGCAGCATTTGTTTATTTTGCCTCTTATGTCTTACTGGAATGCCTTCTCCTTGGCTAGATTTTGCTTTATTAATCAGGAATTTTGTAAGTAGCAATCCATGTGTGAACATAAGTCAGGAGATTTTCTTTTTTCACAGCAGTGCAAGCTAAAATAATCTCTCCCACAGGAGCAAGATCCAGCAAAGAAGATTGACTCAGGAGAGGAAGGAGAAGTTCAAGTTGAGCCAGGAATGATAACAACACATTTTAACTGTTTGCAATGTTATTATAGCATCTGACAATATTATCAACAGTATCAC
Source organism: Oryctolagus cuniculus (assembly GCF_964237555.1). Taxonomy (NCBI): domain Eukaryota; kingdom Metazoa; phylum Chordata; class Mammalia; order Lagomorpha; family Leporidae; genus Oryctolagus; species Oryctolagus cuniculus. Next base: position 146,308,435 of record NC_091434.1, read on the forward strand.
TTAGTTGGAGGCAGTATTGTCCTGACTTGTAAAATTACTTGAATCCATATCTATGGAATGTGAAAGAAAGTCCCAAGGTCACACTCTCTGGGGTGGAAAGACTAAGAACTAATTAACTGACAAACAGGAGAATATTAAGGCTTCAAATCCTAGATTGTTGGGTTTGATTATATCGAATGTATAACAAAAAGCTCCAAAGCAACTAGCAAATTTTTAATAGAGTTCTGAACAACTGAAGTATTTCACTCATGAGATTTTTTTGGGTGAATAATTTGCCATATTAAATATAATAATTTAACAAAGTGCATTGACATTTCAGATTATTTCCCTTTCAATTATTTTACCATTTTTTGGTGATACCTAACACACATAGAGAAACCTAAAAATATATCTAATTATCCACCAGGTACCCATCTCACTGTCTAAACACCTATCAATTTATGCCCCATTTTACTGAATCTTTATTCTTATGTATTTCTCCCCAGCCCAGATTATTATGAAGCAAGTTATTCATTTTACAATACTCAAATATATTTAATTTTCTCAAAATTTTCCTTATGGCTAACTTTTCAGACCTTATTTAAGAAATTTTGTCCTACCCCCCAAGTTATTAAGGATATTCTCATATTTTTTTCTAAAGTTTATATATTTAAATGTTTTCTCACTTATTTAAGAGGTAGCAAGAATGAGAGAGAGAAAAAGAGAGAGGGGGAGATTTCCCACCCGCTGGTTCACTCCCCAAATGCCCACAATGGCCAGGCTTGGGCCAAGGCCACAGATGAGAGCTGAAAACACAATCCAAATCTCTAGAAACCCAGTTACTTAAGTCATGACCACTGACATCACTGACTTCCACGGTTTGCATTAGCAAGGAGCAAGAACAAGGAGCTGGAACCAGAACTTAAACCCAGGTTTTCCAGCTTGGGACACAGATGTCTTGACAACTAGGCTAAACACCTTGTCCTGAAGTTTATTTATTATCTTTGCTACTACAGTCTACAATTCTTAATGTTCATCAACTGCCAATATAGTTTCTTGAAACTGTCATCCTTTTACCATTTCTGAGTGAAATCCATGTACCTGTGAAATCCATGGTACCAGAGATCTGTGGGAACATTTACAACATTTGATCACACATGTTAGGCCATAAATCAAATCTCAACAGGCTTTAGAGGCTTCTAGTTTGACACTTATTTTCTTACAGTGACTTGAACACTTCCATTTTTTTGGCTTTCATCATTTCCATTATAAAGTCAGCTGTTCAATATATACTCTCTTGAAGGTAATCTTTCTCTTTTTTCCTGACTTATTTTAGTGTTTCTTATTACATTTGGATTTTATGTAGCTTTTCTATGTTGTATTTAAGGAAAGATTTCATTTTCCCTCTAGGGAATTATGGCACTTCTTCAGTCTATAGTTTGATATCTATCAGCAGTTTTGAAAAATATTAGGTACTGCATCTTTCTCTCTCCCTCTAACATCTCCTAAATTAAAATAAACTAGCTCTCTTCATTCACAGTTTTAAAAGATTTTTTATTTATTTGAAAGATGGAGTGACAGAGAGTAAAAAACAGAGAGAAACAGATCTTTCACCTGCTGGTTCGCTCCTAAATGTCTGCAACAGCCAGGGCTGGCCAGACCAAAGCCAAAAGTTAGAAACTTCATCCAGGTTTCCCACATGGGTGGGAGGGGCCAGACACCTGGGCCATCTGCCACTTCTTTCCCAGGCACATTATCAGGCAACTGGGTCAGAAGCTGAGTAGCCAAGACTCAAAGCAGCAGTCTGATATGGGATGATGGTGTCACAGAGGTGATTTAACCCCGGCACCACAAGCCCCTCCTCATTCTCATTTTCATGTTGTCTATTAGAATTATTTTTATCACTTTTGTCTTCATGTATTTCATTCTGGATAGTTTTTTTAGACTCATACTTAATTCCTAATTCTCTTCAGCTGCTTCTAATCAGTCATTAAATCCATCTATCAAGATGAAATTTCAATTATTGTATTTTTGATTTCTATATTTGACAGATTTTTCAAGTGTTCTATATTACCTTTATATTCTCTAATGCTGTAAGCAAATTTAAAACATGATTTATATCTCTTGAATTTACTGAATATAGGTTATTATTTGATAATAGCTGCTGTGTTCTTGGTTTTCGTTCTCTGTTATGTCTTAGTGATAATATCTTAACTTCTCATGTATCTGGCTATATTCAGTCATGTGGTACTTCCTTTAGACTGAGATTTATTTTTTATAAATAATTGGAGGTCTGTGGCATAAATGCTTTCCCATAGTGAGAATTTTCATTAGGTTCATCTACACACTTGGGAGAATTACCATTTCTACACCACCTTAGTCCAGGTTGTTTTCTTTGAATCAAGAATATTCAAATTTATATTTAAATGATTTTGTATAACTCCTTGATTATGAAGTAAAACAGTGAGGGGAGTTTTCTGTAACTTTTCCAATAAATGGCTATTTTCATTCAAATGACCTTCATTTGATTAGCTTAACTATGTGAGTATCATCATGACCCTATCAGGAGGACATGGGTATGAACACCTAGTTGGCTCTCCAGATGCCAACTGTCTGAAATCAAACAGCATATTCCTCACAAACCAATTCTATCATATTATTGATTTTCTCCTTGTCCACATTTTAGTAAAGGTTACTAAGTATGGTGTGTTTATCTTTTCTGCTGTGAAACCATTATAACTTCCAGTCTTCAGTAATCACTCAAACATCTCATCTTTATAATCAAGATATCCCTTGTTCTAATACTTTACCTATCTACCATGAACTTTCTTTTTTATGACACTAATCTAGCTTCCAGTTTCACTTTCTTTTCAATAGTTTTCAGGATATGTTACGTTCTTCTCAGGATACATCCATGCATCCTCATTATAAAAGTTTTTCTTTCTCTCTTAACATAAAAATAATTATTTATTCTTTAAGAATGATATCATTGGGATGGGCATTGGGGGCAATAGTTAGGGCACCACTCAGGATACTGTCATCCATTACTGGAGTGCTTGGGTTTGAGTCCTGGCTCTGCTTCCAATTCTATGTTCCTGCTAATGTGAACCCTAGAGGCAGCAGATGATGGCTCAGGTGTTTGAATTCCTGCCATCCACTTCAGAGAATCTGAGTTCTGGGCTCCTATCTTTGGCCTAATACAGCCGTGACTTTTAAAAACATTTGGGGAGTGAAACAGCAGATGGTTCTGTGTTCTGCAGGAAAACAAATTTTTCAGAGATTTTCATTGCCTAATATGGTGCTATGTACATAACAAAACCTTTAAAAGTATTCATTTAAATAATGAGAATCAATGGAATTACTAACAATGCTAAAGCAAATGGCAAAAGGACCCCTAAAATGATCAACATTGGTATATTTTCCTTAATTCAAAATGAATGGCTATCAGTGTCATTTGTTCATGACAATGAATTTTGTTCAATAACAATGTTATTTTGTTCATGAGAATTTGGCTGCACCCCATAGCTATGTTCAGGATGTCTCTCAGAGTGCCAGGACATGAGGATAACTCCCTTGAGAGGTCCCAAGCACTTTCTATGTTTGTGACTGATTCAGACTATTTAAGAACCATTTCTCATCACTAATGCTTACTGTGGTTGTAGCTGTCATTGTAGAGGGAGTTGGCTGTGTCGTGCTCCAGGGAAACACATGAATTATGACTGCGGTGGTGGTTGACAGCTGACTCACTGTATCCCCACCTAATTCATCAGTAACTTCGATAAGCAGCTGGAATGTCTCAGGGGCCAGAATGCCTTGAAATACATCACCCTGGAAATTCTGCGTGGCGGCCAGAGAAGGAGGACCAAAATCTCGTCTCCAAAGTGTGAATCGGTTATTTGTATTTCCTGAGAATGAGGAGGCAAGAAAACAGAAAGAAATGACATTACGCATGGTTAATGCTACCATCTTGTTGAAGCATCTTGTTGAAGCTGTTTCAGAATATGTTGCTAGCAGTTGCAAGGTGCTTCCCGCGATCCTCTGTGCAATAGCGTGAGAGGGACTTGCACAAAATCCTCCCACGTCTTACCTCCTACAATTGAATAGCTCAGATGCTCCTGTGGAGAATCTCTGTCTGAACAGTTGAGCTGAATAAAAGGAGTCTTCATAGCTGAATAAATCCGAGTTTCCAAGTGTGGCGGCGTGCATACAGGAGGCTCATCATTCACATTCTGTCACATAAGCATGTCATCTATCTTAGGTTGTGTCTTAAACAGCTTGCCATATTTAATAAATTACTTTTCTAATTCTGGTGATGCATTTTTTTTTCACTTTACAATACTGCTTGAGAATACTCTTACAGTTCATTTTTGATGATTTTACATTTGCAAAATATATTTTAGTATATCGTAGAAACTTGCTCTTTGGGTTACTAAACAGTCATGTCCACACTTTATTTTTAGTTTGATGAGTAAGGAATTAATTTCCATTTCATGCATGTGTATTTCCTATGCAATGTTGATAGGGCAGCTACTTGGGACATTCATGATATTATGAAATTTAAAAGTTAGTTTAGGGTGGGCACTGGCGCAATGCTTAAGATGCCACTTGGGACACCAGCATCCCATATTGGAGAGCCAGGATTTGAGTCCTGGCTCTGCTCCTGATTCCAGCTTCCTGCTGATGCGCACTCTGGGAGACAGCAGATGATGACTCAAGAAGTTGGGTCCCTTCCAACCATGTGTGAGACTTGGATTGAGTTCTGTGTTCCTGTCTTGGCCTGGCCCAGTTCCAGCTGTTGCTAGCATTTGGAGAGTGAAACTGTGAGAGGGGAATCTGTGTGTGTGTGTGTGCGTGTGTATGTGTGTCTGCCTCTCAAATTGGATAAATAAATAAATAGAATTAGATTGAGATTAAATTTTTTTCTACTGTAGTTTCCTTCTTTTCAAGAAGGCTTATGTCTTCAAGTCTCCTGTACAATTCTACAGAAGGGGTACACACATTAAAAAAAGCATAGTTCACAATTGGACAGTTTTACAAGCAAAAAACATTCCCTTTAAAAAAAAACTATCTTTATGTGTTTATTTGAAAGAGAAAGCTGCAGAGAGAGAGAGAAAGAGAGAGAGAGAGAGAGAGAGAGAGAGAGAGAATCTTCCATTTGCTGATTCACTACTCAAAATGGCCACAATGACCAGAGTTGGACTAGGCTGAAGCCAGGAGCCAGGAACTTTTTCCAGGTCTCCCATGTGGTTGCAAGAACCCAAACACTTTGGCCATTTTCTGCTGATTTCCTGGGTACATTAACAGGGAGCTGGATTGGAAGTGGGACAGTCAGGACTTTAACCAGTGTCCATATTTGATATATTGGTTTTAACCCATTTTGCCTCAATGACACTCTAACCTTCCCTTTTGTACTGAATTAGTAGTCAGTCAATTCAACCTCATGTTTTTCTGAATATATTCATCATCTAATACAGGGTGTGGCTTAGTTTTCAAACTAACAGTGAATTTCAGCAGTTAGACTGAAAGTGGAATGATATTATCTCTGAGAACGCCTGAAGGTTCTTTAACTCTATTATCAGGGATACAAATTGATAAGCTGCTTACCACCATCTCCCTTCTTTTCTCACCACAACAGACACTGCTAATCTATGAAAATAATCGTTCTGTTGATATCTTTCATTTACAAAATAAAGGTAACTCTTGGGACAGTCTCCAAGACTTTCTATGTCCCTAACTTACTTAGACTGGTTTAGAATTATGCTAAAATAGCTAGCACCTTGGCTTACTAGGCTAATCCTCTGCCTGTGGTGCTGGTACTCTGGGTTCTAGTCCTGGTTGGGGCGCCAATTCTGTCCTGGTTGCTCCTCTTCCAGTCCAGCTCTCCGCTGTGGCCCGGGAGGGCAGTGGAGGATGGCCCAAGTGCTTGGGTTCTTCACCCGCATGGGAGACCAGGAGGAAGCACCTGACTCCTGGCTTTGATCTGCACAGCGTGCCAGCCATAGCGGCCATTTGGGGGTGAACCAACAGAAGGAAGACTTTTCTCTCTTTATCTCTCTCTCACTGTCTAATTCTGCCTGTCAAAAAAAAATAATAATTATGCTAAAACACCCAGTACTTACCCTGATGGTAGCACCTGTAATGCACAGTTTCAGAGTTAAGGAAGGAATTATCCATTTATCAGATTTGAATGGGAAGTGAAACCAGTTTATGTCCTTGATTCGGTCAATCAAAAATGGGAAATGAAGTGCCTGAGTCACCAACGCTTTTTTTTTCTTTAGTAAATATAAATTCCTAAAGTACAGTTTATGGATTACAATGGCTTTCCCCCCCATAATTTTCCTCCCACTCACACCCCTCCCATCTCCCGCTCCCTCTCCCATTCCATTCACATCAAGATTCATTTTCAATTATCTTTATATACAGAGGATCAATTTAGTAAATATTAAGTAAAGATTTCATCAGTTTGCACCCACACAGAAACACAAAGTGTAAAATACTGTTTCAGTACTAGTTATAGCATTACTTCACATTGGGCAACACATTAAGGACAGATCCCGCATGAGGAGTAAGTACACAGTGACTCCTGTTGTTGACTTAACAATTTGACACTCTTGTTTATGGCGTCAGTAATCTCCCTAGGCTCTAGTCATGAGTTGCCAAGGCTATGGAAGCCTTTTGAGTTCGCCAACTTCAATCTTATTCCAACAGGGTCATAGTCAAAGTGGAAGTTCTCTCCTCCCTTCACTCCCTTCAGAGAAAGGTACCTCCTTCTTTGATGGCCCCATTCTTTCCACTGGGATCTCACTCACAGAGATCTTTCATTTAGGTGTTTTTTTTTTTTTCCAGAGTGTCTTGGCTTTCCATGCCTAAAATACTCTCATGGGCTCTTCAGCCATATCCGAATGCCTTAAGGGCTGATTCTGAGGCCAGAGTGCTATTTAGGACATCTGCCATTCTATGAGTTTGCTGTGTATCCCGCTTCCCATGATGGACAGCCAGGGGATGCCAATACAATCCCATCAAGGTGGCATGTGCCAATGCCATCTCACTAGTCCAAGTGATCAATTTCAGTTCACAATTGATCACACTGATAGGTCTAAGAGTCAAAGGGATCACACAAACAAGACTAGTGTCTGCTAATACTAACTGATAGAATCAAAAACGGAGAGAACGATCCACTAGCACTTTTTTGAGCTATACTTCTTGTACATACTCAGCTCCCCTACTTTGGAAAGTCTGTTCCTTAGAAGTCAATGGAAGATGCAGAGAAAATTCCACATCTTCCCCTCTTATGCCCACTCCCAGGTACAAGCAGCATGACGGTGTTCACATAAGGTACATGCTAATATTTAAACCCTATTTTAGTAAATGAGTACTTATGTCTTTAAACCTAGAGCCTTGTTAACCATTTTCCCTAAAAATGAATCACAATTAGTCTCCCCCTCCTGTTGCCAAGAACATCTCAAAAAAGGAAAAGATAGTGTCTTTTCTTTCACTGTTTTTCATAGTCACTTTAGTCACATGACACAACTACAACAAATAATTGAATGCCTAATATATATTAGATTCAAATTTGCTTACACTTACTGTGATTAATGTATACCACAGAACAACTCCATGAAAATGTGGCCTCGTTAGCTTTTAATATTGCATAAATTTTTCAAGCTGAGACACACGCACACATCTTAAGTAGTAGACCCAGAACTCCAAAAGATGTAACTTTAGCATCTGAGACTTTAACCGATGTGCTAGGCTGCCTCACTGTTTAATGGTGCCTAATTCATAGTCATAATCATGGTTTACAACATCACTACACTACCTTATTTCTGTTATGGCTCTCATTAAAAACACTTCCTACTTTTGATGAATAGCCATCTCAGGTATTCTGAGTAGTGCTAATTCATTGAAAGAACTTCTTTCTTTGTCTTTTAATTGATTGTTCAGTTTATATGCACTCTTAAGGCATAGTCACTATCAAGAAATTATGTGTTGTAACTTCTTCATATTTGAGCTTAAATTTTGAATAAAATATCTTTTCTCTTGCTAACTGAATCTTCTTTTTTTGTAATTAACCAGAAGTATTTTAAAATGAAACATTAATTACAAAACATTTCCAATTCAATAGAAGCTTCTAAGTTTTCCTATGAAAAGAAAATCATGACATCATATTGACCTTAAATTTCCATTTTTTTTCTTATTAGTTTTTTGTTTAGTACAAAAGAAAATATACAGATTCGTATTTGGAGAAAGTGACTTTATAAAGGTAGGTATAGAAAGAATTACAGAAATACCAAAAATCTGCAAAAAAAAAAAAAACATAGTAAGCTCTAGTGGAATTTATTAAGTTAAAACATTAATTTCTTCTCATTATTGTATGCTTCTCTATTCTGATTTTCCCCTGGAGTATAATAAATGATTCTGAAAAGCTGCTTTCCTTTGGGTCACAGAGAATAGCATAGTAATATACAGGCACATTGTTACATGCAGTTATAACTGGGACCCATGCACAGTAATGCTGTTGTTTAATGTCATGTCACCTGAAAGTCCCCACCAGAGAAGGGTGTTTCTTCCATGTACTCTGTGCTCACTTGTCTAACAGAGGCTGGGATGCCAGAATTCTTCAGGGTACTGTATTGTCTGAACCCAGAGGTTTGGTCTAGATAGCTCTCTTGCTTTGGAGAGTGAGCTTACTAAATTATGCTGTGGATATTTTCATGCAAACTACAGAGACACATTACACACACACACACACATACACACACACACACATACACTCATGCACTCACAAACCCTTCCAGGTCCCCAGATCCTCAGGTCTCATCAGTAAACAGTAACCAAGCTGGTTTAAATGCTGAACATTGGATGTTGGCAGGGTTCCTCACCTCCTCAACTTTGCATCATGTATTTTCATTAAAATTTATTTCCCACCTATTTCATAAAGGACTTCTTCATTCACCATTACCCCTGTCCTCATGTTACTTCTTGGTGAAATAATTCAGATACACTGAGTATTAATACTACTGGTTGACATACCTGGTAACATCTTTATGAAAAATAGGAAGGAAAATGTGACTTACAATTCAAGGGTCTCACTCTGCAGGACAGAGTGCAGCACCTAGGAGACGCCATAGCTTTGTAAGGAAGGTTCTGGCTTAGACCCAACCACAGTGAGAATGGTGGAAATTTGGGATGAAACATCCAGAAATTGTTTAAGGGGGCTGGCGCTGTGGCACAGCGGTTTAAAGCCCTGGCCTGAAGCGCCGGCATCCCATATGGGCGCTGGTTCTAGTCCTGGCTGCTCCTCTTCTGATCTAGCTTTCTGCTGTGGCCTGGAAGATAGCCCAAGTCCTTGGGCCCCTGCATCCACATGGGAGACCTGGAAGACGCTCCTGGCTCCTGACTTCCAATCAGCACAGCTCCAGCCGTTGCTGCCATCTGGTGAGTGAACCAGCAGATGGAAGACCTCTCTCTCTGTCTCTCTCTCTCTGTAACTCTGTCTTCCAAATAAATAAAATAAATCTTTAAAAAAAAAGAAATTATTTAAGAACAATTCCAAGGATAAGAGTGAAAGGGAAGAGGGAAGGGGCCAGTGCTGTGGCATAGCAGGTAGAGTCTCCACCTGCAGTGCCGGCATCCCATATGGGCAAGTTTAAGTCCCGCTGCTCCATTTCCAATCCAGTTCTCTGCTATGGCCTGGGAAAGCAGTAGAAGATGGCCCAAGTCCTTGGGCCCCTGCATGCTCGTGGGAGACCTGGAAGAAGGTCCTGGCTCCTGGATTCGGGCCAGTCCAGCTCCAGCCATTGCAGTCATTTGGGGAGTAAACCACTGGATGCAACATATATCTGCTTCTTCCTCTCTCTCTCTCTCTCTCTCTGTACTCTGCCTTTCAAATAAATAAATAAATCTTTTTAAAAAGAGAATGAAAGAGAAAGGAAGTGAATTAATTTACTGAGTTGAAAATAGGAATTTTCGTGTAAAGTGTGTTACCTTTAAAGCGCAACCCATTTCTGAGATGAGAAAGGAACGTGTGTCAAAGTGTTACTGGAAAGGACTGAGGACACTCAATTATTCCTCAGGGGGAAATTGTCTAAAGACTTTCCAAAAATACTGCTATGATCCCTGTGGCTTTCCAAGTTCATTTCTTGACCTAATTTTTTGGAGCTGTAATTTACAACAGTTTTTTTTTTTTTTTTTTTGACATCTCCATTATATTTTTGAACTCTGGGGACACGTTGGAAAGAGGATTTGTCCCTTCTCCAGCCTTGTCATGACTAAACTTAAAGCTGGTTCCTAACATCACGCCAACCCTGAATCATCAGGCCGAGTCTGAGGTGCTGTTCTTATGGCTTGGGATTTGATGCATTATGCCAACATCACTTGCCAGAATTAATTTTGGCAAAAGATCATCATGTCCCTCACTAACTGAATCTCCAGTTATTGGATAATACAATGCATTCATCGCTCAGTGTTCCCAATTAAGATATTATATGTGTAACTATTGGTTTGTGGGAATCCGTTCATAGCAAATTCTACAAGAGAGAGAAAATCTATATTTGAAGCCATTTATGCACTTCAAAAAATTAGAATGATTAAATATCTGGAATTTTCATACTCTAGAATTTTATTATATATGTTTATTAACTAGATTCCAATAACTAAAAACAAACTTAGCCAATGTATATATGAAGTTCTTTCAAATCTGCTCCCAATTAAAGGGAAGTAAATTAAATTAGGATGATCTCTAAGTAATAGGAAAAGACATTTTCAATTCCTACCTCATTATATCCTTAGCTAAGATATTTAGTAAAGTAACAAACTCTATATTTTCTTAATTTTTATTAACACATAATAATCTTATATATTGGTGGGATGTATTTTATTTATACTTACGATATTTTAACATAGGTATTCAGGCTGTATTAATCAAATCAAGGTCATTTTTTCCATTTCCTTATATCTTTACATTTGAAGACTTCAAGCTCCATTCCTCCAGTCTTTCATAAAACAGACATCATGTTATTTTGAAATATGGCATCCCCACTGTGCTGTGGAACACCAGAAACTACTCCTTCTGTCTAACTGTGTTTTGTGCTCTTTATACAACCTTCCTCCATCTCCCACCCCATCCCTCCCAGCCTCCAAGTCTATGCCTAAATCAACTTATTTTGTTTTCATGTATGGGAGAGAACATACAAAATTTGATTTTTTGTATCTGGCCCATTTCACTTAATGTAGTGTTCTCCATTTTCATCCATTTTGCTGCAAATGACAAAATTTTATTCTTTTTTTAAGGCAGATCATTATTCCACTGTGCATATATGGCTCATTTTATCCATTCATCCATCAATGGACATCTTGGTTGATTCTTATCTTGGGCATTGTGCATAGTGGACAATAAATATGAAAGTATAGAAATTTCTTGGGGCCGGCGCCATAGCGCAGTAGGTTAATCCTCCGCCTGTGGTGCTGGCATCCCATATGCATGCCGGTTCCAGTCCCAGCTGCTCTGCTTCCAATCCAGCTCTCTGCTGTGGCCCAGGAAGGCAGTGGAGGATGGCCCAAGTGCTTGGGCCCTGCACGCGCATGGGAGACCAGGAAGAAGCACCTGGCTCCTGGCTTCAGAACGGCATAGCTCCGGCCATTGTGGACATTTGGGGAGTGAACCAACAGAAGGAAAACCTTTCTCTCTGTCTCTCCCTCTCACTGTAACTCTACTCTCAAGTAAATAAATAATGAAATCTTTTTAAAAAAGAGATTTCTTTGATATGCTGATTTAATTTTCTTTAGAAACATACCCAGAAATGGGATAGCTAGATAATATGGTAAAGCTATTTTAAGGTTTCTTTTTCAAGATTTATTTATTTTATTTGAAAGGTGAAAACCCACTACAGCCAGGGCTAGGAGATGTGGATGCCAGGAGCCAGGAACTCCATCTGGACTCCCACATGGGTAGCACATAAGCTATCATCTGCTGCCTTCTAGACATGTTAGGAGGAACCTGGATCACAAGCATGAGGTAGCTGTACCACAGTGCACAGCCCTACTTTCAGTTTTCTGAAGAACTTTCAAACTGTTCACCTTAATGGTTGTACTAATTTACAGCCCAGCAACAGTTTATAAGAGTTCCTTTTTCTCCATATCGTTATAAGCATTTATTTTTGGATGATTTCATAGTAATGATTCTAACTGGGATGAAATAATAGTCATGTGGTTTTGATTTGCATTTCCCTGATGACTAACAATACTCAGCATTTTTCATTTATTTATTGGCCATATATGTTTCCTCTTCTGATGAAAGTCTATTCATATCAGCTGTCCATTTGTTAGAAATGTTTGTTTTGTTGTTGTTGAGCTTGTTGAATTCTTTATGCATTCTGTCCATTAATTCTTTGTCAAATGGGATTCTATCAAATTCAGCACAGCAAAAGAAACAATCAACAGAGTGAAGAGATATCTAATAGAATGGAAAAAAATATTTGCAAGCTACAAATCCAACAAAGAATTAATACACAGAATCTATCAGCAGCTTAGAAGACTCAACACCAACAACCCCAGAAAACCAACATATCCAGTTTGAAAAATGGACAAAGGACCTCAATAGACAGTTCTCAGAAGAAGAAATACAAGTGGCCAACAAATACATGAAAAAATGCTCACCATCACAAATCATCTAGGAGATGCAAATCAAAACCACAATAAACTATCATCTCATCACTGTCACAATCACTATTGGCCAAAAGATGGAAAGTTAACAAATGCCAGTGAGGATGTAGAGAAAGGACAGCACATGCACAGTAGAATTATATATTAGTGCAGCATTGCAGGAAACAGAATGGAGATTTCTTTAAAAACTAGAAATAGACTTGCCATATGATCGAGCAATCCCACTACTGGGCATATGCCCAAAAGACACAAACACATTGTATCAAAGAGATACCTGTACCAGCATGTTTACAGCAGCACTATTCAGAATAGCCAAAATATGGAATGTATCAAGGTGTCCATCATCAGATGATGGATAAAGAAAATATGAGATACACACATAGAAATACACACAATGGACTGTTATTCAGCTATAAAAAATAAATGCACTTCTACCATTTGGATCAAAATGGATTCAACTGGAGGACATCATGTTGAGTGAAATAATCCAGACAGAAAGACAAATACCGCATGTTCTTCCTTATATGTGGGATGGGAGCCAAAATTTAAAAAAAAAAATCAAAAAACAAAAAAGAAAGAAATGTCTGTGTATATCAGTATTTCTACAAATACAGTTATATCTAACTTAATTTTTAAATCTTTGTCAAACTAATGATTAAGAATAATATGCTACTATAGTTTTAGTGATCTGTGATTATCTTAAAATTTACTGTAAATGAGTGAAATGGACATCTTTTCACCTGATTACTGTTTATAGTCCTTGCCTACACTCCTACTGAAGAAGGGTCTTTTTACTTTTTACTTGTTGAATTCTTTATTTAGTGGAGTATTATAGCTTTAACAATAATGTAAATTAAAAATATGCTATCTCATAAAGAGAGAGGGGAAGGGAGGAAGGAGTGAAAGAAGGAAGGAAGGGAGAGGAAGGGTGAGAGTGAGAGGGAATATCATTACGTTAGAATTATAACTAGCCCCAACGCTGTGGCATAGCCGTAAGACTGCCACCTGCAGTGCCGCATCCCATATGGGTGCCCATTTGAGACCTGGCTGTTCCACTTCTGATCCAGCTCTCTGCTATGGCCTGGGAAAGCAGTGGAAGATGGCCCAAGTACCTGGGTCCCTGCACCCACATGGGAGACCTGAAGGACGCTCCTGACCCCTGGCTTCAGATGGGCCCTGCTCCAGCCGTTGTGGCCATTTGAGGAGTGAATTAGTGAATGGAAGACATTTTTCTCTGCCTCTGCCTCTCGGAAATTCTGCCTTTCAAATAATAAATAAATCTTAAAAACATTTTAACTAAGCACAACATTGAATCTATTTCTCTTTGTATTAATAGCACAACCACATGAGGAAAATAATACTTTGTCAGTTGAATAGGCTGCAAGTGGTTTTGCCCATGGTGAAGCTGGTCTCTTCACTCTGTTGATTGGTTCCTTTGTTAAGCAGACAGTTTTAGTTTGATGAAATCTCTTTTTTTTTCCTGTTCTACTTTTGTAACCTGGGCTTTGGGGAGATTATCCAAAACATTATTTCCTATACCAATGGCTTGAATTGTTTCCTCTGCTTTCTTCTAGTAGTTTCATGCTTTACATTTAAGCCATTGATGCATTGGTGTTGGATTTTGTAGACTTTGAGAAGTAGGGATCATGGTTCATTCTGCTGCATATAGAGAACCAGCTTCCTTTTCACCATATATTAAACGTGTCCTTTCTCTTCCATCTGCGGGGTCAGTTCCCAAATGACCACAACAGCTTGTTGTAGGCCATGTGGAAGCCAGAATCCAAGAATGTCATTCTGGTCTTCCACAAAGGTGGCAAGGACCCAAGCACTTGGGCTCCCTTCCTAGGTGCATTAGCAAGAAATTGGATCAGAACTGGAGCAGCCAGGGCTTGATTAAATGGGACTTTGATATAGGATGCAGGTGCCATGGCAACCTAACCCACCACATCAAAATGCCAGCCCTGATTTTTATTTAATATTTTTCTGCATCTGTTATGATAATTATAGAACTGTTTTTCCATCTGTTGATGTAATATGTTATATTTATGCTGAGCCACCCTTACATTCCTGAGATAAATCCCATTTGTTCATAATGAATATTTTTAATATGCTGTTGAATTTTGTTAATATTTTATTAAGAATTCCTGCATGTATGGAAATCACAAACATTGTTCCAGAATTTTCTTTTTTGTTATTTTTTCTTTTTTCAGTTTGGTTTTGGAATTCAGCTAATGATGGCCTTAGAGAATTAGTGTGGATGTTTTCCCTCCCTTTTTTAATTTTTTGGAATAGTTTGAGAAAAATGGTTTTAGTTCTTCTCTAAAAATTTTGTAAAAAATAGTAGTGAAGCCATTAGGTCTTGGGCTTTTCTTTTTTGGGAGACTTTTGATAACTTTCTATTACTTTGTTCAGGTTTCTTTTGTCTTCATGGTTCAGTTTTGTTAGTTTACATGTATCCAGAAATGTACTCATTTCATCAAGGCTTTCCAATTTGTTGATATGCAGTTGTTTACAACAGTCCCTAATGGACCTGTGTTGATGTAGTATCAGTTGTAATATCTTTTTCCCTTTTCTAGTTTTATTTATTTGAGTCTTTTCTATTTTTTCTTGTTTAGTCTGCCTGAATGCTTGTCAGTTTTGTTTATACTATCAAAAAACTGCCTCCTTATTTCATTGATCTCTTGCAGTTTTTAAAGTCTCTATTGTGTAGTTCAACACTGATTTTTTGTTATTTATTTCCTTGTGCTATTTTGGAGTTTGTTTTGTCCTTGGATTTCTAGGTCCTTAAGATGCATTGTTAGGCTGCTTATTTAAAATCCTTCCAATTCTTTTCTTTGATAGAGGCCCTTATTGCTGTAGGCATCACTCTTAGTATTACTTTTGCTGCATGCTGTAAGTTTTGGTATGCAATGTTTCCATTTTCATTTGTTTCAAGAAAATTTTTACTTTCCTTTGAATTTCTTCAATGATTCATTGTTCACTCAACATGCTATTCAGTCTGTATTTGTTCAATTTCTCAAGTTTCTTTTGTTGTTAATTTTTATCTTTCTTTCACTGTGGCCAGAGAATATACTCGATATAATTTAGATCATTTTTAATTTGTTGAGTCTTATTCTGAGCCTAAATCACGTTATATATCAAGGATATTCTAGAAACTGAAGACAAAAATCCTTATTCAGCAGCTATCGGGAAAAAAAGCTCTGTAAATATTTGTTAGGTCAGATGGCGGAATAGTGAGGGCGCGCACCAATAGTCCGGGAAAATTTAGTTTAATAAAAGTGGAGTTACGGTAGCCTCAGAAAAAGGATCAGGAAAAAATTGCAGAGGAAACTCTTCTGGATCTAGTGGCTGTGACTCGGAGGACCTACTGGGAGAACAAGGTCGCCCACCGTGCAGAAGCCGAGCCACGGGAGCCGCAGGGTCTGCGCGCCAGTGCAGGAAGGGGAGTGGATGTCACACAGACACAAGTGGGGAGAGTTGTGATGCCCAGGGCTCTGAGTCCACACATAGGCGCTGGAAGGGGAGGTGAGCTCAATAACCCGAGACATTGGTGGTGAAACGGCGGTCAGAATCTAGAGGGGAGTGGGAAAGTGCACCAGACTGACTACAGGAGGGAAGGAAAAAAAGGTGGGGGGTTTCTCTCTCTGCCAACCTTGCAAAGGTTGCAAGGCTGCAAGGCTTGCAAGAGTTTGCAAGAGTTTGTAAGAGTTTGCAAGAGACAAAGAGCAGGCCCCCTCTCTGGATTTACATAACAACAGGGGAGAGCTAAGAAACTGAGTCACTACAATTCAGTAGCCTAGGCAACCCAGTGGGAGTCCAGAGGAGAAACAGCCTGCACAGACTCTTTGGGTAGAAGCCAGAGATCGGAAGCTAAATACCATCAATTCTGCACAGCCGTGTGGTGCGGTATTACTTACCCCCTGAATAAATTAAATAAATAAATAAATAAATAAATAGAGAGAGATTTACCACACATAACCTGAGGGTGTCACCTTTGCACACCTGTAACCCAGAAGAACCAAGCAGAGCTCTCAAGCCACACCCATCTCAAGCCTCCAAGGCTCCTCCAACAGCAGGCAGTCCACTTAACACAGACATAGTATAAAATAAAAAAAAAACGCACAGTGATGCAAGAAGAATTAACTATGCCAAGCAACAAACACAGAAATCGAGGGAACAAGATTAACGATGACACTATGATGCCTCCAAATAAACAAAACACCCCAAGCCAACATTATGAAGATGATGAGATAGAAGAAATGCAAGATACGGATTTCAAAAAAATTATGATAAGAACATTTAGAAGCTTTCAAAAGCAAATCCTTGAACTACAGAAATCCTTATTGGACAAGATTGAAAATCTCTCTCGTGAAAATGAAATTTTAAGGAAGAATCAAAATGAAACTCAGAAACTAGTAGAACAGTAAAGTGTGATAGTGAAGAGAAATAAAAATGAAATGAAGAGCTCAATAGATCAAATGACAAACACATTAGAGAGCCTTAAAAACAGAATGGGTGAAGCAGAAGAGAGAATATCGGACTTAGAAGACAGAGAACAGGAAAGTATACAGTCAAACCAAAGAAAAGAAGAGGAAATTAGAAATCTAAAAAATATTGTTGGGAATCTACAGGATACTATTAAAAAAACCAACATTCGAGTTCTAGGAGTTCCTGAAGGCATGGAGAGAGAGAAAGGATTAGAAGGCCTTTTTAGTGAGATACTAGCAGAGAACTTTCCAGGTTTGGAGAAGGACAGAGACATCCTAGTACAGGAAGCTCATAGAACCCCCAATAAACATGACCAAAAGAGATCCTCACCACGACACGTGGTAATTAAACTTACCACAGTGAAACATAAAGAAAAGATCCTAAAATGTGCAAGAGAGAAACGTCAGATTACTCTCAGAGGATCTCCAATCAGACTCACAGCAGACTTCTCATCAGAAACACTACAGGCTAGGAGGGAATGGCGACACATAGCACAGGTGCTAAGAGAGAAAAATTGCCAGCCCAGAATATTATATCCTGCTAAGCTCTCATTTGTGAATGAAGGTGAAATAAAGACCTTTCATAGCAAACAGAAATTGAAAGGCTTTGCCGCCACTCGTCCAGCCCTGCAAAAGATACTTAAAGATGTGCTACACTCAGAAACACAGAAACACGGCCATCAATATGAAAGAAGGTAAAGGAAGAAAACCTACCAGTAAAAGAGCATGGGAAGCTCAAAGCATATACTAGAAAATATCTCCGGGAAAATGGCAGGGCAAATTCACTACGTATCAATAGTCACATTAAACATTAATGGTCTGAATTCTTCAGTTAAAAGACACAGACTGGATGACTGGCTTAAGGAACAACACCCAACTATCTGTTGCCTACAAGAAACACATCTCTCTAACAAAGAGGCATGCAGACTGAAAGTGAAAGGTTGGAAAAAGATATTCCATGCCAACAGAAACCAAAAAAAAGCAGGTGTAGCCATATTAATATCAGACAAAATAAACTTTAATACAAAAACTGTTAAGAGAGACAAAGAAGGACACTATATAATGATTAAGGGTTCAATTCAACAGGAAGATGTAACTATTATAAATGTATATGCACCTAATTACAGGGCACTGGTCTATTTAAAAGATATGTTAAGGGACTTAAAAGGAGATTTAGATTTCAATACAATAGTACTGGGGGACTTCAATACTCCACTCTCAGAAATAGACAGATCATCCGGACAGAAGATCAACAAGGAAACAGCAGATTTAATTGACACTATTGCCCAAATGGATCTAACAGATATCTACAGAACTTTCAACCCTACATCTAAAGACTTCACATTCTTCTCAGCAGAGCATGGAACCTTCTCTAGGATTGATCACATACTAGGCCATAAAGCAAGTCTTAGCAAATTTAAAAGAATTAGAATCATACCATGCAGCTTCTCAGACCACAGCGGAATGAAGCTGGAAATTAGCAACTCAGGAAACCCCAGAAAGTATGCAAACACATGGAGACTGAACAACATGCTCCTGAATGAACACTGAATCATTCAAGAAATCAAAAGAGAAATCAAAAACTTTCTGGAAGTAAATGAGGATAACAACACAACATATCAAAACTTATGGGATACAGCAAGAGCAGTATTGAGAGGCAAGTTTATAGCAATAGGTGCCTATATCAAGAAATTGGAAAGGTACCAAATAAATGAGCTTTCAGCGCATCTCAAGGACCTAGAAAAACTGCAGCAAACCAAACCCAAATCTAGTAGGAGAAGAGAAATAATTAAAATCATAGAAGAAATTAACAGGATTGAATCCAAAAAAAAACACTACAAAAAATCAGCCAAGCGAGAAGCTGGTTTTTTGAAAAAAATAAACAAAATTGATACCCCATTGGCCCAACTAACTAAAAAAAGAAGAGAAAAGACCCAAATCAATAAAATCAGAGATGAAAAAGGAAACATAACAACAGACACCACAGAAATAAAAAGAATCATCAGAAATTACTACAAGGACTTGTATGCCAGCAAACAAGAAAATCTATCAGAAATGGATAGATTCTGGACACATGCAATCTACCTAATTTGAACCATGAAGACATAGAAAACCTAAATAGACCCATAACTGAAACAGAAATTGAAACCATAATAAAGGCCCTCCCAACAAAGAAAAGCCCAGGACCAGATGGATTCACTGCTGAATTCTACCAGACATTTAAAGAAGAACCAATTCATTTCTTCTCAAACTATTCAGAACAATCGAAAAAGAGGGAATCCTCCCAAATTCTTTCTATGAAGCCAGCATCACCTTAATTCCTAAGCCAGAGAAAGATGCAGCACTGAAAGAAAATTATAGACCAATATCCCTGATGAATATAGACGCAAAAATCCTCAATAAAATTCTCGCCAATAGAATACAACAACACATCAGAAAAATCATCCACCCAGAAAAAGTGGGACTTATCCCTGGTATGCAGGGATGGTTCAACATTCGCAAATCAATCAATGTGATTCACCACATTAACAGACTGCAAAAGAAAAACCATATGATTATCTCAATAGATGCAGAGAAAGCATTCGATAAAATTCAACACCCTTTCATGATGAAAACTCTAAGCAAATTGGGTATAGAAGGAACATTCCTCAATATAATCAAAGCAATTTATGAAAAACCCATGGCCAGCAGCCTACTGAATGGGGAAAAGTTGGAAGCATTTCCACTGAGATCTGGTACCAGACAGGGATGCCCACTCTCACCACTGCTATTTAACATAGTTCTGGAAGTTTTAGCTAGAGCCATCAGACAAGAAAAAGAAATTAAAGGAATACAAATTGAGAAGGAAGAAGTCAAACTATCCCTCTTTTTAGACGATATGATTCTGTACTTAGAGGATCCAAAGAACTCTACTAAGAGACTATTGGAACTCATAGAGGAGTTTGGCAAAGTGGCAGGATATAAAATCAATGCACAAAAATCAACAGCCTTTGTATACACAAGCAAAGCCATGGCTGAGAAAGAACTGCTAAGATCAATCCCTTTCACAATAGCTACAAAAACAATCAAATACCTTGGAATAAACTTAACCAAGGACGTTAAAGATCTCTACGATGAGAATTACAAAATCTTAAAGAAAGAAATAGAAGAGGATACGAAAAAATGGAAAAATCTTCCATGCTCATGGATTGGAAGAATCAACATCATCAAAATGTCCATTCTCCCAAAAGCAATTTATAGATTCAATGCAATTCCAATCAAAAATACCAAAAACATTCTTCTCATATCTGGAAAAAATGATGCTGAAATTTATATGGAGACACAGGAGACCTCGAATAGCTAAAGCAATCTTGTACAACAAAAACAAAGCCGGAGGCATCTCAATACCAGATTTCAGGACATACTACAGGGCAGTTGTAATCAAAACAGCATGGTACTGGTACAGAAACAGATGGATAGACCAATGGAACAGAATTGAAACACCAGAAATCAACCCAAACATCTACAGCCAACTTACATTTGATCAAGGATGTAAAACCAACTCCCAGAGCAAGGACAGTCTATTCAATAAATGGTGCTGGGAAAACTGGATTTCCATGTGCAGAAGCATGAAGCAAGACCCCTACCTTACACCTTACACAAAAATCCACTCAACATGGATTAAAGACCTAAATCTACAACCTGACACCATCAAGTTATTAGAGAACATTGGAGAAACCCTTCAAGATACTGGCACAGGCAAAGAGTTTCTGGAAAAGACCCGGAGGCACAGGCAGTCAAAGCCAAAATCAACTATTGGGATTGCATCAAATTGAGAAGTTTCTGTACTGCAAAAGAAACAGTCAGGGAAGTGAAGAGACAACCAACAGAATGGGAAAAAATATTTGCAAACTATGCAACAGATAAAGGGTTGATAACCAGAATCTACAAAGAGATCAAGAAACTCCACAAAAAAACAAAACAAACAACCCACTTAAGAGATGGGCCAAGGACCTCAACAGACATTTTTCAAAAGAGGCAATCCAAATGGCCAACAGGGCCATGAAAAAATGTTCAAGATCACTAGCAATCAGGGAAATGCAAATCAAAACCACAATGAGGTTTCACCTCACCCCGGTTAGAATGGCTCACATACAGAAATCTACCAACAACAGATGCTGGTGAGGATGTTGGGGAAAAGGGACACTAACCCACTGTTGGTGGGAATGCAAACTGGTCAAGCCACTATGGAAGTCAGTCTGGAGATTCCTCAGAAACCTGAATATAACCCTACCATTTGACCCAGCCATCCCACTCCTTGGAATTTACCCAAAGGAAATTAAATTGGCAAACAAAAAAGCGGTCTGCACCCTAATGTTTATAACAGCACAATTCACAATAGCCAAGACCTGGAACCAACCTAAATGCCCATCAACGGTAGACTGGATAAAGAAATTATGGGATATGTACTCTTTAGAATACTATACCGCAGTAAGAAACAACGAAATCCAGTCATTTGCAACAAAATGGAGGAATCTGGAACACATCATGCTGAGTGATATAAGCCAGTCCCAAAGGGACAAATACCATATGTTCTCCCTGATCGGTGACAACTGACTGAACACCAAAAAGGAAACCTGTTGAAGTAAAATGGACACTATGAGAAACGGTGACTTGATCAGCATAGCCTTGACTGTTAATGAACAACTTAATACATTATCCCTCTTAGTAGTTTTTTTTTTGTCTGTTCTACTTAATATGACTGGTTTAATTCTGTAATTAATACACAGTTATTCTTAAGTGTTGAAATTTAACTGAAATGTGATCCCTGTTAAACATAAGAGTGGGAATAAGAGAGGGAAGAGATGCACAATTTGGGACATGCTCAAGCTGACTTGCCCCAAATTCTAGAGTTAGAAACATACCAGGGGACTTCAATTCAATCCCATCAAGGTGGCATGTACCAATGCCATCTCACTAATCCAAGTGATCAATTTCAGTTCACAATTGATCATAATGAAAGGACTAAGAGTCAAAGAGAGCACATAAACAAGTCTAGTACCTGCTAATACTAACCAATAGAATAAATAAAGGGGAGAGTGATCCAACATGGGAAGTGAGATACTCAGCAGACTCATAGAATGGCAGATGTCCTAAAACAGCACTCTGGCCTCAGAATCAGCCCTAAAGGCATTCTGATCTGGCTGAAAAGCCCATGAGAGTATTTCTTCATGGAAAGCCAAGACACTCTGGCAAAAAAAAAAAAAAAAAAAAAACCTAAATGAAAGATCTCTGTGAGTGAGATCCCAGTGGAAAGAACAGGTCTTCAAAGAAGGAGGTACCTTTCTCTGAAGGGAGGAGAGAACCTCCACTTTGACTATGACCTTGTCTAAACAAGATAGAAATTGGAGAACTCAGAGGGCTTCCATAGCCTTGGAAACTCATGACTGGAGCATAGGGAGACTACTGATGCCATAGACAGGAGTGTCAATTTGTAAAGTCAACAACAGGAGTCACTGTACACTTACTCCTCATGTAGGATCTCTGTCCTTAATGTGCTGTACATTGAGATTTAATGCTATAACGAGTACTCAAACAGTATATTTCACTTTGTGTTTCTATGGGGGTGCAAACTGTTGAAATCTTTACTTAATGTATACTAAACTGATCTTCTGTAAAAAAAAAAAATTATCAATTCCCAACTTGACTCTCACTGGGATTAAACATGACAATAAGTCTGATCTGATTTCATCATCATTTTTAAAATCATCTATTATTTTTCACTTTATGTTTCTGTGTGGGAGCAAACTGTTGAAATCTTTACTTAATGTATGCTAAACTGATCTTCTGTATATTAAGATAATCGAAAATGAATCTTGATGTGAATGGAAGGGGAGAGTGAGTGGGAAAGGGGAGGGTTGCAGGTGGGAGGGACGTTATGGGGGGGGAAGCCATTGTAATCCATAAGCCGTACTTTGGAAATTTATATTCATTAAATAAAAGTTAAAAAAAAAGAAAAAATATTTGTTAGGTCCATTTGACTTATAGTATAGTTTCACTCTAATAGCTTTTTGTTGATTTTTTGTCTAGGTGATCTGTCCATTGATGTAAGTGGAGTGTTGAAGTCCTGTACTAGTATTTTATATTGAGGCCTATCTCTTCCTTTTAAGTCTAACAATGCTTGTTTTTATAAAGTTGAGTGCTGTATCATGATCAGTGTAGAATGACCTTCTTTAACTCTTTTTGCATTTTTTTTTCTTAAAAGAACTTTTTTTTTTTTTTTTTCAGATATGGGTATAGCAGCTCCCGCTCACTTTTTGTTTCTGTTTGCATGGAATATCTTTTCTCACCCTTTCACTTTCCAGTCTGTGTATGTTTTTACTGATGATGTGAATTCTCCGTATGCAGAATATTCTTGGGTATTTTTGTTTGTTTCTTTTCTTAAAACATTCAGCTAGTCTGTATCTTTTAATTGGACAATTAGTCCATTTACATTCAAAGTCATTATTGATAATAAGAAATTATTCCTATCATTTTGTTAATTCCCTACTGAAGTAAAGGAGAAATAACAGTAGAGAAACTCATTTCAGGCCAGGAAAAAAATCATGTTCTCACATTCTTATGAACATTTAAATAGAAATAAAATAAAATAAAATCCTCTTCAAAAATACCACATCAATTTTTTTTAAAAAAATGAGTGTCCCAGTTATTGATTAATGCAATAACCAAACTATTTTATATAATTTGAATTAAATTAAAGATCATCTGTTCTATTTTCTCAAATTTTCTGTTCTGGAATTACCTAAAATTCTTAAAAAGTTATATACCCAATTTCCCAAAGGTGCTAATTTTGTGGGTACATGATGTGTTTCAATAGTTCTATTTTATACAAGCTACTCATGTTTCTGTGATGTATACCATGTATGAGACCAGTGATTAGGTGAATTAGTCAAGCAGTCCTAGAAAACATGTGTAAGATTTTATAGAAAATTAAAATTTTATAGTAGGTTTCAAAATTTAAATGATAGCTGTAGATTCCTAAAATTTTTCTCCTCCTCAAATCAATTTTCAATTAAAGACTACCTTTTATTTGTTGTTTCTGTGCACTTTATACTTGCCTTTTTAAAGCAACAAATTTCAAAAACAAGTTAGAGCTTGTGAATACCTGATAGCTTTATTTCTGAATAAAAAAAGGATGGAAAGCAAAGACATTGGGCAATATATAGGTAAGTCTAAGCACATAAGTTTCTATTCTTACTTAAAACCACTGATCATAAAAATAAGTAAATGGGGGCCAGTATTATGTCATAACGAGTAAAGCACCTGCCTATGATGCCAGCATGCCATATGGGTACTGTTCAAGTCTTGGCTGTTCCACTTCCAATCCTGCTTCCTGCTAATGTGCCTGGGAAAACAGCGGAGCATGGCCCTAGTGCTTGAGTCCATGCACCCACCTCTTGTACCCACATGGTAGACCCAGATGAAGCTCCTGGCTCCTGGCTTCAGCCTGGCCCAATTCTGGCCTATGCAGCCATCTGGAGAGTGAACCAGCAGATGGAAGATTCTCTCTCTCTCTCTTTCTCTCTCTCTCTCTCTCCCTGTGTGTGTGTGTGTGTGTGCCCCTCTCTATCTGCAACCCTGGCTTTCAAGTAAATAAATAAATCTTTAACAAATAAGTAAATGTTGTTATTAAAAGTGTAACTCTGCACTATTTATGATATATGTCTATCAAGGATGCAAAAAAATGTAAATGTCACAAGAGTCTAAAGTTGATTAGGAGATTTCCATACTAATTAATACTGATATTTGTCACAACTTTGTGCCAGTTACCCAGTTATTTTTTTTTCAGCTTCAAATCATTCTAGCTGGAGATGGGCATTTTGCCTAATGGCTAAGTTATCAGTTTTAACTCCTGCATCCCATATGTGAGTACCTGGGTTTGATACCCGTCTCCATCTCCTGACTCAGTTGTCTGTTAATGCACTGGACTCTAGACTCTGTTAATGCAGTCCTTGGGAGGCAGCAGTGATGGCTCAAGTAGTTGAATTCCTGTCACTCATGTGGGAGATCTGGATTGAGTAACCAGTTTCTAATTTTGCTCTCTGCTCAGCCTCAGCCATAACAGGCATTTTGGGAGCAAATGGGAATTCTTGGTCTCTGTCTCTCTTCTTTCCAATTAAAACAAACAACAAAAAACTAGTCAATCCCTTTGTCCTGCTTTGTGAAGCTTGAGCTAGGTCCTCTACCATTTAAACTTTTAGGCAATGTAAATAGAGAATTCTGGGGTCACAATACGAAGTCATACCCACAGAAAGGTGCCTATCTCCCACATTTCAATCCTCCATTTATTATATTATTATTATTATTATTATTATTATTAAGCATGGGATTCCAATAATCCTTCCAGGGTACCTCCCACCCATACTCAGGTCACATCTTTCACTCAGAACCTTCTAGACAACTCCAGCATACTACTTCTGGAGTAGCTCCACTGACACCCTGGGGCCTGCTCTGAATATCAGTGGGCAATGCTAACTGCACCATTAGGGTACTGCCTCTCTGTTTCTATAGAGCAGTTCAAGCCACTGCTTTCTGATATTTTTTTTTTTGACAGGCAGAGTGGACAATGAGAGAGAGAGACAGAGAGAAAGGTCTTCCTTTTCTGTTGGTTCACCCCGCAATGGCCGCTGTTCACTGTAAGCAGGCTACCTGTTTTGGTGGCCACACTCTCTTCCAGACATAATATAGATGAAGGAGGCCATCTTCTAATCCTTTAATGTTTTCATTTTTCCCTCCTCCTAAGGCTAGAAGTAGTAGCTTCTCTTTTGCACCTGCTACATCTGAAGTACAGCCCTTGCTTACAGCAACTTTGTAGTTAACCACCATTTACTAGTTAAACATTTCTATTCATTGTGACTGCTGATATATTCAGATTGACTCTTCAAAATATTTATTTGGAAGGCAGAGTTACAGAGATGGAAGAAGGCATACATACATACATACACAGAGAGAGAGAGAAAGAGAGAGAGAGAGAAAGAGGCATCTTAAACCTGTTGGTTCACTCTCCACATGGCTACAATGGCTAGGATTGGGCCAGGCTGAAGCCAAGAGTCTAGAATTCTATCCGGGCCTCCCACATGGGTGGCATGGGCTCAGGTACTAAGGCCATCTTTCACTGCTTTCCCAGGCACATTAACAAGGAGTAGATTGGAACCAGAGTGCTCCTGTGGGATGCTGGCACTGCAGTGACAGCTTAGCTCAGTGCCCCAGGTCATCAGCTACTCAGCTGACTTTTATAAGTCAGTCTTTCCTTTTTAAATTACTTCATCTATTTGAGGGAGTGAGAGGAATGGAGAGTTTTCATTCCCAGACCGTACTAGCTTGGGCCAACCTTGGAAGCCTGGCACTTATAATCCAGATATAGCACATTGGGGTGGCAGGAAATCAATGACTTGAGTCACTATTGCTACCTCCAAGGATCTACATTAGCAGGAAGCTGGAGCCAAGATTCAAACTCAGGCACCCTAATGTGGAGCATGGGCATCCTAACTGACGACTTATCCACTAAGCCAAATGTCCACCCCTTACTTGTACTTTTTAAGGAAAATTCTTTATGTATGCTGAATTTTGCCTATTTAAATGAATGAAATTTATGTTTCCTTAATGAACTCCAGTTCCAAGACAATTTTCTGGGCAGCCACCAATATCAGAGATACTGTATAAGGATGGGCATTTGGCTCAGCAGTTAAGTTGCTGTTTGAGACAACAATTGATATTTCAGTGCCTGGTTGAAGTTCCATCTCCTCTGATTCTGATCTAGCTTCCTGCTTATATGCACCCTGGGAGACAGAAGGTAAAGGCTCATGTATGTGGGTCCCTGCCACCCATGGGGGAGGCCAGGATTGAGTTCCTAACTCCTGGTTTCAGCCTGGCACAGCCTTGGCTATTGCGAGCATTTGGAGAGTAAACAGATTGATGAAAGATCTCTCTGTCTCTCTAACTTTCAAATAAAATGAAAATAAGTAAAAAATTTTAAAAGTTCATGGAAATGGAATTAAACAATAAACTTATTTTAAAAATAAAAGAAATATAAGTTTGACACCTGTGAAGGGAATAACTGAAAAAGAACTCACTTAAATATAAAATGAAAGGATTAAGAAAATGACTTAGAAACAAATTTACAAACACTAAAGGATTGTGGAAATATATCTAAGTTAATAGCCACAATTAATATGAATGTACCCAATTTGACAATTTAAAAAATACTAGCTATGATATTGAATTTTCAAAATAGACTATGGATATATATAATTGTTTACATATAAAAACTATAAGACAGAAAGGTAGAAAGTAAAATGAAGAAGGGAAAATAAGTTGATCAACACAAATGGCAGACTTATGTTAGGTAGTAACACAGAATATAAATATTGATGGGTAAAGCAGTATGGTGTTTAAAGCATGTAAGCACAGGAAGAGATGTTTAACATCATTAGACACTAGGGGAGTGCAAATTAAAATCACAATGAAGGGGTCCAGGCATTGTGGTGCAGCAGATTAAGCTTCTGCTTGTGACCCTGACATCTCATACAGGTGCCAGTTTGAGTACCAGTGACTCCACTTCCAATCCAGCTCCCTGCTGATGTGCCTAGGAAAGCAGCAGAGGATAGTTCAAGTCCTTGGGCCTCTGGACTCACATGGGAGACCCAAATGGGATTCCAGGCTCCTGGTTTTAGCTCTGGCCCAACCCTAGCCATTTTAGTAGGTAGAAGATCTCTCCTCTCCTCTCCTCCTCTCCTCCTCTCCTCTCCTCTCTTTTCTCTTTTTCCCTTCCCTTTCCCCCCCCTCTCCCTTTCTGCTTTTCAAGCCAACAAAATAAATCTTTTTTTAAATCACAGTGAGATGCCACCATATACATGTCAGAGTGCCTTTAAAAAATGGCAACACCAAATGCTGGTGAAAATCTGGAGGAATGGAATCATTCACACATTATTGATGGAATGTAAAATGGTCCACTTTGTAAAAAAAGTTTGTCATCTTTTTTTAGTTTATTTTCTTTTTGTTTTTCTAGTTCTTGATGTTGTAACCTGATTATTAATTTGAATCCTTTACTCATTTTATAGCATTAGCAATATAAATTTAGTTACATTCCACACTCTGATGGATAATTTATGATTATGCAATGAATGTATTTATGATAGCTTTCTAAAAATCTTCCTCTGGGGTGGGTGTTTAACCTATTGGTAAAGATACTGGTTACAATGCCCACAAACCACCTGTGTTCAATACTCTGTTGCAGTTTTGACTCCAGCTTTCTGTTACAGCAGACCCTGAGAGAAAGCAATGATGGCTCAAGTAATTGAGCTCCTACCGTGCACTTGGATTGCATTCTCAACTGCCAGTCTGAGCCCAGCCCAGCCCTGGGTTTTGGGGCATTTGAGGAGTGAACCAGAGGATGGGAGTGCACTAGTACTCTTACTCACTCTCTCTCTCTCTCTCTCTCTCTCTCTTTCCCTGTTCCCCCCTCTCTCTCTTCCCCTCTCTCCTTCTTTCCCTCTCCCTCCCTCTCTCTTCCCCTCTCTCCCTCTCTCTCACACACACACTTGATCTTAGCCAAAAGGTCGAGAAGCAATCCTCTCTCTCTTTCCTTCTCTTCCTCTCTCTCTTTCCCTCTCTCCATCTCTCCCTCTGTCTCTCTTTCCTTCTCTCCCTCTCTCTCCCTCTCCCCCCTCTTTTCCTCTCTCCCTCTCTCTTTCAAATAAATAGATAAAAATTAAAAACAGAACGTCCTACTCATACAATTGCAGCATCTGATTCGATTCAGTGCTGGTGTCATTTAACTGCTTCTTCTCGCCCAATTTGTGAGACCCTTGGTTCTTGGTAACAAGTGATTTTCTCTTCTCTTTTGTCTCATTCAAAGACACTCTGGTTCCAGCTGAATCTTTTTTTTTCCAGCAGTAGTCAGCAGTTAAGGTGTATACACATAGGTCCTGGCCCCTATTTGCAAGTTATGTCCACAGTAACCAGTTTAAGGCTCAGAATATTTGCTTTGTGGTTTTGTCTACTTGGGTTTCCAGTACTCCTGGGACTCCCACTATTCACTTGTAGTCCTGCCTTAGGTGGTGAAAGGGGTTTCCTCCAGTGAGGTCACTGGGAACCTCCCCATCAAGAAGGGAATCTAAAGCCCACAGGGCAAAATAGGGGATTGTGCACAGTGGCCAGGTGCCTTCTGCTAGCCCAGCTCACCTGCCTTAATGGTGGCCCTTGAGAGACTTGGACGATCTCTGGAAAGCACTTCCTGTAGAACTTTGTGAGGTTCCAGATTCTTCTTTCATGGGATCAAGCTTTTCTGGTGTTATCAGGGGCATTCCCATTCCACTCCGAGGAGGAATGGGCCTGCTTGGATTGCCTTCGGCTCAGCTAGATTGACAGTGGGGCCACTTAGCTGGTTCACCTTCTTCTGAAGGTGGGGGAATGTGAGACACTCTGACAATATATTGTTCCTCAATGCTTGTGAATCCAGAAAAGTCCACCTTCTTACAGCTTCCCAGAGTTCTCCTTTGTTTGCCTCTTGCTTTATTTCCAGGGTTTACTCTGAATTTAGCAGAGAAGCCAGGAGAAGGGAGATTGTGCTACCGTGATCAGAAAGATACCCAATGTTGTTCAAAGCCCATCTAGTAAACAATGTTTTCCTGAAAATGTGAAGCCTAGGGAGAAAGGAGAGGTCATAGAACATTCTGGAAGTTAGGTAGTGCATACTAATTTGGAATTAGTTCTAGGGTATCATTTATCCACTTAAGAATCTTAAATTTCACAGAGATTCATCAGATATTCAATTATTTTTCTTCCCCTTGGAAAAAACTAGAATAAAAAGTTTCTCCTCTTAATTATTTATTTATAAAGTCATATTAAGGTTTTTCTTCAGGGGTGAGCATTGTGTAACAGCAGGTTAAGCTATCTCTCGGGAGGCATATTGGAATGCAGATTCAAGTCCTAACTACGCCACTTGTCTATCTAGCTCCCTGTTAATACTTTCTAGGAGATAGCAGATAATAGTTGATGTGCTTGGGGCCCTGACACCCATGTGAGAGATCTGGATGGAATTTTAAGTTCCTGGTTTCATTCTGGTCCAGCCCTGGCTGTTGTAGGTATTTGGGGAGTGAACCAGAGAATGGAAGATCTGTGTGTGTGTGTGTGTGTGTGTGTCTGCTTCTCTGCATCTCTTTGATTTTCAAGTAATTGAAAATAAATTTTAAAATTTTTAAACTTTCCCAGAAAATTTAATTTTGCATTGTAGTGGCAATTGATGTATGTTTTGCATGCTAAGTTTCTTTCATGCTTTTTCAGCTTACTTTTATACAGTGCTTTAAAATGCCTTCTCTAAACAGCTCCATGAAATAATGGAGCTAGGAACTGAACTCAGCATTTCAAAGGTCACTTATGTCATAAAGAGCCTATAAAAAAAGACCTAAGTGGGGCCGACGCTGTGGTGTAGTGAGTAAAGCTACTGCCTGAAATGCCAGCATCCCATGTGGAAAGTGGTTGAAGTCCTGGCTGCTCCACTTCCCATCCAGCTCCCTACTAATGTGCCTGGGAAGGCAGTAGAAGGTGGTCCAAGTACTTGAATCCCTGCATCTATGTGGGAGACCTAGATGAAGACTGTGGCTCCTGGCTTCCACCTGGCCCAGCACTGACCATTGTGGTCATCTGGGGAGTTAACCAGTGTATGGAAGACCTCTCTGTCTGTCTCTTCCTCTCTCTTTCTCTTTCTCTCTCTCTCTAACTATTCCTTGCAAAATAAATATATCTTAAAAAGAAAATCTGAGTATACTTCCACTTTGATGGAGACACTTTTAGTATGCAATTCCACAAATGGTAGACACTCCCAAGCTGCTTGGGGCTATAAACATTAAAGAAATTCCACTATCAGAAGAGGCCAGACAGTGTGGTAAACTGTGTCTTTCAAATAATCCTCTTTTGAGTTGAAAACTAAGAAGCTTGAAAATAATAAACATAGAACTGTACAGTTGTCCCTACTCTCACCATTCCTTTAAGAGACTGTCACCAGTTACCCTTTGTCCTGAAAGTAGTATTTGGTATTCTCCTGCTTTGCTTTGTTTTATAGCTCTAGAAAGGGCATATAATGATGTTTTCAAGCTTTGGAGACTTTTAAACACTTCATAACATGTTGCTAGGGTTTGTGAGTGTTGCTGGGGTTACTGTGAATCATTTCACAGCAACTACTGCATTTTGATGGCTGCACGGCTGTCTGGTCATTGTTCTGCCTCAATGTCAAGATCCTGGTTATTATTTTGGGTAATAGTCTCTAAGCTGCCAACTATATTATTGAAAATGGCTAGCTAATAAACGCAGGCCATGGAGGAATGGCAGTGAGCATGAATTATGAAGGGAGAATTCCAAAAATATCCAACTTTGTGCACCTAAATTCAAATTTATAAAATAAGAAAACCTGTCCTTTCAGATTTCCATTTTCAAGTACAGCGACAGGAACATCTTTGTGTTAGAGTTATACAAGGAAGCAGAGGCAATGGGACACAAATAGGTGGGCTGGTAAGTAGACGGATGGATGGATGGATGGATGGATGGATGGATAGATTAGATAGGTAGGTAGGTAGGTAGGTAGATAGATAGATAGATACATAGATAGATACATAGATTTGATGGATAGTTTATTTGGGGAATTGGCTCACATGGTGATGAAGGCTGGTAAATCTTCTACATTTTGTCTCTAAACTGGAGTAGGAAAGCCAATGAAGTGATTCCGTCCCCACCTAAAGGCCTTAGAGCCAGAGCTGGGGGTGAGGGTATTGTTGATTTGAGTTCTGGAGTCTGAAGATCCAAGAACTTGGAGCTTCGTCGTCCAAGGACAAGAGAAGATGACTGCCCCAGTTCAAGAAGAGAGAGCAAACATTCATTCACCATTGTGCCACTATTTTTCTGTGCAGGCCCTCAACAGATCAGTTGATGCCCAGTCACACTGTTGAGGGAACACCATCTTCACTCAACTTATGGACTCAATGCAAACATCTTCCAGAAATATTCATGCAGATACACCCAGAGATCATGTTTTACCCTCTGCCAGGACATGCTTAAGACCAAATTGACACTTAAAAATAATCACCATAAAAATCTGCTACTACAAAATACAGAACATGATAAATTTGAGCTTACGTAATTGAATTTATAGGAAAGAAAGGTAAAACTATGCATGTCAGCAACAGAGAGGAAGCTGACAGCCCGAAAAGTAGAGTGACATGCACTTTGCGTGACACTGGAGGGTTGTCAGATTTTTACAGGCCCAGGCAATAAAAATTTTGGCATTAATGTTGGACACTGGGACTTGAGATTGTGAGACAAGAAGCTAAAACAGAAAAGTTTATGCAGAGTCAGAATCTCTGCAAGCTGGTACTCTCTCATCAGGGAGAACTACACGCACTCTACGTGCAACAAGAGAGCTTTCTCTGTCCATGGCTCTGGAATATCAAATCAGAAGCTCCTTGAAATACATGAAACCCACAGACTTGCGCTCATTCTGGCAGGAGTCCTAATGAGTCTACTTTCACACTGTGGGAATCTCAATGAACAGAGTAATACAAAATCGGATCCAGAGCACATGTCAGTCATCTAGTGCAGAGCAGAAGTAAAGGCAAATCTGTTCTAGAGGGCTCACTGGTGAAACAGACAATGAGCTTCCCATGCAAAACAAATAACCAAAGAATTCCAGAAAAAATAAGTGCACAAAACTGTAAAACACACATAGTCCTCTGCAAGTGATAGAATTTTCTGGAAGGAACAATAATAAAGATATATCCTTGAATTGACTAAACTGAAACATTTAATATTTTATGGGTTTAGGCTTTGTTTCTGGCATATAACATTAAATTTTTATACAGTACTATTATTCCTTTCTTGTAATTTGAAAAAAAGAGTAAAAGCCATGTAAGAAAACCATTTTTACATCAGGACAGAGTTCATGCCGGTTGTCGTTTATGATCTCCCTATTGAACTCCACT
This sequence comes from Oryctolagus cuniculus, assembly GCF_964237555.1. Lineage (NCBI taxonomy): Eukaryota > Metazoa > Chordata > Mammalia > Lagomorpha > Leporidae > Oryctolagus > Oryctolagus cuniculus. The sequence continues at coordinate 146,341,574 of NC_091434.1, forward strand.
GAACCTTAAAAATTATAAACGTATCCAACCAGTGAGTAGTTTCCTAAATACAGAGAATATGGCCTCTCCCTGGACAAGAGGTCTTCACAATTTTTTTTTTTTTGGAAAGTACATGTGCATGCATCTCAAATTTCTTCCGCACTAAAAGCTTACCTTTAATTTCATTTTCCATGAACTAGTTGAAGTTCTGTTGCATACAGGGAAGCTCTTACACTTTATACTAGTTAAATTCACTTCTACCCAACAGTTTTACCTGCAGGAGAACAAAGACTAATGGAAGCTAGTGTATAATACAGGACATCAGTGAAAATAATGGTCTCTTTGTCTCTCTCGCCTTCAGAATCTGGTTTATTTTGGAAGTAACAGGACAAAGTTGCCATCTGTACAAAGTTTGCTAAAAGAACCAGAAATGGTACTTGAACCACTTGTCAAATATTCCCCCTTTAATTCGGACATATTTTCTGCAAATTAGGATAAAAGGCTGGACTATATCCTTTAACTGGCATAGTGGGATTCAAAACTCATTCCTTTCTTGTGTTTTTCTTCTTAGTTTATGGGATCAATTTTCCATCTGGTATTTGTAGTACTTACAGGAAAGTTTGTATTTTGGCTTTCTCCCTTGTAAAACACATGTTCTTGAGTTCTTGGAATCTGCTTGAACATCCTCTGTCTCAGAGGATGCCCGGAGGCTGTTTTTTATGTTATCTCTGGGGGTTACACACACACAGCCTCGAGCCAGAGGCTAGACTTCAGATATTTTAACTTAGGAGGGCTTTCCATTTGTGGGTGGGCATAGACAGAATTTTCCCTTTGTCTCCCCCCCCCAACACAGATTCTTCTTTGAGCCAAAAAAACAAAAACATAATAATAATGCTTTCCACCCTTGCTTTCATCAAGGTTGTTATTTGTTGCATTGGAAGAAAGAACAACAGCATTGAAAATAAAAGCAAACTCACATTCAAGGTCAAACAAATAACAAAAATAAACACCATCACCACCACCATCCCTCTTTAGTTTTTTTTTTTTTTTTTCTCCTGCATTTTCTTGCTTGGGCCAAAGAAGAAAAAGAGCAAACTCAGAAGGAAAAACTCTTGTATGAGTATATGGATCCAACTTTGCTGTCATCCCAATGTCGAGAATCTCACGAGAGATCTCAGTTTCCATAACAAGTGCAAGTGTACATTGGACACACTGCACGAATGTAAGATGGCACAAATGCTGACAGAAAGCATAATGGCACTGAAGCCAACACAGAGTATCTGCTCAGTCATAATCCTTTGCTAAGGCCTGGCAAAATTCCCGTTATCAAACCCAAGTAAAAATAGTAGTGCTGCTGGGGATTATCCAGTACTCATTTGTCCAAATCTTTTCCATGCCTCTTAAGTATTCAATACTTTTTGTTTTTCATTTTCAGTGCATGGCTCTCCCTGGTCTTCTTTAAAGAAGCCATCAAAGGCATTCAAGATTAAATCCCTAGTGTTTAATCCCCTAAACTAAAATGTTGATAAACTTTTATCAATTTGTCTTTTTAAATGCTATGTGTCTGTCATATTTTACCTATTTTAAAGCATCATTTCTCTACCAAACCTAGGTTTCCCAGTTTGTTGGCATACAGATCTTTGTGGTATTTGTTATATTTCCCTTTTCATTTCTAAGTTTATTGATTTGGGCCTTCTCTCTCCTTTTTTTGGTTGATTGGGCCAATGGTGTGTCAATTTTGTTTATTTTTTTAAAAAACCAGCTCTTCATTTTGCTGATCCTTTGTAATTTTTTTTGTTTCAATTTTGCTGATTCCTTCTCTAGTTTCAATTATTTATTTTCTCCTACTAGTTTTAGGTTTGGTTTGCTCTTATTTATCTAGATCCTTGAGCATCATGTTGTTTTCCTTATTCTTGTTTCTTGAATTGGTATGTTTGTTATGCGGCATTTGTGGAGATACTCGCTGGTGATAGATTCCTGGTCTACAATCTACACAAACTGAGCCACGAAGACAGAAAACCTAAACAGACCCATTACCAAGATGGAAACTGAATCACTAATAAAGATCCTTCTAACAGAGAAAACCCCAGAACCAGATGTCTTAACAGCTGAATTCTACCAGGCATTTGAAGAACTAACTCAAATTCTTCTCAAGTTATTTAAAAGAATTGAAAGGGAGGGAATTCTCCCAAATTCTTTCTATGAATTCAGCATCACCTTAATTCCTAAACTTGGAAAAGACACAACAGAGAAAGAGAAATACAGACCAATTTCCCTGATGAACATAGATGCAAAAATCCTCAACAAAAATTCTAGACAATTGAATAAACACATCAGAAAGATCATTGACCCAGACCAAGTGAGATTTATCCCTGGTATGAAGGGGTGGCTCAACATTCGCAAATCAATCAATGTGATACATCACATTAACTAACTCAAGAAAAAAAACCATATGATTACCTCAATAGAAGCAGAAGAGCATGTGATAAAATACTAGCACCTTTCATGATGAAAACTCTAAGCAAATTGGGTATACAAGTATACAAGGAATATTCTTCAAAACAATCAAGGCAATTTATGACAAACCCATAGCCAGCATCCTAGTGAATGGGGAACAATTGGAAGCATTCTCAGTGAGATCCAGAATCAGACAAGGATGCCCACTCTCACCATTGCTATTCAATATAGTCCCGGAAGTTTTAGCCAGAGTCATTAGACAAGAAAAATAAATCAGAAGGGATTCACATTAGGAAAGAAGTCAAAGTATCTCTATTTACAAATGACATGATTCTATATATACGGAATCCTAAAGACTCCACCAAGAGACTAATAGAACTTATAGAAGAGTTTGGTAAAGTAGCAGTATATAAAATCAATACACAAAAATCAATAGCCTTTGTATATACAGACAATGTCACAGCTGAGAAAGAACTTCTAAGATCAATCCCACTCACAATAACTACAAAAAAATCAAATGCCTTGGAATAAATTTAACCATGGATATCAAAGATCTCTCTGATGAGAATTTAAAAACTTTAAAGAAAAAATAGAAGAAGATATACAAAAATGGAAAAATCCTCTATGTTCATGTATTGGAAGATTCAGCATCATCAAAATGCACATTCTTCCAAAAGCAATTTATAGATTCAAAGAAATACCAATCAAAATACCAAAGACATTTTCTCAGATCTAAAAAAAAGTGATGCTGAAATTCATATGGAAACACGGGAGACCTCGAATAGCTAAAGTAATCTTATACAACAAAAACAAAGCCAGAGGCATCACAATACCAGATTTTGAGACCTACTACAAGGCAGTTAAAATCAAAACAGCCTGGTACTGGCACAAAAACAGATGGATAGACCAATGGAACAGAATAGAAATGCCATAAATCAATCCAAGCATCTACAACAAACTTATATTTGACCAAGGAGCTAAAATCAATCCCTGGAGCAAAGACAGTCTCTTTAACAAATGGTGCTGGGAAAACTAGATTTCCACATACAGAAGTATGAAGCAGGACTCCTGTCTTGTACCTTACACAAAAATCCACTCAAAATGGATTAAAGACCAAAATCTATGGCCTGATACCATCAAATTATTATAGAATATTGGGGAAACCCTGCAAGATATTGGCACACATGAAGAGTTATTAGTAAAGGCCCCAGAGACAAAAGTAATCAAAACCAAATTAACAGATGTGATTATATCGAATTGAGAAGCTTCTATACTGCAAAAGAATCACTCAAGAAAGTGAAGAGACAACCAATAGTATGGGAAAAATTATTTGCAAACTCTGGAACTGACAAAGATTTAATAACCAGAATACATAAAGAGATCAAGAAACTCAATCAACAACAACAAAACAAAACAAAAAACCAGTGAAGAAATAGGCAAATGACTGAAACAGACATTTTCAAAAGATGAAAATGAAATGGCCAACAGACACATAAAAAAATGCTCAGGATCACTAGTTATCATGGAAATGCAAATCAAAACCACAATAACGTTTCACCTCACCCCTTAGAACAGCTTTCATACAGAAATCAACAAACAACAAATGTTGTTGAGAATGTGGGGCAAAGGGTACTGTAATCCATTGTTGGTGGGAATGCCAGCTGGTAAAACCACTATGGAAGACAGTTTGGAGATACCTCAGAAGTCTAAATGTAGTCCTACCATCTGACCCAGCCATCCCACTCCTGGAAATTTATCAAAGGGGAATGAAATCAGCAAATAAGTTATCTGCACCCCCATGTTTATTGCAGCTCAATTCACAATAGCTAAGACATGGAATCAACCTAAATGCTTGTCAACTGAAGACTAGATAAAGAAATTATGGGACATGTACTCTATGGAACACTACACAGTGGTAAAAAGAAATGATGTCATTTGCAACAAAATGGATGAATCTGGAAAACAACATACTTAGTGAAATAAGCCAGTCCCAAAGGGACAAATACTATATGTTATTCCTGATCTGTGATAAATAATTGAAATAAATAAATAATTGAAATAAATAATTGAAATCTGTAGTAGTGAAATTAACTGTCGAGGAACAATTTTTTTTTCCTCTTCTTCATACTATTTGTTGAACTCTTTACTTAACATAGAGTTAATCATATGTGTATAAAATCAATTGAGGATGGATCTCCATAAAAAATATGAATGGGAATAAGAGAAGGAGAAGGAAGCTATATAGTTCTACATACATTCCTTCAGACTTACTTCTAAGGGTACAGTTTAAAAACTTGCCATGGGACCCCAATCCCATTAAGCTGGGTGGTAAAAATACCATCTTAACTGTTAAAGTTATCATATTAAGTGTTAAAGTGATCATATAGATAAGATTAAGTGTTAAAGGGATCATATAAGTAAGATCAAGTGTATGGTAATGATAATAGATAGAATTAAAAAGGAGAAAGTGTTCTAACATGGGAAGCAGTCCACACAGCAGACTCACAGAATTACAGTTGCTTTAAATAGCACTCTGACCTCAGAATCAGCCCTTAAGACATTCTGGTCAGTCTGAAAAGCCCATGAGAGCATTTCAGGCATGGAAAGCCAAGACACTTGCAAAAAATGTCCCACATGAAGGATCTCTGAGAGAGAGACCCCAGGGGAAAGAAGTGACCATCAAAGAAGGATGTACTTTTCTCTGAAGGTAGGCAAGAACTTCCACTTTGCTTATAGTCTTGTCTAAATACTGATGGAGATTGTGGAGTCAAAAGGCTTCCATAGCCTTGGCAGCTCATGTCAAAAGCCTCGAGTGATCACTGATGTCATATATAAGAGTATTAACTATTAAATTAACAATAGCAGTCACTGTGCACTTACTTCCCATGCATGACTTCTATTTTCATTGAGTTGTGTAACGAGAATTAACTGTAAAACTTATTCTCAGTCTTTGTGTGTGTGTGTGCAAATTGTTGAAATATTTACTTAGTATAGAGTTGGTCTTCTGTGTATAAAGTTAATTGAAACTGAATCTTTATGGAGAATGGGACTTGAAATGGGAGAGGGAGGAGAACGTTGGGTGAGAGTGGGGATCGGAGGGCAGGTATGGTGGGAAGAATCACTATATTGCTAAAGTTGTACTTATGAAATTTGTACTTTTATTTAATGGGTACAAATTTGTATGCATTAAATAAAATTTTGGGGGAAAACATTTTTAAAAAAAGAAATCCATGTATATTAGGTGTCTATAAAACTTAATGGGAGATGTGTATTGTAGGAAAATTTTATATGAATTTTAAAATATTTGCATGAAAATGAATTGATCTTTAGTTCCATTTTTCCACAAGTTTTCTGAAGTACCCTCATATGCACAGATATTGGTGTGGACATAAGTTTTCAATTCATTTTGATGAATACTAAGGGATTCAATTTCTCCAGAATACGGTAAGATATGTTTAGTTTGTAAGAAAGTAGCACCACTTCCAACGTGGGTTTACTATTTTGTATTCCTCCCAGCAGTGAGTACAGGTTCCTGTTGCTCCACAACCTTGCCAGCATTTGTTGTTGTCAGTGATTTGGATTTTCCCTGTTCTGATAGATTTGTAGTGGTATTTCATTATTGTTTTAAGATGTGATTCTCTAAGAACACTTAGTGTCCTTCTTTTCATATGCTTACTAGCCATCCATGTATCTTATTTGGTAAAGTGTCTGTTCAGGTCTGTTCCCCATTTATTAATCAGGTTGTTTATTTTCTTATTGTTAAGTTTTTAGAATTCTTTGTGTATTTTGAGTAACAGTCCTTTATCAGATATGTCTTTTGGAAATATTTCTTCCCAGTGTTGCCTGTCTCTTGACACTGCATTGCCTTGAACAGAAGTTTTTAATTTTAATTAATTACAGATTTTATGAATTTTTTCACGTTTTGTGCCTTTCATCTAAAAAGTTGCCCCAGCACCCAAAGTCATTTAGGTTTTGTCCTATATTATACAGTTTTTTCCTTTTTCATTTTTCACTTAGCTCTGTGGTTCATTTTGAGTTAATTTTTTGAAGAGAATAAGGTTATCTTCAAGATCCATTCCTTTGCAGGTGGATGTTCTGTTATTTCAGTACCATTTTTTGAAAAGACTGTCTTTTCTTGGGGCCAGCGCTGTGGCTCACTTGGTTAGTCCTCTGCCTGCAGCGCCAGTATCCCATATGGGCACCAGGTTCTAGTCCCAGTTGCTCCTCTTCCAGTCCAGCTCTCTTCTGTGACCCGGGAGGGGCAGTAGAGGATGGCCTAAGTGCTTGGGTCCTGCACCCACATGGGAGACCAGGACGAAACACCTGGCTTCTGGCTTCGGAACGGCGTAGCTCCAGCCGTAGCAGCCATTTGGGGGGTGAACCAATGGAAGGAAGACCTTTCTCTCTCTCTCTCTCTCTCTCTCTCTCTGTCTAATTCAGTCAAATTAAAAAAAAAAAAAAGACTGTCTTTTTTCCCTTGTATTCCTTTTGCATCTTTGTCAAAGATCAGTTGACTATATTATGTGAGTCTATTTATGGGCTCCTTGTTCTGCTCAATTGATCTATTTGTCTATTCGTTCAGCAAAACCATATTTTTAATAAAGATTATTTATTTGAAAGACAGAGTTACAGAGAGAGGAAGAGACAGACAGTGTCTATCCACTGGCCCACACTCCAAATGGCTACAATGGCTGGAGCTGGTTCCTTCCAAAGCCAGGAGCCAGGAACTTCTTCCAAGTATCCCATGTGGGTGGCAGGTACCCAAGTTTTGGGTTATCCTCCACTGCTTTTCCAAGATGCACTAGAGGGATCTGGATTGGAAGTGGGGCAGCTGGGACTTGAACCAGCATCTGTACAGGATACCAGCATCAGAGTTGGCAGCTCTGCCTGCTATACCCCAGTGCTGGTCTCAACTATATTGTCTTGATTATGCCATTTGGGGAGTGAACCAGCAGATTGAAAACCCTTTCTTTGTCTCTCCCTCTCTCTGTTTGTAACTCTACTTCTGAAATAAACGAAAAAAAAAAGTTTAAAAATTGAGTGAAACCCAAGTAGTGGTAGTAATAGACAAAATAATAATGAAGACTGAAATTTACTTAACATTTGCTAGGTCCGTGGCATTTCGAAGGAGTCACATTTTAATTTAATCATTCTTGAATCCTTTGAAGTGAGTACTACAGTTGTCAGATCTTACTCCTCAGGAAACTAAGGCCCACATGGTTAAGTAAGTTTGTTAGCTCTATCCAGTCCATTGATTTCTATCAGGTTTACCTAGTGCCAGAATCCATATTTCTAGCCATTGTTTAAACTCCTTTTCAAAAACAGAAACTGATCAAGATGACATACAATTATTATGATTGAAATGTACCCATCAAAGACATACATTCAAGTATGTATATATATTCAAGTATGTATATATAGAGAGTATATATACCTTTCGGCGCCGGCACACTGCGGTCAGGATGCCAGATTCTGTCCCAGTTGCCCCTCTTCCAGTCCAGCTCTCTGCTGTGGCCCGGGAGTGCAGTGGAGGATGGCCCAAGTACTTGGGCCCTGCACCCACATGGGAGACCAGGAGAAGCACCTGGCTCCTGGCTTTGGATCAGCGCGGTGCACCGGCTGCAGCGTGCCGGCTGCAGCGGCCATTGGAGGGTGAACCAACGGTAAAGGAAGACCTTTCTCTCTGTCTCTCTCTCTCTCTCACTGTCCACTCTGCTTGTCAAAAATAATTTTAAAAAAAGATGAAATCAAATCGCAGCCATGTGGACCCTAAATTCAATAGTGAATTCTTTATTTTTTTAAGATTTATTTTATTTATTTGAAAGAGTTACAAAGAGAGGGAGCAACAGAGACAGAGAGAGGTCTTCCATCCACTGGTTCACCCTCAAAATGGCTGCAATAGCCGGAGCTGGGCAGATCTGAAACCAGGAGCTAGGAGCTTCTTCCGGTCTCCCAAATGGGTGCAGGAGCCCAAGCTCTTGGGCCATCCTCTGCTGCTTTCCCAGGGACATTAGAAGAAAACTGGATTGGAAGTGGAGCAGTGGGAACTCAAATGGGCACCCATCTGGGATGCCAGTGCTTAACCCACTGTGCCACAGCACCGGCCCCACCATGGAATTCTTAGAAGAAGAGAAAAGAGACAAAGCCAGAGACAGACCAGGAAGTATCACATGATGACAAAGGCAAAGGTGGGAGTGCTCTATCTGCAAACTAATGAGTGCCAAGGATTTCTGCCAACAGCAGAGGGTCGAGAAAGGCCCAGAACAGATCATCCCCCTAAGAGTTCAGAGAAAACACAGCTCTACTGCCACCTTGACTTGAGACCTCTAGACGCCAGATCTACAAGATAATACATTTCTGTTCTTCCTGGTTTGTGACAGAAACTTTAGAAAGCTGATAACAATTATCAAATAAATTCAGTAGTGAAGGCAAATAGGATGCAAGCATTTTTCACATTTATAGAAACATTTGCATATTATTAGGAAATAGTTTATGCAGAATATAAATATCATCACCATGACTTCAGTGTCATTTAGGTAATTAAAATTATTTTTGGGGCTGGTGCTGTGGCATAGCAGGTAAAGTCGCCTCCTGCAGTGCTGGCATTCCATAATGGGCTCTGGTTCGAGTCCTAGCTGCTCCACTTCCAATGCAGTTCTCTGCTATGGCCTGGAAAAGCAGAAGACGGCCCAAGTTCTTGGGCCCTTAACCCATGTGGGAGACCCAGAAGAAGCTCCTGGTTCCTGGCTTTGGATGGGCGCAGCTTTGGCCATTACAGCCAACTGAACCAGTGGATAGAAGATCTCTCTTCTCTCTGCCTCTCCTTCTCTCTGTGTGTAACTTTCAAATAAATAAATAAATCTTTAAAAATTATTTTAATACTTATGTTTCTAAAATACTGATACTGCGCAAATTTTTATTTAGGAAATAGACTCTTTTTTAAAAAAATGTGTTTCATATATGTGTTTTCTTTCAGTTTTGTTCAAATTTATATTAAATAAGAGATCCTGTATTTCTGGTTAAAAATACACTATATGGTTAGGAACTGTGATTCATCGCACTCCCTCTTGCCAATCAACTAATTTAGAGGAATAAAACAAAACAGGAAATGGCCTTGTTTTGTTCTTTTTGTTTTTTTTTGTTTAAATTAATATTGAGTTATGTAATCTGCATATGTATTTAAATAATACACAGATACATACATGTGTTTATATATATGTCTGTAAAATGTTCTGAGTTTTCTGATTTTCTTTTCACCCTTTAAAATAACCTTGCATAAGATTTGATTAATTATCCCCATAGCAGTTGCATTCCGGTAAAATCAGAGGCAGTTTTCATACAAAGAAGCTGATTCTATAAACCACTTAATTTGGGGCCTGTGCTGTGAAATAGTAGGTTAAGCATCCATCTGCAGTGCCAGCACCCTATATGGATGCCAATTCAAGTCCTGGCTGCTCCACTTCTGAACAAACTCCCTGCTCATGGCCTGGGAAAATAGTGGAAGATGGCCAAAGTGCTTAGGCCCCTGCACCATAGGGGACTAGGGAGAAGCTCCTGGCTCCTGGTCTTGGCTCTGCCCAGCTCTGGCCATTGTGGCCATTTGGTGAGTGAACTAGTGGATGAAAGTCCTCTCTCTGCATGTTTCTCCCTCTCTTTTCTCTCCCTTTCTCTGTCTGTAACTCTGCCAAATAAATAGATAAATTTTTAAAAAATCCACTTAATTCTGGAATACAAGTGCCATTATAGATACATTTTAGAATTTCACATGTATTTCAATTGAATTTTGGGGATTTTCAAACCATATTCTTATCTTTCGTGATTTTTGAAGTTGAAATGACCTTTGCTAAAATAAATAACATTAAATTCAACCAAGAAGCTTCTAAGTTGCCTGATTGCTGATCATTACTTTACCCATTATAGAAGCACATAGATGTTTTAAAAGTAGCCTGTAATAATTGATACCAGTAATTTTTTCCATGAATAAGTCCCTTATGTACTTCTATAAGCGAACAAAAACCACAAGAGCATTCAACACGTGTATCTTGATGTAAGAAAAACATTGTGGCTTATCCTCAAAGCACAGAAGCATGAGGACAGAGAGCAATTTGTGAGCATTTGAGATGTTTGGAAGATTGTAGCCGCCATCAGGAAAATTCTGCTCCAAGCTTCCTGAACTCTACCATGTTGCAGGAAGAAACATGAACCTGATTCATTTGACTCAGAAAGTGGCTCATTCCTACCTACGTCACAATCAGACAAGTTAGGGAATCCTCTTGGGAGCCTCTTTTCCAAACAGTGACTTAGGGATACAGGCTCTTTTCATCTTTTAGCATTTCCATCTTTACAAGACGGTGTCTGAAAAGCATTCTGAAAGAGTGGAAAGGAAAATTGCACCTGCACTTTCTGGCCAGGTTTGGGGAAGGGCTTCTGCCCATACAGTCGGTGTCACTGAAAACTCTGCCATGACTACAATCGTAAAGCGACACATTTAAGGGACCAACAATAACCAGGGTGCTTTTCAATGTCAGTGAGGCAAGTCTAACTTTCTTAAGTGTAAAATGAAAGAAGGAGAAATATGGGTTTCTCTTAGTTTTGTTTTTTTTTTTTTTTTTTTTCTGGCCTCCCAAAATTCCCATGCTCAATAAGTTCTTAGGCATCTATACATTTTTTTTCTACTCAGAGTTCCTATTGAATTTATGTGTATATGTATATATTTTTCTCAGTAAATAAGGAAATCCAGGCCTGGCATTGTAGTATATTGAATTAAGCCTCACCACATCCCATATCTGAGCACTGGTTTGAGTCTTGGCTACTCCACTTCTGAACCAACTCCCTGTTAATGCACCTGGGAAGGCAGTAGATGGTGGCCCAAGTACTTGGGCCCCTGTTACCCAGGTGGGAGACCAGGATGGCGCTCCTGGCTCCTGGTTTCCACATGGTCCAGTCGTGGCTATTGCAGCTGTTTAGGGAGTGAATCAGAGGATAGAAGATCTCTGTGTGTCTCTCCCTTTGTCTTTTCAAATAACTAAAATAAATCTTTAAAAATTTAAGGAAATCCTCTGTGTATTACATAGAGATAAGATGAACATGTTAATAGAATGGAACATGTTATCATCACCTAAGTCAGAAAGTACTAATTGACAAATTGGCAGTATAAGAAAATATTAGGACATTGTAAAACAAAAATTGATTTCCAATTTAGACATTTATTAGAGAGGCAGTAGGATTTTTCTTCTCTTTTTGTTTCCTTCAGCTTGCATTCTTTTTTTTTTTTTCCTCAAAATGTGAAACTATAAATAAAATCTGTAGTGGGTTAGTACCTTAGGCAGAATTTTAAAGTTCTTTAAGCTATGCCATATTTATTGTACAAAAGAAACTGATTTACAGTTTCAGTTGCATGTGAACATAAACAATTGAAGCACCATCATGCTTTTTAAAACTATTTAAGCTTAGTGACTTTTTGTTCATAGCTTTTATTCCGTGATCTGCAAGCAGCAACATTTTTGAAGTGCTTATCAGTCACACTTAAGTGGTTTCTAGCTTTGGCTTTGATGAGGAAAGAATAGAAATCCAATTGTAAGCATGCAAGTTCAAGAGAACAATTTCCATAATTTTCTTCTCAAGCCTTAGAAACTGTTCTAGCTTATTCATTTGTGGAATTCTCATAGAGTTCTTAGTGTAAGCCATTCAGTTCTTTACAAACATTTGCTTTTGTAAAACTTCATCTCTGTCTTCAAGGGTAGATACTATTATTATCATCATTTTACAATGCAGAAATAAGGCAAGGAGGATTCAGTATCTTGCCCAGTGCAACAGAAAAAGTCCATGGTGAGACTAGGATTCTTATCCAGGTAGCTTGACAGGAAAAATCTGTGCTCCTAACACCATGTAAAAGAAATTTGGCACTGTTAGTATCACTAAATACATGTGGATATCGTTAATGGTTCTTGTGTTTAGCAGGCATCCAATACCCATTTCTTTGGCACAGAAATTTCTCCAAGAGAAAAACAGCCAGAGAGACATTCAGCTCTTGGTAGCACCTTCATATTCCTGAAGGTACTGCTGGACATTCTAACCCCTTTCTGTAGAATCCAATGTTTCCAGAATTTCCTTATCAAATAAATGGTTTCCCTCTACAAGGAGGTAAATTTAGTATGGATGTGACCAGCTTCCCTCAGAGTATTTCCTTAGGACAGCAATTTGTTTTAGAGTTTGAAAACTTTTACAGATACATCGAAGGAGGGACAAATGTTAATTTGTAAGTCACTGACTCTGTGATTATTTTAAAGGTAAAGAAAATGACTTTTTTTACACATTCCAGAAATGAAGAAAGCATCTGGACATGGAAGAGCTGCTGGGCTCCAGTTTGGAAATAAAGGGCATGTGTTTGGGAACAATTTCTTCAAAAGCAGCACTGAGAGACGGTGATGATTTAGAAACTATCCTCTAAGGAAATTTATCATGCTCTTTGCAGGAGACAAAACAGTCCTCAATTTGGTATGCGAATTCTTGTCAGCAAGTACATGACGGTGTAATCGACAATATACGATCATGCAATGAAATCAATTTCTTTTTTATATTGGTAGAGATAGTTCTGATTTTTTCCCCTTCAAATCCAAGCAGGGGTATTATTGGAATATTGATTCACTTTCCTTGAGTGTTATGGATTAAAATGTGTGTGTATGTGTCTCTAACTAGATAAAACACAGCTGCTTCAGTTATTTGTTTTGTTCCCTTCTAATTTCCACAAGGGGCACAACACGAAGAGCTGTTGGAGCCGCCAGGGCTATATCTTTTGACAAAGACAAGTTTTCAGACCTTTACAAAAATTTAAAAAATGTTTAAGGTGAACAAATTCATACATGTCGTATATGCAGATTTGGGAACATAGTGATATACTGTCCACTTTCTACACCCTCCTATTACCTCCACTGTCCCTCCTCCTTCCTTTCTTATTCTTTCATTTAATTTTTACAAACATCTACTTTCTGTTTATTTTATACTCATAAGAATTCAACAAGTAGTAAGAAAAAAAATAACACTGTTCCTAAACAGTTAAGTTTTCATATCTTTTAAAAAGCATATTTCAGGTAGTATGACTCAACTCACAGATTATCATTTCAAAAGAAACTGCTGGAACTTTCTTCAGAGCATCTGCTCAGGTTTTTCAATTCAATGAACCTGGTTTTTCTGCCTTTTTAGGGATACCATGAGTGTTTTTGTCAAAGTTGCAAGTTGATCAGATGCTTGTAGTAACAACTTTTTAACCAATGCAGTCCTAAATGTCCCTGCATGCTTTTTTTTTTTTTAAGATTTATTTGAAAGTCAGAGTTACACACAGAGAGAAGGAGAGGCAGAGAGACAGAGGTCTTGCATCTGCTGGCCCACTCCTCAATTGGCCGCAATGGCCGGAGCTGCGCTGATCTGAAACCAGGAGCCAGGAGATTCTTCCGGGTCTCCCATGCAGGTACAGGGACCCAAGGACTTGGGCCATCCTCTACTGCTTTCCCAGGCCATAGCCGAGAGCTGGATCGGAAGTGGAGCAGCTGGGACTTGAACTGGCGCCTGTATGGGATGCCAGCACTGCCAGCTGGAGCTTTACCCGCTATGCCACAGCGCCAGCTTCCCCCGCCCCCGAATTCTTTTACTACAATAAAACTGTGCACTTCTGCACACCAGACCTCACTTCATTTTCATGACGGTGCACTGTTAACATGCTCAGAACACCTGGTGATTTGAGATGCAATGAATGTCAACACTGTCCTCACTAATTTCTAATCAGCACCATGCTCCAACTAGTCTATTAAATATTGTTACTGTTCTATGTGTTTCTTCCACAAAAGATGCCCCATTCATGCTAATACTACCTCACCCTATTGTGCAGACTTTTTATAATGTAAACACTGTTGTTGATAGAACAACAACAGCTGGCTGATATCAAAATTAAGCTGTCGGGTAGAAGTTCAGCCTAGCAGTTGAGATGTGCTTGGGATGCTCGATGCTTGCTTCTAGTATCCAAGTATCTGGCTGTGAGACCTGGTTCTGCTTTGAATTCCAGCTAGTTACCAATGCACAATCCAGGAGGCAGTGAGTGATAACTCAAGTACTTGGGTCCCTACAACCCACAAGGGAGTCATGGATGGAGTTCCTGGCTTCTGGCTTCAGCCCAGCCCGCCCCTGGTTTGTTGCGGCATTTGGGGAGTGAAACAACAGATGGTAGTTCTCTGCCTGTCATCTCTGTTTCTCTCTCTCTCTCTGCCTTTTAATTAATTAATTTAAAAAATCCATAACATTGTCATATTACTATCCATACTATATTTATAAATAGACCCTGCAACATCACTCCTGCTCACGAGGTCATGCCAAAAATGCACACCGAGCTGTTGGTAACAGTCATATCCAAAGCCATTCTGCCCAGGTCCTCAGCTTGACGCCACTGGATGAGGCTGACATCACTGTGCCTCAACGGATTTACTATTCTACAGGTTATAGCTTTTCCTAAGAGTCTGTGGGTTTTGACTCTGAGCTCCTGTTCAGCCAGGTTTACCTGTAGGAATCTTCTGCAGCTTCCATAGCACTTAGGACTCTCCAAAAAAGCTTTGCTTCTGTTTCCACCTCAAAATAAAACACCAAGGTCTTTTTTTTTTTTTTTAGTCTAAACTTGCACCGGGTTTTGCAGTGGGCTACAGTGTGTAGCATTCCAACGAAATATGCATTTCCTTCAAGTCTCAGGGCACACATTCTCCCCCTTAACTCAAGAGTCCAGTTTTAGACAAACTTTCTTGTTGCCTGCCTGAGCGCAGGATGTGAGTATGTCCATCCCATGTCTCATCACATGCGGTTCCAGCTCCCTGCCTTAATCACTCCCAAATTTTCATTTCCTGTTTTTCCTTGCATGTGGAACTCACAGCGAAGATGCTCCAGGAACAGTTGGTGGTGTAGGGAGCCTCTTTGTTTTAGAAAAGCTTCTGGAAATTTTTCTTAATTTATTTTGAGGTTAGTTTTCTACTGTAATGACATTATTATTATTATTATTATTATTATTTTTAACAGGCAGAGTTAGACAGTGAGAGAGAGAAACAGAGAGAAAGGTCTTCCTTTTTCCGTTGGTTCACCCCCCAAATGGCCGCCACGGCCAGCGTGCTGCGCCGATCCGAAGCCAGGAGCCAGGTGCTTCCTCCTGGTCTCCCATGCGGGTGTAGGACCCAAGCAGTTGGGCCATCCTTCACTGCCTTCCCGGGCCAGAGCAGAGAGCTGGACTGGAAGAGGAGCAACCGAGACAGAATCTGGCGCCCCAACCAGGACTAGAACCTGGGGTGCCGGCGCCACAGGCGGAGGATTAGCCTAGTGAGCCGTGGCACCAGCCAATGACATTATATTTTATCTCATTTTTCCCAAGGTGTTTTGAGCCAAGTAATTCTCTGAGATATGTACTCTGACTTCTGGGTGAATATGGAAGTAAACTGTATCCATTGCAATACTGTTGCTTAGACCACTGTCAGACCTGGGAGCAGCAGAAGGCAAAATCAATTTGCTCTTTTGCGACTTCATTTCCGTTTTCTATAATTTACATTCTGAACACATGGACATGTGTAGCTCTTATGACAACAAAAGGATCTCATTGCATTCAAGTTCTTTAATCGGCGATATACACCCTGGATGAAAGTAACCACAGTGGGGTGTGAGCTTTTGGAGAACTGAGAAATTGTCTCCAGATTGGCACCCAGTCCCTGTGTATTGTTTCATTCTCGCTTGCACTGTATTCCGAAAGCCATGCTCCATGCAGAAGGAATACACTGGGCCTTGAAGGGTAAGTAGAAGTCCAACAAATGAAGAAGGGAGCAAGGACTAAAGGACACACTACACTGAGAGCAAAATCCAGAGGTCTGGGAGCACAAGTGATGGCGAAGGAACAAGTCAGTGCACAGATGTTAGCAGGGAGTCATGGCAGTCTGGAGTGCTTTTTATTGATCTTTTGTTTTGTTGCTGTTTTAGTAATGAAGGTAGACATTCTAAACTAAAATAGCTTCAGCTAAAATTTGCAAAATACATAGAGATGATGTGAAGAAAATATTTAATCATATGGAAAAATAGCCATGACATACTTTAACATGTTTAGAAAATAAAATTTGTCATGGTTTGAGATAATGTTCCACCACAGATACTGGGAGAACGATCTTTGTCGTTATGCCTTTAACAAACAATAAAAGAATATAATGATCAAAGGGCTGGTACAAAGGATTGGCTATGTTTTTGATAACCACACTTGTTGATTTTTAGTCTCTGTAAACAACAATTTCTTTACATATAAAATGGTAATGCTAACTTATATGTATTGTCAAAAAACCCTCCAAAAAAATTGTACCAATTTAATTTAAATTTCTGAAAAAAAATCCTTTGTCTATTACCTATATAATTTCCAAACAAAATATCTGCTTTTGGGGGGTCCAATTTAATATGCAAAAATAAATTATTGTCATTGTTTCCTTGTTTACTACAATATTTGCCAATTTTTATATTAACAAGAAACTCCTATTGAGCTCTTTTCTTTCTGATTATGACTGGCTAAAGATATTAATATTTGAAATTCTAATATAAATGCTGTAAATATATTTTTTTCAATTTTCTGTTTGCCTTTCCATGAAATTACACTATTATTGAACTGCAGATAGGCTGTCTTTGCAGTCGGGCCTAACAATATTGACGTGTATGATGCCTGCCTTGTGAGGATGCTTAGAAAATCCTCACGAAGGGGTCAGCACTGTGGCCTTCAGCGGCAGCATCCCATATGCACTCCAGTTCAAGTCCTGGTTATTCCACTTCTGTTACAATTCCCTGCTAATGTGCCTGAGAATGCATCAGATAATGGCCAAAATGCTTGGCCCTTGCACCCATAAGGGAGACCCAGATGAAGCTCCTGGCTCCTGGACTAATCCCATATGCTACAGCCATTTTGAGAGTGAACCAGAGGATAAAAGATTCTCTCTTGCTCTCTTTCTCTCTCTCTCTCTCTGTAACTCTACTTTTCAAATAAATATACACACCTTAAGAAAAAGAAATATTCCCCCATATTCAAGATTTTGTGAATGTTTGCTTATGGTTGTTTATTGCTTTACATATAAATTTTTAATCTTCTTAAACTAGGAATCAATGTTTGTTGTTTTCCAAATCAGGTACTAGTTATTCTAATCTTATTTATGCAATAATTTATCATGAACCTACTAACTTACATGTTGGATCCTAGACTTACTATTATTTTCCATTTATCTATATATGTATCTACAATCTATTAGGGATATACCTTTTAATCTCATAGCTTTCTTTTTTTAAAAAATGTATTTATTTATTTGAAAGGCAGAGTTATGAAGAGAGAGAAGGAGGGACAGACAAAGAAATCTTCCCTCTTCTGGTTCACTCTCCAAATGGTCCCAACAACCAGGGCTGGAGAATGCCAAAGCCGTGAGCCAGGAGCTTCTTCCAGGTCAACCACACGGATGCAGAGATCCAAGCACGTGCACCATCCTCTGCTGCTTTTCCAGGCACATTAGTCAGGAGCTGAATTGGAAGTGGAAGTGCTGGGACTCGAACTAGCACCCATATGGCATGCTGGCACTGCAGGCCAGGGCTTCAACCTACTGAGCCACTGCGCCAGCCCCAATATCTTAGCTTTATAACATCTAAGCCTGTTTGTTTGAGAAAACAAATTGGCATTTGCCTCGCTCTGTTTGGGCTGCGAAAACAAAATACCATTGACTGCATGCCTTGAACAACAGAAATATATTTTCTCACAGTTCTATGGGCTCAAGTCCAAAATCAAGGTCTGGTAGCATTTGGTTTTTGGTGCGGGTTCTCTTCCAGGCTTGCAAGCTGCAGCCTTCTCACTGTGCTCTCTCATGGTGGAGAGAGATGAAGTTCTCTGGTGTCTCTTGTTAAATGGACAATAGTCTTACAGAGCCAGGGCCTCACCCTGATTTCTTCATCTCACGCTAATCACCTCATAATCCAAATACAAATAACTTCCAAGTGCAGTCTCATGGAGGGTAAGGACTTACATGACTCAGGGAGTCATTAAAGTACTAACCTTTTATTTTTATGAAATACATAGATTTTTGATTTTTGCTCATTCTTACAGATGAAATTTCCATCTAATCGATTCCTTTGATTTAAGTAGTATGACTACACTGTGTTTCTTTTTTTTTTAAGATTTTATTTATTTATTTGAGAGGTGGAATTACAGACAGAGAGAGGGAGAGACAGAGAGGAAGGTCTTCCATCCACTGGTTCACTCCCCAAATGACCACAATGGCCAGAGATGGGACCATCCGAAGCCAAGAGCCATGAGTTCCTTCCAGGTCTCCCACGTGGGTACAGGGCCCAAGCACTTTGTCTTCTACTGCTTTCTCAGGACTTAGCAGAGAACTAGACCATAAGAGGTGCCCATATGGGATGCCAGAACCACAGGTGGAGGCCCAACCTACTGCACCACAGCGCCAGCCACTCTGTTTCTTTTTGTATGTCAGCTTCAATCTTTTTATGGAGCTAGGTATAGCATCAAAAAAACTGTTTGTATCAGCTTATAGTTTCTGAATATTTTCATCCTTCCATCCAAAGTTTGTTCGGTAGTATGTTTAGAGGACAGGCATTTAAATTCTGTAGCAATGTCTTCAGCAAAGGTTAAGCCCACACTTGGATGGTGGGAAATGGATATAACTTTTTGCATAGTTTCAGGAAATGAAGGACTCATTTCTGAATAAATCCTACCAGGCACATAAGAGAAAGACATATGAATGATATCACGGCTGAAGAACAAAGACATCTTTTGTTCTCATAACCGTTGGAACATAGGCAAAAAGAAAATGCAATCATCAGATTACAGAAGTGCAAATGGGAAGACACCTACCGTTGGCCCTGTAATATTGAGTGTTCCTGGGGTACATTACTGAAAGCTTACATTAGGAAAGAAGGTTCATTAGCTTAAGATATTTTTGAGTCATGGTTGAAGCCATGCAAGTCACTTCATTAAGTTTCTCTCCACAAATATTTTTAGGCGGGTTTATTGTGTTTTCCAGACATAATGAGCCTATGGTGGTGATGGTAACACTGAGTCATGAGCACCACTCACTATTTAACTCACCAAAAGCACATATGAAAGTGCTCACCATGCAGGAGCGTACACAGGCTCTCAACAATGCCTGTGGTTTTAAATCTTTTTTATTAGAAGTTGCTGCCTTTTCCTTAGGATCCAGTGCTGGCATTCTTACAGCTCCCAAGAAGCAAAAAAGAATGCAAACAAAATCATAAGATAAAGAAAATTTGGCACTATCTATAAAGGAGAATTTCACTCTCTGTTCCACCAATGGAAGCCATGTACAGAATTGTATTGATGCAAGTCTTGAACAAGCCAAGTTAAATATAGTTTTGCATTGAATATTTTAAAAATACTTAGAAGATCTCACCTCTGTACTTCATGTTTGTGAGACTCTGTGGCTGATCTCAGAATATTTACTAGTGATAATATTAAAATATTTCTTCATTGAAAGACAGAGAGGGAGAGATTGGTTAGACAAACAGAAAGATAGCTTAAATGTCCTGACAGGGTAAGCTCTAGAACTCTAAAACATGTGCTTGTTAATGACAATAGGTTTCACCGCAGAATTATCCTTGCCACAACTTAAGTACAATCGAGGTATGAAGCATTCCTCATGTAAATTCAGCTTCTTAGAACAATTGAATTAATTCAGAAGTCACACCATATTAATTTCATAATGACAATTTTAACATGTTATGTTACAGTTTAGAATATTTTCAAAGCAAACATTTGCCTCTCTACATTTATGTTCACACTGAAGGAATCGAATATATAGCCATTCTTAACTATGCTTTATTTTTTATTTCTCAATGCCTAAGGGAAAACAGTAACACAAGCAGTGATTCATTCTTACCAGGACATGGACGGTCACCTGAGCAGTAGCACTTCTCTGTCTGATGGGGTCAGGGAGGGCGTCATTGTCCAAGTCTGTTACTCTCACAGCTATCTTGTATTGTGATTGCATTTCCCTGTCTAGGGAATCCAACAGTTTTATCATTCCTAACACAAGCATAAAGTGAGACATGGTAGGTCAGGATTAATAAATCTCCAACTTATATGAATTATAAACTATGTTCATTATATACATTAAATAATCATTGCAATAACAAATGCAAATTAACTAATGCACATCACCTTTCTTTAGATAGAGATATCCCTAATATGACAGCAAAACCATGAAACATGTTAATTTGTACACTGTTTTGGTCACTTGTTACACATTTGTAGACCTCTGGAAGATTATGTAGTGCTTTCTGGAGTTCAGCATGGCAAAGATCAACACTTCACTGTTTTTCTTGAAGTAACCAAGGCATTTGGATTCAGCTGACAAACCCAGGTGAATATTACATAGTTCAAGATCCAGTTGTGTTTGAAGATGTCCCCATGCTCATGGTTTCTTTCTTTCTTTCTTTTTTCTTTTTTTTTTTTTTTTTTTTTTTTTTTTTTTGACAGGCAGAGTGGACAGTGAGAGAGACAGAGACAGAGAGAAAGGTCTTCCTTTTCCATTGGTTCACCCCAACAGCCGCAGCGGCTGGCGCACCACGCTGATCTGAAGCCAGGAGCCAGGTGCTTCTCCTGGTCTCCCATGCGGGTGCAGGGTCCAAGGACTTGGGCTATCCTCCACTGCACTCCTGGGCCACAGCGGAGAGCTGGACAGGAAGAGGAGCGACTGGGACAGAATCCAGCGCCCTGACTGGGACTAGAACCTGGTGTGCCGGCGCTGCAGGCAGAGGATTAGCCTATTGAGCTGTGGCGCCGGCCGCTCATGGTTTCTAAGTACAACCACCCACAATGAGTATATGTGAGTTCCTTAATTATAGAGTGAATATCAGTGTTTTTACAGTACCTGTATTGGGTTCGATGTAAAATTTGGGAGGTGTTCCCAAATTGCCTCCAACAATGGCATATTTTACATTGTTAAATGGCCAGTCCGCATCTGTAAATGTAATTTCCCCAACTAGTGTATCAACTGGACTATTTTCAAATATGCTGAAGGTAAAGGCCAATGTGGTTCCAGTTGGATTCAGTTCATTTATGCGACTCACTCTTACGATGACTGTAATCATTGCTATGGAGAAACATGTACACAAAAAATGTAGCTGGATAGATCATAAAGCCCCTTCAGTAACTCTTACTTTTTCATTTTACTTTCTGAAACTTCACATTATATCTTTCATTCTGAGTGCATAAATTATACATATACATTTATGTTGGCAAGTCTTATTAAGTTACTACTTTTTAAGTCATACAATATTAAAGCTAATAGTAGGAGTAAAATATTCTACAAAATGATTTTGAACATCTGTCCAGATAGCTGCTTTTCTAGCATAGTTAAACATAAATGCTTCTGTTCTGAACAAAGCATCAGAGTTTCTGAGAATAGATGTAGTGTTGACTAGTGGAAATAGGACTAAAGTACTTTACCATGACAATGTAAGAAGGCAACAATGAAGGAAATGCAATTTACTATGAGAATCTGAACATTAGAATCTTCTCTAGTATTAAATAAAGTAATTCCTTGATAAATCTTTTAAAAGCAAAAAGACTTCAGAAAAGCTAACCTTTGACATTGCCCGTTAAGTAACTACAAAATGCAGTACCAAACATTTCAACATAATTTTCCCACTGTAGTTCCAGTTTTTGTTTATACTTTCAGATTTTCAATAGCAGTACACAAAATAAGTTAATAAATAATAACATAGAATTTATTATACTCTATCACTGGAATATTTACAGGTATTGCACATCTAAAACTAATTTTTTAAAGAATTAGATATTTTATATCATGCAGCTATTTTGATTTAATGACTTCTTACTTGATAATACAGGATTTCCTTCATCAGACACTCTTACAAAGAGGGTGTATTTGAAGTGCATTCCTGCAAAAACAGCATTATCAAAATCTAGATGTGACGGTCCAATCTGCAGATGAAAAATAGTACATTGAAAATCTTGCTTTGCTTTGTTTGAGTTAAACATCTATTTTGTCATCTATATAAATTCAAAATGAAGACATGTGGGACCTATTTTGGTTAACAAATGAGTGAAAGCGATATTTTACAACAGTGTTGTCAATCATCAAACAGGAATATAACATAAGCCACCGTCACATTAATTTTTCTAGTAGCCACTTTTAAACAAGTATTTTTAAAAGTTAGACAATTATAGCAAAATATTTTATTTAATCAAACATATCCAAAATATTATCATTTCCACATATAATCAATATAAAAATGAGATACTTACATTTGTTCATATTTACTCTGTGAAATCTGTTATTTCACAATTGTAACATATCTTAATTTGGATGTATATTTGTTATTAATGGGCTATGTAGCTGGTGGCTTCCACAATGCATAGCAAAGTTTTATAACAAGTAGGCCATAAATTCACTGCCTGACTACATAATGGCAGTGTATAACATTCTATTGTAAAAAATACATTAATAGGGCCGGCGCCGCGGCTCACTAGGCTAATCCTCCGCCTAGCGGCGCCGGCACACCGGGTTCTAGTCCCGGTCGGGGCGCCGGATTCTGTCCCGGTTGCCCCTCTTCCAGGCCAGCCCTCTGCTGTGGCCAGGGAGTGCAGTGGAGGATGGCCCAGGTGCTTGGGCCCTGCACCCCATGGGAGACCAGGAAAAGCACCTGGCTCCTGGCTCCTGCCATCGGATCAGCGCGGTGCGCCGGCCGCAGCGCGCCGGCCGCGGCGGCCATTGGAGGGTGAACCAACGGCAAAGGAAGACCTTTCTCTCTGTCTCTCTCTCTCACTGTCCACTCTGCCTGTCAAAAAAATAAAAAAAAAAATACATTAATAGAAAGATCAGGATTTCATCTTTTGTGTGCATTCATTTTCAAGGATTAATTTGCCACAGGCTGTCTGTCCCCTCTTCCAGACACTTTGTAAATACAGCTGATCCATGACTTACTAAATTTTTTCAACTTTGTGTTGGTGTATGAAACCATACACACTTAATAGAGATGAACTTTGAATTTTGAATTTTGATCCTTTTGGGCTACCGAAAGTAGGGTTTCTTTCTCTCTCTCTCTCTCTCTATCCCCCACCCCCACCCCCACCCATGTGGGCAGTGCTGCAGTTCAGTCAGCTCTGTGATCACAAAGAGGAGCTACAATGATCACTAGGTTAGATAGATTAAATGCATTTTCCATTTGTAATATTTTCAACTTAGGATTGATTTTTCTAGATATATCCCCTTGAAAATCGAGGAGCATCTGTAGTTACCATGAAGGGTATTTAAGATATGTAAAGAGAAGTTGTCATGAATTCATTGCATTTATTTTTCAAAATGAATGAAGTCTGGGTTAGTATCAGTGGGAATAGTGTTGTAGAAACCAGATTTCTATTGCAAGTCTCAAAATCATGCAAAAACAAAACTCGGGTTCACCCTGAGAGAGGTCAAAGCATCTCATGTTTTTGCTGTTTCACTTTATTCTCCAGGGAAGTATACGCAGCACAGGTGTGATGTTTGCAGGATTTTGAATAATGTTAAAGACAAGGGGCCATCTGAGAGTCTTCCCTTGAGAGCTGATGCATAATCACACAGTCCCTACAGTGGTCGTAGCCCAGACTGGGTCTGAGACCACCAAAGGGCACAGTGCAGAGCGTCTGAATGCATGCTGTGTCTCAGTTTCTCTAAGGCTCTCTCCGTGCCTACAGTCACATGAACTGCTTTTCTCAACAAGCACTTCCTAGGGAGGACAGTCATATGCAGGAAGCAGGAGGTGAGTTGTTATAGAGAAGCTCAGGAGCATAACTTTATGCTCTGAGTTATTCTAGCATGTTCCATGAAGTACAGAAATTGGAGATTGTAAATGCATTAATCAAATTGGAGAAAAGCATTTCTTCATATATGAAGTGAAATGTAGACAGTTCGTAAGATACCTTTCAATCCTAAAGTCCAGTAGTCTACCTTCTATGTGGATAAAGAAAAGAGACATAAAGAACACCAGTGGTGGGGCTGGCATTGTGACAGAGCAGGTTAAGCCCCAGCCTGCAATTTCAGTGTCCCTTATAAGAGTGTGAGTTCAATTTCCTGCTGCTCCACTTGTGATTCAGCTCCCTGCTAATGCACCTGGGAAAGCAGCGGAGGATGGCCCAAGTGCTTGGGCCTCTCCCCAAATTCCTGGCTCCTGACTGCAGCCTGGCCAAGCCTTGTCTGTTGTGGGCATTTGGGAAGTAAACAGTGGATAGAAGATTCTCTCTCTCTCTCTCTCTCTCTCTCTCTCTTCTCTGTAACTCTGCCCCTCAAGTATATGCATAAGTCTTAAAAAAATCCCAATGGCATGGATAGTCTTCTTATTCTCCTATATAATCATTGTGCCTTTTCTCTTCTTATATTGTGATGACCTGAAGAAACTGCAACAAATTGAGAGTGAGAAGAATTACAACTACAATAAGAAAATAACCAAAGAGGCCAGTATTATGGTGCAGTTTTTTAAGCCACTGCTTGCATTACTGGCATCCCATATATTGGAGTGCTGGTTTGAGTATTGGCTGCTCCACTTCCCATCCAACTTCCTGCTGATGTGCCTGGGAAGGCAGTGGAGGATGACCCAGGGAGGTCTGCATGTTGCAGCCATCTGGGAAGTGAACCACTACAGGATGGAAGAAGTTGCAGCCATCTGGGAAGTGAACCACTACAGGATGGAAGATTTTGTGTTTCTGTCTGTCTCCTGTGCTCACTCCCTCTTTCATGCATTCTCTCTCTCTCTCTCTCTCTCTCTCTGTCTCTCTCTCTCTCTCCTGTCACTCTGCCTTTCAAATAAATAAATCTGTATAAAAAATAAAATAACCAGAGACAGGTTAAAACATAGAGAGAATTCTGTATCTGTGAGGGATGGTATTGTAGGTCATTATAGAAATGTCACTTGCAGATTGTGATCCTTAAATTTGAAAAAAAAATTAGCTGACTTCCCACTTCCCTCCATGCTACAAAACTAATTCCTCTGCATTTAGAAAAACTGAAGTATGAAAGGGCACTTGCTAAAATATTTACGGGAAAGCATATTTTCCAAATATTTTAACATATTATATAAACCCATAAGGAAAACAAACAATATAAGAATGTTTATCCTCAACAGAGGAGATGCAAATATATCATATTTATTTACATAATGGTTGAATATATGAGATGTGCAACCTTGTTACCAGTCAGGTAGAAGCATACCAAGCTCTGTGAGTATCAGATATCATGACAAGGATATTGGAAGAGAGCAATGCTTATCGATTGCTATTGAGAGGAGAAACCAACACCTTGATACTATCTCAGGTAGCTGAACATTTGCATGCACTGTGACATGACAGTTCTTTTAGCTTAGATACACCTCAAGTAAATTATGAAAAATTTAATTGAAAGATAAGTCTATTTTAGTGCAAAGTAATTTTGAAATTCATGCCTAATTTTGCCATAATACACATTTTTTTTTCTATGAACTTGCTGAAGACTCCTTGTATAGATTTCACAGATCATGTTGTTTGTGGGTACCAAGAGAAACACACAAGTATGTTCATTACAATAATAGACATAATGCACAAGAATCAAAAGCAAGTTCAAATCGCCATCAGTGGGAGAATGGGCACAGTCACTCAAGGGAATATTAAGGAATAGCATGCGTTATGATAAGGAGATAGACACTCACTATATGTAGATGTCTCTTAGAAACCTAAAGCAAATTAAGAGAAGACTGCAGCAATGGTAGTACTTTGTCAAAGCTTAATAGCTACGCAAACAAAGCGATATTGTCTAAGAGCATGTATACAGATGATAAAACTGTGAAATCCCCATGGCTGTGACAAATGCTAACTTCAGGATATTGGTGCCTGCAGGGGATCAGTGGAGGACTAGCAAGGACAGAATGTTCTAACTATGAAGTGAAGTGAGGTAGTCAGGGGTTTATTTTGTTGCTATGCTTCACAACTTGTGAAAGTGTTAGCTTTTTATGCTGCATGTGTCGAATATTATCTTACAAAATAACTTTAAATGAACTAAGCAATAAAAACATGTTTGGTGACTTTTCTGGTCAAGGCTCATGAAAGGGAATTAACTTAATAAAACAAAGATTAACAATACTGATTTAAAGAAATATTCATGTTTTATTAGTATATTAATAAGTTGAATGTACTGCATGTGAAATCATTTAGACATATTAAATAATCATTCTTTGTAAAATATTGAGATGATACGGCTGGGGCCAGTGCTATGAAGTAGTAGGCTAAACCTCCATCTGTGGCACTGGCCTCCCATATGGGTAGTGGTTCATGTTCTGGCTGCTCCTCTTCCCATCCAGCTCTCTGCTTATGGCCTGGGAAAGCAGTGGAAGATGGACCACGTGCTTAGGCCCCTGCACCTGTGTGGGAAACCCAGAAGAAGCTCCTGGCTCCTGCCTTCAGATTGGCCCAACTCTGGCCATTTCAGCCACTTGGTGAGTGAACCAGTGGATGGAAGACCTTTCCCTCTGTCTCTGTCTCTGCCTCTCTCTCTGTGTGTGTGTGTGTGTGTGTGTGTGTGTGTAACTTTGCCTCTCAAATAAATAAATAAATCTTAAAAAATAAAACAGAAAAAAGTGATATGGCTATCACTAGCAGTGGTGAACTTTGCTCATGAATTAATTAAGAAAAATTTAAGTTAGCATCTAGTAGTACCCTGAACCTTTAACCATGATTTTGTCTTAAAACCCTTAGTACTTATTCTAAATCCTGGTTGTTAGTGATTGGTAAAACTCTTTCCCCACATATTACAACCCACATGTCAGTAAATGATTAGCAAAGACAAATGCATTTTATTTAAATTTTTCTTTAAAAAAGTACCTAAATTATGGCTTTTTGTGAGTTTGAAACTCAAGCATTGTTGGAAAGCCAAACACACGTTCTTTCTATGTTCTCCTAATAAATGTTTTATTCACTAAGTATTAAAATTATGTCAGCTGCTTTTCCTACCAACTGGCTCCTTTTCCCTGGCTGCTGCAGAACCAAAATGATCCTGCTGCTGTAATAACCTTTCTGAATGTAATCATCCATTGGGAAAAATACTATTGTTCTCATCCAATTACATAAAATTTGAGGAAAAAAAGAGGGGGGTCATATCACACACCACTGAGCTTAGTACAGGTTAGTATTACATAATTTCCCTGGAAAAGGGGAAAAAAATCCATCATAGGTTTCTCTGGTCTAATGGTTTTGCCTCTGAAATTTATGCAACTAGTTTTAGCTAAAATTACAGCAGGTCCTGTAAAATAGCGTTGTTTGCTTGTGTATTTTGTGTGCTTGTTTTATTTTTGTTAGATTTGTTTCAATAGGGAGAATCAACAAATGATATACATATAAGGGTTTTTTTTTAAACATTTTGGTCTTTTAACAATATCTTCTAGTTGCAAAGAATTAGAAAAAATGAGACATTGACATTGAAGCATTTAGCAGTAATGTGACTAAAACCTGTCAATGCCTTACAAAATTGCTTCAAGATTTAATTTTAATCATTAAATTCAGGAATTAATTAATATATCTAAGCATTGCATATGCTTCAGAGACTTGTCTAACAACAGATTTTTCTTTGACTAATTAGTGCCATGATGGAAGAGACACAAAATGCTATGAGAAGCTGAGAAGCATCTGATCCAGAGAAGAAAGAGAAGCAATCAAAGGGTGATTTCCTAAAAGAGGTGCCTAACAAAGTTAGAAAAATTGTGCAAAAGTGTGTTGGTAATGGGAACTCCAAAGTGATGGGGAGTTTTCTAGCAGTATAAACAACAGGAGTGAAAGACAGAACTGAAAGATATCACAGTATTTTCAGATGGTACCTCAATTGCAGAGTGATGACAACACATGGTAAAGATATCAGTTTTTACAAAAGTCAGCTTGGGTGGAAGGCTAATTGCAGAACACTCAGTTTCAAAACAAGGTTCAAAAGAGGATTTGTTACCTATGCCCTACTCTTCAAGACCAGATGGGTTTCTTCTCAGCTTATTGGTCAAGGTGAGTAGGTTTTCTATCATGCTGTTGAACACATGCCTCATCTTTCAAAACAGGAAAATATAGTCTGACCTAGGTCGCAAAACTTACTGCAAATCAAGTATAGTTTTCCTGAATTGGTAAAATATTTGAGCTATTGCATATTCCACATTTATTCTGTTTATATACCTAGCCTGATGTTATTTATTATATTATTAAAGGTTATGGTGGTAACTTCAATACATTCCAAAGGAATAGGCAGTATTTTATCGTAGAACCATTTGTTCTAGGAAATTTATAACCTTCCTAGCTCAGCTCCCAAGATAAAAATTACATTCCAACATCCACCCCAAACCAAGATATGTTGTTGGCAATTTAAGGTTCAGTTGAAAATCCAGGAACAAGTTCTGCCATCAGCTATTTGAACTACTGTAGTTCATTAAGAAATTTATAAGAATAAAAATAAAATGTTTTTCTATCTAAGGTTAATCACAGGGCCACAATCAGAGAGAAAATTGAAAATACTTACTTTCAGCTCATTGTTTGTGAGGGTAAAGGTTTCATTTGAAAAAGTATCCGTAATCAAATGATAAGTGATATTGTTATTGGGTACAGTTCCATCCTTATCTGTACAAGCTAGAGAAACTAAGAGAGTTTCAACTGGGATGTTTTCAGGAAGCTCAATTCTGTAATGAATAAAATATGAGAAAAAAGTGTGGTGTCACATGTTCATCTAGATTTATGCAGATGATAATACTAATGTTAGAGATGTTTCAAATGTGCTCATATTTTTAATAACCACTTCTGCTAATAAGAAAATCATAGTGTTGGTAAAAAATTATATAAGATCAATCACTTGCATCCATGCTGAGGCCAAGAAAAATGAACTACTATATGTTGGATTAACAAACAACAAATATAGTAAGACACACATATTATCATTGAACAAAATGGATATTTGACTTCAGATTCATAATTGTATATTTATAAACTTTAGATATCGATGTGATCTCCTGAAATTAATTAATGCATACATTTTCCTTTAGGTAGATAGTGTATCTTTGTCTCTATTTTAAAAATAAGGACATTCAGAAATACCGATGGAATATTGCATTGACTTAACAGTTAGCAGGGGCTGTTGGTCTCTGCTAATATTCATATGCCCATCCCTGTCTCCCAGTTTCCCTGCAGTTGGCTGGATGAGGTGTACTAGGACAAGGAGTCTAAGTGAGAAGACCACGTTTCAATTCTAATTAAGGGGATTAAAATTTGATTTTACATACTTTCTCTCCCCTTTTTCCATTTGGCTCAGGTCCAAAGGTCACAGCACAGCAAAGCCAGACAATTCAATCAACTAGAATTCCTGAGCCACAGCACAGGGCAGTACTCACCCCACAGCAGAAACCTACATTACTCTTTGCATCAGGCACAAAAAGAAAAGTGTGTCTTGGTTTCATTAATGATGTATATATTTTAGTTGTCTGTGTGTTTTCATAGCAATTAGTGGTATCTTTACTACCACCAAAAGTTAAAATTGTGGATTTTTTTTTTTTCTGTTTTAAAAGCATATGCCTAATGTTAATCATTTAAAATATCTTAGGGTTGAAAAACTATTGGAATAAAAAGTTGACTAATTTTTAGTATGAAGAATGTTCTGGAAACAAAAATGAGTAATATTCCTTCAAAAAAAAAATCTGTAGACCACTAGTTAAAATAGAAAGTGAAAACAAATTTCTATTGGGGTGGTTACAGAATTAGCTTTGGTTACTTTGACCTTTTAGTTTCTAGTAAAATGCTCTAGCAAAAAGTTTACAAACTGAAAGTTGATATTCAAAGAACATCAGAGCCATAGCATTGTTTTTATATGTGGATTTTACACTGTTTTATTTCTGCAAAATAAACAAATATATGCCTGCATTTGCGTTTACAAATATTATTTTAAGTGAGAGATGGGTTACCCAAGGGTAGACCAACAAAAATCTTGCATAACATGTAATAAAACACAGTTTCCATTATGAAAGAAGCATTCTGATTAAGCAAGAGCCTCCATCAATCAACTTGTGGGGCTGTTAATTCTGCTTCAAGAGTAGATTTTAGTTCAATCTCACTAAACTCCTCAGATTTTTCAACATACAGGTTGAGGATCACAAATCTGAGATTCCCAAACCTGAAGTGCTACAAACTTTTTGACATCTCTGCAATGCCATAAGTGCACCAAAACCCAGCCACCCTGTAAATTACCAGGCTGCGTATTTAAGGTGTATATGAAACATAATGAATTTCATCTTTAGACTTGGGCACAGCCCTCAAAATATTTCATTATGGATATACTAATATTACAGAATAATCCAAATTCAAAATATTTCTGACCCCAAACATTTCAGATAAGGGATACTCAATCTGTAATACATAATGATATGTTATACTATTGTCAGCTGTGAATATCCTCAATTGATTATTATTGATAAGTAACAATATATTAGTGATCAATGAATGATCACATGAAGTATGTCACTAGAATAACAAAGATGAATGTCTCACTACAATACTACCAGAGTTGGTTAAGACTTTCTGAGCATTCTAGGATCGTGTGGAGAATATTTCACTAAGAATCAGAAAATCTGGCCACTGCTTGTCAACTTTCTAAACTTTTCCAGTAAGTGAATTCACTAAGTGAATCCTTACTGATTTGATTTTCCATTTTTATAATGAAATAACATATCATACCAGAATCTTAAATTTATATGGAATTCTGTGCTCGCTTCAGCAGCACATATACTAAAATTGGAAATTTATATGTAATTGAAAAACCAGAGCAAAGAGGGTAATCTGCATGTGGTTTTATAGCTATCTTTAAATTAATGTAAGATATAAAACTAATTAAACCTTGCACTCTCTCTCATTTATTTTATGTATCTATACATACATACATACAAATACATGATTTTTAATGTAATTGTTTTGCTATTACAAAATCATCCTTTGAAACCCTTTCTACCTTTAATTTTAGACTTTTTAAAGAACAAATAAAGCAGGTCCACTTTTACCAAAGAAGAGAGAAGTTGCATATGGTTTGAAAACAAAGGAAGGAAAAACATGGAAGGCTCTGCTTTGTTCTACAGATGGTATAATGGCTGTTCATTCATTTCTCTTCCACTTTTCTCCATGCCAAAATCTGATGTCAAACAAGTGCTATCATAACTCACATGTAAATATCCTGCGAGCATTGAGGCCGATTGTCATTCACATCTTGTAAAATCACTGTGAGTGTCCCAGTTGTTGAATGCATTCGTTCATTATCATAAGCTCTAAAATACAACACCCAAGACTTTGGAGTGCTTACATCTTCATAATCCAAAGGGTAGGCAACTGTGACCACTCCTGAATCTAAAAAACAGGCAGATGCAAAATAGCTGAGCGTTCAGAAGCCGAGGAAGCTATGAATTAAACAGTGATATGAGTAAAACAACTCTGCCTTTTAAATAAAATGAAAATAAATACCATTTTTCAAATTAAAAATGAAGAAAATTTATTTTCTAAATACATTGCTCTGTTAACTTTGCAAAAGGTGTTGTAAAACAATCTGCTTGCAACTTGGTTATCATTCTCTCATCATTGAGTTAGTCTTGGGACTAGGGACTGAAATACTTTTCTTTCAATAACATCTAATTGTCTACCAGAACATTCTCAGATTTCAGACATTCTGGATTGGTTTACTCAGGAACCTATTTCACCTTTTTAAATAGGTACCCACAAATTTCCTTTTATTTTAAGACTGTTTTCTTAGATGACACTTTCTTAGATGACACTTTCTAGTTTTTTTTTTTTTTTTTTTTTTTGACAGGCAGAGTTAGACAGTGAGAGAGAGAGAGACAGAAAGGTCTTCCTTCCATTAGTTCACCCCCCAAATGGCCGCTCCGGCCAGTGCGCTGCGCCGATCCGAAGCCAGGAGCCAGGTGCTTCCTCCTGGTCTCCCATGCGGGTGCCTTTCTGGACCCACTGCCTTTCCAGGCCACAGCAGAGAGCTGGACTGGAAGAGGAGCAACCAGGACAGAACCAGGACTCTGAACAGGACTAGAACCCGGGATGCTGGTGCCTCAGGCAGAGGATTAGCCTAGTGAGCCATGGCGCTGGCCTCTAGTATTTTTTTATGTTCCATTGATTAAAATGTTGACTCTTCTCTGCCTACCTTCTAGAGCTATCTCTTCTTTATTTTTCTCTTGATTTCTATCTTTAGTATAATTATTACATTTTTTAGGTAATCACAAACTTGTGTGGTTTTCTTTTCCTGGACAATGTCAGAGTATGTGGTTGACCAGATGCCCCATATTCCCTTACTACTTGTATATACATTTCCTAAAAGTAAGGGTATGTTCACATGCTCATTCTATGAGAGCTATCAAACTCAGGATATCAACATCAATCCACCTAACTCTAAGACTGTTGATCAGAGTTCACTGATTGCCTTGATTTTTTTTTTTTTTTTTTTTTTTTTGGACAGGCAGAGTGGACAGTGAGATCGAGAGACAGAGAGAAAGGTCTTCCTTTTCCCATTGGTTCACCCTCCAATGGCCACCGTGGCTGGCGCGCTGCAGCTGGCGCACCACGCTGATCTGATGGCAGGAGCCAGGTGCTTATCCTGGTCTCCCATGGGGTGCAGGGCCCAAGGACTTGGGCCATCCTCCACTGCCCTCCCTGGCCAGAGCAGAGAGCTGGCCTGGAAGAGGGGCAACTGGGACAGAATCTGGCACCCCGACCGGGACTAGAACCTGGTGTGCCAGCGCCGCAAGGCGGAGGATTAGCCTAGTGAGCTGCAGCGCCAGCTCTAAATGGTTTTTTAATAGCAAAAATCCAGTTCAGAATCATACATTGTTGTGTGTCTTTAGTTTCCTTCCATTCAGGAAAGTTTTGAGTTTTACATCTGTGACTTGTTTAAAGACAAAAGATTAAAAATATTGGAGAATTTTCTTCAAATTGTATTTGCTCGATGTTTGCCTACGGTTTTGTAGCTTTTGATGAAATATCACAGAAGAAATACATTATTTTGTCATGTTAGCAGTGTGTCTCATTATCAAACATGTCAACTTTAATTGTGTGACTTAAGCAGGTGTCTGCAGTTTTCTCCATTCCAAAGTTGCTATTTTTTCCTTTGCAGTTATTTAGTATTTTGTGATGAGGTGCTTTAAAACTATGTGTACATCCTATTCCTCCCTTTCTCCCTGTCTCTCTCTCACTGTCCACTCTGCCTGTCAAAAAAAAGCCGGCACTGCGGCTCACTAGGCTAATCCTCCGCCTTGCGGCGCTGGCATACCGGGTTCTAGTCCCAGTCAGGGCGCCGGATTCTGTCCCGGTTGCCCCTCTTCCAGGACAGCTCTCTGCTGTGGCCAGGGAGTGCAGTGGAGGATGGCCCAAGTGCTTGGGACCTGCACCCCATGGGAGACCAGGAAAAGCACCTGGCTCCTGCCTTTGGATCATCTCAGTGCGCCAGCCGCAGCGCGCCGGCCGCAGCAGCCATTGGAGGGTGAACCAACGGCAAAGGCAGACCTTTCTCTCTGTCTCTCTCTCTCACTGTCCACTCTGCCTGTCAAAAAACAAAAACAAAACAAAACAAAACAAAATATGTGTACATCCTATTCCTCAACAAACATCAATTTATTTATGTATTTTTATCCCTATGGACTCATGGTGCCCCATTCTAGTTAATGGTTATAGTCTATGAGGATTGTTGTTTATTTTGGTATTCAAAGTTTCCTAGTATTAGCTAGAACCAATTCAAGCTGATTCTGTTCTCTTGACTTGGCCTCATCATTCTCTCTAAGCACGTTCATGCTTTCTATCTCATCTGATGCTTTGACTGCTGCAGTCCCCAAAAGAGCCAGTTCTCTAAGGTCTCTTGTAGGGAAGATGGTATTTAGAAATCGATGCCCACGTTCAAGTGAGTTCGTTGCTGTTGTGATACCCTGTTCCTAAACTGTTATATTCTTTCAGTAGATAGACCCACAGAATGCATTAATGTTTTTGTGCTTGTTTAACATCAACTACATAAATATTTATGTATATAACTATACATAGTTATGTATATATGGAATGTATATATGTGGAAAATGGAATTAAAGATCAGTTTATTTGGTGAAAAATGGTGAAATTCATGCATTTTTTCATAACATGCATTTTCATGAACTTTTTGAAGGTCTCTCATCAGCAGGCATTTCAAACATTTTTGCACCAATATATACTTATCTTTTGATTTCATTTTCCATGAACTTTTGAAAGTCCTCACACCCAGATATATATGTGCAAGTTGAAAAATAGAAATTCATTCTTATACCTCCCATTTTAATTCATCCCCATATGGTTCATTCTAGTTTTCTCATTTTCTACATTTGCAATTCACATCTCTTACAGGAGAAAACAGCCTTCATTTAATATAGCCATTTTAGCAGTGCCCCTGTCTGTGACTAATCTCTTAATTGTGCTGCCACCCTCTCACCTCACCCCAGCTTGGGCACCTTTATTCTCTGTCTCTGCTTAAGTTCTGACTTGCCTCACCAAGTCTCCCCTGTACAAGTTATCTTCCCTTCTTACTCAGATTCTGATTCCCAAGGTGGGATTATTTCTACTGATACGATAGACAGTATGTGCATAAGCTTGCTTCCTTCCTGAGTGAAAAAGTGCATCACCTCTTAGAAAAAAGGAGAAACTTTACTTTCTCCCATCTCAACGTATACCTCCGTTGTTAGCTTCATGAACCCCTCACTTCTGGTCATGGGGAAAGCGTGTAGGGTTAAAGGTGTCACAACCAAGTAGTCTGAATTCTGCTACAGGAGTCAGCTATGAGAGCTACAATTCCAACCTCCTCTTCAAGCATAATCAAGTTAGATGGGGACCAGGACAGGAGAAACTCAAAGGGGTGATTATGCACGCAAAGTGCTTATAAGGATATAGAACAACCATTCAACTGATGCTAACTGGAATTCTGGTTTCCATGGGAAAATTCATTTTGCAGAAACAATTGCATGTGAAAATCCCAGAGAACACTGTTGAGGGTCCTATTTGGGTATGTGCAGGGGATTTCTGCAGACCATGTGCATACCTCTGAGAAGGGAGGAATGCTCATTGTTTACCTCCTAAAATCATGTTAAATATATCGCTCAACATTTGAAAGATGGTTTCATCCTATCAAAATGACGATCAGGCTTATTTTAAACTGGGAAAAGCATTTAATATTATGTTTTATAACCGTATTAGCCACAAAACACTATTATACCTTCATTTATGGAAAATTCTTTTGGGGTATCAATAAACTCATAATGTACCGAGTCCCCTATGTCTCTATCAGTCGCTGTCAATTTGACCAGCTCAGTTCCAACAGGCAGATTTTCATAAATATTTATTGGTGCATCTGGTATGTATCTGTAGGACAAAAGGGATTTTTTTTAATCACTAGTATGAACAAATGTTTCTTTACATCTATGTCAGGCAGCTCATTTTTAAAATTCTGTATTATATATATATTTTATATATATATATTTTAAGTTTATGTATTAAGTTTATGTTTGTATATTTTATATATAAGTTTATGTATTTTAAGTTTATGTAATTCCGTGTTACATATTTATATTATATTATATATATATATACACATATATTTTTTTAAGTTTTAACCCCTGGCCTTCAAAACCAACAATGCCCCCACCCTACCCAAAACCCCTTTCTTTGTGAGTTGTTATGTATATTAGAGAATGATCATGTAAAGTAAAATAAACAAAAATTTTTTCTTATCTGCATCCTTTCTCTGGTAGTTCTATTGACTAGAAAATTATTCCAGACAACAAATTATTACAGCTCTTCAGCAATCAACTTTTCATTTCCTATATATTTGGAACCATTTCTGTTATCACTAAATACTACTGCCAAATTTCCTTCAATGTCTACATTGACTTACTAACATGAACATGTCAATCTGCATTTCCATAATGTTCTTTTATTAAAGACAAATAGCAGTAAAACAGGAAGCTTCGGATTCTTATTTCACCAATGAACATGATTCCCTTCCACAGTTTCAAGAGCAAACTATAAATGGAGTTGATGTCCTGTGCATGTAAAAAGTGCGGTAATATGGAGCGCATAGAATTTTGCCTTCTAGATCACTTTGAATATTTTTTTTTAATTTTACAATGTAAATAAAAAAAAAACACCAATATGTGTCCTGCTATAAAAAAGTTCCAGTGGTCTAATCTTAGCATTTAAATATTTAGATTACTCATTGCTTACGTAAGGATGGGACTCTCATCATTAACATTCTGGATGTTTATAGTGATGGTGCCAGTACATGACTCCACAGACAGGTCTTCTCTGCTTCTCACAGCAATTACTAACTGGAAATGCTAAAATAAATAAGGGAGAACAGAATGTGTGTGGGTTTTATTTATTTAATTTTGAGTACTTAAAATATGCTGTCTCCCTTACACACACATACACACACACACACACTCACAAACCAGTTTTAAAAGTAAAACTGAAAAGCACTTTAAAAAGTTTGAAGAATAGAATGTATACAGCCTTTTCCAAAAACATACCTTAAGGTCATCTGTCAGGAAGACCATCTTTTGTCATATACACTCATGCAGTTAAGTAGCAGGTTTGGATGTAATATATTTAAATCAACAGGTCAGATTTCAAATTGTTGAGACACCAGAATAAAAAGAGTAGCCTCAGCCTCATTGTTTAGAAGAACATTTGTGAAGCTAAACAGCCATCTTATTTTTAGAAAAAAAATTGAAAAATCATGGATACTTTAGAAACTTAAGTATAAAATTTCATTAAAAGAGGTGATATTCTGATGCCCCAAATTATTAAGAAATGTGATCTAATGAAGTATTAACTACTAAGTTTGATGAAGCGAAAGAAGGGTTTTAATGTTTTGTTTTCTTAAATTTAATTCTATAATAGTTCTATTATGTCTTTAAAAACTCTTCAAAATGCATTTAGTCCAATGAAAGTATATATTATTGAGCCTTCTATTTAAGAAATATTTTAAATAAGTGAGATGAAACTGAGGCTCACAAGATTATTGAATAAAATTTGGCATGACTAACCATACATTATCATTTAAATAATTTATTATTCAGGAAACAAAGTATAAACTATTTATTAATAAAAAGTAGAAGAAAAACCTATAAAAACAGAAGCTGTATAAAGTTTTGGATAAAAAAGTAGGAGAAAAAGTAAGCATGTGATGTCTTAGAAGTCAGGGTAAGAGTGCACAGTACTTAGCATCCTGAAGACATGAAATAAAAACACGTTTGAACCAACTAATCTATTGTTTTTTTTGATGTTTTATGTCTTAACAACCCACTTACAATTGGTAGCTAGAGTTCATGCTTTCATTTGAGCAATATTTCCTGAGTACTGACTTCTCGATTCACTGTTCATTAGAGGCAAGAACTAAATTAAAAATAACCTTACAGGGTCGGTGCCGCGGCTCAATAGGCTAATCCTCCACCTGCGGTACAGGCACCTCAGGTTCTAGTCCCACTTGCTCCTCTTCCAGTCCAGCTCTCTGCTATGGCCTGGGAGTGCAGTGGAGGATGGCCCAAGTGTTTGGGCCCTGCACCCGCATGAGAGACCAGGAGAAGCACCTGGCTCCTGGCTTCAGATCAGGGCAGTGCACCGGCTGCAGTGCACCACCAGCAGCGGCCATTGGTGGGTGAACCATCAGAAGGAAGACCTTTCTCTCTGCCTCTCTCTCTCACTGTCTACTCTGCCTGTAACCTTACTGGGGAGTTGCTACCTTCTATGTGTAAGACTGGCATGAAAACCAAAGCAGGGAGAAAGTTTATCAAGTGAAAGTTTGTGGTCAGACCAAGTTGGTGGACAGAATAAAATAATTCATGATAATCCTTCAAGAGTACCACCAATATAAAACTAGAGGAAGAATGGGGGAGAGGGATAGATAGATACACACACACACACACACACCCATACACACACGTGCGCACAAAGAGGGAGAGAAAGAGAATAAAGACGACAGTGCTCATATGGTCCAAGACTTCTCAATATAAAGCCAGCCATGACCTAGGGACATCTGGCAAAGTTAAAAGATAAGCATCTTTGTAGGGACAATTTCCCAATGCTCTCCCAGTAGCTTCCCTACATGTATAACCCTTCTGAAGATGAGCTCACATGTCAGAAATACATAAATAAGGAAACAATCCACCTTGATGAGCTTTAGTCAATAAGGGGAGACAGCAAATCAGGATTTAATTCTCCAAATTAAATTAAATTTTAGCAAATTACAGAAGCAATCTATATTGAAAACTATCTCAAATGGGCTTGGGTGTGTGCCATAATACAAAGATGGTACAATAACAGCAAGTATATCAAACAACTCAGAACATTAGTAATTAAAGAAAAACTATATGTTCATATGAACAGATGGAGAAAAAATTTATAAAAGCCAACATCAAATTCCTGACAGAAATTAACAAACTAGAAAGAAAAGAATTCTTTTTACTTAATAAAGATTATGTATCAAAGCCTTATACCAAATACCATTTTTGTCTGAAATATTTAAATAATATCTTTTAAAATCATGACAAGGATCCTTGCTAGTGCCATTTACATTAAATGTTGTTCTGAAATTACTCATCAAAAAATAAGGCATAGAACATAAATGAGCTGCTGTAACAATTAGAAAGAATCTGCTGTGATTTCTAAAGATATTTTATGAACATTAACACAGAAAATAAAAGATCATTATATGAACTATTAAAACCAAATATAATAATTTATCAAAATTGCTATAGATACGGTTTTCTGTATAATCACAACTAGACTATGAATATTTACCAATAAAATTCAAGGTGCCTATGAATGTTACACATATGAAGAACTTATGCAAAAGGTCACTGAAGAGCTTGCAGGCAGTTCCAAATAAGTGAATGAGTCTACCAGGGCTGTTGGTGACTAAGATTCCAATTCTTTCCAGAGTAACTCTCAAGTTCAATGCAATTAAAACAAAAGTGTTAAGGGGGCTTTTACTTTTATAAACTTAATTCTGAACCAGTGAAAGAATAAAGGAACAAAAAGAGTGGAAACCAGCGAAGTTGAATATGTGAGATGATCCCGCAATACCAGAATAGAAAGTAGTGTGACCAGTCAGATTACTTGAGTAATGAGTGATCAGTCAGATCCTGAATAATAGTTGTTGCATTTTATTATTATTGTTCTTTAACTTTCATAGGGTGAGAAAAATTCTGGCCAAAATATTTGCTCTTTAGAAAAGTCATGTTCTAGGTGACTGTTAATCCCACCATTGGAAACATTGAGAAATGTTTAAAGAAACTGGAAAGCATTTTAAATGTAAATGGTCCCATTTCCCAGAACAGTTTAGTAGAAAAAGTGATATTATGGTTTTTTTTCCATCCCTTTATACTTCTATCTTGTTTCCAAATATCTGCAGATCTTAAATTGGTCAGGACTTTGGAGGGGGAAAAGAGAGACTAAATCTCCACAATCCAGTCAAATCAAAGAGAGAGGTATTTCTCCAGATAATTCAAGACTGTAAGCAGATAATCTTTTTAATTTATCCATAACATTGTCAAGTTCCATGCTCTTTAACATGGAAACAATGCTTCTCCAACCTTATGCATACCTGCCGAAACACACAAAAATTGAAATGATGTTGCAATAAAGTATAATTGAAAAGTAAAAGAAATCAAATAACCTTCAAAATTTATCTTCCAAAAATTAATTTCTGCTTGACCTAGATAAATATGGGAATACAATACCTAAATTCAGTAAAGTTTTATCCAAATTTGGGTGTTTTTAAAATAACTTTTATTCTTGGGAATTTAAAGTGATTCATTGTTTCTGTGTTCAGTTCTATATTTTGTCTCACCTTAGGATTGGTTTCATAGTCCAGAAGAGGTTCCATCGTTTTAGAAATGACACCATTATGGGAATCCAAATTGAAGTAGGCAGTGGCATTAACTGAAGAATTTAATATTAAAAACTAAAAAAAAAAAAAAAAAGAAAAAGAAACACATATACACACAAACATGGTTAATACATTATTTGAAAAGCATGAATTTTGAACTGACAGATTTGATGCAATTTTTTGGCAAGACCTAAACCAAAATTAATTCTGTGAAGACAGTGCCCATAAAATAAAATCTGAATTTATGTTCAGTTCCAGACTTCAAAAACTATCTAAACATTCTTTCACATTTTTAGTTGTACTTTTTCCAATGGTTTCTGTACTTAAGTATTACAGCATTTTCAGTAAATAGCTGTCATTGGTTTCATAATTAGTTTACTTTTTAACGTTGCACTTACAGATTTTTCTAATATAAGAAAGCCATTCCCTCTTGTATACTCAGAAAGTGTATCTAAAGGAGGCACATGCACTGAATTATTTGGATGAAGCTATTTGATCTCATCACTGCATTGATTTTCTCTATGGGGCAAATAAAACACTGCATTGGCCAAAGACACTGTTTTCATGGCATCAGCATGTTCTTCTCCGTGTTATCACCCACGCTTATAACCGGGACCAGTTTCAAGATACACGGTAAAGATTTCGAGAAAGATTTTGTAAAGAAATTACACCCAGCTTCTGGCTCAAAGGAGAACAATAAAACCTGGGAGACATGATATCCAGTGCTATTTCTAAAAAGACATGACAACCATTTTGTTGAGCATGTTAACTGACTCTACGTGAACAACCAAAGTTGGCTTATGTTAGACTAAGATCCACTCAAGTGTACTTATGGGAAAAATTCCTTTCCTTTGTTTCTTCCCTTGCTATTATGGTTTTTGATGTGCTAAAACTGATCATTTTCCTAGTCTTTGTCTTGGTTCTCTTTCTTAATGATCTCTATAGTAAAATCTAGGTATTATAATAAATTTTAGTTACCAAGAAAATACATGTGAACACTTAATTTTAATTGATATTTATGGAGACATTCTCCTCCCCACACGTGGCCATATACTAGCCTAAACCTATACCCCAAACACACAGACTTCCTCTACCTCTGCACAAACACTCACACAAACTAAGCTTCTGCACCTGCCAATCCAGGAGTCATATTTTCCTATATTGCCTCGGTTTCTAGCCTAAAATTCACATGAGCAAGATATATATATGTAAAATAATGTGATCAAATCTTCATTATAATTAGGTTACTAGAAAAATTATATATAGCCTAAATTCTCAGAGGGCTTCTCCCCACACCTTACTTCAATCGTGTTCCTGAGTGATGGGTATAAGCCAGCTCCTATAGAGTAACCATGACCAAATGGAAAAAGCCTTAGTTGCTCTAATGGGAATTTGACTGGATCAACAAATTTAAAGGAGAATATTTCAGTGTGTTAATATGATTTATAATATATTACATAAGCAAGAAACTAAATTTTTTTCACAAATATAATTAAATTATAAGTCATATGTATACCATAAATGTTTCTAGAAAACACAGTGATGAATTATCTTAATCTTTTTTCTTACCCTCTCTTAAGCTATAACCATTTCACCATCTATTATGCATTTATTAATTCTTCATTCTTTATGAATAATTATAGCAGAAACAGAAATAATATGAAGCTCTAAAACATACTTTGTTTAAATTGTATATACAATAAGGAAAATATTCCCAATTATGACAAATAAAGGCAATAAACAATGAAAGGATATTTTATTAGTGTATGTAAATGTCATCAGATAAATGTCAAAAAATGTAAGTTCTAGTGTTTCAAGTGATTTCAGCTCCTTCTAGGTCCATTGCTTTCATTTAAAGGCATATCACTTTTATTCTAGGTTACTGTAATCAAAGGCTTAAATTCCTTCTCCCACTTTTAGAGGAACTATAAGATAGAAAGAACATTTTAAAAGCCTGTGAGATCATTTTCTGCTCATTAAAAACTGAGCATTCGGCTGGATTTTCTTTATCAAATCTGGAGAAAAATAGATTGGTGATAATCAAAACAACTTACTTCTACTTCTTGTTCTAGATCGGGGTCTCTTGAAAGGATCATATATATAGGAGCAGATGCTGGAGTGTTTTCAGGAACAGACACTGAAACACCTGCACAACCACATAAGTCATGAACAGTAGTTTACATTCAAACATTCTTCTGCTACCTCTTGCTTCTTATTACACTAAGTATTTCCCCTTAAAGCAGATTTCTTAATGTACTGCTTCCCAGAACAAATGAGTAATCTACAGATATTTATTCCCATTAACATCCATATTAAGAGTCAACATAACTCAGCTTCATATGTCTAAATTGGGATTTGGGGCTAGTGTGCGGAGTTGCCGTGTAACTGCTCAGTGTCAAGTGCAAAGTTCATGATCACTAAGATAGGATCTCAAGTTTGATTCCTTTGTTGGAATGTTGAAGTGTTTTATCCCTTTTCACATTTATACACACACACACACAAAAAAAACAGAGCACAGGCTGTGAAGTCAGGAAGAAACATGGTGTTCTATTTTTAATAGAAAATGATATTTTTCTACCTCTCTTTTCTCCCCAGGAGCACAATCCACATGATACATGAGAAGGGCATCCTGATCCTGCTGTGGCCTCAGCCACTCATGTTGGCTCAGCCAAGTCTGTAGTGCAAGGCAGGTCAGAGTGACCTCCTTCGGATCCATGTGTGCCTTTTAAAGCTCGCTATAATCAGGGGAGACCCAAGGGAAGGACAGTGAACATCAGCTACAAGTGATTCCAAGATAAGGCCTTCTCAAACACCAGTGCTGCAAGATGGTTCATTGCTACGGCTCACCTAGGGGACTCTTCTTGTTCATCCTCAAAGAACAAGTCCCTTTATTACGAATCCCCCTTTCAGATAGATTTATATTATTATGCACATGAGAAGGCAAATTTTTGGTTCAAAGGAAGAAGCACAACACATATGTGTGTGTTGGAACTTTTACATTTCCAAAAATGTGATGATGGAGAAGAGATGAGGTGGGTGGTGAGAGATGCACAGAAAAGATGCAGTGGACAGCATCTGGTGGAGAAAGCGACTAATTTATTGGCTTTTGCTTTGTTCCATGTGCCTTGAACTCTGTTTTCTTCTTGTCTTGCTGTTAGTTGTGTGGTTCCTCCAAATAGACAGAGAAACAGGATGAGGACCAAACAGAAAAGCTACAAGAAGTAGAGAGGGTTTTAAAATGACAGACAAGTAAGGTGAAAAGCGAACAGACAAAAGAGCACACACTCAAACCGGAAGAGCAGACCTAATCATTGGGATCCAGATGGCCCAAGCAAAATTAAAACAGACAAATGATGTTCTTGGAAATCCCGTTATGTGTCAGGTCTCAAGTACATTCAAATATTTGTACAATTAAGTTTGCCAACTTAATTAAGTTTTTCATAGAAAGCAAAAACATGGGGCCCGCATTGTGGCATGGAGAGTAAAGCTGCTGCCTACAATTATGGCATCCAGTATGGGCGCCGGTTCGAGTCCCGGCTGTTCCACTTCTGATGCAGCTCTCTGCTATGGCCTGGGAAAGCAATGGAAGATGGCTCAAGTGCGTGGGCCCCTGCACTTGCGTGGGAGACCTGGAAGAAGCTCCTGGCTCCTGGCTTCAGATCGGCACAGCTCAGGCCGTTGCAGCCATCTGGGGAGTGAACCAGAAGATAGAA
The DNA here is from genome assembly GCF_964237555.1 of Oryctolagus cuniculus. Taxonomy (NCBI): domain Eukaryota; kingdom Metazoa; phylum Chordata; class Mammalia; order Lagomorpha; family Leporidae; genus Oryctolagus; species Oryctolagus cuniculus. The sequence continues at coordinate 146,385,717 of NC_091434.1, forward strand.
GACCTCTCTCCCTCTCTCCTCTCTCTCTCTCTCTCTCTCTCTCTCTCTCTCTCTCTCTAATACTGTGATTCCTACAGCACAAGAAGAACAGAGCATCATTTCATACCAAAGGCACACTAATCCACATAAATCTGCTAGGAATAGTTTCTTTTATGAGTAGAGTAAATGTGCATAAAATGTGATGCCCAAATTTTAATTTACACCAAACTTTTCAGGAATATATCTATTTTAATCATATTGAAATCAAGCTCTACTATAATTTCGATAGTTGAAAGCCTGCTATAAGCAAGCACTCTGAGCAAGAGCATTATTAGAGTAACTACATAATAGCGATTCTATTCATGAAGCTGAATTTTATGGCTAAACCTATAGATTTAAGGAACATTAAAAACTAATCCCAAACTTGTTTAATAATAATTTTGGCAAAGGGACAGAAATTTAGTTTAGCAGTTAAGACACCCAGCTCCCAAATCAGAATACCTGGGTTCAAATTCCAGCTCCTGCTTCTTATATTCCAGTTAGGAAAAATCCTGGGGATCAGTGGTGATGGCGCAAGTAATTGGGCTCCTGCCAATGGAGGCCTGGATTGAATTCCCAGCTCCAGGCTTTGGCCTCAGCCTAACTGCTATGGATATTTGGTAAGTGAACCAGCAAATAGGAACTCTCTGTCTGTTTCTGTCTCTCTCTCTGTTTCTCTGCTACAAAATAAAGAGAAATTTTTAAATGTTTGCAACGAGTAATTATTTTAACTATACAAAAAATAATGATTATATATAAAATGGTGTATGTGTGTGTAATTATAAATGTCACATTATCATGTACATAAAATCAGGGAAACTTTTGTGCTTACAGTTTATAGAATGTAAAACTCATCCATATTGTTTTGAAAATTCATTTTTAATGGCTAGATAGCAATTCATCAAATATATATACCATCTTTTGAACAATATCCTACTATTATATATTTTAATTATTTCAGAAATTTACTGTTACAAAATTTGCATGGAAATAGTTTAAAAATAAATTTATTTTGCTTTAAAAAATCTTTGAAATCCATGCATAATTTTTTCATAATATGGATTTTCTATGAATTTTATGTATTTCTGTAAAGATGAACACTAAGAAAAAGAAATACTGAATAAAAGATATAAATATACATTTAATATATAAACATGAACTATTTATAATTTTATAAGATTTTAATTGTGAAATGTAATTTTATAATTTTTACATTTTATAATATAGATTTTTTACATACTCATAGATGTTTACCAAAATAGTATTGTTGGTGGTTATTAAAAATTCTTACCTTACAAAAGTGTTAATTTCCTTGTACCCAGAACAACACTGCTTTTTCTTCCCCATAGTTGTTATCTTGGTTAATTTAGTAGGTAAAACTTACATTTTATTGTTTAAATTTTCATGTATTTGATAATTTGTGAGGCTGTTAGTTCATATTATAAATAAACTTAGAATATTTAGATTATTATTTATATTCCCTGTCCACTACACACATAATTATAACTTGAATTTCAATTTGCATTGTTTTGATTCTGATGGTTATATATTTTTTAGCATGTTCTATCTTCCATTTTATTCAGTTATCTTACTTATTTCTCTTTTATACAACTCAAAAAAGTGAACTTAATTAAAGTTCATGTCCTATTTTTAAATTTTGTTTAACATTGTTTAATGAATTTTTTAGAAAGATTTATTTATTTATTGACAGGAAGAGTTATGAGCAGTGGGGAGAGGCAGAGAAAGAGAGAGATCTTCCACCTGCTGGTTCAATGACCCGGGCCTGGGCCAGGTCAAGGCCAGGAACCAGGAGCTTCTTCCCTGTCTCCCACATGGGTGCAGGTACCCAAGGATTAGGATCATCTTCCACTGCTTTCCCAGGCACATTAGTAGAGAGCTGGATTGGAAGTGAAGCAGCCAGACTTGAACTGGAGCCCATATGGAAGCTAGCTCTGTTAAGTTGTGTGATAACCCACTGCACCACAGCGCCAGCATGTTTCATGGATCTTAACAATCAAATGGATTTGTAATATACCTGCTCCAGTCGAAAAACTTGAATCACAGGAAATAGGCTCATCCACGTTCTCCACAGAAACTGTGAACACATAGGTGCTGGAGTGATTCCCATTATCTCTGGCCTCAACTTCCAAAGGGTAGACTTTGGAATTATTTGGCTTGTCAAGATTCAAAGGCTTAAGAAGAGTAATAATGCCTGTAACTAAGAAAAAGAAATAAAATGACAATCTACCAAACAAATTATTAAACCTATGTTGATTTATTTATATTATGATGTGTTAATTCATTTAATGATATCTTTACTTCACGCTTGAGAAAAATGATGTTAACCAGTTTTATATATATTGGAAATATTTCTTTACGAGTTCTGATTGCTTTTTGCTCACATTGTAAAATATAATTAGGGATGGGCATTGGGTCTAGTGATCAAATACAGATTAGGATCCCCATGTTCCACAACAGAGTTCCTGGGTTCGATTCCTGGCTCTTCATTGCAGAATTCTGCTAATGCATACCCTAGGAGGCAGTAGTAATGGCTGAAGTGATTGGGAGATCAGGATAGAGTTCCCAGCTCCCAGCTTCGTACCCCTGCCCAACACACCCCCAGTCATTGTGAGCATTTGGGAGTGAACCAGCAAATGGAGTTCTCCCACTCTGTTCATCTCCCTTGGTGTTTCTCTGCCTCTCAAATAAGTTGAAAATTTTAAAAAATAAAAAGAATTCAACATTAAAAATGGTTTCATCATATTTTCCTCCAAGTCTCTAAATGATCATTCATTGATTTTTCAAACATAGACAGTAGCATGCCTACTTAAAAAGCATTAAATAATATTATATTTTATTACAATGTAAAGTAATGATAGGGAGTTATTAATAGCCAAGTTATATTAAAATGCTTAATCATTCATTGCCTCTACCTTCCAAATTCACTCAGTCTTACTGAATACAAAGATGAGAAATGAGCTCAAGGATCAAACCTAGAAAAATTTCTGCAAAAACAGAAATAATTATTCACCCCTGCTGCCACTACTTACTTAATAGCCCCCCCAGATTTTGTCAATTTTTGCTCTGGGTTCATCTACTTTACCCTGAATGTCTTCATAATTCCCAAGTTTTTGTTTCTCTTAAATTGCCCTTTGCTGGTATGTTCTTATTTTAAAGATTTACTTATTAATTAATTTAAAAGAGTCAGAGAGAGATAGAGAGGGAGACACAGAGAGATCCTCCACCCACTGATTCATTCCCTAAATGGCCGCAACTCTGGACAGAGCCAGAAACTAGGAGTGTGGCACTCCATCCGGGCTTCCCACGTGAACACAGGGGCTCAAACACTCAGGCCATCATCTGTTCCCTTCCCAGGAGCATTAGCGGGGCGCAAATCAGAAGCTGGGCAGCCAGGACGCAAACCTTCATTCACAACAGGATGCTGGTGTCTCAGGTTGTATCTCAATGCCTGCAGCCATGTTCCTTCTTAATGTGCTTTTTCCAGTTGGTATTTGTATTTTAAGGCTGATGTATACAAAGACAACTACTCCCAGAACTCCAGTAAATCATCTCAAATACTGAATGATCTGTCTGATGGCTTTGTGGTATGTGGGAGTTTTCCTGGATATTTTGATTTTAGATATTTGAGTGTGAATAGACATCTGCCTGTGTAGACGGGATTACTGTTTTTGAAATATTTCTAATGTTTTTTTTTTTTTTTTTTTTTTTTTTTTTTTATCAGCCAGGGTTCAACCAGAGAAACAATGGGGTTGATTAAATAGTCTCCACGTTTGATGCTGGAGCTTGAAGTTTACAAGGCACAAAGCCAGAAAGAGAAGACACTAAGCCAAACTGTGTTTCCCAGAGTCCGATTTCCTGGCTGTTTCTGGTTTGGGTGGGCCACAAGGGAGATTGTTGGCTGACCTGGAGGGTGAAAAGCAAACAGAAGCCAATTTGTTGCCTTTTTGCTAATCCACTCTACAACCATTGACATAGACTAGCTGCAGTAGACCTCAACTCGTCTTCTCTCAGCTTTTTCATCCATCTCCTAGAACAGGAGTAAGTATTCAGGCCTGGGGGGAAAGACTGTATTTCTGCAGGACACTTGCTCCACCACCATCACTGGCTAGGGGGCCAGTGCCGTGGCTCACTTGGTTAATCCTCCACCTGCGGTGCCAGCATCGCATATGGGAACCAGTTCTTGTCCCGGTTGCTCCTCTTCCAGTCCAGCTCTCTGCTCTGGCCCGGGAAGGCAGTGGAGGATGGCCCAAGTGCTTGGGCCCTTCACCCACATGGGAGACCAGGAGGAAGCACCTGGCTCCTGGCTTCGGAATGGCTCGGCTCCGGCCATTTGGGGAGTGAACCAACGGAGGGAGGACCTTTCGCTCTGTCTCTGTCTCTCACTGTCTATAACTCTACCCATCAAATTAGAAAAAAAAGAAAAAGAACTAGCTAGGGTCTCAGTTCGTCCTTGTGGGGTCCAGCATATATTTCTGAGTTCCACTTGGCCTTTAAACTCTCCAACTTCATACCCATCTTCTCTTCTTCCTGACATCCTGCTTTGTGGACTTCAAATTCCAGCCTTCGATATGGAGGCAACACCTTACAGAAACTACTTAACCGGTTCTCGTTAGTTCTGCTTCAATATATCCATAATCACACATCAAAAATCAGATTATTCAGTAAAAGTCTTAGGCTATCCACAGGTGAAATTGCAGAGATCGATTATAATGTCTCTGCAGTGTAGTTTACAATACTTTCACGAAGCATTTCTATGATTGTGAGCAAAACATGATGGCCAGTAATAAAAGCAAGGCAGTAGATCACTCTATTTCACAAGAATGTCTAGGAAAATAGAAACTATTAAATAACACATGTTTTTAGTATTCTTTATCCATATTTAATTTTTAAAGGGTAGTTTTGCCAATCTAAGCTTTATTTTCTTTTACTTGAAGACTGGTGGTGTTTGGGGGAGGGGTGGGCAAAGGAGAGAGAGAGAGATAGAGAGGGAGAGAGAGAGAAGAAGCCCTCATCCATTAACTAAAGAGAGAGTTCTCATCCACTAACGAGTTCATTTCCCAGGCAGGACTAGACCAGGCCAACTGTGGGAGCCAAGAACTCAACACAGGTCTCTGACTTCAGTGGCAGGGACCCAACCACCTGCTGCCTACGGGAGTTTGCATTGACAGGAAGCTACAGTCAGCAGCCAGAGCCAGGACTGAATCCAGGTGTCCCAATATGGAGTGCTACGGCAAACACTCACCCTACCAGCCTAGGTTTTAAAGAAAGTACAGCTGTTAGATAGAAAATGCTTTTTAAAAAAGTAGGCTAGAAGTAGTTATCTAGAACTTACCAGGGTCCAAACGAAACACTTCTTGCTGAGTTTTAAAGGAATATGTGATGCTGCTGTCTTCATCTCTATCTGTCGCTTTTACTCTTGCTATAATTTCTCCAACAGGCATCTTCTCAGTCACATTAATCAGATTCAAAGGAAATGGCCTGACGAAAAAAAATAGAAATGAAAATGTCGAACACAAAAATTTGTAAATACCTCTACATGCAGTTACCAAAGACATAATAACCTGCAAATTATTTTCTGGATTTGTGATGACACCCCCTTCCTTTTGTAGAGAATTTTGAGTTCCAAAGCGATTCAAATGTTGGAGAAATGCACTAGTGGTACAAAGTTACTTAATGTTTTTCATAAGCATCAATTTGTAACCATAGAATCTCTGGGGTCTGGACACACATCAGAGACATCATGACCTCAGAAATAAAAAATTAAGCCGGCACTGTGGCTCACTAGGCTATTCCTCTGCCTGAGGCACCAGCACACCGGGTTCTAGTCCCGGTCGGGGCGCCGGATTCTGTCCCGGTTACCCCTCTTCCAGGCCAGCTCTCTGCTGTGGCCTGGGAGTGCAGTGGAGGATGGCCCAAGTGCTTGGGCCCTGCACCCCATGGGAGACCAGGAGAAGCACCTGACTCCTGGCTTCGGATCAGCACAGTGCGCTGGCCACAGCATGCTGGCCACAGCGTGCTGGCCGCAGCGGCCATTGGAGGGTGAACCAACGGTAAAGGAAGACTTTTCTCCCTGTCTCTTTCTCTCTCACTGTCCATTCTGCCTGTCAAAAAAAAAAAAAAAAAAAAAAAGAAAGAAAAAATTAAAAGCAGAATGGAATAATGCACCTCTATTATTCCAGATAACCAGTGTATGGAACAGTAGGCAACTGAACATAAGGGACTAAACATATTCATTTTCATCTTGTTATCTGGCATGACGAAATACTATCCAGTGCCATAACTTATTACACTAAGCTATGAAGACACTTCTTGCAAATCTATTGCTCACCTGTCACAGGTTAAGGTCCCTGATCAATAGCCACAACGTTTCTGAAAAAAATTTATTTCTTATTCAGTCTTCCATCTAGGCATCAAACATGTATGAATAACCCGCCAGATGCCACTGTAGTTTATACACAGAGGACTTCACCTTAGCTCCTGCTGCAGGTTTTCCGCTACTAGTGAGGAACCGTAATGCTATATAGTAGAAGTCTTAAACTTTGCCACAGCTATGCAGAAGAGGAAAGGCTGATTCTGGGGATGCGAGAGAGCTTCAAGGAAGACCTCAAAGAATGTAAAACCAAAGGAAAAGGGCCCCAAGTGGGCGACAACATACCTAGGAGCAGCATTCCTGATTATCACACTCCCATACGCTTTCTCCTCTATAGTGCAAGATAATGTAACTCCTAATATTTACATTCTAGACTACTGTACATCATTTCCTTCTCTGTTTTGCTCTTTGTTATTGAGCATGCAATGTTTCTCAAAAAAATGAAAAGGCATTTAGGTACAATGTTTTGCTATTTTTATATTCCTTGCAATATCCAATATTAAATTCTACTAAATATATAAAAGCAATATTGAAGGAAGGCATGAAGGCAACATAAAATTGATCTCAAAGGTTGATGCAAAACAAACAAAATAAAACCTAACAAATCCTGAAGGCCCCTCTACTGAAAAGATAGGTGAATGGGAGCTGCAACTTTCCCCACACATATGGCATAAACTAAGGACCAAATTTGCTTAAACTGTTCTGATAACATAACTAATAGTGAATACGGGGACTCAAGCAATAAATTACCTCCCTCAATCATCTGTAAAGATATAACTTGGTGACCCAAGAAAAGTAACTTAAACACTACCATTTCTTTTTACTTCCATCCATGTAAGAAGTATGTGATCCCTCTTAGATTATAGTAGCATATTTGATTCCTAAATGAATTCATCATCTGCAAACATTTTTGGATGTTACAATTATACATCAAGGGTAGGAAAATGAAATACTGACATATTTCAAGCTAAGTCTTAAGGTTTGCTTTTCTCTTTAAAGTCAATGTTGTTATTAAAAAGCAATATAGCAGCTTTGGGAAAAAAAGCAAAAGATTTTTTTTTTAAAAGACACACGGCAAAAGCTTTCTGCATATTGCAATGTTGGTCACTTAAATTTGCTTTCCAATATTTTCTCATACTTTCTAGTTGCATATGCATTAATTATGGATATAGTTAGGAATTTCTACAGAAAATCATAAAATAGTTTCTATGTGGCTATGTCATCTTTATTATTATTATTTATAACACATGTGAAAAGTTGACTTTGCCTATTCTCCTATGGCTGCACTTTGAAGTAAACATACTTACTCAAATTGAGGTTTCTCATCGTTTATGTTTCGAACCCTGATAATTAGAGTTCCTTGACAAAACAGACCTTTTGTATCTGTTGCTCTCAATGCAAGCTGGAAAACCTGAAAAGGAGTTTTTAAAGACTTTACAACATCCTTGCATATACTATTTGTAAGATATATATATATATAATCCATATATATTAAACTTCATATATATGTACATACATATTTTTACAATATGTTTCTTACAGCTTTTTTCTTCTAGGTACTTAAGAGAAATATATGTGCCTTTTTCCCTAGCTAGATTAGTTGTAAATTTCAAACTAGCTTCATTTTGCATGCCATTAAATTTCACTAAAAGATCTGGGTAACTTGGCCTTATGCCTAAGTATAGATGGAATTGAATAAAATAATTGAGCAAATTCCAGATTCAGTCATAACTCCAAAGTACAATGTAATGATACAACTCACAAGGCAGACTGTTTGATGCTAACCCCTAGAAACATGACCATGAACTCCTCTTGGGATAAGGAAAATGGTGTATAAATTTCTGAAGTGCTGAGTGTGTCATGAGATCTCAGATATTTCCCTTGTCAGCCTGTCACAGAGCTCACTCATTAGACATCATTTATCCAAATCAGCAAGTCTATTTTTGAAAACAAAAGCCACTGGGGCAGTAATATATCCCCTATTAACCTATTTGGTGCAAATCTTCGGCAAACTCCTACAATGTCCAGGACTCAATGACTGCACCAAACTTCAGTCACTTGTATGGGTAGCAACATGTCAGATGTCATAAAATGAATTGATTAGTATGTAGTGGAAAGCTGGAGAGGTCTCCAAGGACATAGTGGAAGTTTGGTTGAACGTATGAGTCCAGGCTACAAGGGAGGCTGAGGCGGGGGTGGTCAGAGGTGTGGAGTTGAACTGTTTAAATACCTGGCTCAGAGGCATAACCTCCATTTCTTTTCCATCTAAACTTAATCTCATACTGTAGTTCTAACACTCAGATTGTTTAAAAGATATGTATCATTGGACTTTATCCCATCCTCTAACACTCAACATATCCAAGCTGAAATTTAAATAGAATTCATTGGCTTTCATCCACCATTTATATCCTTTGAGAGTAGAAAGTTGAGATCTTCTTTAACTATTAAATCTTCTTCTTTCTAAATATCTACTCAGCAGTAACTTTTCTATTTCTACTTTCATTTACCTTTAGTTTCTATTTTTAAGCCACCTTATACAAATAATACATGAAGAGGAATTCTGAAAAAATAATAATATGAGTAATAATAACTTTTCATTTATTTCTCAACCTTCACATCTCATATCTGTATGGACAAACCATTTCAATATCCATGTAGTTGGTTTCTTTCTGATTAGTTGTTGTGCTTACACATCCTTAATTTTCCACTCAGAAAATCGTCAAAGAGTTCTTGTTAAATTATGTTTCTTATAAGAATAAAAGAAATTGTTCCCTTTTCCTACTATGTTAGTTTCAGATTAATCCATTAGGTTCATACCTGATTTTACCTTGGCCTATAGGAGTGTTTTAACATTCTAAATGGGAGTCAACACAAATGTTCTAACAATTTCAATATGAAAACCTGACTTTTAAGTTTTTTCTATCTCTTTAATATACAGCTATATTTTAAAATAAATGATCTGGTGTTCACAGGCTCCAAACTCAGAAAATTGGGAAATGTTTAAGGAGCTGGAAATGCCAATTATCCTGATTTGCTTATTAAACATTGTGTAAATGTATAAAATATAAGTATGTAAAATTACTATGCATCAAGTAAGAATGCACTTTTAAAATTTAATGATTTGCTAATTTTGTTTCTCCTATTCAAAAGACATTACAATTTTTTCCCCTTAAAGTCCTTACAGCAGATCTAAAAGGTAAGACGTGATTCTTTGAGTAACCACAAAGCTCAGATTTAGGCTTTCGTTTACTGCAAAAGTCCTGACAATCACACAAAATACCACTCTTCTTTATAATCATTATGTGTTTTATTTTTCATTAAGAGTTCAAAATTCTCACTTTCCTTCCCTCTATGTGGAAAATGATCAATATTAATTACATGAAATCCAGAATCGAAGTCCAAGGAATCTTCACCATTCACACTGACAACACCACTTACAGGGTCCACGCCAAAACAGTTGGCTCCTCTCTTTGGTCCGGAGAGTTGTGTCTCAATGGTGTACTAGAAAAATAACTTACGCATTACACATCCCAAAATAAATGAGAAGGTGGGAAGGTTATTAAGATACAATAACAGAGCAAACATGTAGAAAGTTCCCTATTTTACACTGATTAATTTCAGTTTTATAACCTAACAAGCATTACAATCACTGACATAGTCAAAATGCAGAGAAAAACATACAGTTGGGGTGGTGTTGTGATATAGTGGGTTAAGTAACTGCCTTCATGCCATTGTCCCACATCAGAATGCCATTTCTGATCCAACTCCCTATTAATGAGTCTGGAAAAGCAGCAGAGGATGGCCAAAGTACCTAGGCCCTGCCACACAAGTGGGAAACCCAGACAGAGTTATAGGCTCCTGGGTTTGGCCTGGTTGAGCCTCAGCTGTTGCAGGCATTTGGAGAGTGAGCCAGCAGATGGAAGATCTCTCTGTGCGTGTGTGTGTGTATGTGTGTATATCATTCTGACTTTCAAATAAAATATTAACAAAAATATTGTTGTTTAGCCAATTAGCACAAAGATTTGCCAAATAGTCATACAGTTAAAACACAATTCATGATTTATCTTATATTCTTGATTCCATTTTTTATTTATTTGTACTACCTATGTTGAGGCAAAAGTACATCAATTTATTCTTCAAAGTATCTGAAGAAAATTTAATTTAATGAAATAATAAAATTTCATTAAAGGAAGGGCCAATCCTTCTGTGTATTTTGTATTCATCTGATATGTGTCATAGCCTGTAATGATGTCACTGGGTCTCAAAACACTAAATTCTAAACAAGCACCTGTTCGGTCCCTACCCTGTTCCTACAGATGACAGAACTGGTAATCACTATGTTCAACTTGAACCAAGGGCCCTTTTTCTTCCTCTAATGAAAAGACATCATCTAGTGGGGAAGTTCTCATGTTTCTCAACAATTTTGTATTGGCTGGTCTGCAACAAAATTATTTTTGGAGCTTTCCACAGGGATGTTGAGGTTTTGACTGACAATAGGAGATGTATTACTGAAGGTTAAAGAAGAGAGAAAAAAAGCCTCCTCTGAAAATTGTGAAAATCAAGGGCATGAGGGATGAAGTGACTTCCCCAGTATCACGTCTCTACTAACTGGCTCAGCCATGACTTAGCCCAAGTCACCCGAGACCTCCTTGGCCATTTGGTGCTTATTACTTCATTCCATGAGTTACTAAATTAGAAGTAGTAAACTCTTTCAATACATGTGTTAAAAGCCAGCTGCAGAGCACTCCGGATAATTTTCATAGTCCAGGGTACCACAGAATCCTCCAGGATAGAACTTTATATGTTCCTTTTTATTTTGCCAAATCTCTAAGAGACTTTACAACCATGAATCAATTATGAGAAAAGTAGGGCTCTTAGAGTTAGAGACTTAGTAATTAGGGTACTGAAACATCAAAAAATACATAATCACATTCACATGTGTCATGGAACTAGCTGGAGGAAAGAGGTCTGATGAGAGCCCCAAGGACAAAGCCTCAGTTTTTTTCTCACCATCGATGTCTTCCTCCTGGTCCCCATCTCCAGGGGAAAGCACTGTGTTAGTTTACTGCACACCTAAAAATTGCTACTACTGACACTAATACAAACAATGTATTATAGGAGCTAACTTCATTACAAGCTTTTATATTATCAGGTCATAATAATTACTCTTGAAAAATACCTCCAAAGCCTTACTCTGTTTGCTGAACTGACATAGGCATCTCACACAAGGATCGCCACCTACCTTCAGCCTGTCGCCATTGGCAAAGTCTTCATCCGTGGCTGTCACTCTGTAAATGGATTGAAACAGTGGGTAGTCCTCATCAAGTTCCACAGTAGCTGTGAAGCAAAACCATCATGTATCAAAAGATAAAGTGTACCATGCATTCATTATCTCTTTAAGAAAAACAGAGCAAGATTCACTTCAGGTTGGATAGTGGGGCTTTAAGATAGCTAGCTCTTTCTTCTCACTTCTGCATTTTTCCTCTGAGCTTCTTGTCACCCTTCCTGCCACAATAGTGACTTTTCATTACTTCTTGACATTTTGGTGGCAACACTAGCCGATTGAGAACAGTGTGACAAATACGATGAAAAGCTGTCCTGAGGGGATCCAGCACGTGGCCTCCCCAGCTTCCTGTGCTCCAAGTTTAGACCTGATGGGACCAGGCAGGAAAGAGTTCTGTTCCTTACAGAAGCATTTGCAAGGACAACAAATTAACAACACCCTGGACACCTCCTAACATCTTCCCACATCCTCGACCACAGCTTAAAAGAAAATAACTTGCAATACAACGTGGATGGAGTGACTTCAGGAAGTACTCAGGTTAAAGTAATTGTTTTATTGACTTCTGGTGTGTTGTTTGTGAGTGTGTGTTGTGTCATTACAGTCTATTGTAATATGAATTTGAAATAGTTTCACTCAAATTGAGTAATATCAAATTTTAAATATTTATTTCTTACACATACAATCAGGGGATCAAGTTTCTATTATAACAAATTTAAATTCTAACAAATTGCCCAAGTGAATTTAATGTGTTTTTTTTTAAGATTTTATTTATTTATTTGAGAGGTAGATTTACAGACAGAGGGAGAGACAGAGAGAAAGGTCTCCATCAACTGGTTCACTTCCCAAATGGCTGCAATGGTGGGAGCTGGGCCGACCTGAAACCAGGAGCCAGGATCTTCCTCTGGGTCTCCCACACAAGTGCAAGGGACCAAGTACTGCTTTTCCAGGCCAAAGAAGAGAGTAGGATTGAAAGAGGAACAGCCGGGACACAAACTGGCACCCATATGGGATGCTGGAGCAACAGGTAGAGGCTTAGCCTACTATGCCACTGCGTGGCCTTTTAAAGTAAGGTAGTGAGGGACACTGGTGGCTACTTAGAACCATGTCTCCTGCCCAATATTTTCTGCAGAAACAATAATAAAGAAAAATTATATGCAAGTCATGCCCTCAGAGTGTTTATAGACAGAGCATTACCAAGCATCATAACAAACTTTAAGTAAATTTTTTTTTAATTTTTTTTTTTGATAGAGTGGACAGTGAGAGAGAGAAAGGTCTTCCTTTTGCCGTTGGTTCACCCTCCAATGGCCGCTGCGGCTGGCGCGCTGCGGCCAGCGCACCGCGCTGATCCGATGGCAGGAGCCAGGTACTTATCCTGGTCTCCCATGGGGTGCAGGGCCCAAGTACTTGGGCCATCCTCCACTGCACTTCCCTGGCCACAGCAGAGAGCTGGCCTGGAAGAGGGGCAACTGGGACATTAAGTAAATTTTTTTAAACAGAAGCAAGTTCAACAAATCCTAGCAAATAAAATCTCAAATTTCTATCCAACCACGATGTCTTTTTTCAAGCAAGAAATGACCCAGAAAACCTGTAGGTAAGAGAAAAAGAGAAGGCTAACAACAGGCCTGACAATGATACAAAATGATTGCCAGAAACATGGAGTCTACCCAAAGTGTAAAAAACTAGAAATTCTATTACGTTCAAAGTACCACACATGGTTAGCCCCAAGCCTCACACTCCCAAATTAATTTTTTGTTAAAGACAAATAAATAATAAAACATTAGATTTTAAGATAATAAACATTTTTTAAAAGAATGACGTGGTCCGGCAATGCTAGCATCCCATGTGGGCGCTGGTTCAAGATCCGGCTGCTCCTCTTTTAATCCAGCTCTCTGCTATGGTCTGGGAAAGCAGTAGAAGATGGCCCAAGTCCTTGGGTACCTGCAGCTGTGTGGGAGACCTGGAAGAATCTCCTGGCTCTTGGCTTTGGATTATCATAGCTCCAGCCATTGTAGCCATTTGGGGTGTGAACCACCAGATGGAAGACCTCTCTCTCTTGCTCTCTGACTTTGTCTCTCTGTAACTCTGCCTTTCAAATAAATAAATAAATCTTTAAAGAAAAAAATAAAGCAAAATATGTGTTAGAGGAATATAGGTCTCTAGAACTTCTCAGAACACTAATCTTAAAGTTTAAATTGTTTAATTTTCATTTTATTTGAAAGGCAGAGAAAGATCTTCCATCTGCTAATTCACTTCCAAAATGCCTGTATCAGCCAGGGATGGGCCAGGATGAAGGCAGGATAGCGCTGGATCAGAAGCAAGGACACTCCAATATGGGATTCAGGCAAACTAAACAGCAACTTACCCATAGTAAGAAATGCCTGCCCGGGGAGAGCAAGGTCGCCAACCACGTGGAAGCTGAGCCGCAGGAGCCACCAGGACCCGCTGAACCCGCCTGACCCACTGGAGCCACAGAGTCTGAGCGCCAGCGCTGGAAGGGGAGGTGAGCTAAAAATCTCTCTCGGTAACCCGAGACATTGGCGGAGAAAGGCAGAAAAAGCCTGCAGAGAACGAGGCCTGAAACCCCATTAGGGAAAGTTCACAAGGCTGGCTGGAGGAGAGAAAAAATCGAATAAATAAGGGGAACCTGCACGGACATTTAGCCTCTCTCTCCACTCACCTTACAAAGCCGAGCAAGACAAAGGGCAGGCGCCATTTTGCATATGTAAAGCGGGTGTCTCTCATTAGCCAAGCAGAAAAACCTGACTCTGGTAATCAAACGAATACTCACAAGGGCCAGATTTCATACATCAACTACTCTCAATTCCACTCAGCTGTGTGGAATTACTTCCCAACTGAGTCAAAAAAAAAAAAAAAAAAAAAAAAAGAGAAAGAGAGTGAGAGTGAGCAAGAGAACAATCAAGGTGAATCACCTTTGGCAGACCCTTAACCCTGTAGAACCAGAGCTCTCTGGTCACACCCATCACAACCTCTAAGGATCCATTAAAAGCAGACAGTCCTCTTAATCTAGAGTCACAGTATAACGAGAAAAAAAAAAAAAAAAAACAAAAACAAAAACAAAGAATATCTCCAATATGACAAACAAACACAAAAGCCGAGGTAACAAGAACAAGGAAGACACTATGACGCCCCCAAATGAAATAGACACCCCAATTCAAGATTATGAAGATGATGAGATAGAAGAAATGTCCATTCTCCCAAAAGCAATTTATAGATTCAATGTGATACCAATCAAGATACCGAAGACATTCTTCTCAGACCTGGAAAAAATGATGCTGAAATTCATATGGAGACACAGGAGACCTCGAATAGCTAAAGCAATCTTGTACAACAAAAACAAAGCTGGAGGCATCACAATACCAGATTTGAGGACATATTACAGTTGTTATCAAAACAGCATGGTACTGGTACAGAAACAGATGGATAGACCAATGGAACAGAATAGAAACACCAGAAATCAACCCAAACATCTACAGCCAACTTATATTTGATCAAGGATCTAAAACCAATTCCTGGAGCAAGGACAGTCTATTCAATAAATGGTGCTGGGAAAACTGGATTTCCACGTGCAGAAGCATGAAGCAAGACCCCTACCTTACACCTTACACAAAAATTCCCACAACCTGGATTAAAGACTTAAATCTATGACCCGACATCATCAAATTACTAGAGAGCATTGGAAAAACCCTGCAAGATATAGGTACGGGCAAAGACTTCTTGGAAAATACCCCAGAAGCACAGGCAGTCAAAACCAAAATTAACATTTGGGATTGCATCAAATTGAGAAGTTTCTGTATGCAAAAGAAACAGTCAGGAAAGTGAAGAGACAACCAACAGAATGGGAAAATATATTTGCAAACTGTGCAACAGATAAAGGGTTGATAACCAGAATCTACAAAGAAATCAACAAACTCCACAAAAACAAAATAAACAACCCTCTTAAGAGATGAGCCAAGGACCACAATAGACATTTTTCAAAAGAGGAAATCCAAATGGCCAACAGACACATGAAAAAATGTTCAAGATCACTAGCAATCAGGGAAATGCAAATCAAAACCACAATGAGGTTTCACCTCACCCAGGTTAGAATGGCTCACATACAGAAATATACCAACAACAGATGCTGGAGAGGATGTGGGGAAAAACGAACACTAACCCACTGTTGGTGGGAATGAAAACTGGTCAAGCAACTATGGAAGTCAGTCTGGAGATTCCTCAGAAACCTGAATATAACCCTACCATACAACCCAGCCATCCCACTCCTTGGAATTTACCCAAAGGAAATTAAATTGGCAAACAAAAAAGCTGTCTGCACCTCAATGTTTATTGCAGCTCAATTCACAATAGCTAAGACCTGGAACCAGCCCAAATGCCCATCAACAGTAGACTGGATAAAGAAATTATGGGACATGTACTCTATAGAATACTATACAGCAGTCAAAAACAACGAAATCCAGTCATTTGCAACAAGATGGAGGAATTTGGAAAACATCATGCTGAGCGAATTAAGCCAGTCCCAAAGGGACAAATATCATATGTTCTCCCTGATCGGTGCAACTAACTGAGCACCAAAGGGGAAACTTGTTGAAGTGAAATGGACACTATGAGAAACAGTGACCTGATCAGCTCGTGTCCTGACGGTTGATGTACAATGTAATACTTTATCCCTTTTAGTATTTTTTTTGTTCTAGTTAATACTATTGGTTGAACTCTGTAACTAACACACAATTATTCTTAGGTGTTTAAATTTTAACTGAAAATTGATCCCTGTTAGGAATCTGGAAAGCATTATGCTGAGTGAAATAAGCCAGTCCCAAAGGGACAAATACCATATGTTCTCCCTGATAGGTGACAACTAACTGAGCACCAAAAAGGAAACCTGTTAAAGTGAAATGAACACTATGAGAAATGGTGACTTGATCAGCCCTTGCCCTGACTGTTGATGAACAACTTAATACATTATCCCTCTTAGTATTTTTTTTTGTTTATTTGTTCCACTTAATACTTTTGGTTGAATACTGTAATCAATACACAGTTATTCTCAAGTGTTGAACTTAACTGAAAAGTGATCGCTGTTGAATATAAGAGTGGGAATAAGAGAGGGAAGAGATGTGCAATTTGGGACATGCTCAAGCTGATTTGCCCCAAATGGTAGAGTTAGAAACATACCAGGAGATTCCAATTCAATCCCATCAAGGTGGCATGTACCAATGCCATCTCACTATTCCCGGTGATCAATTTCTGTTCACAATTGATCATAATGATAGGACTAAGAGCCAAAGGGATCACATAAACAAGAATAGTGTCTGCAAATACTAGCTGATAGAATAAAAAAGTGAGAAAACGATCCAACATGGGAAGCGAGATACACAGCAGACCCATAGAATGGCAGATGTCCTAAACAGCACTCTGGCCTCAGAATCAGCCCTTAAGGCATGCGGATCTGGCTGAAAAGCCCATGAGAGTATTTCAGGCATGGAAAGCCAAATCACTCTGGCAAAAAAAAAAAAAAAAAAAAAAAAAAAAACCACCTACATGAAAGATCTCCGCAAGTGAGATCCCAGTGAAAAGAACAGGTCATCAAAGAAGGAGGTACCTTTCTCTGAAGGGAGGAGAGAACTTCCACTCTGACTACGACCTTGTCTAAATATGATCAGAGTTGGTGAACTCAAAAGGCTTCCATAGCCTTGGCGACTCATGACAAGACCCTAGGGTGATTACTGATGCCATGAGCAAGAGTGTCAAATTGTTAAGTCAACAACAGGAGTCACTGTGCACTTACTCCTCATTTAGGATCTCTGTCCTTAATGTGCTGTACACTGTGATTTAATGCTATAACTAGTACTCAAACAGTATTTTTCATTTTGTGTTTCTATGTGGGTGCAAACTGTTGAAATCTTTACTTAATATACGCTGAACTGATCTTCTGTATACAAAGAGAATTGAAAATGAATCTTGATGTGAATGGAAGGGGGGAGGGAGAAAGAAAGGGAGGGTTGCCGGTGGGAGGGAAGTTTGGGGGGGAGCCATTGTAATGCATAAGCTGTACTTTGGAAATTTATATTCATTAAATAAAAGTTAAAAAAAAAGAAATGCCTGCCCAAATTGAAAATTAAAAAAATTTCCTGCATATGGATGAATGTCTAAAGTGTAAGCCTGAGCTCCCTATTGCAAAGAGAATTATTAGAAGAACGACTGTATTGAACCCTCTGTGCCCTTAAGCAAGTCTCTATCCCATTCTCTCCAACTTTCTCTACCAATTGTTTCAGACTTTGCCTTCTTATCCCAACCTCTCAGCCCTGCCCTCTCCTTCTGTCTCATTCTTCACAGAGTATCTTTCACCCTACTGGACAGCATAAATAGAAACAGCTGCACTAGTTATAGCTGACTTTTCCCCATGCCTTACACACCTGTTTACATTTGCACCTTCTCATCTCCTGTTCTGAAGAAAGAACTTCTCATTGCTAAGGATAATGTCTGCCCACTGTGCAACATCTCCCCTGGTACCTGCTCAGGGACTTGACTTTGTATCTTCAATCACTCCCTTGCTTCTGCCTATTTCTCATCAGTATGTGAACTTGCCCAAGTCTCTTTCATTAAAAACAGAAAAGAAAAGAAAAGAAAAGAAAAGAAAAGAAAAGAAAAGAAAAGAAAAGAAAAGAAAAGAAAAGAAAAGAAAAGAAAAAGAAAAAGAAAAAGGAAAAGGAAAAGGAAAAGGAAAAGGAAAAGGAAAAGGAAAAGGAAAAGCAAAGCATCATTGATCCCAAGCCCATCTTAATTATGGTCCTGTCTCTTTATTAACCCTTCAGGGCCAGAGATTGTATCTCCCTTCTTTTGCCACTAAGTCTTTCCAGTCCATTCTACTAAAGTCTCCCTCTACAAACAGGAACTGTTTCCAAAAGTTATCAGAGGTCTCCCTGCTGCCAGATCAGTGGACATTCAGTGGCCATCTTATTTCATTTCTTTTCCACTTTTACCATTGACTTTCCTTCTCTTGGATGAAAAAGAGCATTTCACATTTACAGGAATCACACTAGAGTTTCTGAGTAGCTCTGGGAAAAAAACTGCCTGGGAATACCAAAGTTGGCACAGTTCCTCAAGAGCCAGTAAGGTCCCAGATCAGGCAAAATCCTCATTACAGTTTTCCAAATCTTAACCAACAACTGCCTAATGATCTCCAGTCTGCTCTAGATTCCACTTTATTCTGCCATCTCCAAGTGTACACCTTTTGCCCCTCATATACTGGACAGCACCAGCACTAGGGATATAAAATAGAGAGTAGTGATTTTATTACCCAAGGGCCCTTGGGTAGTAAGTGACATTTGTACCAACACAATGGTATAAGCATTGCATTTATGAACATAATTAGTGTCCCTACAATAGCTTATATGGGATAGGGTATTTGAGCACAATATAATAGAGTTGCACACACAAAAATCCTATTTCATTTTTATAATCATTTTAAATGGTATTTAATATGGCTCATTTGATGAATGAGTGACTGATTTTGGCTTATGTGGTTCGAATTTCAAAATGGTTAATGTTTCACTTATTTTATATTTTCCAAGAAAAGTTACAGCTTACATGAATGACTTTTTCAAATCAAGGGACAATGAAACGTGTTTCCAGAGAACCACATTTTAATGGTAATCTTAAAAAGAGGTTATTTCAAACACACACCCAAATAATTAGGACCTCCCAGCTCACTTGTAAGTTTTCAGAGATTGGGTTGCAAGTATAAACTGAAAGGAGAAAACTTACAGCTCAAGACACTTTGAATTTGTTGAACATAAAATAAACCAAAATTATAAATATTCACTTAAACATATTTAGAAGACAGATAGATGTGTAGGCCAGATGCATAGATGATTGGTTGATTCCACCTGTGCTCTGATCCCTTCTCCTACCTTCTCTTTCTTATGACTTCAACTTCCCATTTAAATGGTCTCCTCCCCCATTTGCTTGTAAAATCATCACCTATCTTTCTTAAAAAAAGAAAAAAAGAAACCGTTGCCAATCTCACATAATTCTGCCATGGCCTTCTCTCCAATTTCACTTCAAATTTCTAAAAAAAAAATTTGCTCTTCACAATTCTCTAATCAATCAGCCCCATCCTGGTTTCCAACTCTATAACACCCATGAATAATTCTCAGAACTCGTTAGTTAGCATTTCTCCCATATCACTAACTAAATTCAATGGTCTTTTTAATTCTTCATTTTAGTCAACTCTTGAATTGAAAGTCTATTTACCACATGGCAGTCCCCTGAAACACTCTCTACCTTTGCTACACATGGCGTGATTCTCTCCTTTTTCTCCCACCATTTTAGCTGCTCCTTCTTAGACTCCTTGGCAGGCTGAGTTTCTTTCCCCACGTCATTAAGTGTAGGAGTTCCTCAAGGTTTGGCTCCATGCCCTCCTCTCTTCTAATTCTCTTCTCTCTGGCGAGTAATCTCATCCAAGTCCATGGTTTCAATTACAAAACATTTATAGCCCTAGGCAAGACCTGTGAGCTCAATTGCTTACTTAAATCTCTCCTTTGATATAACAAAGGGATATCAAACACCACACGTTCAACAGTGAACTCATGAGTTTTCTCTCCAAATTTGGTCTACTTGTAGGTTTTTTATATCTCAGATGAGGATCTCCACACAAGAAACCCCAAAGTCCACCTCAATACCTTCCTTTCCATCTTCAATAGCTTCCTAAACCAAATTATCATTCCTTCTCTGGGTTACTGATATCTTTTTTCTACTCTTTGGGTCTTCAAACTGTCATCCATCAGTGAAATCTGTACTGCTGCACATTTTTGTGTGTTCTTTGTGGTAACAATAATGTTTACTATTAAATGAAATGGTTATGTTTTTCATCTAAATATTTGTATTAAAACATTAAGAATCATAAGTATGCATATTTATGATATACAGTGTGACACTTCATTTTTTCTTAATGCTCCTAGAACATTTGTAAAATTAATTTTAAGATTTAATAGTTTTAGCATATTTCCATATACTATTTTTTCTTCAAAACAGGGAGACTAATATCATATAATGTGGGATTGATGACAATGGTATTAAAGTGTGAAATGAAGGAAATGTTGTCATATAGGTTGTATAATTCAGTGAATACAATATTTATTACTATCTATATACCAAATAACCTGGCATTATGTAATGTTAAACTCTTTATTAACATCTACATGTAAGAGACAATGTGATATTTGGCTTTCTATGGTAAAAGTGGTTTAAAAATCAAAAGACTTGTATTTTGTGACACATGAAATTTTCACAGAATTCATGTTTCAGTGCTAAAAAATAAAGTATTGACAAAATACATATCCATCCATTGGTTTATGGATCACTTATTACTGAATTCTTGCTGCAATGACAGGGTTAAGTGATGGATAATGAGGCCATATATGGTGCTCTCATCCTTTGAAACAGTACAAGTCCCAGTAATTTGTCATAACAGTATTCTCAGCATGGTGCTTTTTTAAATTAACATATGCCTATCCATCATGACAGAACAAGAAAAGGGACATGGACTTCAAATGACGCAGCATTAGCTAGCTTTCCAGCAGCATAACAAAATATTTGAGGCAACAAACTTAACAAAGAGAAAAGGTTTTTAGCTGACAGTTTCAGAGGTTCAAGTATCAGATCAGCAGCCCCAGAGGTTTGGCATCTGGTGAGGGCGGGTGGATAACAATGGTGCTGTGTGTGGAGAAGGATCACATGGTGAGTCAGGAAGCAGAGAGAGTGGCTAGGCTCAACCCAGGCTTTTCTAACAATTCTTTCATTAGACCTACCTTGCAAGGGCACATTCCCAGTGACCTAAGGACATCCCACTGAGCCCACCTCCTAAACATCATAATTGCATTAAATTTCCAGTCTCTCTTACCACCATTAACTTATGACATTGGAGGTCAACTCATATGCAAGCCATAGCAGACATTGACTTTAAGGTAAGATGGATGTGAGGTTTTTCAATTTTATCATGTGACAAAGCATTCTGTTTGCTATACAATCATACCATAGCTATGATAAAAAATAATGTAACACATTCAAGGAGAAAAAAACTAAGTACTCATCACAATATCCTCACTCTACAGTCAAACAATGCTCAGAAAAAAGTAAAATAGTTAATATAAAATATTCTAAAATAGTAGATTTTATTCACAAATATAAATGAAAATGAGACTGCAATCAAAAATAAGATCCTAAAAGTGATTCATTTGTTAGCTAAGCTAGTAAAAGCCATTCACTGATGATATGCAGTATTCAAGACCCCATCCAAAACAAGAAAATTATACTTCCTTGAAAAAAGAAAATCTACCTTCTCACTAGTAGACCTGTAAAATGAAATTATATCCAATTGTTTTACTATTTTTATTTAAAATAACTTTGTCAATAAAAATTTATAAACATGTGTTTCCTTTCTTATTATATTAAGTCCTGCCTAAATTATGTCCTAGACTTTGCCTTTTAGCCTGAAAAGTTTATTTACCATGGAACTCTGAACAATGCTTGCTATATGTATTCAAACTTTACCTCCTTCCTGTCCTTCTATAATCAACCTGATGGATCTATTTGAAACACCAATCTGCTTAAAATTTGTCAAAGGATTCCCATTGCTCTTGGGAAAAGGGCAGACATTCTTAAAATACCCTTTTCTCAGTAGTCATTGTATGCCATGTTACTTAGTGCTCACTCCATGTCTATCACATTGGACTTTCAATTACTCTGAGTCATCATGCCCTATATTGTCTGGGTATTTGCCTTACGGTCTTGATTATTTACCCACATCAAAGTTTAGATGTAAAGCAAAGTGTCAGCTTTCTTTATGTTTCTGGTTAACAAAGAAACACACACACATTAGTGAATTTCATAATTCAACAGCTTTTATTTCTATTTCCTGCCCAATTGAAAATTTTACGTTTATTTTTGGATTTGATTACTGTCCGCCTTCTCCACCTCTTTGGGAAATTAAAATAATATTTGAATTTTAAGAGTATTAAAATCAAATTTTTTGGCATTTACCATGTAAGGCTTAACCTTTTATTTCTCTCCTGTCCTCTTTTGCATAAGTCCTTTGAAGAATCTTTAATGGTTTTTTTTTTTTTTTTTTTTTTTTTGACAGGCAGGGTGGACAGTGAGAGAGAGAGAGAGAGAGAAAGGTCTTCCTTTGCCATTGGTTTACCCCCCAATGGCCGCTGTGGCCGGCACACCACGCTGATCCGAAGCCAGGAGCCAGGTGTTTCTCCTGGTCTCCCATGCGGGTGCAGGGCCCAAGCACTTGGGCCATCCTCCACTGCACTCCTGGGCCATAGCAGAGAGCTGGACTGGAAGAGGGGCAACCAGAATGTTGTTTTTAATGTGCTTGCTCTCTACCCTCCACAGAAATGTGAAGTAAAAATTTCTATATGGATAACCTGTTTTCCAAATCATTCCAAACTCAGAAATTACATTACTAGATGTTTTCTTACATACATGAATATCTGCGTGTATGTTCAGCTCTTTACTTAAACAAACATAAGATGCATAATAAAAAAAATTACTGAGCATCTCTACCAGAAGAGGTGCGCCTGTCCTCTCTCATTACAGGCAGCTGTGGAAAGCACGGTCCAGGCAAATCCCATCTCATACCTGTCCCTGAAGAAAACTGGGGGTCAGCGGTACAGTCTGGACTTTCAGGAACATCAATGATGTTCACGGTCAAAACCCGTCTGCGGAGCCCTCCACTGTCAACGATCAGCAGAAACTTTATCGGGTCTGTTTCATAATTAAAAACTTTGGTAGACGTGATTACACCAGAACCTAGGACAGAGAGAACCCACACATTATCATTACCATTGGTATATGGAAACATTCCTTTAGTGTACGGAAATATGGTAGAATTACATATCTTAACCCTTTTGCAGAGAACGTAAATTGGAAATGACATGGACTACAAAACTCCCACAATTTACTAACATTACATGAATCTTTAACTGAAGCAGAGGAAGAAAAACAAGAATAGAATGGTCCTGACCACTTTTTTAGTCACTACAAGGAAGATAGTCAACATACACAAATGGACAGCAAATGCTAACAGTTGATTTCCTTTTCAAGGGTTCTAAGAATTAGGCTTCTACTCTGAATAAAACCATGCTTTGCCCTGGAACATTTTCACTGAAAATCATTTCCAAAATTACAGGCACTGTCACATGACAGAGACATGGTGTCATCACAGTTCATGTCTACTTTTTACTAGCAGAGGGAAAAAACAATCCATTTGTTTATATCCAACCTTATTAGTTATCTTGAGTTTGCCCTAAGATCATAAAATAGATTTGACAAAAGTTTGAGTGGCTACCAAGATAAACTATCACCAAGAAATTCTCTGCTGTCAAAGGAGGTATCCTGTCTCAGAAAAGAGACTTTTATATGCGATATATTGCAACAGTAACCAATTCCCTGATGGACTATCCTGGGAGTAAAACAATCATCTGTTTTAATTGAAGACAGGAAAAGAAAGTACAGATGAAGAGAAGAAAAATACAGACACTAATAAAAACAGTATTTTTTATTTTGTTATTATTGGCACTATTAGTTCCATTAAATCTAGGCATTTTAAGAAGAAATTATAATCCATTTTTAGCAAAGCAAATATGTAAAAATTAATGTCATATTTGGAATAGCCTAATAAATCCCCCAATCAAAACACCATTGAATTATGGAGGAAAATAGTATTTTATCTTCAGGTATATTGACTACTATCAATAAGAATACCTTTTTAAAAATGCATACTAACTTGCTTAAATTTGTTAATCTTGCTAACAAATTTAATAAGGACAGAAACTTCCTGGAAGCTTTTTTGTCAAGTCTCTTTTCCAATATTATGGGATAATAAGAGTCAAGCCAAATCAAGTCATGGCAGAAAGCAAGAATAACCTGAACTGAACTTCCTTCAAAATGGAATAGAGCTTACAAATTATTTCCAAATAGAACAAGAGGCAACCTGCAAGTGTGTTATTGTAGCAAACCTGGAGGGCTCTTAGTAGGATCAACCATACAGACTAAGAGGGCTAAAATTTGATGGAATCATTGTGTGGGTGTTGCCTACTCCTAATCAATTTTTTTCACCCCTTATCTCTGGTGTCAAAGACATATACTGGAGGAAGACTCTCAGTACTTTGTCTTGAAAACACATCATCTGTTGGCTCAGTAATGGTTGGATCTGCAGTGGGCATTTGGCCTAACGATTAAGTTGCTGGTTGAGATACCTGCAGCCCATGTCAAAGTGCCTGGCTTCAAATCCTGGCTGGGCTCCTGTTTCAAGCTCCCTGCTAATATGATGTCTGGGAGGCAACAAGTGATGGCTCAAGTGGTTGGGTCCCTATCATCCAGGTGGGAGACCAGGGTTGAGGTGGTGCCCTCTCTCTCTGTCTCTCTCTCTCTCTCTCCTGCTCTTGGTGGTAGTGCTCAATAAATAAGTAAAGAAAGAAAGAAAGAAAATATAATAACAATAACAGCTGTATCCTTTAGGGGCTAAAGTCACAAGCTATCAAGGGAGGAATTTGCTAGTGTGGTATTGACTATAACCAGTCTCTTCAGTGCTAGTGTATCCATAGGGTTTTGTAGACGAGTCATCAGTAGTGGTGAGATCTTTGACATCCTAGAGAAGCCAAAGGCAAATTCATATTAACATACAGGACATTGCCACACTGGATTTCAGAGATAAACATGGACTTTCCTTTGGAATTGACCTGCACAAACCTTTGGCATTCAGCCTTTGGAATGAACCCAAACAAGAGGGCAGACACATTCAGTCAACTCCCAGAATCGTGACAAGGGGGATTCAGTGTTGTTTGGAACCACCATATTTTTGAGGTGGTTTGTCACATAGCACCAGAACACACAAACAGGGTCCATACAGATTGGAAACGTTGAGTGAGGGTACAGAAATACAGTCAGTAATTTAATTAGTATGGAGATCATAAAATCAGAAAGGCTAACAACTGAATCAAGCATAGTCCTTGTGCTTGAGAATCAAGTAAGTAAAAAGGCTACAGAGGGAGTGGCTTAAAAATACGAAGGAGGAGCACATTACCTAACTTGGCAACATGATGGATGCTGAAATGACTTCCTGGAAGCAATCACTTCTGAACTAACTTATGCAAGATGTGAAGGAGTTGGTAGGGAGAGGCGAGCAGAGGAGGCAGAGGACATGGTACATGCAAAGTCCCAGAGAGAGTAGAAAGCTGTGCAACAGGAAGTGGATATTTGGACTAAAATACAGATTATGCAATGGAGAGTAGGACCTTTCAATCTGAAAAGAAAATGGGAAGCCATATTTTACAGAGATTTGTGCATCACTTTAAAGGGTTTGGATTTTACTTTGGGGAAAATAGGAAGGAATCAAAGAGCTACTGATATGAGATGATGGCTGGATAGATAATATAGATAAATGATAGAAACATACATAGATGATAAATGATTGAGAGATGATAAATGACACATGATTGACTGACAGATGAAGATGGATAGATCTCAAAGAATTATAATGATACAATCATACTTGTACATTAATAAAATCACTGACAGTGAAGAGAAGATTGTGAAGGAATTCTGGGAACAAGTACTAGTCAGGGTGCGGATTTGTGTGATTTGTCCAGCAATATTCGTCAGCTCAGGCATGGTGCGAAGCATAAGCAGGTGGATGAATGCCACGTTGGAGTTTTCTTGGGGAAAATGTACAGAAGACCTACAGGGCCAGTTACCTGAGGATATCATAAGGGAGGGGTGGATCTTTGTGCAGATAAGGCCATGGGCATTACTGCAGTGTAACAACGGGAAATCAGAGATCCCTCTCCAGGGGTGGATTTCTGGTATCATGGCTCTAGGCAGAAGGGAACAGAGCTGCTCGCATTGTATTTAGATTGTGAGATTCAGAGCACACTCCATGACTGAGAGGAAGGGTGTCAGTGAGACAACAGATAGCCCTGATTGCCACGGAAAAGTGTGGGCTGTTCTTACAGTGCAAGTTGTACACAGGCGCTTGTCAGGCACTCCAGTGAAGAGGCACAGTGGCGAGACAGAAAACTTCCTTTCAAAGCCATTTTCTCAAACTTATAAAAATCATAGCAACCCATGTTTTGAATGTCTGTGAGCACAGCACGCAAATGCATACACATTTTGACAGCTGTCTGAAATGTAAATAAAACAGCCATGCTGACTTACATCTTGGTTTAGAATTAACATCTGTTTAATTGTCTATATAAACTACAGAAACACTATCCTGACTAAAAAACATTGTGTGAGACCCTATTTCAAAAGACGTCAGAGCTGTCATTTCTGGGATAGGCATTTGGTGCAGCACTTAGGATGCTGCATGAGATGTCTGCCTCCCTTATCAGAGTGCTGGCTCCACTACTGATTCCAGCTTCCTGCTAATGCGCACCCTGGGAGGCAGCAGGTGATGGCTCAAATACTGGGGTTCCTGCCACCCATTTGGGAGACCTGGATTAAATTCCTGGCTCCCAGATTTGACATGTGCAGCTCTGGGATTATAAGCATTTGCAGAACAAACCAGCAGATGAAAATTCTCCCTTCTGACTTTCCCTCTCCCTCTCCTTCCCCTTTTTCACCTCTCCCTTTCTGGCTCTATGCCTTTAAAATAAATAAATGAAATATTTTTGTCATATTTAATGTGACTGTCTCTTACTGGATTCTTTATTGTGAGTAGAATGCATTATTTGAATTTTTGTTTCTTTTTTACTCTTAGCTGCAAGACATGAACTTGACTTCATTGACTCTACTGAGCACCTTCTGTGTAAATCACCTGATCAGGTGTGAGGTGCTCCCAGGAGCACGCAGCATGGTGTCTGTTTCCAGCCTTAAGTAATTTATTAATCCTTCTTTTTTGGGAAAAAAAATTCAATCTACTTGGCCTTAAGTTTTTTTTTAAGTTCTTTTTCTTGAAATCGGTACAGATTTTTATTCTGGACCATATTTCCTATTATTCAAAGGATTTTTTTTTTTTTGCTCCAGAAAAAAAATGAGTGACTCTCAAGCTAATTTAATGGGCAGAAAATTTTCATTCTTTCAGAAAATAAAACCTATGTCTGTGTTGGTATATCATGACCGTGAAGTAAGGCAGGATTGGGAAGTCTCTTCAGAAACCATGTTTATGGAACTATCTACAACACACTGTGACCAGAATTTCAATATTGCACTTGGGCTTAGCTAATTGATTTTCTTTAAAGTTTAACTTTCACAACAGTAGTTATAAAACAAGAAAAAATACATAAATGGTAATTTTTTTTTACTTGCATCGATGACAAAATCCTTTGTTTTATTAAGAAAGTGGTAGACATCTGCTCTTCCTGCTACATCTTTATCATAAGCGCGACTTAGCTGAGTCCCAGGGAGCATGTTTTCAGGCAAATTCACAGGGTTAATCAATACCTGAACTTCAGCTTCAATGTGTAAAGACACTGAAAAGATAATGTAGAGAGACTTTTAAGTAAAACCAAGAAAAATGTAAAATGAAAAATGTTAACAGTAGTCATTTCATGTGATTGTATGCACAAATTATATACATAGTTGAAACTGTAATAGAGACAAAAGCTCCATCTAAAACTGGGTCAATCTGCTTTTTTTCCAACACACATTTCAATGTGGTTTTTCTGGGCTGTGCTGCACACAACAAACTTGGAAGGAAGAAGATTTCAGCTCAGTTATGTCTTCTTTTGTATTTTTTAAGTTTTTTCTGCAGAAAGCTTTTATTTAAGGAATACAAATTTCATGTATTTCATAAACACAAATTTAAGAACATAGGGATTCTTCCCACCATACCCAGCCTCCCACCCACACTCCCACCCTTCTTCCTCCTCCCTCTCCTATTTCCATCCTTATTTTTTAACTACGACCTATTCTCAATTAACTTTATACACATAAGATTAACTATACTAAGTAAACATTTCAATAAATAGAATGAAAAAAAAAGTTGTTACTCAACAGTTGAGATGAAGGCTGTTCAAAGTCATCACATCTCAAAGTCTATGTAACACGAGTATTTAAGAATCACCATATAGAATGGCTATTTCAGTGAAAAGCAAGTTGCATTGATTTCTTCTTATAGTTTATTGATTATTTCATGCAAATCATTTTGCATGCTTACAGAAGCTATATATATATATTTTTGACAGGCAGAGTGGACAGTAAGAGAGAGAGACAGAGAGAAAGGTCTTCCTTTTTGCCATTGGTTCACCCTCTAGTGGCCGCCGCGGCTGGCACACTGCGCTGATCCGAAGGCAGGAGCCAGGTGCTTATCCTGGTCTCCCATGCAGGTGCAGGGCCCAAGCACTTGGGCCATCCTCCACTGCACTCCCGGGCCACAGCAGAGAGCTGGCCTGGAAGAGGGGCAACCATGACAGAATCCGGCGCCCCAACCGGGACTAGAACCTGGGGTGCCGTTGCCGCTAGGCAGAGGATTAGCCTATTGAGCCGCGGTGCTGGACCCAGAAGCTATATTTCTAATATAAGGTATTACAATGTAAATGCTGCTTGAAAAAATATCAGCAAAATGTCCCTAAGTTTACTTATTTTCATTGTTTTTCTTTTTATTAGCTAGAAAAGAAGCCCTGGAATTGGATTAGTTGAAACACACTGTCAGTTACATTACACTATCTCTAAAGTGAAAAGTAGAACCAGGCATATCCTAAAACTCACTCTCAGACCATGGAATATGATTACACAATATGGTAAACAATCATCCACTATGAAAAAGTCATCATAAATAGGCAAATATTTCAAATGAATATATAATAGAGAATTTACACAGCAAATTATGCTTCAAAAAGAGGCCCCTCCAAAACACCAAAATTAGAGACCTATTTGAACTTTTGTTCTTAATATAATCATACACCACAAAATCACAAAGAGAACAAGAAAAAACATTAGGAAGAAATAGTCAATGAATTAAAAGGATCTCAAGAGGAATTCAAATTCCTCAACTAGTATTTAAGTTTCTTAAAGGTAAGCAAAGCATCAAACTTAAACAAACCTGTGCATATTAACAAAATCTTGAAGATGTTCATTTTTAGACCAGCTGCCCTAATGCCCATAGCAATGTCTATCAACAAATGCATGGCTTCAGCTATTTATATAAGTTCAGTCTGCGTGCAAATTAAGCCAACAGGTCAATAAGTTGTTACTCAACACTGAAGGTAGTTGTTGCTTGCTGTTTGATTGAGTGAGTACATAGATCATATTTCAGCCTGATGTCCCCGATATGTATCTAGTATACAGATTATCAGCAATGCCAGAACCATTGCATAACAACACTGAATTAGGTCTTTAGACTTGTTGTAGGTGACCTGTAGAGAGTTTTTGACAAGAAGTATAGGTGATTTGCTCTTTCTTCAATGGTTTTTAAAACTGATTTATATGAAAGGCCAAGTGTCAGAGAGAAAGTGAGACACACAGAGATCTTCTATCCTCTGATTCACTCCCCAGATGCATCCTACTCACCAAAGACTGGAGCCAGGAACTCCAGGCTGGTCTCCCACATGGATGGCAGGAACCTACGCACTTGGAACACCAAGTGCTGCCTCCTAGGTGCTTTAGCATGAAGCCAGATCAGAAGCAGAGACTTGATCCCAGGCACTCTGACATGAGATGCAAGAGTTCCAAGCAGCAACTTACCACGTTGTGCCACAGTGCCAATTCCAAGTGATTTGCTCTTGAAAACACTATTTGTAACATGGCTCCATATATATCTTCCAACTCTGAGCCAATTCAATCAACATATAATCCTGAGTGCTTCCAGTGTGCACGCACCACTGATGGTGGAGAGACTTCACAGGTGAGTCAGACATCTTAGGTGGTTTACAGCCAGCAAACAATGACAAGGAATGGGTAAAAATAACTACACCATGACAGACTGGGTGATATCATTCATAAAATAATGCCAAAGTTTGGAAGAAGAAAAGAATGATTCCAAAAAAGGTGAATGAGAGAAACTTTCCAGGAAATAGTGATTTTTTTAAATGAGGCGCTACTCTTGATAACAGCATCCTACTGGGAAAACAGGTTGTAATGTTTTCTACCAGGATATGTGCATTTGTATATTTATAAATTATTCACAGGTAATATGTCATAATATGCTATTAGGTACTCATAAAATATACAGAAAAAAACTAGAGCAAATTTAAAATAATGATATAACCATGGGAAATAGTTTACCACAATATGCTAGATCACATAATTTTCATAAATATACTGAAAATGCTATAAATACACTATAATAAAATCATTTTCTGTCTCTAAAATTTTATATATAACATGTTCAATAAAGTATGTTACTATATTATTTAATAAAAATTCATCACGAGAGGAAGAATTAGCTGAAGATAAATCAAACACTATTCCTTTAAAAACTCATTTTATTGGGAATGACGTGGTACAGTGGGTCAAGCAACCACCTGTGATGCCTGCATCCCACATAGGCACCACTTTGAGTCCCAGGTGTTCCATTTCCAATCCAGCTCCCTGCTAATGGCTTGGGGAAGAAGTGGAAGATGGCCCAACTGCTTGGGCCCCTATAAACCACAGGAGAGACCAGGATGGGCTTCTGGCTTCAGCCTGTCCCATCGCTGGCCTTTGCAGCCATCTGGGGTGTGAACCAACAGATGCAAGATCTCTCTTTGTGTATGTCTCCCGCTCTCTCTGTCTGTAACTCTGCCTTTCAAATAAATAAACAAATAATTCTTTTTTTAAAAAAACTCATTTTATGGCCGGTGCTGCAGCTCACTAGGCTAATCCTCTACCTGCGGCACTGGCACCCCAGGGTTCTAGTCCCAGTCGGGGCGCCGGTCCTGTCCCGGTTGCTCCTCTTCCAGTCCAGCTCTCTGCTGTGGCCCAGGAAGGCAGTGGATGGGTGGAAAGCACCCGCATGGGAGACCAGGAGAAGCACCTGGCTCCCGGATTCGGATCAGTGCGGTGTGCCAGCCGCAGCAGCCATTGGAGGGTGAACCAACGACAAAGGAAGATCTTTCTCTCTGTCTCTCTCTCTCTCACTGTCCACTCTGCATGTCAAAAAAAAAAAAAAATGAAATACCTTCCACTTAGTTTGAAATAAAGTCCAATTGACATCAAGGATTGAGGACATTTAATAATTTAGTTGATACTCAATGCTTTTGAGAATTGGTAGCTAAAATTGAAAGACGAGTTTATGGTTTGCAAAGCAAAGTGATGCACTGCTTTCCTTAAGTTCTACACATACTGGGAGGATTTTTTGGGACCTCTCCTTCTTGAACAGCCACCACATGTGTGCAGAAACTGAACACTGACCTTATCAACAAATATAAAGCATGCAATTTAAAACCACATTTTTAATAATAATGAAGCATATTTATTTATTCTCAATGTAGGGATTATTAGCAATATAATAATAAGCATGATCTCTTGTATGCAATATTAATATATTCGTGGTAAGAATAAATATGCAAATTACTTATAAAATTAATGATTAGAATAAAATGAGTTTTTTTTTTTCCAGGCAGGCAGAGTTAGACAGTGGGAGAGAGAAACAGAGAGAAAGGTCTTCCTTCCGTTGGTTCACCCCCAAAATGGCCGCTACGGCCGGCACGCTGTGCCGAACCAAAGCCAGGTGCTTCTCCTGGTCTCCCATGTGGGTGCAGGGCCCAAGCACTTGGGACCATCCCCCACTGCACTCCTGAGCCACAGCAGAGAGCTGGACTGGAAGAGGGGCAACCAGGACAGAATCCGGTGCCCCGACTGGGACTAGAACCCCGGTGTGCTGGCACCACAAGGCGGAGGATTAGCCTAGTGAGCTGCAGCGCCAGCCATAAAATGAGTTTTTTTTTAAAAGAATTATTTGTTTATTTATTTGAAAGGCAGAGTTACAGACAGAGAGAGCAGGAGACATACACAGAGAGAGATTTTGCATCTGTTGGTTCACACCCCAGATGGCTGCAAAGGCTTCTGGGTCTCCCAAGAGGTTGCAGGTGCTCCATCACTTGGGCCATCTGCTGCTGCTGTCTCAGGCGCAGTAGCAGGGAGCTGGATTGAAAGTAGAGCAGCCGAGACTTAGATCAGCGCTGACATGGGATGCCGGCATTGCAGGTGGTGGTTTACCCACTACTCCACAATGCCATCCCCTGCTTGTTCTTTTTAAAGGCAAAAGATGTATCTCATCCTTAAATTTGACAGTTCTGCAAACCATATGCCATGGTATCACAAGTAAATATGTATAATACCAAACTCTTTCACTACCTTGCCCAACCCCGTTATAAAACATGATAATTTTTAGAGATCTTTTTTTGATAACTATTTTCCACTTCTGGCTTAAAATTCTACATTGTTACTGAAATAATTCACCTAAGAATATTGCAAATGAATTATTTCAGATATGCTGCTGTTTCTGTAAGCTAATTCTTTTTATTGTAAGGTTTATTTATTTACTTGAAAGACAAAGAGAGAAAGACAGATATCTTCCATTCACTGGTTCATCTCCTAGATGTTCACAACAACCAAGCCTGCGCTAGACCAAAGCCAGGACCCAGGAACTCCATGTAGGTCTCCCATGTGGGTCTCAGGAACTCTGGCCTTGCACCTAGTGCCTTCCCAAGCACATTAACAGGAAGCTAAATCAAAGTGGAGGCAGGACTCAATTCCAAACACTATGATATAGGATGAGAATGTTGCAAGCAGAGGCTTAACCTACTGCACCAAAAGGTTGGCCTCAGGAAACTAAGTCTTGAACCCTTTGTTTTATTTCTGCTTAGAAAAGCCATTTTTAAAGAGATTATCCTTAGAGCCTTTCTCTAATAAATCACAAATTGTATTTTCCTTAGAGTGGTCATTTTTGATGAGGGAATTTTTTATTTAGTGAATATTTCTTTCTAGCAATTAAATAAAAGTGGTTAGTAAGGATTTTTTCTTTATTAAAATAGAATCTATCAAATACTATCAGCTAAAACATGCTTAAAACCTGAAATTTCACCCAACTATGGAGCAAACCTCTCACAGTAGATGATTAGTTCTAATCAATCTTTGATAGCAAACAATTAATTTCATTTTATCTTTTGCTTCACATGATCTCTTTTAGCTAAGTTTCACTGTATGAAGAAAAATTATTACCTCCATTGTGGACATTATTACTATCATGCATTTATTGATGAATTTGTACAATTTTTTCAGGTTCAAAATGTACCCCTAACTTGCAGCAGTGTTAAATAATCTTCACTTTATATTCTGCATCCTAAATTTTAATTTGTTACTACCTGTGACATCTTCAAGTCACTCAGTGAGAATGCCACTCCTATGTGAATATTAAAATTTCAATTATTTTTTGCACTTTAGAGGAAAAGAAGTATAAATAGAATTCCCAATAATTCTTGCCAGCACTAGAGCAGATCGTTTTACCCTTTCCTGCATGTGTGAGAATTACACTCTGGAAAATGCTTATTTATTATTTATAAAATATCCCACCAGTAAACATTTGCTCATTCACTCACTTGTACAGATATTCACATATTAAGGAGAATAGGAAAGGGGAAAATTAAACATTTGTGCAGAGGTCACTAAGACCAAAAGTAGGATTTCAGGGAACTTTTTTTGTGTAGTGAGTTACAGAGAAGCTTCCCATAATTCACTTTTAAGAAAGGCATGAGCACAAATTCATTTTAGAAAGATCCATATGAAAGGACACTATGAGCTGAATGATAGAGAGATTTATAACTTTCTGTGTGAAAGCTAGGGAGTACCCAAAGTAGGATGTTGCCAGGAATATAGAAAGATATTTACACTTCATACTTACAAAACAATCTCCATTGTGTGTGCTTTGTAGCCATGTTATAAGCAACCACATATATAGAAATAGTCCTTGCTTTATACATTATTGCAGAGCTATAAAAATGTTAGATAAACTCTTGGAAATCAATAATTGGTAGGAAAAGTCGTGATTATTACAATATTTTAGAAAACTTGTTACAATATTAAAAACTCTCATATTATACGTTAGGAATGGATAAAGAAATGCAAAAACGATAAAAGTAATACCATCTGATACACTATCACCTAAATGAGAACTAAGGTGTATTTCTTCATCAAATCTTACCAAGAGCAGTTTGAACAATGTTTGTGCTCTTCTGGTTGCATAAGTTCTCACCGCATTTTATATTATAAAGCAAGGATCTGTTTTGTGCTTTGACAAATTATCCACTCCTCTCTAGATCTGGATCTACTTCCCTCATTTTATCCTTGACAATTTCAGTGTTGTGAGATATCTTTACACTTTACTCAGTGTGAAGTTTTTTGATCATGTCACTTCCTCTGGGAAGTTATCCTTTATGTCACCAGCCCTTTCTTCATTTATATTGATGTCCCCTTAGTTACTGATTTGAGAGGCAGAGAAATCAGAAGAGAGAGACAGACAGAAAGCAAACTGCAATCCACTGGTTCACTCCTCAAATAACTACTATAGCCAAGACTGAGTTGGGTTGATTCCAGAAACCAGGAACTGAATCCAGGTCTCCCAGATGGGTGGCAGGAATCTAATTCCCTGAGCATTCACTGCAGCCTCCTGGGGTCTGCACTGATAGGAAGCTGGAGTGAAGAGCTAGATCTAAAACACAAACCCAGGCCTTTCAATGTGAAACTTGGATGTCTTAGCCAGTGTCTTAACTGCTGGGTTAAATGTCCACTCCCTCTGTCACAGTTGATATGGAAATCATACTAAAATTTAAAGTTATTATGAAAGGACATTCCAAACTCCATTTTAATATCATAAATCAAATCAGAATGTGATCACCAGTTTTGGATTTGAATATAATATTCTATGAAAATATATATGCTTAAGACTCACACAGAATAAATTCTCATAATAGAATTTGATGCATAATATCATGATAGACACAGTCTCAATCACACAAATAAGCTTTTCCTTGTCCTGAGCACTGGAAATACAAAAATGAGTAGACATGGAGACCCAAGTACACAAACCATCCTATGCCCTATCATCCATGCCTTAGTGGGTGTGTCCATCATTCTCTTGGATGATCGTTTAGGGAGAGGTGACTCAATATCCTGGGGAAGCCATGAATGACTTCACTGAAGACGTGATATTTGATCTGGTTCCTGGAGAATGGTACAATTCACAAAGAAAAAATTATAGAGAAGCATTTCTGGACATAAAGCTATATAAGCAAATGAAGGTACAGTGGAGACCATGACAACTCTTAGAGAATTTTTGGGATGGTGGCACAGGAGAGGGGAATTTAAGAAATGGGTGAAATGTGAAATACTGCCTGCTAGGTCAAATGAACTCTCTTCTGCAGGAAGAATGTTTTAGTTGAAGAGTGACATAATCAGATTTGTAAATTAGAACTATTTGATGGTGGGTGTGGAAGATGGATTACATCACGCAGGCAACCGTCTACAGT
This sequence comes from Oryctolagus cuniculus, assembly GCF_964237555.1. Classification (NCBI taxonomy): domain Eukaryota; kingdom Metazoa; phylum Chordata; class Mammalia; order Lagomorpha; family Leporidae; genus Oryctolagus; species Oryctolagus cuniculus. The sequence goes on from NC_091434.1 coordinate 146,421,877, forward strand.
TACCAGCTGTTTGCAAAAGGTTCCTGTAGATACTTGTATAAAGACGCTGTAATTCTTCAGGGAAAGTTTTATAACATTACATCGGAATCTTACTGCTAGTGTTGATGTAGAACAGAACTCAGAATAGAATAGGTTACTTCCGAAAATATTTAAATTACAATCTCATGGGGTGTGCAATATAAGGGTCTACAAAATTCAGTTCTAGGCTTTGTTATTTAATGAGGTATCCCAAGTAATTCCAAAGCAACATAAAATATTTGTTGAGTGCTTCTCATATATCCTGTACTTTGCTAGCTCTTTTTACGTATCACCTCATATGCTCTGCAGAGCAGCTTTCCACATATTATAAAGGAGGAAAATGATGGGTTATACAGTATCCAGTGACGTAATATCTCTTTTTTGATTCAGATGCCTTCGATTTCAAGTGTTACACCATGCAACTTCCTGAGAGTTTGGCACCTATTGGTGTTTGTAGTTGTTTGCCATTAAGGCATAGCTCACATCTGAAATATGTTTTGTTCTACAGGTTTCCAATTTAGACTGATTTATGCACTAAGATGATCTGATTTTGTGACTGGAGTGATATATTGAATTTCTCATACTAACAACCAAGAGGGACCTGAGATTTTGTATTACTTGCAATCTTAGATGTTGGCTTCCCACAGGTTCATGGATGCTGGTACTAGACATAACACTCTAGGGTCAGATACAAAGGACATTACTGCCCATGGGAGTTGCAGAAGCCAGAGTGTCAGTATTCACACTGGGTACTGAGGTCTCAAATTCCCCAAAGTAAGATCAAGAGGGCCAGGTGTTCCCTATACATGCAATAAGTTAAGTTAGAGGAGAGAAACTTTGAGCTTGGGGAACTCAAAATTTTTATAAGCAACACTAAGTCTGTCTGATCTTTCCTTAAAAGAGAAACTTATCTTTGTTATACTGTAAAGTAAAGAAACCAACCTCGAGTTCTAGATGAACATATTATGTCTATCTTTCAAGACAGTTATATAAAAAAATCCTTGAAAAAGATAGTCTAGAAAACAGGTGATTTTATTTTCATATTAAAACACAGATTTCATAGTTTTGCCCAGGGCCTGTATGAAGGGATAACTAAGCTAGCTTGATGATGATAGATGATAGATAGAGACAGAAAGATTTAGAAATTTATATGTTTATATAACATTTGTGTATGTATGATATATATACATATTATATATGTCTGCACATGGACACCAAGTAGGGAAAGAATTAACATCTCTATTTGACATTTTAAAATGAAATATTATGGAGGTACAGACATTTAGCCTAGCATTTAAATGCCCATGTCACATATCACACAGTCTGGGTTTAATTCTTGGCTCTAGCTCCTGACTCCAGCTCCTACAAATGCAGACTCTTGGGGGCAGTAGTGATGGCTCATGTAGTTGGATCTCTTCCACCCACATAAGAAAACCTGCATTGAGTTCTTGGCTCCTTGCTCTGGCTTTGGGACAGCGCTGGCTTTTGCAAGCACATGGGGCAGGGAAGAGGGGGAGGTATGAAATCAGTAGTTGGGAGATTTCTCTCTCTCTCTCTCTCTCTCTCTCTCTCTCTCTCTCCCCTCTCTCTCTCTCCTCTCTCTCTCTCCTCTCTCTCTCTCCTCTCTCTCTCTCTCCTCTCTATCTCTCCTCTCTCTCTCTCTGCTTCTCTCTCATGTCCCTACCTTTCAAACAATAACAAAAGAAATATTAGTAAATAAAATATCTAGTTAAACATTAGGTCAGTAAAATAATCTTTTTTTTCCTTCTCTCAATATTTGTCTGTTGGATCCTTCTGGAATATAGTGTAATATACAAAACAACTATAGATTTTGAAAGCATCTTTGAAAGTCAAGATCTAAGAAAAGCAACAGAAGGGCACGCTAAAAACAGCCAATTAATTTGTGTGTTCTGGTGAAGCAGAGGAGAGGAGAGCGGGTGGGGGAAGCAACGGAGAGAACTGGCTCTCTTGTTCATCCTGTGAGTCACTGGTTGCGTGCCTGAAAAAATACAGATCTTTCGTGAGGAACTCAAGGTCTTTTGAACCAAAAGCTTAAGTATCCCCTGGAGGAACTGGTTCATGATTGGGTTTTGAATTATTATTAATCTTATAACTGGGATAAACTCCCATCCATTTTATGAATTCTCTCATGTAAACTATCGAACTAACAGATATAGGTGTGAGTTTAATAAGTAGCATTCTATTTTCCAGCTGATGTGTTTATTTAGGGCAATATCATTTATTTTAGAAGGATTATTAAAGCATTCAGGTATTTGCTGGTTATTTAGTTGGCCAGAGGGTTTTTTAATTACCTTCTATTTTAAAATGTCCTGCAATACTTCAAAGAGTCTAAATTAAAAATAAAAAAAAAAAACCTGCTACTTTATGTCTGATAGAAAGGTATACCGTTAACAGGCACTCTGTTTTGTTTTCTTCTACACAAAGAATGTTTGTGTTGACAAATGGGGAATGAAGGAGAAAATCAAAAGCAAGTTACTCTTTTTCTCTTTTAGCTTTTCTAAAATGTTCCTTTGAAAGTTTCATTGTTTATGCAGTTGGGAAAAATAGCCAGGTCTTGAATTCTTTAAGTTATCAACCAGTGATGGATCACATCCAATCAATCTGTTGCAAAATGAATATTGGAAAAGATTTTGTTGGGATTGAAATAGACAGTTACAAAAGGTCAGAGTAATCACACTGGTTCCCACTTCCTGAGAAGCCTCACTGCAGTTCTTACTGTTGTCTCATGATCTTGAAGAGGCATATTGTAGTTTCTTATTCAATTATCCTGTTTTCTAGGTGCAACACCACCATGCCTGTCATTCTTTTTTAGCTGTTACAATCTTAGGTGCCCTCTTAAATAAACTTGCCAGATCCTGACCTGTGTATTCAATACTTGCAAGCAATGTTGACCGGGTCTGAATATAATTATCTAGAAGTAATCTTTATACCTACAAAATAAAAGAATGAGGGTACTTTGACATTTAATTCTCTAACTTTTCTTTATAACCTTCTACACTGGAAACAAAATGGTTGCTGACGATCACACTCAGAGACCCTGGGCTTTAGATCCTATCTGCACAGCCATAGACACTACAATGATTCAGTCACAGCTATTGTATTATTTTAGGAAATGTTGACTTAAAGCTTTTTTTTTTTTTTGTAAAATAGATACACTAACACCCATAATATGATTTGCATTGTATGTGGTGTTGGGTCCATGGCACACAAGTCAATTAATAATGATGTTAACAGGAAGCTATCAAGTCATGTCTTCATTTTCATCATCATTATGTTAGAGACTTCTAAGATGCCTGAAACATGCTTCCTGCTAGTTTCCTCTGTGGATATTGGTAAGATGACCATCCATCCGACTGGCCTGGAATAGGCCTGGAACAATTGTTAAGTGCCCTTTCACTCCCCAAATTACCACCATTTTGCAAGATGAATTACATAATCCCTGTTACTGGGAATATCTATCTGTCTTAAAATTTTATACCATATTGATATAGGATCAAAAATTTCAGATAAATGACATTTTCAATCAAGTTGTACTCTTGGTAAATATATTCACATTTGGATTATTTATAAAATATATGATTTTAGGTCTAATTGCCTCTGTTTTCTTTGTAGTCTAGTTACATAAAGAGCAAAATTGCCTGTTAACTTTAGCACAAATATTCTAAGGTATGCAACTTCAGCTTCATTCATTAATATATTCATTACTCAGTGCGTAAGCACACACGTGCACTGGTAGCAAGGAGACAGTGTGCAAGCACGAATACATTGTAGTCTATGTATTCCCAAGGAAGAGAATAGCCAAACATATCCTTCTTAATATGCTAGTCAATACAGGTGTGCTATAGGATAAATGTTCATATTTAGCAAAACTCTTGCCATATAAGATACTGTTCCTTCTCACAAGGCTTTATCTTTTGAGCTCTCCCACTCCCCAAAACCTGCTCAAGCAGTGTGGAACTTTTTAGATTTTCCCAGCTGCACTCTGCTGTTTTCAGCCTTGTAGGATTTGTACCTGTATTCTTTCTGTGTTTTTCCCTAGTCAGCTTCCATTTAGATAGAAGTCAGATACCTTCCCCAGACTGTTACTACCTCCACTATTATTGCACTTTTCAAAAAGCATTGTAATTGCTTGCCAATGTGTCTCTTTCTCAAGTCAAATATGAGCACCTTGAAAGGAGGGATCATTTATTTGTGTCTTTATTCTGTGTGTCCTGTACACAGAACAGAATTCATTAAATAATAGAATAATGAATGAATGAATGAATTGCACGTATGAATGACTGAATACAGGAAAGTCTTAGTGAATCATTAAATGTGTAAAGGTTCTTAAATCTGGAGTAGAAGCAACAAAGAAGAATGTAATCTCTTTCTTCCCATCCAGACAAATAATTGAGGGATACAGATACATTCAGACATTGCAGATTGGAAACTAATCTGTTTCCCAAAAAGTGAGTACAACACCTATCATTAAAAATATGGAAATTGCACATGAAATCCCAAATTTCTAAATGCACATGGACAGTCATAAGGTTTGGTAATAACTAACATGTATTCCTACAGGGACAGACATTTGCTCAAGTGACAAAGTGGCTGTCTCCTTAGTCTAGCAAACACGGTCCTCGTTGCTTTAGACTTTTACATAGAATTTCTCATTCATTACCAGTGCATTAATTTGAACATGGGATTCAATGAGTTTTATTAGAGTACCAACCTGGGACTCTTTTAAGTTAAACAGCACCATTCTCACTATAGACATTTTAGAAAAGTAATGAGAAACAGGTGAAGTTGAGGTATATTTAGTAAAATTGAAAAGAATGTAGAAGGCCTTGTCTGAATCTTAAAAGAAGCAACATTGCTCAGGCTTAAGAGCCTAAATTTAATGGATTTGGTCTAGAATCCTGCTAGAAATGACAAACTGCTTAACTTCCCAGAAGTTAAATTTCTTCATCAGCAATAATAATTATAATAGTTTAGATCTATCTCTTCAATTTGTTGTAATGTTTAAATATGATCATTTATATGCAGGATTGATTGAACATAAGGGATTTAGACAGGCCTGGATATGCCCAGACATTTATAATGGCCTAAAATAAGTACTTGTGCCTACAGAGAGAAGCACTGCAGCAGAAGGTGAAGGAGCTGCCTTGAGAGGGACTCAGAGACAAGGAGGAAAACCAGCAGCAATGCCCGGCTACCTCTCACAGGCTGGCCCCTGTTATGCAACAGTACTTGTGTGACCCAAGCAGCCCGGAGGTCTCTGTCTTCTTGCCTTCAAATGTGTGTCCCGCATTTCAGCAGCAGTACCTTGCTGGTGACCCATCCAGAGATAATGTGGGCTGGAGCAGGAAGGGGCACATAATGAGTGAGCACAGTGGTACCCATCAGGCTGTGTGACAGTAGCAGGTGTGTTTGCAAGGGCCTTTGAGCCGCTCTCAGAAGCACACTGAAGGGCTACTTTGTGTGTAGCAGATATCCATATGGGAAGGAGAGACAAAGACCAGTAATGCTATTATTGTTTATTATACCCCGAAATGGCTAATATGACCCTGACTATTGCATTATATATATACGCATATACATACATGAGAAAATATAAAATATCATGTTTCAACATTTGAAGAATTCTCTTCCCCTCTCCTGCATGTAGCAGAGGTTACTGCAGTCTCCAAATCCATATCCTATTTTTCCTGGTGCACCCCTAGAGGACCTTTCTGGGCCTTCCTTTCGTGAGGTGTGGCCGCAGAGATGTGGAAGGAAGTACTGCACACAGTTCTAGGTCTGAGCCTGTGAACGTTGCAGATCAGATAGGGAACGCCCTCCAGTGACCTTGGGATGCCATGGAACAAGAGAGCCATGGGACTCAAAGAGCCCAGATCCCTGAATGACACCGGGCGAAGCTGCGCACCCACCAGCAAACATCTACCCTAGGACTGAGTGAAAAAGAAACTGCTCAGATAAATTTCCTGATGTTTGGAGGCTGCTCACCCTAACTAATAATCTCGTCAACCAAACATTCTGAAATACCATTCCTTCACAACTTTCCAGTTCATTATCTCTAAGTCTCTGTAATTGAGAAAAAAAATAACAGCCAGAGCTAGCTGAAATCCGATACCACAGCAGTCTTTGTTCACAAGTAAGTAGTCACTCCATCAGTCGCACTGGTCTTTGCATTGCCCGAGAAGTAACAAAAGCACTGTCCGATTTCATTTTTGTCTGGGAGAAAACAGACATGTTCAAACTGCCACGGCCATTCCTGCAGTATTGTTACAAAAATCAGTGCGCTCTCACAAATCTGCACTTTTCTCCCTAAGATAGGGTGTTGACCTCAAATAAAAACAGGTTTAGGCTACATCTACATGGGTGACCATGTGTGGCATAAAATAGATTTTCCAGCATGCGTTTATTTGGCAATGACTTAAAAGTGCAACCAGATGTTTTCATGGAGAACAGCTCTTTTAGCCACAAATGTTTCCAATTTAAATACATTTGTTTTGACTCTATTTTGCTGCAGATGGAAAACATCCATTTTCGTTCTTTCCAGTGGGGATAGACAGTGAACGTTGGCAAATCTCATAGAGGATGATTACCAGTATAGACAAAACTTCAGCGAAAGTCGTATTTCCATAAAGAGAATTTTTAAGAGACAATTTTGCATTTTAAACAGGTTGGCTTTTTTGAAAACCATTTTTGCCCCTCTAATTTGTACCATAAGTCCTGAACATCTGTATGTGTTTGATCCTGAAGAACTATCTACTTTTAAGTGATAACTCAGATGGATCAATTCAGAATGACAGCATAGCTTCTGGGTGTGCCATTGATAGCTACTGAGAGTAGACATTTAAGATTTTCTTATCAAAATGTGCAGTATGTAGAAGCTTTTTATCCAATTTACTTGGAACTGGCAGGTTGGAAAAGTAACATCAATTTTAAACATTGCCATAAAAATAACAGAAAAGATTTTCTTATTTTTTTCAAAAATAAACTAATGTGTACGTGACAGTATGAAATGATCTTGGCATGGGAATAAATTTCTGTTTAAAGAACCTGAGAGTTATATTTTAACTCATAAAATATGATGTTTCTTTAACAAAATTATTCCCAACATTTGCTGTTTTAGTTTAACTCTGTGACTTGTCAGAAACTACTTGAAAAACAAAAAGATATTTTTTAAATGTCATCCTCGGTCAGATACTTAAATAAGTACAAAAGTCTCAATATTGTTTTTGCGAAATAAAAATTGCAGTTTTTACTTTTCTCCTGGTAGAGTGCAATCGCCATCAGCTAGAATAGAATCCTTCCACAGGGTGAGTTTACAGTACAGCAGGTGAAGCCACTTGGGATGCCCACATCCCATATGCAAGTGTAAGTTCAAGTCCTGGCTACTCTGCTTCTGATCCAGCTTCCTGCTAATGTATCCTGGGAGGCAGCAGATGCTAGCTGAAGCATTTGGGCCCCTGCCACACACATGAGAGATCTGGATGGAGTTCTTGGCTTCTGGCTTCAGCCTGAACCAGCTCTGGCTTTTGCAAGCATTTGGAGAGTAAACCAGTGGATCTAAGCCTTCTCTCTCTCTCTCTCTCTCTCTCTCTCTCAATCTCTTTCGCTCCTTTTCCCTCCCTCTGTGTGTGTGTATATCTCCCTGTCACTCTACCTTTCAAGAAGATAAAAATAAATAAGCAAACATTTAAAAAATAATAATAGTCCATAGCTGGAGCACTATAGTATATAAATTTGTTTTACATAATACATGGTCTTTAAAAAGGATATAGAAATAATAAAATAAACATAAACTTTTATGTTAGTCACTGGATTGGTGCAAGAACCACTGTAGGTTTTTCTCTCATGCTTTCTCACATATGGATGTCCTTCTTTGTGACAAGCATCTACATCCATCTTTTCAAATTTTCTTTCCAGATAGCATCATCATTCTCTGTTTTGTACCTTTTGAAATCTCTCTTCCATCATAGATTTTTGTCAATGATTTTTCAGTAAACTGTTAAGAAGTCATGTTGCTAATAATCACTCCACCCACTCTTCATCCCATCTCAACTACTGAAGTTTTGGCCAAACAATCTGTTGGCACTTTGGTCTCACAGAATCTTGGCCTACCCATTTGTGACCTATTGGGGGAGCCCGGGTTTGACCCAGACCACAGTTACAGAGGGGCACTGGGAAATCTGGCCCCTGTGGCCAAGCCGCTTCAGCAGCTCTTCCAGCTCGTTATCACTGGCAGATGAACTGGCTCTCGCCAGAGTGAAGAGCTGGACGGAGTTCTGAGAAAGCAGAGGAGTCGCCCATAGATGCTTTAAATGATCCCTTGGAATCCGTCCTTGGCTGGGATAGATGAGGGGGGAAAAAAAAACACTTCTTTAGCAGCAGAGTGAGATGGACATTTGCAAACTGGTGTTATGTGGAAAAGGAAAAGCAATATTTGCCCATTTATGTTCTTTCTTGATAGTACTATCCTGTTTAATTTGCATTTTAGAGTGGTAAATAGAAAATATGTTCACTTTAGTGTTATCTAAATCTGACATTCCAGATATCATGGGAATTTTAATGGGAGAACAAAAGAGAAAATGACCCCTTTCTTTTACTTGAGCTAAATGCTGGTATATACCATAATCAATTAAAAACCCACGGCTCTATATTTTTACCTAGAAATTTTATCATTTCAAGGTTATTAGAAAGCACTGTCATTAGGAACACTTTCTGTTATCAGAAATTATACTTTTCCCTTTAAAATCTGTTGATAACTGTTGGAATATCTATTTTAGTTTAAACATAGGTCTTGCATTTTGTTCTTTTAATTAATTGTCATAATACCTTGGTCCATTTTAAAATAATCTTCAGCAAATTTTTGAGTAAAAGAAATAAAGATATTTTCTCCTATATAATCATTTTTACACTGAGTTTTTCAACCTTCTGTAAAAGTTGGAGTATGTGAATAGAAAATGAAAGCAATCACTGTGGAATTATAGCTTCTAACAGTTATTCAAAAATTAAACTACATTTCTAAAATCATAGAAACATTTATTAATTATTTTCCAAATATCATAAACATTAACATTTAAAAATTAACACAAAGAACTATCATTATCTACTCAGGGTTCTAAATAATCTCTTTCTGGATAAATGGCATGAATTTTCTCAAATCATCACTCTCTTATTGCTATTGTTGTCTTATCTTGATCATATATTTTGTGCCCCATGATTTAGGTCCTCAAGTGTAGTTCATCTATGTAAAAACACCTTCAAAGCTTCCCAGGACAATGAGACAGGTATATTCCTGCAAATCAGTTTTTCTAAGTATATTTGATATCACTATTTCACATGTTGTCTGGACGGGATGGGCTTTGAAACTTCTGAACTCATTTATATTCCTGCTTTCACTACTTTTATAAATGTTTCGGTGCAATTTCTAAAACCATTTAGTCAAGGGTGTCTGATTGGTGCTTTATAATAAGTCACACACATAGTCCCAGCATAGGAAAATAAGACTTTATGATTATCTGCAGCACAGATGTTGAATATCAAAGTTCCATTATCTGTGGAAATTAAAAAAAATTTGGAATTTAAAATAAGAGTAAATTTGTACCATTCTTTTCCTTTTTATTAAATTTAGAAACTGGTTGTTGAAATATGGGGTACAAAAACACAAACATGATGAGTGCAATAAAGGACAGTTTCCTTCATAAATGACATCAGTGACCTATGACAATGATTAGGCTCCAAATCCGATTGATGATGACTAATGCTGAGCAATCAAACTGGAAGATCTTGATTCAGTAAAACTGACCACAAGGAAATGAAAACTTCAACAGCGACTCAGTAGTAACCCATGATCCTAAAAAATCAGAACCCTTGTCTTTGAAATTCAATAACAAACCCTTAGTACAAATCATAGAAATGAGGGGAACGTTAAAGTTTCTGTTACTCTCACCACAAAGGATTATTTAAAATGCAGCATATCAAGAGCCATGAAGCAGGCAAGATAAAGTACTCCCTACAATCCACGAGGTGCAAACAACGACTCTGAAGAATAACTGAAGAGTAGGAACTGGATAAACAACAGTTCCTTGCTTTATGACTAATCTTCTTAGTCACTGATTTATATCTGCATGTGTGCACACTGAACTTTGGAGGAAATGGGATGAATTAATGAGACAGGAAGCCATCTGGTAGTGACCTTGGGGGAGTCATCACAACTCCGTTCATTCTCTTTATCCACAGGATCTCAGATCCCCAAATGCAGACTTTGCCTTGGCATTTTTTTAGACTTCCTTCTCATCTATAAATCCTTCATAACGAACTCTTCTACCTTCACGTCACCTCAGTGCCGGAGACCAGCTCCAGCCAGTTCAGGGGCCCCAAGGTGTGAGAGGTGTCGGCGCTCGAAGAAATGAGAGACACTCACAGCAAGGCTGATGGCATGGCTCTGGCTTTTGAGCACCAGACTTTATTTTTATATTATAAGCCACATAATAATTCTTTCTTCTTACAATGAAAAGCCTGTTGTCCATTTTTTCTAATTACAATTTTTTGATTTTCAAGGGCATACTCAGAACATGGGTTACAATCACATACAGGTGCAAGATAACTGGCTGCCCACACAAGCCAAGGCCTCGAGTGCTGCTGAACTATGCAGAAATTGGCTACACAAGCTAGAATAGTATCTTCCTAATCTAATCTTTACTAGAAGCCCCAAGTTCAAAGTAGACCCTTTTTAAAATGTATCCCCTCTTTCCAATTTTTTCTGTAATTCTTTAATTTCTTTATTGCACTTATTTAAAGGTTTACTTAGCTCTATTCTACAGTTTTGACATCCTAACCATTGTAGTATTTGTAGCATATAGTGAATTAAAGCTTTATTACCATCTATCTTTATTCTAGTGGGAAGTATATACCAGAGAGCCTGTTGCCTTTTAATTCTTTTCTACAAACAGCTCAACCTTGCATAAGGCATTAACCCTTTCTTCTACACTAACATTCTGCTTGATTAAAATTCTACAAGGCAATGGACATTTTGGAGGTTATGAGACTAAGTGCTCTTCCGTAAAATTAGGAATACAGCAATCATTAGCAGGACCACCAGAAAGCTCCAGCTTGTAGTTCCCATCAAACCTAAAACCACCAAGAGGACCGCAGCTGTCCTTCTCGTGCCTTGCTGAGACAGACCTTCTGCTGTGACCTTGTCAGCTAGCTGAAGTTGCCTTGGCCTCGTCACCTCAGCATCCATTTGGAATACAAGTTTGACTTTCTCACACCAGAAACAGGCCTCAGTCATCACTGACTCAGTTTCCAGTTCAATGCCATGCCCAAATACTATAGCCAGACATAAGAACCTAAAGGCACCTCTCCTGGGGCCTGCATCCTGGTGCAGAAGGTTAAGCCACCACCTGCAACACTAGAATCCCCTACGAGAACCAGTTTGAGTCTTGATGGCTCCACTTCCAATTCAGCTTACTGCTAACATGTCTGGTAAAGCAGTAGATGATGGACCATGTGCTTGGACCTGTGCCATCCAAATGGGAGGTCCAGATGGAATTCCTAGATCCTGGCTTTATCCTGGCCTCCTCCCTGGCCATCTGACCATTTGGGATATGAACCAACAGATGAAAGATTCTCTCTCTCTCTCTCTCTTACTCTCTTTCTCTTTGTCATTCCACCATATAAATGCTTATTGAAAAAAAAAAGAGGGTACTTCTATTGCCTATCAGGATGGGCTCCCTGCTTTCTAGAAGCTTCTTTTAAAAAGGGCATTCAGGCATTTGTCCTAGAACTTCAAATGACCCATATGCTATTCCCATATGGATGAAATATTCATGTATATATGGTATGTACATAAATATACAGTAGTTCTCCCTTGTCTATAATTTCTTCTTTGCTTTTCAAGATTTTAGTTACCTACAAACAACCATATTCCCAAAACATAGTACAATACAATATGATTTAAATATATATATATATATATATATATATATGATTGGTTCTATCTGTGGTTATCAACTTCCACAAGGGATCTTGGAACATACAACCCAAGGATAAGTGGCAGCAACTTTACTACTGGCTGCAATGCGCTCGCTTTTGCTGCCTGACTCTGCCTTCCTGCCTCAGTTTCCCAGAGAGGAAGGCTGCCCTACTGACACATTGCACCCTCCCTGCCCAGGATCTGTAAGTTAAAGCCGTCGAACTTCTTTCCTATTTCATGGTGTATTGAGTTTGCACCTTCCATCTGAAGAACCAGATGCTATCCCACACCAATTTTTTCCCAGGGATGATGGGGTAAACAGTCTCCCAGCACCAGAGCCATGGTAAAACATAAACTGGACGTGGGTCAGAGCCAAAGGGTGTCTTGTTAGGGACCACCAGTTGTCTGTGTCAGACAACTAGGCATTAGGCTGCCAGCCCAGGCAAAAGAAATATCTTGTGAAAGGCGTGTAACAAACACTTATGTCCACCTCTCCACTTGCATTGGGGAAACGTTGCAGGCACCCTGGTGCCGGAATCCCAATTTAGCTGCAGGCATGCAATAACACCCTTTACCTTGCCACCTATTTCCAGAAACAGAGACTAACAAATGTTTCAAAAATGCATTCTCAGTTAAGAATATGATAGTCTCTTCTTGCTTAATAACTATCTTAGTGAGAATTACTCAACCATAAAACTGTAACAATTGATAGTGAATATGAAAATTGCTCAAACTTTAAGTGGACAATAGTTCTAGATAATAATTTATAATTGTATTGGCTAATGATGAGAACCATAAAATCTTGACTTTAGAAATATGGGCTTATTAGAAGCTGATGCAGATTCTGCTTTCCTTACATGCAAAATGTTTATATTGAGCAGCAAAGCAAATGAAAATTTAAACTGAAAATTGCTGAGATTTGGTTCCAAAATCAGAAGCCTTGACGATGGTCCTGTATCCAATCCCACCTTAATATTTATGCATCAATTCCATTTTCTTTGCAAGTTATTTGTTTTCTCTAAGGCTCGGTTTCTTCTATAAAGCAGAAATAATAAAAATCCCTATCCTGGAGCCGGCGCCATGGCTCACTTGGTTAATCCTCCACCTGCAGCACCAGCATCCCATATGGGCACTGGTTCTACTCCCAGTTTCTCCTCTTCCAGTCCAGCTCTCTGCTGTGGCCTGGGAAGACAGTGGAGGATGGCCCAAGTGCTTGGGCCCCTGCCCTCACATGGGAGACTAGGAGACCTGGCTCCTGGCTTCGGATCAGTGTAGCCCCGGCCATAGTGGCCATTTTCGGGGTGAATCAACAGAAGGAAGACCTTTCTCTCTGTCTCTCTCTCTTACTGTCTGTAACTCTACCAGTCAAATAAAAAAAAGAATTTAAAAAATTCCCTATCCTGAGTATTATATGATTTAAATGAGATTTTGTGCAAGGTTCTTACTACAGAATCAGGCACACTTATCAAAGTACACATTTGTCAAAGTCTAGCTAATTTTCTTAATAATAATGATAATATATATCTTCATAATAATGACACATTTTAAAACCTGTTTGAGGGAATATATATTCTGTACTTTGTAGACATGTCATTAAAATATAGAAGACATGGACACAATAACTGCATTTGCACTTGAATCTGTGTGGTGTAATGAGAAACTAAATCATACACACAATCTAGTGTCTGTCAACTGAAACCTGCAAACACACTGATCCCCATCCTATATCTTTAGAATGACCAACTGTAAAGAAACATAACCATACAGTTGCAAGGCTTATGCTTGCCTGTGGGTTTATAACCTTGTCAGTGCTCCATGTAGTAATGAAAATTACAGCATTGAACTTGTTGTCAGTACCAGAAAGCAACTATCTCAATTATACTATTTTATTAATGGCTAGTTGTGTGTGTGTGTGTGTGTGTGTGTGTGTGTGTTTTTCCTACTTGAAAGACAGAGTAAGAGAGAGAGAGAAAGAGAAAGTGAGAGGGAATCTTTCATTCTCTGGCCCAAGCCAAAGCTGGGAGAGCCTAATCTCCATCCAGGTCTCCCACACAAGTAGCAGGGGCTTAAGAACTAGAGCCATTACTTGCTGCCTCCCAAGGTGTTCATTAGCAGAAAGTTGGATGGGAAACAGAGAAGCTTGGAGTTGAACCAACAGTCTGATATAGGCTGCTGGCATCTGAGTGACAGCCTAAACCCTGCACCAGAATGCCATCTCATCCCTGCTATATTATTAAAGTCAGGCTTAACAATTTCTCTAAAAATAAAGGGGGAAAACCCTTTTCTGTATAACCCACTGTTTTTAAAGGCTTTAATTTGGTTTCATGGAAATGATAGTATGGTGAAATCATGTACTTTTTTAACAAGGAAAGAAAAGAGGAAACCATAAAATGAAACCAAATGATTAAATGAAATGAAGTAAAACACCCAGACAGTGTGCTTTCTGGGAAGCAATTCACAGTTCACAACAGGAATTGCTTGCTTTGTTTGTAGTTGAGAAGACTTGAATAGCAGAGTTTAAAGCTAAGAAGTTTTTGGTTAGGAGGCTGCTTTATAACCAGATCTAGTGCTGGCATGAGTCTAAGAATGGTTACATGGGGACTGTCAATCAAAATGCCTGTCCTGACCTCTCAATGTGGCTTGCTTTTTCATAAGACAAGGTGGCTTCAGACTTCTTACATTATGACCCAGGAGATCAAGAGTAAATTATCTGGGAAATAAAGCACCTTATCTTTTATAACAGCCTCTAAAGTCATATTGCTTTACTTCTTCCATACTCTACTGATCAAAGCATCATAGTGCCCTCAGATTAAAAGGAAAGGGCAGATTCAAAAGGAAAGGATGGACCACTTTTTAATGAGAAAATGTCAAAATTTAGGAAACTATCTTTTTTTAGAAAACTTCTATTTAATAAATATAAATTTCAAAAGTACAACCTTTGGATTATAGCAGTTTTTCCCCCCATAACCACCCTCCTATCTGCAAACCATCCCATCTCCTACTCCCTCACCCATCCCATTTTTCATTAAGATTCATTTTGAATTATCTTTATATACAAAAGATCAACTTAGTATATACAAAGTAAAGATTTCAACAGTTTGCACCCACACAGACACACAAAGTATAAAGTACTGTTTGAAGATTAGTTTTACCATTAATTCTCATAGTACAACACATTAAGGACAGATCCTACATGGGGAGTAAGTGCACAGTGACTCCTGTTGTTGATTTTTTTTTTTTTATTTTTTTTTATTTTTTTTTTTTTTTTTATTTTTTTTTTTTTTGACAGGCAGAGTGGACAGTGAGAGAGAGAGAGACAGAGAGAAAGGTCTTCCTTTGCCGTTGGTTCACCCTCCAATGGCCGCCGCGGTTGGCGCGCTGCGGCCGGCGCACCGCGCTGATCCGATGGCAGGAGCCAGGAGCCAGGTGCTTTTCCTGGTCTCCCATGGGGTGCAGGGCCCAAGCACCTGGGCCATCCTCCACTGCACTCCCGGGCCACAGCAGAGGGCTGGCCTGGAAGAGGGGCAACCGGGACAGAATCCGGCGCCCCAACCGGGACTAGAACCCGGTGTGCCGGCGCCGCTAGGCGGAGGATTAGCCTAGTGAGCCGCGGCGCCGGCCCCTGTTGTTGATTTAACAATTGACACCCTGATTTATGACGTTAGTAATCAGCCGAGGCTCTTGTCATGATCTGCCAAGGCTATGGAAGCCTCTTGAGTTCACAAACTCCAACCTTATTTAGACAAGGCCATAGTCAAAGTAGAAGTTCTCTCCTCCCTTCAAAGAAAGGTACCTCCCTCTTTGATGGCCCATTCTTTTCACTGGGATCTCACTCGCAGAGATCTTTCATTTAGGTCATTTTTTGCCATGGTATCTTGGCTTTCCATGCTTGAGAAACTCTCACAGGCTTTCTAGCCAGATCCAAATGCCTTAAGGGCTGATTCTGAGGCAAGAGTGCTGTTTAGGTCATCTGCCATTCTATGAGTCTGCTGTGTATCCTGCTTCCCATGTTAGATCCTTCTCTCCTTTTTAATCCTATCAATTATTATTGGCAAACACTGGTCTTATTTATGTGATCCCTTTGACACTTAATCCTATATTTATAATCAATTATGAACTTAAACTGATCACTTTAATTAGTAAGATGGCATTGGTACCTGCCAACTTGATGGGATTTGGAGTCCCATGGCACAAGGAAACTATGTTTTAAAACTACAATTATAATATCCAATGTATTTAATATAAAATAAATCCAATAAATCCATATATTCTTAAAATATATGCACTTTATATTTAGTTTTGAAAATATGATCTAGATTTTTATGTAAACATCTATTTTTTAAATTTTTTTAAATTTTTGACAGGCAGAGTGGACAGTGAGAGAGAGAGAGAGACAGAGAAAAAGGTCTTCCTTGCTGTTGGTTCACCCTCCAATGGCTGCCACGGCCAGTGTGCTGCGCCCAGCGCATCGCGCTGATCCAAAGCCAGGAGCCAGGTGCTTTTCCTGGTCTCCCATGCGGGTGCAGGGCCCAAGCACTTGGGCCATCCTCCACTGCACTCCCGGGCCATAGCAGAGAGCTGGCCTGGAAGAGAGGCAACGGAAACAGAATCCAGCGCCCCAACCGGGACTGGAACCCGGTGTGCCGGCGCCGCAAGGTGGAGGATTAGCCTATTGAGCCACAGCCCCAGCCCGTAAACATCTGTATTAAGATGCACATTTCTAAGGTCCAATGTTGTGGCATAGCAGGTTAAGTTGCTGCCTGAGACACCAACATCCCATATGAGCACCAATTTGAGTCCTGGCTGCTCCACTTTCAATCTAGCTCTCTGCTATAGCCTGGGAAAGCAGTGGAGGATGGACTGGGTCCTTGGGCCCCTGTACCCACATGGGAAACCTGGAGCAAGATCTAGGCTCCTGGCTTTGGTGGGCCCAGCTCTGGTTGTTGCAGCCATTTGGAGAGTGATTCAGTGATGAAAGACATCTCTCTCTGTGTGTCTGCCTCTAGCTCTGTAACTCTGCCTTTCAAATAAATAAATAAATCTTTTTTTAAAAAAAGATAGAATTGAAAAGAAAAAATATTGGAAAATATAAAGGCAAAGAATTTTCTAAAGCCAACAAAACATATCAAGTCACATATTCAAGAGGAAACAAATGAACTCATGCATGAAAAAAAATATCAAGGGGCAAAATATACATTAGCCTAAAACTAACAAAAAAGAAACTTATGTGGCAGTCAGAAAAATAAACATGTTAGCATCAAAGTACCAAGAAAAAATTTAATCACTGACTTCTCAAGAAGAGTAATGTATACCTCATAAAAATGGAATTACTGGATCTTCAAAATGCTGAAAACACCTCCAAACTCAAAATCCATATCCATCAAGCATCTACAGTCAATGTGTGAGAATAACTTCAAGAATATTAAATTTTTTCTGCAATTTTTTAAACATTTATTTATTTATCTGAAGGGCAGAACAATGGTGGGGCAGGGGGCAGAGAGTAAGAGGGCTTCCATCTGCTGGTTCACTATATAAATGGCAGCAACTGCCAGATTAGAGTCAAGCCAAAGCCAGGAGCCAGGAACCTGATCCCGGGTTCCCACATGGGTGGCAGTAGGCCAAGTATTTTAGCCATCTTCAGCTGCTTTCACAAGAGCATTAGCAGGAAGCCAGATCAGAGGCAGAGCAGCTGGGACATAACTGGCACTTTGATGTGGGATGCCAGCTTCGCAAGTAACAGATTAACTCACTTCATCACAATACTGGCCTCATGTAGGCAATGTTTGTGCAGGAAATAAAGACCTCCAAATCAAAAAAAGTAAAATAAACTTTATCAAAATCACAAATTTTGGAGAGCTTCCAAGATGGCAGAGTAGGGAGGGAGCTTACTGCTCTAGTTTAGGAGAAGATAGCTTTTAAAAAGTGGAGAGAGAAAGGTCTTCCTTTTGCCGTTGGTTCACCCTCCAATGGCCGCCGCAGCCAGCGCATTGCAGCCAGCGCACTGCGCTGATCTGAAGCCAGGAGCCAGGTGCTTCTCCTGGTCTCCCATGGGGTGCAGGGCCCAAGCACTTGGGCCATCCTCCACTGCACTCCCTGGCCACAACAGAGAGCTGGCCTGGAAGAGAGGCAACCAGGACAGAATCCGGCGCCCCGACTGGGACTAGAACCCGGTGTGCCGGCGCCACAGGCGGAGGATTAGCCTAGTGAGCCACGGAGTCGGAGAACTCAAGGGGCTTCCATAGCCTTGGAAACTCATGACTGGTGCATAGGGAGATTACTGATGCCATAAACAGGAGTGTCAATTTGTAAAGTCAACAACAGGAGTCACTGTGCACTTACTCCTCATGTAGGATCTCTGTCCTTAATGTGCTGTACATTGAGGCTTAATGCTATAACGAGTACTCAAACAGTATATTTCACTTTGTGTTTCTATGGGGGTGCAAACTGTTGAAATCTTTACTTAATGTATACTAAACTGATCTTCTGTTAAAAAAAAAAAAAGAAGAAATTATCAATTCCCAACTTGACTCTCACTGGGATTAAACATGACAATAGGTCTGATCTGATTTCATCATCATTTAAAAAATCATCTATTATTTTTCACTTTATGTTTCTGTGTGGGAGCAAACTGTTGAAATCTTTACTTAATGTATGCTAAACTGATCTGTATATAAAGAGAATTGAAAATGAATCCTCATGTGAATGGAAGGGGAGAGGGAATGGGAAAGGGGAGGGTTGCGGGTGGGAGGGACATTATGGGGGGGAAGCCATTGTAATCCATAAGCCGTACTTTGGAAATTTATATTCATTAAATAAAAGTTAAAAAAAAAAGTGGAGAGAATGCAGAATCAAGGAAGAATTAGGGAGAAAATGGCAGAGGAAACTCTATGCAAATTAGAGGGACACAGTGGACCTATGTGGAGGGCATGGATGCCCACAACTAAGACTCCAGCAGCCTAAAGCCTATTCACCAGCACTGGAGAGTGAGGTGAGACCAGATAACACCAGCCCACGCCACTGGTGATAAAGCTACAGGAAGAGCCTAGAGGGAACCCAGCTTAGAGCCCTGTGGGAAATAGTGTACCTGACAAATTAGAGGAGGGAAAAAAAAAGGAGGGACACATTTCTCTCCCCAGTCACCTTACAATGGCATCCTGTAACAAGCCAATAGAGTGGGAGCCATTTGGACATATGTAACAGTTGTGCCAGCTTGTGTCCACACCCAACAACCACCTGAGTAGAGACTCCTGACACTGGTGGGAAAATCTAATAGAGGGCTCGGTACTCACAACTATGGAAGGCTTGTGTGCAGGAACTGTGAAAAAAAATCGAGGCTGTGTGAGAGGACTCATGGTGTGGCTGGAACTTTGGGCAGTCACTGTGGGAGATTCCACATGCTCAGGGCTTCCTGGCAACCTGGTGAGGGGCATTGCTGGGAAATCTGAGCTTATACTGAGGAGTGCACAGATCTTTTGTGGTCAAAGTGGATGAATATTATACCCACTGGGGCTAGCACTCAACCACTAAGGAGCCTTTGAGGAGGGGAGCTCAGCTAAGCAGAATAAACTTCCCTTTTGATTAAAAAAAAATTGAGGACATTTACCTTGCCAAACCTAGGTGTGTCACTTTAGACATGCCCTTCACCCTGGAGAAATGAACAGAGCTTCCTGGCCACACCCACCACAGGCCTCTAGATATTCACTGAAAGCAGATACATCACTTATTTACACAGGCCTAGTACAAAGATAAAAGCCACCACAGCGAAAACTCAAAGAAGAAACCAAGGAGTATCTTCACAAATGCCAAGAATCAAACACACCAATTCCAGAAACAAGAATAAGGAAGACGACATGACACTCCCAAAGAACGCAATACTTCAATACTAGATTGTGAAGGTGATGATATTGAAGAAATGCCAGAAATGGAATTCAAAAAAATGATCATAAGATTACATAGAAGTAATCAGAAGCAAACGCACAAACTATTGAAATCTGTACATGACATGAAAGAAGATATCTCCTATGAAACTGAGATCTTAAAGAGAAATCAAAATTAAATAAAGAATCTAATGAAACAAATAAAAAATGCAGTGGAAAGCCTTAACAACAGAATTGGTGAAGCAGAAGAAAGAATATCTGACTTAGAAGACAAAGCACAGGAAATTATACAGTCAAACCAAAAACAAGAAGAGGAAATTATAAAACTATAAAACACTGTTGGGAATCTACAGAATACTACCAAGCAACCCAACATATGGGTTCTAGGAGTTCCTTAAGGTGTGGAAATAAAGAAAAGATTACAAGGCCTTTTTAGTGAAATAATAACAGAGAACTTCCCTAATTTAGAGAAAGAAAGGGACATCCAAGTACAGGAAGCACATAGAACTTCTGATAGACATGACCAGAAAAAAGCTTCACATTCTAATCAAACTCACTGCAGTAAAACAGAAAGAAAGATTCTAAAATCTGCATGAGAGAAATGCCAGATTACCTTCAGAGGATCTCCAATTAGATTCACAGTGGACTTCTGATCAGAAACCCTACAAGCTAGGAGAGAATGGTGATATATATTCCAATTCTTAAGAGATAAATCTGTCAACCCAGAATACTATACCCTGCAACACTGGAAGGCAGTGGTGACAATTCGAGTAACTGGATTCCTGTCACACAGGAAAGAGACTTGGATTGTCAAAAATCAGTGGGGTTGCATGTAAATGGATTAATTTCTAGGCTCTGTATCTGTTCCATTGATGTATGCATCAGTTTTTACACCACCACCATGCTGTTTT
This sequence comes from Oryctolagus cuniculus, assembly GCF_964237555.1. Lineage (NCBI taxonomy): Eukaryota > Metazoa > Chordata > Mammalia > Lagomorpha > Leporidae > Oryctolagus > Oryctolagus cuniculus. Next base: position 146,442,672 of record NC_091434.1, read on the forward strand.
AATTAGGATAGCTTTGTATTATACTTTGAAGTGAGTTATTGTGATACTTCCAACTTGGTTTTTCTTGCTCAGAAGTGCTTTGGATATTCAGGATCATTTGTAATTCCATGTGAATTTCAGGATTGCTTTACCTAATGCTGTAAGGAATGCCATTGGTATTTTGATAGGAATTGCATTGAATATATAAATTGCTTTAGGTAGTACAGACATTTTAATGATATTGGTTCTTCTACTTAATGAGCAAAGAATATCTTTCCATTTTTTGTGCCTTTGATGATTTCTTTAATCAATGTTTAATGATTCTCATTGTAGAGATCTTTCATTTTTTATTAAATTTATCCTAAATATTTGAGTCTCTCTGTGTGTGTATGGTGAATGGGATTTCTTTATTGATTTCTCTTTCTAGGTGCATTCATTTTTAGCATATAAAAAAGCTACTGTTTTTGTATGTTTATTTTGTAATCTGCAACTTTACCAGTTTATCAGTCTAACAACTTTTTGGTGGAGTGCTTAGGTTTTTCTATGTACAATATTATGCCATCTGCAAACATGGATCATTTGACTTCCTTTTTTTCCAGTTTTGATGCCCCTTATTTCTTTCTTCTCCCTAATTGCTCTAGCTAAAACTTTTAGTACTAGATTAAATACAAATGGTGAAAGTGGATATCCCTATCTTGTTCCAGATCTGCGGGGAAATGCTTTCAGTTTTTTCCCATTCAGTATGATATTGGCTGTTGGTTTGTCATATATAACCTTTATAACATTAAGGAATGTTCCTACTATACCTAATTTGTGGTAATTTGTGGAGGATTTTTATCATGAAGAGTTGTTGAATCTTTTTTTTTTTTTTTTTTTTTTTTTTTTTTGACAGGCAGAGTTAGACAGTGGGAGAGAGAAACAGAGAGAAAGGTCTTCCTTCCATTGGTTCACCCCCCAGGTGGCTGCTATGGCTTGTGCGCTGTGCTGATGAGCCGAAGCCAGGAGCCAGGTGCTTCCCCTGGTCTTCCATGTGGGTGCAGGGCCCAAGCACTTGGGCCATCCTCCACTGCCTTCCTGGGCCACAGCAGAGAGCTGGATTGGAAGAGGAGCAACCGGAACAGAACCAGCGCCCCAACCGGGACTAGAACCCAGGGTGCCGGCACCACAGGTGGAGGATTAGCCTAATAAGCCGCAGTGCCTGCTGAGTTGTTGAATCTTATCAAGTGCTTTCTCTGCATCTATTGAGATGAACATACAGATTTAATTCTTCTTTCTATTCTGATGTGCTTTATTGATGTTTATTGATTTGCAAATGTTGAGTCACTCTAGCATTACATGGATAAGTCCCACTTCCTCATGATACATGATCTTGTTGATGTGGTTTTGGATTCAATTTGCTAGTATTTTGTTGAATATCTTTATATCTATATTCATTAAGGATATAGGTCTGTAGTTTTCTTTTCATGTCGTGCCTTTGGTTTTGGTGTCAAAGCAGTGCTGGCCTCATAAAAAGCTTGGCAGAGTTCTATCCTATTCAAAATTTTGGAATATTTTGAAGAGTACTGGAATTGCTTCCACTTTGAATGTTTTGTAGAATTCAGTAGTAAAGCCATCAGGTTCTGGATTTTCCTTTAATGGAAGATTTTGGTTACAGCTTCAATCTAATTGCTTGTCATGGGTCTACTTACATAGTCTATATCATCCTAATTTAATCTTGGAAGGTTATATGAATCCAGGAATTTATCCATTTTTTGAGATTTTCCAGTTTATTAGTATGTAGTTCTTCTTGATAGTTTGTTATGGTCCTTCGTATTTCAGCGGTGTCAGTTGTAATGTCTCCTTTTTTCATCTCTAAATTTATTTATTTGAATTTTTTCTCTTTTTTCCTTTGGTAGTCTGGTCAGAGGTTTATCAATTTTGTTTATGTTCTCAAAAAAAAACCCAACTTTTTGTTTTGTTGGCTTTCTGAAAGTTAGAATTACACAGAGAGAGGAGAGGCAGAGAGAGAGGTCTTCCATCCACTGGTTCACTCTTCAAATGGCTACAGCAGGCAGAGCTGTGCCGATCCGAAGCCAGGAGCCAGGAGCTTCTTCCGGGTCTCCCACATGGGTGCAGGGGCCCAAGGACTTGGGCCATCTTCTAATGCTTTCCCAGGCCACATCAGAGAGCTGGATCAGAAGAGGAGCAGCCAGGACTAGAACCGGCACCCATATGGGATGCCAACACTTCAGGCCAGGGCTTTAACACACTGCACCACAGCACTGGCCCTTGTTGGCCTTTTGTATTTTAGTTTCAAGTTCTTTTGTTTCTGTTCTGATCCTTATTATTTCTCACCTCCTGCTGATTTGGGGTTTAGTTTATTCTGGTTTTTCTAAATCTTCAAGATGCATCATTATATCATTAATTTGAGACATTTTAGGCCATCTTCTTCTGCTTTCCCAGGCATATTAATAGGGAATTGTATCAGAAGTAGAACATATGGGACTCGAACTAGCACCCATTTGGTTTCAGGCAGCAGCTTATCTTATTATGCCACAACACTGGCCTCAGAGGCCTTTCTCCTTTTTAAATGTAAGCACTTAATGCTATACAATTCCCTCTTAATACTGCTTTTGATGTATCCCACAGATTTTGATATGTTGTGTTTTCTTTTTCATTTACTCTCAAAAAGTTTTTATTTTCCTTTTTAATTTCTTCAATGACCCATTGATCATTCAGTAGCATGTTGTTTAATTCCCAAGTATTTCTGAGTGTTCTATTGTTCTTCTTATTACTGATACACGGTTTTATTCCTTTATGGACTGAGAAGATACATGGCAAAATCTCATTCTTTTTAAATTTGCTGAGACTTGATTTGTGGTGTAATATGTGGTTCTATCCTAGCAAATGCTCCATGTGCTGATGAGAAGGATAGGTATTCTGTTCAGTGAAATGTCTTGTAAATGTCTGTTAGGTCCACTGCTCCATAGTATATTTCAACTCCAATGAACCTTTATTGAATTTTTGTCTGGATGATGTGTCCATTGATGAGAATGGTATTTTGATGTCACCCATTATTATTGTATTGGAGTCTATCTCTCTATTTTGGTCTAATTGTATTTTCTGTATAAATCTGGGTCTTGTGTTGGGTGCATATATATTTATGACTGCTATGTCTTCTTGCTGAATTGAACTTTTTAGCAAAATATAATGTCCTTATCTGTCTCTTTTTACAGTTTTTGATTTAAAGTCTGTTTAATATGATATCAGGATAGCTATTCTGCTCATTTTTGGTTTCCATTTGCCTACTCTTTCAACCCTTCACTTTCAGTCTGTATGTATCATATAGTGGGGTTGTGGTTTTTTTATCCATTCAGCCAACCTGTCTTTTGATTGATGAACTCAATCCATTTACATTCAAGGTTAGTATTGATAGATAAGAACCAAGACCTGTCATTTTGTTGCTTTGATAATGATTCTACATGCTCTGTAAATGAATCTGGTGGTGTCACATGTTTTCGTGATGATTAATTCTAATGCAGGACTCCCTTCAGAATTTCTTGTAAGGCTGGTTTGGTAATGGTGAATTCTCAGTTTTTACTTATCTGGAAAATATCTTATTTCTCCTTTACTTTTAAAGGATCGCTTCCCCGGGTATAATATTATTGGTTGGAAGGGTTTTTTTTTTTTTTTATTAAGACCTTGAAAATATCATCCCACTCTCTTCTGGCCTACAGGATTTCCACTGAGAAGTTTTATGTTAATCTAATTGGTTTTGCTTTATATGTAACTTGGTGCTTTTCTCTTACTATCTTTAGGATTTTTACCTTGTCTTTAACTTTTGACAATTTGATGATGGCATATCTTGGAGAATATATTTTTTGGTTGAACCTGCTTCTGGTTCTTTGAGTTTCTTGTATCTGGATGTCCATGTTTCTTTGAAGATCTGGGAAATTTTCAACTATTACTTCATTTAGCAGATTTTCAATGCCTTTTTCCTTTTCTCCTCCTTCAGGAATACCTATAATTTAAATATTTGGTCGGTTAATGGTATCCCATATTTCATGTAGACATTTTTCATTATTTTTAATTTTTTCTCTTTGTTTCTGTCTGAATTATTTCAAAACTCTTGTCCTCAAGGTCAGAAATTCTTTCCTCCACTTGGTTTATTCTGTTGTAAAAGTTCTCAGTTGTATTTTTATTTCACTGATTGAAGTTTTCATTTCCATTATTTCCATTTGGCTCTTAATAAGTTTGATCTTCTTAGTAATATTTTCATTCATGTCACTCATTGATTTCTTCACTTCTTCAATCTATCTGCATTGTCTTGCATCACATTGAGTTTCTTTACAATCATTATTTTTAATTCTATATCTGTCATTCCACAGATTTCCTCAGTTCAGAATCTAATTCTGTAGGAATATTTTGTTATTTTGGAGGTGTCGTGCTACCTTGCTTCTTCATGTCTCCTATGTCCTTACATTGATGCCTGCCTATCTACTATACTTGTCCCTTTTTTTTTATTGAGTAGGTTTTATTTGAAAAGAGTTAATGGTTTAGCTAGAATGAAGGGTATTGCTTGGTTTAATGCTTTGGCTTTGGCTCTGGCTCTCGATGAGTTCAGAAGTGTAATCTGTGGGGTTTTTTTTTTGTCTTAATCAGTGTCATCTGTGTGTATAAGTGACACAGTGGACTAGTTTGCTGCAGTATATAGTGTTACAGAAGTGTGGCTTGGAGATTGTGGGGAGCAACTCGGACTATACTGTTACTGGAATTAAGACTTATTCTATACATCTGCTCTCCCACAATATGGCGCTGGGAGAGGAGCAAACAGCTTCTACACAGCTGCCTCTCACCAACTTGACAAGCTGCAGGAGCTGCTCCTGATTGGAGGAGAGCAGCGTACTCGGCATGTGGGTAGCAGAGTTGGGATTGGTGGAAGAGGACTATAAAGGAGGAGAGAGACAACATGCACCAGGAACATCTATCTGAAGGAACACCTGAGCAGCCCCCGAGAGAGCCAGCCGGCGGTGTGCCGCTCCCCCGCGGAAGTGGGGAAAGTGGCTAGGGGGAACCGCCCTTCCACGGAGGTGGAAGGGACGGTAGCCAACCCGGGAAGAACCAGCAGCAAACCGGGAAGGGCCGAGCAGACGAAAGAACAACGCAGGGTCCAGCGACAGAGATGAATAAGGGTTTCCTTGGGTGTGTATCTTTAGTCCACAGAGAGTTCAGTCTTAGTATCCCTAGTAAATGTGATAGCCAGGGCCTAGTTCTTGGTGCTGAGGGAGACAGGGGTAGCTGCCCTCTTGTCCTACTGGCAAGCTTGAATGATGCTGGGGCTTGTGGTACCAATTGCTGTGTCTCTAGGGTTATGTGATATGGATGAACCCTTCTTCAGATCCTGCTAAGAGAGTCCAGCTGGTGCTGTGGCTTATTATACCAATAGCCCTAGTCCAAGGATTAGGGAATGTGAACTGGACCCTGTTGCAGTCCTTCAGGGTGACTATAAGTTATACAGGAGATTTTACTCTAGAAGTTATGAGTCCAGAGAAGTGGAGTTCAGGTAGACTCTTCCTTTTGTTTACCAGGTAGATTCTGGTGGCATTGAGAAATTTAGAATGAATTGTTATAGTCCCGGAGTTGCAAGGTATAGTGGGGTCACTATCATGATCTCCCAGAATGGGAGCAGATAGTTTATGGGCTGCTTCCAGGGTTAGCCCCTGAAGCTAAGGTGAATCCCCCTTGCTCAAGTAGAGTATGTGAGCATAGCTCTGGGGCTAATGTCCAGAAACTCTCACAGTTGCAGGATGCATATAAATTATCTCTCCTTTGCCCCAAAACGTTCCCCTACTCTATGATTGCTGGTAGGAGAACTTGGGTGTGTTGTGTGACTTTTCCCTGCTGAGCAGGGCACTCTGCTGGAATGGGGGAGGAGAGGAAAGGAAAGCAATAGCTCTTCCCTGCTCCAAGTCCAGCAGTTGCCTAGACCCCAGTCAGCTTGCCAGGCTGAGGTGATAGTCAGTGGATGACTGTGGAATTCCCTCTCAGCTGAAACTGGTAGTGGCGGGTCATGTGGCCATTTCTTCCTACCTCGTTGTAGTAAGGTGGAAACTCACAGCATGCAGCTGGCTTTAGCTGTGACTCTGTCTTCTCTCCTCTTATCCATGGAGTCTTCATTGTTTGATTTTTTTTTCACTTTTTCATGGAAAATTTCCATCAGTCAGACCCTTATTTTTTTCATATCCCAGAGCAGCTTAAGTTGGTGTGGCTATACCCTATTCAGCCATCTTGGATCTCCATCAGGAATGCAGATAACTTTACTGTTAGGCTAAACACCTGTCTCAACAGATGAAGAATTTTGATTTGCCAAAAGCTCATGGACATATGGCAACATTATTATGTATATGGTAGATTTGTAATTAAAACCCCACTGAGATTCCATTTTACACAAATTTAGAGGAAGAACATACAAACAAACAAAACAAAACTGACATTATCAAATGCTGAAGAAGATGCTGAGCAGCTACAGTTTGGGTATAAAATGTCACGACATCTTAGGAAAACTGATTGGGAGTTTCCTATACATTTACCCATGCCTTAATCCATTTCTAGGTATGTACTCAAATAAAAAGCATATGTCCACACAAACACCTGTGTAAGAATGTCTTAGTCATGCTATTTATGACATGTATAACTAAAAACAACTCAAATGTCCACTAGTAGAAATGGATAAATTGTGATGTACTCATTTAATGAAATAATATTAAATGATTAAAAAGAAATAAGCTGCTGATACATACAATACTGTTGGTCCACCTCAAAAGCATATTGAAGAGAAAATGCAAATACAGTAAGTCCATAAAAGGTGAAAGCACCCCAAAGTGATAGATGACATGAATTTGCCTAAGAAAATCAAATATAGCTCAGTTATAGGATATAAAGCAAATAAGTACATATAACAAGCTCACACTAGAAAGAAATGGATTATATTCTCATAAACCAATGTAATCAGAAATAGACAGTTTTTAAAGTCCTATTAGTTAAATCAAAAAACATAAGATACTCTGTAATGACTCTAATCAATGTTTTACAAGACTCCACAGAGTAATCAACAAGCCATTATAGAGATATTTTAGATTCTAAAATTTCAGTTGAAATGGAAAAAGAAAAAAATAAGAAGAAAATATTTAAGAAAAAAGTTGGAGGTCTTAGTCTGCTGCTAATCAAATATCACTATTAAAGCTGAAGTAAGATTTTGTTGATGTTTTATTGGACAGCTAAAACAATGACATATAAAATTCAGAAATAAATGCATAATAAAGCTAAATGACAGAACAGTAGGGGAAAGATCACATATTCAATAAACATATATCCATTAATAATAGATCAATACATTTAGCTGTATTCATATGATGAAATCCAGAGAGAGAGAGAGAGAGAAAGAGAGAGAGAGAGAGAGAGAGAGAGAAATCGATCTTCCATCCACTGGTTCACTCCCCAGATGGCTAAAGCAAAAGGGTCTGGGCAAGCCTAAGTCAGAAGTCAAGAACTCCATCTGGGGCCAAGTACCTGGGCCCTATTCCACTGCTTTCCAAGGCACATTAACAGGGAGCTGGATTGACAGTAGGGCAGCTGGGACTTGAATCAATACTCACATGGGATACTGACATCACAGGCAGCAGCTGAACCTGCTGCACCACAACACTGACTCCAACATGCGTATTTTATGTGTATACTGCTTCAATAAAAAGGCTATTAAACTACAATACTGTTAAATTTGAGAGTGCTGATTTTATGTCACAGGAAAGGATTTTCTAGCTCTTTTTTTCCATTAAATTTATCACCCATTCTAGATTATAATGTTGTTCTTCATTCTTGATTACCATTCTCCAAAAATGAATAGAACATTTATTTCTAAGACTAGAAATGTTAATTTTGTTTCCTCTTTGTTACTCCTCTTTTCCATATTAAATCACAGATAGAGATTAAAAAGTATACTACAATACTCATGATTTTTAATGAGGTAATTATTTGGCTGTCCTTTAACCATTCTGTTATCTTGATTAATAAAATAGGGCAATCAAACGGCTCTGCTTGTTTTTTAATTTAATCAGATTGGTCAGGCAAACTGATCTCACCAGAGATGATTACCCTTAGTGAAGATACTGTTTCAATGCAATTAAAATTGCCAGTGGAACACACAGAACTTTCCTGCAAGCTTTCCAGGTGCTGGTCCAAACAGAATGAGTTGAGGTTTGGGAGAAAATGAAAAGATGGATAATTACCAAAAGTGGGAAACAAGTATTTGCCTTCTCCTCGTACACACTAAGAACTGGCCATATTTATGTTCATGCTATAAGGAATGCTGGACAATCAATGATCTTTCTTTTGTTCCTGCATGGAAGAGGCCGTGATATCATTAACAATGCTCTAGCCAGAGGGTTTGTCAAATGCCAAAGCTGGTGGCCTTCCTTTCATTGTATGTGCATCATGGGCACCAGAAGGGCCAGGAAAGGCAGTATATCTCTCATCATGGGCCAATTTTTGCTCTGTCATCACTGGCATTATAGGCTTAGAAGAGTAGCAACCAGGTCTACTCTGCCTGAAGAAAATAATTCAGTCAGTCAGTCAACACCGGGGATTGTTGATGCTCCCCAAATGATCCATAGACTAAGATACATGAAATCCAGTATTCTAGAAAGTCAGTCCTTAGCCAAAATCCTGTCTACTTCCATATAATCACATTTCATCGAATTAATCCTCTGGATGATCTAATTCTCTCTGGATGTAAACGACTCTTCACTAGGGTCTCCCGATTTGGATACACTTAGAAGGGTCATATAACATATTTCATTTTTCTTCATAGGAACGTAAACAGTAAGATTAAAGCACTAAAAGTAGAATACAAAAATAATGAATCTTTTTATTTTCCCTGGCGTTTTATACTTTTAACATTTTCTCTCAGGATCCAATATTAACTTTCATTTCACAGCAATCTCGTCAGACCCCTAGGGAGAATGGCCAACCAATAAAAACAGAGATGGTACAATCGTTTTTGGCAAGAGAGTAGAACTTATTGGAACATATCAGGAAGCATCAGTAAAACATAGTGACACACAAGATATCTGGAGACGGGATAGACCGTCGAGTTATAGATGAAAGGAGGTCTCCTCTTCTAACACACAAGTCAATCAAACAAGGGGATGGCCTAAAGCTCCCCAGGGTCTTCTCAGGTCACAGACTCATCCTGGGAAGATAGACTGCAGATCCACAAATAGAACTCTGCAAACCAACAGAGGGATTTATGTCTTCATGGATTTCAAGAGCTAATGTTCCAACTGAGAAACTGTAGTATTTGGTCTTGTGGAATATCAGTTTCCAAATTTAAAAAAATAGTTGAAGCAGCCATTCATGAAATACACAACTCTGTTGCAAAAAATTATGAAATTAAAAAGAACAGAAACAGGAAGAAAACAGTATAAAAATAATAGGGAAACTAAGTAGACTGAGATAATATCTGTGTGATGTGTTAAACTCAAGCAAATAACTTTCATTTCAATGATTATTAATAGTTCACACATTAAGTTTTTCCTCTATTTCATATATTTAAATGTAAAATTTTTTGTTAATCTTATCTTTCAAAATAAGTAATATAAATATTAGCATTAATAAAATAATGCTTAACAAGTTTGTTCCATCTTTTTTAATTATTACAGTATTATCACTAAGACAAATAATGTACTGTCATTAAAATGTCTTCAGTCAGATAAATAATATTTTAAAATACAAAATTTATTACACTTATCAGAACATATTTTCAAAATCCAAGCTGAAAACAATTCAGTTATGTGTCTTTCCTAAGGCAATATGTTACACATACACATTTTCAGTTCAAAATGTAAACCCTTATTATGAGACTCTACTGATCTCACTACTGAACTTGACAGTGAGGGCAGAAACATGGATTGTACAACATCTCTGCTCCAAAGAAAACGTACAGTTTCATGGGGAAAGGGAAAGAAAAATCATCTAGATTTACTATGGTAATTTAGGTGAGAGAGACTTGCAACGAGGGAGTGTATTTAATTAAGTCTTAAAAAAATCAGAAAACTATTCCCTGAAGAAGTAATACAACAGCAGAGTCCGCACGTGTGCTATTGGCTCAACAAATTACGAATGAAAGGAAGTCCCTTGCAATGATAAGAAACAGACTGACAAAGGCACAGAAATGTGAAATAGCGTAGAGCAAGTGTTGGTATGGGGGTGGGGAGTGTCCAAGCAGTGAGTTAAGTGTAAGAAATGCTATGACAGATAATGAAGGTTGAATATGAGATCTTGATGATCTTAAGTGATGATTTTTCAGAAAGAAAACTATGACATAATCATGTTTGTCTTAGGATTCACTAATTTGAGTGTGTTGTAATTTTAAATGTTTTCATTTACTTTCATTTTATTTGAAAGACAGAAAGATGGCAGGCGCTGTGGCTCATTTGGTTAATCCTCTGCTTGCGGCGCCAGCATCCCATATGGGCACCGGTTCTAGTCCCAGTTGCTCCTCTTCCAGGCCAGCTCTCTGCTGTAGCCCGGGAAGGCAGTGGAGGATGGCCCAAGTGCTTGGGCCCCTGCACCTGCTTGGAAGACCAGGAGGAGGCACATGGCTCCTGGATTCGGATCAGCACAGAGCCAGACATGGCAGCCATTTGAGGGGTGAACCAACGGAAGGAAGACTTTTCTCTCTGTCTCTCTCTCTCACTGTCTAACTCTGTCAAAAAAAGAAAAGAAAAAGAAAAAAGAAAAAGAAAGAAAGACAAAGACAGAGAGATCACTTCATTGGCTCACACTTTCAAATGTTTGCAACAGCTAGGACTGGGCCAGGCTGAAGTCAGGAATCCAGAACTCAATCCAGATCTTGTACATGAGTGGCAAGAAACCAAGAACTTGAGCCACCATTTCTTGCCTCCTGGGTTATGTATTAGTAGGATGCCAGATTGGAAACACAAGAACCAGGACTCAAAACCAGGCATTAGAATATGGGATGTGAGCATCCGTTGAGGCATCTTAATCATTGCACCAAACATGCACCCCTCTAACAAGTTTTTCAAGGGTACAAACTGGAGCATAGGTCAAATAGGACTCAGTTGCAGTTACCCAGATGATAGCTAAAGAAGATCAAAGCCAAGGCAATACATTGCAAATGGAACAAAGTGGGAGAACATTTTTTACATACACCAGTGATGAAAAGGACAAAACTCTTCAATGTGGCTTGTAAGAGCAAGGAGCAGCCTGGGCAGTGTCCCAAGTTCCTCTCTTGGGTGTTGTATAGAAGGAGGAGGACTCATTAAGTGATATGGGAAATGCAAGAAGAAATCTGAGTCATAGAATTGAGAGAAAGGAGAGAGGACTGAAAGAGGATTTGAGTTTGTTTTACATGTGAAACACATAGGTGTTTTTCAGTAGGTGAATTTATATATTTTTTCTAATAAGAATATTAGTCAGATCAAGAATTAAATACTTGGTGTAAAATCCAGCACAGGATTGTTGGCTGAAATATAATGTAAGTACTGAATATAAGTAAGACGATCCAAAGTAAAAAGAAACTTAGGGGCTGGAATTACAGCCTTTGCCTTGATAGTTTGTTTTTTGTTGTTGTTGTTTTTATTTATTTATTTTTTATTTAGTAAATATAAATTTTCAAAGTACAGTTAATGGATTACAATGCCCCCCCCAATAATTTCCCTCCCACTCACACCCCTCCCATCTCCCGCTCCCTCTCCCATTCCATTCACATCAAGATTCATTTTCAATTATCTTTATATACAGAAGATCAATTCAGTATATATTAAGTAAAGATTTCAACAGTTTGCACCCACTCAGAAACACAAAGTGTAAAATACTGTTTCAGTACTAGTTATAGCATTAATTCACATTGAACAACACATTAAGGACAGATCCCACATGAGAAGTAAGTACGCAGTGACTCCTGTTGTTGACTTAACAATTTGACACTCTTGTTTATGGCATCAGTAATCACCCTAGGCTCTAGTCATGAGCTGCCAAGGCTGTGGAAGCCTTTTGAGTTCGCTGACTTCGATCTTATTCCGACAGGGTCATAGTCAAAGTGGAAGTTCTCTCCTCCCTTCAGAGAAAGGTACCTCCTTCTTTGATGGCCCATTCTTTCCACTGGGATCTTACTCACAGAGATCTTTCATTTAGGTCCTATTTTATTTTGTGCCAGAGTTTCTTGGCTTTCCATGCCTAAAATACTCTCATGGTCTCTTCAGCCATATCCAAATGCCTTAAGGGCTGATTCTGAGGCCAGAATGCTGTTTAGGACATCTGCCATTCTATGAGTCTGCTGTGTATCCCGCTTCCCATGATGGATCATTCTCTCCCTTTTTGATTCTATCAGCTAGTATTAGCAGACACTAGAGTTGTTTGTGTGATCACTTTGACTCTTAGACCTATCAGTGTGATCAATTGTGAACTGAAATTGATCACTTGGACTAGTGAGATGGCATTGGTACATGTCACCTTGATGGAATTGTATTGGGATCCCCTGGCATGATTCTAATTCCACCATTTGGGGCAAGTCCGATTTGAGACATGCCTTGATAGTTTGGATCGGCCTAGAAACAATGATTAATTGAAAATTTGTTAAGAAGTGATCAAGGAAGAATAACTGCTAGGTCCCTCTCAAAATAACTCCTTTAATAAGTAAGAGAGGATGAGAGAGAGAGAGCAAGAAAGAGATGAGAGAGAGAGAGAATGAGAGAATTAGAATGGTACTTAGAAATGAGGAATAGAAAGAAGTTATTTGCAGCAGAAGAAAGTTGATCAATGAACTGATAGAGAAGGGAGCAGATAGACAATGGTTCAAACTCTTTAGAGAGGACATGGATCCAAGAGCTTGGATACAGATATGGGCTTCCAAGGAGAAGGTCCCTCACATTCTAAGGATAAAAGAGAAAATAATGCTTAGGGCATTGTAGATAGATTAGCCTGTGGGATGGAGTTGAAGCTGAGTTTTTTATGACTATGAATCTCATTTTCTTAAAAAAATTGAGGGACAAATTGAAAAGATTCAGAAAGCAGATTTGAGTGTGAGGCATCAAGAAACCAACAAAAACTATGACAATGGATCTGGCAAAGAAGAAACCCTCTGTCCTCTTAGATTCCATGGATAGGGCAAAAATTAAAAAACAAAATACAGATTAACAGAAGAAAAGTTTATGAATGCACTGAATATTTATATATACATGAGGATATATATATGAGGTTATTTGTATTTCAAAAGCTCATGGAAAATGGAATTAAAAGATGTTTACTCTGGCATAAAAAAGCTTTGAAAGTTCATGGAAAGTTAATATTATGGAACAACTATGCATTGATTTCAAATTTTGCACCTAAATAAATGCATATTAACTTGGCACTAGGAAAGATATCAGTTTAAAAAGATCTCCTATCACAGCTACATAAATTCTGCTAAATTTAATCAAGAATAAACATGAACCTTAAGGTAAATTACGGGTTGAGGAATAGTGAAATCACTAATGTATTTCCAGAAGTTTATGAGGTCAATGTTCCAAAGACATGAAAAGTTTACAAATGGATGACTCATTTTAAGAAGGGATGAAGCAATGTTGAAGATGAAGTCCACAGTGGCAGGCCATCCACATCAATTTGTGAAGAATAAATTTTGTTCATGCTCTCGTTAAAGAGCATAAGCGATTAACAGAAGAATTGATACTATCAGCAAGATATGACAAAAGCTTTCATTCACATTGAGTGAAGAATTAAAGTGGAGCAAACTTTCCATTGAATGGATGCCCAAGCAGTTACACATAGAACAACTGCAGATAAGAGTAGAGCTTTCAATGGAATTTTTCAACAAGTGGTAGTAAAATCCTGAAGCATTTTCTTTACAGACATGTACCAAGAAATGACACATAGCTTTATCAGTATAATCCTGAAGACAAAGCACAATCAAAGCAAAAGATACCAGGAGGGGGAAATGGTTCATTCACGAGCAAAGGTCATGGCAACACTTTTTGTGGACAGCTCAAGGCATTTTCTGTAGGGTCAAAGAACTAAGGCATCTACTTATTAGGAGAGAGTTTTGAGCAAGTGAGCCCAAGATTTACAGAAACACTTCTGGGAAATCTTCACCAGAGAGATCCTCTCCACAACTGTAATGCTCCCATTCAATCCTCTGCTGACTCCAAGGCACTGTTGTGAGAGTTTCAATGGGAAATCATTAGGCTTTCACCTTACAGTGCTAGATATGGCTCCTTTGGAGTTCTTTTGGTTTCCTAATCCTGAAAAATCTTTAGAAAGCAGCCATTCTCCTTCAGTTAATAATATAACAATGACTGCATTGACATAGTTAAGTTCCAAGGACCCTCCATTCTTTAGAGTTGGACTACAAGGCTGGAATGTCCACTTACAAAAGTGCCTCACCCTTGGTAAGTTTTATTTTTATCTCATTTCTGTGAACTTCTGGAATACTACATATATATCATGTATACATTATATATTATATATACTTAATCCAAAGAAGTGGGTATGACTGTGAGCTTATTGAGTATATAATTTTTTAACTTTCATTTAGTAAATATAAATTTCCAAAGTACAGCTTATGGATTACAGTGGCTTTTCCCTCCATAACTTCCCTCCAACCCACAACCCTCCCATCTCCTGCTCCCTCTCCCATTCCATTCACATCAAGATTCATTTTCAATTATCTTTATATACAGAAGATCAATTTAGTATATATTAAGTGAAGATTTCAACAGTTTGCACCCACTCAGAAACACAAAGTGTAAACTACTGTTTCAGTACTAGTTATAGCATTAATTCACATTGAACAACACATTAAGGACAGAGATCCTACATGAGGAGTAAGTACATAGTAACTACTGTTGTTGACTTAACAATTTGACACTCTTGTTTATGGTGTCAGTAATCTCCCTAGGCTCTAGTCATGAGCTGCCAAGGCTGTGGAAGCCTTTTGAGTTCGCTGACTTCGATCTTATTCTGACAGGGTCATAGTCAAAGTAGAAGTTCTCTCCTCCCTTCAGAGAAAGGTACCTCCTTCTTTGATGGCCCATTCTTTCCACTGGAATCTCACTCACAGAGATCTTTCATTTAGGTCCTATTTTATTTTGTGCCAGAGTTTCTTGGCTTTCCATGCCTAAAATACTCTCATGGTCTCTTCAGCCATATCCAAATGCCTTAAGGGCTGATTCTGAGGCCAGAATGCTGTTTAGGACATCTGCCATTCTATGAGTCTGCTGTGTATCCCGCTTCCCATGTTGAATCATTCTCTCCCTTTTTTATTCTATTGGTTAGTATTTTCAGACACTAGTCTTGTTTGTGTGATCCCTTTGACTCTTAGACCTATCAATGTGATCAATTGTGAACAGAAATTGATCACTTGGACTAGTGAGATGGCATTGGTACACGCCACCTTGATGGGATTGAATTAGAATCCCCTGGCACATTTCTAACCCTACCATTTGGGGCAAGTCCATTTGAGTATATAATTTTTTAAAGATCTGTTAATTTATTTGAAAGATGGGATATCAGAAAGGGACAGAAAAAGAGAAAGAGAGAGACAATCTCCATTCCTTTGTTTCACTCATCAAATGCCTACAACATGAGGAACTGGGAAAAGATGAAGCCAGGAGCCAGGAACTCCATTTGGGTGACCCACATGTATGACAAGCATATGTGTTTGAGCCTTCATCTACTACCTCTCACATTGTATTGGCAGGAGGCTGAATCATAGGCAGAGGAACGGGCACTTGGTCCCAGGCACTCCAATGTGGCATGCAGTGTCCCAAGCAGCAGCTGAACCTGCTGTGTCACAACACCTGCACCTGACTATATCATTTTAACAAAAGATGATAAGTTGTGGTCACTCGAGAGGATAAAAGAAAAAGTCCTGTGGGAAAGGAACAGTAAATTGAGGAAAGCGACTAGAAATAGATGGGGAAAACAAATGGAATATGAGGGTTATCTTTGAAGGTTTCTTTGTACAGATTTGTTTGCCTTATTTCCATCTCCAGTGATAAGAATGCTCTCTATTTGGTACAAAGAGGACATCTTTCTCAAAGGATACTGATGCCTATGTATAGGTAGCAAGAAAGGGGTCAGAAAGCCATTCCTACAGCTGCTTCTTCTCAGATCTGTTCAACTCAAAATAAGTGATGTGCGAAAGGCACATATTTTGGGTGACACATTCTGATCCTTTTCAGAGCTAACAAAAAATGAAAAAGATAAAGAAACATAGAGGCTATCATGAAAGTTAACCTCACTATTACACACTTTTACTTGAAACTTTTACAAAAGATTTATGCATTTATGTGAAATGCAGAGTGACAGAGGGAGAAAGGGGATAGAATCTTTCATGCACTGGCTCACTCCTCAAATGCCTACAACAGCCAGGGCGAGGCCATGTTAAAGCCAGGAGCCAGAATCTCCACCCTGGTCACCCATGTGTGTAGCAGGGGCCCAAGTAATTGGGTCAATATTTGCTGCCTTCCTAGGTGCATTAGTAGGAAGCTAGAACAGAAGAAGAGCAGCCAGGACTCCAACCAGAGCTCTGATATGAGATGCCAGCATTGCAAGCTGCAGCTCAACCTGCTGCTCCAAAACATAGGACTCTAGCTGGAAATTTTGATTTAAATGCCAAATTTATCATAGCCTTTCCATCTAAAGCATAATTTAAATGATTTTTAGAATATAAATAAGTGACAGGAATTATAAGGGAAGTTATGGAGGGGGGAAAGCCATTGTAATCCATAAGCTGTACTTTGGAAATTTATATTCATTAAATAAAAGTTAAAAAAATAAATAAATAAAAATAGGAAGAAATTTAAAAAAGAAAACAAAAAAGAGGATCCAAGGAAGTGCTGAAAGTAGTAAAAATCCTGGGATGTACAAAGCAACTGGATTTGAATTGTGAGAGAAATGGAAGAAAGAATCCTGAAGTTCCAAGTCTACAGTAAGAGCACCAAAGTCCTTACAGAGCTCCATGCTGAGATTCAATAAACTCAAAATCCTTGAGTAAGCCTTCAGCTAATCAGTAGAGTAATTAAAGGGAGCTTCATTCTGAATAGCTCAATCAGATGGGCCCAGTGGGTCTTTCCCTCAGCCTGCAAACCAACAACTGCTCTGGAAGCAAAATGAGCCATCTGCTAAGGGGGCCATCCCAATATGGGTGCTGCAGACCAAGGCATCTGAGAAGCAGACCTTGAAGTCGCTCTGGAGTCTAAGCTATCACACACAGCAAAGACATCTCCACTCAAGGGTGAAAGGCCATGAACCATTGAAATGCCCCGTGCACATCTCTTCCTGATTTGGTAGTGCTTGGCCTCCTACCCTTCCAACCACTCTGAATTCCAGTGCTGCTGACCAGTCCTCAAGGGTACTCCTTTACAGAACAGGCTTATAGGAGAAACAGACCTAAATCAAAGCAGAAAAAAAAGTCACAGATGTTAGATAATTCACCCAGCCCTTCCTTTTCAAAAATCAGCAAGGAACAAAGGATAATCACAGAAAGAGAAAGTGGGGGGGTGGGAGAAAGGAAGGAAGGAATGAAAGAAAGAAGGAAGGAAGGAGGAAGGGAGGGAGAAAGGAAAGAAAGAAAAAAAAGCATAAACGAAGTCCAACTGAACAATAAAAGAAAAATAATTCGAGGAGGAAAAACATAACATTTCAAATTTTGCACTGAAATAACCACATAGATAATAATTAAAGTAGTACTTAACATGAATTGAGGACTTACAAAGTGCTCGTCATTGTGTAAGTTATTTGTATTAGTAGATGCAGTATTCATTAAAAGTCTCATTAAAGGGCCCATATTGTACTGCAGCATGTTAAGCCACTGATTATGATGCCAGCATCCTATACTAGAGCACTGGTTCAAGTCCTGGCTGCTCTGCTTCTGCTCTAGCTCTCCACTAGTATGCCTGGGAAAGCAGCAGAAGGTGGTCCAAGTTCTTGAGCCCCTGCCACCCACAAAGGAGACCACAATGGAGTTCCAGGCTCATGGATTCAACCTGGCTCAGTCTTAGCTGCTGTGGCCATCTGGGGCAGTTGAATCAATGGATGGAAAATCTCAATCTTTGTGTCTCTCCCCCTCTCTCTATTACTCTGCCTTTCAAATAAATAGAATAGATCCTTAAAAAAAACTCACTAAAATACAATTAAGCACTATTAATAACAGTACTCTCATTTTACACAAGACTTATAACTAAGTTTTAGAATTTGAAAATATTATCTGATAAAATTGGGCTATTGATCTACATTTATATTACTTTTCTTAAACCAAATCAGGCTATCATGGAAAAAATCATGCATCAAATAACCAGAAATATTACCAGAAATTAAAAGGATGGCTGCTGAAAATATAAGAAGCAATTGTAATGAATCTTCTAAAAGAATGAATCAAGTTCTTGAGACACAAAATAAAATCCAGTAATCCTTCCAAACCAATCATAGACAAAGATATGGAACACATGTGTTTAAGAAAATTTGAAAGAGGGAGAGGCTAAATGGAGGAATTTCAAAAGATGGAGAACATTGTAGAAATGAAAATTATTCAAGGAAGCACGCTGGCTGAAACTGACTGAAAGTGTCCACTCAGCAATTAGCAAAATGAGTGATAATAACACACTTCAGACATTAGAAAAGTGTCTCTCCCAACCCACATACATGACATTCCCATTCACACACCCAGAATTATCTGTATGTATTTCCTTTCAAATATGCTATAAAGAAACGATCACTTTAAATACAAGTAGTCAAACATTTTGTCAAAGATACTTAATTTAGCCAATGAGTTTACTGAGAGATTAGATGAATTTCACACAGAAAATGCAAGAAAGTATAGCAATAATTTTCTTACCAGTATACAAGGTATACAAAAATAAGAGCAAGTTCATTTTTAACTTTTATTTAACAAATATAAATTTCCAAAGTACAGCTTATGGATTACAGTGGCTTCCCCCCACCCCATAACTTCCCTCCAACCCACAACCCTCCTATTTCGCACTCCCTCTCCTATTCCATTCACATCAAGATTCATTTTCAATTATCTTTATATACAGAAGATCAATTTAACATATATTAAGTTTGCACCCACCTAGAAACACAAAGTGAAAAATACTGTTTGAGTACTAGTTACAGCAATAAATCACAATGTACAGCACATTAAGGACAGAGATCCTACATGAGGAGTAAGTACACAGTGACTCCTGATGTTGACTTAACAAATTGACACTCTTGTTTATGCCGTCAGTAATCTCCCTAGGCTCTAGTCATGAGTTGCCAAGGCTTTGGAAGCCTTTTGAGTTTGCCGACTCTGATCTTATTTAGGCAAGATCATAGTCAAAGTGGAAGTTCTCTCCTCCCTTCAGAGAAAGGTACCTCCTTCTTTGATGGCCCATTCTTTCCACTGGACTCTCACTCACAGAGATCTTTCATTAAGGTCTTTTTTTTTTGTGCCACAGTGACTTGGTTTTCCATGCCTAAAATAAACTTAACCAAGGATGTTAAATATCTCTATAATGAGAATTACAAAATCTTAAAGAAAGAAATAGAAGAGGATACGAAAAAATGGAAAAACCTTCCATGCTCATGGATTGGAAGAATCAATATCATCAAAATGTCCATTCTCCCAAAAGCAATTTATAGATTCAATGTGATACCAATCAAAACACCAAAGACATTCTTCTAAGATCTAGAAAAAATGATGCTGAAATTCACATGGAGACCTCAAATAGCTAAAGCAATCTTGTACAACAAAAACAAAGCCGGAGGCATCACAATTCCAGATTTCAGGACATACTACAGGGCAGTTGTAATCAAAACAGCATGGTACTGGTACAGAAACAGATAGATAGACCAATGGAACAGAATAGAAACACCAGAAATTAATCCAAACATCTATAGCCAACTTATATTTGATTAAGGATCTAAAACCAATTCCTGGATCAAGGACAGTCTATTCAATAAATGGTGCTGGGAAAACTGGATTTCCACATGCAGAATCATGAAGCAAGACCCCTACCTTTCACCTTACACAAAAATCCACTCAACTTGGATTAAAGATCTAAATCTATGACCCAACACCATCAAACTATTAGAGAACATTGGAGAAACCCTGCAAGATATAGACACCAGCAAAGACTTCTTGGAAAAGACCCCAGAGGCACAGGCAGTCAAAGCCAAAATTAACATTTGGGATTGCATCAAATTGAGAAGTTTCTGTACAGCAAAAGAAACAGTCAGGGAAGTAAAGAGGCAACAGACAGAATGGCAAAAAATATTTGCAAACTATACAACCGATAAAGGATTAATAACCAAAATCTACAAAGAGATCAAGAAACTCCACAACAACAAAGCAAACAACCCACTTAAGAGATGGGCCAAGGACCTCAATAGACATTTTTCAAAAGAGGAAATCCAAATGGCCAACAGGCACATGAAAAAATGTTCAGGATCACTAGCAATCAGGGAAATGCAAATCAAAACCACAATGAGGTTTCACCTCACCCCGGTTAGAATGGCTCACATTCAGAAATCTGCCAACAGATGCTGGCGAGGATGTGGGGGAAAAGGGACACTAACCCACTGTTGGTGGGAATGCAAACTGGTCAAGCCACTATGGAAGTCAGTCTGGAGATTCCTCAGAAACCTGAATATAACCCTACCATTCAACCCAGCCATCCCACTCCTTGGAATTTACCCAAAGGAAACGAAATTGGAAAAGAAACAAGCTGTCTGCATCTTAATGTTTACTGCAGTTCAATTTACAATAGCTAAGACCTGGAACCAACCCAAATGCCCATCAACAGTAGACTGGATAAAGAAATTATGGGACATGTACTCTATAGAATACTATACAGCAGTAAAAAAAATGAAATCTGGTCATTTGTAACAAAATGGAGTAACCTGGAAAACATCATGCTGAGTGAAATAAGCCAGTCCCAAAGGGACAAATTTCATATACTCTCCCTGATCGGTGACAACTAACTGAGCACCAAAGGGGAAACCTGTTGAAGTGAAATGGACACTATGAGAAACAGTGACTTGATCAGCCCTTGTCCTGACTGTTGATGAACAACTTAATACTTTATCCCTTTTAGTATTTTTTTTGTTCTACTTAATACTATTGGTTGAACTCTGTAATTAACACACAATTATTCTTAGGTGTTTAAATTTAACTGAAAAGTGATCCCTGTTAAATATAAGAGTGGGAATAAGAGAGGGAGGAGATGCACAATTTGGGATATGCTCAATTGGACTTGCCCCAAATGGTAGAGTTAGAAATGTGCCAGGGTTCCAATTCAATCCCAACAAGGCAGCATGTACCAATGCCATCTCACTAGTCCAATGATCAATTTCTGTTCACAATTGATATTACTGATAGGTTTAAGAGTCAAAGGGATCACATAAACAAGACTAGTGTCTGATAATACTGATAGAATTAAAAAGGAGAGAACGATCCAACATGGGAAGCAGTATACATAGCAGACTCATAGAATGGGCAGATGTCCTAAACAGCACTCTGGCCTCAGAATCAGCCCTTAAGGCATTCAGATCTGGCTGAAGAGCCCATGAGAGTATTTTAGGCATGGAAAGCAAGTTCATTTTTAAAATCAAAGAACTGCTAGTAATGAAAAGTCAGGATGAATGAACATGTCATTGTGCATATTTTATATGGAAATAGTAAATCTCAAAAGATGAAGAGCAAATTATTCATAAGAAAGTCTCAAAGCAGGCTAAATTTGTAGAGAAATCCTCCTATAGATACAAATTAGACATTTTCCCATAAACTTGAAGTGCATTTTATGCAAATTATATTTTTATTACAGTTGAAGCTAAAATAACAGCTTGCTTAAGAAGGATTAGATATAGGTAAAGATAGTTTCTTCTAAAAGAAAATACGATTTTTATCAATAAAAAAGTCATTCACATGGATCAACTTAAATATCTGACACACTTTTTTATTATAAGAAAATTTTTAGATGTGAGCAATATATAATGAAGCTGGGAAAATTTAATTAGTTAATTACAGATTTGGCATTCACTTAAAAATTGAGTGAAAGCAATGGATAGGAAAGAAAAATGTTCTCACCTTGTAATTAGCATTTCTTTTACATTGTTATTTCAGAACTATAATAAGCAACTTTTCCTGGAGTAGTGAGATATGAAGCAGGCTACCAGAACATGATGCCATATTTTCCTGGGGTGCCTTTGTTTGTGTGTGTTAGCAATACATAGGTAGCAATAGTTATGTGGTCTTGCAATGCGAAGTATTTCCTGTTACAAGTCATCAGGAGCCACATAACATCAGGTTGTTCCACTTTTAATAACCTTAGATTGATCAGGGGAGCTATAAAAAGCCCTCAGATCCAGGTGTGAGCCCTACAAATTAAAACTGAATGTCGAGAGTGGGCTGTCAGACGTTAGTATTTTTTGAAGATACCAAGGTGTTGCCGATGAGTGACAAAGTTTGGGAAAAACTGAACTAAAGGGATTGTAGTTAATTCACCCATGTATGTAATTCCCCACCAACCTTTGCCGTATGGTTTCAGTATAACTATCATTGTTTTGTACCATTATCTCATTATGGGTATATAAATGTTAAAAGTCCAAAATTCCATCATTACTTCTGAACTCATTAGCTGCACTTCTATAAAGACATTCTTTCATCCACTACTTGGTTATCCTAAAATACAGTTTTTTAAAGAAGTCCAAATTAAATCAGTTATATTTACCTTGACAAAATTATTTTTGGAAGTGGTGCTAGCTTATTCTAGTTCATATATGACTCAAGCTCACCAAGCTAAGCTTGGTTTTTACATTTATCAAAGGATTGATAAAAACAAAGAAGATTGCAACATAAAAAAATGCATAGGCTTGTTGAAGAAGAAAAAAAGGAAGGAGGGGGAGGGGGAAGTGAAGGAGGAAGAGATGGAGTGAGGAGATGGTTGAAGATGAAACAGTGATCCACGTGGACCCCAAGTCTCAAATATTCACCTCAAGCATTTTTATTTCACAGAGAAAGTTTGCCAATTTCTGGTTTAGAATGATGAGTTTCTGTTCTATCAATTCATCAGAAGTAAACATGACCAGTAAGTGTTTTTTCTCTAATTATATTCATGTAATAACTTATGTTTTCAATCATTGACATTATTGTTTTCTTTTGTTGCTGTAGCTCTCCCATTTCTAGGCCAGTGGGAATGTTTTCACATAGTTTCCTAGTTTTGTTTCGTAATTTTAATTAGACCTTGGTGATATTGGATAACTGCCTTCATTTCGGGCACAGAAGTTCCAGGACCAGTCCCACCCTTTTGTTGCCCTCAATCTGGAACCAATGCTGTTTTCAAGGAGCCCTGGACTTCTTTGTTAAGAAATCACATTTAGAGACCAAAACCTGAGTGCCAGAGGTGTTAATTGCTAGTAAGTTGTCTTTGCTTCATTTTTTTGCTCAGTTTTTTTTATTGGTAATATACTACAACATAATCAGAAGAATGCAAATTAAACAGGTGCATGTAAATAATAATACTGAAATGGCATGAAAATACCCACTTTTTAAAATTTTTTGTTTTACAATTTTTTATTTATATAAGGTGAACATATTTCATGTATATCATGTATACAGATTTAGGAACATGGTGATACTTCCCATTCTACCCTCTCTCCCATTCACTCTCCCACTCTCCCTTCTCCTTCCTATCTTATTCTTTAATTTTTACAATAATATACTTTCAATTCTTTTTTTTTTTAATTTTTTGACAGGCAGAGTGAACAGTGAGAGAGAGAGACAGAGAGAAAGGTCTTCCTTTGCCGTTGGTTCACCCTCCAATGGCCGCCACTGCTGCGGGCACACCGCACTGATCCTATGGCAGGAGCCAGGTACTTATCCTGGTCTCCCATGGGGTGCAGGGCCCAAGTACTTGGGCCATCCTCCACTTCACTCCCTGGCCACAGCAGAGAGCTGGCCTGGAAGAGGGGCAACCGGGACAGAATCCGGCGCCCCGACCAGGACTAGAACCTGGTGTGCCAGCGCCGCAAGGCGGAGGATTAGCCTAGTGAGCCGCGGCGCCAGCCATCAGTTCATTTTATAATTGTAAGCTTAACTCTTCACTAAGTAAAGAATTCAACAAATAGTACGAAGGAAAAAAAACTGTCTTTGCTTTCTTGGCTAGATTATTATTATTTCTATACCTTTACAATGAATTCAGATAGAAAATATATTCATTTTAGAAATATGAAAATAAACTATTACATCTTACTGATAGCTACAAATCACATATAAGTTTATAGCTATTTCTTTGCACTCATTTGATTTTATATTATGCATTTTCCCACTTGTTGAAAAATCTTAATTCTAATAACATTAACCTATTGACATTTCTTATTTGTCTGGGTTTATAATATATTACAAAATAACAATAAACATGTTACCAATAAATACAACTTAAAATTACACAATCTTGTTTTATGAGCAATTCTGTTTAGACAGCTTAGTTAATGTACATATATAGTTAGTTGATTAACACTGAATACATGACAAACAGCAGTGTAACTCATCCCTGCAAGAAGCTTATGTAATATACATATTTTTCTCCTGTACTCGGGGACTGTGTTAGTCAGGTTTTTGTTACTAGAACTGAAATATTTGCAAGAAGCTACTTACGAAGGAAGGTTTATGTTGGCCCATGGTTATGGAGGTAGCCCTACTGGTCTGGTTTCTGAGGAGGGCGGTGCAAGGCAGCACATGTGTGTGGGCAAGATCGCATGGTGATCCAGGAAGCAGAAACAAGGAGCAGCCTCATCCATGTGGTCTCTCCTTATAAAGGCATCGTGACTCCACTGTGGGCTCCACTTGAGCAACCTAATTCAATTCACTCGCTTCCCGAGGGCCCTACCTTCGGAGACCATAATTAGATTAAGTTTCCACCCTCCTGGCACCATTAACAAAAGATTTGAAGGGTTTAAACATCTACATAGTTGGAGTGCCAAATCTTGTTCAAATTGCAGACAGCTCTTCAACTCTAAGCTTGGGGACCACTTTAAACAGTAAAATCACCAACAAAAAGGACAAGAATGTGGAAAATGCGGCATTAAATAGGTCACCTAATGACAGTGTTTAGTGTAAGAGCCAAAAAGGAAGAATGTGTCCTTGCTCCACCGCAGCTTGCAAGGAGCACCTCGGGCAACTCAAATTTTTTACCTCTATGGGAATGTGCACAAAAGCTGGTTTCAGCTCAGTGAGTACTGATTTGGGGATAGCGAATAAATGCTAATGAGCATGCATAGTCTTCCTTACGGGGATTGGCTGTGTATAAAAGATTCGAAGGTTGCTCACAGAGAAGGAAACAGTATCATACTGGGAGAGTGAGAAAGGGTTATGGCCTGTGGCCTTCTCAGGTTGACAGCTTGAGCCCACCTCAATTTGTGCATGACACGTGGACATTGAAGGATGGTAAGCCCGGAGTGGTTAAGACTGTGCTTCTGTTTTGTAACTTTTACTCTGTACATCTGCTGTGGGAGACAGGGTTGGGGAGGAAGGAGTTGAAGAAATATCAGCAGAGCTATTACAGCCGTCGTGGTGGGATCTGACGGGACCCATCCCAAGGCAGTGGCTATGAGCGTGACGTAAAAGAAGTTGGCTTTCCAGATAATGGATCTTCCATACACAGAGACAAGGATTAAAGGAAGCAGAGCCAGTTTCAAAAAGAAAAATCACTAGTGAATTAAGTTTAGTCAGGTTGAGTTTTGATTGACTGTAAAATGTCTAGGTACAGATATTCAGAAAACAGTTACATAGAGCAATCAACTTTCAGATAAACTTGCATGAAAAAGATGAGGACTGAATTAAAACAAAACTAGAAAATAAAATAAAAATAAGGTGTTGAAGGAGGAGGAAGAATAAAAAAACAATTTTTAAGTGACCAAATGATAAGAAGAAAATGGAGACTGATTTTATGGAAGCTAAACAAGAGAGTTTCAACGGAGAAGTGAATAATAACGTTAATTATAGCAATGAAGTGAAGCAAGATAGGCTCCGAAAGCCATCCAGAAGATTTGGCAATTAAGAAGGACTTGGTGACCCTAGCAAAGAGTTTCACTGTAATGAAAGCCAGATTGGTTTAGGCTGGGAGGGAAACAGATGGGAAGAGAGTCTAGACAGTGTATTTGTGAAAAAGCACATGGATTGAGGCTTGCTGGGTTTCAAATTTCAGTTCTGCCACTTGAAAGCTGTGGTAACCTCTGTCAGTGGACCCAGTGTCTCTCCATTTTTGCATTGTCATCTGTAAAATAGTTTCAACAGTGGTACTCCAATAACATTGTTCAGTTTTTTGTTTTATTTTGTTTTGCTTTTTTTTTTTTTTTTTTGAGAAATGACTTACTACTGTCTGTGAGGTGATTTGAACACAGTCTGGCACAGAGCAAGTACTTCAAAAACATAAAAAAGATACACTGTGATAATGAAGTTTTATGGTAAACTCACTGTCAAAAGAAGCATAGCTATCAAAAAGAGTATTTTAGCATAGTTATAATTTTAAATCTGGGGCTAGAGGAGAAGGAAGACATGCAATCCCTACAGATACCTTTCTGGGGTGGTCGCACTACACACCTATTGAAATAGTCCAGTTGACATCACCAGACTGTGAGGATGTGGAGCAACAGGAACTCTCACTCCCTGCTGGTGGGAAAGCAAAATGACACAGTCTCTATGGAAGGTAGCTAGGCAGGTCCTTACAAAACTAAACATACTCTTACCTTGTGACCCAGTTATTACACTTCTTGTACTTCCTCCAAGGAGGCAGAAATGTATATCAACCCCAAACTGGCACACGGATGTTGGCAGCAGCTTTATTTATAGTCACCAAAACTTGCAAGTTCTTTAGCAGCAGTAAATAATTAGGTACATCCAGAAAATAGAGTATTATTCAACACCAAAAAGAAGCCATGAAGAGATGTGGAGAAAATTTAAATGCATGTTACTAAGTGGAGAAAGTGAGCCTGATACAAGAACATGCTGTATGATTTCAGCCACGTGCCATTCCAGAAAAATAAAAACCCTGGAGGCACTGGAAACAGCAGTGGTTGCCAGGGCTTGGGTGGGGAAGGAGGGATGGACAGGCAAAGAACAGAGGATGTTATCTTGGAGAAAATATTCTCCAAGATACTATAAGGATGGAAACCTATTGTACCCTTGTGCAAACCATATGCTGTAGAACACTGAGCGTGAATCCTCTTGCAAGCTAAGGGCCATGGGTGATTCTGATTAGTCAATATAAGTTTCTCAAATGTGCCACTCCGGTGGGAGGTATTGATAGTGGGGAGTGTGCATGCAGGGGCTAGATGAGATATCTCTGTGCTTTCCTCTCAATTGAGCTGTCTTGAACTGCTTTAAAAAAAAAAAAAAAAAAACTAAAGTCTTTAATAAAATAAAATTTTAAAATCCAGGTAGCCCTTTTTACCATTAAACAAAGACACACTGCAGATAGTTTAATGATGTTATGTGTGGGGAGCAACTGGGAGCAACTCGGACTAGACTGTTACTGGAATTAAGACTTATTCTATGCATCTGCTCTCCCACAATATGGCGCTGGGAGAGGAGGAAACAGCTTCTACACAGCTGCCTCCAGTTCAACCAATAAGTGGCAGGAGCTGATTCTGATTGGAGGAGAGCAGCGTACTCGGCGTGTGGGTAGCAGAGTTGGGATTGGTGGAAGA
Organism: Oryctolagus cuniculus; assembly: GCF_964237555.1. Classification (NCBI taxonomy): domain Eukaryota; kingdom Metazoa; phylum Chordata; class Mammalia; order Lagomorpha; family Leporidae; genus Oryctolagus; species Oryctolagus cuniculus. Next base: position 146,470,392 of record NC_091434.1, read on the forward strand.
GGACTATAAAGGAGGAGAGAGACAACATGCACCAGGGAACATCTATCTGAAGGAACACCTGTGCAGCCCCCGAGAGAGCCGGCCGACGGTGTGCCGCTCCCCCGCGGAAGTGGGGAAAGTGGCTAGGGGGAACCGCCCTTCCATGGAGGTGGAAGGGACGGTAGCCAACCCGGGAAGAACCAGCAGCAAACCCGGGAAGGGCCGAGCAGACGAAAGAACAGCGCAGGGTCCTGTGTCGTTCCTCCACTAAGACAGGGAGCGACAGTTATGTACTTCAGTTTCATTACCCTACTATTTATGTTTTAAAGATTTATTTATTTACTTGAAAGTCTGAGTTACAGAAAGAGAGATCTTCCAATCCTTGGTTCACTCCCCATGTGGCCACAACAGCTAGGGCTGAACCAGGCCAAAGTCAGAGACAGGAGCTTCTTCTGGGTCTCCCACATGGGGGACAGGGGCCCAAGTACTTGGGCCATCTTTGGCTGCTTTTCCCAGGCCATTAGTAGGGATCCAGATTGGAAATGGAGCAGCCAGGATTCAAACCAGCACCCATACTGCTGCCAGCATTGTAGACAGCAGCTTTACCCACTGCACCTCAACATCAGTCCCCAAATGTTTATTTTTAGCTTTGAAATCCAGTTCCTGGCAAAGATTCTGCATAATATTCCTTGTCTATGTTCTACTTTAGTATTGTCATTTTAAAATGAATCCTATACCATACATCATGATGTTTCACATCATGGTTTTACTTAGGCTGGAAATGTTTTTAAACTGTTTAAATTAAAAGAAATTAATACGACAATAAATGGTACTGTTATTGTATTAGATTTCTACTTTAATCAAAACGTTATGTGTCATTTATTCATCCTTTAACATCATGAAGTGCTGAAAATTTTTTAGATGTTGTGGTTTTCTTGGATGCTGCATCCCCATGAAACTGCAATGTTTTAAGTGTGAAAGCATTAGAGTTTCAAGTCTGATTCGGTATGAAAGCTTTGCTTTGGCAACCCTTCATCTTCAAAGACATACATGCCTATTTGTGGTTTCTTATGGTTTGGGGCCTCTTTGGGAGGGGGAAAAATTGGCTTAATATGGTGAAAACTGTCTTTGTAGAGAGCTGGCAGGTAGAAAAGGAAACAGACAAGAAAAGACTGACTAATCACAGGATCCTCCAAAGAAGTCCCAGCAGGGAGAAAAAAAAAGCCATCCTCTTAACCATGTTAAACAAAATACCCATATTAGGTACAGTTCATACTTGACAAAATTGTGCCTGATATTTATTTTAGCTAGATTTTCCTTGGTATTAATCCAAGCTATTCAGTTTTCTATTTCTGGACTTTACTGTTAGAGTTGTCTTTACATTAAAAAATATCACCTCTTTCCTGAACAATCCACAGTTCTCCCAGTAGAACCTCAAGCTCAGTTTCCCCACCCTACAAATTTCTCTCTCACCCACCATCACACATCCACCTACATGAGAGTTTTTTTTTTATCTTAGTAGGGTGTTCATGCATACTTTTACTCTCTCAGCATAATAATTCAACAGAAATTATTGACAGCTCATATGTTCTTTACATTTATAGATATTGATGACAGAGAGATCCCACCATAAGACATTCAATCCAGAAATGAAACAAGTTATGAAGAACTATTTGAAATTATGACAATCATTTCTTTGTACTGAAACATTAGGCTAATGACTCATAAGCAAATCTTCATTGTCAGAAATCAGACAACAAAGGTACATTTTAGATTTAAAAGCAGCAACAGTAGGTGTGAAGACATTATGAAAAAGGAGATGCAAAGATCTTAAATGTAAATTAGGCATTGCTTGGACACTAAATTCATGCAGACTATTAAATCTCAAAGTCCTAAATTAATGCTAGTAAGAGGGTGAAAACTTAATCCAATTATGTAGTTAGGAGATGAACTAGTGGGACAGGGGTCCTTGTATTATTGAGTGCATGTACTTGAAAGATATTTTCCATGGGAGGGTCATTATAAATGCCTGGGTTGGGTCCAGCCACCTTCTCAGCTTCCTTGCTCTCCATGTGACCCATCCTCCACTTCTGAGCCACCACTGCCTTCCATAGCCCTAACCAGATGCCCAACAAGTGGGACCACTTGATCTTGGGTTTGAACCTCCACAACTGTGAGCTAAATCAACTTTTATTCCTTATACAATGAGTTACCACAGATATTTCTCTGTAGTAATGAAAAGCTGGTGAATACAAATAATGGCCTAAAGGTATTTATAAAATTGTAAAAACCCCAGTAAGCCTAAAGTTAAAGCATGATTAATGTGTGAGTAGCTTGGAGGATACGTGGAAGTAAATGTGACAAGAAAGGGGTTACATAATGCAAAAGTTATTATTCATTAAGATATTTGTAGAGTGCTCTCTAAACACTGTTCTAAATGCACTTTAAAACTCATTGAATTTTCACAACAACCACATAACATAGACACAATTTTATCCCCATAATAAAGGGGAAAACTTGGCATGGAGAGTTGAATAACTTTCCCAAAATTACATAGTTAGCAAGGAGAGCTACAACTTGAAGTGGCTCCAGAGGATTAGCTCTTAGCCAAGGAGTTTTACAGTCTCTCTAGTTGGACTGCTGGGCAATGCTAAGGAAGGACATGTTCATAAGTGTACATTAGTCTATGTGCATTTTAGAAAGTAGCATGAGGGTTTACTGAAAGCTTGCAAGGAGAGAAGCAAGCAATGTAATAATTAAGAATACTCGGATGATTTATTGGTGAGTGGAGTTTAAGGAGCTTAGTATGTCTATTACAGTTTTCTGGGAATAAAATATTAGTGGCTTAGACATATGTGATGGCACTACAAATATGGAGAAATGGGTAGACCTGAGAGCTTTTCAGGATTTAGAATTAAAAAAAGTTGATGGCTGGTTAGATTTGGATGAAAAGATCTAACAGAACACTTCTAGGTTATTCTAATAAATAACTGAGTACCACATTATAGAAAATAATCTGTTCTTCACAGACCCTGCAAAAAAAAAGAAGAAAGAAAACATATGTATACAGACATGAATATTGTTTTCAAATGTCATGGGTCTAAGAACTACATAAAGCACATGAAATGAACAAACAAGAGCCATGGATCTGCCCTAGGGCAGGTGTTGTAGTGCAGCAAGTTCAAGCTGCTTGGGACACCTGCATCCCATACTGGAGCTGGAGTACCTGGGATGGCATGCTTCCTCTGCTTCCAAACCAGCTTCTTGCTAAAGGGGTAGGATGGCAGCAGATGACAGCCCAAGTACTTGGTTTTCTGTTAACCACATTAGAGACCCAGATGGAGTTCTTGACTCCTGACTTGAGCTTGGCCCAGCCCCACCTATTGCAAGCATTTGGGGAGTGAACCAGCAGATGGAAGATGTGTGTGTGTGTGTGTCCCTCTCCCTCTGTCATTCTGCCTTTCAAATAAATCCAATAAAACTTTTTCTAAAAATATTGCCTTGTGTATCCTCTATATTATTGATTCCATGGCTGTTACAGATTTCTTGACATGACAGCAGAGCCAAGTGTTAATGCCTAGAAAACACACTTAGATCCCAAGAAATTAGTCCAGATACTGAAAGCAGAGCTGAAGGTGAATTGAAGTATGGATCCACTTCAATAGCAGAAAATTTCTGGTCTGAGCAAACTGAACCCAAGAACCAAAATCCAAACAGCAAATCCCACATTTGATTTAGCAAGTAAAACTGGGAAATCAAATACCACGATCCTAGCAGTGCTGACTGCTGTGACTGACAGCATGAAAGCACACGGCTCCATGCTCATAGACGTTTCAGGATCATTCTCATAGGTGACTTTGTATTATGCTACGACTATACAGTTTTAATCAGTTATAAAATTCCTGCAAATGTTACTGAAAGTATATCTCTTTTTATTTTTTGCTGTGACTGCTTTATTTCACTAGAATGTAAGATCCATGTTGGCACGGATATTTGCTTAATGTTTTTCACTTTTATGAATATATCTCTAGCATTTAGAAAAGAACTCAGTCCATAGTTCTCCCTCAATACATATTTGTTGAAAAACATTCGCAAATTTCCTGCCTTCTTTGTTCTACATGGAAGCATACTACATGCAATCTCAACCAATCACACCTTAACTATACATCTTAGAAGGACCCAGAAAATAAAACATGAATAAATACATTTTTGTCTCATACTTCTGACTGTGTTTAAGCAAACTGTAAGAAACAAACCTGCCTACTGAGAATAACTATAAATGCTACATAAACCAGAAAAATAATAGGTATACCAGGAGGTATTGGAGGAGTACAAAGGCAGACAGGATCTGTTGTGCTAAGGTGTGAAGAAAAGAAACCACATTAAGGTAAGCCCACATTTTTTCACTAATTTTCAACCCAAGGCATTTGCATATATTTAACCAGTTCACATTTCTCAGTGACTCAGTACTTTAGGAAACCTGAAGAGAGTAGACTGGCAAAGCATGGAGATGAGGACTCTGAGGTAGCTGGGTACTGAAAAGTCAAGTTCACAGAGCAAACAGAACTTCAGAGCAGCGGCCATGACATTTTGTACTGCTTTTCCTGAAGGTTCCTCTTAATCTCCAGGCTTCATAGTGTAAGTGTCCAGGAACACAAGCCTGAGACCGTAGAGATAATACAAGCTAAAACACCATAGCAGAAACATCAAGCTGGGAAGAGAAGAACTATAGGGCTCAGGGCCCAGTAAGAAGGCGGGTACCCGAGCACAACCCAGGTCTTCAGCTGAAACTTTTACAGGACTTCACCATGGGAGAACGGCAGGTAGGATCACTCTTCACAGGTGCTAACACACAGCTTTCACTCCTTTGATAGCAATCTTCTCCAACTCTGACAGAATGCCAGACCACTAAACCTTCCCTGGATTAAGACATCCAGAAAGAAACACTTTCATAGGCAGTAATCATTAATCAACAATTACAGACATTCCAAGGGCATCAATCAACCAACAAGCAAGAAAAAGAACTGAAAATAAAATTCATGGCAAAAGTAACCATATCACCTACTCTTCAAATGAGACTTTTATAAAAACTAAATCTGTTCAGTAAAATACATGAAAAAACTAGAGCATTTTACCCAGAAATGTGAGGTTATTAAAAAGAAACAAATGCTAAGAGGGTGGACATACAGTATTTTCCCTACAAAAAAAAGTTAGGTAATATGTATATTAGTTACTTAGATGTAATCATTCCATAGCATGTATATATTTTTCAAAGCATCATTTTGTACAAGATAAATACACACAATTGTTGTCAATTTAAACAAATACAAAAAAATTGAAACAAAAGATAAACAAATAGAAATCCTAGAATTGAAAGATATAGGCCGGCGCCACGGCTCACTAGGCTAATCCTCCGCCTTGCGGTGCCGGCACACCAGGTTCTAGTCCCGGTCAGGGCGCCGGATTCTGTCCCGGTTGCCCCTCTTCCAGGCCAGCTCTCTGCTGTGGCCAGGGAGTGCAGTGGAGGATGGCCCAAGTACTTGGGCCCTGCACCCCATGGGAGACCAGGATAAGTACCTGGCTCCTGCCATCGGATCAGCGCGGTGTGCCGGCCACAGCACTCCAGCCGCAGCGGCCATTGGAGGGTGAACCAACGGCAAAGGAAGACCTTTCTCTTTCTCTCTCTCTCTCTCACTGTCCACTCTGCCTGTCAAAAAAAGAAAAGAAAGAAAGAAAAGAAAGATATAATAATTCCAAGGGGCCAGCATTTTTTTTTTTTTTTTTGGTAGCAATTTAAGCTGCTTCTTGCACCAGGAGCATTCCTTATGGAGTGTCAGTTCAAGAGTCAGCTGCTCAGCTGCTCTTCTTCTGATCCAAGTTCCATCTGGGAAGGCAGCAAAAGATGGCCCCAGTACTTGGGCCCCTGGCACACATGTGGGAGCTCAAGATGGAATTCCAGACTTCTGGATTTGGCCTGACCCAGCATTGATTGTTGAAGCCATTTGGAGAATGAACCAGTAGATGGAAGCTATTTCTCTGTCTCTTCCTTTCTCTCTCTTCTCTCTCTCTCTCACTCTTGCTCTCTCTTTCTCTCTCTCTCTCTCACTCTTGCTCTCTCTTTCTCTCTCTATTTCTATCTCTGATTTTCAAGTAAATAAATATTTCATCAAAGAATAAAGAAAAATATAATAATTTCAAAAAAGAACTCAATAGACAGGGTTTAACAGACATTGATTGCAGAAAGAAAGTTTATAAGCTGAAAACTGATCAGTAGAAATTGTTAAAACTGAAGAAAAGTGGGAAAAAAGATAGAAAACAAAAATAAGAGTATAATAGGTATTTGGACCACAGTGAAAAGTTCTGACGTGTAGGTAACTGCAATCCAGACCAAAAAAGGAGAGAAATAATGGGGCAGAAATCATATTTGAAAAGATGCTAGCAGCAAGTATTTCAAAAGCTAAATTTGACCACCAAACCACAGAACCAAGAAGCTCTATAAACATGTACAGAATAAATGCAAGAAAACCTGGCCTAGTCCCATCTCAAACACAAAAACCAAAGTCTTTAATGAGCCAGAAATAAGACTGACTGCAGATATTTTAATATAAATAATAAAAGAGAAAAGAAGATTGACAGTCAAAACAATAAAAGGGAAGTGACTAAGAACTGGGGTTTTATCTGATGGGATCCCACAGACTGTGAGAACAGCTGTGGGTAGATGGAGGCTCTTGAAACCAGCACTGAGATTCTTCTCAGGTGGAGTTGATGGCAGCAGAAACAGGACCTAGCAAGGGGAAGCTGTCTGCCTTAGCTCTGGGTGAATCTGCCACAATACACAGCCCTCAAAGGAACCGCCTGGGTCCTGGTCCTAGATGAGTGGACCCATCCAGTTGCCTACTGACAAGAGACATTCCTATGCTATCCTCATGTTCCACAACCATACATCCCTTCCAGCACCTCTTCTGATTTCTCTCTCCGCCAGTTCTGTGGGAAGGGAATGCTCTCCTCACCGGCTAAGTTCCTCTAGGGAGATCACCTGGTTTGCAAAGTCCAAGAGATCAGTTCCCCCTTGCCTTCTCTGGCAGGAATGATGGTGTTGCAAATTCATCAAACAGAACAACCTCTAAATACTCATTCTCACTTTGCTTCACTAAGCCTCCCTGTTCAAGTCAACTACTCCTCTTAACTTCCTCTGCCTAGCTGCCTGGGTGAGTCCCAGCACCAGCACACGTTTTCGCCTTGTGTCCTCTACTTCTTCAGTCACGGAACTCTGTTCCTTACCTAGACTAGTGCATCAGTGTCATGAGCATTCAAAAAAGACTAAGTGCTTTCCACCTCTGCTTGCTGCTTATCAGCTGTCATACGAGAAGCCCATCAGTCCCAATTAAGACCAATTAAGATCTTATGTCAAAAGTATCCAACAGTGCAGTAAGCAGAGGTGGCTGGGATTAGGCACCCAGAAGGCTTGACTTACTCTGTTTTTGGCACAGAGTATGATAGCAAAGTGTTTCATGTTTTAACAGATGAAAAGAATGGCTGTTTGCTTTATGCCGTTGAAGATAAGCTGCTGGATGTGGAACAAGCATTCAGAACTTAATACTTGCCTAAAACTCATGGATTCCAAGGATAGAGATCATCTTCACTGACCAATTATGTCCAAAGTTACAGATTGATCAACATATGAGGTAGCTTATGAAATATTAATAGATGCCTTTTCAGCAGGAATGGTGTTATTTTGTAAGAAGTTCCCTATTTTGAATATATGAATTACCAAGTCCTGTTTGAGTAAAGTTGACCAATGATGAAATCAATTAGCCTGTGAACTTGATAAGTAATTTTGATCCAGTTTCATAATTCTTTTATAAGAAGGCACAAGATAGCTGTTCACCATGGAGATCCGCCACAAAGTTACCCTTTGTGCTGTACATCCAGCTTCTCCCAGCTTCCTAAAGCTGTCAGGTGGAAATTTCTGTAATGCCGCTGCACCTGTGATGGATATCATTAGCTTGTGACTAGAAGAAAGTGATCCAGACACAAAATTTTCCACAGAACATGCATGTTGTTTAAATGTGATCTCCTTAAATAATACAGACACTCATGATCAGCATGGAAGGATTAGTTATAGTAAATTATTCTTAGTTTAGAAATCAACAAGTACTTCCTAAAAAACTCGTCAGCTACTAGAGCTCCACATTCCCAAGGGATGCATCAGGGAGCTAATCAGAGCACACTGAGGATTTCAGAGATATAGAATTCATCTATCCCTGTACTCACAAAGCCATGCCAGTTGCCACCAGGATGCCTGAGTGCTTTCAACACTTTCTCAGGGCCTTCCTTGGAATAGAAACTCTGCTGTCACAGGGTGGTCCTTGGGATCATTTAGGCAGCACAAGATCCCTACAGTATGGGTCAGCTTTGGATGTACAAGATGAAGTTATCAGTGTCACTGTTATAAAGATGGAAATTCTGTGTTATCCACTATGGTTTGGACACAAGACCCTACACAAAATCTGATGATTTTAACAGTAAAATATAGCTTTGCACCCAATGCTATTTCAACCAATTACTGCAAAGAACATTACAATGTTCATTAAATTGTTTTCAGTAGAAGCTAGTCTGGGGGAAACATTTGTACCTAGAAATGTTTGATTGCTGGTGTAACAAGTCTCATTTTAAGCTGCTATATAAGGACCAAGAAGAAAGATAAAGGAGGTTTCTTCTCTGTGCTATTTTTGTTTTGAGATCAGCATGAAATGGTCTCTAATCAGGGTTCTCCTTGGTAGAAGTCCTCAATTTCACTTATTGAAAGAGTCTATTAGAAAAACTGTAGGTCAGGAGTTCAGTAGCGTAAACTGAGTTAGAAGCCTCCAACTTTTTCAGTTCTTTGCCTGTTTTTGTTTTGTTGTTGTTGTTTTGTTTTTTTTTCCTATAAACAGAGTAAATAACGATTGAGCATATTTCAGACTCTGTATGTCATGCCTGCAGCAGGCTGCAGGTTTCATTTGGGTTTTTTGGAGTAAGTATCATGCACTCTTTTTTTTCTTCAGGGTCTCCCACATGGGTGCAGGGGCCCAAGGACTTGGGCCATATCTACTGCTTTCCCAGGCCCTACCAGAGAGCTAGATTGGAAGTGGAGCAGCCAGGTCTCGAACCTGCACCCATAAGGGATGCAGGCACAGCAGGCCAGGGCGTTAACACACTGCACCACAGCTTCAGCCCCCATAGCACTCTTTAAAGGCCACATTTTTTTTCAGAATCTGTGACTTTGTTCGTAATATTATGCAATGCTGTTCCTAAGGAATATGATGAAACATCCATATATAATACAAAGAGCAATTTTATTGTTCATGCCTGAATATAAATGTTTTCCTTTGATTTCAATAGAGGAATAGAATGATGCAGTTTTTCCTTCAGTGGAGAAGAATAAATATTTTAACAAGAAGATTTATCTTTTACTTTTAGTGATTTTTAGAGTTTCATGGATCCCTTTCAGGAAAGGATAGTGTATTGCAAATTAGGCCATTCTACTTTAAAATGGGTGATTTGCAAAATTAAAAAAGAAATGCATATAGAATACATTACAGATTTTTCTATATGTTTTAAAAGAGTGATCAGTCTCATACCCTTTATTATTTAAAAATTATTCTTGTGATAAAAAGTCAAGGCACAGTAAAGATATTTTCAGGCCAAAAAAAGCCTGAGAAAATTTGGTTTAGGCAGATGTCTTTTAGAGAGAAAGGGGAAATTAAATTTAACTAGATAGCACTCCAGGAAAAGATGGGAAACAGAGAGAAGGGGACCCAATAGGTAAATCTGAATGAATATTGATTACACAGAACAATTGTCATCTAACATGAATATATCTATCAAAAAAACCCACAAAAAATGAGAAATAAAGGGAGATCTAAGTGATGGATGGCCCTTGCAGTTTCTGAGAAATGACAAAATACCAATATACATCACACTGTAGTAAGTCTAGGATACATGTTGCTATTCTGAAGGTAAGCATTAAAATGAAAATTGGAAGTGTATAATGAATATCTATCAAGAGGGGAAACAGAATAACTGAAAGGAAACTATTTCCTAGTCCAAGAGGAAGAATCAAGGGAGACAAACCTTGCAAGAAAAACAACGCTGCAATGAAATAACAATGGTAAAGTGATAGCTATAAGACTAAATCCATTACTGAAAACATTGCAAATAAATCATTAAGAGTCCAGTGAAAGGACAGGACTGCTGACTTGCATTAATTATCCAACACCAACTCCACAGTGCTTACAAGAAATGTACATTAAATCTAAGGACCCAGACAAAGTTTTAGAACCCACGAAGAGTTGTGAACTCTGGACAGTAAGGACAAAAACGGCATCTTTTGAAGAAAAACCAGATTTTCTCTATCTGTTTTCCTTATGTGAGACATTTCTGGGTCACCATGTTAGACTCCAGAGTACAGTAGTTACAAGAAATAATTCTTTTTGTTTGGGGGCTGGGCTGGACCATTATTTATTTATTCATTCGTTCATTCACTTCATTTGATGGGCCATGGGCTATTGCCATCATGATCTCATTTATCCTATGAACACTGGAGTTCCATTAGAAGTGGGGCCCTGATCAGAATTCTGAAGTGACTTCCATGGAAGAGATCCCAGGTTACAAATATTAAGGATGCTCACATTTGCCAAGTCAATAAGAATGTCTTGACGGAGACTGAGCAAAATAAAAAAACAAAGAAAGGAGTTTTAGATTTTAATTCCTTTGAACTTGGCCTCATGTAGTCAGAAGAATTTGACTTTGTTCTTTGGCTGTTCCTTCTATTTAAACTAGCACTTAGAAACTTGGAAAAATTTTGCCACCTACGGCACTAGAAAAATTGACCAAAAAAAATCTCTAGTTTTGTGTTTGTAATAGAAACTTTCAGTAAAACATTAACATCAAACAATAGTTAGAATCAAGAATGATTGTAGAATACATATATGTGTATTGTAGGTTTATACAACTTATTCACCTGTATGTTTCTATAAAGATAGACTGATATTTATATTTGCATCTCATTGATGACTAAGTGAATGCATCATAATATGTAATGAAGGCTGCCTCTAGGTGAGAGATATTCTGATATAAATTGTCTCTTCCATTGAGGAATAGTGTTTATTTTTCTTCATACTATTTGTTGAACTCTTTTACTTAGTGTAGGATTAACTATATGATCATTTAGTAAACTGAAAATAGATCTTTGCAAATTTAAGAGTGGGAATGAGAGAGGGAGGAGGAAGAAGGGCTGGAGTGTGATTGGGAGGGAGGGTAGGTGGGAAGCAGCACTGTGTTCCTAAATCTGTACACACGAAACACATGAAACTTATATAACTTAAACAAAATATTTTAAAAATTGTGACTTCTTTTGCTTTCTGACAATTCAAGATCTCCAGAGACACATTTAAGACACAGATAAGGGGCAGGTGTTGTAGCACGGTGGGTTAGCACACGGACTTGGGATGCCCACATCCCATGCTGGGAATGCCTGATTGAGTTTCAGTTCCTGTGCTTCTGGTCCAGCTTCCTGCTTATGTATCCTGAGAAGGCAACAGGTGACGGTCCAATTGCTTGGGCCCCGGATCACCCACATGAGAGACCTGGATAGAATTCCAAGTTCCTGGCTGCAGCCTAGTGAAACCCTGGCTGTTGTGTGCATCTTTGGGAAGTGAACCAATCTCTCTCTCTCTCACTATCTCATGCTGCCTTAGTAGATGAAATAAAATTTTTATAAATACTAAAATAAAATAAGGAGTTCAGACAGAAACATGCACTATTTGGAGGAGGACTGAATTATTTGTCTGTTAAAAAAGTTTTAAAATTAATTCTTTCATTTTTACTCTTCTTGCCTATTTTTGAACAGGATTAGGGACTGGTGCTGTGGCGTAGCGGATAAAGCCACCGCTTGCAGTGCTGGCATCCCATATGGGTACCTGTTCGAGCACGGCTGCTCCATTTCCAATCCAGCTCTCTGCTCTCTCTCTACTGGGAAAGCAGTAGAAGATGGCCCAAGTCCTTGGGCCCCTGCACCCATGTGGAAGACCAGGAAGAAGTTCCAGGTTCCTGACTTCGGATCAGCCCAGCTCCAGCCATTCGGCCATTTGGGGAGTGAACCAGGAAATGGAAGATCTCTCTCTCTCTCTCTTTGCCTCTGCCTCTCTGTAACTCTGCCTTTTAAATAAAAAAAAAAAAGTCAGATGCTGCCCTAAGAACATCACAAGTGTATTTACTACTCATTACACTAATAACGTGACTTTCACTCTGTCATGTGGCTAAATATCTTGCCCAAGGTCATGCAGCTGTTTCTGAGAAAATGGATACTACAACTGGGACATCTCAGTGGCTTTGTGCAAAGCTTGGTTTGTTTTCAAAACAAGATGGGCACTTGTGACAACATTGCTCTCTGTTTCTTCACTCTTTAACATATTGCCACAAAAACAATCATCTCGGGTGATTTTAATTTGCACCTGGTCTAACAAATTTCTGTCTGTGTGATCTTAACAGTGCCTGAGTTTGAGATTCGTTAATTGGATAAAGAGTTGTGTACACCAAGTGTTCCAGGCAATGCAGGCAAGGTTGTGAAAAGACAGAACAAGCCCTCCTCTTTCCCGTCCGCTGCATTCTGGCAAGGGAGATGGAAAATAACCAGGATAGCATCATACTCCTACGATCATCATAGCTGCTTAATTCTCTCTTGTAGGGATTAAGAAAAAAGCTACTGACTCCATGGCAGCCTCTGCGATTTAATGAGATAATATAATAACAAATGCATCTTTGCTATGGCTTTGATAAAACATTTCACTTTTGTTTGAATATCTCTCTCTCTCTTTCTCTGCATGTGATTTTTTTTTCTGCTTATAAAACAACACGGGCATACTTTCCCAAGATGTAAACAATATAGGCGGCTTTCCTAAGCATTCCACAACAGGAATCTCAGTTTATCCTGAAAAAGCTTGCCCTCCTGCCTCACCCGCTGGGTCCCCAGTGTTAGCAATATTCTGTTGTCTGTTCAAAATCTTTGCCTTCATTAGGAGCTTTAAGGAATTTAAGATAAATATTTGCATAAGAAAGAGTTTTTTACTGAAATGATCCCAAATCAACATGTGTTTTCTCATTTGCAACAGTCCCCCTAGGAAGCAGGATGAATAATAAATGGCCAGCCAGATGTTGGCGGCATTTGAATACTTAACAGAGAGTTTATATTCCAGGCATTTAGCCGTAACCATCCTTCAGCTGTGTTTTTGTCTTAAGTCATCTAATTTTTTCCTAGCTCCATGAGTACAGAGAGCTTCAAACATCTATTCTGACTCTCCCCCCATCCACCCTTTAGGCTATAACAGAATTCGGTAGTAAGAGTGTACATCATTAAAACATAGTAAAGAAAACTCAGTATATTTTGCTTTACTCTGACAGGACAAATAACCACGCTCACAGGGAACTACCTATAGGTCAATGGCTGGCTTATTATAAATATAGAGTGAATTGTAATATGCCTTGTTCAAGTTAGAGTTATACAAAGTATTTGGGCCGGAGCTGTGGCTATGTAGGTTAAGCCTCCACCTGCGGCGCTGGCATCCCATATGGAAACCTATTTGAGATCTGGCTGCTCTGCTTCCAATCCACCTCCCTGCAGATGGCCTGGGAAGGCAGTGGAGGATAACCTGGGCGCTTTAGCCCCTACACCCACATGGGGGACCTGGAGCAGGCTCTTGGCTCCTGGCTTTGGATCGGCTGAGCTTCCACTGCTGCAGCCATTTAGGGAATGAGCCAAAGGATAGAATACCTCTCTCTCTCTATCTCTCTCTCTCTCTCTCTCTCTCTGTGTGTGTGTGTGTGTGTGTGTGTGTAACTTTGCCTCTCAAATAAGTGAATAAATCTTTAAAAATAAATTATACAAAGTAATATAATTTTTCTCTATAAATATGCAAATAATTTTACTATATATTTTAAAGACAAATATACTGGCAGTTTCAGTTGTAATTTACTATTTTATGGCAATCAGTATGTGCAAAACCTTGATTTTAAGAAATTAACAAATATTCATTCATTTAATGCATCCTAAGAACAAAATGAAAAAGAGTCTAATATAATGTTCATTTCACAGATAAGGAAACTGAGACAAAGAAGTAAATTTCCCAAGGCTGTATAGGAAGTAATTAGGGGCTAGCACTGCAGTTCAGTGGGTTAGGCCTGGGACACCCATGTGCCATATGGCAGTGCTGCTTCAAGTCCTGGCTACTCTGCTTCCAATCCAGCTTCCTGCTCTTGTGCCTAGGAGACAGCAGATGCTGGCTTAACTAATTGTGTCCTTACCCCCCACAATAGAGACTGGAATGGAGTTCCAGGCCCCTAAGCCAGATTCTTTTTTGTTTTAAAAAAAAAGGAGGGTGGGTAGGTGAGTGTATTACTTTTTTAAAAAAATTGTTTATTTCTATTTATTTGAAAGGAAGAGAGAGAGGTGGCAAGGGTGGATCTTCCACCCACTAGGTTTTTTTTTTGTTTTTTTTTTTTGTTTGTTTGTTTTTTTGACAGGCAGAGTGGACAGTGAGAGAGAAAGACAGAGAGAAAGGTCTTCCTTTGCCGTTGGTTCACCCTCCAATGGCCGCCGCAGCCAGAGCGCCGCGCTGATCCGATGGCAGGAGCCAGGTACTTATCCTGGTCTCCCATGGGGTGCAGGGCCCAAGCACTTGGGCCATCCTCCACTGCACTCCCTGGCCACAGCAGAGAGCTGGCCTGGAAGAGGGGCAACCGGGACAGAATCTGGCACCCCAACCGGGACTAGAACCTGGTGTGCCGGCACCGCAAGGCGGAGGATTAGCCTAGTGAGCCGTTGCTCTGGCCAACCCACTAGTTCTTCCCTCAAATGCTCACCACAGGGAGGCCTGGGCCACGGTGAAGTCAGGAGCCAGAAACTCCATCTGGGTCTCCCACTTTGGTGGCTGGGAATCAAGTATTTGAATCATCATTTGCAGTCTCCCAAGGTGTGCATTAGCAGGAAGCTGGATTGGAGATGGAAGCAGGATTTAAACCCAGGTACTCCGATGAGGGATGTGGGCATCCCAAGTGGGAGCTTAACCTGTTATACCACAATGCACACACACAGATGAACTTGAGTTGGAGTTCCCAACCACAGCCCTCTCATGCTTCTTTTTTTTGAAAATTATATGTGTAGTGCCTGTGTTGTGATACTTCAGGTTAAGCCACTGCCTATAATACTGGCATTCCATATGAGTGCAGATTTGAGTTCTGGATACTCCACTTCTTATCCAACTCCTTGCTAATACACCAGGGAAAGCAGCAGAAGATGGCCCAAGTGTTTGGCCCCTGCACCCACATGGGAGACCAGAATGGAGTTCCAGGCTGCTGGTTTTGGCTTGGCCCAGCCCTGGCTGCTGCAGATATTTGGGGAGTGAACCTTAGGATGGAAGAGCCATCTCTCTCTCTTTTTATCTCTCTCTCTGTAACTCTGACTTTCAAATAAATTCCAAAAACAAATTAAAAAATACTATTTCCAATAATTGGTGATTATATTTTAAGATAATTCTATACTTTTTAATAACTACCATCTGATCTTAGTGACCTTGACATGATGATGCAAAGGGAACTGACTTGTTATTTTCTCGAGAGAATAAAACATAACCACTCTAGTTAGATGTTCAGCAGATACATTTCATCAGACATTTTCACATTTTTAAGTATAAGAGATTTATACTTAACACCAAAACTAAGTTGCATTTTGTGAGACATAGACAATAGTCACATAGTGCATAAAAAATGGTCACATGGTGTGCAAATAACTTTCCAAAAGGCGACGGTATGTATTTGAGTAGTAACCTTTAGAGCTCAAGTCTTTTTTTTGTTGTTTTGTGACTCCTTATAATGTCCTGGTAGAATTTGGCTATGATGTGCAATGATCAGCAATAATCTTATATTATAGTATTTATATATATGTATACATATACATATATATATGTAAACTAGGATTATACTACATATTGTTTATATTCAAGTTGTATGGCCTTGGCCCAAACACTAATTACTGAAAATCTCTGGAAAAGAAAGAAAGTGTCCTAGAAAAGAAAGAAAGAAAATTTCAGGAAAAGACAAGGGTCACTGAGTAGATTACATTTCACATTGATCCTGGATAAAATGAATTTGCTAATTTTAATACCATCATTAATTATGAAATATGTGATTGACTTTTTTAAGATTAATTTTATTTATTTGAAAGGCAGAGTTATGGGGCAGGGGGACCAGTAAGCAAGACAGAGAGAGGGTCTTCCATCTACTTGTTCAATCCTCAAATGGCTGCAATGGCCAGGGCTGGGCCAGGCCGAAGCCAGGAGGTTTTGGGTCTCCCAAGTGCGCACAGGGGCCCAAGCACCTGGGTTATCCTCCGTTGCCTTCCCAGGCACATTAATAGGGAGCTGGATCGGAGGTAGGGCGACCGGACTTGAACCGGCATCCATATGAGATGCCAGCATTGCAAACAACGGCTTTACCGGCTTCACTACAACGTCGGCCTGGGACTGATTATTAATCCAGGTCACTTGCCTGGGAAAACACATCTTCAAGTCTAATTAACAAATCTTTTTAAAAGATTTATCTATTTGAAAGGCAGAATTACAGGAAGAGAGTCAGATATGGATCTTCCATTTGGTGGTTCACTCTCCAAATGGCTGCAAATGCAGGGACTGGGCCAGGCCAAAACCAGGATCCCAGAACTCCATCCAAGCCTCCCTGCCACATGAGTGGCAGGCGCCCAAGCATTTGGGCCATCTTTGGCTGCCTCCCAGGTGCATTGGCACAGAGCTAGATCAGAAGTGGAACAGCTGGCATTAAAACTGATGCTCATATAAGATGCCTGTGTTGCAGGTGGTAGTTTAACCTTTTATGTCACAACACAGGCCCCTTGACCAACAAATTTAAGTAGCTCTCCACAGGTATTAGAGAGTTGAGTCTTGGGTTCTTCTTGCTTAATGTTTATGAAAAGTTCACTGTTATTGGACAAAGCTAATACAAATGTCCTCCATTCCTTTTCTATATTGGAACACTCAGAAAAAAATTCATTCCTGGTTTTGGCATCAAGAAGTCCTATGAGCTGGCGCCAAGGCTCAATAGGCTAATCCTCCGCCTGCGGCGCCAGCACACCAGGTTCTAGTCCCAGTCGGGGAGCTGGATTCTGTCCCGGTTGCCCCTCTTCCAGGCCAGCTCTCTGCTGTGGCCTGGGAGTGCAGTGGAGGATGGCCCAAGTGCTTGGGCCCTGCACCCACATGGGAGACCAGGAGGAAGCACCTGGCTCCTGGCTTCAGATCAGTGCGTTGTGCCGGCCGCAGCGCACCGGCCACGGCGGCCATTGGAGGGTGAACCAACGGCAAAGGAAGACCTTTCTCTTTCTCTCTCTCTCTCACTGTCCACTCTGCCTGTCAAAAATAAAAAATAAATAAATAGATAGATAGATAGATAGATAGAAGTCCTATGAGGGGTTGGAGCTGTGGAGTAGCAGGTTAAGCATCTGCCTTTGGTGTCGGCATCCCATATGGGCGTTGGCTCAAGTCTCGGCTGCTCCACTTTCAATCCAGCTCCCTGCCGATGGCCTGGGAAAGCAGTGGAGGATGCCCCAAGTGCTTGGTCCCCTGTGCCCACATGGGAGAGCCGGAGGAAGCACCTGGATCCTGGCTTCGGATTGGCACAGCTCCGGCCATGTGACCGTTTGGGGATGGAAGCAGATGGAAGACTGCTCTCTCTGTCTCTCTTTCTCTCTATCAGTGTCCAGACCTCTCAAGTTAATAAATAAATCTTTAAAAAAATAAAAATAAAAAATAAAAAAGACTCCAAGATCTGTGCCTCAAATTATATTACTTGGCATTTTGTATAAATAAAATGTTCACAATCTTTTCCTCAAAAAAAAAAAAAAGTCATGTGCCTCTTCAGAGTAATTCTTTTTAAAAATTTATCTAAGAGAGAGAGAAAGAGACAGAGCAGAGAGACAGAGAGAAGAGGGGGCGGGTGGCATGGGGAGAGAGATCTTCCACCTGCTCGTTCAGCCTCCAAATGTCCAAAACAGTTGTGGATGTGTCAGGCCAAAGTCGGGAGCCAGGGACTCCATCCTGGTCTCCCACGTGGGACACAAGTACTTGATTCATCATCCCCTGCCTTCCAGGGTGCCTATCAGCAGGAAGCTGGGTTGAAAGCAGAGGCTGGATTCAAACCCAGGCACACAGATATGGCATGTGCACATCCCAAGTGGCAGCGTAAGCCCCTGCACCACAATGCCCACCCCTGGAGCAATTTTTGACTCTGTAAATTGTGCAGCTGTCTATAGTTCCCTCTGCAAGTAGTTAGGATGTTTTGGGGACTGGCTGCCTCCACTGAGCAAGCTAGTGTGATATGTGAGTCAGAGTTTTGCAAACAACCCTGTCATCTTTGCTCTCTGTGAGGCTGCTGTCATTGTTTTCCTTTGGAATTCTCTCTCACATCCGTGTCTCATTTACGTTACTGGACCGAGCCTGGGCTTTTCCCCATGTCCATGATCATCTGCTTGGGGTCCTCCTGACCTGCACCCACAGCCCTGCAGGCTGCTGTCCCCAGCTCCCCTCAGCTATGTTCCGTTGTGTTCAGCCAATAAGAGAAACTTTGCAGTGACTAGAGACCAGAGGATGGGAGAACTAGAGGGCTTCACCCCTCCCCTCTCTCTTGTGGGATGCGATCAGCAGCTGCGGCTTCGTGGATGCCCTGGTTCCTGCCAGATGGGCCTGCGGAGGTTCTGGCTCCTGCAAGGAGCCTGCAGTCCCCATGTTCTGCTGGCACAGCCCCACAGCCCAGTCCCTTCAGCCAAAGGATGGCAGCTGCCTCCTGCTGCTGCCGAGGTCTGTGTTGCTTCATTGTCCCGGGTTTGCCCTCTCCCCCGTCTATCGCCTGTGTAAACAATTTTTCCATGGAATTCACTTTATTATACGTGATTAGAGCAGTTTCTGTTTTCCTGTTACACCCTGACAGTTAGCTTCTAATTTTCATGTGTATCCATATAAGGTGCCTTAAATCGTTTTGGGAACACAGCAGGAAGGGAGTGTGGAAAGACAGGGAAGGAGAAGAGAGAGAGAGAGGTGGGGCAAAATGGAGAAATGGGAAGAAAGAGCGAGAGACTATGCAAATATTCTAAATTCATAATGGTTTAAATAGATTTCTGAGAAATAAATACCTTCAGAGTTACATTTCTCAGACTGTATCTTTGCACCTCATTCAGGTTTTGGAATTTGCTTTCGCTGTCTTCATAGCCTTTAAAAGACTGTTGTGAGAACATATTAAAGAATCTAATGTACGAAAAGGGATAATTTGCTTTTTTTTTGTATGACTGTGAAAGTAGCAGCAATCTTTTAATACTTTCCATTTCTCATTTGGATTTCTTTCAAGCATTCTTCAGTCTTGCCTAAAATAACATCTCTTAGTTAAATACTCTTACACTTTGAGTCAATTCAAAAATGATGTGCAAAATCTGATTTTTTTTCAAAGAAAGACACACTTGTTTTCTTTGTAATGTCATTAATATTAATCTCTCTGAAGAAGGCCCTGATATTAACATGCAGGGAGTACAATGGCGATATTATAAATCTGTTTAACCTCACAGCAACCTAACAGCTGTCTTGCTCATGTGTGCTCCAGATATTTTTTTCCAGAATCTTTTAATGGGGCATGCTTGTATTCTGATGAACTCACAATTTTAATGTTTGTTAGGAGTTTACATTTTTTTCCATTTTTTTCTAAACATTCCTTCCTGCCATACGTCAAGGAAAGACGTGCGACAAGGAGCTATGGCTCTTCAGTAGCAGATGTATGCTCACGGGCAACCTCGGGTTTCCTTTTACTAAATATTTATGTGACATTCGCACTACCAGTGAAATTCTCAACAAGCACCACTGATTCTTCCTCTGTACAAATCTTTGTTTAGTATACACACACACACACACACACACACACACACATATATAATATATTAGCAAGGGCAGCCACTATCCACTTTGCCAAATATTAATTCTCAACATAAAGATTAGATGTTATCACTAGTTATAACTGAATATTTTTCAGACAATTCTCTGTTCTCTCCAAAACAGGGCTAAAGTTTCACATATTGGTAATAATTATCTCTGATAATATTTATAGTATATATTTTATTTTTCTCGGAATTCATTAATTTCTATGATTTGTTTTTTAAACTATCTTCCAGTAAGATTTGGGGTGAAGTTATTTAAGAAATTAAAAAATAGGAGCCAGTGCTATGACATAGCAGGTAAAGCTGCCACCTACAGTGCCTGTATCCCATATGGGCTTGGGTTCAAGTCCTGGCTGCTCCATTTCCAATCCAGATCTCTGCAATGGCCTGGGAAAGCAGTGGAAGATGGCCCAAGTCCTTGGGCTTTGCACCCATATGGGAGACCAGGAAGAAGCTCCAGGCTCATGGCTTCGTGTTAGCCCAGCTCCAGCTGTTGCAGCCATTTGGGAAAAAAACAGCAGATGGAAGACCTCTCTCTCTGCCTCTGCCTCTGCCTCTGTAACTCTGCCTTTCAAATAAATAAATAAATCTTTAAAAGTTTTTAAAAATAAATTTAAAACCATGGATAAAGGCATTGCTAAGCCCCTACACAAACTAATTACCAACAAATAAATGACAAATATGTTTATAATTTTCTTGAAAATTAAGACCACAGATGGTCAATGAGTATTGTGTCACAGTAGACAAAAATATATTAATTTACATGTGATGATACATTTTCCCAAGAATTTAATTGTGAATTTACTCTCCAGGCATTTAACATTTGAATATATGATGTCCTTAAATACAACAAAGTTAATTTAAAATTATTGTTAATTATTCTAGTAATAACCTATTGAACTAAAAAAAAAAACTTTGGAAAATGCAGAGGCACTGTTTAATTGGTTGTTTCTCAAGAATCTTTAATCTTTTTATCTCTCAATAGAGGAGAGACACAAAGTCCAAACAGTTTGTTTTGTAAAAATACCATTGCTTAATATTGGAATAAAACTGGGAAACTGTGTCCACATTCATAGTAAATATGTCCCTTACACTACGCATAAATGTTAATATCTTTTTAAAAAAGAAATTAATTATTTTTGAGGCAGAGTTACAGACAGAGGGAGAGACAGAGAGAAAGGTCTTCCATCCACTGGTTCACTGCCCAGTTGGCCATAATGGTCAGAGCCGAGCTAGTCCAAAGTCAGGAGCCAGGAGCTTCTTCCCTGTCCCCTACGTGAGTTCAGTGATCCAAGCACTACAGCCATCTTCGACTGCTTTCCCAGGCCATAAGCAAAGAGCTGGATCAGAAGAGGAGCAGCCAAGAATTGAACTGATGTCCATATGGGATGCTCATGCCACAGGTAGAGGTATAGCCTACTATGCCACAGTGCCAGCTCCAAATGCTAATGTCTTAAAAGAGTTTAGAAAGTACCAAACAAAGGTAAGACCTGATTGAATCCTCTGGTAACTACATTTCACTCAGATATGTGCAAAGTAAAATGCATACACTCTAAAGCAGAAGCAACCATGAAAATATCTTCATTATACTTTCTGTTTTTGAGAACAGAATATTTAATTTCAAATGCAATTCAGAATTTATAGAGGCATTAGGCATCAGCAATTAGATCTAGGTTTGTACTCAGAAAATAATTTTAGATCTTCTTAAGTACTTTGGAAAAAATATCAAAAGCGTGAATTTTTTAACCACAGGAGACATGACAATGTGTTAAAAAAAAGTCAACAAGACACAAGATAGAGATTTCTGCATCGTATAAAATATTGTACCAGGCCATGGTGAATTAAACCATAAAATTGAAAGAAAGATGTGATGCTGTTGTTTAAGTCTACTGATTGGAATGCTAGGGAGCACATATGGAATATAATCCCTTTTGATTAATCAGAACTGATAGTGAGAGGCTTTTCGAGGCATCAGTGCATCCCCCAGCCCAGTGTCAACATCAATCCACCACCAGCATGCAGGAGGTGTGAAGAGTGAGTCTTTGTGTGTTGACAGAGAAATATCTATTCAGCTTACAGGAAAATTACGAAGGGCTTGAGGAATAAACAGTAGAACATTTTAGGAAATAGCCATGGGGCAGTGTTTTACCTGGGAACTGATATGGAATGAACAGTATAGAAGATAACTAGTCAAGGTGAAAAATAAATTAAAATTTGTGCAGAAAGAGGAAAGAATGAGCAAATGAAAACGATGCCAAGAATCAACTTGAAGAGTTGCCCCCTGTTGAACCCAGGAGACTGCTTCAAGGGATGTCAAGCTATCTGAAGAAAGCAGAGAACAGGAACTAGCCTGTGATACTTCCAAAAACAATTTTCCTTTAAACCCAGGGCTTTGCAGGAGAGCTACTCCCGAAAGCTCTCTCTTCTACTAAATCCTACTTCTGTTTTGAAGGAGCAAGAAAAAGTAGATCTCTCCATCTAGTTAGATAAAACTTCTGAAACTGGGCTTATTTAGGCCACTATTTTGTGATGAGGTCATTTTTGTGTATTTAATACCTAAGGAAAGTTTAGAGACAAAGTACCAGGAAACCCTGAGTTCTCTCTCTCTCTCTCTCTCTCTCTCTCTCTAACACTATAATTTAAAGAGGCTAATTCTTTCAACAACTTCAGCTGTGGTGACAGTAAATCTTAGCAACGTCTTTTTGAGGGATGCTTCTAGCTTTCTTTTTCTTGCTGTTGTTGCCTCACAGTGAATGTTCTGTACCTCCTTCCAATCCTCCTGATTAAAACATACCCTGCCCCTTCACTGCTATCAACTGTCACAATAATTTTAGTTAGAAAAATCAGAACGGTGACATGCAGGGCTGTGGCAAGGAAACTGTTCCATAGTCTTAAATTAGGAGCAGTATTCAAATTCATTTACTGAGTGTTGCTGTCAATACACAAGAAACTCTTATTCCAAGATGGAAGTCTCCCAAAGGACAAAGATAAGGAAAATTCACAAATAAATAAATTTACCCAAGAAAATCCAAAGGAGAAATCAGTTGTTCACATGCACAGCTCAGAATCTTTACATTTCAAGTGCATAATAAAAAGTAACTTTAGGAGCAGGTGTTTGGCCTTTGATGATGGTGGTTAACACACTCGCATCCCACGCTGGGGTACCTGAGTTCCATACCCAGATCTAGCACTTGAATTCCTACTAATTGAGACCCTGAGAGGCAGTGGTGACAGCTCAAGTAATTGAATTCCTTCCATTCATAGGGGTAACCTGGATAGCGTTTCTGAATCCCAGCTTTGGTCTGGTTCAAGTCTCAGTCATTGTGGGCATTTTGGGGAGTGAACCAGTGGATGGGAACTGTCCCCCAACCTAGTCAGTCAGTCTTTCTCTCTCTCTCTCTCTCTCTCTCTCTCAAAAGAGTAAATAAGAAAAAATATGTAACTTCAGTTCTAAAGTAAACTTTGACTATCATTAAAGATAAAATGTGCTTTTGAGCCAAATGTCAAAGAGTTGGAAAGTGCAACAGGAACTTGGAAGTCAAATTTTGTGACTTTCTTTCTTTGAAAGGAATGATTCAGAGTACATGCTGTAGTATAAAGCAACTTAGTTTAAATTAACATTCTTATTATGTGATACAAAAATATCCATGTTTTAAATTTACTGACTAGTAATGGAGAACAATTCTTTTTCCCAATGGTAATAATGCTCTCTTTTACTGTGGAAAGGAGAAAGGAAAAAAGGAAGGGAGGAGGGGGGGTGGGAAGGAAAGAAAGGGGAAGGGGAAAGGAGAGAAGGAGTCAGGTGGGAGGGAGGAATTATGAGTTCAACTAATGAAACAACTTAAAGCCACAATATATTTTATTAAACATCCACCTAATACATCTACAATAAAAATATTGCTAAAATATCCCAAAGGATGAGCATGAAAGAAAGAGGAAAAGATTCCATTTGTGTCTGCAGTTCAGCTTGGGAAGTCAGAGCAGCACACTGGCTGGGAACAAGAGGGACCACACTGGGTCCACAGTTTTCATCTTTGAAAACATAAATTTCTCCCATCATAATGTAGAAATTTTTTTTCTGACTTCCCGGCTGCTAGTATTTATATTTTTCTCTTCTTCTTGGATTTCTTTTCTTCTGAATTTCCTTCTGGATGGGAACAGGAACTCTTTTCTGGGATTGTCTTCCCTCATTAGGAGCCAAGAATGTACCCTCAGAACTTTCTTGGGATCTCCCAGTGGCTGGAGTATAAGTTAAAATCTGGCAAATGGACTTATCAACTGTTATGAAAAACAACATACAGATATTTATAAGCTTAATAGCCTACACTGCAACATTAGCCCTACTTCCTTGATCATACTAATGAAGTAGATGGAACATTATTTCAATAACCACTTTAGTTTTAAAGCCAAAAGAACTTCATCTAAAATAGCCTTACATTCATAACAGATAAATGAGCCCTACAGTTGCATCTGTGCTTGATTGAAAGCTACATTGGATTGTGTGTCATTCTTTGGAGAGAATTTTACTTTTAGATTTATTTTTTAGAAAAAAATCAAACAGCTGCTTTTAGTTTAAATAGTTTACTCTTGCTAAAAGCGATGGCAGTCCAGAAACATTTTTCTATCAAGGTTTATCTCCACTTGTTAAAGTTTAGATAAGAGACTGCCAGATTTCTGCTTCAAAGGAGATAAGAACAAATGTAACCACAGACTCTGCTCATTTATCATTAGCATGTATGGTCTTATAGAACAAAGCAAAAATGCATCTATCTCTGCTTACAAAGAGGATACATTTGAATTAGTCTGAAGAGGAAATATCAGATATTTAATTTCAAAAGACAGTGGCACAGGTTTTGTACAAGAGGACAGAATATCTCATAACTAATACAATAATGAAATTTTAAAGACAAAGTTTAAAAGTTAGTTTTGAGCTTCATTAAACTCTGCTATTTTTAAGAGCTTTTGGAGAGCACTGAATATTTTACATCAATCACTCATCATTGTTCTAATGTTTGGGATTGAAACAGCTTTTTCTTTCCAAGGTTTGCAAATATTTTTAAATCTACGTAGTAACCTTTTGTATTCAGACATTACATTTATATGCACCTAAGTATTGCACAAAATAACTACTGTGAATTATTCTGCAGGTAATATGGTCTGGACATGTTAAACACAGAGGGTTAGGAGCAGGTATTGTGTTGAAGGTTAAGCCAAAGCCTGGGGCACCTGCACATCATATCAGAGTAAGTGGGATTGATTCCTACCTCTGCATCCGATGCAGCTTTCTTGCAAATGCACACCTTGGATGTCAACAGGGTGGAACTCTATCACCCCCATGGGAGACCCAGATGGAGTTCCTGTGGGCATTTGGGGAGTGAGCCAAAAGATAAATGATCCTCTCTCTCTCTTTCTCTCTCTCTCCCATCACTCTGCCTTTCCAATAAGTAAAAAACAATAAACAAACAAACAATAAATAAATAAATAAACACAGAGAGTCAAAAACCAAAAAAAGAAAAGATTGCCAGGAGTAGGTGTTGGCCTAGCAGTTAAGACCACAGTTAAGATAACTGCATCCCATCCTGGAGGGACTGGGTTCCATACTTTACTGGTTCCTGATTCCAGCCTCTTGCAGGTGTGGATTTCAGGTGACAGTGGTGGCAACTCAGGTGTTTCCGTTCCTGTTACCCATGTGGGAGACCCGTGTTGGGTTCCCAGCTCTGGGCTTTGGACTCAGGTGGGCATTTGTAGAGTGAACCAGCAAATGAGTGCTCTCTTAATCTCTCTGCCTTCCAAATGAGTAAATAAATTTTTAAAATCTTGTTTAAAAAAGAAAGGAATGATACTTAAAACTACATGTAATTTGAATACAGGGTGATAGGGATTACAAAAAAATAGCTAAGTGAGCAATTTATTGCCCCAGTACTTGAGGAATAATTAGGATTGTACAAGTAGAGACTAAACAGAGGGGAAAGATATTCTATATGAGGGGTACATCCTTTGTAAATCATGAAAGAATCTTAGGAGTTTGGGAAGAGAAATATAGGATAATTCAGTCACACTTCCTTGATTGTTGGAAAGGTCTGATAAGAAACAACACAGGAGATTTAGATTTGGGCTGAGTTAACAATAAACATTTAATTGAAACTTTGGCAAAATTTCCTGGTACATTTCTCTCTTGGTCAATAGGTCAGTATGGTTAAAATATGTGACACTTTTAGGTAACCAAGGGAAAAGGGAGCAGATAAAAGAAAAAATATATATATATATATATATTTGTAATAAATTGAGAAGCATCTTGCATACTGTGCTAAAGGCTTGCATTTTAACTGTGGTCAACAAGGCGACATTGGAGGCATTTAAGCTGAGAAAAGACATGAAGAAACCTGTCATCCGAGGTATGTGCAGTGGTACTGTGTAGCTTGAGAAGGTAAAGGAGCCAAATCACACGAGACCAGGTCCTGTTACTTTGCTCTCATGTCAGTCTTCTTCCCCTTTGTACTAAAAAATTCCTTTTTCCTTCTGGTTCTGGAAACATAGGGCATCATACCTTGCTTGAGTCAATATTACCATTTGGATGTGGTTTATACCTGCCAAAACTCATGGGGAAATTTTATTAGCCATGTAGAGGTGTTGGGAGGTGAGACCTTTAGGAAGGATTGGCATGTTCTGGTAGAACGGGTTAGTTCTTATGAGAGTGGGCTGTTATAAAGGGTCTGGGCCCTTTTGTCCCTCCCCTCTTCCACACACATCTGCTTGCTTTTCCACTCTTCTGCCATGCATGGCACAGCATGAGGCACTTCCCAGGAAGGAGAGCAGATGTGGTCACACATCTTGGACTTCCAGCCTTCACAGCTGTATGTTAAATAAGCCTCTTCTCTATAAATGACACAGTTTAGGATGTTCTATGACACCGTCAGAGGAAGGATTCAGACAATTAGCTATCTGAGTTAATTATAACATCCTCTATCCCGGGCTACAAGGGATCAGAGAGTTGGGTATGTGTGCCTGGCATAGAATATTGGGCTTTCTGCTGGAGTACACTTGTCAGAGGCTGCAGCTGCAGAAGAACCAGCTTTTACCATCAGCATGAGCCACAAGCAACTGGAGTCCAAGTCCTGTGGGATAAGCTGGGCTGAGAATTGCAGGTTAGGACTGAAGAGGAGAGAGACAGTGGTTGCTGATAGAATTGTCTTTATATCTAATCTCCTAACACTAGTTCCACCCTATTCCCATTTTTTGCCTATATGACTGGGTATGAAAATGTTCCCAATTCCTCCCCTTCCTTCACCTGTGCCCTTTGTAGTGTGAGTTTTCAGTTTTCAGTTTTCCCATCAAGAGGCAGAAACTAGTCTCCATTCCTGGAGTGCAGGACAGGCACGTGACTTGCTCTGGCCCATAGAATGCGGCAGAAGCTACCACATACCAGCAATGAGACTGGCTTTCCAGAGACTTCGGGCAACTTGTTCTCCTGAACTCACGTCATTACTATAACAACAAACCCAAGCTAGTGCACTGGAAGTTGAGAGACAGCCCAAGTCACAGGTCAGCCATCAAGCCAGATGGCATCAGATGTGACAGGCCACCTCAAACACTGAGCAAAGCAAAATCAAATTTCCACTGAGATTTTAGGGCTATTTTTTTGTGCAACGTGATTGTATGGTGTATAATTGACATAATAAGTCAATAAATCTCAACTGGTTTGAGTAAACTACCAGGATGTGGAATTCTGACACAACTAAATGAAAGCTAATATAACCAATTAAGAAGGAATTTTGATAATTCATGGCCGGAAATGACAGGAATTCAACATAAAGAGAAATCAGAGAACCTAAAGCTGCTCTAAAAAGATAAGGACTTCAAGAAGAAAAAAAAGAACAAATAACATGGGTTATACACAAAATTGTTGAATAATAGGATGTGGTGTGGGAGTAAGGGGAAATATTAAAAATTATGCTAAGATTTTAATCTAGACAAACTGGGTGGTTGGTAATTAAAGTGGGGTTATAAACAGGCAGAGCAGGGTACTGAGAACACAATGAACATAATTTAGGTATTTTCTATGCAATGTCCCAAAAGACATAAGACAGAAGTCAGGAGAAGAGTGAACTTCAAAAGGAGTTGGCATTGCATGTTTCAAATGGTTATGGAAAGGTCATTGGATGGAGTATAAGATGAAGGCATGGGATTTCATAGTTAGCATGGACTGGTAGAACCTTTCAAGGCAATTTCAGTTAGAAAAATAAAGTGGAAATGTAAAATAAAGCACAATCTGCTTAAAAGCAGCTATTATAATAATAGCAACTATTATTATAATCTGAATACCTATTCAAAAGTGGATGTGTATATGTACTTAACTACTTTGAAAAGCAAAGATACTTACTCATTGACACATTCCTTCAATCAACATTTGTTTATTGTCTGCTTTTTTTAAAAAAAAAGGTTTATTTTTATTTATTTGAAAAACAGAGCTACAGAGAAAGGTAGAGACAGACACAAAAAGAAAGAGAGAGAGATCTCCCATCCACCGTTTCACTCCCCAAATGGCCACAACAACCACAGCTGGACGAGGCCAAAGCTAGGACCCAGGAGTTTCTTCTAGGTCTCCCATATGGGTGCAGAGGCTCAAATACTTGGGCCATTCTCTGATGCTTTCTCAAGCACATAAGCAGGGAACTAGATTGGAAGTGGAGCAGCCAGGACTCAAACCGGTGCCCATATGGGATGCCAGCACTGCAGGCTGGGGCTTTAACCCACTGTGCCACAGGGCCGGCCCCTTTGTTGCATGCTTCTTGTCACGTTTTTTGCTAATCATATTCCAAAGAAGAAGACAACATGTGGACATACACGTGAAATCCATAAAAAATGAAGTGATAGTGGAAAACACTTAAAAATATAAAACACAACATCATCATAAGAGAGAAATAATCAACTCAAGCATTCTAGCTTCCTGAAAGGTCAGGGATACATTGAGTTTTGAAACCTGATTTAACTCCTCCATTTGGATAAGCAGATATCAAAGACTAGCATTACGGAGTTGAACAGACTCCTGTCTATTCATTGACTTTATATTCTATTGAGGAAAGGGAGGGTTAGCAAGTGAAATGGTACGTGCTTTGTTTGGTGGTCATATGCATGTGAATAATGAGAGGAAGAGCCAGAAGTTTGGGAGTACAGTTTGTAAGAGAATGCACAGGAAATGGGATCAACGAAAGCTTTGCACACCTGACAGAAAGAGAGATGTGAAAAAGAGAACGTCTACAGATAGGCATAGGGCAAATACATTTAGCTGGGTGAGGTAGCGAGAGCTGGAGGTTCTGCTAGGCTCCTACACTCTCAGCTGCCTACACAGAGGAAGTGGTTAGCGTGCAATGGTTTAAGCCACCATCAGCAACACTGGCATCCCACAAAGGAGCACCGGTTGGAACCCTGGCTAAGCCGCTTTGGATCCAGCTCCCTGCTAATGTGTCTGGAGGAGCAGCAGAAGATGGCCCAAGTGTTTGGGATTCTGTACCCATTTGGGAGACCCAGATGAGGCTCCTGGCTCCTGGCTTTGGCCTGGCTGAGCCCTGGCTTTTGTGGACATTTGGGGAGTAAATCAGCAGAGAGATCTCTCTCCTTCTTGCTGGTTCACTCTCTTTTTCTTTACATCACTAGGCCTTTCAAATAAATAATATAATAAATCTTTTTTTTTAAAGGAAAGAAGTGGAACAGAAAGAAGCAGTAACAGCAACCATTTTTAAAGTCATAGTGACTCCATTTGCTTCTTATTGTGGTTTACACAATATTCTAGCTCTGATTAGGCAGAGTACCAAGTTCCTCCTAGGAAAAGCTAGCAATGGGTTCAGCAGAAGCAGGTGTGGCATGAGAGAGGGCAAGCATGTTCTCCCCACACATAGTCTTGGGTTATAGCAAGGAGAAGAGACTCTTTCCTCAGACCTGCCAGACGATGTTCAAAGGGTTGCTATTCCACACTGCCTTCCCTACCTTATCATGCATGTAACACATCCTTTCATCATTGTGAAAACAAATTCAATACTATGCTTACATATATGGCTGGGAGCCTGGTTGTAGCACAGCTGGCTAAACTGCCATGTGGAGCACCCATATTCCCTATTGGAATGCTGGTTCAAGTCCCATCTACTCTGCTTCCAACCTGGATCCCTGCTAATGTGTCTGGGAAGACACTAGGTGATGGCCCAAGTACTTGAGGTCCCTGATTCCCATGTGGGATACCTGTTTGGAGTTCCTGGCTCCTAGCTTCAGTCTGGCCCAGAACAGACTGTTGCAGCCATTTGGGGAGTGAACCAGCAGGTAGAAGACCTCTCTCTCCCCCTCACTATCCCCTCTCTTCCCAGTAAAGAAATACATCTTTAGAAAAAAATAACAGCTCTTCTGTAGTATATTATGGAATATTTGGAAGTAGGAAGTTTAAATGTCATCGTAAGGCAATGAATAAACATGTTGGCATTCTCTCATCAGATACAATTTTATTGTAAATAAATATTGAGTTTTGATTTTTGAAAGTCAATACTTAATTTGAAAAAAATATGAAAATCTAAGTATGAGTACAACCAAAACCATGTTCCTAGGAGGAAATCAAGTTCAAAAGACAGGATATTACTGAAATGAATTTCTCATTTCCCTCACTGGAAAGATCCTGTTTCTAAAATCATGAAAGAAAGGGTCTTATAAAGAGGAATCAAAAGTGGCTCAAATGTCAATGAAATTCTATTAAAGGGACATGGAATGACTTTCAACTGGTGGTTTTACCAGATCTAGAAAATGATGAATGGAGAAGCTACAGGTGAGGCCCTGGTGCAGAGCAGGGGGACTGTTCCTTAGGTCATCTCCTGCTGTCCAGCAGAGTGGTGTGCATGGCACGGAGCTCAGAGCACAGTAAATGCTGGCAGGTTCTTTGAATCGTCCTTGAGTGGGGAGATACCCTTGTCTTACATCCTCATCTTTTTCATATCAACCCTAAAGTAAAAATAGAACGCAGTGGAGAATAAGGTTTAGGACACAATTGGCATCATCATTTGGCACAAAAATACTTTCCCTTAAAGAGACAGCTGTAGATTGAAGCTGCCCAATATTCTCTTTATAGGTTTAGTCATTTCATATTCTGTGGTCAGAGTAGGAATCCAACCTCAAGGTATTCCATGCTGTTGATGCAGCTGCTAGTGCTGACTCATGACAGCCAAGGGGCTCAACTTTGAGGAAGAGAGAGAGAGAAGCCCAAACACAAGTCTTAATTTTCCAATATTCATATTCTAGTGGAAACTGAAATGTAATTGTCTAGATTAGGCTATTATGATGCACATGATCATAAAGATGTGGCAAAATTGCTGGAACAACTCTCAGGGGATAGTGATTATTCTCTGTGGGGAAAATCTGAAGGCCTTCCTGGAGGTGGTGACAATTTGGATGTGCAGTGTGAACGCATAGAAGGGACGTACAGAAGCTATTGAGACAACACATATGTCATGTGAGGTGAAAGAAAAGTAACTCTACATGAGGATGGTATCAGGGAACCGAGGGCAACGGGGTCCCAGTGGTCTCTGCACATTATTGAGGATTTGAAACCAGCTCCTTGAGGAGTGAGAAGCCATCAGAGGTCCTTAAATATGGCTTTTTAGAAATCAAATTTTAAATTTTACTTTCAGAAAGATTCTTAAATTTTATATTGAGAGGGGTTAGTCATGGAGCAATGTAAAACAAATGTCAAATATTACAGACACTTCAGTAAGTGGCATTGGACTGTGTCATGAAAAATCAAAATCCGTATGTACAATCATCCAGTGCTTTTTGTTTTGAACCTGTGCAACCCGTTTTCCCTTGCTTTGGTAAAATGGCCAAGTTGATCCAATTCGTATCACAGCTGGACAGAGTTCACACAGCTCTGGGCACATGGTAGGTGCTCAATGAACTTTCTGCCACCAAAGGATTTTATGCTCCAGGTTGTTATGAAGATAAAAGGTAATTGATACATTTAAAGTTCCTGGTATATATCCTGGCATATGATGAAGTACAATGTTTCATTTCCTTTTCTTTTTATCTTTAACTGAAATAAGTAGGTTGTTTGATGTTTGTTTTTATGCGGATAGGCAAAATCATTACTCATTTTGAAAGTGCCACTAGGAAATCTTGGGGATTAAGCAGTATGATGGAGAAGGGGGAAAAACAAGGGAAAGTAATAGCGATATGTGATATCTATTCACCCAACAGGCAAGAGTTTTGTAATGGATTGCTGACCTCTGCATTTTAAATACAAATACATGTAGAATAATTTCAAAATAGTTTATAAATGTGATCATGAGTGACAAACATTATTTAGTAAGTTGAGATTTAAAAACAAATTACAGAACAATTCTGTAGGCTGATCATATTTCAGGGAAAAAGTATACATTATTACACAAATGGAATCCTGTTTAAATGACATACACCAAAATCCTGATGTCATCTCTGTGAGTGTGTGTTACTTTTACTTTTACCTTCTATTGGTCTGCATTCTTCATATTTTTCAAGTCGCATGTATGTATTATTGGTATTATAAATGCAAAATGGTAACACATGCACATACACATTCTCATCAAGCTACTCACTCTACACTAAGATAATACACCGATATTATCATTAAAAAACAAAACACCCGTTCCTTGAACGCATGGATCCAGCACGCACAAAAAATAAGGAGTGGTGGCTTTCCTGTAATGAAGACAAAGCTGGCATTGAGAAAGTGCAGGAAGGGTGACCGCAGAGACGTGCCAAGCTTACTCAGAGTTACCCACTACCAATGCTGCAGCTGTACGTGGACTGCACAGGCAATCTGGGAGGCTTAATATTAAGCAAATCAAGATAAATCTCTCTCTTTACCCACACAGCATTGGAAGCAAAAGGAATCAGGGACCAGGCTGATAAATAGCATAAAATTAAACCTCAGCATGTCACACCTTCAGCCACTAAGGACATGTTTCCAGAGACTCCAGCTGGAGTCAAGAAAGCAAGCTTGTGGCATTTTTTAAGTGATAAATTGCAGGTTTTATAAGATTATGAAGTGGATTAATATGGAGTTAGAAAGAGACTCATTCCAAGTTGCACAAAGAAAGACTGGTAATGTTCAGGAGCAAATTGCCATGTGTCTTGTACGTGGGAACTCAGATTTTCTCTTTTAAACACTTTACGGACATTTTGTATTTGTATATATGATGTTTGCTGCTTAGATAATCCCCAGGCTGAGAGGCAACATGTGGAAAAACACCAACTGAAATTCCCTGCTAATCCAATACATCACGTTTAATTTCTGCTCTCCCTCAAGTAAATCTTGTTGTTCTAAGCTCAGCCATACAGTGCTACCTGTCAAATCCTATAAACCCTATTTTTTTTTCTGTATTAAATACTTAGGTTCATACATTAGAGAGTGATGAGATTCAGTAAAAAGGACCAAGAATCATTTAAAATCACTCCCATGCCCATCAGTTTATGGCTCTATAAATCTCAGCATTTTGCCTTCTTGCCATCTAGCAATTTTTGCTTTCATTTTCTCTGCATTGGGTAAGACAAGAAGTTGCATCTCGGTAGCCCCAGAGACTCTTATGGACCCCCAAATTTGAGGATGCTCAAGTCCCTTATATAAAATGACACAGTGTCTGCACACAACCTATACACATTCTCCCATATAGTTTAAACCATCTCTAAATAACATATAATACTGAATACAATGCAAATGCTGTGGGCATGTAGCCATTTCACTACATTATTTAGGGAATAATGTTGAGGGAAAACCTCTGTACATGTTTAGTACAGATATAATTTTGTCTCTAATATTTTTGCTCTGTGGTTGATTAAATCCACTGATGGGGAACCCCCAGAGATGGAGATTCAACTCCATGTGTGTGTGTTTGTGTGTGTGCACATGCTTGTGTGTACACATACATATGTTATGTACATATACATTCACATACATATATACCTACATGTATTTTCATGTGTAACTTCAGCAATACAACATATTTTCTTAGCAAAATATGAGTAAATCTATGCCATATAAGCAAATCATGCCATAGAAGCAATCATTCTGAAACTGTATATTCATGTCATTTCCATGTTTGAGTAAAATAAAAATTCTATGATAAACATATTTGCATACGTGTTTCTCTGTACATATAACTAGAGTTAGACTCCTCAGCCTTGCTACCAAGAACTAATACTGATACTTATAACAATACCTAAGTCCCTGACATCACTCAGCCTGGCCCAGCCTGATGTCATCTGTGAGCGACAGCTCAGCTCAATATAAACACCACTCCATTTGGACTTTCTGCTTGTCTGGATTTTAATTTTGGCCTCAGCCATGACCACCAATTTTTTCTAATTCCAGAGAATCTTGATGTTTATTGGATGGTGTTAATGACTGACCATCAAGTAGGGAGTCTCAGTCTGTCCTGGCATTAATCCCCTGAAATGTGTAATTCTATCCGTCAAGGTCGCCTGGCTTATGCCATGAAGAAAAGCCATATGAATATCCTAGATTTTGGCAAGATAAAAGCTATTTCTTTTCACTCCACAAGTCCATGGACAGGCATGACAAGGACCATCTCAGAGCAACATTGACATGCTCATATTTTAGTTCCAGTTGGAGTCAAAGGAGAGAAAGTATCCTTGTTGTCTTACAGGAGGAAATCAAAATACAAAAAGCCATAAGCAAACTAGGAAAGATGAGCCATTGACACAACTTCTCATATATTGTCAGTGAAAAATCAACTTCAAGCCATCCTGTTTTGAAGGCAACTTGATCATATGTTTAAAGAACTTCAGGCACCAGTGTCATGGTGCAGTGAGTTAAGCAGCTTCCTGCTACATGGGCATGCCGTATGAGTTCCAGTTCGAGTCCCAGCTGCTCCACTTCTCTCCCAGATCCCTGCTAATGCAACTGGGAAAGCAGTGGAAGATGCCCTAAATGCTTGGGCACCTGCCACTCATGTGGGAAACCCAGCTGAAGTTCCATGCTCCTGGATTCCAATTGGTCCAAGCCTGGTCCCTATGGGCATTTGGGGAAGTGAACTAGTTTGTGGAAGTTGTCTCTGTAATTCTGCCTTTCAAATAAATCAATCTTTAAAAAAATTTTTTTAAAGAGCTTCAGAAATAATCATCACCTTCACTTTACTTAATTCTTTCTCTGGAGATTTAAGTATAGAAAAAATTGGGGCCTTCTTGAACTTTTTGTTCCAATGAAATAGTTGGAACTCTTTTTCAAAATTGAGAAAATTAAATTTTAAATAGTGCTATCTGAATTGTGTCGTGCATGTATTTGGGAGAGAAAAGGACCCTCAAAGTAGCAGGCATTGACTGTTACAGATTGCATTACCAGTCACAAATGCTGCCTGCCCCTCCCTGGAGCAGGACTGCATCATCCACAGCCATAATGCTGGCTTGGCCACGTGACTCGGTGTTGCAGATGGACCACACACAGGTGTGAGAGGCGCATGGAGTCTGCACAGCCATCTGAAGTCCCTCCGCCCTGTGGACTCTGCTCCACCTCCAGCAGAGCTTTCTATCAAACTCCCAGTCTCAGCCAGCGAAGCCCTCGCTCTAGATCCAGACCTCCCTCTCACCCACCACTTGCCAACTAGTGCCGACCTGCATGTTGCTCTAGAAATCTCCAGGGTTGTGCCAGTGCTTGTGCAGTTATTCACCGTCTTGGTTCCTGCATCTACTCGGACATGATCTTCACAGAGACACGATCTTCCTTGGTCATCTATTTAATACCTTAAACCTTTCCCTTGAGTTCTTTATCATCTAACTTTTTTCTCATTTCTAAAACCATTGATTTTGTTTTAAAAATGTACATACACACGTGTGTTTATATATATTTATATATACTTATTGCCTTGGGTAACTTGCTGCTGTGTTCTAAAGGCTCAGGAAAGCACCTGACATATAACATCTGCTCAATAAATAGGTGTGAGTTATAATAATGAATTTCGTAGCCTAGAGCAGGGCCGAGGTTTACATTCTTAAATAGTTTGCTTTCTTGCTATCGGCATTCTTGTAATTACAGACAAGCAGAAAATGATGGACTCCTGGAAATATACGCAGTACTTCAAAATAAGGATACAGACTTCATAGACACAGCAATGATATCAGCATATCTGTCAAAACAGCTGCATTAGCTATCGCAGCCTTATGTTACCAGTGAACATGAAGCCATGTTGCAGTGGGACATAGCAGACTGAACGCACATCATTGCACAGCTAGCACAGTGCCTGGCTCCCAAGTTCCTAATGGAGTCTCAGTAAAATGCATGTACCTGTGGATTATCACGAAGATTGCATTAGAAATCCAGAGGCTGGTGTTAAGGCCCAGCAGGCTAAGCCACACGTGGAACACCTGGGTCCCATATCAGAGCACTGGTGTGAGTCCTAGCTGCTCCATTTCTAATCTAGAAATAGATAGATTTACTCCCCAGTTGCCTGAAACATCCAGGACTGGGGACAAGGCCAAAGCCAGGAGCCAGGAACTCCATTCGGGACTCCTACATAGGCTGCAAGAGTCCAAGTACTTGGGCCATCATCTGCTGCTTTTCCAGGCACATTAACAGATAGCTGAACAGGAAGTGGAGCAGTCGGGACACAAACTGATGCCCATTTGGGATGCCGGCATTGCAGGCAGTGGCTTTATCCCCTGTGCTACAATGCTGGCCCCATGTGTTGCTTTCTTCATCACAGGAATATACATATGTTTAATTTAAATTGAAATGGTTGTTAGAAAAATGCATTACAAATATCAGCTCCACTTTCTGTCCTGTATGAAATCCATCTCTCATACTGAGCCACTATCTTGAAATCACAGGAATTTTACTTGAAGTACTCATAACAAGATTTTTTGGTTTTTTTTTTTTTTTTTGGCCTTTTTTTAAACTCACAAATTGATTACATAATACATTTTCTCCCACAAAACATGATGCAAAGTTGGTTGCAAAAAAAGTGTATGTAAGAAAAAAGCAAAATATATCTGAATGAAAACTTAGGACTGTAAACAAGTGAAGACAAGTGGGGAAATGTGGGAATAGGTTTGGCCTTGATTAAATATTCCCATACTCAGCCCAACCCCTGGGATTACTTACTGGAACCCCTGACAAATACCTAATTATAAAAAAAAAAATGCTATTCTTACTAGGTGAGTTCAGTAATTGTTTCTGTCAACACTCCCTTTAAGGAAGTATTATGATGATACTAGTTTGTGATCTTTTCACTTTCCTTATTTATGTCCTGCTAGGTTTCCAGCTCAAAATGATGAACAATTCTGAAAAGGTGGGGAGAAGGCAGAACATTCAGAGTTCACCTACAGACAAGCAAATATCCTGTATCACAGCGTTCATTAGTATTCCCACAAATCCATCCTCCAGTTCTACACTGGTAATAGAACTCCCAATATTTGCTTGTGCAAGTGGATCCTGAGACACTACTTGTAGTCACCTCCCCTCTAGCTGGGTTTGGACAGGTGACTAAGTTACAGCTAGTGGAGCCGTGCCTAGGCTCCTTGGAATGCGTTCTTACGGAAGGTGTTGTTCCTTCTTTCCTCTTCCCAGCTCTCTGGAATATAGACCTGATGATGGTACCTTGAGAAGTCATTTTCTCCCATGACATGGAATGAAGAGAATTTAATGCAATCACAAAAGAGGAGTCCCCATTTCTGATGACTCCTGAATTACCAGGCCAGAGAGAAAGCAAATATGTCAGAATCCATGGTTCAGTGGTGCACCTAATGGTTCATTAGGCAGCACCTAATGTGGAAGCTAAAGCCCATCCCCCTACACACACACACCTTGAGAGAGACTCATGGGAGAGTAATGTCTATGGGGTCTGAAAGCAACAATGTTAAAGCTGTAAGTGGGGTATGCCCAGTTAACCACTCCAAGATTGAAATACTTTTGCTGCAGGGAAAGTTGATTCTTTGAGGAAAGCCACCTAAAAACAGATGAAACCAGGGCTGGTGCTGTGGCATAGCTGATAAAGCCACCACCTTCTTTGCTGGCATCCCATATGGGTGCAGTTCAAGTCCTGACTGCTCTACTTCTGATCCAGCTCCCTGCTAGTGTGCCTGGGAAATTGTCAGAGAATGGCCCAAGTACTTGGGTTCCTGCACCCACATGGGAGACCCTGAAGAAACTTTAGGTTTCTGGCTTAGTTCTGGGCCAGCCATGGCCATTGTAGCCCTCTGGGGAGTGAACAAACAGATGGCAGATCTCTCTGTCTCTCTCCTTCTCTCTCTCTGTAACTCTGCCTTTCAAATAAATAAGTAAATAAATCTCTTTTTTACTTGCTAATAAGCTTTCTTTTTTCCCCCAGAAACCTCTTACTTAAGGTGTACAAACTTCATGCATTTTAAATACAACTTTGGGAATATAGTGATCCTTCCCACCATACCTACCCTCCCACCAATACTCCCACCTCTCTTCCTCTCTCTTGTATTTCCATTCTTATTTTTTACTAAGATCTATTTTCAATTAACTTTAAACACATATGATTAACTCTATAGTAAGTAAAGAGTTCAACAAGTTGTATGAAAAAAAATAAAGATTACTCAACAGTTGTGAGGACTATTCAAACTCCTTGCATTTTGAAGTGCTAATTTCATTTTTTTTTTTTTTTTTTTGACAGGCAAAGTGGATAGTGAGAGAGAGAGACAGAGAGAAAGGTCTTCCTTTGCCGTTGGTTCACCCTCCAATGGCCGCCGCGGCCGGAGCACTGCGCTGATCCAATGGCAGGAGCCAGGTACTTATCCTGGTCTCCCATGGGGTGCAGGGCCCAAGCACTTGGGCCATCCTCCACTGCACTCCCTGGCCACAGCAGAGAGCTGGCCTGGAAGAGGGGCAACCGGGACAGAATCCGGCACCCTGACCGGGACTAGAACCCGGTGTGCCGGCGCCGCAAGGCGGAGGATTAGCCTAGTGAGCCGCGGCGCCGGCCCTAATTTCATTTCTATACATTACCTTTTAGGTGCTCTACTAGTTATCACAGATCGGGGAGAACATATGGTTTTTGTCCATTTGGGACTGGCTTGTTTCTACCAGTGTGATGTTTTCCATTTCCATCTATTTTGTTTCAAATGACAGGTTTTCATTTTTTTTATCATTGTGTAATATTCCATGGCATACTTATCCCATATTTTCTTTATCCAGTCTTCAGTTGATGGGCATTTGGGTTGATTCCGTATCTTAGATATTGTGAATTGAGCTGCAATAAACATGGGAGTATAGATAACTCTTTCATATGCTGATTTCATTTCTCTTGAGTAAATTCCCTGGAGTGGGATGACTGGATCTTATGGTAGGTCTATATTCATATTTCTGAGGTAACTCCATACTGTATTCCACAGTAGTTGTATCGGTTTACATTCCCAACAACAGTGGATTATGGTACTTTTTTCCCCACATCCTCACCAACATTTGTTGCTTGTTGATTTCTGTATGAAAGCCATTCTAACTGGGGTGCAGTGAAACCTCATTTTGGTTTTGATTTGTATTTCCCTGAGGACTAGTGATCCTGAACATTTTTTCTTGTGTCTGTTGGCCATTTGGATTTGCTCTTTAAAAAAAATGCCTGTGTAAGTCCTTTGTCCATTTCTTAACTGAATTGTTTGTTTTGTTGTTGCTGAGTTTCTTGATCTCTTTATATATTCTGGTTATTAATCCTTTATCAGTTGCAGAGTATGCAAATATTTTCTCCCATTGTGTCAGTTGCCTCTTCATTTTGATGAGTATTTCTTTTGTAGTACAGAAGCTTCTCAATTTGATGTAATCCCATTTGTAAAGTTTGGCTTTAACTGCCTGTGCCTCTGGGGTCTTTTCCAAGAACTCTTTGCCTATACCAATGTCTTGCAGAGATTCCCTAATGTTCTTTAATACTTTGATGGTATTGAGTCATAGATTTAGGTCTTTAATCCATTCTGAATGGATTTTTGTGTGAGTGTAAGATAGGAGTATTAGTTCATGCTTCTGCATGTGGAGATTCAATTTTCCCAGCACCATTTGTTGAAGAGACTGCCCTTGCTCCAGGGATTGATTTCAGCTCCTTTGTCAAAGAAAACTTGGTTGTAGATGTGTGGGTTGATTTCTGGCAATTATATTCTGTTCCATTGATCCATCCATCTGTTTTAGCACCAGTACCAGGCTGTTTTGATTACAGCTGCCCTGTAGTATGCCTTGAAATCTGGTATTGTGATGCTTCCAGCTTTTGTTGTTGTTGTTGTATAAGATTGCTTTAGCTATTTGTGGTTTCCTGTGTTTCCATATGAATTTCAGCATCATTTTTTCTATATCTGAAAAGAATGCCCCTGGTATTTTGATTGCTATAGCATTGAATCTTTAAATTGTTTTCAGTAGTATGGATATTTTGATGATATTGATTCTTCCAGTCCTTGAACATGGAAGATTTTTCCATTTTTTTGTGTGTCTTCTTCTATTTCTTTCTTTAATGTTTTGTAACTCTAATTGTAGAGATCTTTGACATTTTTGGTTAAATTTATTCCAAAGGATTTGTTTTTTTAAAAACTATTGTGAATGGGATTGATCTTAGAAGTTCATTCTCATATATGGCATTGTCTGTGAATATAAAGGCTATTGATTTTTCTGTGTTGATTCTATATCTTGTCACTTTACCAAACTCTTCTATGAGTCCCAATAGTCTCTTAGTGGATGCTTTTGGATCCCCTATATGTAGAAACATGTCATCTGCAAATAAGCGTTGTTTGATTTCCTCCTTCCCAATTTGTATCCTTTTGATTTCTTTTTCTTGCCTAATGGCTCTGGGTAAAACTTCCAGGACTATATTGAATAGCAATAGTGAGAGTGGGCATTCCTGTCTGGTTCCAGATCTCAGTGGGAATGCTTTCAGCTTTTCACCATTCAATATGATGCTGGCCATGGGTTTGTTATAACTTGCCTTAACTGTGTTGAGTAATGCTCCTTCTATACCCAATTTGCTCAAAGATTTCATCATGAAAGGGTGTTGTAATTTATTCAGTTCTTTCTTTGCATCTGTTGAGGTAATCATGTGATTTTTGTTCTTCAATTTGTTAATGTGATATATCACATTGATTGATTTGCAAATGTTGAACCATCCCTGCATGCCCAGGATAAATTCCACTTGGTCTGGGTGGATGACCTGTCTGATGTCTTGGACCTGTCTTGGATTTCATTGGCTAGTATTTTATTGATTTTCATGTCTATGTTCATCAGGAAAATTGATCTGTAGTTCTCTTTCTCTGTTGTATCTTTTTCAGGTTTAAGAATTAAGATGTTCCTAACTTCATCAAAAGAAGATTCCCTCCCTTTCAATTGCTTTGAATAACTTGAGAAGAACTGGAGTTAGTTCTTCCTTAAGAATTTAACAGTGAAGCCATCCAGTCCTGGGCCTTTCTTTGCTGGGAGGGTCTTTATTACTGATTCAATTTCTGTTTTGGTCATTGGTCTGTTTAGGTTTTCTATATCTTCATGGCTCAATTTAGGCAGGTTGTATGTGTCCAGATATCCGTCCATTTCTTTTAGGTCTCCCAGTTTGTTGCCATACAGCTTTTTGTAGCTATTCCTGATGGTTCTTTTTATTTCTGTGGTGTCTGTTGTTACATTTCCTTCTTACCTCTAATTTTATTAATTTGGATCTTCTCCCTCCTTGTTCTGTTTAGTTGGACTAATGGTGTGTCAATTTTGTTTATTTCTTCAAAAATCAGCTTTTCATTTTGCTGATCTTTTGTAATTTTTTAGTTTCAATTTTGTTTATTTCTTCTGTAATTTTAATTATTTATTTTCTCCTACTAGTTTTGGGTTTGGTTGCTATTGTTTTTCTAGGTCCTTGAGATGCACTGATAGCTCATTTTTTGGTGCCTATCCAATTTCTTGATGTAGGCCTAGAGCTGCACATGAATTTGTCTTCCTGAGTAAACATTCAAAGACCCTGTTGCATTCCAGAAACAGCCACTGTAGGTGTAACATCAGCAGACAGTTCCAAAAACTTCAGCCACCTGAAATGCAGGTCACAAAATGATGATGTTCATAATGGTAACATTGATCAATCCGCCTTTGCTTCCACATAAAAAGACAGAAAAGTCAAGATCATGCAACTGAGCATCCTTGATTCCACACTGAAATGATATGACTTCAAATAATCTGATACGTCCTTGACCAACCCCAGCTCTTCCCTATGGGAGACTATTTCACCAAGGTGACAGCAGTCTTCAGGGGCAGCGTTGGACTCAGGAGGGCATTTTCTCTGCTTTTTAGACATATGGACAGCTTCACAGATACACACAGTTGTCAGAGACCTGGAGACAGAGTCTGAAGGTTCAAACCT
This sequence comes from Oryctolagus cuniculus, assembly GCF_964237555.1. Taxonomy (NCBI): domain Eukaryota; kingdom Metazoa; phylum Chordata; class Mammalia; order Lagomorpha; family Leporidae; genus Oryctolagus; species Oryctolagus cuniculus. Next base: position 146,512,740 of record NC_091434.1, read on the forward strand.
ATACACAAAGGTGACCGAGGTGTATCTCCATCATGAGAACTACACATCCCTTTAAAAAAAAAAGATTTATTTTACTTATTTGAAAGACAGAGTTACAGAGAGAGAGGGATAGACAGTGGAGACAGAGAGAGATCTGCCATCTGCTTATTCACTCCCCCAAATTGCCACAATAGCCAGGGTGGAGGCAGGCTTAAGCCAGGAGCTTCATCCAAGTCTCACATTAGGGTACAGGGACCCAAGCACTTGAGCCATCCTCTGCTGCTTTTCCAGCACATGAACAGGGAGTTGGATCGGAGGCAAAGCAGCTGGGACTCTAACTGTTGCCCATATGAGATGCTGGCACATCAGGCAATGGTTTAACCCACTACACCACAATGCTGTCCCCTATACATTGTATTAATAACTCTTTAGTGCCAATATCTAACCTCATATTTGGGAAACCTAGAGCTGGAGTTTCAAATTGGGCAACTTTAGAGCTCATCTTCTCTCAGCTCTGCACAGCCAGAAAACGCCCCTGGATCTATATGAGCCAGTGAGAGCTATTCTGAATCTACACACAAAGCCAATCTTCCAAAGCTGCATTGAAAAATAAAATTACCTCTCTAGGTCAGCACCTCTTGCAGGTTTCTGAATTGGTTAGCGGAGGCAGGGTTATTTCCCCAGGGACTGCAGGGGGCAGCACTGCAATCATTATTCTGTCTTATGCTGTTAGCATGTGCCCTTACTTACTCTGCCTGCTTCATTTTCACCACATTTCTGCCAACAAATTCATCCCTCAGGCTTTTCCCAGAAGAGTTTCTCCCCAGGGTTGGACTACAAACTATAAAGAAAAGAAACCCAATGAAGATCTGCCGTGGCTCTCTCCTTACATAGGCATTTGCTAGAAATGCACCTGGCATTGGCTTCCTCTGCCAGGTCTGATTCCTGATCCCTTTAGGCTGGGTTTCAGTTTGCTTTGTGCCGCTGTAACAGAATACCTGAGGAGAGGGCACTTAAAAAGATCAGAAACGTGCTGGCTCACAGTTCAGGAGGATGAAAGATCCCAGATGGAGAAGCTGCATCAGAGCATGATGGGAGACATCTCATGATTCTGCCCCAAACCCCTATGATTTGTACATACAGGACCCAGCCCCTCCTCTGTATCCCTTAGCCCCAGGTGTCTTTGTCTGTCCTTTAGGATTAGCCACTTATCAAGAGGAATTCACTCGAGTGAGGGAATGGAACAGCTGGCCCTCCAAGGTTCTAATCACCAACTCCAGAAAGCATTTGCTTCTCCAAAAGATAAATCTTGTTGGCCAGTATTGTCCAGAGGGGGCTATTCAGGGGAATTCTAGGTCCATGAAAGGAAACACTAGGTCTGGGGCAGAAGGTAACTTCCACTCACATGTAACTGAAGCCCACCTGGGCACCAGAAATTCCCTCAAGAGCATGGCATCACTGACCCATCAAAGAAAGGTCATGAGCACCACTGACCAACCAGGAACTTGGATGTGAACTGAATGTGCATCTCTCAGCCCCAATTTTAATATTTAAGAACCATCCCTCCTAACTTGTCAGGGAACCCAGGAACTAGGCAATCACTATCCAGCACCTTGCTCTGTACTTTGCAATAAATACCAACTTTCTTCCACTACCCCAGTGAAGTGACTGGCTTCATGCGCATCAGCAAGTGGATCCAGGTTTGAGTGCCCTGTAGCAATGCCTCCAACTAGTATGGGGGTTTGTTCTGTAAATGATGGAAGAGCACACACCTGCACATGCATGAAGACTGAGGGGGAAGGGGCACTGAGCTCATCTTTTATGAGGATGCCATTCCAGAAATAACAAACCCACTGCTGTGATAACAGCAGGAAGGGTTCTGCCCTCATGACCCAATTACCTCTCACAGGTCCTACCTCTCAACCCTGTTGCATAAGAGACTGTTTCCAACACTTGAACTCTGGGAGGCACATCCAACCTCAAGCTATGTGATAGATTTGATGCAGTGTGAATAGGTAGGCAGCTAGCCAAGTCCAAATGAGCTGGAAGCCTTACAGCCCTGCGATATAATGTTCTCTCTTTACCTGACAGTCAAGAATGCCCACCATCTCAGGATGCCCCTGTGTCTCATCCGGAACCAAGAAGGGGAGACGCCAAGATTATATAGATATTAAACTCTACGTGGAGGTACCATAAAATTCTCAGACTGCAGCATGCATGCCAAGGTACTCTCCCTACCTCATAAAAGAGGCTGAGAACAGGGGAGAGCCCTTTTTGGTTCCAGAGCATGGTGAGGGTGCTTTTCTGTTTTTTTCCTCTTTGTGTCTGTCTTTGGACAGCACTCTGGCCCACTCCTGAAGGGTATTTCTGCATGTGGGGTGACCCATACTCACACATGAATGTGTGTTTTTTCTTTTACTGCTGAATAAATCATGTTCCCACTCGTGTACAGTGCAATACCTCTGCCTACAATCCTTATTTCTATGTGAGGCAAGAATCTGGGATAAAATCTAAGATTCCCAGGCCCCTGGTCACCCTGAGCTTCTCTTTCTTTCAAAATTTACACTTTTCCTTTTTTCATACTGTTTTAAAGTACTGTAGTTCTTTGGGACTTTTCAAATAGAATGTTCATATTATGTATTTTATGTGCTTTATCTCATTGTAAAATAAGTGAGTAAGAAAACCAAGGTTTTGGATTTTAAAAGAAGCATCTCAGCTGGTGCCACGGCTCACTAGGCTAATCCTCCGCCTAGCGGCGCCAGCACACCAAGTTCTAGTCCTGGTCGGGGCACCGGATTCTGTCCCGGTTGCCCCTCTTCCAGGCCAGCTCTCTGCTGTGGCCAGGGAGTGCAGTGGAGGATGGCCCAAGTGCTTGGGCCCTGCACCCCATGGGAGACCAGGATAAGTACCTGGCTCCTGCCATTGGATCAGCGCAGTGCACTGGCCACGGCGGCCATTGGAGGGTGAACCAACTGCAAAGGAAGACCTTTCTCTCTGTCTCTCTCTCTCACTGTCCACTCTGCCTGTCAAAAAAAAAAAAAAAAAAAAAAAAAAAAAAAAGAATCTCTTGTTTCCAGGACTGGCTCTGCCTCTATATGTATAACTCTGGGAAACTCACTGAACTTTTTGGTTCTCTTTTTGTCCACCTTAGAATTGATGTGGGTGAAGGGTATTGATTTTTCACTCTAGGTCCTTGTCATGCACAAAGATGAACATTCTTGGTGCTGACACAAATAAGGGTCATAAAGTGATAAGATTTATTTAAAAGGTGAGAAAGTGAGTGCACACCAACACACACACACATGAGCAAGGGTTGCCCCAAACAGACACCCATCATGAGTGGGCAGTGGCCCAGATGATCTGCCTGATAGGAGTAGGACTGATGAAGGGAAACAAGGAGAGATTACCTGGCAGCCCCTCCAGCTATAGTCAAAGATGGAAGAAAAGGAGAGAGAGAGCTCCTCCCACTGTTAGTCTTTTTTATGAGCTTGGGGGAGGTGCCTCCAGGTGTGAAGCCAACTGGGAATTATATGGCAGTTCCACAAATGTCACATGGAGCTCAATCTCCATATTTTCATGGTATTTCTTTAGGTCTTGGTTGAAGCAGTTGCATCCTGGGAAAGGGGGTATTTTGATTGACAAGCAAGAGGATAGAATTACATGCAGGCTGGTGACTTCCAGCTCAATAGACCTGGCTAGCTGCCTGCCTACCCCATATCAGAATGGGGTGGTGATTTTAACAGGCTTTGGCAGCTGTCAAAGTCCATGAATCCACGTAATACAATGCAAAGCAACCCTATGTAAAAGATTATAATGCTCTTTGAAGGTGTTTCTCTCTTTCATAAAACACCCTGTGGTATACGCAATAAAGGGCAAAGAACCATTACTGCTTTTCTTCATTCTCATAATAAATTCTGAGCTTTTTCCCCCCTGGGGCTCCTTAGAATTCTCGATGCTATGTGTTTCTCCAGAGTTCTTACTGTTTCTCTCTCACAGGTCTGCCGCTCCTCTTGGTCAAGAGCTACACACCTCTCCCCCATTCAAGAGAAAGAACACTCTTGGCTGAACCAGCCCTTACCTGCCTTCAGCTCTGCAGTGGTCGGCATTACAAGCAGCTCCTCAGTTAGCCCTCTGTGATTGAAAACGAGGACAGGCTTACTCCAGCTGATAGTGCACAGAGCTTTGAGAGAGACCAGCTCAGAAAGCAGTCTGACCTCTGCGTATCTCCTTGCTCATATCCTGTCTGGATGGTGGCAGCATTTTCTTACTGAAATGAGTTTCCCCTCTTCCGACTTTTCTGGAAAATAATGAAGTCAAATGTTCTGCAGACAGCGTAGAACAAAAGGGTCAAGCAGAATTCACATGGGAAATCCACCCCTCGGTGTGTTTTTACAGGTTATAGGAACACTTCTTACTCTCTAAAATAGATACAGGTATAGAATCTGTCTATGTAAAGTTGCAGTGATGATTCAAGAAGATGAAAGTCAGACCTTGGTGAATCATAAGCATGGAATAAGCATTATCTCCTGTTAAAAGATCATCTTCAAATATAATGAAAAACTTGTGAAGATAAGACATTGGGCAGTTTCACAATAGCCAAAGAAGTCTTTGTAATTTCATCTCTAAAAATCGCTAGTGTTCTCACCATTGGAAAAATTACATTATTCCCTTGATAATAAATACATCAATCTTCAAATCTACTGACAGCATCATAACACTCGTGAGAATGTGAGGAAGAAGAGACATGATTGAAAAGATTAGGAACTTGAAAAAATTGAGAGGAGAAGATTAAAGAAAAATAACTTTAAAGCTTGCTCAATAATTCAGAATGCGGTGAGTGAAGTATTCAAACAATGGAAAAACTAATATTCGAGTTGGCAGGATCTATGATGATAACAATACTGCAAGAATGAGCGAGGATGAGCTGGAAAGATCAGTGAACTCTCATTCCAGATGCTATTGACACTTCCCAATGCTTGCTTCATGCCAACCACCTAGGTGTCTCTGAATCTATGAGAAGGCTAAGAGCCAATTGTTATTTACTTACCACTGTACTCCCAGCACCCAGCACCCAGCACTCTCATTGTCAGTGCTTCATCGACATGTGTTGGTTTCAAAAAGAAGTATGTGACAGAGGCTGGTAGAAATCACTTCCCCAGTATTACCACCAAGAGAACTTCTAGATATTACTGTTTCAATAATGAACCAAATAGGGGCTCGCAGGGTAGCACAGCAGATTAAGCTGGTATTTCATATCAGAGCAACTGTTTGAGTTCCTACTGCTCGGCTTCTGATCTACCTCCCTGAAAATGGACAAGGGAAGGCAGCAGAAGATAGCCCAAGTACCTGCGGCCCTGTCATGCATGTGGGAGACCAGGATGGAGTTCCAGGCTCCTCGCTTCAGCCTGACCCAGCCCCATTGCTTTTGTGGCCATTTGGGGAGTGAACCTGTGGCCGGGAGATCTCTTTGTTTCTCTGTCTCTCCCTTTCTCTGTCACTCTGCCTTTCAACTTAGTTTTTTAAATAGATAAATAAAAAATTGTGAACAAAATTTAGACATTATACTGGGGTTGCATTTTAGAAAGGAATAAAAAGAATGCCAATAGATTGTTACTGATATAATCAATTTAAAAATATTTATGCATTATGTAGTACCAGTGAAAGACACATGCATGAAAACATACATCTCACCCACGTTCTCATAGATCTTGAAATCTAGTGGAAGAGACAGCACCTAAAAATGTACGTAGGCAAATAAAAATGTAATCCTTCAGGCAAGTGCCCTGAATAGACGTGCATCATCCCTTGGAATGTTAACTGCATCAGGGAGGTGGGTGGGGAGAATTGGTGATATCGAAATTGAAGGATGAGGCAGGCATTAGTCAGGCAAAACTCGTGGGCGGGGGGATAATTTTAGGCAGAAATAATCGCAAATGCAAAAGTTTCAAAGAAAGAAAAAGCTTAGCCTAGTCCCAGATCTGAAAGAGCCCAGCACAGCTAAAATACATATTGTGCACAAAAGGAAAAGACACCTTGGAGGAGTTGATCAGTCAGGGGCAGTTCTTAAAGGTATTGATCACCATATAGGTATTGGTCAGCAAGTCCTTCCTGCTGGAAGATGTTAAAGAAATGCCATTTTAGAAAATCTACCCTGGAAATTGGACAGAAGGTGGAATGTATGTGGAGAAGCGTGTCTTCAGATTGTGGTAGTAGTGAAGGCAGAGGCAAACTGTGGAACTGGGGTGTGGGCAAGTGGAGGCCTGGAGGTGGCCACACGTAGGTGATCCCAGCTGTATTCAGGAAGCAAAATTGATGTCTGCGTCACTTCCAGGGCACAAAAAAGGGAGAAAATGACCTAAAAAAAAAGGGCCACAAAAGCAGGGAGAAAATGACCTAACAATTCTGGCTTGAGCAAGCCAGTGAGATTCCTTTTGTTGAGATTATGGAAGAGAAAGGAAAGATTGGGGTTCAGTTTGGGAGGCTTCCAGTTTTGAGACTGGGAGCAGACCCAAGCAGTGAGGTCAAGTCCTCTGGACAGCTGACCATTTGCCTCTGTCTCCACCAAGTGCCTCTGTTCTCTTCCACGAGCTGTCTTGCTGAAGCTCACACCTGTAAGTCACTGCAATGGAAAGACACCAAATCTTTTGGAGGCGAGAAAGGAGGTGGAATATTTCAGGAAGCAACTTTGTGTTTCACTTGCTGGTCAAAGAGTACAAGCCTTCGGTTATAAGACAAAGAAGATCTAAATATCTAATGTACAGCATGATGAGTATAGTTAGTAATAATATATCATATGTTTGAAATTTGTTGAGAGTAAAAATCAAGTGTTTTCATCACACACATATTCCCCAAATGCTAGCTACGTGAGGTGATGATATATTAGTCTGAGTGTGGTAATCATTTCATAATGTATACATATATCAAACACCATTTTTACTGCCAAGTATACACATATTTTTAAATAAATCTTTATTTATTTTTTGAGAGACAGAGAGATTTCTCATTTGCTGGCTTACTCCCCGAATGTCCAAAATGCCTAGGGCTGGGCTGAGCTCTGCTGAGAGTCAGACAATCAGCCCAGATCTCCCACGTGGGTGACAGGAACCCCACCACATGAGCCATCACCTGCTTCCTTTTAAGGAGCAAGAAGTGGGAACTGGAAGCAGAATTAGGTCTCAAACCCAGATAGTCTGATGTTACATGCAAACAGTTCAACCAGAGTCTTAACCAACAGGGCAACTGCTTGCCCCTAAATAATATTTTTTGAAGATTTGTTTACTTACTTATAATGTTTATTTGTCAAGCATACTTCAATGAAGCTGGGAGAAAAAAACTCTCACTGAGGAAATAAACAGGTAACAAAGTAGCAGAGAAGATGAAAGACTAGGAACATCACATTGTGCATGTGCAGAACTGCGTCTGTATTCTAGGCTTAGTGACCAGAGGATGACTCATGATCAGTTTACAAGTGGATTCGGGAAATACAAGTGATGGTGATTAAGGGAGAAGGAGTCTAATAAAAAAGAACCATGCCTTAGATCTTTTTGTTGCTCTTACTTCTGGGGTCAGGAAACGCCTCCAGAAAGCTCCTCCAAGACCTTTCCTAATTAATTTTTTAAGCATGTCTCCATTTACTTTTTTTATTTTTCTTTGCTCTCATCATCCTTACTTGTCTTTCTTTTCCTTCTTCCAAAAGCAGAGATTTTCAGCAGCAGGAGGGAACACTGTGAGGGCAAGTAAACACAGAAAGGTTTCGATGTTGAACACCTTCATATTTAGAGACAATCGATTTTGATTTTATGCTGATGGTTGGAGAGATCCAGTAGATGGTACACATATGTCAAGAAAGACATTCCTCAAACCTGCCAACATAAGTGAATTTCACTCTAATTGAGCAGAAAAGGGTGAATCATGTAAAGAGAAGATTATTTTTGGAAGCTTTGCAAGTGAAGAGATGTGCTTTGGAGACAATGAAGTATGATACATGATGAAGACTGTAGGAGTCTCAGACCATGTACTTACCACCACCTCTTGCTCAGAAGGCCAACGTGCAAGGCCAGGTTTTCTGTACTGCCTTTAGCACAACTCCAGTACCTGAAGGTGGCTGTGAAATAGTGTCCCTGTGATAGTCAGGGAGCTCTGTCCTACTGTGGTTTGAAGACTACACCATTCAGGTTTCCTCGTGGAGATTCAGAGCACCCGTGGCCATCCAAAGGTTTTTACTCTTCTGCTGCAGAGTAACCTATCTTCTTCTTTTAAAAAAAGATATTTATTTATCTGAATGCCAGAGTTACTGAGAGAGAGGGAGAGGCAGAGAAAGAGAAATCTTCCTTCTTGTTTCACTCCCCTTATGGCCACAATGGCCAGGGTTGAACCAGGCTGAAGCCAGGAGCCAGGAGCTTCATCCAGGTCTCCCATGTGGATGACAGGGACCCAAACACTTGGGCCATATTCCTCTGCTTTTCCCAGGCCAATAGCAGGGAGCTGGATTAAAAGTGGAGCAGCCAGGACACAAATCAGAGCCCATATGGGATGCCAGCATTGCTGATTAGCTGTAGCCGCTATGCCACAATGTCAGCCCCAGAGGGATCTTTCTAAAGTACCCCAGCTTACACAAGGCCCCAGAGGGTATGGGTCTTCTCAGAACAGCTTTAGGTTTCTACACAGTGATGTCCCACAGAGACCAGGTTGGGTAGAGCCTACCTAAGTCACTCAGGATTTCCTGTTTCAGAAATGGCCCTGCCAGGTACGGTCTGTGAATTTCCCTCTTCATTTTTGTATCCTGCAGGCTTCACAGCTGAGTCATTCTGCCCTGTTCCTAAAATGTCTGGCTGGAGTACTAACCTTATTTTCCTGATTCTTTCTTCCAAACCAAAAGAATCTGAGCATTTCCTCTCAGGGTAGTTCTTTATTTTTGTTAACAATTGAAGAAAGACCTAGGAATCATTCTTGAACCGTCTCTGCTTCATCCTAAAGGTCTTTAGTGGCTTTTTATCACGTTAAAAAGCCAAGTTTCTGTGTAATTTCACTATTTTTCTTTTCTACTGCGTAAATTCTGTTTTAGAACACAGTGATAAACTATGACTGCATATAGATGTGAAACTGTCTAAAAGTCAGAGCTAGGGAAACTAAGCAATATGTTTGTAAAGATTTTTAAATACTTGGAAAAATTAATACAAAAATGCCGCTTTTTCTGCACTTCATTTCATTGTAACATGGTAACCTGCTGACTTCACTCAGTTATGAAAGCTCATCAGATGAAAACCTCTTGCTAAGTAATAATCTTGTGAAACTTTTCAGTACCCAGCAGGTGACCCATCTGCACATAAACAGTGAGTGGACTGTTGTTGACTCAAGATATTTTTGCAATAATTGATGTGATCCTTTTTCCCCTCAATGTGATGACATCAACCCTTCAAGGAAGAAAACCAGATGGGAAAATGTCCACCAGCTTAATCTAAGCCATACTAGTTTGGTAAAATAAATGTCTGTATCTATTAGCAAATGGAAAATCTAAGAATTTTTTTAAAAATTTTTAAGAACCACATTTACAAATAAAAATCTGAAAACCCTTTAAAACTGGTAATTCTTCTCTTTTCCAAGTATATGGTCTAGTGTATGTAATATAATAAACCATAATATTTATTTTTAAATTTTATTTATTTATTTATATTGAATTATATTCAGTAAAAATGAGTTTCTTTCCTTTGCTGAATGTTTTCTGTTTTGCTTAGATGTGCTTTAAGGAATAGCATATTGTTCATAATATTTTAAACTGCCCCAATCACTACAAATATTCCTTTTATCTTGAAGTAACATTTCTGCCTTCATAAATAACATATGCAGTTGAAATATTTGTAAATATATGGGACAAAAAAAGTACAAGCTGTGCATAATAAAACCCTTTTTGAAAAGATATCTTTTTTATGTATTTGAAAGCCAGAGTGAGAGAGAGGAGGAGGAGGAGGAGAGAAGCAGGAGGAGGAGAAGGAGAAGGGGAAAGGGAAGGAGACAGAAACTTGCATCCACTGGCTTCAAACCTAACAACAGCCAGGACCAGGCCAGAACAAATCCAGGAGCCAGGAACTCCATCCAATGGCAGACTCCCAAGTACATGGGTTATCCTCTGCTGCATTTCCAGGCACATTAGCAGGAAGCTGGATCAGAAGCAGAGAAGCCAGACTCCAACCAGCATTCTGACATGGGATGCCAGTGTCCCCAGCTAGCAGCTTAATCCACTGCACCAAAACACCCACTCCTAGAATAAAACATTTCATGTAAATTTTACCCGAGAGCCTTATAGTTTGGAGCTAAGGTTGCTGATTGCTGTTTTAGGATGCTCTAGGTTGAGAACAGTGCATGCATAGGAGAATAATAAAATACAATTGTAATGGAACTCCCAGACTAGTAGGTAGAGGAAATGCAGACCAAGGTGATCTTGTTCAGGACATTGATAAATGGTAGCTAATTAGAGCATCATAATTTAAAAGAGGAAATAGATAAACTATATCAAGAAACCAATAAAATCATTTTCCAAGTGTTATTTGGCAAACCCCAAATCATTATATAGTTTGCTTCCTCAAGTCATGGAGAAGCCTGTTCAGATTCCATCTCCTATAGGAGTTGTTCAGGATGATTCTACTCAAAAGAGCAGAATATAAATGGAGTTCTATTAGAATTAAATTAAATGAATTAATCAAATTAAATGAATTCATACATAAATTAAATGAATTAATTAAATTTAGAATGCCATGGAGTTCTAGAAAATAGAGGGGAAAATAAAAATTTTAAAGAATCAACACTATAATATTTAATATATTCTAACTGGCATCATGAATGAAGAAGTGCATATATTCTACTTTAATCAGAATCAATAGAAAGACTAGGGCAGGTGTTTGGTGCAGGATTTAACATACTGCTTGGGATTCTCTCATCTCGTATTGAAGTGCCTGAGTTCTGTTCCACTTTCAATTCCAGCTTCCTGCTAATATGCACCCTGGGAGGCAGCCGATGATGGTTCAAGTAGTTGAGTCACTGCCTCCCACATAGAAGATGGTGATTATCCTCTGAGTTCCTGGCTTGATTTAGACCTGCTCTGGTGGTTGTGACTAGCTGGGGAATGAGCCACTGGATATAAGATCTCTCTATGTTTCTGTCTCTTTTCCAAGTTAGGATTTAAAAAAAAAAATAATTCAGAAATCAAATATTTGGGGCCAGCACTGTGGTGTAGCAGGTAAGGCCACCGCCTCCAGTGCTGGTATCCCATATGGGCACTGGTTTGAGTCCCAGCTGCTCCACTTCTGATCCAGCTCTCTGCTGTGGCCTGGGAAAGCAGTAGAAGATGGCCCAAGTCCTTGGGCCCCTGCACCCATGTGGGAGACCCAGAAGCTCCTGGCTCCTGGCTTTGGATCAGTGCAGCTCTGGCTGTTGCAGCCAACTGGGGAGTGAACCAACAGATGGAAGACCTCTCTCTCTCCCTGCCTCTCCTTCTCTCTCTGTGTAACTCTTTCAAATAAATAAATAATTTTTTTTAAAAAATCAAATATTTTAATATGAGGTACAGGATTAGATACATTACTCATCATTTGAGATCAGTATCCATGCCAGAACAATTACTAGAGCAACACTTGTTGAGGGGGGTAATATAATGTCATTTGAAACAGTGCTTTTATACAGCTCTCTTTGATCACATCATTAATGATTTGTTCTTCCAATTTGAATTAACCTGTTTGATTCATATTTATTCCTTATTTAATGACTGTTATGAAGATGTATCCCAATTGCCTGTGTAATATACTGTGAGATGAGAAATGAAATTTGGTTGTCATTCATGACAATATTTTGTATATATTGGCAAATACAGCATAGTACTATTATTGCAAATATAAAAATGACTGAATGAGGGTCAGTGTTGTGGCACAGAAGGTTAAACTACTGCTTCCAACACCAGCATCTCATTTCAGATTGCCAGTTCAAGTCCCAGCTATGGAACTTCTGGCCTCGCTCCATGCTAATGTGTTTGAGAAAGCCATAGAAGATGGTGCAGATCTTGGGGATCCTGCCATCCACGTAGGAGACCCGGATGGAGCTCCTCACTCCTAGTTTTCACCTGGCCCAACCCCACATGTTGCAGCAATTTGGAGAATGAATCAGCAGATGGAAGACCTCTCTCTGTCTCTTCCACTCTCTCTGATGCCTGCCTTTCAAATAAATAAATCATTGTTTTAAAAAAGAAAGAATAAATAATCATACTTCAAGGTGGAGGAATGGAAGTGCATAGAGAGTGATGGTTTACTAAAGACCACTAGCATTGCCATGGACAGAAGTTGGAATAAAATAACTTTTGTCTTAGTTCTATAGGAACTTTTTGTCAATGAAATCAATGTTGTTTTCTGCATTAAAGTTCTAGGACAGATACTAATATATGCATGTATATAATTATAGGAGAAAGGAAACATTTTGATAAAATATTTTATTATTATTAAGAATAATAATATAATCATGGTTATAAAAATAACAACTTTATTAACTACAGAAACTTTATAATACAAGTCATAACCACAGTGTTCTCTTTGTTGGGTAAGCATCCAGCTATACCACTCAATAGGCAGCTTATCAATTTCCTATTTACACACAAAACAAACAGTCATAACTTCCACAGTATTCCATTTTCAGTTTCCTAAAGACAGAAACTTTCTGTGCAAATGGAAATGAACCTACTTAAGAGTTACACTGTCAAGATTTATAAGGTTCAAATTTTTTTTTGTACTAGTAAATTCTTGGTTCTGAACTCATTTGAACATCAAAAAATAGCTTCTTTTTTGGACTTTTTCTTGAGAAGAATTTTTTTAAAACTATGTATTTAAAAAACAAACTGTCTTTCTACTCAGATTAATTGTACTTTCCAAATGAGTTTGTCTACAAATATGGGGTATAGTCCCTTGAGAGTCATTATTTTTTCTAACCTTAGTAAATCAATTTAAGGCTCTTTACTATGAGAGTTTATTAAAATCATTTACCTCTTGATGTCTATACTGTGAACATGAGTTTTTAATGAATACAATGCTCAGAAACAAGCAGAAAGTGCCTGACAGCAATTTCCCACTTCTTGACAGTGTTCTTTTCGAGAGAATGTTGTGGCTATAACATTCACTTTGTACAGTACCATTGGTACCAACAAGAAATATTCACAGGAATAAATGAAATACAATTTTGCTATCACATGCCATTGCTGTTATTTTCCTTGCCATCCAGTGTCTCACAGGTCCCACAGTTTGAAACACTTGGGTAGCAAGCAAGAGCCTGTTAATACTAGAGATGGACTCAATGTAAACCCTTTTACTGAGGACCTGCCCACAGCAAACAGGTAAAAGTCATTACACATTTTACAATAAAATTAAGGAAATATACAAAAGGATTATCATCCCTTCTGCACGGCAGAGGCAGTATGACAAATATTTTAATTTTACATTTCTATTCTCGGTAGACATAAGAAAATGTCTACAATTATAACAGCATATAACCGTTATTTCAACAGCCGAAACCAAACACAGCACTGAGAACTTCTCGTTTAAAGGGTCCTTTATGGTGATGCCACAAAATAAAATAGTTTTTTGGGTGAATTGGAATTTTTATTTTTTGAACTTTATCCAGAAAAGACCCAATAATTAGTATCTTGCACCAGAGAACAGTGACATGAGTGTACCCTGTGCCACCACCTAACATAACCTGCATCTTGCTCACCTGGCTTTTGTTGTCAATTGCCCCCAGTTCCCTCTGCTACAAAGGAAACCCGAAAAAAATTACTGTGTACACCATGTTTGGTGATTTACTGATACTGGTATTTTCACTCATTAATAAAAGTAGAAAATACTGAATTAAAAGGTCTGAAAAGTTAGCTGCACCTTATATTTAGGACATCCCTATCTTTCTTTCCATGGAAATATAGAGAAAAAGACAAAGAAATATTTGAAACTATGAGTATTTAAGGTTATTGCAATTTTTATAATAGTTTTTACAAATATAATTAATATATGTGACTTAATCAATACAACTTGGCCAAGTTCAGCAAGAGGAAAGGAAAAGGATGAATTATATGACCATGAACATATTTAGATGAGCATATTTTAATGTTTTGACAATGTGCCTTTGATATTTCTGTATTTTTACTAATATGGTGTATTATATAAGGGAAAGAGAAATACGATCAGATAAAATGATGTAAACTGGCAACAAATTTGCTATCCCCTAGCTTTTTATTTCTTGTTTCTTCATACGAGTATTTTGTCACCAAAAGAAAAAAAAAGGCACAATTTGTATAAGCTCTATACTCTGTAAACTCAGCTCTTCAGTAAACTTAAAAACACTTTACTCAAGATTGAGCAGAGAATGCTCTTGGGACACTATCTGGATCCTTGGCCTTGATAAAGAGCACTCAAGAGGATCAAAGCAGAGAAATTAGAAGGCTGGACTCACAGCATTCCAATTATGATTTTTAAAGATGTTCTGTACAGGAAGATCTTTGGAAAATTCAGACCTATCCTATACGTCATTGTTATCCCATTTCTCCACAAGTACATGATCTTCAGCCCATCACAGCAAATACAATAATGAATATGACAATATGGCTGTCATTGTACAATATAAATAGCTTACTAGAGTGTCTCCAATGGCATCAGGAAAGAGCTATGTAAAATGGATTAAGGAATGGGAATATCTCAAAAAAATACTTGATTTAGCAGATTAAAACTTTAGTTTAAGAAAAATTTGAACAGAATTTGGATAAACTAGTTCCATTCTTTCCCTCTTAAATTTTTTCATTGACTTGAATAAAGTTTTATTAGGCTCAAAGACTACCAGTTTGAAAAAATATTCTCATTTTTTTCTCCAAGAGATAGTTTAATGCATGATTTCATGAAAGCTATTTACAAAACTGTAGAGACACAGAAATTTTCCTCTTAAATAATTCTTAAAATTTAAAGATAGTGAGCTAGAAGCCAATTAACAGCAGCAAGGAATGAACCTATTTAAATACATTTTTAATGACTCAACCCATTTTCAATCTTCTTCAGTTAGATACATGTCTAAGAACTTTAAGAAATGCTTTAGGAAAACAGATTTACAAATACTTTGCATAAAAAATTGGCCCTAAATCTGGAGGAAAGAAATACTACAGATGCAAATATTTCTGTCTCATTTTAAGAAGAGACTGTATAAAATACTTAGTATAACAGATACTCATAGACAACTAGATTCAGGGCCACCTGTGGGACATGACCACACTTTAAATGTCAGCCGGGGATGGGGGGTGGGGGGTCAAGATCAAGTGCAGGTTAGATCCAGATAATGAAATCATCACTTATACCTGACACCTTTCCTTAACATTTCTACTGGCCTTCGTAAATGGTTTTTTTCTAAAAAAAAAAAAAAATCTAAAAAAAATCCAGAATATTTTGAAATTACATAAGATAAACCATGATTTGCTTGTACTGTGTGCACATGTATACTCGCATATGTGTTCTTGGAAACATGTGCCTGTATATCAGAATTGCAAGATATGTGATGGGGAGAAATGAATGAACTATAACAGATGGCATATGAAAGGTAATTTAACATTGAGTTAAACTTTAAGGACACAAGGTATTGATGGTTTTGGTGAGGTTAAAATAATCTGTAACTTTCAGGATTCATTATTAAGAAACTAACCTTGGAAAGCAGCATAGAGAGACTGATTGATCTTTTCCATTAAATCTTTTACCATCCAAAAATTATACCTTTGCTTTTTTATTCCATTCAAGTATCTTCAGGAGATATGTTACTGCATGTACCTTAACTCACTTCAACATTTACAAAATAACACTGACAAACAGAACAACAAAAACACCCATATATATTAATGAGTATCTCAACAAACATGACACTCAAGTAGTTGTCTCAAGGTTGTTGTGAGTGACACTTTAATTCCACGTACTCTGACATCCTCATGTTAAAGAAAGCTGTATCGATGGACGCTTCAGGCTTGCTTACTTCAGTTATGGCTGTGGCACCTTATACGTTAATATAATTTTGTGTATCCACTTTGCATAATATGCCACTCGGACGAAGATACCAGGACGATTTGGAATGGCACATCCACGACCGGGAACAATGACTCCAAGAACCATTCTCATTTTATGTTGTTCACAAACAAGTGGGCCACCATAATCCCCCTAGGTGGAAGGCATGCAATAACAATAAAGAATTATTTCTGAAACAAAAATAATGACTCTGTAACTTTAGCCTACATTGATTTGCATTTCAAAGGTAAATAGACACTAAATGGGAGTAACTACTGCTGAGATGGGAAGACAAACGAGTGTACTAGTCTTTGGTTATCCACTAAATTTGTCAAATAAGACTAAGATAAGTAGAAAGTTCAAAGTGCCATATTCACTTAAGAATTGCTTGCCTTTTCCAAAAATATTCTCTTCCTTTTGCTGGATAAAAACTGACACATAACCATTGAGACCTTTTTAGTACAATAGCTTTTATATTTTTGAAGGTTTTAATTTAATGAATACAAATTTTCATATGTACAGGTAGCTTTTATATTTATTTTGATCTTCTGATGTTCCAAATATGTCAGTTGTAGAAAATTTGCATGATCTTAACCAGCTAAATAAAAAAAAGTGTGGTTGATAAAATAATTTTATTTATTATTTAAAATTATTTTTCCAGCCAAGGAATGTTTCTCCACTCAACTGTTGGAGATAGTAGTTAATATACTCACTAACTTCTGGAGGATAATAACTATGCTTTCTGGAACAAAGTCTGATTTCATGGTATTTCCCTTGTATGGTAACGCTATTGTCCCACTAGATAGAAAGAATAGATAGTTTGATCCATGTGTGTCTATGTCTTTTCATGTGTATTTGCATATAATTATATATATTATATATATATGGTTACACATATTTTTATACACAACCATTACAACTGTACTGTATCTCTTTCATATAGCATGCAGTTTCCTGAGTATGCAACAATCACTTTTGGCTTCCTTCCATGAAAAAAGAGTGCTTGTGGCTATTTTAATTTCTCCCCAACAGAGATGTTGTGAGACAAAAACCACACCATGGCAAGACTTTTGCTCTGGGGTGCAAGTGGAAAGTAAAGAGCTGCCAACACTCTAGGATAGGAGAAGTCAAGGTGGAGGTGAAATAGAGCATCGAACAGTAAGGGGAGAATGTTCATCCTAACAGCCTCTCTATAAACCAGGCCACTCGAGGTGCTAAACAAATGAACCTGTGATCACAGATCAGAGCTCTTCCAAGCAGTTCACCTTGGAGACTTCCACTAAACACGGTGCCATTGTTACTGTGCCTGCATTTGGGAGGATTTCATTTTCAATGCCTCGCTTGCAGCGGCAGAGACAGATACCAGAAAAAAGCTCTGGAGGAAACGTGTGTTTTTTGAGAAGTGACAAAACACATTTGAAATCGAGTCTCATCGATAAGGATAAATATCACAAATATGTGAAGTAAGGAAACTCAAAGTGTATAGATGATAACCCACAGGAAAAGCTGCTTCTGAGAAGTGACTGTCAAGTTGCTTTTCATACTGACAGTGAGGCCAGGACAAGTAGAAGATCTGGCAAGAGACATCTTGCTCATGGGAGCTGTGAGATTTCTCTCTCTCTCTCTCTCTCTCTCTCTCTCTCTCTCTTTTATAAAGTGTATTTATTTTTCTCATGGTAGAACTTCACACTCAAACTCATTTTGCCAGAAGTACACCAAATTTGAAAATGTTTATAAACACAAGATCTGTTTCTAACCATATCACTTTAAAGCAGTTCTTGAAACTGTACTTCAGTATTTCTTTTCAGGAATAAAATCTCAGAGCAAGGTGTATAACACATGCACTTTAACATATTTATGTTCCACACATCAGTCGTGCATTTCCATACCTATCAAAGGACATTGCCTTTTTATTCAACTCATTTCATGCTTTGCTCCACTTCTATCCCACAATCCCCCAGCTCCAAGGCCTGAAGAACACGTCTCTCACATCTCAAATGCACCAAAAATAACCATTTAACAGCTTGTCCATGTACAATTGGGATAGGCACACAGCCAAGCTGACAGAACCATTGCCTAACAAAGGAAAATGTCCAAGCTCTTAAAGTCACAAACTTTGACCATTAGTCTTTTTCCTAAATAGAATTTGTTTGGACACTTCCACACATGCCAGCTTAACCAAAAACACTCCAGAAAGTTTAAAGTCAGGCATATATCTCTTCAAAATATCATTAATTGGGATCATTTAGAGAGAATTTGGGTAAAATCAGGTAAACTGAGGAAAACGTTACAGAAATGCAAGCTATTATGTAAAATTTAGTTGGATGCTTCTAACTTCAGCAGCTTTCCCTCAGGGTTCTGGCTGTATTTGGTTAATGTTCTTCAGAGAGACAGAAGTCATCAGTTTGCTGCAAATGACACATGGGTTATCTCATTAATTAGTTAAAAGAAAATCATAAGGTTAAGAGAAGATTATTATTATTATTGCTGTTATTTTTTACAATTCAACTCCTAGGAAAGTTGGATGCACATTTCTTTTGACTTGGGAAAAATAAGCAGAAAAATGCAAAATATGAGGAACAACATAGGCTATTGAGTGAAGACCTTCCTTCTTACCTCACAAGGTCCTGATCCAATCTTCTCTGCTCCAGCACATATTTCAGATTCCTTCAGAGTCACTTTTCCTTGATGGTGCTGACTGCATTTCTCATTCCCCATAATATAGAGATGTGCAACTCGTAATAGACCGTCAGAGTTGATCACTAGATTGGTGCAAAAAAAGGTAAGGCTAATGAGCATACAATGAAGAGGATAAAATAGGAAGCAAATACACATTGATTTCCCATAAAAATGAATGGGATATTCCCTCATGTCTTAAAAACTAGCTTATGGCCAGCGCTGCAGCTCACTAGGCTAATCCTCTTCCTGCGGCGCCAGCACACCAGGTTCTAGTCCCAGTTGAGGCGCCGGTCCTATCCTGGTTGCTCCTCTTCCAGACCAGCTCTCTGCTGTGGCCCGGGAGGGCAGTGGAGGATGGCCCAAGTGCTTGGGCCCTGCACCCGCGTGGGAGACCAGGATAAGTACCTGGCTCCTGGCTTCGGATCAGTGCAGCGCGCCGGCTGTAGCAGCCATTTAGGGGGTGAACCAACAGAAGGAAGACCCTTCTCTCTGTCTGTCTCTCTCTCTCTCACTGTCTAACTCTGCCTGTCCAAAACAAACAAACAAACAAACAACCCTAGCTTACATCCGGTGTAGCCCCAACCATAAACACTGCAAGCAGTCTTCTCAGGAATGATGCATCCATAATTAGGTAAGTCAATCGTGCTAACAAAATCATCCAGGACAGCAGGTCTGAAAAGAGAAGATATGACATTCAGTACTCTCAAGTGGACTCCAGGAAAATTAGCATTTAAAATATAGTGCTTATATTTCACATATTTAGAGAGAATGAAGTCTTACTGCTAGAATAAAAGCAGGAAAAAATAAAATGAAATCTCTTTAAAAAAGAAAAAAGGAAGAAATCCAGAGCAGGTAGCAGAGAACTGAGTCATTTATTTGGTAATATTTAAGAATAAGTGGTCACTGTATTTTTAAAAAATCAGTATTTTATATTTTAAAGTCATCACATACTGCTCCTGAAGTTTCAGTTTTACGTAGGTTGATCAGTGCTGGCCCAACTTTATTTAATCAGATTTGAAAATGTTGTCATTGCAACTTCTCTTGTCTATATCCATATACACATATATACATATGTATGTTCATACATGACATGAGCGTGTATACATGACGTGTGTACACATGAGATACAATGTGTGCTTTCACAATAGATCTACACAAGCAGGAAAGAGTTGTCATGTAGGGAAGAAAACACTTTAACAAGTCCAGTCTACATTGAGTCTGTAAATTGCACTGTAGGAACCAACCTCGCAAGCTTCAGTAAAACCAGATCAGATCCTTCGGGCCCGTACACCAGCTGCGAGACGTTCAGCACCTGCTTGCGCTTCTCATCACCTCTTCCGTGGACATCGTGAATTCCCAGCCATGCTTCGTAATCCTTCAAGTCTTTATTTCTGGGCAAAATATTAAAATGTAAAAATATAATTACAAACTGTCTAATGCTACTCACTTATACGCTTAATTACATTCGCTTACAAGGGCAGCTAAACAGCTTCCATTTAAATATTACTTAAAGTGCGAATAAAGAGCAGCACAGCAGCACGTTAGCTATGGGAGAGCCTGAACCCTACAAGCATATCTAAGCAGAGAGAGATTTCAAGTTCTGAAAGTCCTAAAGGGCTATTTAAAAAGTTTTAATTGTACTCTCTAGATGGTAAGTCACTTGTGAAACATGCTCAGGTAGAGCCCGTTGCATGATTTACAATTTACAATTGTTGTGCACCTGTTGCTATATCTGTGTGATGTATATATTTGCTTTATTCATAAAGGTGGAAGTTTTATACAAATAAAACCAAAGTAACCTTGATGAGAATCAGGAAGCTTATACAAGCCCTGTCCTTATCTTTGTTAGACTGATTTTTGTGAGTTGGCTGCAATTTAGAAACGAAAAGTTAGAACTAAGAGAGGATTGTTGATCATTCCAAAGAAGACTTTCTATCCAGTGGGAGGCTAGGGTACAGATTATTACATAATTCAAAGCAAAAATTTTCCCAAAGTGACAGTAATGCTGATCGTGAAGAGAGGAGAGCTGAAGCCTACCAAGGGCGAAAGTACCAGTGAAGTCCAAGACTTAGAAGTTCAATTTCAAAAAGACATTAATGCATCCACCCCCGTGCTGGTGAATCTCTATAAAATGCACACGCATTCTAAGCTTAACCATTAAGTGCCCCAAACAAGTACTGATTTCAAAATCACTTTACCGAGAAGGGAAACATTGTCTTGCCGTAA
Source organism: Oryctolagus cuniculus (assembly GCF_964237555.1). Lineage (NCBI taxonomy): Eukaryota > Metazoa > Chordata > Mammalia > Lagomorpha > Leporidae > Oryctolagus > Oryctolagus cuniculus. The sequence continues at coordinate 146,533,679 of NC_091434.1, forward strand.
GAACCCAGCTTTCCTTTATCAGTGATCCTCCGCAGATATGTTTATTTCTATGGGAAAGAGGAAAGAGAAACGAGTGACATCTGGGCAGAAAGAGTGTCTGCCAATTAATGCAAAAACCTGTGACTCTGTTGTAAACGAATAATTCAGAGAGGAAAATGAAGATACTAACCCAATTGAGGAGTCGTTTTATCTGAAAGGTAATATTTGATGATCCCAGCAAATACTTTTTTACATGATGTGATTACAATTTTATGAAATCAATTTTACTTCTGTGTGACTTGAAAGACTCAATTTTACACATACCAATACCTATTCCGGATGCACACGTGCCTCTCTTTGTGAGAAAAAGCATATGCTATAGATCTAGGAAAAGTAGAATGAAAACTATCGTAATTTGGACTTGTCTTAGAGTTTGGCTATGAGAAATGCAAATTCAAGTCCTGATGGAAACCATCCAGTGATAGCTACATGTTATATTATTTCTAAACTGTTCTTTCCCTACTATTCAATTTCAATGTTAAAATATAACTGAGTTTAATAAATGTCTTTGTTCAGTGTAGGGCCAGTAATACAATGTTTCATTTATAAATGAAAACAAATCATCAAGGGCGATTTCATATAATGTTTGTAGAGAATGAGCAGTCCTTGTACACATATTTGCTGATACCTAAAATCTGTGAATCCATGCTTTTTTGGCAGAGATGTGGAGAAAGGACTCATTTTCACAATTTCCATTTCCAGTGAGTACAGCTGTTCAGCGCTTAGAGGGTACGAGTAGAAGGTTCCCAGACTGAGACCATAGTTATTTATGACCTTCGCCACACAGGAGGATAAGCGTATATATCGAGTTATAGTTTCCTTTCCTCCCAGGATGTGTTTTGGAAGAATAACTAAACAGCTGTTGTTGTTAAGGACTTGGGTTTTAAAGAAAACAACATTGAGGTTTACAGCACTCTAATCGGGTTGAAAAAGGGGCTCCCTGCTTCCTTAAGAAGGGGGATCTCCAAAGAAATATCCTTACTAATTCTTCTTCTACTGTTAAACAGATGTGATAGAGAGCTACAGGTTTCAGGCAGGCATTTGGCCTAGCAGGTGGCATGCCAGCTCCCATATCTTAGTGCTTGGGTACTACCCAGCTCCAACTCCTGACTCTAGCTTCCTGACAAAGCACATCCTGGGAGGTAGCAGATGATGGCCCAAGCACTTGGGCCCCTGCCACCCACTTGGGAGACCTGGATTGGTTGCCTGATTCCAGGCTTCAGCACCCCAGCTGTTGTGGGCTTTAGGAAGGGAATCAGCAGATAGGAGCTCTCTCTATTTATCTTTCTCTAGACCCGTGTGTGTGTGTGTGTGTGTGTGTGTGTGTGTGTGTTTGTCTTTGCCTCTCAAATAAGTTAAGGGATAGGAAAGACTAACTCACAGATATGGATTGTTAGGACATTTTCTATAATAAAGAAAATTAAATTTCTATCAACTTTATTAAATTTATGTAATAAAGTACATTCTCTACATTCTCTATAATAAAGAAAATTAAACATTCCCAATATTTAAAAATATTTAATAAATCTTTATTTAGTCTTTATTATGCAATTGGGTTTACTATTCTAGTTAGCTTCACAATTCTATTCCAGTACAACATTCATAGGACAGCTACACTACAATCATCAGATAAGTATTTATAAAATCTGATGAATTATTTCCTGAGAAAAATGTATGAAAAGAGGCTACCTCCTACAACATTGGGGTGATCCAAATTCATATATATCAAAGAATATAAACTCCATATTTGATAAGAATTGGCTAATTAACTAAAGCAATTCAGCTTCAAGTTGTTACTATCCTATTTTGGTATCATTGAGACTTAGTCGCTAGGGGTGAAGGAATGAGGGTTTATTTAAAGAGGAATACACAAGTTGGAGTGGACGTTTGGCTTGCCAGTTATGACGCCAGATTGGGACACCTGCATCCCATTTTAGATGGAAAGCTCCTGATTCCAGCTTCCTCCTAATGCATAGCTTGGGTGACAGCTGGTAATGGCCGACATAGTGCACCTACCACCCACCTGGGAGACTGGGTTCCCAACTCCTGACTTCAGCCTGGCCCATTCTAGGCTGCTGTGGGCATTTGGCGAGTGAATCAGTGGTTGGGCGTTCTCTGTGTCTCTGTCTGTGTGGGCGTCCCTCTACCTCTCAAATAAGTAAATACCTTTTTTAAATGGAGATTTAAATAAGTGAGCAAAAATAAATACTTGGGGTTTTGAAAAATGAGGGAATTTTTAGGTACAAAATGTAGAGCAAGAAAAACCACAATGTGTAGTGGGAACAACAGCACCCAGAATTCAGGTGCATTTGGGGACTGCGTGAAGAGGTTCTGACATATGTACATTATGTATGTTATATGGAAAGAGATTTGGGCATTCTGATCACCTTATAGACTAATATACACAGCAGATGGAAAATTACAAGGGCAGATTTTAACTGGTATTTTCTGGGTCTAATTGTTATAATTACCTAGATTAATTTTCTACTGACAATGTAACTTTCAAAGTAATTTTAAATAGAACCTGCTACTGATTCTCTTCTTAAATTATGCATTTGAGAGACAGAGAGACACAAAGGGAGAGAAGGAAGGGCAGGGAGAGCTCCAGTCCACTAGTTCCATCCCCCAAATGCTTGGCGTGGTCAGGAATGGGCCCAGGCCAAAGCCAGAAAGTCAATCCAGGTGTCTCATACAGGCCTCACACTGGAGCCATCACCCCTGCCTCTCAGGGTCTACATTATCAGGAAGTTGGATGCATGAGAAGGAGCAGAGTCCAGAAGAGGGACACAGGCATCTCTACCCGCATCTTAACTGCTGAGTCAAATGTCCACGCCTGTCACTAATTTTTTAGAAGTACTGAGAAATAGACATGTTAAGAATATTTTATTGGGGCCAGTACTGTGGTGCAGAGAGTTAACGTGCTGGTCTGACATGCAGGCATCCCCTATGGGCACCAATTCAAGACCCAGCTGCTCCACTTCCTATTCAGCTCTCTGCTATGGCCTGGGAAAACAGTAGAAGAAGGCCCAAGTCCTTGGGCCCCTGCATCCACATGGGAGACCCAGAAGAAGCTCCTGTCTCCTGGCTTTGGATAGATGCAGCTCCAGTCGTTGCAGCCAATTGGGGAGTGAACCATCAGATGGAAGACCTCCCCCTCTCTCTCACTCTGCCTCTCCTCTCTCTGTGTAATTCTGACTTTCAAATAAATAAATAAATCTAAAAAATATTTTATTTTATCCACATTATTTTTTAAGTGTGGCTCTGTTGTTGATTTTAAATATTTTATTTATTTATTTGAGAGGTAGAGTTACAGACAAAGAGAGGAAGAGACAGAGAGAAAGGTCTTCCATCTGCTGGATCATCTCCAAATGATCCAAAGCCAGGAGCCAGGAGCTTCCTCCAGGTCCCTGAAGCTCGCTCAGGGGCCTAAGCACTTGGGCCATCCTCCACCACTTTCCTGGGTCATAGCAGAGAGCTGAGTTAGAAGAGGAGCAGCCAGAACAGTGATGTTTCTCACACTGATTATAATAATATCAACACTATTCAACTATAGATAATGAATTCTCTTTATAACAAATACTTTGGAATTTAAAATGACTGCTTTCCATTTGAATGACAAGGAAAAGTCAGAAATTAAAAAAATACAAAATTTATGATATGATTATACCTAGACATGATAAAAAATAAAATAATAATATCCTACATTGAAAAATCACTAACATATACACGAGAACTATGTATATTAAATGTATATAATAGCTCTCTGTCTAGTTGTCTTTTTCTGAGTCAGAACCAAAGCATTGCTTGGAATTAAGGTCAATGTCAATACATATGGGGTTTCTGTGAACAGTTAAAAAGGAAACAGTTACCTGTATTTCAAACTAACCATCCATCCCACATTTGTTCGTGTTGGAATCCCATTGACAACTCGCAATTGCTTTGTTTTGGCACAAGATACTACAGGATCTGAAAACAGGACCAAACAAAACATTTGGAAATTATCAGCGTCTCAGCTTTTCTTACATGCAATGACAGCTAGACAAACAAAACTAGCACAACTCTTTCAGAAGAGCATTTTGGAGAAAGAGGAGGCATTATGTCACCACAGTGCCACATCAGGCCACACACTTGCCATCCTCATTCATCTAGGTTGGCGAGTGACACAGGAAAACTAATCAACTCAGAGCCAGCAGGCGTGCTGTGATGCTGACAGTGGCTTTGCTCATCGTGTGCTGAGAACAAGTTCTCAGGTCTCATGTTAATGTATCTCCCTCAACACTCTCAACATAAAATGAAAGTTATTCATAGTGGTTGCTTCCAATTGTTAATAGGCTCAATAGCCTGGGAGGGGATCTATATTCTTACTTCTGAGTTTATACAGGAAGAATATACTTACAGTGGAATATGCTACCAATATTAGATTTATGGAAATTGTATGCAAGTAGCATAGCCATTAAGCCCAAGTTATTGTGTCCAAAGACAAATTTATTTGGAGTAAACATTTTCCAGAACGCTTCTATGTCCCTCACCTTACTCTACTTCTACTTCTGCACAGGTCTAGAAGAGACTTTCATTTCTCCCTCAGCCCCATGGAGCACAGCAGGAGTCTTTTAAGTCCAAACCCTTGAGTAACATCCTTCAACCCGAGAAATAAGTGAGGATCAAAACCAAGCCACTCCTCAAAGATTCTTTTTTTTTTTTTTTTTTTTTTTGACAGGCAGAGTGGACAGTGAGAGAGAGAGACAGAGAGAAAGGTCTTCCCTTTTGCAGTTGGTTCACCCTCCAATGGCCACCGTGGCCAGCGCGCTGCAGCCGGCACAACGCGCTGATCCAATGGCAGGAGCCAGGTACTTATCCTGGTCTCCCATGGGGTGCAGGGCCCAAGCACTTGGGCCATCCTCCACTGCACTCCCTGGCCACAGCAGAGAGCTGGCCTGGAAGAGGGGCAACTGGGACAGAATCCGGCGCCCCGACCAGGACAAGAACCCGCTGTGCCGGCGCCACAAGGCGGAGGGTTAGCCTAGTGAGCCGCCGCGCCGGCCCTCAAAGATTCTTAAATCGAGGATTAACTGGACCTCTTAGAGTGTGTGTGTGTGTGTGTGTGTTTCCTACTAGACTGCCAGGCAGGCAATGAGCTTCAAAGATGAAGCAGGGTAAAGGCGCTCCACAGCACCCCAGTCTGCTGGGATTCTTCTTTCTGACTTCAGCTCCTTGATTTCATTTGAAGGATGGCATAGATAAAGGTGCCCAGCTCTCAGTATAGTTCTCCCAGTTAAAAGTCAATGCAAAGGCTCTTTTCACAGCCAAAGGTAGATATAACAACTTGTAGATTACTGATAGAGAATTGCATTTTGATATTCAGTATGCACTGGTTTTTGAAACTTCACTAAACCTACACATCGACATCAAATTTTTTTCAAGTGAAAATAAATACTTCAACTCATTTTTAGGATGCAAATCAATATGGATAGTTTTCTACAAAGAAAATAATGACATCTTTTCCAACTCCCATAGATTCAGATTTTAAAATTACTTACGGTCTAAATTCACTATTGTGGGGGTAGTATCACCTTCACCTGTAAAAATAAATATATGTACATTACATAACTCATATACATGTATTTCTGCTATAGAATAAAAGATATGCTAAAAAATCCAAGGATCAATGAATTGGGTAACTTACAAATATTCTTGATGTCTTATTGAATGATAAAATGTATTTTTAGTAATTTTGTGTCACCTTGGAGAATACTGCAGGAACATGCCTGCTATTATTATGTGATCTGAGGAGAGCCCTATTGTGTTACAGTGCTGTCTCTGTGTGTGGTTTCATGGCTGTTGGTGGTTTGAGTCACTCTGTCAGCAGCAAGAGTTGCCCCGTTCTTCCAAGATGCTCAACATCATGCCTTGTGGGCACTTCACTGCTCATTATTGCTTGCTTCAATCTTTCATGCAGGGAGACCATTTTGGTTTTGTTGTCATTTGGCCCATTTAATTTTCTTCTGGAAACCACTTTTATTTTATATGATTGAGGATAATGGAAACTGAACGTGCTTCCAAAATTGCTGCATTCTGGAAGATAGACATCTTCTGTTATGCACTTTGAGCAAAACTTTGAGAAGCTGTTCTTTAGGCCTTTTCCACTTCACTATCACATTCTATTCTCATTTCCTTTCTGCAAGCTTCCCCACTATTTCTATCACATGACACAGATCTGAAAAATGCCTGTCATGCTAATACGGCTTGCTTTAGCTGAAATTTGAAGAAGGAAAACAAGTCAATGATAAAAGCTTTATCTATGGCAAAGTACAGGTGTGTGTGTGTGTGTGTGTGTGTGTATTTGTATAACATCAGAATCAAACATGGGCTCTTCTGAAAACCTTAAAATAGTTTCATTTAATATATTCTTAAGGTTTTGATTCAATTTCAAAATTTTATGTCATATTTTTCCCCAAGTAGAAACCTATGTTCCCATGCCTATATATTTTACATTGCTTTGTAATTGTTCATGTAATTGTATCCCTTCTAAGCTATAAACTATTTGAGGTTAAGATACAGTGTCTGAGTCTGGTGTTGTGGTGCAGCACACTAAGTCACAGCTTGCAATGCCAGCATCTCACATCAGCAGGTAAGGTTATAGTCCTGGCTGCCCCACTTCCAAGCCAGCTTCCTGCTAATGCACCTGGGAAGCAACAGAAGATGGCCCAAATGTTTGGGCCTCTGCCCCTCAATGGGAGACCTGCATGAAGTTTCTGACTGCCGGCTTTGGCCTGGGCCAGACCGGGATGTTGTGGTCTTTTTGGGGAGTAAATAAATGCATGGATATCCTTCCCTGCCTCCCTCTGTCTTTCAAACAAATATATAAATAAGTCTTTAACAAAAGAAGCAGTGTTTGTGTTTTTGTATACCTAGTCCATGATATAGGACTGAACAAAAATTATAAATGCAAGAATAAATGCAAAAAGCAGTCAACAAAAATGACAAATGCATGAATAAATGAAAACAGAAACAGGAGTTAAGTTTTTTTACTGCTTAATTGCAACATCACTGTTCATAATAGCTAAGTGGATATTTTTATTGTGCAACTTTAAAAAAAGTAGGTTAAGTAACTTGCTCAAGACAGAGTTATTGGGCTGGAATTCTTACTTGGGAGTCTGAGTTGAAGCTCAGGAGCACTGTATCCTCAATAGATAACACTTTAAATTTTTCTAAGATATACTAAGAATGCAGTGTGCATATGTACACACAAATACATAGGCATCTCTTAATTTTTATTTTTGCATATTTGATAAAACATGTCATATATCACTATATAAATATTTTAGAAAAATATGGAAGAATCTCTTGTAAGGGAAAAGTACAGTGTGAAAGTGATTGATAGAATCTTCACAGATAAATAAATAATAAGAACTCAAATCTTCTAAAGATAAATTTTAGTAGCCTTTCACCAGGGAGAAAACATAAATAAATCCTGGCTACAAATATTAGTTGGAAAAATGACAGTGTAAAAATATTTATTAAAATTAATGTTTGTTATACATTGAAATAAAAATGAGTTATCTGTAATAGCAATTAATCAAATACTAGCAACACCCTGAAGTCTTTCAACACCACATTCCTGACTTTTAGTTTAAAAATGTTAGTTGGAAGACTTCTACATAATTAGAAATCTGTTTTCTTTACGTTTATAAACCAAATCCCAGCATCCTGGGAATCTACAGACATTTTTACTCTTAACTCTCCATAAGCTAGATTGAGCTGTTATGATTTTTTACAAATCAGAAATCCTGTAGGGAAAGCAGTGTGTTCAGAAGCCAGATCATCAACATCTCTTTCTTCCTCACCCACTGTATATTCCCTTTAAAAGTTACTTTCTATTTATTTTTGCTTATTTAAAAGGCAGAGAGACAGAGACAGAGAGAGGCAGAGACAGGCAGATAGAAAGAGATGTTCCATCCACTGGTTCATTCCCTTGCAACAGCCAGGACTGGGCCAGGGTGAAGCCAGGAGCTTGAAACTCAATCCAGGTTCTCAGACTGGTGCCAGGGACTCAGGTACTTGGACCATCACCTGCTCGTCCCCAGGTTGTGTTAATGGAATGAAAAGTAGAGTTGGAGCTCAAGCCCAGACACTCAGTTATGGAGTGCAGATGTCCCAAGCAGGGTCTCCATTGCTGCGCCAAAAGCCCGCCCCTCATTTTGGATTCTGTATGTCTCTATCACTCCTTGGTTGTAATTTGTTTTTCAAAAAAACATTAGGAGGTGTCGGCGCCATGGCACAGTAAATTAATCCTCCACCCACAGCGCCAGCATCCCATATGGGCGCTGCTTCTAGTCCCAGTTGCTCCTCTTCCAATCCAGCTCTCTGCTGTGTCCTGGGAGAGCAGTAGAAGATGGTCCAAGTCCTTGGGTTCCTGCACCCACGTGGGAGACCAGGAAGAAGCACCTGCCTCCTGGCTTCAGATCAGTGCAGTTCCGGCCATTGTGGCCAATTGGAAAGTGAACCAACGGAAGGAAGACCTTCCTCTCTGTCTCTCCCTCTCACTGTCTGTAACTCTACCTCTCAAATAAAATAAATAAAATCTTTTAAAAAAATTAATAGATACATAAAAGTTACACACAGTGTAGGTTTCCAGGTGATGGTTTCATATGTGTATACATTGCGTAATGTCTAATCAGGATAAATATATCTATTCATGCAAACATTTGACATTTCCTTATGGTGAAGACATTCGAAATCCTACCTTCTAGATTTTTCTTTTTAAATGGAGAAACATGCAGTCTATTAACATTATCTATTTTCCATCTTCTGTGAAATGGAAATAGGACTTTCTTCTATAGGTCTTTCCCTTAGTCCCTGCTAAGTAGCTTTTCTTCGTCCCTCTTTTCTTCCCCAAATTTTGGAAAATCAACATTATACTTTTGATTTCTATGAGGTCATCCTTGCTTAGACTCTTCAATTACAGAGACTTTACAAAAAATTATCAGTGAGGTGAAGCTAGTATTTAGAAAATATAAGGGTTTAATTACTGAAAATGTTTTCATACAGCATTCCCTGGAGAAGGAAGTCTGCTTGTTGTTTTAGCATGAAACTTGGAAGATACCTTTCCTGACAATACACTGATGGACTCTATGCGAACTCTAATATGGGAAAAGTGACAGGATAGTACTAAGACATTAATTAAATTAAAAGGTATGATCATACCTCATGAAATAAAAATATAATAACAGGAAATACCATTTCTTTGCAAATATCTATGCTTAATTATGTATTGTTGTAAAGAATTTCCTAACCTATTAGGTTAGGAAAATAAGATGAGCAGTTCCAAGTTTTATCACGGGCATATTGATGAGCATCCTATTTAATAAGTTTCCCTTTTAATGCTACAATTTCATGAAACACGACTAGCTTGTCCACTTTCTGTGAGAGAAATTACCTCTTCAATATGACAAAAATTAAGGAAAATACAGATGTGTGTTTGCATTTCCTTATTTAGAGCCAACATTTCTGCCACCTAGTTCTTTTATTTATTTTTATTTTTGTTCTTTTTAATTGACCCATAGCAGTTGTCCACATGTATGAGGCACAGTGATAATTCAGTGCATGTATGTGGAGTGTCACCATCAAATCAAGATAGCTAGCATTTCCATTTCTCTTTTTATGATAAAGAATTATGCTGCTATTCTCAAGGTACTTGCTACTGGCTTGTCTCACAAGAAATACAGTATTAAAACAAGGCTCTTAGAAAGTCACAAAAGTACTTATAGCACATTGAAGGCATTCTTCCATCTCAACAGGTATTAATGCACATCCACGGTCCCGGATGAGGCAGCTGTGCTCTCCAAGAGACACTGATAATGCCCAGAAATATTTCTGATTGGTTGTCATGGCTGGGGGAGGGGAGGTGACACAGGCATCCAGTGGCAGAAGTCAGGGACACTAACAATGTCCTCCCATGCACAGCATGGCCTCCCACACAACCAATTAACCAACTCAATATCAGGAGAGCAGAGGTCAAAAGCTCTGAACATTCTTACCACCTCAGATACAATTCCCAAACTGACCTCCAGACAGGATTTTCACTGTTCTCCAGATACCATACAACTGAGAGAGCCTGGTTACTCATATGCATTAGGAATCATTTTATGACTTGCTTTTTTAATTTCTTTTTTCTTACTAGTAAGTTTTAATGTCTTTGAGGACTATATTTTTTTGAAGACTCATTTCCTGTACTTATTTTTCTCCTGAGTTCTCACATCTTTGTCTTAATGATATACAATTCTTTTGTATAAAGTATAAAAGATGAATTTTATATAATATATATGAAAATAGGTTGTGTTTTACATATATCTTTTACTGTATGCATTAGCATCCCTTTAATAAGGTTATCTTGGACTCAGAGAGGTGGGTGGAAATCTTTGGGCTCCCCAGTCTTGTAAGGTTAACTCACTGAAGAGGAGGGAGCACCACCCTGTCACATCTGGTCATGGGTCTCTTAGAGACTGAGGACTTTGCTGCAAACTCTGTTGCATTCAGGTGCTATTAGTCCTGGTGCTGTGAGTATGCAATGGTCTTTCTAGTTGGGCTGTGTCAGAAACATGGCCACTCATCGCTTCTGCATTCCAAATGGGATTCTTCTCAGAGGAGAATTTTTTTAAAATATCAGCAAAATTCCTTCTTGTTTAGAAGACAGAAGAGAGACAGACTGTGTGTGGTGTGCTTGTGTGTGTGTCTGTGCTGTTCTCTGGAGAGCATTCTCATTTGGGATCGACGCCAGATGTCCTGTATTATTTACATCACTGATTAAGTTATCATTTTAGAGGAGAGGCAGTACATTTAAAAGATCCCAACTGTAAAAAAACACTGCATGTACTTACAACGAGCAAGAGGACAATAATCCCAAGGCACAAGAGGATTCCCTGTGTAACACCAGGGTCCGTGGGCATCGTCGTCGGGATTCCGGCAGTAATTCTTGTTCAGCTTACTAGCATCTGGTTCCCAGAAGGTGTGGCTGCAGAAACAGCAAACTCTGAGCGTCAGAAGCTTTTATGCTACCCACGAGAAGCAACTAGTACAGGAAGACATAATGCTGACATTTTGCTTTCCTTGTAGATACAACACAGGCTTATACTTAGTGTGAATTTTTGTTATTTTGTTTGAGATCTATTCTGTTGCTGTTATAATTTGGAAGCATTTTTTTTGTTTCTTTCAGATGCATTTATTTATTTATTTGAAAGGCAGAGTGACAGAGAGAGAGAGAGAGGTAGAGATAGTGAGAAAGAGAGATCTTCTATCTACTGGCTCACTCCCCAATGTCTGCAATGGCCAGGGATGGGTCAGGCCAAAGTCAAGAACCGGAATGACATCCTGGTCTCTCACGTGCATGTATGGGACCCAAGTACTTCAGCTGTCACTTCCCAAGTGCATTAGCAGATAGCTGGATAGGAAGTGGAGGGGTTGGGACTCCAACTGGCACTACAATATGGGATGTGCGTGTCCCAAGCAGTGTATTAATCTGCTGTACCACAACACCCACCATTGGAAACACATTTTCTAACTTGAGAGTATAGAATTATGGATCCACAATTAGCATATATGGGATTATGAGAAATCTTGTCACTCTGTTTCTGCTTAAAAATAATAGAAGTAAGTAACAAAAATAAAGAGATTGTCTGAGAGCAAGCAGATGGCAAAGACCAAATTCATAACATAAATAGAAAATGCAAGCTACTGTAAAGGCATTTTTTTCATGTTTCAGATATATATGACTTGTCACTAGCAATATCGCTCCAAAAAAGTACAAGGAAGAGATAATAAAGAACAATATGATAACAAATAATTAAATCTTGAAATCTCAGAAGTCATATATGTTTTTCTGGCCTATAATTGAGTAACAGTTCAACTGCTCTGGTTTACATTGTAATTAAATTTACTACAAAAGAAAAGCAAAAGTGCTGTATGCTATTTCATAGGACCACATCCATTCATGTAACATCAATATTTACATTGACCTCAACGTAGTGAAGACATTCTGCACGGACATTCTGATCTAGTCATTAAAACTGTACGCTTAGCTGAATTTGTTTTGTGTTATTACGACCTACCACATTTGAGGTTCTTGATGTGTCAAATTAAACACAATCAGAAAAAGCCTACCCAAGAAAATCAGGACTATCTTTCTGGACACAGGTTCATGTTCCAGATCAGTAACACCAGGAAACACACCTAATCCTGACTATGTGCCACATTCTATCATCAACTCTATACAGATACAAACTCAGACCATCCTTTGAGACAGGCTCTAAGATTTTTCTCTATTACATTTGAAGATGCTGAAAATCAGAGAGCCCAGTGAACTATTCTAACGTCCCATAGCCCCATGGCTCTTCCAGAGTCAACATGTGAAACCATCGTGCTCTTCTTCTTGCTAACATAGTTTTTTTCCTAAGCTGATAAACCAGGTATATACACATATAAAAGTGATCACATTGATTGCAAAAACTACTGCTAATTATGAGAACATAGTAATCTTATAGCACACACTATTTGTAACACCAAATTCATCAGTTAATTAGACATTGCCATGCTAAGGTATGTAAAGGTTTCCTCAACGTGTCCATATTCTCCTCCAAAGGTGAAACCAAAGTATGTGCCCCTTTCTGTGGGTGTTATCTATGGCTCCAGTGCAGAGCACACAGAAAACGTCTAGAAATGAATGAGTGCTGCACGAGTTGCATAATTAGAAGTGTGCTACAGACAGGCAATGTTATGAGGTGTCCCCCAAAAACTAATATTTACTATTGCATATAAAATAATAAAGAAATAATAATGTTTATGTCTCCTGTTATCACTACATTCTGTTTACTGAAAGAAAAAGGTATACACACCGATGCAAGTCTTCCATGTTCTTGTCCCACATTGAACACGTCAGTCCAGATCTTGTTTTGGATAAATTGCCCATATAATTCTTGCCATTCCCAAGATAGCAATCTATTGTAAAGTGTATAAGAGAAAGACTAATGAATATTAGGGAAGATAAGACTAAGACATTTTTATAAGTATATGAAAACTAACATAAAAATGAAAACAAAACACTCTGAAATTTGTGAAGAGACTTAAACATGTCAGATTAAAGGATCTATCTGTCCAGCCCAATTTCTCCATTAAACTAGGTGTTTATGCGAATTGTTTTTTAAGATTTATTTATTTACTTGAAAGATAATTACAGAGAGAGAGAGAGAGAAAAGAAAGAGAAACAGAGGGAGATTTCCATCCACTGGTTCACTCTACAAACAGCCGCAATGGCTGGAGTTGGCCGGGCCAAAGACAGGAGCCAGGAACTCCAACCAGCACTCCCACGTGGGCGGCGCAGGCCCAGGTACTTAGGCCATCCTTCACTACTTTCCCAGGCCATAGCAGGGAACTGGATCAAAAGTGGAGCAGCTGGGACTTGAACCAGCATCATATGGAATACTGGCATTGCAGGCAGCCGCTTAACCCATGGCACCACAATGCCAGCCCTGCAAATTTCAATATTACAAATAACATCAAAAGAGAGAAAAAATTAAATGAGCGACCCTTTGGGATACTAAGAAAATGAGAATTTTCAGAATGACATTTGTATATCTTAACATTTTCTTCCGAAAAGATTCATTCCACATAAAAGTCAAGAAAAACATCATGAATGCTCACAAAGGAGGCACCTTCCCTGTGTTTTGATTTTTGTCTTTTAAGACATCAATGTTCTGAGTCACCCAAGCCAGCTGTTTGGCAAATGTGCCACCTTAATTTCAACTTGTCTGATTATTTTCTCATGAATGAAACCATGCATGAGCTACTTGACAGGAGCATGGTGTGGGTGGTGCTCTGTGCTTTCCAGAGCACTCCTGACCTATGAAGTCCATTGGTCCCTTCACTGCTGACGCATTCCATCACTTGGCAAAGTAGGGCAAAAGACAAATGGTTAGGGCCTTTGGGATCAAGTAAACACCGAGCCAAACCTACTTTCACAAAATGACTTACACAAACTTTGGTGAGGTTCATGAGTCAGTTTTTATGCTGGTTATAAAATGATTATCTTTCATTTCTAAAATTTCTTAATGCATTGGCATTCATCTTTAAATACTAGTTTTACCTCTTCCCTTTCTCATCCACTTAGCGATTCACAGTGGAAGGGAACTCTTGGACTCCTTTTTATTCAATGTGATATAGACAGTAATCTATTACTGTTACTCATTTTGATGCACAAATTGTTTCAAAGTTCAGTGAAAGCAATTTTATTTTTTGTTTTTAATATCCCTTTCATTGAAAAACAGAGTGAGAAAGTGTGAGAGACAGTGACAGAGAGAGGAGAGAGAGAGATCTCCCATCCATTGATTCACTCTCCAAATGGAAGTACAGTCAGAGCCAGGCCAAATCATAGCCCAGAACTCCATCCTGGTATCTCACACAGGTAGCAGGAGTTCAAGTACTTGCACCACCATCCACTGCCTTCCAAGGCACATTTTACAGGGAGAGGGATGGGAGTGGAGCAGCTGGGACTCGAACCAGTGTTAGAAAATGGGAGGCAGGCATCACAAAGGCATTTTAACTGCTGTATCACAAGGCCGGCCCTGGAGATGACTATCTTTTCAAAAGAAATCTAATATAAAAAATCACATTCTTCCAAAAATGTGTGTTGCACTTCTACATTTAAAAAGAGATGCTATCCATATTTTTAACATGCCAAACCTTTAAAAAACTTTATTAAACATTGATAATTTGTATAAACACTGTAGATTTGACTGTAAATTATCATCTACAAAAGTATATCAGCACTGAAATTCTTCTGTTTTGGAGATGGGCATTTGGGGCAGAGGTTAAGATGCTGCTTAAGCAGAGATGTCTGTATCCTGCATTGGACTGCCTAGTTTTGAGTCTCAGCTGCACTTCCAATTCCAGCTCTCTGCCAATGCACACTCTGGAAGACAGCAGATGATGGCTCAAGCAGTTAGGTCCCTGCAACCCATATAGGAGTCTGACAGAGTTCCAGGCTCCTGGTTTGGCATGACCATGTCCAGTTATTGCAAGCATTTTGGGAGTGAACCAGTGGCAGGAAGATCTTTCTCTGTGTCATTTAAATAAACAAACATGAATAAACTTTTTAAAAAATATTATTCCATATTTTAATGTTGGTAAATTACAAATTATTTTCACTTTCTTAAATCAAAACCATTATGGGATATCGCCTTACTCCAGTAATATTGACTATAAATCAAAAACACAAAATATTTAGAAGTGCTGGTGAGGAAGTAGGGAAAAAGGAACGCCTGAACACTGTGAGTATGTAAATTAGTACACCCATTGTGGAAAACAATTTGGAGGTTCCCCAAAAAATCAAAACAGAACTACCATATGATCTAGTAATCCCATCATTGGACATATTCAGTCTGTCAAAGAGACATCTGCATCTCTGTGTTAACTGCAGCAGTATTCACCACAGCTGAGAGATGGAAACAATTTATGTGTCATCAAATGATAAAAGGATAAAGAAAAGGTGGTGCATTTTCACAGTAGAACACTACTCAGCTATCAAAAAGGGATGAAATCTTGTCGTGTGCAGCCATGTGGATGGAATGGGAGGTAATTATGTTAAGTGGAATTAAACCCAGCACAGAAAGACAAGTGTCACATGATCTCACTCCTATTTAGAATGCTGGAAAGTTTGTCTCAAAGAAGTTGAGAGCAGAATGGTGACCACCAGAGGCTCAGAAGGGAAGGAGATGAGGGAAAAGGGCAGAAGTCAGCCAACAGGTACAGTATTGCATTTAGGTAATAGAAACCATTTCTAGTGTTCTGTTGCATAGCAAGGTAAGGCACCTGGCTCCTGGCTTCAGATCGGCGCAGTGCGGCGGCACACCGGCCATAGCAGCCACTTGGGGGCCAAACCAACAGAAAAAGGAAGACCTTTCTCTCTGTCTCTCTCTGTCTCTCACTGTCTAACTCTGCCTGTCCAAAAAAAAAAAAAGAAGAAGAATGCATAGTGTTTGGTTTTTGTTTTTATAAAAAAGCTGGAAGAAAGGATTTAGGATATTTTCACCATTAAGAAATGATAAATGTTTGAAGAGAAGGATGAGTATTATACAACCCATGCATGTTTCGAAACTTCACAAGGAACCATGTGTATATGTGCAAGTTCCATGTATCAGTTAAAAATAAAAGCAACTTGATAATAATAATAGGTAGAAATCTGAAACCGCTCCCTTACTGATATTAGTAATCTTTTATATAGTTAATGGTCTAAAAATTATATTTACTTCTTAAAATCCAGGATTGGTACTGGTAACATAGAAATATTGACTTTTCTGTACATTCCTCATTATTGGTTCCCCAGAAAATAATTATTAAGAGTTTATGAAACCAGATTAAATATCCATGTTCACTTCAGCCTTATTTTTTCAAATAAAAATTTGAATTTTCAAAAAAAAAATAATAGGGTAGAAATCCTAACAGTGGTGGTTAGAAATAAATAAAATATTTGTCAGGCAGAGTGACAGAAAGGGGGGGGAGAGAGAGGAAGGGAGGGAGGGAGGGAGGGAGGGAGGGAGAGAGAGAGGGAAGGAGGGAGGGAGTGAGGGAGGAAGGGCGGAAATCTTCCATCTGCTGACTCACTCCTCAAAAGCCCACAAAAGCTGAAGCTGTACCAGGCCACAGGCAGGAGGCACAACTGCATGCAGGTGTCCCACACAGGTGGCAGGGGCACTTGGACCATCAACTACTTCCCTCCTAGATGCGTTCGCAGGGAGCTGGATCATAAATGAAGCAGCCAGAACCAGAACAGGCACTCAGATATAGAATGTGGGCATCTTAACAGCTACTTAACCAACTGGACCACAATACCTGCTCCTAAATGAATTATTTAATAACTTGTCCAGGGATCAGTAAACGCATTGTTAAAGGAATATAATAAGCACATCCAGATCTTGTGTTGTCATATCCTTGGGTCATATTTATAACAGCACTATATGGCATTTGGGCTTAACTTTAAGAACTCAAATAGGATAGGATTTGACACTGATAAAATAACTTAGAGTCATTGTAGTGCATGATAAATTGATTTCCAAAGCATTAACACAAAATGCAATGCTCGCATACATGAAAAAATATGTAAGTTAAAACCTTTTCCTTCAGGGCCAGTGCTGTGGCATAGCAGTAAAGCTACCACCTGCACTGCTGGCATCCCATATGGGCGCTGGTTCAAGTCCTGGCTGCTCCACTTTGATCCAGCTCCCTACTAATAGCCTGGGAAAGTTCGTGGCCCACTGCAGCCAAGTGGGAGAGCTGGAAGAAGCTTCTGGCTCCTGGCTCTTGGCTTCGGGGAGCCCAGCTCTGGCTATTGCAGACATTTGAGGAATAAACCATCAGAAGGAAGATATCTCTCCTTCTCTCTCTCTCTCTCTCTCTCTCTCTCTCATTTTTCTCTCTCTCTCTCTGTATCTCTGCTTTTCAAATAAATAAATCTTAAAAAAAAAAAAAAAGAGAGAGAGAGAAAGGAAACCTTTCCTTCGGGATCAGCGTTGTGGAGCAGTGAGTTAAAGTCACTGATTGTGACTCCGGCATTCCACAGTGCCAGTTTGAACCCTGGATACTCTGCTTCTGAAGCAATTTCCTGCTAAGACATCCTTAGAGGCAGCAGGGGATAGTGGGTCAACTACTTGTGTCCCCACCACCCACATGGTCATCTAGGTAGAGCTCCTGGCTCCTAATTGGCTAACAGTGTATTTCTGCTTTAGAGAGAGAGAGAGAGGAATTTTTCTATCTGCTGATTCATTCTCCAAACGTCTACAAGATCAAGGAACTCCAGAGGATTTCCCCAGTGGGTGGCACGGACTCAGTTATTTGAGCCATCATCTGCTGACTCAATCATAGGCACTCGACACAGAATGTGGACAATTCCAGTGATGGCTTAACCAGCAGAGTCTAGCACTGTTGCATACATCAGATGCAACATATCTGAAGAACAACATATAGTTTAAAAAAATGAAGGAAAGAGAAAAAGAGTGGAATAATGAAACCATCATTGGAAGGAAAGTCAGATTTATTTGCGACTGTGCCAATTTAAGAATTTAAGCAAGTTACTTAAATTCTGTAAGCCCAATTTCTTTATCTATAAATGAACCAATTTACTAAAAAAATTGCATCTTCTTAACTTCCTAAAGCCAAAATCCTCATATTCTGTCATATAATCTTTTTGTGAATGACATAGGTTTATGTGAGTACATCTTAGTGGGCACCAAAAGCTTATAAAACAATTGTTCTCTTTTCCTCTTATCACTCACACACTCTCAGCAATTGTTCAAGTGAATGAGACAAGGGTGCAGAAGACCCAGCTGGTACCAAATATCCCTTAATTATTGGCTTTGACTTCATTTCCAACTGACCTTTAAAATCTGCCAAAGAACAGAAAGATTGACTATAAAGGGACTCATCCCCTCTTCCTTCTACAGCTCTGTTTTCAGAGTTACATGTAAACAATGTACTGTGGACAAAGTTACCAGATGGAGGAAGTATACAGAGAGCAAAACACCTATGAAACGGAGCATTCTATCTGGGCTTTTTAGCGTGATGTAAGACTGACCATGACCATTATGGTTAAGTTTATGAGAAATAGAATATGGTTGCTTAAAACTCATAACTCTTTGGGACAGCATTTTGGTGCAGTGGGTTCAAACACCACTTAGGGTGGCTGCTTCCTGTCTCAGAGGACCAATGAGGGTTCTGGCACCTTGGGTTCAGATCCAGCATCCTACTACTGGACTCTGGAAGGCAACAAATAATGATTCAGGTGCTGAGACCCTTGCCACCCACATGCAAGACCCAGAAGGAGTTCCTGACTCCTGGTTTTGGGCTTGTCCAGTACTGGTTGTTGCAGACATTTGGGAAGTGAACCAATAGATGGACCGCTGGGGGTAGGGGGCGGTGTCTTTGTCTCTCTTTCTGCCCTTTAAATAGATAAAATAGATAAACATTTTTAAAAATCATAGCTTTAAATTTATTAAACACTAACAAATGTCCAGAGCTCACCATTATTAATCTGCAACAAACCATTTCCCTTGCAAACCTGTTTCAATATAGTTCCTGAAAGAGTTGTCTTCAACAGCATCTATTTCCAAGTAGAACTCTGATTTATCCCACAGGTCAGAGCTACACTACATTCTTATCTCTTGTTTGTACACCTGAAACAACCATTTGACTGGTTCTTGTGTTTTAACCCCTGTGAAGAATTCTGATTATTTTCAGAGCCAGTGCTGTGGCATAGTAGACTAAGCTTCCTCCCGCAGCACCAGCATCCCATAACAGCACCGGTTTTCAAGTCCCAGCTGCTCCTCTTCCTACCCAGCTCTCTGCTATGGGCTGGGAAAGCAGTGGAAGATGGCACAAGTACTTCGGCCCTTGCACCAGCATGGGAGACCCAGAAGAAACTCCTGGCTCCTGGTTTCAAATCAAGGGCAGCTCTGGCCATTGCGGCCATTTGGGGAGCGAACCAGAGGATAGAAGAGATCTCTCTCTCTGTGTCTCACTCTCTGTCTGTAAATCCACCTCTCAAATAAATAAGTAAAATCAAAGAAGAAGAAGAGGAGGAGGAAGAGGAAGAGAATTCTGGTTATTTCCCATCATGCAGCCAGTGATCCAGTAAAAATGTTAAGTCAGACCAAGTAACTTTTCTTCTCAGAATTCTACAGAGTCTCTTCTATTTCAGAGGACAAGGTAGAATTCCTACCATGTTGATGCATGTTAGCGCTGTCACCTCCCTAAGTACATCTCCTCTGCTCTCTGTCTTGATCACTGTGTGCCAGCCACAGTGATGTGCTTATTTCTCTCCCTGAACTGTTGAAGCACTCTTTGGCCCCAGGCCATTTGTACTTCCAGTTTTCTCTGCCTAGGGTGCTCTTTAGATTCATATGAGCTGGCAGATGCTACTCCCTTACCTCCTTGACCTCCTCATAATGAGCAGTTTAACAGAGGAGCTCACTCTGACCACTTTTCAAATGGCAACCCCAATCTCCTCTATTTCTGGGACATCTCTGTCTCTCTAACATTTACCACAAACTAACATAATATCCCCACCAGGATTTCTATTTTCCTTGTTTTCTATCTGCTGGACCTCAGTCCCATGGGGTCAAAGAATTTAGTTTTGCTTGGTGTATAATGCCCAGGGTCTAGAACAATCCCTAGCATTAATATACACTCAAATAAATAGATAGATGGTTAGTGAAGGAACAGATAAAGAAAAGCCAAGTTCAGACTTGCTGATTTTGTCTGCTAACCAGTAAAATCAATGAATCAAGGGGTTGATCTTCTGCTGTAAAATATACCCTACCTTCAGGCATTTCCCTAGAATTTAATCATGCTTACACTGCAAAATATCAGCTATTACCTTGTCCACTTGACACATCACATTTTGGAATTTGGGAGCAGTAGCCAACTCGGATGTTTGGGTCAGTGGTGAAACACCAGGGTGACTCAGCCCCATCTGGATTTCGGCAATAATTTTCTCGTAGGTCCCTAATGAAACAAAGCACATTGATATAAATAGAGTTCTTATGTCAGTGAAGTCAACATTAGCATCTCCATAATCCCAGGCTATATGCATGCTTATAAATAGAGCTGTGAGTTGTTGGACTTAGGAAATGTATAGCTAGTTAGAATTCGGTACATGCGTTGGATACTGCCTGAATTACCAACACAAATGCTATCAAATGTCAGTTTCTTTTCCTTCCATAGGCACACAGTTCCACACAAACCTTACTACTTCATGAGAGAGAGAATAGAGACCACGATATTCTTCTCACTCATTCTCCAAATTCAGACTCTCATTTAAAAACACTGGCCTATTATTTATTATGTTCTCATGGCCCATAAGTAATTTTGAAACAACATGTATCTCTCTGCAGGAGAAAGGTTATTATTAATAGTCACTAACTACTCTCATTTGAAAATATAAGCTCAACCTATTCAAATGATTGCCCCAAAACGTGATAGCTTTTTCTTTTTGAATTCTGTATTTATTTGATTTATTTAATTTCTGCGTAGGTTGTTTTCAATTACAAAGTAGTTCTTGATTTAGATAACTTACTTGTACTCTTTATAAATATTTCTGTAAAATTAAGGCCTAATGATAACACAAAAACCTAACCATAGAGTAAGTTGTCAGTGTAGTCCATGTATATCCTTTATTTTAATGATATTTTAATTAGAAATGCATAATTCTCAACACGAAGGATGACTATGTTAATATTCTTTCTATTTGGAAGGAATTAGGTGGTTTTCTACCTAAATATAATGTTCATATAAGAGAAAATATGGAAGTAATTATTCACTGTCTTAAGACATGTTCTCTAATTTTAAGCAGGCTTGGCCTTTCTTTTCATAGATTATTGGCTAATATTTTCACAAAATTAATATTCAGTCTTTTGGAAACCACAGTATTTGTATCACTTAGCTCCAATCAGAAGTTCTGTAATTTTATTAATATCCAGTTGGGTCATCAGAAACTAAAAAGTTGTTGAGGAAGAAGCTTGCATTTGGTTAGAAAGTCAACAAGTAATAGTCTACCTTTCCAAGTGGATTCTGCCACTGTGTGATTTAAGGATATGAGAAGCGTCATTGTCATAATGAGGGCCATTGTGCGGTAACAGTTCAGGATAGTGACCCATAGTCAACCTCATAGCCTTCTCACAAAGTTATGAATTAGAATAGATGAAGAAACATTTCTTTGAAACCAGTTAGTGTTAATGTTCTAAAATTTAATGTCAGTACAAAATGTGTGCTCTAAGTTTTACATAAACTTGATATACATTTATAATTTTTATGGATAATTGCTCAGTTAAGTATTTTAGACTGTTAACTTAAGGCAAAATAATTAAGTAAAGAACTATTAACAAAATTCTCAGTTTAGACATGCCCTTAAAATTGGTATCTGGAAGAAACTAGAATAAATAAAAGCTAGATTAAATAAATAGAAAAGCCAAGGTTTGCCCAAATATTTTTTCTCATTTTCTTTCCCTTGTCTTGAAGAAAGAATTTTTCACAACTACCAAAGTGAACTGATGATTATATGATTCATGTAGGTTCCGGGCAGGCAGAATTGTTAATTACAGTGTTTCAAAAACTGTGTTTTGTAAGAAGTTTCAGTATTGAGGCAAATAAAGTTTAACAGAACTCGAGACACCTGATCAGCCAGGCCCATTGTACCAGCTCATAAATATGAGAAGGCTTCAAAGACTTCATGAAAATTGGAATTAAAAGGTAAGCTTATTTTGCTTCAAAAATTTTGAAAACCATACATTAGAATTTTTTAAAAGTTCATAAAAATGCCTATTATACAAAAGCTGCATGGATTTCAAACTTTTTTGCCAAAATAAACACATTCTTAAATTCCATTTTCCATGATCTTTCAGAAACACTCTCATAGCAAAGAGTAAATCAATGTTCTGAGCAGAACATTCAGACAGATTTTATCAGTTTACTAACATGGCTCACCTTTTTATCTTATTGACATTTTGTTTGGTTATTTTGACCAAATAACTAAATTAAGACAGGATGGCTAAAATTCAATAAAGCCTGACCATAAGATATTTGATAATTAGATTTTAATGGTGAAGTCTATGCATTCAATTTATGTAATAATTCTTTTTATTACAAAGGTCAGAGTATCAGCACATACACTATTTATTTGGGTATTAGCAGTAATTGAAATCTAGCAAAAAGTGTGAATGGCATTTGATGCAGTCTCCTTTGTCCCTTTTAATTAATCTTTTCTCACTTTCTTTGCTTTCTCTACTTCAGTATTTTTTTCTGAGGTGCAAGTGGGTCAGGAATGGAGAGTGAATGGCTGGGAAGGAAATGAGAGAAATAAACCTGGAATGACAACTATAAATTTTGTTATTATAAAATAATGAAAAAGAATCTTAACAGATGGCTATTTACTATCTCAACAAATAAATAACTGAATTAGCTAAAGCACACAAGTCCACAAACATCTCCCCTCTCCAGTGGATGGGCCAACAATTGTTTATACTCTCTGCTCTGAAATGTTAGGGTGTCTTATTAAAAACCAATTATATAAAGCCAATATATGTTATTTATAGGTGCTATTTCAGCAAAGCACTATGAATGACATGTGTGTTATAAATCTCAAAAGCAATCATTTCATGTTCCTCATAACAAGGTGGACAATTTAAAAACACATGGCACTGTGGCTTTGTCCAGCAAAAGTCACATGGTGAAAAAAATAAGCCAGGGAGACGCACACAACCAAGAAATGACTGACACTCAAAGGCAGTTTTGAGGGCTTGACTCATCTCAATGAGAGTTTTGCTTCCCCATTCTCCAAAGACAATCCAGAAAGAACAGAAAGCATTCTCATAAGCTTTTAAACCTCATTTTATTCCTTGGTGTTTAAGGCTGCCAACTCATGAGCTTAAAATATTGGCTGAAATCAAGGTATGCCTTTTCATTTAATAGAAAAAGAAATATGGAATCTCCCTTAAAGCTAACCTGAGAATTTAAGAAGGGATAGTTTGAAACGTGCTTGTTTATCTTTACCATTAATTGATCTATTAAATAAATCTGGAAGATCAAGGCTTCGATCAGAAACAGTTCAACAGAAGGAATAGATTTGCATGCTCCACAGCTCACAATAATGTTAGAATATGAGGGGCTGGAGAGGGATGAGCCAATAAGCTCCAAACTTGGTGGAAGGATGGGGCATGCTGGCTGCTGGACTTGATCAGCTTATGCTGTGTGTGTCTGGTGAAATACTGCACTGTGCTCTATACAGGTGTATGAGTTATTACACATTAATAAAAAAAATCAAAGCAACAATTTAGAGATACGTTCCCAAGGTGGGGAGGATCAAACCCTCTGAATCAGAAACACTTAGAGGATTTACTGAAATGTACATTTGACAGTCAAGTCTCAGACTTAACAAATCCAAATCTCTGAGTGAAAAAATAAATCTGCCTTTTACCTCCTGATTATCTCCTGGCACGTCAAGTTCAAGTAGCACTAGCAGAGGAATTAGTAAAAAGTAGCCATTCTGCCTCATTTCCCCCAGGGTCTACTGAAATTTGTAACATTGGCTTAATTTACTCACTTGCACTTGAAATTTTCGGGAGTTATGTCATGCTGGTGAGGATACTGGGAATCCCAACGCTGACAAGGAATTCCATTCCAAATGGTATTGATGGTTCCCCTGTAACCTTCTCCTTGACCTTGAATGCATTCCGTTGTTTCCATAGGGACATCAGTGTCATTCATAATACTGTGAGCTATTGGAAGAAAGAAGCTTCAGTTACAACTTCCAACACATCATCTTCCTCTTTGAACTTATCTGCATTTGTGCCACCAGAATTTTTCTGTCATTTACAATATTTTAATAATTAAGTTCAATAAGTATTCCAACTTAACAGTGTTATTCTCTCTGTTCCAATTTCCCTTTCATTACAACCTGAAATTAGTTTATGCTTGAAAAATTCCTTAAAGACCTTTTAGTTTCACTTATCACTCACTTATCACTAAAACTTATATACACTGAACAGGTAGTATTTCTGAATGATTATGTGATTATTCCTAAAATCAGATTGCTCAAATATCTAGAATCAGTGATGTAATGGACCATGATTGCCCTCTAATATGCCGAATCTATTTGAAGTTTATATGTTAAGATTCTCTTTTAATCAATTTGTTAGTGTTAAGAAAATCAGTTTTGCTACAAAGGTCTATTTCCTGCTTATCCAATTGCAATGCTTACCATAACTCACAGAGATAAAGAAACCCTCAGAAACTAAAAAAAAAGTATAAAATTACATTTTACCATAACCAGAACTGTCTCCTTTTTACCTCTAATATTTTTAAAAATTTTGTTTGAAAAATACAAATAGTACTTCTTTTTAAGATTTAGTTTAAGATCTTTTTAAGAAGAGAGTGACATAGAGAGAGAAACAGAGAGAGAGGTAGAGAGAGAAAGATCTTCCATCCACTTGTTCAAACCCAAAATACGGCTGGCGCCGTGGCTCAGTAGGCTAATCCTCCACCTGTGGCGCCAGCACCCCAGGTTCTAGTCCCGGTCTGGGCACCAGATTCTGTCCCAGTTGCTCCTCTTCCAATCCAATTCCAATTTCTCTCTGTCTTTCTCTCTCACTGTCCACTCTGCCTGTCAAAAAAAAAAAAAAAAAAAAAAAAAAAAAAAAAAAAAAAAAAAACCACAATGGCCAGGGCTGGGCTAAGCCAAAGCCAAGAACTAGGAACCCCATGTAGGTCTCCCAAACCTGTAGCCGGGGTCTGTACTCGGGCCATTTTCTGTTGCTTTCCCAGGCACATCAGCAAGGAGCTGGATGGAAGTGAAGCAACCAGGACTCAAACTGACATTCTAATATAGGATGCCAGCATTGCAGATGCCAGCTTAGCTCTCTTCACCACAACACCAACCTTGTGTTTAATATGTACTAAGTTATAACTCAAGACATTCTAAAATTTGTTTAGCTTTTCAAAACATACATGAAACTGTTTATGGTTTGATAAAGTCGGTACAAATCTCCCAGCTATCTTTGCAACCTAAATGATTATTCAAGATACCCCTGGTTAAAGCTCAAGTTTTAAATTGCTAAGGATAGCTTAAATTTTGAATAAATTGCTTTGTTTTACCCCATTATGGAATTAAATTTACTACCTCCCTTCCAAAGGAGAAGTCAGAATTCAATGTGTCTTCAGAGACAACGCACACCCATGAACATTTTTGACATTTAGTACCGTAAATTGTTTCAAATAGCTCTTAAATGTCATTAAAATGTGTTTCTCGCAAACAGTTAACTACAAGATGTGGCTGGGTGTTTTGTATCTTTAAGTGTCAGGAACTAAGCGTAGGCAAATTAAGTGCATTCTAAGCTGAAAGTTATTCTGTGAAGGTTTCTGAAAAGAGGGGGAAAGATTACTTTGATGACCACCCCAGCCACTGGAATAGGTTGTACATTCAGATTTCCATTAATTTTCCAATTCATACCTTTACTTCAGGTCATTTCACAAAAAGTCTCAATTTCTTACATACCTACTTTAGAGAATGAAAATAGGACTCATATATCCTAAGTTAGAAAGAAATTCAAATGGGGTTGGAAAATATCCAGGAATTGATCTATACAGCAGTAATTGTGAACCAATAGGCCAGAAAATTAATATATAGTGATTTGGTAATACACATTGATTCAGGAAGAACACAAATTATCGACCTGGGAGAAAGGTC
Organism: Oryctolagus cuniculus; assembly: GCF_964237555.1. Lineage (NCBI taxonomy): Eukaryota > Metazoa > Chordata > Mammalia > Lagomorpha > Leporidae > Oryctolagus > Oryctolagus cuniculus. Next base: position 146,559,996 of record NC_091434.1, read on the forward strand.
TTGTATAGAAAGTGTTGCTGCTGGTTACACAAGTCCTTCGTGACTTGAATTCGATATCAGATGAATTTCAAAGCTCTTGAGGAACTACAATATTTCACCAAAACAAAAGCTATTAAGTTACTATATTTCTGAGGTTGTGAGGTGGGTGCTAAGTGACAAGAAGAGACTGAGTGTGTGGAAAAGTCTTTGAAAGGGTGGTAAGTGAGAAACAGGTGAAAGGTCAAGCTTGCCTTGCTGTATTTCACATCTAGTTATAAAGTTATGATGGGAAAAGGCAAAAATAAATATTCCCCAGGAATCAATCAATTCATTCGCTTCATATCTTAAGAGAAGTTTGGATTCCTCCATTGCTATGGTTTGAGTATGGTTTGTCGCCTCTGAAATTCATGTTGAAATCTGACCACCACTGTGGCCATGATAGGAGGTGGCATTTTTTTTTTTAAGATTTTACTTATTTATTCGAAAGGTAGAGTTGCAGACAAAGAGACAGAAAGGTCTTCCATCTGCTGGTTCACTCCCTAAATGGCAGCAACTGATCTGAAACCAGGAGCCAGGAGCTTCTTCCAGTTCTCCCATGTGGGTACAGATGCCCATGCACTTGGGCCATCTGCTAATGTTTTCCCAAGCCACAGCACAGCAGAGAGTCGGATAGGAAGATGAGTAGCAGGGACACAAACCCACACCCATATGGGATGATGGCACTGCAGGCAGAGGCTTAGCTCACTACACCACAGCATCGGCCCCGGGAGGTGGAGTTTTGAAGAGATGACTGTGTCGGAAGAGGAATGAATGCCTTTCTCAGGGTGCTCAGGGAGGCTGAAGCAGGAGTTTGGTGAAGCCGAGAGGCCTATACTTGAGATGTCTGCATCCCATGCCAGAGAGCCTAGGTATGAGACCTAGCTCCTCAAGAGGTCTTTGCCTGATGCAGCCAGTTCATCTTGACTCCCAGCCTCCCTAACAGGGAGCCAAGGTCAAGCTCTCAGAAAAGGAACCAAGACACTCAGCTTTCAGGCACCAACTCAGGACTTCCGTCGAGAGTCCAGGGTCCTTACACTGGAATAAGTTCTGAGTTAGGGCAGCCACTGCAAACACACTGTCTGGGTTTTGTCACCTGTCTGGAACACCTGGGTTTCCTTCCTCTCCTGCTGGCTTATGTGTGTTGTTTGCCTTCTTTACTCCTGAACTCCTGTTCTCAAGCACTGTGAACGTGCAAGTCACAGACCCAGGCTCCCTGAGCCCAGATGTCAACAAGGACCACCCAGGGCCAGATGTGGGCCCAGATTACCCCAGAGAAATGAGTTCAAGGCTAAGCCCATCAGAAATGAACCTATTCTACTGCACAATTTTCCAGACAGCAACCAAAACAATGGGGCCAAAAGGAAGACAGTCCTCGGATGATGCGTTATTTGTTGGAATCTCTACCTGTGGACACAGGTTCAGAGAGCTGCCTCCTTTGCTATGCAAAGGCAACTTGGCATTGTTCAAACAAGCTGAGCAGAGGGGAGGGAGTTAGACATTCTGCCTACACTGTCAACCTAAAATTAAATATCAAGAATCATTTCCAGGATGTGTTTTTAGATAAAGGTGATCAGAATTTCAAAGTGATTTGTTCGTAAAAAACTTCTTAAAGTTACAATCTCGTGGAAATGACCTATGATAATGAACATGTGAAGCAATACACAGAGCCTGAAATTCATGAACAAGTTTAAATCTACTGTACAAAAAGAGAGAGGGGTGGGTGTTGAGCCGAGCGGTTAGAATGCCTGTGCCGCAGTAGCTGAGTTCAGTACCCAGCACCAGCTCCTGACTCCTGCTTCTTGCTACATCAGACCCCTACATGACAGCAGTGATGGCTAAAGTAATTGGATTTCTGCCACCCATGTGGGAGACCTGGACTGAGTTGACGGCTCCTAGCTTTGGCTCCAGCCCAGTGCCATGTGGGAAATGAGGGTTTTCCTTCTCTCTCTCTCTCTCCATATACATAAATAAATAAAAAGTACGGTGAGTTTACTAAGGTAAATAAAGATTATCTTAATTCATTAAGAAATCAACACATGATCAATAGAAAATATTAAGAAGAATGATAAAAAAAATTTAGCACTAATAGAGAATGAGTGAGCATTTCTCTTAATTTGAGAGCAAATTTTCTAAGTTTAGGAGTCTCTGTGAAAAGGCAAATCTGTATTACAAAAGAGCATTTGTATAAAAACATTGAAAAAAATATTTCACTGCCAATTTATCACCTAAAATGTCAGTGTCAAGTTCAGAACCTGTATCCTTAATGCTAACACCACACCACAACTGAATAGGTCTCCAATCAGCTTTGATCAATGAATCTTGATCAATGAATGGCTTCGGATCAACCCAACTCCTGCCATTTGCGGAGTGAACCAGTGGACGGAAGATTCACTCTCTCTCTCTCTCTCTTTCTCTCTCTCTCTTCCTCTCTCTGTAACTCTAAATGAATAAAATGTAAGTCTTTAAAAAAAACTAGAAAAAAGTGTTAGGGAATTTAAATGGTAACATCATTATTTTTGTCTTTTGTTTTAATAAACATCCATGTCTTTAAAATATATAGCCTTAAGGAGTTGATGCAGTGACGGTATAGTGAGATTCCAACCCAGTTCCCTGCTAATGTGCTTTGGAAAGCAGCAGGTAATGGCCTGACAACTTGCAACCCTGCCACCATGTGGGAAGACTCAGATGGTGTTCCAAGCTACTGGCTTTGGCTTGACCCAGATCTGGCTGTTGGGACCATTTGGAGAGTGAGCTCGAGAATGGAGCATCTCTCTCTCTCTCTCTCTCTCTCTCTCACTCTCTTTCTCTCTTTGAAACTCTGCTTTTCAAACAAACAAACCAATAAGTCTTAAAATATATAAGGTTAACTATCTTGAGAGTTTCTCTTTTCCTTTTGTTTCGATTTGCTGGAAATATTTCTCATGATTTTTGACCACAAGTTAGCAGTATTTCTCTTTAACTACAAAGTCCCTTCTGAAGTTGGTGCATTGGTATTTATGCTGTTTGACATTCAGCTGCTAGAAGTGACCTCATAAACAAAAATGATATAATTCAAATGACAATGTATGAACCACTAACCCAGAGGAATCAAGATATATTTGTACAACAAGGTAATTAAGTGGTTTTCATTAATAAATAAGAATTCTCATGAGGCTTCATGGAGCTGTTCAATAAATATTCGCAGATGAGGACTCTGATGAATGACTTGTTCTGTAGCCATTTCGCTGTGATCTAAATGCTTGATCTCTGCTGCTCACGTACTTACTATTTAAACAGCATGAATTATTCCTCCACTGCAGTAAAATAGATTCCTGCTGTTACCCTACTGTATAAGTATCAAAACCTGCTGCAAAACCAAAACAAAAGCTTCAGGATAACTGATTGGAAAAAGCCCATTAAATGTTGGGGGAAGCATTCCTTTGCACTTAATCTTTTAACATGGACCCAAAGGAGGGAGGTTTGCAAGTCTCCTGTGGCCAAACCAAGTGTCAAAGAACCACCACAGGAACATCCCCAAAGATCAGCTGAAGTTGATCAAGTTTAGACAAAGCAACATGCTTTTAAAAAGCAGCATCCCACATACACAAATATTTTTGCAAGTATGTCTACCAAATTCATACGGAAAATATCAGGAACTCTTCTGAGCATTCCTCACGAATCAAATGTTTTGCCAGGCATGTCAGTGGTAGCCACGCTTTGGAAGCAGATGCAAAGACACTTAATGGGATCCTCAATGGCCTAGGAGTGAAGGAATGTTTCCCTTTGATGACAGACACAAAGTTTTCTGTTTGGAAATACTTTCAGGGACAGCAACATTTTGCTGTTGAATTTTTTCTCTGTCCTAAGAGGCCATGATCAGATGCAGGACGTGCCTCTTGGAACATGATTTTCACTTTGCTTTTGGGGCTGTGTTGGGTTCTGATGCTGTCATGTTCGGAAGGGAGTCTCAAGTCTGGGCAGAGAGCAAGAACTAGCACTGACTGTCACCTAGTTCTTAAGACAAACATCCTGCTCCCCACCCCCAAGAGATGGACATCAGTGGGGTAAGATCAGTAATGACGCATGTGATCAACTGTTTGCTGTGAAGGGCTGGCCAGAGCCTTCTCAGGGGGCCACATGACCCCGAGGAGGGCCTGAGAATACCACCCAGAGAGCACCAGAGCACCTGTTGATTATGAAGAGCCACAAGCATGGATGATAAGTGAATCTTGCACTCATCATTCTATCCCCTACCCTTGCCAACACCCTTACAGAAGAAAAATCTAGATTTCCCAGTGAGAACCAGCTATTGCTGTTCATCTTCCTGTGCTAAGAGCAAGTTGCTTCACCAGCCAGTGGACAACTACCTGATCGCCCCTTGGAGTAGTTCAATCCCAACCCACTATTTCTTATTCCCAGCTACCGAAGAGCAACTGAAATAGGATTTTTTATAATGGTCCCTGGAGGTTGAGAACAGTGTATGAAGCCACTCTCCCATCATCTGTGCTTGTGCTCTTTGGCCACAAAGGGCAGGATCAGGCTCGTCATAAAGAGCTTCTTGTTTTAAACTTGACATGGGAAAGTAGTAAAGACCTCCAAAGTACAGACCTCAAATTGCTTGCACGTTTGCTTTCCATGTGCAGCCAGGATTTGTATCTGAAACTTTTCCCTGGACTTGATCCAAGCCTCTTCTGGTACAAAATGCTCAGGAGACACGACTTTCATGAAAAACCTTTAATTCCAAAGTCCTATTCCTTAGAAGATGATTTAGAAAAGACCTCCAACTACAAAATTATTCCCTTAAGAAAGGGGATCGATAGCGTTGTTTTTGCCTGACTCGGAATACAATAACATGTTATTTCTATGAATCTCTATTCTGGCCTTGGATGAATCAATAAGATTCAATGAGACAATCAACTTTCTTTGAGAAAGAAAGTAATTTGCTAAAATTATTTCCCAATGCACAAACACAGTGAATTTTGAAAGATGAGTACATTCTCTTAAGAAGATGTCAACGTTCATTGGTTACTAAGAAGCATACTTTGCAGTTGTTACCAATGGCAGCATACCTACATAGCCTGTTCATTCTGCCTTAACAAAATATCATAAGCTTGGTGACTCAACCTCGTAATTTATTCCTCACAATTCTTGAGGCTGGGAAACCCAGGACCTTGATGCAGGCCAATTAGCTTCCCAAGGAGAGCCCTGCTCCTGGCTTGCAGATGGCCACTTTCTTCCTATGCTAAAAGACAAAGAGATCTCATTTTCTTCTGATGCCAACAATTCTGTAGGATTAGGATGCATCCTTATTACCTCACTTAGTATGAATTACATCTTAAAATCCCTGTGTCAACATATAATCACATTAGGGATTAGGGCTTCAAACTAAGAATTTGGTAGGAATGAAATTCAGTCCACAGCAGTATACTGAGTAGAAATCTTAGCTACCAAAGATCTTTCTAGGTCATACTTTGAAAATGATCCTGGACCAGCTGCCTGCTATAGCCAGGGAAAGCAGTAGAAGATGGCCTAAGTCCTTGGACCCCTGCACCCGCATGGGAAGACCCAGAAGAAGCTCCTGGCTCCTGGCTTCGAATCAGCACAGCTACGGCTATTGCAGCCAATTGGGGAGTGAACCAGCGGATGGAAGACCTCTCTCTCTCTCTGCCTCTCCTTCTCTTTCTGTGTAACTCTGACTTTCAAATAAATAAATAAATAAATATTTTTTTAAAATTAAAAAATTTAAAAAATGATCCTGGAAATTCAAAAAATAATAAAGAGGAGGAAGAGGAGAAAAATAAAGATAAAAATAAGACAAGACTGGCCCATTTTGCTGGTAAGAGAAAACTCATCAATACCAAACCAGAAGGAACAAATGAATATTACCAGCTCAGGAGAGAAATGAAACCTGAGTATGAGCTGGGGAAAAGGTATGTAGCAAAGTCTTCCTGGTTGGTAATATATGAGAAAATCAAGTTTTTACATGAACATTGAGACACACAGAAGAAACACCAGGAGACTGAGAAAGAAAAAGGAAAAACTACCAGTTTCTAGGAAGGTAACACTCATTACTTCAGCAAATATTTGTTGATCTCTAGTAATGGGCAAGATACTGTATTGAGCATAAGGAGAGAAAAGAAAAAAAAAAACAGACATGGCCCTTGCTTTGTTTGAGCTTGCAAGTTCACATAACAAGAGTTATTATATAAACAATTTCAAAAATAAATACAGCCAGCGCTGCGGCTCACTAGGCTAATCCACCACCTGAGGTGCCAGCACTAAGGGTTCTAGTCCCGGTTGGGGTGCCGGTTCTGTCCTGGTTGCTCCTCTTCCAGTCCAGCTCTCTGCTGTGGCCCAGGAAGGCAGTGGGCCCAGGAAGGCACCCGCATGGGAGACCAGGAGGAAGCACTTGGCTCCTGGCTTCAGATCGGCGCAGCGCACCGACCGGTAGTGGCCATTTTGGGGAGTGAACCAACGGAAGGAAGACCTTTCTCGAAGACCTTTCTCTCTGTCTCTCTCTCTCACTGTCTAACTCTGCCTGTTAAAAGATAAAATTAAATTAAATTAAAGCAATAAATAAAAATAAATAAATACAAGACCAAGACACTGAGAAGTACCTGGCAGGAGAGGAGAATGGTGTTATGAATATGTAATAAGAAATATAATATGGGATTTGACCAAATCAGGAAGATCAAATACAGAATTGATAGTGGGAGCAATGACAACAGAGTTGAAATTTGAACAAGTAACTGTGAACTAGGTGAAAAAGGAAGAGGAAATTATTCAAACCAGAAGGACCAATGAGGTAAAGGCAGCATAACAAGGACATGGAAGATAGGCAGTATAGGAAAAAAAAACACTGTGGCTCAAACAGAGAGCAAGAGAGCAAAGAGAAATGTGGTAGGTAGTCATGCATGAGGTTAGAGGGAATGGAGGATGGTTTGGTTTGGTTTTTATCCTGGGATGATGAAACGAAATCATTGGAGAGTTTTTAATTGGTGTGTGTAGGAGTTGTACAAGTGTGTGGCGGAGGAGGGGAGGTGGAGTGCCCAGATGAGAAATGACACAACCTCATTTTTAAGAACATCATTTTCTTTGCCTTATAAAGAAGGGATTAGAGCAGAAAACAATGGATAGAAGTGCAATGCCATTCAGAAGGCCAAACATTTATCATGCAAATCATGCCATCTTAGACGAATGAGACCAGGATGGAGTGAAATGTCCATGTTTGAGAGGTTATGTAGAAGACAAAAATGACAGGACTTGGTGACGGATCCATGTGAAGAGCAGAGGAGAGCTCTATGTCTAGGATTATTCTAGGCTTTGGGATCTTAATCTGGGTAAATATTAGGACCAATTATGCATAGACTAGACCATCCAATAATATTGTCAAAGAAAATCAAAGAAAAAGATAATGATAGAAGAAGTTTCCACCAGGGTGAGTTGCAGGTATAAGAGGCTGGAAACAATCAAAGCAGACAGCACATAAAAGTCCATCCCAATTAGTGTACACTAAGGGAACCACATTAACTTTATTTTTCTTACATAGTAGTAAACATTTTTCTGAAAGAATCCAGGGGCACCTAAGTTTTCCAAGACGCTTTTTGGGGCCCAGGACAACAAAACTCTTTATGATAATGTTGAAATATCAACATTATCACGGGCCATGATGGAAATGCACATCAAAACCATGAAAAGGTATCATACTTTCAGTTCAATTAGCTATTATCAAAAAGATAGGAAACAACAAATGCTGGCCAGGATGCAGAGAAAAGGTGCAACTGTTACAGGAAACTGAATGGAGATGTCTCAGGAATCTAAAAATAGACCTACCACATGATCCATTTCTGGATATATACATATCTACAGAAAATTAAATCTGTGTATCAAAGAGATGGCTGCACCATCATATTTATTGCTGCACTATTCACAATAGCCAGGATATTGAATATACCCCTATAACCATCAACAGATGAATGGATAAAGAATATTTGGTATCAATGCACAGTAAATATAACTCAGCCACTAAAAAGAATATCTTTTCATTTGCAGCAAAATGGTTGAACTGAAAGCCATTATATAAGTTCAATAAGTTAGAGTAAGAAAGACAGTTACCACATATTCTCTCTCATGTGTGAAGGCTAAAAATACAACTGATTTGTTGGGCAGGATAGGGGAGGGGAGAAACAGAAGTAGATTGACTTATGGATGCTAAACCACGGTTGGATAGGAGTAAGTGTTGCTGTTCCATAGCATGATGGGGTGATGACATTCACAATAACCCAATACATATTTTATGAACAAATAAAAGAGAGTAGCTCAAAAATTCCAAACAAAGCAATGACAAGGAGAGGGGGAAACATTAATTACTCTGGTTCAATCAGTACAATTCAACTTACTGAAATATCACATTACCATATACCATAAGTATGTACAGTTATTAAGTCTTCATCAAAAAATTTTATGATATTTAAAGTGATAGAAATGCTGACTAAACTATTTGACCTTCAACATTGATTATATGTATGCAATTATCACTGCGTATCCCATACAATTAAAATAATAATTTAAAATTTCATGTAAGCGTACACACACGCACGCACACACACACACACTTGTACTTCAAAGTGGAGTTTCCAGATGACTTGTGATGTGTGATATATCAAAATATTGAAGGCAGAAGGAAATATGAAAAAAAACCTAACTTTTTTCTATTGAGGTGACATTAAAGATATTTGACTACAATGCCAATGATTTCCCTATTTTTCTGGAAAATATAGACTTTTTCATTCAGGATATATCTATTAACATCCAATGAGTTTACAATTTTAATTGTTAATGCATTAATCAACTTTTGAAGACTGTTTTTATTTCTAGTAGAGTATTAATTTTTATAACCCGCATAAATAACTTGGATTTCCCAATAACAATAGATAATATAAAGGTATAGTTTGTGAACTGGTGTAACTAATTAATGAGATGTACCAAGGGACATCAATCACCAGGCAATTTTTCAAATACCGAGGACCCATTGAAGTTCACTTCAGAGAAACACAATTAGTATCAACCAGTTTTTTATTTCTCTGAGAAGCAGTGAACGAACAGATAGAACAAACTGTTATTCAAAATAGGAACTTATTTCAGGGACAAATCTAAGAAACTCCATGCTTCATTCAGGCACTTGATGGGATTTTCAGTCTTGTTATATATTCGCAATGTTTTAAAATCCCCTATGCCCAGAACTCTGTTAAGAGTCACATAGCTGAAATATTTGTGGGCTGCTGACATTTGGGCAGATACTCCTTCTGAGGAAGACGGGGTGAAGGGAGGTAAGGAAGGCCTGTCCCAGGGTGCCCTGGCACACATCCGTCAGACAACAAGAGACATTCCTCCTTCCCTTGGATAGATACGCTGACTGTAACATGGAAGCTTAGATGCCAAATGACAGGGACAAATTTATCATTCATTCAGCAAATGAGGAACTGACAGCAGCACTCAAATCTTGGCTCTGAAAGGTGTAATATCCCAATACCAACACAGCTTCCACTTTTGCTTACTCACTTGTGCTAAAGCTCTAAAAATTCAATTCTCCCATAAGCCTTGGTCTGATGTGTTCCCTTCTGTCTCCCAAAACGAAGGAAAGGGTTTGACAAATAATGGCTTTTCAGAAAGTACTTATTGAATGAATGCCATGAGAAGGGGCCAACAACCGTCTTGGTGTTCTCCTCAAGCTTGGAGGCATTGACTTAGGCTCAGGTTCTGCCATTACTATTCACTGGGGATGTTCCAAAACCTAATTCAGAAGGCTGAATTTAGATTTGCTGTGAACACAGAAGCCAACCACATGCATCTCACTCAGTGGAACTAAACTTACTCTCTCTCTTCTCAGTGAATACCATGCTTACATATGCTTCATCTAAACAAGTTGGGCAATATTTTAGCCATTTCTTCGTCCTTGTTCCATTTCCCACTTATCCAAATTGTCATTACATGAACTATGCATTCTTTTCTAAAATAATTAATTAAAGGGCAGCGCAACAGAGAGAGAAAGAAAAAGACAGAGAGCATCTTCCACCTGCTGACTCACTCCCCAAATATCTTCAACAGCCAGGGTTGGACCAAGCCAAAGCCAGGAGCTGGGAACTCCATCTGGTCTCCCATGTGGGTGGCAGGGGCCCAAGTACTTGGCCTATCATCTGCTGCTTTTCCAGGCCCATTAGCAGGGAGATAGATGGTAAGTGGAGCAGTTGAAACTCAAACTGGTATTCTGATGGGGTGTCCAAGTGGTAGCTTAACCCCACTGTGCCACAGACACCAGCCCCCTGCATTGCAGTCTACCTTTTTGATATTGTTCTATTCTTCCTCATCTTGATTTTCTCACCTGCCTATTGCGTTGACTCACAAGATTGGCTTCTCTTTTATGTTGGAGAGTCTGTTCTGCCTCACCTCATCATAGTTCTCTGAAAGACTTTCATATATTGAAGTTAATTTTTTTAAATTTCCTATGGTCACAGGATTTGAGAAATGAATGCACAATATACAAAATGCACAGAGACATACATACTTGCAAATTCACACATGTGTATGTGTAAGTATATATTCTGCATAGATATGCAATTATTAGTTGTGCACAGTAAGCAACATTTTTAAAGTATTTTCAAAGATCACTAAGTTTAATGTCGCCAGAGCAATGCACTATCACAAAATCCAGGAGGGATAAGAGTTCAGTACGGTGGGAAAAGGTAGTAGAGAAAAGGAATTTAGGGTGTTGAACTCGCCTGATTGCTGAGGAGCCCTTTCACTTCACACAGAGGACTTTGGAGAAGAATCCATAAGGAAGCAAAGGAGCTGGGAGCTCAGGCCCCTTAAGATGTCCGTGCCCACAGAACCTTCGGAGAATCTTCCTATGGCCCTGGGTTTCCTGGACAGCGGTTTGGAGATCACTACTCTCAATCCTAAAGTAGGACCACTTCCCCTGCTTCAATTTCCATTCATGGCAACCAGATGAGCTCTTCTCATTTCCTGCTTGATGTGCCTCATATCAACTGAGCTTTTCTCATCCTCTTTAATTTCTCTGTTGTTACTCCATACCCATGTAGACTCACCCACCACATCTTCAATACTGCAGAGCTGCTGTGAGCACACATGTCTTCACACCTGGCCTAATCACAGCCACATTGTAGAAGTGAAATAAATACTATCATTATGAGATAGATAATGCCTCTCTCTAGGTGTTGGATAAGTTGTGGCAATTATGATTTTCTAATACAGGCATCATGTGATAAAATCAGAATTTAACCACCTTCATTCAACCATCAACAGGGTGACACAATCATCAACTCTAATCTTTTCTTTAAACACATTAAAAATCAAGGATGACCTAGCTTGATAGAATCAGAAAGTTGACCCAAGAATTTAATGATAGAAATATAAAGTAATCATCAATTATCTGTTACAACCAGTGCAAGTAAGTAGGAAAAAAAAACTGTGCTACTGCTATAAAGAAGGAAACTGCCAGACTGTGGGCTGGGTCATATGTCAGAGAATGGTGGGCAGCTTCTTAAAGCTGGAGATCTCAGCCACAACCACAAAAAACTGATATTGAACTTGAACTAGGATGCTAAGTCTTAGATGAGATGGCAAGACTGGTGGGCACCTTAATCATGAACTTGTGAGACCCTAAGCAAGGAACCCACTTGAGTCACATCAGACTCATGGCCCACAGAAGCTATGAGACAATAAAACATCTTTGGTAATATGTCACCTTTCAATAGTAAACTAAGATACAATGGAAACCATCACCAAGTTTCCTGGTTTTGCACTTCAAGTTTTGCTATATATTGGCATAAACATTTGAAAAAACATTCAAAAAAGATTATCTAAGGTTGTACTTCATTCACTTCAATAAAACAACCATCGCTTTATTTCTATTTTTATGCCATTATCATAGGTACACATATTCTTAAACTAAAATATCATCCTCTAATAAAATATTTCTAAACTATTCCCAAAGCTCAAGAGATTATTTTAATCTTAATATTGTAAGTTTGGTTGACAAATTCTATGATAATTTTCTTAGAATTAATATCTGATAAGCACTGCTCTCTAAGAAAGCCATTAAATTTATTGCATGTCAATTTCATCATTGGTCAATTCCTCTTTTCACAAAAAATAAAGAAGACTTTAATAGTCAGGAAGCATCATATTAATTCTATTTGTCTTCTCTCCCAATATATTTTTTAAAATATCCTCAATATTGCTTTTGAACTGAAGAGGAGGGCAACACTTGGGTGTCTTAGTGTGTGCATGCCAGTCAAAGGGTGAATTTGCAGGTGAGTGTGTGTGCACGCATGTGTGTTGGCACTGGTCTTATTGCAGAGACAAGACTTATAGGATCACCTAAAACACAAAACAACAGAAGGGAAACAGTTGGTTTATTGTCCTTAACTGGTCTAGGATGAAGGAAAGATTAAGAAGATTAAACAAGTCAATGAGTGGAACTAGCCCAATCTGTACAGACGGAACACTGTCACAGGACCCTTGTTTTATTTTCAAGGATAAAGCAGGTGATTTCATTTCCTGGGAACATTGTGTTTCCCTCTGAGAAGCTTCTAGACCCTAAAGTGAGTCCACATATGCCTGGCACATCCCGTTTCTATGGGCTGTACAAGAGGTGTCCACAACATTTCCTTTTATTAGCAAGTCACAGTTGAGCGACATTGACCTTGGCATGGGTACAGTGGGAAAAACACTGGATCAGGCTTGTCCAGAAAAATATCGTCATCATGCTACTATGGGGAAAGATGCAAATACCTATCCATGTCCTCATAACTATGCACATTACCCTGGGTGCAGGTGCCCGACCTTAGGCAGTTTATTTATTTTATGTCTCTGTATATAAGTGCAAACCTTTATGTTATCAAGCTAACTTATAACAGTGTGACACTTGAAAGTATTTATGAAATCTATTGATCTGAAAGCACTTTAGAATCCAGTTGTAAAAAAGGAGATTTGAATTCAAAGAAACAAAAACAGGTCTACAGAGGGGTCTTCAGAAAGTTCATGGAAACGCGTATGATGATGAAACTCTACATGGACTTCAAACATCAAAATAAACATCTTTTAATTCCATTTTCCATGAACTTTTTAAACTTCCATAAAGTCTCCCCACACAATTTCAGAGAAAAGCAAAAATGTGTCAGTTAACCATGGAGGAGAGGACCCTGTATCTGGACTTCAAGGATATCACAAGAAAAAAAAAGTTTTTTGGCATAAATTTAGCAGAGCTAGATAAGGACCATCTTATAGAAGGGGCTGGCGCTGTGGCAGCATCCCATTAGGGCAGTGCCAGCATTCCATAAGGGGACCAGTTCAAGTCCCGGCTGCTCCACTTCCGATCCAGCTCTCTGCTATGGCCTGGGAAAGCAGTAGAAGATGGCCCAAGTCCTTGGGTCCCTGTACCCACATGGGAGACCCGGAAGAAGCTCCTGGCTCCTTACTTTGGATCAATACAGCTCCGGCCATTGTGGCCAACTGGGGCGTGAACTAGCAGATGGAAGACCTCTCTCTCTCTCTCTCCGTCTCTCTCTCTCCCTCTGCCTCTCTTTATCTCTCTGTGTAACTCTGACTTTAAAAACAAATAAATAAATCTTTAAAAAAAAAAAAAGGAAAAGAAAAGGATAGTAGAGACTGATTAAAAACACAGGATGGATCATCATACAGGCTGGGTGCAAGGACAGCCTGGGGCCTAGGGACCAGCTACGGCAGACTGAAGACATCCATGTGCAGCTCCTATTGGACTTAACTCTTCTCAACTGCAGCCTCTGTCAATCACCAGAGGAGTTCACAGCCAGCTCCTGCTGAGTCCCCAAGGAAGACAGGTGGGAAGGATGCAGGACTGAAGGGTAAGAAGCAAGGTCCTAGCTTCTGCTGTCCTACTGACTTTGTGATGCTGCACACCTGCCCTGGGCTTTCTCTTCATATGAGGACTTTTCTTATTTTCTTGATAGCATGTGAACATTTAGGACTTTCTCACAAGGCATACACATCTTCCATTTATGTGTGAACTTCTGTTTTTACCTCTTGCAAAATAATGGCTTTCTGAAAAATGCAAAAGATGGGGCAGGATGATGTAACCCATTTTAGAAACATTAAAACCTGCACACGTGAAAGCATCGAGTAAAATAGTTGTTAACCTGCCTCACTAATAATCGCCTGCTTAGATCCAGTCCATGAAAGGAAAAGGAAGCAATAAATTTGACCCTAACTTACCACACATTTTAATTGCACAGTACTCCCAGGGGGTGTCAGGGTCAAGAGTATAACACCATGGCCTCGGCTTGCCATCAGGATTGCGGCAATAATTATCATCAAAGCCCTTGTCGGGATATCTGCAAACCACACCAAGAAAAGTGTCACGTAAATCTGCCTGGAGTCACCACCCAGCCCTCGGCTTGCAAAACAACTCCCCTCTTAGTGTGGATACCACTAGCTAGGGCAGAAGGACATTTCCTCTGTCTTGCCTTGCAAGGACCGCTAATCATTGACTACTAAATGGACTAATTGACACATTCCCCAAAGTGCAGACTGCCATCCCCTTTGCTAAGCTAGGTCCATTTGGTACTTGTCTACCAACAGAGGTCCCAAACAGAGTCCCCTTCTCACAGAGCCCCAGTGAAGGACAGATGACATAAACATGACCCCCTGTAGAATGCTCATTAAGAAAACAGGCCCTCCACTAGGGCAGGCTTTAAGTTCACACTGCAAGTGGGGTTTCAATAGCTCTGTTGCTAATGATAGCCCAATGTGGGAAACAGAACCTTTTAGGTCATGCCCTCACCTCCACCAGAGCAAGGAGCCCAACTCCTTCTCCCCAGCCCAGCCCACCTCCCTTTAAATCTAGTCTTGAATTAGTGACTTGATACTAATTGCTACCATATCCCTTCTCTTCTCTCTGGTAAGGAAAAAAATGCTCTTAAGAGATAGACCAGAGTGAGTTTTAATTTCACTTAAAAAAAAAAAAAAAAAAAACAACAAACAGAAAGCAATAGAGGAGGGGGAAGAGAAAGAAAATACAACTATACAACTTCCAGCATTTCATCATGGTTTTTATCTTTTATCAGAAAAATAAAGGGATTTATTGGAATTTCTTTTTTTTTTTTTCAATTTAAAAGTTTTATATGAAATAAATTGTAGACATCCTTAGTTTGGGGAACTATTTGAGCTCAAAATCTATTCCTGGTGAAGAAGACAGACTTAACTGCCTAATTTCAGCATACTGGCCATCCTTATTGGCACCTTCAAAATACACCAGTTAAGGGAGGGCATGGTGGTATGGTGGGTTAAGGCACCGCAGGGAATGTGTGTACCTCCTACCAGAGTTCCAGAGGTTGAAATCCACCTCCACTTATTACCCAACTTCCTGCTAAGGCACCTGGTGGGCAGCAGAACATAGCCTAGGAACTTGGATTTCTGTCACCCACTTGGGAGAAAAGGTAGAGCTCCCGGCTCAGCTCAGCTGTTGTGGGCTTTAGAGGAGTGAACCTGAGGTTGGAAGTTCTCTCTCTCTCCCTCTCTCTCAGCCACTCCACCTTTCAAATAAAGAAAGCAATAAAAATAATGCCCCCAGGAGAAAGCAAGCATGAAATTTTTGTTCCACCTTTCATTCCCTCTCTATGAACATGACCTAGATCATGGTGTTACCTATGTGAGTCCAGAGTACCTGAGTCTCTGAAGCAGCTGTCTACAAGGAGACCAGTCTGTACTTAGCTATGGTGCCTCTTCCTACAACACAAGCCTGTCAAAATGACCAGCACTGAATTGGCCATCTTAGTGACATTACTGGCAGGGAAGAGGGAGCCTCTGTTAGTGCTTCCACTCAGCACCTCAGCAATGGTCCAAGTTCAGGACCACCCGGATCTTAGGAACCTTAATCTCCTCAGCCAAGGCCCATTGAAAGTGTGGCCTGTGTAATCATGCACCTGTTATAAATCTCTTTGCCCTAAGAGTCTCCTCCATGTACCCTGACTCCAACACCTCAGTCAGAAGAATCCTGAGCAATCAGGGAATCCTGAATCTTAGGTCCAAGCCCCACCAGGAGAATGTCATAGAAAGAGAATGTTCATGACTGCTTGTCATGGAGCAAAATGACAGCTTGTGGAAAGAATTGTGGGAAGCGTGGTTCAGTGCTTTTACCTTTCGGGCAAGAATTTGTGCCGGTGTGGTGTCTGATGGTCCCAGCGCTGACAAATCTTGCCTGATTCTGTGTGATCCATGGGGCCTCGATAACTTTCCCCATTGCAGGTCATACATTCAACTAATAAAATTAAAGTAGGGCACGTTAATTGTTTGTGACAGCAAAATCAAGAACACCACTGTCCCTTTTAAAGAACAGTAAATCACCTGTTTCACAAGTAGATTTCAGAACCCTACACACATCCTTATCTCTTTAAAGTAGAGTTTAATGTCCATCACCAGTGACACAAAATACACCGTGCAGAACCCTTCGCAAGGCTTAAGTGAGATTTTTGTAACTTTTGTCAGACCAATTGACCTGAGTGTCAGGATGCTGTCCATTTAACTTTTAATAACTGTGCAAAAAGTTATGTAGAAATTGGAAACATAGACCCTGGGGATTTTTCTATTATTGCTCTAAAATGTAAGGATCTCAGTATGTGTACTGTCAGCACAATAGTGTTGCTCTCTCCACTCCAAACACATAAACAGGAATTCCACAATGTACACTGGGCACGTGTCATACTCTGACAGTTCATGGCATAATCAGGAACTGACTGGTTTTAGACCAGGTTCAGATGGAATTCTGGTACAATTCGAAAAACGCAGATATTTTTAAAAAAAAAATTCATGACTCCTTCCTGCTAGCGAACATCCATGTTGAATAACTGGGCAGACTCATGTTTTTATCTATCTTAGAAAATGACCTACTATTGAACTCTTCATACTCATTCTTTTTAAAATTTATAAGCTGATCTAATTATGCAGGATCTCACTGATGATTCTAGAAGGTCAATTAATTGTTCTGGCTGGCTTCTTATGTCACATCGAAAACTCTGCAACACCTCAACTAGCTGAAAATGAGACTTCTCAAATGGATAGTTTGATTTGTAGCATAGCGTGCATCCTGTGGAATAAATCATTGCTTGGCTTTCCTACAAATCCGGCAAATTTCCCCAACACGTAATTTGTATCTTGTGATTACTGATCATTTAACTTTAGCAAAAGTGGGGGAAGATATCAGTGTTTCATTTTGCCCATTAGGATCCAGCCTAGCAAGTATGTGTAGTGATTTGGAATGTAATCTCAGAATCATCATTTTTGAATTTTTTAATTTTTATAATCAAATAAAGCCTTGACTATTAATTTTCTGAAATGCATGACCACTTGACTTGATCCATCTACTTCCTTTCATGTAGGTTAATTCATGAACTAAGTAAGACAAGGGGCCAATTCAGCTGCCCTTCATTTGATACTTGGATTTGCCAGACTACAAACAATATGCACCTGAGCTGCAAACGAGAGGCCTCCAGGAGCATATTGATAAAGGTGCTCAGGTCAGCCAAGATCTTCTCCACATTGAAATGTTCAACACAAGTTATGCATCATCACATTACAGCTCTTACTGCATTTGAATGGGGTTCAGATTTATTTAGTTTCCTTTCTAAAAGAATGCAATATTTGATATCTTCAAAGAAAATGATAGGGTACTACCATTGTTGTTTGCTCCTTCGCATTGAATGAAACAGTAAAATAGAATTCTATAGTCACACATTAAACATAAGCACTCATATGTGCAGTGTCTACTCTTGCATAATACTCAGGAATCAGAATATATATGTTATGTTTCCTTCAACAGTTTCTAATAGTATATTTCTTTCTAATGAAAGCAAATAAAATTATTTTCTGAGAAGCAGTACTACTGGCATTAGTATAGGACATTTTTTTCTGAACTTGTAGATTGTAATATCCTTAAGGACAAGTAGTTACACAAATGAAGCAGATGACTCTGTTGGATAAGTCCTTTTCAGAATGAGTGTTTGATCAATGTTTCCACAACATTAATGTGCATAAAAATCACCTTTGGATCTTGTGAAAGGAAAAATTCTGATTCAGCTAATGTAGGCTGAGGCATTAACTAATAGAAAGCTGCCAGGGGATGGCAAAATTGCTGATGCCTGTACCTCACTCTGAGTACCAAATTTGTAGATAATATACTCCACACTAAAAGTTCTCAGTGTTTGGTGATAATGATGCTTTTTTTATTTAAGAAAGATTGGATTTTACCCAGCCTTTGAAGGATGGATGACAATTGGAAAGGTATAAAGAGAAAAAATAAAATGGCTCAGAAACATGAATTAGGATGTTAAATTTCTAGTAAAGTGCAGAGAGAGTGATTTGTTGGCCTAACAATATAAAAATAACCAAAAAACAGTTAGCAAGAATAATGTTAGCTGTTGGAAGGCTAAGAAAGTTACTGGAGTGGAATTCAAAATATCCTGTGAAACAGCCAAGATGCAAAATACATTATAGGTTTCTATCTATCTATCTATATAATTGATTTCACACTTTTAACACATAACATATCCTTGATTGGCGCTATGAGGAAAATGAGGCTAACAAAAGTTCTAAGGAACTTACCTATAACAGAATGTCAAACCTGTGTCTGGAGCATGAGTTTGTGACCCATAGTCTAGTGTTCTTTCCACTATCACACATTGCCTTTTTGACCTCCATATTTTGACTTGCTTCCTACACATCCTAACTGGCCAGACTTGAAGACAGACTGAATGCAATAATGCTAGGAGTCGATATCCCTGCCCCTTCCAGCATTGTCATCGTTATTTTTGCTTCTTGTTTGCAACAGCAAGTTGTCCTGCTGTTAAATGGCCTCTTATTGGAGGAGGGGGAGCAGAAGGCCAAGGGAAAACCCACTAGATTGGTCCACTTATCCAAGGGAAATAAATGAAAAGTTTGTTCTTTTACTCTTGAACCAAACCATCAGGTTAGTTATAAACATCACTCCAGAAAGCCGAATTTGGACCCCATATTAAGTTTTCAAGCTTGTGGAATTCTAAGAAACATGTTCTCAGCTCGACGTCAAGCCATCCAAGTGGGAACCTAATCCATCTACTCAAGGAAACAAGTACAGTTGAACTGTGTCACAGGGAAAAGGGTGTGAAGATCACCCTTTGGCTCTATCATTGCCAGTGCACCATTTAACCATTCCGACAAGTGCTTCCAACATAATAGCAGTAATGAGAAATAAAGCACTGTCCCACATCACATGGACTCAAACTAAATAGCTTCTGTTCATAAATGCAGTCTATTTTCTAAGTATAGCTCTGGTCTAAACAATAGAAGACCACAACAAAAACTATACCTAAATTGCACTATAGGAACAAGAAATTTTACAATTTCTCACCATAATAATTAGCAAAAAAACTCAAAATTTGTGTTCTCTTTGCTCAGTCATAAACCCATAAGCAATGTGGATTTAACGAGTAAAACAACTATTTCAAAGTATTTGAATCTACTGTTAATCAGTGTTGATTTTACTCCCATAAAGGGTATCTTGGAAAAATCCATGCAGATGATTTCTTTAGCAAAATGAATGCTTAAAATATAAATAATCTCACAAACCCACATTTCTAAAAACAGTTTTATTTAAATCTTTGTTTTCAAAATTTTTTCTCTAGACTCTATACTTAAACTTTTGAAATTGTTGGTATTTTTAAGTTTAAGATATCTAACAATAATGATGATGGCTTAGTGAAAATGTATTTACCTGAATATTTGACAATCATAATTGGCATCTGCTCCAATGACTAATAAGTTATTTATCTTAAATCCCAAGCAAATGCTAAAGCAAAAAATTGGATCTTACATGCCTTAACTTTCTGTAATTTTGAATTAATTACTCATTTCTTCTTCACATAATTATGTAGGATTCTTTTCAAAAAAGTAAGCAGGTAAAAAATTGTAACTAGCATGACGTACTTGATAGATTATACATTGACCAAATTTAGCTAATTGGTATATAATAAATATAATATCCCATAGTCATTTGGGGTGAGAAAACTTAATATCAATTCTTAGTATATTTGAATATATTATGACTACAGGTACAATGTTATACAATGTATCATTTGAATTCATTCCCCTATGCAACTGAAAGTTTGTAAATATGATAAAAGATCAGTGGTTTTCATTTGGAATAATTGCTGTATTTCAGGTTTAATTTTAAAAAAATAATGTTAATAATTGGCTATCAGATAATTTTAGTATCTAAAATATTAGCCAAATTTCAGATGACTATTTAGACAAGAACTTAATGTAGTAACATAAATGTCAAAAAATACATACTGCTCTTTATGTCTTTTTCCAAAGAACAGCACAAAAGTTGGCCACAGGTATTTTTCTTGTTTAAGTTTAAATATACAGAACACTTGATAATTGTTAAGTCATCCATAACAATGTAGCATTTGGAGTTTGCTATTCAATAAATTAATATTCACAGATGAAAATGGCCAACCATTATACCGTTTAACTACATTAGATTTTGAGGTTTCTACCTCTCATGTATTTTAGTAGAAATGGATATCATATGCACTTTATTTTGTACATTTTGCATTATCTATTTTAAAAATAATGATGTTTTCTCCACTAATGTACTGACAATGCTGATTTGGAACCTCTTCATGGAATAAAACTTTGTTCATTTTATCTGGATTTTAAAATATCACAATTCAAGTCACAGTCACTAAAAACATGTTTAGCCTACGAGGCAGGTGTTGATTCCATTTTCCCATGGGAAGGTTGTTCTACTCTCGTCAGACCTCTAATTGTTTCCAGAAACTGCAAATCTGCAACATTTAGTGCCACAGTGGCCAAGGGCATCATGAGCCATTAGTACTAAGGAGCAATGCCCTTTGCTTAGGATATGCTGACCTGGAACTGTGAGAGGATGAGAGTTGCATCATAACAAGAAAACAGAAAATACAATTGATGCCATTACTTCTTATCTAGCATGTGGTTTATTCAAAACCACCTAGTGTCCCAGATCTACATTTGTGTATTTTGATAAAGTCTCTTCTTAGAAACCAGGGATTGAAAAATCACCTTCCCATAAAGATTAAGAAAATAAAATAAAATGCTAAGATCTTTAAAATATAACCAAGTTACCTGAGTTTGAAAACAATTCTCCAGGTCAAACAAAACCAATAAATATATTTGTTGCCAATGATTTTCAATTTCAGAAAGCTGTGGTGATGCAGATCCCTCTAATAGTAAGGACTTTTTTAATGTGCATATTTAAGACAAATATTAATTACAGATTTATTCATACAAAACAGACTTGTTCATGACGTTATCACAGATAAGTTTATTATTTTTAAAAGAAAAGAAAACAATGAAGAAGTTATAGGGAACAGAATATGATATGGAATGGAAAGTAAGAATTTACAAACAGAAATGGAACTGGCTCTAGCACATGAAGTCAATGACTTTAAATTAACCAACAGCAGAAAACAAATCCACCTTCTCTGTGACAATTAGATGACAATGGCCTTTACTTTGTATGTAATAAATATCAATCTAGTATTAAATGAATATTCATGAAGAAAATACTTCAAAAAATATTTGATTAACACACAGTAAGATCTCTTACTATAAAAATGCATGGCATTCAAGCAGCCCCTCCCCAACCCAAAGTAATCTCAAAACCCTAATCAATTTCTAATATAATGCAAATCCATGCTTCATTTGGATTTTTGGAGTTTTAGTTTCTGACGGAACTGGAAAACCTAGCTTTTCTGTAGCTAGATAACTAAGAAAAATAAAAACCACATATACTGCCCCAATGGTCACTCTTGCATCTTGCCATTCATTGGACAATGCCCTTATGCTGGGGAGGAGGTACAGAGGTGGCCTTAGGGTTTCTGCATTCAAGATGGCTGGGATCCTCTACTTGGTCTCTTCAGATACTACTCTGAATGGCATGTCCAGTCCATGTGTCAAGCAGTTCTATCCCCATTTCCACCATAACACACCTGGGGATGTCCAGCTTATATTGTCTTCTGGATTCATGTACCCTTGCCAACCCCACTTCAGAGCAGTTTGGAGCAGAACCAGCTATTGGAAGGATAGGACTGGCCTTGCTAATAAGGACAGGAGGTAAGCAAGCACACTACCCCAGAGACAGGTCTCAGGCTATGCTGGAATTCAGACTGACAACTATCTCCCTCACTTTGCTTTCATCTGGTGATCATCAGATGGTTTTCAAAACATGGGGTAAAGAGGCTCAAATCACGATTGATAGTTGCACTGGAATAAACAACACATATAGGGTGATTGATTTGTTTCTGTTCACCTTTAATGGGAGTTACAGTTCTACACAGAGGGGGAATAGAGTGCCCCACGTGGCATTCAGGTTCATTTACCTTCTGAACATTGAGGAATGTCACAGACTTCGTAGCGTACCTCTGGATTGCTTGTGAAACACCACGGTCCCCCTTCTTCCCCACGAGGATTTCGACAGTAGTTTTCCTGTAGGTCTTTACCGCGATAGCTCGAAGGCAAAAAGCTAGTTTTAAAATGATAATCATTACAGTATAAGAGCATGCAACTTTATGTGGGGCCTATTCATTTTACTAATGAGTAGGTATATTGTCTTGAAAGTACAGAAACTTTATCCCCTATGCCTTCCTATAGTTGGACTTTGCCATTTTCGCCCATTCTTAAAATATTTGAATTTTGATACCCTTCAACTCACTGTGCATTTCTATGTTCAACATCAAGCTAGGAATGACTACTCTGATTTGCTAATACTTGAACACACCAGAACTGAACTCACGTTGTTTAATATTCAGTTAAAGCTCCACTCAAAGGAAGCAAATAATTGGATCAAGGTCACTTAGCAGAGAACTGAGGATATTGCAAGGGACTTTGAAACCTCGCTATTATTATTATTCCTTGTCTGAGATCCTTATTGTTTGTTTATTGTTTTACTTTTGAAAAATACCCCCTTTTCTCCTCCACCCATATCCGGCCCCCTACACAATTGAGAAACAAACTTATGAACTAACATAAAAAACGGCTCCAGAATCTAATTAAACCAGAACTCAAACTTCAGCTCTTTCTCTTATGAGAAGATCCCAACTAAAAATTCAACCTCTATGAGCCTATTTGCTTACCTGCACACTGAGTATAACCATAACTGAAAACCTTATAACTTCTATAGTTGTTTCGAGAAGTTCAGAGAGATGACAGAGTAAATACTGACACTTAACAAATTCTACTTCTTGTTGGGTACACTTCATGTTGCAGTCTCTACTCTGTCCTAATTGTCTATTCTCTTCAAAAATCTTGAAAAGTCAGCTATGACTGGGCTTGGTTCTCCCAGTGATAGGGTGCAGTAACTGCAATATCTATCACCATGTTGTCACTAGCATAAAGTACTCTTTCACATCAGAAAAGCCAAAGTATTTTATAATGGACTCAATAATAGTAACTTTGTCTTTTAGACTTCTTGCAAAATAACATAATAATTTTACTAGTAAACTTTTTTTTTGCAAATCCAGTCACATTTTCAATATTCAGTTTGGTTTTTGCTACAAAGCTTTATTTCTACTTTTACTGATCTCTGACTTCTAGAGGGTACTTAACTAAATAAAAATCAAGGATTTTCATCTGTAAGTAAATATGAATGAATGAAATGTCTTCCCTACCCAATACAACCTCTAGTTAAGAAGTTATCTTTTTTAAAAAATATTTTGGATAGAATGAACACAGACATGCATTGGTATCCAGCAATATTTTCCAGTGAAATTCTTTCATTTGGACATGAATGTTCACCATAATCAAGTCCTCAGAAAATATAAACTATCTGTCAAAAAGAAATAGCCTACTCTAAAAGAGTAGTATTTTTATTAAATAAATCTTTTTAAAGAACCAATTAAATAGTATAAACATTAATGACTCCAAAATGCCTTCAGATAACAAGTCTATATTCTTATTTCACTATCATTTCAATATGGAAAATGAAAATAAGACATTAAGCTATATGACAAAAATTATGATGCAATTAAACCTTATCATTTCACAGTTCATAGCAGTAATTTGTTTTCAAAAAATAGAGTCATTTGTGCTTTGTCTTAGTTTCAGTGCCATTGTTCCAGGGTATTTTAGCATAACTTTTGATTGTTACATTGCTTCAACTTTATTTTCTTTCATTTTTGACACTTCACTTTTCATGGCAAATCTATATGAAAGCACTTTTTTCTCTGATAGAATCAAAATTGAGTTTTGTTTTATATATTTTCATAAAGTACAGCAGAACTTAAATTCTCATCAGAAAATTCTATTGTAACTCTTTTATGAAAAATCTTGGTACAGTACAAAGCATAAGCTATTATTAATCACAAAGCCAACATTTTTGCTCCATATACAGCAGCCGACTTAATATATGACACTGGTCCTTAGACAATTTATTAACTCTCTGAGTGTTTCAATTTCTTCACTTACAAGATTTATAGACTGAACAAGATTTCTGTACCAAGTTTAGCACAAGTTGAATAGACACATACTCAATATTGAATGTTTTAGAGAGGAGTTTTCATTCCATACACACATGGAAAGCAATACACACACACATATACCTTTCCAGCAGATTTGTAAAGCCAAAGAGAAGCTGGGAAGAAGCAGTGAATGAATCAGTCAATAGGTTAGTATGAAACATATAGGTGGGAAGGAAAAGAGACAAAGTGGAAATCAAACTGAGAAACAGCCAGAAAGAGTGCCCCCACCAAAGTTAATAAAATGAAGAGATGCGCTTCTGTCTGTAACTTTTAACCCATTCTTCAGGATGCAGATTAAAGAGTCTGCATCATCTCTTCTCTTCATTGGTATACAAGTTTATTTCAAAGTCTGTTGGATACGCCATACATACTCTTTTGATAAAGCAAGCAATTTCCATGAGCTTTTTGAAGACCCCATGTCTTTGACCTTTTACTCAAATTAACGTGTTTAGGCTGCTAATCTGTAGCATCCCATGTTTGGCCAGAGGATGAAGCTAGCCCTGCTCTGTTCAATTAGCTGTGTTCATTCGACAAATGCTTGTGAGAACTTACTACACACAAGCCTTGAGCCAGGTAGTAGCTCTGTAATATGCTTTTATTTGCATAAGACTATTTTTAGGTCTTTGTCCTTGCTGCTAGCAGGCTTTAAGAGAGATAGTGAGGAAATATTTAAAATTGGGTTATACCCAAATATACTTTGAAATATAAACTACGTCCTCTGGGTGCTAGCCTCCCTTTCTTTTCTTTTAATATAGACTATGTTCAAAGGAAACTTGAACCGTTCCATCATCTGCTTCATTTATGAATAGTGGGTGGCTAATGAAGGATAAAGATGTAGATATCAGGTCACCTGCTCTTCTGATTAAGCTTCAATACTAATTTCACCATCTATCATCATCTTCCTATTAAGTCACTTGTCAAATATTTCCATTTAGGGAGTCAACAATAAATCCCTCCTCCAGACAGAGGCATATTTCTTTTTCTCTTTCCCATAAAATTAATCTTGAGTTAACACTTAATTTAAAAGTGTCAAGCTATCCTTCAGATATTCCAATAGGCTGCTAATTGCTGAAAATTAAGTGTTGGTCTTGTTGGATACAAAAGAAGATTTGATGAACAGAAAAGATTCTCTAGACTGTAAACATCTGTATCTGTAGGAAATAGTCATTGGTAAAGTAGCTGATCGGACTACTCAGCAGAGAATCACAATCATAGAGAACTTGGGTTGAAATCAGACCTCTACTAGGTCAGTCCAGTGCAGTCTCCTGGACCAGGTAGGATTGATTTCAAATGATATTCTTTTGTTCATGAAAACTTAGATCTATCTGTTTAAATAAGATGTTTTGTTTACCATGCAAGGAGCAACATCTTGCAAACCCTTAAGAGAACAAACTCAATTACATAGTTTGTAATGTAAAGATAATACTACATTTCAGAGGTGTTCCTGTGTAGTTGTAAGTAAGTAATTTGGGAAAATTATTGTTTTCTGTTATTTGAACACTATAGGGCTGTTCACCTTGGACACTTACTAGCTGGTGTTAATTATGCTGGGATCACATGTTCTAATCCCAGTGTGAAGCCTTGAAATCTTGCTTTATTTTTCAGTCAATTTACTCATTTCTATTTACTAAAGTAAAATCAGCTTACAAAAATGATGCCAAAAGAGTGGAATAGAATAAAAAGTGAATTCATCAAGGCAGAGTCATCACCCTCATGACTAAAAGAAGACACAGCATGTGTTGTATGGATAGGCCAAGTGTTTCGTGCCCTGGGATTCTTAAAAGCACATGTTATAGAGTAATATTGGCTGGGCTTCCATTCTAGGGAAACCACTTACTAGTTGTCTATGACCCTGAAAATTTATAAGGTTCTTTGTGCTTTCCTTTCACCATGTATATAAAATAGAACTAACAAAACTACCCACTATGTGGTTCTCCTGAGGATGAAATAAAATAAACCAAGTCAACTGCTCAGCAAGGCACTTGGCACGTGGTTAACAAAAACCTTTCAATGGAGTTCACAAACCAGAGGAGAGCTGTTTTAAAGAACTTTAGTTCTTCTTGCAATTATTTGTGAAGTCCTGAAATCTGAGGCTATATTTGGTATTCAGCAGGCATTAGACATGTCTGGTTTTTTTTTTTTTTTTTTCCTATCAGGATGAGAACTCACAGTCTAATGAACAGATAGATACTATGTTTACCGGTCTTTAAATAGAATCCATCTGTTATAATGAACACAACCATCCTCTTCAGACAAGAAACTTAGCTTCTATGGAAGAAGTTTTGTGGAGTCTTTGGACAACAGGTGAAATAGGGAAGCAGGTTGATCCAAGCTTTGAGCCATGGTTCTCAATGTGAGCTGTACTTTGGGGAGTTTATGAAGTACTGGTGCCTTATTTCCCCTGGAGATTTTTGGCTATAACTAACCCACGTTACCACCTGGGAGACGGGCTTCCTCAAAGGTGAGCAGTAGGTGATTTTAATGCACAGTCAAGCTCGGAATCCACGGAAGGGGAAGAACACTCAGCTCTCACTGAGGCCAGAATCTCACCCACCTCCACTTTTGCACAGTCCACCTGCCCGTGTACGTAAGGCTGCACTTTCTCCAAGGGTAAATGGGAAAGAATGAAATACTCACTATGTTTTCATAAACACCGTGACCAACACATTGAAGCACTGAGGTAGGACAATATTGGGGCATATATTAATGGTAAATGTATTCATCATTTTCTAGATCCTCATCTTGAGTTCACATAATCTTTGGCCTAATATGAGGCAATAAAGTTGAGCAAGCTAGTACAGAACTGTAGAATTATCCTGAAGGCCTCATGCGAGACTTCTCTTCACACTATTCTTACCTGTGTTCATGTGGTATCATGGAACTCCAGGGCTGACACTTGATGCCACTCTTAGTAATAGACACTGTTCCCTTATAGCTGCCTCCTTTACCAATGATGCAGTTTCTAATGTAGTCTATCAAAGAAAGCAGAGGAAGATGTCATAACTATGTGAAGCGTAGGCTATATGCATGGAAGAAGAAAAAACACAATAAAATCCATTTCAAACTTCTGCACAATTTCAACTAACATTGAAATATACTGCCTAAAGCTTCTACTAAAATTTTCTGAGTGGCACATTCCAGAACAATCCAAAACAAATGAACAGGCTGATGAGTGAGAATTTTTAATTTTATGAGTATATACAGAGATTAATCTCTGTCCTAGCCAGGCATTTGTGATTTATACAAATATACAGACAAGAAAATATTAGAAACAAAAACTAAGTGATTTTTAAAATCTATATAGAATTCAGAAATTTTCTTAATAAAATTAATTAATGGCCCTCTTTATCTCAGCAAAACTGTGTGGCTTTTTGTGTAGCACCACGCGTGTAAAAAATGACTACACTGGGTGACTGTTTTCCATACTTTTGCTACCGCTGCTGCTGTCACAATTTATACAACTTTTAGTAACAAGATGCATATTCCTATCAAATAATGGCAGATGCAGTTGTTAGCAACCGAGAAGAAAGACTGAAGTAAGAATGGTCTTGTATTAGATCATTGCGTGTAAGAACTGCAAATTCTTGGGGTATAAGGAGATTACCTCATTTTCTACCATAAGTTAATTTTCTATTTGATTTAAACATGTATGCTATTGACATGAAAGCATCTGTATGTAGTACCCCATACTCAAATTTAATGGAACCGAGTATGACTTTTTGAAGAAACATAGAAATAAGTGCTGTTTTCACAAGCATAATCCATAATAATTATTAGTGTGATTAGAGAATTTGTAGAACTCATAGTTAATAATCCACAGTTATTTCATTTATATAATTATACTTTCAAACAAAATAAATGCCTTTCAATACAATTGCAGACCATCATAATAGACAAAATCAACATATAATATGGCCTCAAGTCCTCTTTTAAAGATTTTTACAGTATATGAATTACTCTGTTTTCCAAAATTTCCATTTTTATGTTATCAGTATTCATCACCATCACTTAGATTGATTTCTAGAGTTTATTAAAACATAAAATACTATAATAAGTTCAAAACTTGCCATGGAGTACTTTGAACTGATCACTTAGAAAGGATACTTTACAATTAACATGGAGAATCCCAGTTCTAGGAGAAAAACCTAGAAAATCACTGAAGTGGGGGAGGGCCTCTAGATTATGGAAAGTATAGGAAGTCCTCTCTTCAGTCTAAAATACTGTACCAGCTTCACCTGTCTTAACCGATGAAATGACTTCATAACACATAGAGCATATAATAGAAAAACCAGTTGGGAAGTATACTTTGGCAGGAAATTACTGTATGTATTTTGTACTTTGTTTCCTAATGCATTATTTAGGGGGAGGTCAGTTACCTTTGTTTTCATAGAGGTCAAATTCATGACCAAACTCTTTTTTCACTCCACTGGACATGCTATTGAAAGGAAACCAGAGGCATCGTTTTTTTGTTTTATCAAAAACAAAGGCCCTGAAAGAAAAAAAAATCTGAATGAGTAAAAGCAATACCACCACTTATACAGCTTTTAAACAATGAGCACATGGTTTACCCAGGAGGGCAGTATAAAAACAGATGCATACACACATAAAAATATGAGTGATATTTAAACTTACCATGCTGATGGCCAAACAAGAAAGAACAAAATTAACGTTTTGCCAGTATGGATTTAAATATCAGACTGAATACTCTGAAATGTTCTTGGGTTATTCTAAATGACTTATTGAAAAATAAGGGTTTCACTATATAACACAGCTACTTGGGTTATTTATGAAGACTATTTTTGTTACAAGCATGGCAAGTTGGAAGGTTTTGTCTACATTTATATGCAAATGATTCAATTTGAGACATCATGATTAATTTCCAAAATTTATAACCATGTTAAGTATATTCTAAAGTGGAATTTCCTAAGGTCCATTAGAAAAATTACCACCCACATACTGGCATTGTGGCACAGTGAGTAATAACATGGCTTGCAAGCCAATATCCAATAATGGAGCCCTGGTTCGAGTCCTGGCTACTCCACTTCCAATCCAGCTCCCTGCTAATATGCCTGGGAAGACAGCAAATGATAGCCCCAATACCTGGAGTCCTGCCACCATGTGGGACACCAGGATTCTGTCTCCTGGCTTCAACCTGACTCAAACCTGGCTACTGTAGCCATTTGGGGAGTGAACCAGTGGATGGAAGA
Organism: Oryctolagus cuniculus; assembly: GCF_964237555.1. Taxonomy (NCBI): domain Eukaryota; kingdom Metazoa; phylum Chordata; class Mammalia; order Lagomorpha; family Leporidae; genus Oryctolagus; species Oryctolagus cuniculus. The sequence continues at coordinate 146,589,790 of NC_091434.1, forward strand.
TACTCCTAGAGTCTCTGAAATCAAATAAGTTTGGAAATTTTTGGATAAATATGGCTTCTTAATGAGCTATAAAGCACTGGAGCTTATTAAAGGCTATAGAAATCTTTGCAGAAGGATAACTGCTTATTTAAGGCAATGTTTCCTACAAGTATTTTAATTAAAATATTAAGATTACAGAATATGCTTTTGATATCAAAGAAATCAAAGAAAATGGCTGGCAGGTGATACCTCCACAATCAGCATTCTTAAGTATTACACTGGTTTTTGGGGTTGGTCACTAAGAACAAAATGATAGATATCAAGAAGTAATAGCATTTTTTATAAAGTGATTCCATCTGGAAAATGGGTAACAGGTTTTCCAGTTTACTGATGTCATTAACCTCTTTTCTCTCATTCCACTGCCATGACATACTCCCTCTGAAATGTGTTTCTCTATCGTATTGTACATCTCCATATGGAGTGTGGGCAGCTGTAAAATTCCATGAGTTGCATCTCCTTTTAAATGTAAGAGTCTTTATCCTAGCCTTCTTTGAATTATCATCTTCTTTTCAAGAATTTACTTTGTCTATTTTATAGTTGTTTAGCCCTGGGGGACTAATCCAGCACCAGTTATTCAGTCAGCACTAGAAGAAGAAAGCCTTCTAATTCTCTTAAGTAAGTTCATGAATTGGCAATCGTCTGCAGAGCTTAGAATCAGGCATTCTGGTCACCTCTGCTCAGCAAAGAGGAACTTGAATCCCTGTAAAATCAATCATGTTGATACTTCCTCACAGGGAATGCTTGAGAGTGGTCCACCCATGCCTACTCAATTCCTAGATGCTTTCACACAAATCTGTCGGTATTTTTTAAAGGATTATGGTGTTTTTCATTGTTTTTTCAATAATTCCAGTCCAAATAACAAGTCAGCAAACAAGATACTATGATTTATTAAAGATTTAATTTTGGAGTATCATAGTATGACCATTGAATTCTGAATAACTAATTTATTTCTCAATCCCAAATAATATGTATAATCTATGTACATGTACACAATATATTATATATACATATATATACATACACGTATCTGACAATAGACAGATGAGGAGGATGTAATCATTTCTGGGCAGAAGAACTTTGGAACATGTGGTTTTCCGCATAGGTAATCATAAATTTGGAGACTAAATATAACTTGACTAGAATACAGTAGGCAAGTATGAAACTTCATATACAACAATGCAATGCAATTCTCCCATTTCACTTCCTCTGCCCTTTCAACTCCGAAAGGGGGAAAATGCCATTGCAGCCTCCAGGACTGACAGAAGTACATCTCCATCCACTGCATAGCTGGGTGTGGATTCAGAGGAGAACTCAGGCAGTTACAGGAAAGTCAGGGAATAACATGACCCTAGGAATATTCTTGCAAAGTCAATTCGCACTCCCCTGGCCAGGCAATGCTCCCTGAAAGTGGCAGCCTCGCAGTGGAAACAGAAAGTAGGTTGCATTTTGCTCACCCCTGGGAATGGCCATCTCTGCCCCTGTCTTTTTTTTTTTTTTTTTTTTTTTTTTTTTTTTTTGACAGGCAGAGTGGACAGTGAGAGAGAGAGACAGAGAGAAAGGTCTTCCTTTTGCCGTTGGTTCACCCTCCAGTGGCTGCCGCGGCCGTCGCGCTGCGGCCAGCGCACCGCGCTGATCCGGTGGCAGGAGCCAGGAGCCAGGTGCTTTTCCTGGTCTCCCATGGGGTGCAGGGCCCAAGCACCTGGGCCATCCTCCACTGCACTCCCTGGCCACAGCAGAGGGCTGGCCTGGAAGAGGGGCAACCGGGACAGAATCCGGCGCCCCGACCGGGACTAGAACCCGGTGTGCCGGCGCCGCTAGGCGGAGGATTAGCCTAGTGAGCCGCGGCGCCGGCCAACTGCCCCTGTCTTTTCACCTCCTGCTCCTAACACTCATCTCCCTGGGCTAGGCCACATGAAATTAGGACATCAGGACATCTGATCATGGCAATCACTAAACCCTGTGTTCATGTGCTGCTATCCAAATGTCATAGAGCAAATTTCAAAATGGACAGAATCATGTGTGCAATCCTGGTCCTAGCAATGGAACACAATAAGGCATAAAAGAATAGAACACGTGTGAGGGTAGCGAAGGCTTATGAAGACAAGAAATGCAGCTTTTTCCAGCAATCTGGGAGGCTAGTCACATGAAAATGTCACCTATCTGACTCAAAACCACAGGTCTCCCTAAAGCTCACTGCTGATGTTATGGGGATTCCTCCCTAGGAGCCTGCAGGGAGAGAAGCAAAAGATACGCAACTCTCTGTTGAGTGCCCTCAGCACTCTGAATTGTTGGGACATTTCCCCCTGAAACTTCATCGTCATTCCCTAACTCCTCTGAAACAGTGTGGGCTACTGATGCCACGCCAATCCTCTCAAGGTGTGTGTTTTTTTTTTAATCTAATTCTTTCAACACCTTTGATTTAAATCCCTACAGACAATGATATAAATTGCAGTAAATTCTGGCTGTTGCTCAATATCTATTCTGAAAATTTCTGCATTCCTCTTGCAAGAAAAAGTAAGTTTATTCTGAATACGTTATTTTAAAAATGTGAAAGAGATAAAAGTCCATCTCATTGGGTTATAGGACCCCACATTTGATTTTTCATATGAGAAAGCATAAATTCCTTAAGTAAAGACTCTTTGGATTGCAGAATATAGAGTTTTTGTGATCTCCCATCTTCAAGCCATATTCCCATCACTGACAGTTAAATCTTCCAGTGAAATTAGGACCACATTTATAATTTTAAGGACAAATTACATTGAATAAAAGAAACATGATTCCAATGAGCACATGCTATATTTGGGAAATTATGCTAAGAACAAAATTAAATAACTTACTTGCAAGTGAATGGAAGTCCTTTATTCCTAATACATCTGTTGGCACATTGGTCTGCTGTGTTCATTTTTTTAGTTTTTATCTTCAGTAATGGGTCTTCTTTGATAAGAATCGTCTTTGCTGACTTTTTAAATTCATGAAGTGTATTTCTTCTCTTCTTCTGTCCCTCTATTAATAGGAAAATTTTTAAAATACATTTAGGAGAAATGTTTAGAAGGTTCATTTGGGGAAAAAAATGCTTAAGAATCATCTACAAGATAATGATGTTATCTGGCAACCTACTAGTCTTGCAAAGATTGCAGGCAAAAAATGAAGTGAGGAATACTTAAGAGCAAGGGAGGAATATTGTAAGCAGGGAGTTATTCACCTACAGTCTTTCAAATGAATGATGCTTTCAAAAATTAGAACAGAGTTCATCCTAAAGAAGCAAATGAACCCTAAAGAAGTAATTATCAAATAAGTAGGATAGTTCACCCTAAAAAAGTGACATTTTCCAAACAACCCAAAAGCATTGGTGCCAGAAGCATATCACAACATACTTCAAATTCATATTTTGCATTTTCTTCTATAATCATTCTTTATGCAAATTACAGTATTAATTAAATAAGCCAGTTCAAAGACAGGTGAGAAAATTTCACTAACAACAGTATAGTGGATAATTCTAACTTGCTCTTTGAAGTATTTCAGACCATTTAGATATTAGCCCTTCTCTTATTTACTACATCAATGTTGTCTGTGCTTGTGGGCACTGCTTCTCAGTGGCACTGATCTGTTTATCTTGAGATCAGGCCAAATGCTGTGAATCAAATGTATGTAAACCTTCATCCTTTAATGCAGCAGTTTCATTTTTCTTCATCAAAGTACAAGGCCACTAGATAGCATGAAGCCTCCTAGTGGGGGAAAAAAATACTGAAAACAGAACTAAACCATGATGCAAGACTTCATCGTGAGGCAAGGCTTCATCTTGTGCATGAGTATCAAGAACTTGCTTCTTTTTCTGAATTTGCCCAAAGTAACTTCAAATTTAATCATGACCACCATCTTCACAGTGTGGATCCAAACATCTAATAGAAGGCAGCTATTGGATAGTAACAAGAGATGTGATCACGCCCTCTGCCTGTCAATGCTTTTGAACACCCTACGAACAAAGGCAGTGATCCAGATACAGGTCAAGGAACTGACCACTTAGAAGATCTCGCAGGGGAAACTCAGCTGCCTGACTTTCAGACCCCCACTGTGAACCATGCCACCTTTATCTAGGAATCACTAAGAATGTGTATGAAAGCACGGTGTGTAAACATTCTCTGAAGGTGTGGGTTAGAGCACTCAACAAAGAAACTTGGGTGGTAGACCAGCAAAGCTTTTTTGCTTTGTCTCTCTATGTGGCAAAATGTCTCAACATGAAAGGTTGAAACTTTGTGCAGAAAATTTGGAAATAATGGATAGCAGAGTGAGGAGCTGAGGATGGTATCATAATCTTAGGTTTGTCAGCACCCACTAGCTCCAGTTGGTTTATTGAACATGCACATACTACTCATTATCATCTATCCTAACCTAAAGTTCTCAGAAAAGAAGAGAAAAGATGAAGTCCTCCAGAGGTCTGGTCCTCTGTAACACTCTGATCACTAGCACCAGAAGACTTGTACCAATTCTTGTAATGACGCTTTCATTTTTAGCTTTTCTTTGCCCTACAAAATGCAATGGCTATGACACAACAAATATAATTTAAAAGACATTTTAACATTGAAATTCAATCAACCAAACAATCTATTAGCATGTTATTTATGGAGTGCAGACCAAATGGTTTGCATAAGGTTGGCAGACAGATGATAATTCTGGCATTCTTATTGACTTGCCAAATGACTCTGTTTAATTACTTGAACTGTTAATTACTCAATCTACTAAATGGAAGTTATATTAACTTTGAACTAATGGGAGTTATTTAAACTGTAATCATCAAATAAATGTTTGGAAATCAACTTGGTTAAGAAAAATGTTACAAATAAACGAAGTATCAGTCTTATTTTAGAAATTTCATCCCTTAATTTATGGTGTAAGAGAAGAAACTGTTATTCTCCCAAGCAAAGAAGGCATAATTGGTTTCTGTCACAAAACTATGTTAATGGGAGATAAGGTTTTCCATTTAGACTTTCTCCTTCCTTGACCTCACTACACTATTTCTTTGGCATTATAAAATGTTACACAGCATAATAATCATTTGATTTCCTATATGAATTTGAATATTTTAAAAATAAATAGCAGTATTACTTTTTATTTGTTGAACTTATTAGGGAGAGCCACTAAGCCTTTGAGTAGAATACAGATTAAGATGTGTTATTTCAAGAAATTAATAAAATATTAAATAAATAGTAGTTAACATGAAAAATCTGTTAAAAACATCTGTCCAGTGAAATGAAAGAATTTTATGTATATATTCTCAAATGAATTCTGTTAACTAAAAATATAGAATTAAAATTGACCTGATGCATTAATTATACATGTATAAGGGTGAGAGAAAAAGCACTAAAATATTCAAAAAATCTAAGGTAAATATTTCATTCGTAATGCATTTGTTATTATCAAACACAAGAGAACCACATCTGGTGGGTGCAGTGGTTTCTTCTCTCAACGCCAGGCAAAAAGAAGGCAAGCAAGGAAGACTGCTCTGCGGAAGAGAGATCTCCATGGAATGGCTGGTTGTGTTTAATTCTACAGAGCCTCACTTGTTCTATGGAAATGTGTGCACGTGTGGTTGTTCCTCTTTAGAAAAAAAATCTACTCTTGCTTGCTGATAAACTTTCCATCACTACCTTTCATCTAAAGCTCAAAAATGATTCTAAAAAGCAAATAAGTCTATGATTATCCTTTATTAGAGATTAAAGATAAGTGAAAGGCTTTTTTGGTGCTGCAAAAATTAATCAGGGTCCATCGGAACCAGATGCCAGAAATGACTTCTCATTACATATGGCATAGAAACTTTTCCTGATATGTCAGCAATTTTACCAATTGCTTTAAAATATGAATTTGGAGCAAGTTGCTCAGTGTGTAACCTGTGCATTTATAAAATTAATTGTTTATTCAAAGGAAGAAAATGTCCAAAGAGAAGTCACCTAAAAATACAATTCCTTTGCTGAAAATAGTTTCTACTTTCTCTACCATATGTATTAACAACTGATGCTTGTTTTACTGAAAACAGTTAAAAGCCAAGCTTAATTTGGGAAGCAACTCAAAAATATCTTTGGATCAGAGTTTTCTCTACTATTTTTTGTGTGTGTGACTGTTAGTTGAAGTTTATAAACAAAATATTGAAATGAAATCAAAGGGTGAGAGATCACTGCAAATTTGTCATGCTTTAAATTGTAACTTCTTTTTCCTTTTATCCCAGTATGGGAAAATATTCTGGAAGCTCTATTTCCTGAAGAACCTAAAGTCCTTATTTGAGAACTGAAATCATTAGAATCCTAGTGAAAACCTGCACACAGAAAGTAGGGTCAAAAGTATCAAGGTGCTTGAAGAAAGACACACTTCTCCTCCCCAGTCCCTGGCCTCACACTCATTTCTCTCAATACCTCATATATTTTCTTCTCAGTGTGGACTAACCATTGACTTCAAAGGCAAATCATGCAAGGAAAGGATTTGCAGGGTGTGGAAAGAAGTAGGACTCTGACTTCACATATTCTGAGAAACCTGCCTGCATGATTAGTGATTAACAGTTCCAAGTGGCAAGATGTTAAGATGAAAGTATACAAATAATTAATGGAAAGGAATGGTTATGACTGGAAATTTTAAACTCCCCAGGGACAAGGATTACAAATGAGTCTCCATGTTTCTATTGGGAGTTTCCCAAATCCACAATCTTCTTTAGGGAAGGCAACTGGTTCACAAATTAAGATGTCAAGAAGAGAAGGTATCAGACTGAAAGCAAATGCGGGTATCTGGATAGCGACAAGTCTCTTCCAAGGAGACTTACAAAATGAGGTGATGTTCATGTGAAAATAGGGGCCCTTCTAGATGGCTTCTTTCTCCACTTCCTCCTTTCCATTGCTGGTTCAGGGTCTCCAGCTTTACTGTCTGTGTCTGCCTACAACTCTCCCTCCATTAGGTGACTGGAGCCGACACTCTGAAGTCCAACTTGAGTCAATCATCCTGTCAACGTAAACGACTTCTCTATGGAGACCACACTGTCTAGCAGGACGCCCAACCAGTCCATTCTACCACACTCACGGTTCCAGTCCAGGCAACTCCCTCACCCGGTACACCTGTCCCTAGAGACTACTTTCAGCTGCTGTGTGGTGGTCTTTCTGGGACATCCCTTCCCTTTCTCATAGCTATGCCTTCAAGTACTTGGCTTCTCCAGCCATGCTACCGTCCATCTTTTCATACCTTATACGCCATCTATTCCTTAAGCCTATGTTGATCTGTCAAGCTAGGAATGGACTCTTAGCCACAGTGTAATCATATTTCTAACACCCAGGGATGGTTCTCTTTCTTTGTTAATATTCCTTAACCCATATAATTTTTCAAAAGAAAGTTTCAGTTAATTTTACGGTTGGGGGTACCACAATCACTTATTTCATTCCCACAGCCTTGGGGAGGAATCTCAACTACTATGTTAACGAACAAAGATAAGTAACATCTTTAAACCTCCATTTCCACATGTAAAATAAATCCAAAAATGCCAATCTCATCAGAATTAAATAAGCTTTACTTCAGAACTTGGTCCATGACATGTGCTCAGGAAATATAGCTTCCTTTCTCATTTGTCTATCTTGATATCCCCAAGGATTCTTTGGCATCAGGTACTCTCTTAGGCTTCTTTTGCTACAGAGGATTAGCTACTTGTTTCCAGTGTTGACGACAATGAATAGAAGGTAATTCTATAGAAACTAATTCCTACAAGGATGGTTTGGGTGCACAACATGGAGTATTTCTTAGGAAACTAACTGCATGTCAATATATTACATCAGTATCTGTTTTTCTAACAATTATGAATTTACAATATGTGCAACTATATATTCATAGAATAAATCCAAAAGTGTAACCAAAGCAAGGGACAATAACAAGAAAAAGAAAACTTCTAAATGTTCAGTACTAGATGACATAAAAACCAGAACCTTTCTATATACATATCCTAAGAATGTTACCAGTGGTTTTCATTTTGAAGGATATTTAAAAAAAAAAAAAAAAACAACTATCAAGACAAACTTGCCACCCAAACAAAAGTAGGTCCACTCTTCTGATGACAATTTTAGCATCATCCACTTCAAGAATTATTCACAACATATCTGTAATTCTCAATTGGCCTCTTGTTGCCTGCCAGCGCACTCTTGGGCTGATTTCTCCCTATACTCAGGAAACACAGTCATTTCAACATTAGCCAAAGTGAAATATAATTACAGATGTGCATCTCCTGCCAAAACTTCATAATGCATGCCAAAAACAAATAGATGTTGTCCACGGTAGATCTACTGTTTGGGTTTTCCACACTGTGCTCCCTTGCTTTAGCTCAGATAATTCCAGGTAATTGTATTCTCCAGAACAGCAACATCTTAATCTTTTCAAAGGAAAGTCATCAAAACCAGAGCCAAGATTTCAGGTTATACTTGAAACCCCCTACACTGGCAATGTCCTAGAAGAATCCTTTTTCATGCAACACATCTCAAGGATGACAACCTGCTCTCTTCACCACTTCAGGAATCCAACCTAAGTGCTTTCAATCGACCCTCCCCAAACCGACCCTCCCCAAACAGTGTCATAAGGACCACTTCACAAAACAGAAGAAAGCCTAGTGGTTTGCCTTATCATTTAGCAAAATCTTGGCATCTTCAACCCTTGTACTGCCTCAGAAAGTAGATCAGAGGTCTGATAAATTTCACATTTAGCTTATCTCATCTCAAAAGATGCACGAGCTCTGTTTCTTTGCAAAAAAAAAAAAAAAATCCGTGTCTACCATCTGGTCATTTATCCCTTTCTTTTATTCCCCGTGTGTTCACTGCCTCTCCTGTTGGCACCCCAGCCGCCACGGTGTGATACAACCAAATACAGATGTTTCCTCTTGTCCTGATAACAAGGGAAAATTTCCCACAGCAGCAACGGTATCTCTGAAACCTCTAGACACAGGAGCGCCAAAGCAACTCCTCCCCAACCTGCAAAGTCTCGGCAAGAAAGTGGGAGACTGACAGGAGCGGTCATGCAGCTCCCATCCAAGTCCCCCAGGTCTGCCTTCCCAGGCACTGCAGTTCCAAAAGAGCTGGCATGCATGCCCAGAGGGAGGGAGCCAGAAGACTGGCTTTCTCTTTCATTTCTGTAACGTGCATATGCGTAGATTTCAATCTACCTCATCCCATGAAGACCTGCATAAAGTCACACTCTATCCTAGCAGGTTGACTGTGGGATGAGGGGTGGTGGGTTGTCAGGGGACAGATGAGTCCCTGCCGGACAGACCATGCCTCTCCCAGTCTTCAGACCAGACCCCATCTTCAGCTTTGAACTTGCTCAAACCTGCAAAGTTGCAGCCAGAGTGAGCGCTTCATTCCTGCCGCATCAGCCAGGACTATTGGGGCTAAATGAGCAGGGCTGGGGACTGGGTTGGCTGCTGGCAGGGGGGAGGGTGGGGAAGAGGGAATGTGGCACTGTGGGATGTTAATTATCATTGTAAATGCTTTTCCACAGAGAAAAAAAAAGAAAGTCAAAAGAAAGTATAATGAGAGGTTTTTAAAAACCCATACCCCATACTGAGTTCAGAAAGGGTGCTGGGAGCCAGGTCCAGGGAGTGTGGTGGAGAGAAAGCAAGGGTTTCAGCAAAAGTTAAAATCATCATCCTTGTCATCACGGAAAACCCACACTGACCTGCGTAGGGGATGGCGATGGGCAGCAGCAGGAGATGCAGCAGGACCTGCTGCAGCAGCAGGACTGGCACAAGTTTGGACACCCACATGGTGCTGCTGGCCGGGCCGGCGGATCCCACTGCAGGAGCTGCCTGGCTGAGAGAATCCTGTTCGCAGTCAGTGCCCAAAAGAGCCCGCTCGGCTCCGAGCTGCTTTTTATTGCGATGAGCTAAGTTTGTTGTGTGATTAACTGGAAGGATCTAGGTCTGAACTCCCTCTTACGGTAAGAAACTGTTTAACACAGCCCTTTTACTCTCCTCCAGCCCCTCCTTCTCTCACCCCCCACCCCTCCCCACCAACACCACCAAACAGACCCCAGCTCCCCCTCCCCCCTCCCCCACCCCTGCCTAGGAAAGAAACTTACAAAGAGGAGGTCACCTGGCCAGAGGCCAGCTTCCATTTGGAAGCCAGCTCCAGATCCCAGTGGCTCCTATCCGAGTCGGAAGGGAGGAGCCAGGCTCAGCCCAATAGCTGAATCTGCAGGCACAGGCCGAGGACCAATTCGCTCCATTGAGACAGCAAAGTACATGTGTTTACATATCTGGGGGGGGGGGGGGGGTAGGGAAGGGGAAGCAGCATCAGAGGAGAGCAAAGGGCTGTCTTCCAGCCAAATGTCCTCGAGCTCCTCATCTGGGCAGTGTCACAGCGAGAGCAGTCTGGACATTCCAGACCCTGACACCGGTTCCCCCTCCCCCCCCACCCCCCGCGGGGTTACAGCTTGGGGAGGGAGGGGGAGCAAAGCCTGAAGCAAGTCCCAGGCCAGGTAAGAAAGAGATAAGTGAAGGAACCGATACCGGATTGCAGAAGGAAAATCAACAAAAGCATACCGGGTTGCAGAAGGAAAATCAACAAAAGCGGCCAGGAGGCAGGTGGGAGAACTGCCCCTCTCACAGGCTCAGGGCAGGCGGCTTTCATCAGGAGCTGTGCTCAGTTCCCCAGTGGCCATACATTCACCCACGGTGCCTCACGTACACATGTACACATCACGCAGATGGTCTACTTTATTTGCAGATGCTCTCTCTGAACACAGCTGAAAGAGACACCTTGCCCATTGCCTGATTCCTGACAGGTAAATATACCGAGGTTGGACTGTGCATGCTTGTACTCCTGGCTCCCTCGACACACACCCAAGCATATGGGGATGTGTGCCCGTTCTGAGACTAATGTCCACCGACATCCCTCCTGGTGCTTGAAATCAGGAATCACGAGTGGGCCTCTCCTCTCCTGCCCCAAGCCCTGCGCACGCCCATGGCTCCCCCAGGTCCAGGCGCAGGGCTGAGGAGCCGGCTGCGAGAGCACTACCCCCACCTCTCACTGGACCCGGAGGAGGGTTTGTCTCTGCCCCACAAGGTGGATGCTCTGACTACTGTGGGCAACAGCTTGCTTTATTTCTGATGGACAGTGAGACAGCACTGCCCCGGGCATGTCTGAGATGGGTGGCGATCCCAGTCTGTGCCCTTGACAGAGGGGTGGCGAGCAGGTCCGGGGGGCTGCGCAGAAGCGGCCATAGGCAAAATTAAGGTCACTTGCAAAGCGAGCTTCCCTGCGCGATCTTCCCTCCTTTCCCTCCTACCCTCCCCACCCCCACCTCCGACCCACTGAGAAACCCACCTGCCTGATAGGTCCCTGAGGTCGAAGGCTATCTAAAGATAGGGATTAAGGGAAGTCCTTTGGAGGGACCCTCTTTCTATTGCCTCTTCCTATTGCTAATCCTGCCCTTTTATCATTTTCTCCTTATAGAAACAAAACCAGACAAATGCAGAAGTCATTTGTCAGTGTCTCTCTGGTGTCCCAAGTAGCCAGTTTCCTTTCTTTTTATTGTCATTACACTTTGGGGACCTCTGGGTCTCTGCGTTGCCTGGCCATGACCCTGAATTGCCCCCACTGGGTCTCCTGCGCTTTATTAGGGATTAAAGCTGCTTTGGAAGATGCTGGATTTTCTGTAAGTGAATTTTGGCAGGTATTTTTCCTGTCTCTCAGAGAAAGCAGAGCGTGGTCTATAAGCATAGTAACATTTATAGTTACGAGTTTAAGGCAAAACCAGAGTGGGATGGACAGTATTAGATCACACATTTTAAAATATCTTTGCTCTAATTGTTTTCTTTCTTTTAAGTGTATTTCTATTTGTTTGAAAGACAGAGTGACACACGTGCGCCCCCCCCCCACACACACACAGATCTCCCAGCTGCTGGTTCACTCCCCACATGCCCAAAATAGCTAGGGCTAGGCTAGGCTGGAACCAGGAGCCGGAAACTGCATCCAGGTCTCCCACGTGGGTAACAGGAACCCAAGTACCTAAGCCATCACCTACTGCCCCTCAGAGTGTGCATAAGCAGGAAGCTGTATCAGAAGCAGAATCAGGATTTGAACCAGGCACTCCCATGTATGATGCCAACATCCTGAGAAGAGGCTTAATCCACTGGCCCAGAATGCTTGCCCTGCATCTTAAAAATATTCATTGTCACATTAAATACAGTAAACACAACTTAAACCTATATAAAAGTATACATGCATATTTTTCTTTTTTTAACTTTTATTTAATAAATATAAATTTCCAAAGTACAGCTTTTGGATTACAGTGGCTTTTTCCCCCCCGTAACTTCCCTCTCACCTGCAACCCTCCCATCTCCCACTCCCTCTCCCATCCCATTCTTCATTAAGATTCATTTTCAATTATCTTTATATATAGATGATCGATTTAGTATATATTAAGTAAAGATTTCAACAGTTTGCACCCACACAGAAACACAAAGTGTAAAGTACTGTTTGAGTACTAGTTATACTGTTACTTCACATTGAGCAACACATTAAAGACAGAGATCCTACATGGGGAATAAGTGCACAGTGACTCCTGTTGTTGATTTAACAATTGACACTCTTGTTTATGGCGTCAGTAATCACCCAAGGCTCTTGTCATGAGTTGCCAACGCTATGGAAGCCTTTTGAGTTCTCTGACTCCCACCTTATTTAGACAAGGTCATAGTCAAAGTGGAAGTTCTCTTCTCCCTTCAGAGAAAGGTACCTCCTTCTTTGATGGCCCATTCTTTCCACTGGGATCTCACTCACAGAGATAAAAGTATACATGCATGTTTTTCTTTAACTACTTTTAAAATTTTTTTAACTATTTAGTTTTCTTTAAATTTTTTTTTGAGAGATAGACAGTGAGAGAAAGAGAGATAGCGTGTGCTTCCATCTGCCAGTTCATTCCCTAAATATCCATAGGGCCAGGAACGCAGTTCAGCTCTCCCACGTGGGAGACAGGCACCCAAACGCTTTCGTATTCACCACAGCCCCACAGGGAACACCTTAGCAGGAAGCTGAAGTCCAGACCTGCGGACTGAACTCCAGTACTCCCAGATGGCACATGGACATCCTAGCCAGTGTCTTTACTGCTAGGTCAAATGCCCACTCTCTTACATTGCTTTTTGACCATAGTTATTTGGTTTCTCTTTATTGAAATCATAGGTAGGGGCCGGTGCTGTGGCATAGTAGGTTAAGCCTCTGCCTGCAGTGCTGGCATCCCATGTGGGCACCAGTTCATGTCCTGGCTGCTTCTCTTCCAATCCAGCTCTCTGCTAATGGCCTGAGAAAGCAGTGTAAGATGGTCCAAGGGCTTGGGCCCCTTGTACCCACGAGGGAGACCCAGAAGAATCTCCTGGTTCGAATCAGGCTGGCTCAGACTGTTGCAGCCATCTGGGGAGGGGGGTGAACCAGCAGATGAAAGAACTCTCTCTCTCTGTATCTCCCTCTCTGTAACACTGTCTCTCAAATAAATAATCATTTTTTAAAAATGATAAAAAAGAAATCATAGCTAATATGCATTGAACCTTTAGTGTATGTAAAACATGATGCTAAGTACTCTTAAAAACTTATTTAATCCTTACAGAAAACTTTAAAGAATTATTAATTATTATTAACTATATATTATTAATTATTATATTTCAAAGGCTGCAGTTGGCTAAACACACACACACACATCTTTGTCTTCAGATTCCTCAACCACAAGAGACATTTGTGAAAATGAACTTGGCAAATAGGTTCATCTGATCTGTGATCTGCAATCACTAATACTGTGTGCCCTTGAACTGTTCATGTCATTTGTTCAGTGCTTGGCACATGTGAGATGCCATTGTGTTTGCAGCTCCCAGTCCCATAGTCTGCTTAGTTATACGCCTGGCTTCTAATCCCTGATGAATCTTGTAAGTCTATTACTAATTGGGATGTCAGCCTCCTAACATCCCAGTTTTCCTGCCACCAAAATGAGATGTTCTTGAGTATATGACAGGTGCTATGTATTGTTTCACTTATCCTTTATCCTTGCTCTGGAAAAAAGTGTATGTCTATCAGAGGTTTGTATTATTATCATCAGTGACTTACAGTAAGAAAATCAAGATTTAGGGATGATAGGAATGTAGCTGAGGTGAATCTGTTACTACAAGGTGATTCTAAGCCAGGTATCAAGTTACTGCTATCAGCTGCTATTGCACATGGAAATAGATCCACACTGAAAGGGTTCTGATATTCCTTCCAGCTCCATTACTTGATAACTGAATCGTTAGTGGTTTCCAAATTTCTATACCATGTTTTCCTCCCACATCTAGGAAAGACGTGCTTGGGCCAGCATTGTAGCACAGCAGTTTAAGCAGCCTCCTGCAATGCCTGCATCCCATATCATAGCTGATTCAAGTCCCAGCTGCTCTTCTTCCAGTCTACCCCCTGCTAATGTACCTGGGAAAGCAGGAGAAGATGGCCCAAGTGCTGGGGCCCCTGCCGCCCATGTGGGAGACTCCGATGCTCCTGGCTTCATCCTATCTCAGCCCTGATCATCAGTCTCATTTAGGGAGTAAATCAGCGGATGGCAGATCCACCTCTTCCTCTGTCTCTCCGTCTCTGTAATTCTGCCTTTCAAATAAATAAAACAAAATAAATCTTTAAAAAGAAAACAGAAAGAAAGAAGTACCTGTTTGATCTTCAGCATTGCTTATCCTCTCCACACAATCTTTTTTTTTAAGATTTTTTTTTTTTTTACTTGAAAGGCAGAGTTACAGAGAGAAGCAGAGACACACACAAAGAGATCTTCCATCGGCTGGTTCACTTCCAAAATGGCAGCGATGGCAGCAGCTGAGCCAATCCAAAGCCAGGAGCCAGGAGCTTCCCCAAGGTCCCCCACGTGTGTGTAGAGGCCCCAAGCACTTACTGCACTTACTGCACTTACTCCAATCCAGAGAGCTGGATTGGAAGTGGATCAGCTGGGACCCAAACCAACAACCATATGGGATTCCAGCACCTCAGGTTGGGGCTCTAACCCGCTGAGCCACAGCTCTGGCCCCTACACAATCTTTTTTTTTTTTTTTAAGATTTATTTATTTATTTAAGAAGCAGAGTTACAGACAGAGAGAGGGAGAGGGAGAGACAGAGAGAGGGAGAGATAGAGATAAAAGTCTTCCATCTGCTGGTTCATTCCCCAAGTGGCGCAACAGGCAGAGCTGGGCTGATCTGAAGTCAGGAGCTTCTTCTATGTTTCCTACATTGGTGCAAGGGCCCAATGGGCTATATCCCACTGCTTTCCCAGGCCATAGCAGAAAGCTGGATCAGAAGAGGAGCAACCGGGACACGAACCAGTGCTCATATGGGATGCCGGTGCTGCAGGTGGAGGCTTAGCCCACTACACCGCAGCATGGGCCCCTCCACACAATCTTATCTCCTCATTCTCTCCCTCTTTGTAGGCTCTACCCTCTAGATTGGCATCTTTCTTCTCAAAGCCTCACCCCTGGATGATTTATACTGATGATTATCAAAACAGAAAATATTCACATTAAAATTTCATCCAATTTTACAATCTGGGTCAGACAAAAATCACTTTTAAACACATAAATAAGAAACAGAAAATATTGCAAGCAGGCATGACCATAATTATTTGCAAAATTATGGAGCGTGGATACAATGTCCATGCCAAACCTAGACCTACATTGCCTAATAGTAGCTGCGAGCCACATGTGGCTATGTAAATTCAAAAGTAAATTAGTGGGAATTCAGTAAAATCGAGTCTTCCTCTTTGTGCTCAGTGTCTGTAGCATCTCCCATAGTGGACAATGCAGATACAGAATATTTCCATCATTGCAGAAAATTCTATTAGATAATTTTGATCCAATCTAAGATGTTTGGTGTAAACATTATCAAATGTTCTGGGTTCCAGCAGAAAGGCAAAGTAAGACAATGATAATTAAAGATGTCAAGAAAAGAGAGAGAGAATAACCATGCTAGCCATTAGCAGTTAAGATGCTCCCTGGTGGGGGTATCCAGTGTTGTGGCACAGTAGGTTAATCCTCCGCCTGCAATGCCTGCTTCCCATATGGGTGCCGGTTCGAGTCCCGGCTGCTCCTCTTCCAATCAAGCTCTTTGCTATGGCCTGGGAAAGCGGTAGAAGATGGCCCAAATCCTTGGGCCCCTGCACCCACGTGGGAGACTGGGAAGAAGCTCCTGGCTCCTGGCTTTGGACTGGAGCAGCTCCGGCGTTGCAGGCATTTGGGAAGTGAACCAGCGGATGGAAGACCTTTCTCTCTGTCTCTCCCTCTCACTGTCTGTAACTCTACCTCTCAAATAAATTAATACAATCTTTTTTTTTAAAGATGCTTCCTGGAATGGCCACAGGTCATATCAGAGTATCTGGACTTGACGCCTAGTTTTGCTTCCAATTCAAGCTTCCTACTAATGCTCACCCTGGGAGGCAGTAGGTGATGACTCAAGTGTGTAACCCCCTGCCACCCACAAGGGAGACCCAGATTGAATTCTGGGCTCCTGACTTTGACTCATTCTTGGTTGTTGCAGGCATTTGGAGAGTAAGCTGATAGATGGAAGATCTGTGTCTCTTTTTTTTTCTCTCTCTGCCTTTCAGATAAATAAATATTTTAAATGACCTAATTGAAAGCAATGGACAGGACTTTGGACACATTGTTGATTAATATAAAGTGGTTTTTCCATGCATTCAACTTTAAATGTCCACTAAAAGGATTCTAATGGTTACTCAGTCAAGTCATAGATTCAGCCAGTCACCCATGACTTTTGCCACACTCCCAGGAAGTCTGTTGCAGAATTTGTGGTGAGACCACAAGGCAGCATCCAGGAAAACAACAGTAACAGTTCAAGTACATCATGATAGGGTAAGAATTGTCATGCACATAAAAATAGCAAGTTTATTTTTTCTCTATAAATATGTCATATATACTTACACAGAAATAATTTCTTTTCATGCAGTCACTACTGCCCATAAAGCAATAGCATTGGTGCACATTCTAAGAATTTGTCTCCAGGCAGGCATTTTGGTGTAGCTGGTGGAGCCTCCATCTGTGATGCTGATGCCCTAGATGGGCACTGGTTCCTGTCCCAGCTCCTCTACCTGTGATCCAGCTCCCTGCTAATGACCTAGGAAGGGCAGTGGAAGATGGCCTAAGTGTTTGGGTCCCTGTCATGCACATGGGAGATTTGGATGATACTCCTGGCTCCTGGCTTCAGCCTGGTCTGGCCTTTGCTGTTGCAGCCAAATGGAGACTAGACCAGTAGATGGTCTCTCTGTCTCTGTCTCTGTTTCTCTGTGTGTGTTGCAGGGCCGAGGGTAGGGATGAGGGTTGCAGGGCTCTGACTTTCAAATAAATAAATAAATCTTAAGAAAAATAAAGAGGGTAGAACAAACCAAGTATGGAGAGAGGGCTAAAAAAAAAAGGTGCTCCTCTATTTAAAAAAAAAAAAAAAAAAAAACAGAATTAGTCCCAAACTAAAGGACAGCTATGAATTGAGCTGTGCTTTGTCTTTGGGTGGTAAAGGGAAGACAGCCATTGAGAACACCAGGAAATCTGAGCTAGAACTAAACTCTGAAGCTTCGTTTTCAGTTTTCTGAGCCAGGAGGGGCCATTCTCCGAATCCAGGGGCCTGTTAAGGAACCCTCCTCACCGTGAGTGTCAAGGCCAGCTTTTATGTATGTCCAGGTGTGGGCTGCTTTGTTAGATCTGCAGAGCCCCCAGACTTATAAAGCCTAAGCCCCCCCCAACACCTGTTGTGGTAGACACCGGCATGTGAGTCAAGTGCAGGAATTTGGGGGATCTATTTCTTTGTTTCTGAGTTTCGAATCCAATGCTGATAAATCCATGAGTGTAAGACAACTAAGATATTCACAATACGGTGTTTTTTGAGGCAACTGTGTAATCCATTTATTTTGCATCTTAAAAGTCACGTCATAAAATCGAGGGCTCCTTTTACTATATATACATGTTGCATGTTTATTGTGGTCTTGGGGATATCTGAGGTAGCCCCCTTTTCCAGATGGCACTCAGTACCAGGAATGACTTTTTCAAACTTGGGAGAAAAAGGCTCCCCTTGTTGGAATGCTACTTCTGTGGGCAGTGTGTGTGTGTGTGTTTGGTTTCTTCATAATTTGCTAGACTATACACAGCATATCTTGTGTATTAGCTTTACTTATAGATTACTTAAAAAGTTACATAACTAATGCTAGGATAGTGTAGTTCCCTGTAACGTATCTTGGTAATTTTATTAAAGAATCTTATTTACTTATTAACCTATTTGAAAGAGTGACAGAGGGGGAGAAGGAGAGAGGGAGAAATCTTCCATGTGCTGATTCACTCCCCAAATGCCTGTGACATCCAGGGCTGGGCCAAGCTGAAGCCAAGAGCCTGGAAGCCCATCTGGGTCTCCCAGGTGGGTGGCAGGGGCCCAAGCATTTGGGCCACCCACTGCTGTCTCTCCAGGTGCTAAAGTATGGACCTAAATCGGAAGTGGAGGAGCTAGGGCTGGAACAGAAACCAGTATATGGGCAGGTACCACAAGTAACCCACAATGCCAGCCCCTGGATAAATTTTTAAAATGGTTGCATTGTCTAGTTTATGCTCAATAAAGCAGTATTGTCCCAGTTTTTGAAGAACCTGCTACTTGAATTCTTAAATTGTGGTCTTAAGAGCCCTCATTCTAAAAGGTAGTGTCCTTGACAGACTGGAGATATTTGCCCTCTTTGGACTTAAGGAGGCTTCACAGAGCTAAGGGACTGACAAATCCACCAGAAAGACATCTTTTCTCCAACCGTGGAGCACTGGATACTGAGAAGCAAACCCACGATTCCTGAAACCACCTGTATTCCCTATCCATTTCATCTCACCTATTTGCATGCCTTTGCAATTCCCGATGTAAACCAGAGCTATAGAGATACGGAGTACACCAAAATGATAGGAGATGCCGCGTGCAAAGCCTGGATGAAGGATGTTGTCTGATGTCTCAATCTAATCCCAAATCAAGGGAGAATAAATGCTCTTGAATGAGCTCGATGGTCTCACGGTACAGCTCTAAAGCAAATCAAGCCTCACGTACTGAATATGATGACTTGAGTGGGACATCCACTACAGGGAACCCCAGATTACAGCACTCTTTAAGCTTCTTTTATTCTTTCCTTGATAAAAGAGAAAGTTTCATAAAAATTTCTGAAAATCTTTTGCACCACTGATGTGTTATTTCTTATTTTTTATATTAATAAGAGAAATACAGCTTTCTCTATTAAGAATAAAGTAAGGGGTCACCGCTGTGAAGTAGCCGGTAAAGTTGCACCTGCAGTGCTGGCATCCCATGTGGGCGCCGGTTCAAGTCCTGACTGCTCCACTTCTGATCCAGCTCTCTGCTATGGCCTAGGAAAGCAGTGAACGATGGCCCAAGTCCTTGTGCTCCTGCACCCACGTGGGGAACCCAGAGGAAGCTCCTAGCTCCTAGCTTCAGATAGGCGCAGCTCCAGCCGTTGTGGTCAGTGGGGGAGTGAACCAGCAAATGGAAGACCTCTCTCTCTCTTTCTTTCTCTCTCTCTGCCTCTCCTTCTCTCTCTGTGTACCTCTGACTTTCAAATAAATAAATACACTTTTTTTAAAAAAAGTAAAGTAAAATATCTGTTACCTCTGTTCATCCCCCAAATTAACTTATTTAAGTGAATATTTCTTACACTTAAAGGTATTCTAATATTTTTGTGTGTGTGTTTCTTTCCTCAGAGGCAACTTATTAACTTTCTAAGTGTGGCCACGCCTTCTGGTGACTCAGCATTATCCGGAGGGCTATCACCAGAGGAAAGCTTTGCGTCTTGCTCAATTTTGAATTCCGAAGTTTTGTATAATATACAGCTTTCATATTCTACCATTTAACATGTTTCACCATGGATTTATTTATTTATTTTCTAATGTAAACAGTGAGATAGCCAAAGGGCAGGCCAGCTGGTACAAGTTTTCATGACACCACTAACTGAGAGAAGCTGGACAAACGAATTCTCTACACTCGTCTGCAAAGTGATTATAGTGAGGGTCAAGACCGTTACCATTGGAGAGCAGGCCTACAGAGCACATCCAAAGCATGTATTTGGGCAGCCCACTACAGTTGTGGTTATTATTCCTGTTGATACCGAAACATTTACAATTTTCTTTCGATCATTCAATCTCAAACAGAAAATACCTACATTACCATGCAGAGGGAAGCTAGGCTTTTGGCATAATGAGATTAGGAAATACTGTAGCACTTAACAGTTATTTAATCCAAACTCTGTGTTAGTATTTTTTTAAAGATTTATTTGTTTATTTGAGAGGCAGAGTACCAGAGAAAGGGAGAGACAGAGAAGGAGAGGTTTTCCATCTGCTGGTTCACTACCCAAATGGCCAAAACAGCCGGAGCTGGTCCAATGCAAAGCTGGAAGCCAGGAGCTGCTTCTGGGTCCACCATGTGGGCACAAGGGCCCAAGCACTTGAGCCATCATCCTCTGCTCTCTGAGGCCACCAGCAGAGAGCTAAATCAAAAGTGAAACAGGCGGGACACAAACCAGTACCCATATGGGATGCCTGTGCTTAGCCTACTACGCTACAGCACCACCCCTGTCTGCTGGTATTTTGCGAGAAATTTTAAGTAAATCAAAATATGAGTTGCAGTTCTTGTCTTAACTAATGAAGGAAAGCAGAAAAAGCCACATAAATCCATTTTATAACATTTTGCTTGTGAGAAATTATATATAAATAAAACACTCAAAAGACACAAGCAATTTTCAGTCTATTCAACTTTGCATTGACATCTTGCCTGGATAAATGTCATTGAAATAATGCTCTTGAAGTTACTTAAGGGAAATGTAGCATCCAAAAACCAAGGGAATTTGTGTATTATATCAGCAAGTCAGTTAAAAAAAAAGAGTGAGAGGACAGACAAAATACCAATATACTTTATCCAAAAGTTTATTTTGACTCATTTCTCAACATTAAAATTTTAAATGATTTTTTTAATTTTAAATGAACAAGCTAGCCACACTTTGTAGTCAATCTACAGAGCACTTGATGAATGGCTATTAGCCACTTGTATATCACAGCCCCTTGCAGTGTCTAGACTATCTTCTTGATTCTTAAAAGCTGTTTAGACTTTAAATAGGCTTTGTTTGTTTTCACTTAATATAGTTCAAGTGTTTGGTGTCTGCTTTCCAAGATACCAGTGAACCACCATTTAGCTCATGCACACGCGTATATACATATTTACACACAAGTACATTTGACACATATAAGACCGTACAACTAAAATCTGTTCTTCAAAACCACTATAAATTACTCAAAAGAAAGCCAGTTCATCGTATAGCAGAAGGCCAGATTTTTAGGTGACTGAAATCTCCCAGTTTACAAAATGAGAAATTGAAAGCATGCAGAATTCTATCTCTGAGAACTCACACGGATCACCATTCTCTGCTGCATGCCTCTACACACAGACTTAAGACAAAACTCAACAGCCACACCCACTGATACCACATTGAGGATGATTTCGGCTCTAATTCTCTCCTACGTGGTATGTCATTTGTAATAGTAAATCTTAGGAGAGATGAACACGCATTAACATTAGAAATTAGTTTTGTTAGTCGTAACAAAATTCAACAATATATCTATAACCATATACTTACACGTTCTAAACTAAAATCGTTAAATCTTTGACTTGAAATAAGTAAATTGTTCTGTAGCAAAAGCCATGTAATTCAAATTTATGTATAAATGGTATCTATTTCCTAATAGATAATAAACGTAATATATTTCTTTATATCTTCACTATTTTATTTATCTTTTTAAAAATAGTTATTTATTTTTATTTAATGAAAAGAGAAATGTCAGAGAATGTGGGGGGAGAGAAAGGGAGGGAGAGAAACATCTTCCATTCACTGGTTCACTCCCCAAATGCCCGCACCAGCCAAGGCAGGCCAGGCTGAAGTCAAGAGTATACACCTCCATCTGGTCCCCCGTGAGGGTACCATGAACTCAAGTACTTCAGCCATCCTCTGTGTGCTTCCAAGATGCATTAACAGGAGGCTGGCTCCAAAGCTGAGGAGCCAAGAGTCAAACAGGGACTCTGCTATACATGTGGGCATCCCAAGCTCTGCCACAAGGCCCACCCCACTTCAGGAATCATTTTCTTCAACCACTGGTTGAAAGCAACAGTGAAGGACTTTACTACATGATGAAGATATCACAGTAATGCGATATATTGTGGTAGCCAGAGCAACGGCTCCCCACCATGTCCAGGTCTAACCTTGGAGCTGGTGATTGGGATGTTCTACATAGCGAAAGGGACTTCACGTTTGTGACTGATGAAGATGCTGGGAAGAATGGTCTGAGCTGATCAGGTGAACCCATCCCATAGACCCTACAGCTAAGAGAAGAATCTGAGAAATCTGAAGTGGTTGGCTTTGGAGAAGGAGACAAGAGGGCATGAAAAAAGGAACACAGACAGCCTCTAGAAAAGGCAAACCATCATCCCCAGGACCTTCAGAAAGGACACTGGCCTGCTGTCACTCTGACTTGAGACCTACCCACGAGACAAAGTGTAGCTGAGTAACTTTAAGCCACTAAGTTTGCAGTAACTTTGCTATAATAGCAATAGACATCTATCCACACATGTGTCTTCCTTCCCTGAGTATTTATAAACTCCTTCTAGGTAGCGGTCAGGTCTTATCTCCCACTGTATCTTTCCAATTTACCTCTTTCTATGCATTATCCTTAGTAAGCAGCCAAATAAGTCTCAATTTCAGGATTAATATAAGAAAGTGTTGTGTTTTTAGAAACTATTTGTGCTGATTAGGTTATGATGGGAATCTTGACCTCCTAGTGGTTTCTTCGTGGCCTGTGCAATGGTGCATTAACGACTCTCCAAGAGAAGCATTTTGCAATGTGCTGTTTATTCAAGTAATCAGAAGAAAGCACAAAAATTACACTTGACATTGCAGGAAGATTAGCAAACAATAGTGTTGTTTTGAAAGACAGAGATCTGTATCTCTGAAAGGGGAAGTTGCAAAACTGTCTTTTCCTTTATCTACTCAGATTCCTTAGGCAGGAGGATTTTACAACCAGTATTATCCTGCTTGGAGACTCTTTTATGTCTGGCATTTTTCCAGAGTTCATCTGATACCCCAAGGCTTCCCAGAGCCCTCCTTTGGGAGGTGGACTTAAAAGTTGTAGTGTAAAATGTAACTGAAAAATTGATGTAATAGTGCAACAAAAAAAATTGCCAAATAGTTTATTTAAAAGGAGCAGAGAAGTGGTTATAGGAATTGCACAAAGGCTGTCAAACACAAATGGGTTTTGCTAAAAAGCCTAGCCACATCCTCTAGGATCTGTGGGTGTAAAGGGATTGATTGAAAGTTCTTTATCCACCCCTTTCTTACCTTATTGGCCCATCTACTATGCCTTGCATGACTATGTATTTATGCATCTTATTACAAATATAAATCATCTGTGAAAACCTGCTCCAGTTTTTGCACCTGCCGGGAAATGACACGAACAACTATTGAGTGTCCAATGTACTAATAGATATGAGGTCATTCAGAGAAATAAGAGACATATTCTCCATCCAAAGGAGGAATCATGTTCTACCAATACGTCTAACAATAATAACCTGCAGAGAGCCACTAGAGATTATATGCAATAATAAATATGTATTTAAAGTTATTTCATGCTTTTGTTACATTTAATTTTGTGTTTCCATTTTGTGCATTACATTTCTTGTGACTTTTTAAACTCTTAAGTAAGTAAGTAGAACTAGATTTATTTCTCTTTGTTTCTGCCTCAGGTATCCTAGTTTTGGGTATCACCATGGCTAGTGAATAATAGTCATTGTTTTCCAGTTTCTATAACCTTATTTTCACTGCATTTTGTAATTTAAAAATAACTAGAATTACTGGAATTTTGTAATTTAAAAGGGACAGGCTTGCATCCTATACCAGAGTGGATAGGACTGACTCTCACCTCTGCTTCTGATCCAGCTTCCTGCTAATGTACGTAGGAGAAAGCAAATGATGGCCCAAGGACTTGGATTGCTGCCACCCACTAGGGAAACCCAAATGGAGTTCCTGATTCCTGGTTTTGGCCTGACCTAGCCTGGATGTTGAGGGCATTTAGGGAGTGAATAAGTAAATGGAAGATTTCTTTCTCTCTCTCTCTCTCTCTCTCTCTCTCTCTGGGTGTGTGTATGTGTGTGTGTGTGTGTGTGTGTGTCATTGTTCATTTCAAACAAATAAATAACTTTAAAAAGTGTTCAGGGGGCCGGCATAGCTGCTAGAGCCACTGCCTGAAATGCCAGCATCTCATATGGGCACAAGTTCATGTCCCTTGTCCAGGCTACTCCACTTCTGATCCAGCTCCCTGCTAATGACCTGGGAAAAGCAGAGGAGGATGGTCCAAGTGCTTGAGCCCCTACACCACGTGGGAGACTCAGAAGAAGTTCCTGGCTCCTTACTTTGACCTGGCCCAGCCCTGGCTGTTGCAGCCATCTGGGGAGTGAACCAGTGGATGGAAGATATCTCTCTCTCTCTCTCTCTCTCTCTCTCTCTCTAACTCTGCCTTTCAAAATAAACACATATTGTAAAAAAAAATCACCAGACTACTGCCCATACTGATTTTACTTTAAAATGTTTTAAATAAATTAATTATAAACTATATACAATAATAGTGTTTATCAGACTCCCCATTCTAAGTACATCATGCTTTTTTTTAAAAAAAATTATATATTTGAATGAGAGATCTTTTATGCAAATGCTCACACAGCTGGCGTTGTGCCAGGCTAACCCTGGAAGCCGGGAACTCTATCTGCTGCCTCCTAGGTGTATTCACAGGAAGCTAGATCAGAAGTGGAGGCAGGGCTCAATCCCAGGCACTCTGACCCAATCCCAAGTGGTGGCTTATCCTGTCTCACCACAGTGCCCACTCCTCTCTTTTTCCCTTCATGTGAGCCATGTCAATAGAAACTCTTATGATCTTTACTTAACAGGTGAGGCACTGAGCTAATCACAAGCACTGATTCTATGGCAAACCTAAGACTAGAACCCAGATTTTTCTCTTGAACAAAAAAAAGAGTCTGAAAAAAAAAAGGAGTGAAATATGGTACAACATTATAGGGACAGAAGCAGGGGTTTTCCTCTAATTTTAACTTTGGTTACACATGGGAAATGGGGAGAAATCTACCCACTAATAATAACATGGATTGCTCCCCATCTGGGAGGTGACGGCATGGACAAGCCAACTATCAATTATTACTCAAAACTACTCTATCCTCACTTACTTCTACCTCACCCAACATTTTTTTTTCTGAACCCTGTTTGTGGTTGCAAGTTTCTTGAACATAGAAGTACAACATTGATTCTAGAATCCTAGTTTACCTGTTGTTGCTAACAACATCTTCAATTACTAGTCACTTATCCTCTCATATTTCTTCTCAGAAAAGCAAACCATCAACCTCCCTGTCAGCCAGTTCTTTCTGTTGCTGAGCAGTGCACTGTCCTATTAGAAAGTGTCCATCATATAGATCTGAAATCCCCTACTTTATACCTTCTGAACATGTGGCCATGATTCCGCCTCCTTTAGCCCAAGAAGCGACTACTCCCTTCCACCTAAAAATGTGTACTGCTTCACAGGATTCACCCCATCCCATCCTTCCAGCTACTCAAACGCCCTGTTAAACCAGCACATCCAGAGAAGAATAAAAACTGCAGTAAACATGATCCAATCCATGAAGAGTTCTGACTACCTCTGTTTGTGAGCTAAAAACCAAAGAAATGTTAATAGGATTCAATTCTTAGAATGAAGAACCCACCATCTATTGATGGGTCATTAAATATCCCAAACTGGGAAAGACCTTTAAAGAACTTCAAATCATTTAATCCTCTTAACAAGCCCCTGAGCTGGGTACTGTGGGAGCAAAGCATAGCATTTCTGCCCAGGTGCAAATTCTCCTTGCCCAGGTTCTGCTTGCTGTGGTCTCGCGGTGCTGATGCAGTATCACTTCTTCAGGCACCCTTGTGAAACTTCGTTTACATACTTTGTGGGTATTTAGGAACAATAAAATATAAAATGTACATCAATATATTTTATGTCAGTATTAAAATGATGTAGTAAAACCATTCCCACGTAATAAATCCTCATAAAGCCTGTAATTTTAAAGTGTTATTTTCCCATGTAATCTGTTTTTTAACCCATGCTTGAAAGGTTGTCAGTTCATATGCTTATATATGATATGATTATATAATATTAAAGGGTAAACATTTAATCATAGAATTTTTGCCTGCTTTTCAAAACCTGAAATCTACAACAAGTAGAAAAATAATGTCATTAAAATAAAGATATTTAGAACATGAGAATAAAAGCAGCTATAACAAATGTCTATAAATCACTAGGAACAGTCTTTGAAATATCCCTTCACTTTTAAAACCATAGCTCCTTGTTTTTCAACTGGTATAAAATTTAATTATAATGCCATTAAAATCAGGAATAAGTGTCCAATAATGTGTTTTAAATTAACTAAATGACACTTTACACTCTTTTCCTATCTACTCCATGAACCCTTGCTCTTCATAGTTCACAAAAATATAAACACAGTTGCCAGACCTCACTAAATTTATTAAGATTTGGCAGAATGCCTGTGAAAAAGAAAAAAGACAAAGAGGGAAAAAATCAGGTTTCAGAAGGAAGTCTAAAATGAGGAAGAAAAATAACTTCTTGAAGTCAACCAGCAGAGCAAAACAGGTTGCAGCTAATTGGGAAAATAATGAGTTCCTTTAGCATTTATCTCTCATGTACCTACAATTCCATTTAAAAAAAAAAAATTCTAGAACAGATTTGCTTCTGCCTGCATTCTGGTCATTCTGGCAGATAATCAAATCCTGTGGGGTAAATCTATGTCAAGAACTTGAGAGAGACAGATGAGGAGCACCTTAAAGAGGGGGCAACTGCCACCTATCCTATCTTCCTTGTTTCTTCTGTATTTTGAATACATGTAGGACTTGATAAAATCACCTATGTTTTATGTTGGCTCAGCCAACATTAGGCACAAAATATTGGACTGAGATGGCCAGAATAAACATTAAAATGTAATACTTACAGAAAAATACATTAAAATCAATATTTTAAATTTTCTATATGTTCTGTGCTACAATTTCAATTTTATTCATCATTAAGATTTTTTTAAATTTACAGTTATTTTGAAGTAAATTTCTTTTTAAAATTTTTTTAAAAAGATTTATTTATTTATTTGAAAGGCAGAGTTACAGCGAGAGAGAAAGAGACTCAGGGACAGAGGGGTAGACAGTGAATCCACTGATTCACTCTCCAAATGACCACAATGGCCAGAACTGGGCTGATCCACAAACAGGAGCTAGGAGCTTTTTCTGAGTCTCCCACATTGGTGCAGTGCTCAAGCACTTGGGCCATCTTCCACTGCTTTCCCAGGCCATTAGCAGGGAGCTGGATGGGAAGTGGAGCAGCCAGGACTTGAACCCATGTGGAATGCTGGCACTGCAGGTAGTGACTTTACATGCTATGCTACAACACCAGCCCCATCATTAATAATTTTTTAAAGAAATCAATGGAAAATG
Organism: Oryctolagus cuniculus; assembly: GCF_964237555.1. Lineage (NCBI taxonomy): Eukaryota > Metazoa > Chordata > Mammalia > Lagomorpha > Leporidae > Oryctolagus > Oryctolagus cuniculus. The sequence continues at coordinate 146,617,462 of NC_091434.1, forward strand.
AATACATATGTATAAACATACACTCACATATTCAAGGTATGTGCAGAGAGGTTATAAATAGTAAGTTCACAACTATTTCTTAAAATAATACTTTAGTGTCATTTTTCTTAAAAGGTCAGAACTCAAAACTATTTTCTTTTCCAGAGATTTTGATAGCTTTATTAAGAACTTCTAGCCGGAGAGTATTTTTAAAATATGAATTCCACAAAATTTAATGACTCAATATATTTGACAATGAAAAATAAATGTTTTTCAGTAGAATAGAGATCAGCCCCATAGCTTTCGAATGTGTCTCCTTATAATGTGCTTACAATTAACATAATTTTCTACTACTCTGATTAAAAATGTATACAGAATTTGGTCCTGAGACTAGAGGTTGTGAATTTTCCAAATGTATCTATAATTTAAATGGATTGTTGCTAAGGACAAAAACGAAAATGACTTCTAAAAACAATAGAACTTTTTTTATCTTTTTAAAGATTTATGTATTTGAAAGGCAGAGCTCCAGAAAGAGGAGAGATAAAAAGAGAGACAAAGAGATCTTCCAATCGATGGGTTTACTCCCCAAATGGCCCCAAGCCAAGGCTGTATTAGGCTAAAGCCAGGGGCCTGGAACTCCACCCAGGTTTGCCATGTTGGTGGCAGGGGTCCACGTACTTAAGCCATCACCTGCTGCTTTCCCAGGCCATTAGCAGGGAGCTGGACCAGAAGTAGAGCAACTGAGACTCGAACCAGTGCCCATTTGGGATACCAGCATTGCAGGTGGAGGCATAACCCACTGCACCACAATGCTGACCCCTTTCTGCTTTAATTGCTTTATAAATTGCTCATTTTACTGCAGTTCTTGGAATAAAAACAGAGAAGACCACTTATTGACTCCCACCAAATATATCATAACAAAAAAGATATTTAAAATACAAGTTAAAAATTAAAGCAAGTATAAAAACTAAATTATTAACCACTACCTCATAAGGCACAGAGCTTTACTAAAATAAAATTAAAATGATAATAATTGAAATTTAATTTTAATTTCATGCCAATAGAAATACTTTCACTCTTGATAATCTTTTTTATCTATTGAACTATTGCTAATAATACATTTGTCTATAAATAAGACTACTGGTTCCAAAAGATAAAGATCATGTATGAAGCGTCTTCAAAAAGTTCACAGGAAATGCATATTATGAAAAAATTGTGCATGGATTTCAAATTTCTCACCAGGTTTTTAAAAAAATTCATTATTTACAGGCTTTGTGAGGTAATGTCATAGGCCAAGTATTATGTTCTAATGTAAATAAATATAATTCCATATATAATATGGAATAACCCATATACAGTTTATATTATCATTTTCTCTGTCATCATATATTTTTATACTATGTAAATATGATGTAAAAGGACACAGGCCAAATGTATGTTTAAAACATCACTGTGGCATTGGACACTTGGTCTAGTGGTTAAGACATAGGTTAGTGTGACACTTCCCACATCAGAGTACCTGGGTTCAGTCTCAACTCCCGCTCCTGATTCCAGCTCCAGCTTCCTGCTCGTGCTGCTCCTGGGAGGCAGCAAGGACGACTCAGATCAGTGATTGTCTTGCTGGTCCCCAGCGTCAGCCCCAGTCCAGCTGCAACCACTGCAGATATTTAAGGAATGAACCAAAGCAGATGGGCGCTCTCCCTCTCTATCTCTAACTCATTCTCTCTCTTTCTGTCTCCCAACCACTCTGCCTCTCAAATACGTAAATCCAGAGATTTTTTTCTTTAAAAATTTATTATAGAACTATTTCAAGGATCTTTGTGACCAAGAATGAGAATGCGTTAAAGTAATTTTAAAACATATTATTTATTTTTAATAAGAATTAAGAAAATTAGATTTGTGTTAGCATCTAGATCAGGCTTACATAGCTTTGTCTCTGAAGTTAACTGGACAAGAACAATTTAATTTTAAATGTATGTCACTAATATTCACTATGAAGCATTTTCCCTTTGGTTTCCATCACTTTATGTTACCATACTTTGTGTTCTTATTTTCCTCAGACACCGGACCAGTCTTGTACCTTTGACCGATCCCCAGAGTTGATTCCTTCATTTGGTTCTATGCCCAAGTTCCCTTCTAGAAGATTCTTTATTGCCAAGGAATAGCCCTTTCATGACAACTAATAGATCTCATTGAATTTGGAAACCTCAATATTTAATCAGAGACCTTCACATATTTCTGTTGAGCTTTCAATATTTACTTCTTCTTCATCTTTTTTTTTTTTGTATAAGAATGTAATGCATGATGATTTTCTGTTAATTATAGTTCTAGGTTCTGAAGATACACTGGTGAATAAGATAAACATAGGTACCCAGGCCATTGTGTTTTAGTGATGAAGCAGCAAACAAAAGTCGATGGATAGTGACTACAATTCAGTTGCTTATATGCACCCCAACTTATGATATTTTATTTTAGCAATCAGAAAGAACTAAGCTGCCAAGTGAAGAACTTAGAATTCTGCTTCGAGTTCTCTCATATGACACACACTAAGAATGGAGCCTCAGAGTTTGGAGTGTGGAGATTTTGCCTAGAGTATGTTATAGACAGGGCTATTAAAAATAGAGTTTAGGCAGTTCTGGCATCATTTGATTTTTGTCCCACCGCAAATAACCTCTTGAGAATGAATGTCTAAGCTCAGGGTGGGGTAGAAAGAGGAGGGCTCCAGCCGCTGATGTTAGAAGGAGCCTTTTCTTCATTCGACCATGACCTCCAGAATTGGAAGCCGTATCTTGTTTAGTTCCCTACCACCAGTGCCCGGCCCCGTTTCCACAATATCATAGATGCATAATAACTGCATGTGCCTGTTTTGAGGAGATGCTGATAGAGTCTTGAGTGAATTTTCCAAATGAAGCGGGAGATCACTGAACAGGCAACCACTAAAACTTGCTAACACTGCCCAGGATTGGGTTTCCACTGGTGTGTTGGGTTTACCCAGGGAGATCTGTGATCCCTGGCACTGTGTGGCTCCAGTGACTGGTTCTTCTGAAAGCCAATAGGGAAAGGAGTTCTCAGCCCAGTCCTGCAAGCTCACATGCCCAGGAGGAAGCTGGCAGCCACCGGCTGCAGACTCCGCCAGCAGGGCCTGTAGGTCTCAGGGATCAAGACGAGAGCTCGTTGGGAAGCTCTCATTCCCTCTCGTGGACCTTCCAGCAGAGAAGGCCATTTGCTGTGGTTGCTTTATTTGTTTTTTGGAGGTTTTTTCCCTTTTTTGCTTTTTGTTGTGTTGTGCTTTGTTTTGAGCCAAGTTCAAGGCCAGAGAAGTATAGTCCATGAAGTTAGCCCAGCACCTCATGCCAGAGGAATTTCTCACAAAATGAATGGTTTCAAATGCAGCAGCCTGCCCAAGTTCCCAGCTTGCAATCTCCCTGGAATCTGCACCCTCAGACTAACCCTCAGAAAAGAAAAAGGAAAAAAAATGAGACCCACTCATTCTGATGTCCCTGCCATCCCTATTTATCTGCTGCGATTTTAAGAAAGCTTTAGACAGGGTAAGCTAAATTTGGACAACTAGATGTGTGGCCATGCCTAACATGTATTTTTTTCTATGCTTTCCAAGTACGGTTTTAAAAGATTGTCAGGACAGAGTAGGAAAGTTGCTTTTAAAATCCAAATGCAAAACCCAGCTGAAAGAACACAGGAAGTTTTACTGAGTAATTGAGGTGATTACATGCAAAGCACTTTGCCCATAATCAGTGAGTTTCAAAAGAGGGTAGCAGGGTGATTGACAGTGTTGGCCACCCTTGAATCTACATCCTGATTGGAGGAAATAATTACTAGTATGGAGAAAGAGACCCAAGACTCTCCATCTCTTTCTTTTGCAGACTTAATCTGGGAGAAGAAAGATTATAGCAGAAAATAAAGTTGAGAAATCTCGATGTGAGGAACAAGAAAGCAGAAGTTCTGGCTATATCAACCACACGGATTTTCCTCTTTGGCTTTTCTTTTATTTATTCCCTGAGCACCTATTATGTTCCGGTTTGTGGGAAGAATCCAAGGACCTGATGCCATGGAAATCACTCATGTGCACTGCAACATGATGAACAGAGGTACACTGTCAGCATGGACATTCAGTTTGCAGGAAAAGTAACTAGGGCAAAATGACAAGCTGTGGTTCTAGACCCAGTCTGCTGTCCGTCTGGATGCTCCACGTGGGCCAGCAATTTCAGCTGGAGCAAACCAGGGGTCATTTGACTCAAGAATTCTGCAACTCCCCGGAGGCCTTCAAGCCACTGGTCTAGAGAAGACAGTGTTTGTGCACCCCCGAGTGCCACTCAGGCTCTGGCCCTTCGGCAGGAGCCAGGCTGATTTCTGGCAGTCTCTGAAATGCTTCTTCCTTTTTGTTTTTCCATTCCAATGCTCCTACCTTGAATTCTTGCTCTTATTCTCTCTTTTTAAAGATGGATATTCTCCCCGGGGATTCCTAGATTCACGTTTGTCTTTGGATGTCCCTCAATTGCCTGTAGCAACTACTAAAGATATATTACTTGGTTGCATATGATTTTTCTATTACATACTCAGTGCATGACTTTCTATAGGTTCCGTGAAGCTTGAGAGATAATGATCCACTTTTTATTGTTTTGGGGAGTTTTTAATTACAAGAGCCCAGTCTCTGAGGATTATGCTATTGCAGACCCTTGGTGATTGTTTTAAAAGTTAAATAAATTTTGATGTTATCACAGTGCCTCTCACATATCAAGTACTCAAATGATTTCAGCTACTCTTAGCATTAGCATTATTTTCTCTGAAAAGTCTTAGCAAATGGAATCCCCTTGAACCAAAATTGAATAGGTCCATGTTCCACATTCTTTCTCAAGGAGAAAAATGGAAACTTTTCAGCATGTCACCCATTGACAAGAATGCATTGCCAAAGCCAAATGGGAGAGAATTAGACAATCTTGAATGGAACTGGCTAAGCAGAAAGTATATTAGACTAAACAACAAGTGGGAAAATGTAGAATAAGCGTTGGCTTTGGAATTCGTGGTTACCCTTGGTCAAGCTGGATGAGCAGAGGGTGATGTAGCCCAGCTGCCACCCTCTCTCCCACTCCTACCATGTTCCCCTGCCAGGTTTGATCCACACCGAACTTGCGGGACTCTGTTCATTTTAGGATCAAGCCATTTTCTAAAGTCTTTTGTGGGCTTTGCAGGGTACTGATAGGTGGCAGAATTTAATTGGGAGTAGAAACAAGTGCAGAATCTAGACGTTTTTAGACACACAGATCCCCAACTACACCCAGGGCAGGGACTGGACAGTTCCCTCCGCTAAGTGTTTTACTCTAACAGATGGCAGACTGTGAAACGCTGAGCACAACTTCAGGTTGCTACCAAACAGAAAACATTGTGGACGAAAGGAAACTTTTCATAGATAATGTACATGAGGAAGCAGCTGAAAGAGATTTTTCCTTTTAATCACATTTAGGTGATCTTTTCAATCTTGTAAATTTTTAAAAAATATTTATTTACATATTTATTTGGAAGACAGTTACAGAGAGGCAGAGGCAGAAAGAGAGAGAGAGAGAGAGAGAGAGAGAGAGAGAGAGATATCTTCCACCCGCTTGTTCACTCTCCATATGGACGCAAAGGCCAAAACTGGGCAGATCTGAAGCCAGGAGCCAGGAGCTTCTTTCTGGTCTCCTACATAGGTGCAGGGGCCCAAGGACTTTGGACATCTTCTACTGCTTTCTCAGGCTATAGCAGAGAGCTGGATCAGAAGTGGAACAGCCAGGACTCAAACCAATGCCCACATGGGATGCCAGCACTTCAGGAAGCGGCTTTACCTGTTACTCTACAGCACTGGCCCCTAATCTTGTAAATTTTTCTAATTCAACTGACATCCTCTAGGCCATCTTCTTGACTCAAAAATACGGACCATTGGCCAGATACCAACTTATGTGTAAAAAAAAAACTTTTATAAATGACTGAAATCATAATGATTTCAACCTATATGTAATGCATAAGACAAAAGTAAAATCCCAACCCCCCATTTTTAGGAAATGCGTTGTGAGGATGGTACAATCTACTAGAGATTCTTTTAACCACACAGTGAATCCATTTTTCCTAATCTCGGTTGAGCACTGGACACTATTATGGGACAGAATAGAAGAGAGCACACTGTTCGTTCTCCAGTAGTCTCATTCTTTTTAGCAGCCAAAGAATCATAGCATAGGATTCAGCCATTTATTCAACACATATTTGCTGAACTCCTTCCATGGCACTCAACAGTTTATAATCCATATGGACATATGCCAGCAGATTCTGAGCTCCCTGTCTCAGTCAGAAGTTTCTCAAAGCAATCCATTCATTTAACAACTCAAGTAACTCCAATACATGTGTAACAGCCCCCATTTTTCAGACAAGTAAACTGAAGCTAAAAAACGTTAAATGATGTCTTTAAAAACACACAGCTACTAAGTGGCTTTAATTATCTATGATGTGCATCCATTGTACTACTTGCTTTTAATTCTTAGGTTTATATCTTTGAAAGGAGGAAAGAGAGCTCAAGAGCTCTCATTCACTGGATTACTCTCTGAAATGCCTACAATGACTGATGACCAGGGCTGTTCCATCTGGAAACTCAACTGAGGTCTCCCACATAGGGCCGGAACCCAGTCATGTCAGTCCTCACTGATGCTTCCCAGCATCCACACTAGCAGGAAACTTGAGTCAGGAGTTGAAACCAGGTGGCAAACCCAGGTACTTCCTTAACTGCCAGGCTAAACACCTGTCTCCCAGCCTACTTTTCACCATGAGAAGAATAGACATTGTGCTTGGTTTTGCAAAGTTCTTAGCTGTTTGATGACAGAAATTTCCTTTCTTGGGAGTTTGAACAATGGGTATTTATTCTCAAGAGATAAATTTTAATAATTACTGATCAAGCTGATTTGCTCCCATCCTTCAATCATACTTGTAGTGCTACCATTTTGGAGAAATGTCTTGATGGCAATATTTGGCATTTATATAAGGTTTACTAACAATTATTTTTCTTTTAATAGTCACAACATTCCAAAAAGAGATTTTTGAAAACTGTTCTTCAATTCAAGCTTAAATTTTTTTCTTACTTTTTCATTACATTGCTTCCAAGTCAGGAAGGCAAATATTATTTTATCTACATAACCAATTGGAAAACTTGCATAAAGAGGCCAAGAAATGCCATCTCCTGTTGCATTGGACCTAGAAGATACTCTGAGTCAAAGTTTTTCATTCCCACCCCAGAATTATTTCAATCACCTCATGCTCCCTTCACAATAGTGCTTCGTATTCCCAACACACATCACAATATAGCCACAGAGTTTCCCTGGTAGAGCATAAGGTAGCTGTTTTGTCCAGTATGTGCCCTTCCCATCCATCCATCCATCCATCCATCCACTGTACTCGTTTCCCTTCCATATCCTGCATTTGTGCATTTTCTTCAGAGGGGGAACTGGAAGAGTCTCAGAATTTTTAAGCGATACTAAGGGGACCCCTGCTCCCTTGCCCCTGGGAGGGACCCCTCAACACTCTGACAGCCTGAAGCTGCCTTCTACAAGAATCCACCTTTGTCTGACTTCCTCTCCTTCTGCTTTGCCTCCCACCTCCTCCCACACTTTCCCATGGGGGACTTCCTTCATAAGTCATTCATACCTGGACTGTTGTCTCAGGCTCTGCTCCTGCAGAACTTAATATGAGACAGATGGCATCTGTTTATTATTATTAATATTGTTGTTGTTATTGTTGTAATGATTACATTTTGCCTCCTCTACCATTTCCTTGACTTCTACCATGATACACTTATCTTACGTCGCATTCCTACCTCCTTCTGGGATTGGGATTTGGGTTGGCAATCACTGAGCACCAACCTCATGGATGTTGTGAAAATCTCTCCCAAATGCCCAAAAGAGAATGCATTATCGTTTTCACACATCCTCGCTGCCTCTCCTTATTTCTGCTGGTGGAAATTTCTTAAGCAAGAAACATCAGTTCTTATAATCATTTCCTCTTTCCCCTCTTTTATTAAATCAATCACCACGATTTGTTCAAATGTTTTCTTTTGCAAATAATATTTTATTACTTTTCAGCTATCGAGCTGTATTAGTTTACATTCTTGTCACCTCTTTCTTTTACTACTTGATAACATTCAACATTTCTCCATTATCTCCATGATCGGTATTCAAATATATCCTATATCAGAATGACCTTGAAACACAACCATGGTATTTCATGGCCTAGAGAGTTCTGATGAGTTTCCAGGGTCTCAGACCAAATCCCCTCCCATTCTATCTGTGATCAGATTCCCTAGGTTTGGGAAGGACATTTGGACTGGCAGTTAAGATACCAGGTGGGATGCTGGCATCTCCTATCAGAGTGCATGTGTTTGATGCCAGCTTCAGGCTCTGGATTCTAGCCCTCTGGTAATGGGGACACAGGGAGGCAGTGTTGATAGCCAAGAAGTCTGGGGCTCTGCCACCAGCATGGGAGGTATGGATTGAGTTCCTAGCTCCCTGTTTCAGCTTGGCTGTGTCTGTCTGTCTGTCTGTCTGTCTATATATCTATCTATCTATGCTGTCTTCAAAATTTTCCAAAGATTTATTTATGTATTGAAAGGCAGTTACAGAGAGAAGGAGCGCACACACAGTGAGTGAGAGAGAGAGAGAGAGAGAGAATCTTCCAGCTACTGGTTGACTCCCAAAATAGCCACGTTGAACCTGGCTGGGCCAGGCTGAAGCCAGGAGCCTGAAACTCCATCTTGGTTTCCTGTGTGGGTGGTAGTGACCCAAGTACTTGGGCCATCTTCCACTGCTTTCACTGGAACATTAACAGGGAGCTGGATCAGAAGTGGAATGCAGGGACTCCAATCAACACTGATACAAGATGCTGGTGTCTTGTGTGGCAGCTTAACCTGCTGCATAAAAATATATTTTTTCAACTCTCAAGTCTCATCTCACAACAGATTTATCCACTCCATACAATGCCAAAATTAGTCATTTCTTTATGATGTGGTGAAACAAAGAAGCGAACAAAAAGCCAACAAAGACAAAAACTCTGGCACCAATCAGCTTTTACAAATGCAAATGTTACTTTTGGCACAAAGGAGTAACAGCAAGAGAATCGATGCCCTTTGATAGAATGCTCATTGGACAATCACTCCCAGTTACATTTCCAGGAGTCCATTCTATGACACATAGTAGTCTTGCAAAGGGCAGAAAGGGATAGTCACACCTCCAGCATCTTCAGTGTTGTGACACTCAAGAGGTTGTATCACTCAAGATACTCCAGGACAGGCATTTGATTTAGCTGTTAAAGTTCTCGCCTGGGACCCCTGCATCTCCTATCAGAATGCCCAGTTTGAGCCCTGCATTTCATACCCAAGTAGCTGGTTCAGTCCCTGCTCCTGTATTTGGGATCCAGCTTCCTGCTAATGTGCATCCTGGGGAGTTAGCAGATGTGATGACTTAAGTACCAGGTCCCTGTCACCCATGTGGAAGACTTGAGTGGGATTCCTAGCTCTTAGCTGCTGCCTGCCTGTTGTGGGTATTTGGTATCTGAACCAGTGAATGGACAATCTCCCTCTCTCTCTGACTTTCAAGTATAATGGAAACTTACAAATAAAAATATTAAAAGAAATATTCCACTAAGTGATGAAGAAGTTACAGTAGGTTTTGCATTCTGTAGATTTATTGTAATTAATTCCGGGTTAAATGTCTTATCCTCTAAAACAGCATCTTCTCATTAAGAAACAGGTTAGACGCTGTGGGTTCCAAGGTTTGATTTTGAAAGCATTTATATGTTAGAGAATTATATTATTTTCCTTCTAAATATTCCTCCATTTCATATAGTTTCTTAATTATACATAAGATAGAGACAATTGAATAAACTGCTCTGTAAATATTGATTAATCGTACATGCAAAGAGATTTCAAAAACTTCCTGGAAAATACATACTATGAGAAAATTATACAGATTTCAAATTGTGTATGTGTTTCAAGATTTATTTATTTTGAAAGCAGAGAACAGAGTAAGATCCAGGTCGAGAGAGAGAGAGAGAGAGAGAGAGAGAGAGAGAGAGAATGAGAGAAAGAGAATGAGAGAGAGAGAGAAAGAGATCTTCCTTTCATTGGTTCAGTCCCCAGATACCCACAATAGCTAATGCTGGGCTAAGCAGAAGCCAGAACCTTGTACCCCATTTCTTAAGTGGATTTCAAAAAAAAGTTTGCATTTAATTTTATTCTTCCAGGAATATTTTTTCAGAATCCTTGAGTGTGTGCACGTCAGTGAGTATGTGTATGTATGCTTTACTAAATCAAATGCATAAAAGTATTAACACTTTCCAGATTTAAATGCTAACAAATTTAACCATGCCTGTAAGATTTTTTTTTCTGTAACCTTTACTTCTAATTGAAAATAACTTTGAAATATATGCTATATATATTTTAAGACATTTTAGATAAATATTTTCTTTTAATAAAATTCCTTATTTGATATGTGTTTCCCTAAGTAATACATTAAAGAATCTCATTCATTTGTTATGTAAAAATGCAAAAACAATTCAGATACATTGCAGATTTTTTAATAAGTTCATGAGACAATACTCAGTATAAAGAGACGTTATTTAAATTACTCTCAGTGACAATATAACTGTAGTTTAGAAAAAAGTCAAGGCACAAGAGAAATATATTTAGAAAAGTAGTGTACATATTTCCTTTGGGCTGGAAAAAATAAGTGGTTGTTATTTACTTCATTGGGCTGTAGCCTGTGTTGAAAAGATTAGTCACTGATTCCCACTAATTAGACAGTGGCTGAAAAGAATCTCTCTAGACTTCTCAGGCCTTTTAACCGGTGTTGGTTAAGAATTCTCCTCCAGCACCAAAACATGAAATCAAACTGTAAATAAAAGATCAAAGGCTTGCACAGCTGGCCCCAGTGGCCCCTCAGTTCACACCAGAACTCACTGAGCAGTTAGCAGAAGTCACATTTAATGGCTTATGCTGAGTGTGGGTGTCACCCTGAAAGCAGTGTGTGTTTGGAGATCAGGGGAAGAAAATGGAGAAGGAGTTGTAAAGAGAAACAGAAAATATCAGCTAAATCTCCAGGAATCCTTTGCCCAACAGAGAAGGAAAAACAAAAGCAAAAAAAAACCCTATTTTAGCATTCAAACTTATTTCATGCTTAATTAGCAAATCCACTGTTGCAGACGACATATGTAAACTGATCATCGAATCGCTGTTCATCCTGATTTTCCAAACAAAACCACAGGACATCATCAAGTAACCTGGAGTCAGATTTGACACAGTCTGTACCACCAATTCCTCTTTAAATAAGGCATGCAAATCCAAGTCATTGCGAGGGAATCACAAGTGAGCTTTGTCTTGCTTACGGGAGACTGCTTTACAATTCATTCATGGAATCATTTCAAACGACATGGTGATAAATATGAATTGAGTTTTTCCAGAATGAGATTTTTTTTTTATGCAGAGCAGCCATGGGTGGATCCCATGATCTGAGAAAGAGACCGTTCCCTTCCTTCTCTTTAAAATGCTCTTTAAAGTCAGCCTATACTGCATCTGGCATTTGTTCTCCTAGAGTGAAAATAACTAGTAGACCACCAGTAATTTAAATTGTACCCTGTTCCAAGGATGTTTGACATATGGTCCCTTTGGAAGAACAAATACAAAAAACTGGCTCTAACCCTGGAAATAAGGTTACTATAGACTAACAGAAGGTTGCAATTAACCAGTATCAGGAAGGTTAACCTGCAAATTTCTCTCTCAAATACATACTAATCTCATTTGTAAACCATTTGATGCCGTTACAGAGAATGAAATAATAAGGGTTATAATGTTTAATTTTAAATTTGATTTCTCTTCTCCAAAAAAAGTAAGAAGGAAATGTCACATTAAGTTAATAGTTGCCAGTGAACCTAAGAACACACACAGGGCAATTCTTTAATATTTAAACTTTATAGAGACGATAAGAGAGAGAGAGAGAGAGAGAGAGAGAGATTCCTTCTGAAGACCATGATACTGGTTTTTAGTCAAACATCTTAAAAATAAATAAAGTCTTATATTCTAGTGCTTCCTCCATCATTTTCTGTCACTGCGATTTCCTAGTGGAGGGGAACAAAGAATAGCCTCGTTAGAGTATTAGATGATGAAGGGCTGGAAATGAAACGGTTTAAGCACTGCCCCTGGCAGATTAAGCAACAAGTCTCAGGTCTGTGAAGCCACTTGCTGCAGCGGCCCAGCCAGTCCTGGTAAACATGACCTAGAAATCTGTTTTTCTGATTCAAGGTCCAGAACACTTTTTTACAATACCATAGTGTCTCTTATAAACTATTCTGCATCTATCAACGTAATTGATAAAATGTGGGTGTACTTAACCAGAGGGTTAAAATAGTAGCATATAAACTGAAGGACAACTTTTTCAAAATTTCCCATATAAAAAAGTGCCATCCTAAGATATTTTTTAAAAAATGGAAGCGCAAAGATAGTGAATGTTCTAATTAAATTTATTATTTTATTTATTATTTATTTATTATTATTATCTAATTTGTATTTTTAAAATAATAAAGTCTGATTATGAAATATTAAATGCTTAAACTATAGCTTAAAAATTATTTTAGTTTCCCGTTAATTATGTGGAACAAACTGTATAAACTAGAATAAGAGGAACATTTACTTTGCCAGCCGATGAATTCTAGTGCTACCTATGCATGCATGCTAGAATCAATAGAAATCAGTGTAATACTTTATTTTTTTACCTCTGGTACCAAATAGAATGTTGTAGAATTATACACTGAACTAAAAAAAAAAAAATCAAGATTCAATAAAATAAAAATTGAACTTGACCTAAGGTATTAATTTATATAATAAAAATAGAAAAGTTCTTTATAAAATGACAAAGATAAATGTATAACTCTGAAAATAGAGACAATTCCACTACTACTTCCAGTAATTTCAATGTGCTTTATAGGACAGCACTTCACTCCCCAATAACCAGGCTTCTTCAAATGCCTTCTGGGACTTGGTTTCCCGATTCTTGAAGGTAACAGAATCATATATCTATGGAAAAGCAGATCATTCATTTATTTCCTCCATGTCAATATTAAATACTGAAACAACTCAGAACAGCATTAAACCCTAAAACAATAAATACTGTTGCATTAAAGTCATTTTTTAAATTTTTATATGATGTATTCAAAATGAACCAAATTGAGCAACAAATTTGACACAAAAACGTGACAACGTGCCTGAAGGGCAGATCCTCCACCTGGAAGGAAGCATGCATTTGAAGGACTTACAACAATGGCACTAACAAGAAAGTTAATAACCCTCATAAACAACACCATCCATAGTTGACAGTTTTGCAAAGTAAAACTATTAGGAAATGTTTACTTTATAATGAAATCTGACATACTTTGGATAAAATACTGCTGCTTGAGAATTGATCTTGTCAAAAAAATCAGAAGGGTAAACGAATATGAAGAAAAACAGTATTCAGCAACTCCTCCGTACATGATACAATTAATTTCCCAACTAGGTCTAGGCTGCCTTGCTTTTTCACAAAAAGCCACTCTAAAGGGAACATATCAAATTTTGTATCAAATTTTCTCTTCAAGGTCTGGAAAGAAGGGTCCCCAGACAGTGAAGTGATAAAGTAGCAACGAAACACAGAGATGATCACTGCAACTCATTGCTTCAATTTCTTGACCAATACCTTTCTCGTCTGAGAAATATGGAAACAAGTAACTATCTTGCAGAGTTGTATTGAGTTTCAAAAATAATATCTGTAACGTGCCTGGTGCAGGAGAGGAGTTTAACAACTGATGGCTAATGTATTAACGGGATTGGAGTACATGGGTCCAACACAGCACAGGAGAAACTTCTAGAAGCAGCAAGGGAGAGAAGAGCCACAGTTGTGCTAGGTTTGGCTCCAGTAGACATGAACTTGGCAAGAGCAAATCATTTGTACAATTCAGCATTTCTGCCACGCAGGTGCAAATGCATGATTTAAGCACTTACAAGTAATCCTGGCTTTACACGTGGCTGGCTAGGGAAGATGGGTCTTTTCCGGAGAAAATATGATCACGGTTTGTGTGCACCAAAAAAAAAAGTGGAACTGCTGAGAACTGGGAACAATAGGAAATGGAGAAATGATGATGTCAGGAATAGCTTGAAAGATTTGAAAATAAATTTTAAAAAACTTATAACCATGAATGATCATACTTTACTTTTTGTAAAATAATATTGCTATCTAATATGCTTCAGTTAGCATCAATGTTGAAGAAATGGTATTCTTCAAACTATTGGATAAATGAAAAGGAGTTTAAAACTGAACTCATAAGCAAGGTACACTCATAAATATTTATAGTAAGCAGATCAATAGACATGGAGTAATATTTCTAATCACTCACTTGCTGTCTTTGAGACCGTGGATAAGAATCTTAGTTTTTGACAATTACATATCAGTGTACCTCTAATTTTCCAACATTTTATTTTATTTTATTTTAATTAGTTGGAGCTGGTTAATTAAGCCATAAAATTCTTCTTTCAAAAGAGGGCTGTGGGGCACAGCAGGGTAAGCTGCCACTTGTGATGCCAGCATCCCATATCAGAGCACTGGTTCTAGTCCCAGCCGCTCTGCCTCTGATCCAGTTTCCTGCTGATGTACCTGGGAAAGCAGTGGAAGATGACCCAAGTGCTTGGACTCCTGCCACCCATGTGCCACACTCAGATGGAACTTCTGTCTACTGGCTTCAACCTGGACTTTGGCAGTTGTGAATATTTGGGGAGTGAATTAGTAGGTGGAAGACCTCTCTGTCTCTCTGTCCATCTCTCTTTCACTCTGCCTTTTTTTTAAGTTTACAGAGGGGCAGAAGCAGGGCAGAGAGAGAGAGAGAAGGAGAGAGAGAGAGAGATAGCTTTTCCATCCACTTGTTCACTCCCCAAATGCCTGCAACAGCCGGAGCCGGACTGATTCAAAGCCAGGAGCCTGGAGCTTCTTCTGGGTCTTCCATGCAGGGGGAAGGGGCCCAAGCACTTGAGCCATCTTCTACTGCTTTTCCAGAGTATAGCAGAGAGCTGGGGCGGTAGTGGAGCAACTAGGACTCGAACCGGCGCCCATATGGGATGCCCGTACTGCAGACCGGGCCTTTAACCCACTGTACCACAGTGCTGGCCCCTCCCACTGCCTTTCAAATAAATAAAATAAATCTTTTTTTTTTCTTTTTTTGAAGATAAACACCTGCCATGGAAGACAAATAAAACTGCTTTGTCTGAAGTAGACGTGGCAGCCTGGCAATCTTCCAGCTTCCACATTGGTCAACACCCACTTCCTTATCATCTTGATGCAACTTGGAAACCAATCTAAGATAAACTTTTCAGGAGTCTTTAGACAATTAAAAAACCATTCAGGTTGAATGGTTTATTTAGAACAAGTGCTCCCATTTCCTTAAGAATAGACATCCCTTTTGGGACTCAAAAAAAGATAATTACTTCTCCAAATTCATTTATGAAATAACAATTTAACACAAGACATCCAGAATTCTCCTAAAAAGATAGCATGGCGGGCTGGCGCCACGGCTCACTAGGCTAATCCTCCGCCTTGCGGCGCCAGCACACCGGGTTCTCGTCCCGGTCGGGGAGCCGGATTCTGTCCTGGTTGCCCCTCTTCCAGGCCAGCTCTCTGCTGTGGCCAGGGAGTGCAGTGGAGGATGGCCCAAGTGCTTGGGCCCTGCACCCCATGGGAGACCAGGAGAAGCACCTGGCTCCTGCCTTTGGATCAGCGCGGTGCGCCGGCCTCAGCTGCCATTGGAGGGTGAACCAACGGCAAAAGGAAGACCTTTCTCTCTGTCTCTCTCTCTCACTGTCCACTCTGCCTGACCAAAAAAAAAAAAAAAGAAAAGATAGCATGGCATCCAGTAAACAGTTTTATGCAACAGATTCTGGATTGGCTGCTTTCACCTGAACACACTTTACATAGGAGACCCTGGTCAAGTCATTTAACTTCTCTGAGCCTTGCTATTCTCAAATCTCAGATGGACACAGGGATCTTTGCCTCCTACAGAGGACTGCTGTGAGTTTCCAATAACATAAACAGGTGAAAATGCTTGCAGTATTTACAACATTCATATGCTGTACTGTGGCCCTAGTACCTATGGATTTGAGATATGAATGTTTGTTTCATGTTCAAATTAATTGTCAGCTTATTTCTTAATTTTTAAAAAATAACTACTTTTTTCATATAACAGCAGTTTGTAATCACAGATATTACAGAATCTTACTCTGGAAATAACAAATATGCAATTTTACATGGACTACTGAAAGAATTTCAACATATTAGACACACACGATTCTTTTGGGTCCAACAGGGATAAAGAAAAAACACATTTAATGAAATGACTACTACTAATCAATGCTTCCTACCCGCATTGATATGACAATGAGACTCCATTAAGCACAATCCTTTTCACATCTATGCTAAAATTGGCATGGAAGCAGACATTCACTTGTTTCGGATATGCAGAGGCCAAGGCTAAAGTCACAGCCATTTAGCAGATCTCGGCCCCATTTATAAACTGAAGGAGATCTTTGATGTATCCTTAAACTCACGCAGTTTTCATGAACTCTCTTTTGTCTCTATTTGCTCTTCTCTTGATGTTGCCTTCTTTTCTTTTGTGGAACCGACTGATGGTGTTCTGTACAGATTTATTCAAGTTTATTCAAGTATTCAAGTGCTCCAAGCAAGGCTGCTTCATGTGTGTGCGGCTGGTGCAGTCTCCCAGGGGCCCATGTTCAGAAGGTCTCACTTTGGGTATAATACTCAGCTGTGGCCATCCTAAACTTTAATAAATTCAGAACAATGGAAAAATCTTTATTCTTCACTGAGCCCATACATTGTGCCTGGTCCTAAGAGTTTCTTTATACATCAAATTTATTATATTCTTTTCATTGTTTACCTTTTTCTCCAATTGTGATTTTGCCTCTTTTCTGCAACACCCTAGTTACCCTTCATCACTGCTTCATTTTTTGAAGAATGAAAGAAAGGGGCCCTTTGTATACCTGTGTATACAGGAAGGGAGACTTCTCCTCCCTAACCTGATATGAAGTTTGGTCTTGGGAATTTACCCACAGAACAAATTTCCAATTAAGTACGGTGCTGATGCAAACAGACTCCTTTTGGAGCCAGCACTGCGGGGCAGCAGGTTCACCACTGGCTGTGACTCTGGCATCCCATATGGGAGTGCTGGCTTGAGTCCCGGCAACTCCATTTCCAATCCGGCTCTCAGCTAATGCTCCTAGGAAGACAGTGGAAGATGGCCCAGGTGCCTGGACTCCTGCCACCCAGGTAGGAGACCAATCCGGACACCTGAGTTTGGCCAGTTGCAGCCGTGTGGGGAGTGAATCAGCAGATGCAAGAACTCTATCTCCCTTTCAAATAAATAAAATAAACCTTTAAAAAAATAGATGCACACAGACTCCTCTTTATCCTTTTCACATGTAGAAGATTACATTTGTATAAATTTTTCCCAAGAAAATATGTTATCTAAATGACCTGATCCTTGTTTTTTAAATCATCACATACCTAACAATTTATTTCAAGAGTAAAGCAATTCTAAGGAACATCAAAAACCCCATGAAAATAGAATTAAAAGTATGAACTTAGAAATATAAGAGATTTTTGAAATTCATGCGTTGGGGCCAGCTCTGTGGCTTAGTAGGTTAAGCCTCTTCCTGTGGTGTCAACATCCCATGTAAGCACCAGTTCGTGTCCCGACTGCTCCTCTTCTAATACAGCTTTCTGCTTATGGCCTGGGAAAGCAGCAGAGGATGACCCAAGTGCTTGGGCCCCTGCCACCCACATGAGAAACATGAGGAGTCCCAGGTTCCTGGCTTCAGGCTGGCCCAGCCCCAGCCATTGGGACCATCTGGGGGAGTGAACCAGTAGTATTCTCCCCACCACCTCCTCTCTCTGTAACTCAGCCTTTCAAATAAATAAATAAATATTAAAGCAAAGTGTTCATTGTTTAAATTTTAAAGATATCCCACGAGTGTGATTTTTCCAGAACCCAGTAATTCATTGCTCAAAAGGGTCTCAAAACACTACACGTTCAGTGTAACACTTCAATCTGCGTAATAGGAATACAATTTTGAATCATAGTAAAGTAATATACGAGCCTTTTGGACAGCACTGCACTTGAAGAAAGGCCATATTTCCTAGTTGAACCCTTGAGTACACATGTTCGGGAATTAATTCTCTACTAAAAAGAGAAGTCTTGCCCAAGAACCATTGTCAACTAAATGGTTCTAATGAACCTCCAAAATTATTTATAAACACGTGTAAGGTGCATATGTTTGTGCAAGTAAAGTAGATATAAATATATTTGCATATTTTATAATTCTAGATACATTAAATTAAATTACTGCGATCATATTTGGATAGGTAAAGTGCTTATCACAGCTTCCAGAGAAAGTGACTCCAGGCTCTCTTAGAAAAAACGTTAGTTTTTCCTAAATTGACATTCACTTTCATCTACAGCCTCATTTATTTTGCTCCTTTTTGCTTGAATTCTGTACTAAAATTTTTTTTATAATATATTTAACATTTATTTTTAAATGTTTGATTGGATACCAAGTATACACAAGAAGCTCTGATTTTGCATTTATCCTGTTTCTGCATCTTTTTAAGCTTTACTTATTTATTTGAAAGGCAGAGTTACAGAGAGAGAGAGAGAGAAGGAGAGACAGAGTTTTTTTTTTTAACTTTTATTTAATGAATATAAATTTCCAAAGTACAGCTTATGGATTACAATGCCCCCCCCATAACTTCCCTCCCACCTGCAACCCTCCCCTTTCTCACTCCTTCTCCCCTTCCATTAATATCGAGATTCATTTTCATTTCTCTTATATGCAGAAGATCAGTTTAGCATACATTAAGTAAAGATTTCAACAGTTTGCACCCACATAGAAACACAAAGTGAAAAATACTGTTTGGGTACTAGTTATAGCATTAAATCACAATGTACGGCACATTAAGGACTGAGATCCTACATGGGGAGTAAGTGCACAATGACTCCTGTTGTTGACTTAACAATTTGACACTCTTGTGGCATCAGTAATCTCCCTAGGCTCTAGGCATGAGTTGCCAAGGCTATGGAAGCCTTTTGAGTTCACCGACTCTTATCATATTTAGACAAGGTCATAGTCAAAGTGGAAGTTCTCTCCTCCCTTCAGAGAAAGGTACTTCCTTCTTTGATGACCTGTTCTTTCCACTGGGATTTCACTCGTGGAGATCTTTCATTTAGGTTTTGGGTTTTTTTTTGTTTTGTTTTGGTTTTTTTTTGCCAGAGTGTCTTGGCTTTCCATGCCTGAAATACTCTCATGGGCTTTTCAGCCGGATCCGCATGCCTTAAGGGCTGATTCTGAGGCCAGAGTGCTGTTTAGGACATCTGCCATTCTGTGGGTCTGCTGTGTATCCTGCTTCCCATGTTGGATCGTTCGACAGAGAGATATTCAATCTGCTTGTTCACTCCTCAAATGACCACAACAGCCAGGGCTGGGCTGGTTCAAAGCCTAGAGCCAGGAGCATCTTTCAGGTCTCCCACATGGGTGCATGGGCCCAGGTACTTGGGCCATCCTCCACTGCCTTCCCAGGCCATTAGCAGGGAGAGCTGGGTTGAAAGTAGAGCAACAAAGACTCAAACTGGTGCTCCCATGGGATACTGGCATCACAGGCGGTGGCTTTACCCTCTGTGCCACAATGCCGGTTCCTCTGCATCTGTTTCAAAACAATTCTTGAAGGTCTTGATAGAAATTAAGATCAAGAGTTTATCATGACACCCTGAGGAACTTTGGCAACTATAATTAGGGATTGGCATTTGGTACAAAGATAAGATACCACTTGAGAATGCCTGCATCCCATATTGGTCTAGGTGGGTTTGAGTCCCACCTCGATTTCCAGTTCAGCTTCCTGAAAAAGTACAGTCTAGGAGGCAGCAGATAATGGTTCAAATACTTGAATCCCTGCCACTTACACGATAGAAACGGAGTGACTTCTTGGCTCCTGGCTTTGGCTTGGCCCAGCCTTGGCTGTTGTGGGCATTTGGGGATTGAACCGCTGGATGAAGATCTCTCTCTCTCTCTCTCTCTCTCTCTATCTATCTATCTCTATCTCATATCTATCTATAGATATCTATCTATTGATCCATAGATAGGTAGATAGATGGATATATCTGTCTCTCTCTGTCTCTCAAATAAATAAAAATAAATACAAAGCAAAAGGAAGTAAAATCACAGAACCATCTTCACATGTTTCAGTACGGTGGCTGTGAGCACCTGAGATGGGCCTGGGTATGTAGGGAAGACTCAATGCCTGTCAGGTTAGACACTGCTGCTCTTGCTGCTGCACCTAGACTGGACGTGGATTCTGCGTGGGTGGATGCACTTCCTGCTCTGTGCTGCACTGCCATGGGCTGCTTGGTCAGATGCCTGCTCTCCCACCTGGGGAGCCAGCGCCATATCAACTGAGTGATTCATGTGTTCCCTAAGCCCAGCGCATTGCTGTATCTTTGGACTTTAAATTCTGAGCACTGTGCACATATGGGACCATTTGGAAAGGTCTCTGGTGTCCTTTTGCTTTTTGCGGGGTGGTTCTTTAGATCCCTGCAGCCCTGAAGGTGCAGTGTTTACTCCTCATCCTGCCTGCTGCTCACTGCCCTGGGGCAGGAGCCAGGAGACACAAAGCCGTAGATTTCCCATGGATTGTTTCATGTTCTTCTGAAAGATGCTGTCTCATGCAATGATCCGTACTCTTACAGGATTACTAAGTCCCACTCTCAGTTCAGTATTCCCTCTCCCTTCAGCACTGTTCGTTGGCTTAACCACATTTACCCTGACCTGATATGGTCTACATCGAGCCAGCATCCATGTGGCAGGAAGGGCACATGATGAGAACAAGAGAAGGAAACAGGTGGACACAGGTAGCTGCTGTGAGTAGACAGACACTTGTCATAGATGCAAGGACAGCAGTCAAGTTAGACTTAGTCATTCAGCCACTGGTGCCTAGGTGAAACGGTCAGACTTTCTATCACTGGGACACTTGCTGCCTTCCTAGAGCCACAGGGACTGCAACAAAATGGGACTCCCAGAAGTACTACCACTCGGGAGAGGTTGTCAGGCTGTTCAAGCTGCTGGGACTCCCGCCTGGCTCCTCTGTGAATTCCCTCACATTGTCCCAGTGTGTTGGCTTGAGTTACCCAGAAGCCCCCTGTGATCACTACCTCACTGGGTCACTTACCCTGCCAATGAGTGCCAGGAGGTGTGTGTGTGTGCCTGGCGTTCTGTTAGTCTATTTCTCTTTTTGCCTGATCATCTTGTGAGTTTAGGGCTAGAGTTAGTTCATGACTATAGTAGCCATCTTTAAGCTAAGACTTGGGGAAAAAGATAACACCCTCTTTTTCCTCCTATTAATACTTCTTCACCTAGGGCCAGTGCTGTGGCATAGTAGGTTAAGCCTCCACCTGCAGCACCGGCATCCCATATGGGCGCAGTTCTAGTCTCAGCTGCTCTTCTTTCAATCCAGCTCTTTGATGATGTCCTGGGAAAGCAGTGGAACATGGTGCAAGTGCTTGGGCTCCTGCTCCTATGTGGGAGACCCAGAAGATGCTCCTGGATCCTGGTTTTGGATCAGCTCAGCTTCAGCCATTGTGGCCACTTGGGGAGTGAACCAGTGGACGGAAGACTTTTCTCTCTGTCTCTCCCTCTCTCTCTGTAACTCTGCCTCTCAAATAAATGAATAAAATCTTCACTTTATTTAAACATCTGATTTCTTATTTGGCTTTATCACAAGTTGCTTCTTTTAGATTTATGTAGATAAATTTCTAAAAAGTTCAGAAACAAAATCAAATCCAAGATAAAGAATGTGGATTTGTATTTCAGACTATCCAGGCTTCACGCTGGAGCAGTGGGTTGAGAGGTCGCTTGGGATCCCCACGTACTTCATCATAGTTCAGGATTTGTGTCCTAGCTCCTCTGCTTTCACTTCAGCTTCCTGCCAATGAGCCTGGAAGCAGCTTGGGCCCTTGCCACCCACGTGAGAGACTGGCATGGAGTCCCTGGCTTCTGGTTTCAGTCTGGCTCAGCCCTGGGTGTTACAGGCATTTGGGGAGAGAACCAGTAGGTAGAAGATCTCTCTCTTTCTATGTGTCTCTGTTTCTGCCTCTCTCTGTCTCTCTCCCTCTTTTTCTGTCACTCTGCCTTTCAAATAAATAGCAAATCTTAAAACAAAAATGCATTACCTGGTTTCCATCCACTCTGCTCTTCTTCTACACATGAAAGAATAAGCTTCAAAAGCATACATTTTTATTTAATGTAATAAGTCAGTCTTTACATTTCTCTTTTCATATTTTAGACCTGATATTGCATATATTATAAGTATGAAACTTTAGTGTCAGTATATCAGATTGTCATGAAAATTTGCACAATTCTTTTTTTCCACCCTGATTTTTAATGTCATTGGACTCTTTCTTTATATTTAAACTCTTCAGTGACACTCACTAATGATTAATGACCCACTGACTCGTGCTGCCTTATAACATGAAAGTCACCGAAATGCCTTTTCCCTGGAGAGCAATTATTCTATGGAACAATATCCCCTACCTGGTGCATTGAAGTCCCAAAGGTTGGCTGTTAAACTTGCAGTTGTAATTCGTGAAAAAGTCCAGAATGCCAAGTTTTGAACTGCTGGGGATTTTATGCACCGTTTCATTTTACTAGAAACAACGTGTTTCTTCTCTGCCTTTGCAAAGAGTTTGAATAAGTAGCAGAAACAGCATAAACTTGAACTAGGTTTTTTAATTCAGATACCTAACTGAGACTTTTTTGGTTTTGAAATTATACTGTGGACATGAACAAAAATACAGCAATGCAGGCATGTGTCTATATACACATGTTCATCTATTTTTTAAGGTTTATTTTATTTATTTAAAGGCAAAGTTAGAGAGAGAGAAAGAGACAGACAGAGAGAGAGAGAGAGAGAGAGATCTTCCATCCACTGGTTCATTCCTCAAATTGCTATAATAGCCAGGGTAGGGCTAGGCTGAAGCCAGGAGTCAGGAATCCACCCCACATCTCCCACATCAGTGGCAGGGGCCGGAATACTTGTGCTATCATCTGCTGCTGTCCCAGGCACATTAGCAAGAAGCTAGATCGGAAGCAGAGTATCCAACACTTGAACCAGTGCTCCAATATGGTATGCTGGTATCACATGCTTCACCCACTGCACCACAATGCTGGCCCCAATATGTTCCTCTATTTTGATATTTCAATGGAGAGAATTTTACTATTTCAACTCAAGAGAGACTATCTCACAGCCCTCAGAGTTATTTTTGAAATAGTAAAGAATTTCAATGTATCACATAATTCTGCATGTAAATCTCTGATCCTTGGAGAAACGATGTTTGTTATTTATTATTATTAGGATACTTCTGTCATTTGTGAATATTCGGAATATTTAGCTCTGGATAAGTATATAAGGCAAGCTAAAATCGTGAGACACATATAGGCTAGAATAGATATCAACCTTCTTGAGGAATTTGATACTGAGAAATCCTTGCCAGGTTTCTCCCATTATAAAAAAAGAATAATGCCTGGTTAGTGAATCTATCAGTTAGTGTCAACAGTACTATGCTTTCAACTGTTCTGATCCTACAAAGGTACAACTAATATTAGTCTACACAAGGAGTATTTACAGTCTTTTTGTTAAGACAAGCACATCATACTGCCTGTTAAGAGCAGTACATGCAATGCTGATGAAATCATATGACTGCAGAAAGTGGAGAACTCATTATGAACGTGCTTTGTACTCATTGAACATCAGGGACAAGGATCCCGAGCTGAGCCTCCAATGATGGTCACAGTTGACTAAAAGGGAAAGGCTAGGAAGGAAGGAAGAGAAAATAATTCACGACAGAGCTCTGAAGCAGAAAGCAGTGTCTCGTGTGGGAGTGGCAGGAAAAGATTCCCTGGAGCGTGGAGTACGCGCCCGACTCTCGGAATGGAGACTTAGACTAGCGAGACACAGACAGCCCGGCAGTGTTTGGACTGGCTAGTGGCTTGTGGACATTGACGGGCCACTGATTTGAGGCCAGAGTGGTGGATGATGGACTGCAGGCGAGGGACTTACCCCGAAGGCTCGTGCAGTAATTTACATCGGAGGCGATGAAAGCTGAGAGTAGCGAAGTAGCTGCGGGAGTGAAAGCGGGACGCGCAGATGAAGGAATGATAACTCTGAGGGACAGGTCATAATTAGACGCTGAAGGAGTGGAAACAGTAGGCGATGACTCCAAACCTCTGGTCCCTTCCAGATGACTAGAAGAAAAATCGTGGCTGTGAGAACCAGAGCTCAGTCAGGACGTGGTGGACTTAAGGTGGTAGAGAGACAGGGCTGTGACAATGCCGGAAGCACAGCTGGAACTGTGGCTCAGGAGACCCGCTGTGTGCGCCCGCACTCACGAATGAATGCCATTCCCATAAAGAACAGGAAGCCGGGAGAACTGAACTACTCCGGTTTTTACATAAGGGAAATTAAAGCATCTTATACAGAAATCTCATTTATTTACGTTCGATTATCTGAACCCCAGATAAGTGGCTGTTTTGTCCCTGGATCTCATCTGTAATTTGCAAATAACAACCTGATCTTTCTCAAGTCAACACAAAGTATGCAAACTTTTTTTTGGGGGGGGGGGTCCGGGTGGTACTTTTCACTTATAAATACCTGGCTAGTGAACCCATCAATAAGTTGAAAAGTCTTCGCTACGAGTGTTTGCCTGGCGTGCTATTTCATAGTAATGGAAAGAGTAGAAGATAGACACGTCGTTTCTGACTTAGGGCTGTGGGCTGGGGCCTTGCCTGCCGACCCCCAGGGAACATCACTGAGCCTCTCAGCGCGCTGACGCTCCTCCTGCTTCTCCTGTCCCAGGAGCCTGGGGAGCAGTGGGACTCAGCAGAACCGACAGCCATGTGAGAGGGAAAGACTGAGAAGCGTGTGCACCGGGCCCAGCACATCATCAGGCCCTTTGCAACCGCAGCGTCCCGCAGGTCTAGGGCCACCACAAAGAGGAGGTGGAGCACAGAGAGCAGCAGGAAGAGCGGACAGGCCAGTTGAGAAGGAAAACAAATCATGAGGAAAGGAGGGAACCCAGACCATGCACCACCTGGAGTCCTAGTTTGTTGGATCCTCAGCTCAGAGTATGGAGGGCGGTGTTACCAGCTGAAGGTTGGGGACCGCCTTTTGAAAACCATCCATCACCACCTTGCAGGACGCAAAGAGCTGGAGCAGCGCAGAACAAGAGAATATTGTGGGCCTCTCACAAGGGTGGGTGACCTCCCTGGACCACAGAGAGCACTGTTATAAAAGAAATCAATGTCACTGAGAAGGTGAAGATTCAGTTGCCATTTTTCTCTCCTCTTGCTCTATCTGATGTATGCAGTGGTTTGGATGTGGTTTATCCTCCAACGGTCATGTGTTGGAAGCCTGGTCTCCAGGGTGGTGCTGTAAAGAGATGGGACCTTAAAGAAGTACGACCTAAGGGGATATCATTAGGGCTTGCTGGGGACACTACCTTTCTCTTCTTTTTTTAGGGTTTATTTATTTAATACAGAGCCTGAGTTACAGAGAGAGAGAGAGACAGAGATAGAGAGAGAAATCTTCCGTCTACTGGTTCACTCCCAAGATGGCTGCTATAGCCAGAGCTGAGCGAGGCCAAAGCCAGGAGTTGGGAGCTCCATTTGGGTCTCCCAAACACTTGGACCATACTTGGCTGCTTTTCCCAAGTCACTAGCAGGGAGCTGGATGGGAAGTGCAGCTGCCAAGACTCACACCTGCACCCATAGGGATGCTGGCTTCGCAGGCTGTGGCTTTACCAGGCTATGTACAACGCCAGCCCCTGGAATCACTACCCTTGAAAGAGATTTAAATGTTCCTCACTGGACCCTAGCTATCATCAGAGCAAGACAAGGTCCTGCCTATTCTATGCTTGTGTCTCACCAAGTGATCTCTCTCTCTCTCTCTCTCTTTCTCTCTCACCTGCACACTCACCATGAATGGAAAGGCCAGATAGTGCCAGGGCCATTCTTGTTTGGACATGCAGTCTCCAAAACTTTGAGCTAAACAAACCTCTTTTCTTTGTAAATTATCCAGCCTAAGAAATCTGTTATAGTAATGGAAAATGAATGAGTGCATTGTGCTTGCGAAGATTTTTTTCAGCACTTAAAGCTTGGGAATTCTATGACATCTTTCTGTTCATAATGTGTTTATGATATTTTGTAATCCTAGGCTAGATCCAGTCATTGATAGTTTATGTTTTCTTGATTTTGTAAAATTAAATATTTTAAATCTTCTCTACAAGTCTGTGTGGAAAAAGAGCTGGACTGAAATGAGAAAAAAAAAAGATAATTTATTCCTGTCCCAACTCTGTCATAGTGGCTTTGGAAAAATAACATTTATTTTTGTCTTTTTAAGTATATGTCTTCTCTGGAATTCAGTTCCCTCAATGTAAACTGTGGATAATAGTATTTATCTTACTGGACTCTTGTGACTATTAAATTAGGTAAAGTGCTTACAGCACATGTTAACTATTATTATTATGAGATTACAGCTTTAAAATTCTATCTTCTATTACTTTGTAATGAGAAAATCACAAATGTATGCGGATATGGGATAACTTCAGTGGATCATAAAATTAGGAAATTGAGTGAGCCACACTAACTATGCTTAAAGTCAGAAATCTGATTAATATAGATTTAAATAATTTTTCAAAGGGGAAGGCATTTCACATGGTGGTTAAGCCACCACTTGGGGTGCCACACCCCACACAGCAGTGTTTAGGTTCAAGGCCCAGCTCCATTATCCATTCCAGCTTCCTGGTAATGCCCATGCTGGGAGGCAGTGTGATGGCTAAAGTGACTGGGTATCTGAACCCATATGTGCCCTAAATTGAGTTCCAGGTTCTTGGCTTCAGCCTGGACCACCTTTGCTGTTGCAGGCATTTGGGGAGTGAACAATGAATACAAATCAAACTTTCTCTCTCTCTCTCTATACCTTTCAAATACATGAAATAAAAATTAACATATAAATAAATAAATAATTTGAAATAGAGGAAAAGGTATTTCAAGGTTAAAAAAAAAGTTGGGATTGGTGCTGCGGCTCACTTGGCTAATCCTCCGCCTGTGGTGCTGGCACCCCGGGTTCTAGTCCCAGTCGGGGCGCTGGATTCTGTCCCGGTTGATCCTCTTCCAGTCCAGCTCTCTGCTGTGGAGGATGGCCCAAGTGCTTGGGTCCTGCACCCACATGGGAGATCAGGAGAAGCACCTGGCTCCTGGCTTTGGATCAGCACAGTGCGCTGGCCGCAGCGCGACGGCCGCAGCGGCCACTGGGGGAATGAACTAACGGAAAAGGAAGACCTTTCTCTGTCTCTCTCTCCCACTGACCACTCTGCCTGTCAAAAAAAAAGTTAGATAAGGGACTGGTGTGTGGCATAGCAGGTAAAGCTGCTGGTTGCAATGTTGGTATACCATATGGGTGCGTATGGGTAAGTCCTGGCTGCTCCAGTTCTGATCCAGCTTCCTGCTAATGGCCTGGGGAAGCAGCAGAGGATGGCCCAAGTATTGGGACCCTGTCACCCATGTAGGCATCCTGAAAGAAGCTCCAGGTTCATGGTTTCAGCTTGGCCCAGTCCTGGCTATTGTGGCCATGTGGGAAGTAAATCAACTGATGTAAGGTGTGTATGTGTGTGTGTGTGTGTGTGTATCCTCTTCTCTCTGTGTAACTCTTTCAGATAAATAAACCTTTTAAAAAAATAGTTGGATACAAATAAACAAATGTTTACAACTTCAAATAAGTAGACAGATATTTGCAGTTTCTTGGAGGGTTAAGCAGGACAGCTCCTGCCACCCTGATTTTCTGTCCACTTGCAGGTGACAGAACTTCTCCTCTCCTGGTTGTCATATGCTGTGTATTTCGTAGTATTTTTGTCTCATTAAGCAGCACCAGGGGAACAGATGCATAAGGAAATACCCAGGTGCCTGCTTTTGTGAGCATAATGGGATACAACTAGTTGCTCTTGCAGATAAACTTGTAAACCATTTTAATAGGGGCCGGCACTGTGGCACAGCGGGTTAAAGCCCTGGCCTGAAGCGCCGGCATGCTTTGAGCCCCGGCTGCTCCACTTCCAATCCAGCTCTCTGCTGTGGCCTGGGAAAGCAGTAGAAGATGGCCCAAGTCCTTGGGCCCCTGCAAGCACTTGGGAGACCTGGAAGAAGCTCCTGGCTCCTGGCTTTGGATCAGCACAGCTCCGGCCGTTGCGGCCATCTGGGGAGTGAATCAGCAGATGGAAGACCTCTCTCTCTGTTGCTACCTCTCTCTGTAACTCTGACTTTCAAATAAATAAAATAAATCTTTTAAAAAATTTTAATAAATTTACATTTACATTTTGTTGATAATTAGACTCATGAAGATTTAACATGGAAATTTAAAAATTTTAATTTATAACATAAGAAAATAAATCAATACCAGGAATAATTTTAAACATTTACAAGTTACCTGCATTTCTCTCTTCTCTCCTTGAAGAGATGCATTAATATAGTTGGGTACTAGTTCATTTTATGCATGGGAGAATGATAAACCACACTGGCATTCAATCTAAATTTAATACAAATTTAATCATGAAACAATGTCATAGTGGTATGCTTATATTTTCCATTTTAGGAAATCTTATGGTTTTGCTTAATTTTGACCTTCCTATTGGTATTTCTGTAGTTAATGAACATGTACATAAATAGACTTTGTTCACTTGAAAATTAGTAATATAATTTCTTCTATTTATTCTTACCATGAAGGAAACAAACAAGACTGTGCTTCATGTTATGATTTCTACACTAAGAATTTTTACAAATTGGTTACAAATATCCTACTATATTATCTATCAATCAGCAACCTTGAAGCAAAAAGAACAAATTGCCTCCATTCCATAATTTTGCACACAGAATTCTTTACATGAAATGCTATTAATTACAGGATTTTTTTTTAATCATAATCAGAGTTAACATAGAAAGTATATAAAAGGGTGAGTGCTTCGTGTAGCAGTTAGGATGCAACTTGAGACAACCTGCGACCCCTAACAGAATGTTTGGCTCAAGTCCCAGGTCAGCCCCAATTCCAGCTTCCTGCTAACATGCACCCTAGGAGACAGTAAGTAATGGCTCAAGTACTTGGGCCCCTGCCATCCACATTGGGGACCTGATGGAGTTTTGGGATCCTGGATCTGGTCAGGCCCGTCTCAACTGCTGGGGGCATTTACAGAGTGAACTAGAAAATGGAATCTCTCTCTCTTCCTCTCTCTCTCTCTCTCTCTCTCTCTCTGTTTCTCTGACTTTAAAATGAAGAATAAGAAGATTAAGAAGAAAATATATAAAGATTGGAGTAAGGCAAAGTGAATCAAATATCAGCTTAGCTTCCAGGGACGCTCATTTAATTTCCCTTTGCCTTGTATGTGAAATAGGACAAAGAATGCCTCCCAGACTAGGTGTTAGAATCAGGAAGTGGAGTTGAGGGCTCCTACAGTGCTTGGCATGGACACAGAAACTGGTGGGTGAAAGCTGGCACAGCCCTGGAAGCTGCACAAATCACACACGTGCACATACTCACACCTACCACTTTTCTTCTCAGTACTGAGATGCAAACGGCCCTATTCAGAGAAAACTCTGTGCATTGTCTCCTC
Organism: Oryctolagus cuniculus; assembly: GCF_964237555.1. Lineage (NCBI taxonomy): Eukaryota > Metazoa > Chordata > Mammalia > Lagomorpha > Leporidae > Oryctolagus > Oryctolagus cuniculus. The sequence goes on from NC_091434.1 coordinate 146,647,246, forward strand.
ATGCACACAAAGTGCCCGTTAACACAAAAAGCAAGGGAGCTGAATGTGTTTTCCCATTGCACCTCCGTATCTCACTCTTCCACTCACAACTCAAGCTGTGACGCTCAGGACAGTAGGGCAGGGATGGGGGCTGCCTGTGTGCACTTGGCCACGGGGTGGGGAAGAGACACAGTCTCCTATCAGCTGGTTTATAACAACCTCCACTCAGGTCTCAGTTAGAAGAGAGCACGGATCCAAGGGAAAGTCATCGTGTTTGGGACACCTCCCAGAGCATATTAAACCAAACATTAAAAACGTTTTAAAGAGGGAAGAAGTTACAGAAGCCCGGCCTGCATGGCTCTCTGTGGAGCTGCTCGGGGATCTTGGCAGCCTGCCAGAAGGCACCTTGCACCCTCGTGGGAGCGTCTCCCTTAGACTTTTTAAAAATAGTTTTATCTGGAACTGGGATGAGACAATACAGGACTGAGTTTCAACTCCCCCAGAAATCAGCACTGGGAGGGGGAAGTGGAGCTGCACATGTTGTCACACCAGAAATGCTGAAGTCAATTTAGGGAACTAAGCAAGACTTTATGGCAAAAATACACTTACCATGGCATAATCTTGACATTTTGATATTTTCTGGAGTTGGCTTTGCCTGTGAAGGAAAGAGTCTGGTTTTTAACTCAATCCAGAGCCATAGCTCTTATACATGAGACCTGGCCCCAGAATAGCCCTCTCTTCTCAGGGACTTGGAAATGAAAGTCCACTGTGAGTCTTGCCTATGGAGCTCAGTAGAGCACCCTGAACTTAGCCTAGCCGTCTGCCCAGATCATGTGGTCCACCCCAAGCCTTGCGCCGACACGGGGATTGCTTGCTGAGGCAGCAGGACTATTTTTAAGTATTACTTAATGGTCTTGAGTCCCTCATTTTTGCTTTGTTTTTTAAAGGTTGGCAAAATAGAAAATTCCTCTTTTTATCATAAAGTGGGCAATGCATATGTGGAGGCTCTTTTCAGATCACCAGGCCCTAACCCTCTCCAACAGGGGTTCCGTTTCACTCCTGTCCTGGCCCCACACAAATATGACTGTAGATGCCAAATAGCAGTGCATCCTCCAATATCCACTCAAGAGCCTGCATCCCTGGAGTTTCCTCACGATATTTTGTGATGGAATTCATTCGCTGAATGAGGGGTCAGGCCTGTTCACTCTGATACTCAGCGATAACTAATATTAACTCAAAGTACAACATGAGCATGTCAACTCAGGACGTGTAGCCCTTATAGCCAGCAATGTGGTCTATAGAGAGAAGGCAGCTCTGGGGAGATTGGCATCTTCCAGGATTCTGCTTCAGGATTCAACAGATCCCTTAGGCAGTCATCTGATCTTCACAATCAAGAAGTGTGAAGATCTTATTTGGCCAACATACCTGAAGTGGTCTATAGTAAATATATTAGTCTAACTCAAAGTAAAAGTTGGGTAAGCCACAATGGTGGCATTGGAAACTGGAGACATTGCCCCATGTGAGGCAGCCAATTCTCTTTCTATGGGGGCTCTCATGGGAATCCAAACAATAACTTGAAGTGAGAAATACAGAATTAGAACAGAGAGAATAACCTGTATCATCTAAACAAACACACATATCTGCATCTTTAGGGAACTTTCTGAAAATATGCAGTATCTTGCTGCAACATGTGGATTTTGAGTGGGGCATGGAAGCTGTGTTTTAAAAGCACCTCAGACAAACTGTTGACACCAGTTTGCTTTGAGGAATGACTGAAAAATCACACAATGTGTACTGGCACCCTCCGAAGACAATCAAATGTGTATACCTACACACTGAAGACATACCAGCCTCTTGAACCAATGGTGTGTAGCCATACCTCCCATCCCCTAGACCCAGGAAAGTGCGCACTAAAGTGAAGCTCTTTCTCAGACGATGGCTGGGGAACTTTCTATCTGACCAGAGCTTGTTTTATTCACATACTTGTTCATTGACTTCATTTTGCCATGTCCTTGGGAGCTACTCCACCTTCTCCAAGGTAGGTTTCTCAGACAACAGTCCTATTTACAGAGAACCTACTTATGATGTTGACCCACTGCAAAGAAGTTTATATACATTTTTCTCATCAAATCTTCCCAGTTGTCCTGAAAAATTAGATATCTTTATTTTACTTACAAAGAAAATGCATTTAAAGAAAGTTTATTGATTTGCTCAAAATCAAACTGCTAAAAAGTGATCAAACTGGTCATCAAATGTTTTGGGTTCCTGGAAATCCCAACACTAATCATTGCTCACTGGTTTTATCCTTCAGCTCATGAAGAACACTGTTAATTGAAACACCTGTGCAGCCTTTATCAGCCTTCAAGTTTCACCTGCTTGGAGATTAAGATGCCCCATTACCTAAGAGTGTACTGGCCTGTTCCAAGCAAAAGATTTAGGAATTTTATTTATTTACAGAGGTTTCTTCATTTGACTCACAGGTACAATGAGAAAATATTTATGTTACATTAACATGTGTGCATTAATTTTAATAAAAGATGGAAAATGCCTAAATAACAAAACAGAGCTTTAAGTAAGTTCTTTTAAAATGAAGTCTAAATAACACACAGCAATTTCATTAGGAGAATACATGCGCATACATACATTGGAATAGGAAATGAATAAATATCATAAAAATAAATATCAAAGAAAGCAAAACCTTTTTAAAAGTCTTCCTTCCATTGGTTCACTCCCCAAATGGCCACTAGGGCCGGTGCTGCGCGGATCCAAAGCCAGGAGCCAGGTGCTTCTTCCTGGTCTCCCATGTAGGTGCAGGGTCCCAAGCACCTGGACCATCCTCCACTGCCTTCCTGGGCCACAGCAGAGAGCTGGACTGGAAGAGGAGCAAGTGGAACAGCATCCGACGCCCCAACCGGGGCTAGAACCCGGTGTGCCAGCGCCACAGACGGAGGATTAGCCTATTGAGCCACGGCGCCGGCCTGGACGGTGTTTTTGATAAGAGGAGAATGCTATCAAAGGTACATATTATGAGTGTTTGTGAGGTTCTCATTGGAAGTATGAAATATCAATGAAAAATAAGGCGCAGCTATTTGTCTGCAATGAACATTGCCTAGAGCCTCCATTATTGCAATCACCAAGCCATGAACTTGAGGACTTAGAGAACTGGGAAAAGTTAGTGACATCTTGGGCAGAGGAAAACAGATGTAGGAGATCAAGGTGGAAAGGCATCAGAACTTTAGAAAAGGATTCTAGTTGGTTTAAACATTAACTCAGAAGGAAAAGGAAGTAAATGTTTGGTAACATTGAAGAGTCTCTGGATTTTAATGAACATTTTTTTTTGTCATGTAAGATGATTTTCTTTCAACCAGAAGATTATCTCTAAATGCTGAAGGTACAGACAAGAGGTTACTTTACACCATCCACATTTTGTTTGGTAACCACCAATGAAAGTAGCATCACTAAACCTCAAATTGTTAAGTCCTTATCTCTTAATTCCACAAAAAGCATCAATAGTTTGTCAAATGCCTAAGGGGAAAAAAATTTTTTTTCATTCTATCCTCTCTCTAATTTCAAAGTTAGATTTATTTTACTAGATCAGATTTGAAAGTTGCTCAACCAAGGCAGCTGTTTGGTGCAGTAGTGAAGATGCCATTTGGGACATCTGTGTCACATAACTGCATGCCTGGATCTGAGTACTGGCTCCTCTCTTGATTTGAGCTTCCTGCCCATGTGCACCCTGGGAGGCAGCAGGTGTTGGCTCGAGTACATGGTCCCTGCCAACCACATGTGAGACCCAGATTGAGTTCCTGGCTTCCAGCTTTGGCCTGACCCAGCTCTGGCTGTTGGAAGCATGTGGGGAGTGCACTACCGATGAACAATCTGTCTCTGTATCTCTCCTTCAAACAAATAAATAAGTTTTCAGAAAGACAATTGCTGAGCGTTTGGTCACTTTATAAATTTCATTGAATAGAAGTCAGACAAGGTTACATATGGACCTATTTGCCGATTAAGGCTTTACCACTTGATAAGTTCATAACAAAGTAATTTGATTTCTGTGTTGTTTTCTCTCTATATATATTTTTTATATTTGTTTATTTATCTGAAAGGCAGAGTTACAGAGAGGCAGAGAGAGAACGGAGTCTTCCATCTGCTGGTTCACTTTCCAAATGACCACAACAGCCAGAGCTGGGCCAATCCAAAGCCAGGAGCCAGGTCTCCCCCAGGGGTGCAGGGACCCAAGGACTTGAGCCACCTTCTGCTGCTTTCCCAGGCCATAGCAGAGAGATGGATCAGAAGTGGAGCAGCTGGGACTCAAACCAGTGCCCACATGGGATGCTGGCCCTGCAGGCAGTGACTTCACCATCTATGCCACAGTGACAGCCCCATGTCTCTGTACATTTTTAATATTTTATTTTTGAATAGTTTTAAATTTGCAAAATGAAAATTGTAAAGTAGTAATATAAAGAGTTCCCAAATACCCACTCCTTATTTCCCCATTAACATCTCATATTAGTATCTTTGTGATAATTAATGAACTATACCCAAATTCTCATATATATGTATACAGTCTCTATACATTTACTCAAGGTCTCTCTTCTTTCTCTTATATTTTGCTACCTTGGCCTAAAACTAAGCATCTACTTTCTATTTTGACACTTAAACTAACTTTAGCCTATTCTCTAAATCCCTCTGTGACTCTCCATCCTTCTAGAATACTTGACACCACCTCCTCCATGCTTTGATTAAGCTCATCTGTATGTTCATAATAGCTAAGTTACATCAATATACCTTAAAAATATCCTTATTTATGGGCATTTTATCTTCCTACATAATTTTTGGTAAACTGTTTCTCCCCATTTTAGTCCCTGTGGCTCAGGGGGAAACTGGCTTCAAACCCCTCATGGAAGGATAGGCACTTGACCCAAATCAAAGCTCATCACAATACTACATTTCTGAGGGTACAATGAGTAGCTCGGGCACAACAAATGCTGCAAATGGTAAAAACCAAAATCCACTTAGAAAGTAATGTGAATGCTTAAAGCTACAGGGTCTCTCCTCTGAGATCCCAATTTCTGAACATCATGTAAATGTGTGAGTCTTATTTGTCATTAGTTTTTGGAAGTATGCCGTAAAATGAAGTCATTCAACAGAAGAAAACAACTAACATATTAAATGGAAAAGAATGAGTCCTAAAATGTTATTTGAGTCCCTGGATCTAGCTATGGCTGAAGCCATTTGAATATATACATATTTCAGCCATTCTTACTAACAGGTAGTACTCTGATGAAATTAGTTTAAGTTCGGTTTTCTTCATTTGCCATCAGAAGGATCCAGATTTATACATCGTGTCTGTCTCTGTCACTATACTGTGATTGTAGGAATGGCCTCTTCTATCCTGTGAAAGGACTTGGAACAGAATAGGTTTGTTAATGAAGGGAGGGAGGGAGAGAGAGAAGAAGGGAAGTATGGAGACAAAACGATATATATTTCTTACTATCGACCAAGAAATACCAACAATATGGTGCTCTTCTTGCAAAACAAAGAAACAAAAGTCACCCATAAATTTTAATTAATTATTTTCTAATTGTTGTCCTGAACAGTGCCGGTCACAGTGGGTCACGATCCCTCGAAATTTTCCTAAAACGGCTCACTCCGTTTGGATGGATATTTACTTCTTAACACCGAATGATATCCTCCAGGTCCTAAAGTTATTTTAAATGCCGTATGAGATGGCGTCTCTGTGTGTGCCTTTGGGATCAAGTTTCATAGTCTAATCAGACTCACCATTAACAATCTTCCTTGGACAGAGCAGAGCTAATATAGTGTGATGAGAGAGTGTTGGCCGGTGGCTCAAGCAGCTCTGCAAGTCTGCACATGTGGATTCTATTTTCAAGCCTATGATTGATTTCCTTTCTGACGATGGCAAACCCTCCAGTCTCCCATATGATGCTTATCAACAAACGGTGCCTGCTGAACTCGTTTATGGAAAAGAGGTAACCGCATTTCAGAAATTCAGAATTATTTCATAAACAAGTTGAACTTGTCTCACCACAATACTGGTCTGGATGTGTGATATATCACCTGAGCAAAATAAATAGTCCCATTGAGAGAGTTCTGTAAAATTTGGAAAATTTAATGTTTTTTCTTAGTACATCTATTAACCTCTTTTGATAATTTGCTTTTTTCTTATCTAACTCCTGTTATCTATGACGTCCACCTTTGGATGTGTTGTTTTTAAGCGTTCTCCAGCTGGTTTCCTATGGGTTGCAAACTATTCAGTCAGGAAGAGATGAGCATTAAACAAACGTTTATTGACTTGGCTTCTTGACTCTTGAAATTGATACCATTGTCACCAGTTTCACATATTCATGTGGAGTGAGATATATAGATATATAGATTGAATAGATAAGTAGATAGATAGATGATAGATAGATAGATAGATAGATAATACTTGTGGATGTGTGTAATCTACCAGAAGAATCTGTATTCATCTGGGTTTCACTTTTCTTTTGATGGGATACAAATCCGAGCTACCTTGTATTGGGAAGAAAGGACATGGACTATGGAAAGTACAGTTTCTGAATTACTGCTGTACCTTCAAGTCATGAACAGGAACAGATGACCTTAGGGAATCCTTTATAAGTGGTTTTTTTTTATTTGAAAACTCAAATCAGAAGATATGAGAAAGCATGTAAAACACAGTCATGACAAATTTTCTTTTCTTCTTTTTTTGTAATTAGAGTGAATGTTGACTTACTTAGCTCCCTGCTGTGGAGCACATGAGATAATATCAGCATGTCTGTTCCTACAAGGATTAAAAAAGAGGTTACCTGAGAAATCACCTAGGCCCTGCACTTTGGGGAAAATGCTAATGCAAACACTCAGTGGCCATTTGTTTTCGTGGTCAGTGGTTTGTTCAGTGTTTTTCTCTTCTTTTGGGCCATGCTTTTGTTATTTTGGTGATTTAATTATTTTGATTTTTATTGTAGAATGTTTGCCATTTATTCCAGTTTTTGCAATTAGCTACATATATTTTTACAAAAACATGCTAAAATTATTTAAATTACCTCTGTATCTGTGCCTTTCTACTCTGTCTTCTATATGTGTGTGAAATCATGTTTCCTCATTTTATTTCATTATTTTAAATTATTTGATCTTAAATATGATTCTATGCTTTATCAATGCTATCTTTTCATTTTTTAATTCATTCACTTCTGCTTTAAACTCTGTTTGTACCTCTTTTTTCTTTAGTTTTATTTTGTCATCTATTTTCTTCTGTTAAATGCTTGATCTTTTACATTTTGCATCCAAGCACGTATCACTAAAGTGTAATGCTATGAATTCTTTTCTGAGTTCAGGTATAACTCTTTCCATGTTGTAGCTTCATTTTGAACACTTTATATTCTGATATTAAATATCATTATATGCCTATCCATTTATACACAGTGGCTGGACACTTTATTTCATTGGTTGCCATTTTTTTTGTTTGTTTGTTTGTTTTGACAGGCAGAGTAGATAGTGAGAGAGAGAGACAGAGAGAAAGGTCTTCCTTTGCCGTTGGTTCACCCTCCAATGGCTGCCACGGCTGGCACGCTGCGGCCAGAGCACCGCGCTGATCCGAAGGCAGGAGCCAGGTGCTTCTCCTGGTCTCCCATGGGGTGCAGGGCCCACGCACTTGGGCCATCCTCCACTGCCTTCCCGAGGCACAGCAGAGAGCTGGCCTGGAAGAGGGGCAACCTGGAAAGAATCCGGCGCCGCGACCGGGACTAGAACCCAGTGTGCCAGCGCCACTAGGTGGAGGATTAGCCTATTGAGCCACAGCACCGGCCGCCATTGGTTTTATAACACGTGTTGGAATGTGTTGTCTAAAAAATACCATTTTTGAAAATATTCGAAAATGACTTGAGTGGCAGGCGTTTGATGCAGTGGTTAGGATTCCACTTGGGATGCAAGCATATTGGGGCATTTTGCTTGAATCCTGACTCGCAGGGCTCTGCTCTTGGTCCAGCTTCTGGCTAATGAGCACTCTGGGAGGCAGGAGGTGATGGCTCAAGTAGTTGGGTCCCTGCCACCCGCAGGGGAGACCTGAATTGAGTCCCAGAATCCTGGCTTCAGCCTGGACTAATCCTGGCTGTTGTGGGCACTCAAGAGAGTGAATCAGCAGATAGAAGATCTCTCTCTGTCTCTCTCTATCTTGCTGCCTTTCGAATAAAAATAAATAAATAAGTGATTTAAATAACTTTGAGAAGAAGTGATACTCCTGTGATACAAGATTTATTCTTATCTATTTAGATCAAGCGCATTCATTACATTCTTATATATCTGCAATCTTGTGTCTAATTATTGAAGTATAAGACTTCTTGAGTTAGCCTCCTGTTTCTACTGATTTTCTATAGATGTACCTGTGAAAATCTGTTGTTTATTATTTGTTATCACTCCTTAATGATTTATTCTTACATTCAGGAACATTAGTTTTCCATAAATTTGGTGTTAATTTTGAACCCAGTATGAATCATCTTTTCTCTAACTACTTTAAAAACATTGTCTTTTCTATGTTGCTCTTATAGTTTTTAGATCTATATGTTCTGTTGTCAATTCTGTAATGCTAAGATTTTGGTCACAATTTGTGTCCTGTGTCCTAGTCTAATTTATATCACTCTGCTATTTCACTACCTCATCCTGGTCTTTTTGCTTTACTGATTTCATGCTCCTTTGAGCTTCTTCTAGATGTGAAAGTATTTTTGAAAGGCATCTTTTTAGTACCTTCTGGATATTCTGTAAGATTTTTACCCTATATTGCATACTGTGTCCTTACAATTATGGCAGCATTTTTTCATGGCAGGCCTGGGACTTCTTTGCATCTTTTTCATATTTAATATGGGTTATGACTGGATAATCCTCCCAAAGGAGTGTTTATATGAATTCCCCTTCCTTCTCTTATTGTCTTATCTGAAACCTGTTGCTGTGCACCTCAGAGAATCACGGAGCTTGAGAGCTGGTTATTGCTGCTTTGTATTTTTTCTGTATTAGTTTGGATTTCAGATTAAAGGCGTGGGTTTCTTGGTTGAAGCTGTGGGCTGATATGATTGGTACATTTATTCTCTGGTTTTTAAAATTTATTATATAAATATATATGAGATTTATTTCTGTATTGAAAGGCAGAGTGAAGGGGTGGGGCGAAACAACACAGGACAGATCTTCCATCCACTAAGTCACTCCCCAAATGCAACAGCCAAATCTGGGCCAGGCCAGAAACAGGAGCCAGGAACTCCATCCAGATCTCCAACATGGGTGGCAGGGGCCCAGGCACTTAGGCCATCATTCTCTGCCATCCCCTGGCACATTAGCAGGGAGCTAGATGGGAAGTGGAGCATCTGAGACAAACAAGAGCTACAGTATGGGATGCTGGTGTCTTAAACAGGAGCTTAACAGTCTATGTCATAATGCAGGCCCCTCTGAAGCTTCTTAATCCAACACTTATCATTTCGTTGAAAGTGTCCCCTAATCTGGGAGACACATTTGAACTTCAGATCCAAGTTAAATCACGAAGCCTTCAGGTCCCGCTAGCTGAGCAGAGAGGCTACCCTCTACACCTTTGCCTGCATGCGACCGGAACTCCTCTTCCTCCTCTCAGTAAGCGGAGGGGAAACAGACAAGCTTGGAAGAGCGCAGATCTTTCAGTCCAGGACGAGCACGACCACAAAGGTTCTTGTTTAACTCGTATTCTTTATGCATTCTGTTTGACAATTTCTGTCTTTTTTATTGTTGATCCTTTCTGTTCTCTTGCCTCCGTGCCTTTGTACCTGGAGGAAGACAAACTCACTCACCTTTAATGAATACTCCTTATGGTGATGACGACATTTGCCTTCTCTTCCCTTTCACTCTCGGTCTATAGTCAGAATTAATTGCTCTGGAAATGAGGTTTACCGATTATTTAACATGAAATCTTCTCATTTTCCACAGCTCAATCAAAAATCCTGGGGGGTACAATTTCTGTAACAAATGTTCCCGGGACTCAAGACAATCAGCCCCCGACACTCATTCTCTTAGGAAAATATCCCTTCCACTTTGCTTTGCTCCAGGAGGAGGATGGGGCATTCAGGGCATTACACTTTTTCAGTTTTGTATTTTAAAATATCTGGAAGCTGGGGTGTCTGCAAAGCTGGAGGTGAGGCTCTTTCTTCAGCTTTTGCCACACTAATTTGTCCTGGTGAAGCCCAAATATCATTTTGGTTCATGTGGTATTTAATTGTGAACAGCAATGGCTGCAGGATTTTAAGGGTCACTAGGTCCAGATGTTTGGTCATTAGTCACCATGGCATAACCCTTCTTCAATATAATAAATATGGATAAAATAAGGAAACACTCCAGCCGTCAACAAGATTAGTGTTCAAGACTAATAGGAGCCTGATTTCTGCTTTTTAACTCTGCTCACATTTAACCCTTTGAGGGCAGAGCATCTCACATGAAGTAAATCTCTCCTCACACTGCTGTTATGTTCTGAAGTTTATATACCTTCATTAATGGCATGTGCACTCACCAAAGAAGTGCAGGCATGCTTTTAAGTGTTTTAATACTTTACATCACACTTCATATCTTTTTCTTAACAACATATTGGAATGTTTAAGAAGGTGGTTTTGTTGGACAGTCAGGTAATTGTCTGATAAAGGGACCTGTGTCTACAAACGCCTATTTAGAATAGTTTATGGGACATCTTGAGCTGAACTGTATTGTCCAAACATTAAAACATCATTTCAAAAATTGCTCGTGTGTTTACTTTTTCATTCTTTCTTTAAGTCTCTACATAGAACAAAGAAGCATATACCTAAAATCTTTCCTGGCTCATGTATTTTGAACCTGGTACGATGGAAACAAACACCTGCAACTCCAGGGTGCAGGTCAGGGGCTCAAGCCACACGAGAAGCCATTTCTGTGATTTCTGTAGGTTTCTCTGCACTAAATGTGGATAAAAATGATACTAACCATGCAGAGTTGTTGCTTGCATTTAATGAGATCATGCATGCAGTCAGTTAAGGCTAATGTTCTTATTCTTATTTGCATAGATTTTGAACAACATTTTAATGCATATTTTTGCACAAAAGATTGGCATGAAAAATTGGATGAATTTATTGGCTACAAAGTGCTAAGTAACTAGTCTGTGTCCTTTAGTGAATATTTTACTGATATTAGTTCATCATATAATACCTATAATGCCTATTATTTTAAATGCTAACTCATTTATGAAAGTTATTGTTTTATATAATTCAATATAAATTTGACTTTTTTTCATTTTTAAATTTTTTTAAGAGGTAGAGTTACAAACAGAGGGAGAGACAGAGAAAAAAGGTCTTCCATCCACTGGTTCACTCACCAAATGGCTACAACAGCTGGAGCTGGGCCTAAAAGAAGCCAGGATCCAGGAGCTTTCTCCAGGTCTCCTGTGCAGGTGCAGGGGCCCAAACACTTGGGCCATCCTCTCAGGCCATAGCCGAGAGCTGGATCCAAAGAAGACCAGCCAGTACAGGAACTGGTGCCCATATGGAATACTTAGCCTATTGCACCACAGCACTGGCCCTGTTGATTTTGTATTTGTGGACCTCTTTTTCTGGTCAAAACAGTACTGTTAATCAGTATCTTGAATGCTGGCTTTACCTTCCACACAAAAATTCCAAATTGAAAAAAGATGAAATACAAATAAGGAAACTATATATCTTTGCCTAGTTGGTTCAGTTTCTTAGGAAAAAATATATATAACATGTATATTACACAATTATGTTATTATTCTATTACAGCTTTACTGGAGTAAAATTGACATATCCAAAGTGTACAATGTGTACACTATGAGGATTTGCTGTACAAAAACAATGTGTAATGATTATTGCGATCAACACATCCATTACCACACATAGTTACCAGGTGTGAGCGAGCACACAAGTCCACTGAGGATACTTGAGATCTATTTCCATAAAAGTTCAAGTCAACAGTGCAGTACAAGATATTACATGATCACTGTGCTGCACATTAGATACCCATGATATTCAATTACCATATAGCCAAAAGTTCAAACCCTCTGATCAACATCTCCCAGACCACCATGACCCAGCCCCTAGAAAGTGATATTCAGGGTCTATTTTTGGTAAAGACACAATCAGTTTTAACCCCTACACACACACACACACACACACACACACCCCGCTACACCAAGGCTTCTTCTGTGGTCCATTGCTCCAGAACCCTAAGCCTGGCCATGTGAGAATCATGTTGTCCTCTGCCAGGTTTTTCAGTTCCTCATCACCTGTCAGGGGAGCAATGATCCAGGTGAAAATAATTGTTCAACTAAAAGAAAGCAGTGGGAAAGCAACAACTCATCCGTTCAACCCGAAAGTGTGCAGGGGGGATATCTACTCACTAACTCCCCAAACAGCCTCAGAGTCCCGCCTCTCATCATGAACTCTATGGTTCTCTTCTGTTTCCTCCTGTTCAGCCATGGTTTCCTCTTCTCTCCATCTTTCTATAATTTACTGTTTTGTCTGCTCTAAAAAGTAATAGCCATTATCTCAGGCCTTGTGGTCTGTTATGGCACCCTTCATCTACATGAAGACATATATATATATAAGTAATTCATTTCTGTGTCAATGATATGATCTGAAAAAAGACAAATTTTTATAAGCATGTAATGATGATTAACTGCATTGTTCATTTTTTCTATTGAGATGTTTTCATACTTTGAAAACTCAGTTTTCAGTCTATGTAAGCATTGAACTAAATGATATGATGTTTGTTTACTTAACTATAATGTTTATTTTCAAGACCACTTTCAATCAAGGTATACTAAATGGTACTTTTTAGTATATGTGTAACATACACATGAGTACATTTCTCTCTGTCTGTCTGTTTCATGCTACAAGCACATCACTTTTTCTTACATATTTAAAAATACACTTCCCAATGGCTGTATCTGTCCCCGTTGAGTCTGGGGATGGTGCTGCAATTTATGTAATGTGCTACTCTGAGGCTAAGGAGACTACATCCAATTTCTTTTTTAAATGTCAACCAAAGACTTTATAGATTTTTATTTCCTTCATCTTCTCTTGTAACCTTCTTAGTAAAATTATTAGTACAGCTGTCTGAAAGATCAGATTTAAAGCCTTCAAATATTTCCTTGGTCTTAAAACACATGCCCCAAGAGACTTTCCACCAGAAAGGTACATTGGATTAACACAGCTTGGTTTTCTGACTACATTCTTTAAACAGAACTGACAGCCCCCAAATAAGGAGGCCAATTTATTTGTTAGGACGTGTACAGAGTATAAGAGGGGACATGTTTTTACCTTAGTAGGATGAAGGAGACCAAACCAGGTTATCTAGGAAGCAATTTTGTACCATTGCAATACGAAAAGAGTTCAGTGAAATACTTCTCTCTGGAAAGCTTCTATTAAGTGAAATAGATGCTTACAAAAAGAGCAGAGAGATTTTGTGCTAAAGGGAGTTAGTATCTGCTTAGTCTAGAGTTATCAATCAAGGCGTAATTCCATGCTAGGGAAATGTGACTCCTACTGGCTATCTTGAGCTCACACCCTGTGAATGGTTTCATTAGAATGCACATCTCAATGGAAACCATGCTTATTGATTAGGCAATGGTGGGGCTTCAAGAGATCTGATGCAGATCCTGCCTCCCCCCAAGAGAAGAGTGGGTTTAGCCGAGAAAGCTGCACCTGCTTTTCTATGCCAAGTGGGATTTCAGGATTTATTTTTTTTTTTGAATTCTGAACTGACTTTGTAGACTGAATAATACCTCAGAGTTGGAAGAGCCACATCTAAAATGAGATTCAGAGAGCTAAGATTAACTCATGAAAAATAAATGGTGACTGTAAGCAAAATATACATAATTTTATTTTACAAACCTCATTGTGTGAGGGGAGAAATGTTTGTAAATATAACCTTGAGTTCTGGATTAGGGAAATGTTCTTACTTGGCAAAAGAACTTTCCATCATGGAACAATAACTTCAGTTGCTTGGATTCTAGCAACTGACGGATTTAGTACACAAAGGCACTAGTTGAGCTAATGATGTCATTCAAATAATGTGGCACTTTACTATGAGATGAAAATCAACAAATTTCACACAAATTACATGTGAGTTTTCATTTCAATACTTTAATTAAAAATATATAGTTTTCAATGCCTGGGAGTCAGAAAATGTATCTAATTGTGACTTGTTAAACATATCCAAGTTTTCCTTTATATAAAGCTTTTCCCGATTTGAGAATTTTCTTTAAAATAACAAAAGGCTTAAATAAAAATTAATAACAACTATGTGTATGTAAATCATTCATATATGAAGGGACACAATATTTATTGTTTATAATGGGCTGCTTGACTTTTGATTTCTATTCAACACATAAGAAACTTGAAAATTGGAAGACATCACTCCCAGACATGAAAGAAGCCAAGCAAACTGAAAACAATGACTCTTAGGTCAGCCAAGGAACTGAGGTCACAAGGCAAACTGGAAAGATGGACAGAAAGAGGTCTTTTCTTTTTTTTTATTTATTTGCATGTTTCATAAATACAACTTTAGGAACACAGTAATTCTTCCCACCCACACTCCTACTCCTCTTCTTTGAGAGTGACAGCTCACCAAGAGTAGAACGCGGCAAATGGCGACAGAACCATGGGAACATGTTCAACACCTATAATTGAGGAGTCGCTGGAGGTGTCACATGGACTAATTGATTGGGACTTTAACCACCTGGGAGGAGGGAAATTTTCAATTTGGGATCCCTAAAAAGACTGAGGCCTATCACAGGGCTCCTAGAAACATCGCCTGCCCGTTTTGCCACATCAATAGCACTCCTAAAGAACAGCAGAGCACAGCTCAAAGAACCACAGACCTCAGACCCTACTGAAGTAGTCTCTAAGAAAATCGAAAAACCACATAAGAGGCGAAACCATGGACACAAAAGGAAATCGTAGCCACTGATACCACAACTATAGAAGCACTGTAAGCATAAACATACTCTAACCACCAAGAGAAAAACATAAGCCCTCACATGAAATATCTATATATGTTGATGTGACAATTGTGTCTGGCTCTTAAGAAAAAATTACAAGGCATGCTAAAAAGCAAAAATGACACTGCAATGAGGCAAAGCCAGAACCAAAGCCAGCTATCACAAAGATCTTGGAATTATCACACTGGGAATTTAAGTTGCCTGCATTTAAAATACTAAGACCTATGATGGAAAAGGTGAAAAACATGCAAGAACAGATGGGTGCCGCAAGTAGAGAGATGAAAATTCTGAGAAAAAGTAAAAATGAAACGCTAGAAGTAAAAAAAATTGTAACAGAAATGAAGAATGCCTTTGATGGGTCCATAAGTAGATGACACAGCTGTAGAAAGAATCTGTGAGGTAGCTTCTAAAATGGAAATGCAAAGGAAAAAAGAGTGAAAAACAATGGAACATAGGATCCATTAGCTGGAATTATTACAAAAGATGTAACATATGTGTAATCCCAAAGGGACAAATACCACTTGTTCTCCTTGATAGGTGACAACTAACTGAGCACCAAAAAGGAAACCTGTTAAAGTGAAATGAACACTAGGAGAAACGGTGACTTGATCAGCCCTCACCCTGACTGTTGATGAGCAACTTGATATGTTATCCCTCTTAGTATTTTGTTTGTTTGTTCTACTTAATACTTTTGGTTGAATACTGTAATCAATACACAATTCTTCTTAAGTGCTGAAACTTAACTGTAAAATGATCGCTGTTAAATGTAAGAGTGGGAATAAGAGAGGGAAGAGATGTGCAATTCGGGACATGCTCAAGCTCAAACGATAGAGTTAGAAACATACCAGGGGATTCCAATTCAATCCCATCAAGGTGGCATGTACCAATGCCATCTCACTAGTCCCAGTGATCAATTTCTGTTCACAATTGATCGTAATGATAGGACTAAGAACCAAAGGGATCACATAAACAAGACTAGTGTCTGCAAATACTAGCTGATAGAATCAAAAAGGGAGAGAATGATCCAACATGGGAAGTGAGATACACAGCAGACCCATAGAAAGGCAGATGTACTAAACAGCACTCTGGCCTCAGAATCAGTCCTTAAGGCATGCGGATCCGGCTGAAAAGCCCATGAGAGTATTTCAGGCATGGAAAGCCAAGACACTCTGGGAAAAAAAAAAACCTAAATGAAAGGTCTCTGCGTGTGAGATCCCAGTGGAAAGAATGGGTCATCAAAGAAGGAGGTACCTTTCTCTGAAGGGAGGAGAGAACTTCCACTTTGACCATGGCCTTGTCTAAATATGATCAGAGTCAGTGAACTCAGGGGGCTTCCATAGCCTTGGCAGCTCATGACTAGAGCCTAGGGTGATTACTGATGCCATAAACAAGAGTGTCAATTTGTTAAGTCAACAACAGGAGTCACTGTGCACTTACTCCTCATGTAGGATCTTTGTCCTTAGTGTGCTGTACATTGAGATTTAATGCTATAACTAGTACTCAAACAGTATTTTTCACTTTATGTTTCTGTGTGGCAGCAAACTGTTGAAATCTTTACTTAATGTATGCTAAACTGATCTTCTGTATATAAAGAGAATCGAAAATGAATCTTGATGTGAATGGAAGGGGAGAGGGAGTGGGAAAGGGGAGGGTTGCGGGTGGGAGGGACGTTATGGGGGGGAAGCCATTGTAATCCATAAGCTGTACTTTGGAAATTTATATTCATTAAATAAAAGTTTGAAAGCAAAAAAAAAAAAAAAAAAAAAAGAAGAATCAAAGCAGAGAATTTTTTTGATGTAACAATGGCTCAGAATTTTCCAAAAATTAATAACAGACCCCAAAGCACATATCTAACAACTAGGAAAATAACAAACAAAATAGGTAATAAACATTCCGTAGTTGGACACATCATATTCCCAACTGTAAAAAAAATCAGAGAAATCGTGAAAAATGTCAGGCAAAAAAAGGGCTAGTATGCCTACTGAGGAATAGCAAGTAGAATTAGAATTCCATTCAGAAACCCTAGATCCATAAAGGAAAAAAGAGCGGAGAGAAATAGTCAACATATTGAAAGAAAACAAAAACCCCTACCAACTCATTAGGCTGTAGCTTGAAAAATTACCCCTTAAAACTAAAGGAGAATGAAACACTTTTTCTAACTAACAGAAACACTTTTTCTGACCAACAGATCTGCCACAGGCAGATCTGCTTTCCAAAATGTTAAAAAGTTCTTCAGAGAGAATGAAACTTTATAGATCAGAAACTCATATCTAGTAAAAAGAGAATAAGCATTAGAGAAAGGATAAGAGATAACAAAATAATTTTTATTTGTTCTAACAGATAACAGTCTGTCTAAAACAATAACAGCAATGTATTTGATGATTATAATTTATGGATAAGTGAAATTAATGACAGTAATTTTATACAGGATTAAAGGGAGGAATTGGGAAAATCGATCAGAAACTACTTACATTGCCCATGAAGCAATATGGTATTACTTGAAAGTGAATTTGGATTATTTCTAAATGTAGATTGCAAACTTTAGGGCAAATATAGGCCATAATTATTTCAACTCTGTGGAGTAGATATTTATATTTTATTATAGAAGTAAAATTAACTTTACTTTAGAAAACCAAACCAAATATTATCTAGTAGAGAAAACTAAGGCAGATAGGAATTAGTTAATTTACATGACTAATAAGTACAGGATTCATAATTTTAACCTATCTCTGTAAACTTCCAACCACAGATTTGACCAACTGGTTCATCTTGCTACCCGTGTGTAAGCAAGTAGCAAACTCATAATAGAATGATCAAAGAAAACAAAAGGGAAAATGAAAAAGGGAATAGATGTTATTTCATAAAGATAATATTAACATAAGGAATGTTTTGAAGTAGCAAATGTACTTGTCACATTGGCATTAAATATAGGGTAGTGATGCAGAATATATAACCAAAAACTAGCCTAATTCTTTTTAAAAGTTTTTATTTGTTTGTTTGTTTTTTTTTTTTTTTTTTTTACATGAGAAACAGAAAGACAAACAGAAAGAGTTCCCATCTGCTCGTGCTCATATGGTTGCAATGGCCTTAGCTGAGTCTGGGCGCCAAGAACTCAATCTAAGTCCTGCCATCGGGTTTGCAGGAATACAACTGCTTAAGCCATTACTGCTCCCACCCAGGGTCTACAATAGCAGGAAGCTGGAAACAGAGGAGTCCAGGCTGGGGATCAAACTCAAGTGCTTCCAGGTAGGATGTAAGCATCTTATTTGTTTCTTAACTACTAAAGCAAACTGTCTGCCCCATTTAAATGATTCTTTTGAATATACTTACTTACCCATTTGAGAAGCAGAGAGTTGGATGCAGAGAGGGAAAGAGTACTTAAGTTCTTTGCATTCCAGAAAGGGCACTGTTGCCTCTCCCGCTTAAAGGCAGTAAGTGCCACAAGTTGGAAACTGATGACCCCAGTGTCCTACAGATCCACATCTTCACTCATCACTTCAGTGACTGTCACCCACCAGCTACAGCTTGACCATGCACAACAAGACTCTTTGGTATTTCCATACCCTTTGCTTGTATATGTCTTGTGATTGTTCTTTTCATTTTTAAACATTGCAAGTACAGAAATTTGTTATTGTGTTTTAAAGTCTGCTTTCATTATTCTTGATTTTGCATTTTAATTAAATTAAAAATGTTGCCACCTGATAGTCTTGATAATATTTGAAGTAGATCACTATTTGTCTGGACTCAACAATTCCTGTGGTTTTCCTCTGAGGAGAAAAACCACGACTTATGTTTTGCTGCCTGCTACTCTGAGGGGTAGTTCCACACTGGTGAACCATGTTTGCATCATACTTCTCTTGACCAACAGAGAGCTAAAAATCCATTGAAAATATTAAAAATCAGAAGATAGAACATAGGAATATATGAACCCCACATTTTGTGAAATATTTGAAGTTCCCAAGAGCAAAAGCCCTGTGCGTATTGGACTTGCCACTTTCCATAGGTGAATATGCAGTTCACAGCAGCCTGTGCCACTTTTTTCTGCCTTCCTAAATCTGAGACAGGCAAAGTGGCAGTGACCATTCAGCACATTGCTGGTTTTCTGGGTTTTTTTTTGTTTTCTTTTTTGTCCTTCCTTCCTGCCTGCCTGCTTTCCTTCTTTCCTTTCTTCTTTTTGTATTCTCTCTCTCTCTCTCTCTCTCTCTCTCTCTCTCTCTTTCCCCCCCTCTGGTTCTAATTCTGAGTCTGCTTCATTTATGTTACATGCCCAACACCCCAAGCAATTAAGTTTGTTCCTAAACTGTCTGTCACTCTGTCACTATGCCACATAGAATTTTATATGCAGAACTAAGCAAATACAGCATTTTTAGACCTCTCTCTTTCATTTTAACACTATGGCCCAATGTGAAGATAACGACTCTATTACATTTTTTGGCATCCAAAAATAAGCTCATATTGAATGCACAGTCAAGCAAAATTTTCAAGGCTGAACCCTTGATTTCTGCACAGCTGGAATTCCTTGCAAACCACCTGCAGACTCAACATTTCTCTGCATCCTGGTGGGATCCTTGGAGCTCTAGCCAACAGTGAGACTAAACATACGTCACCCCTGCAATGACCTATAGCTGTGTTCTGCCAACTCAGCTTTTACCTCCTTCTCATTTGAATCTTGATTCTGATGCCTGGGTCCCTGTCTGTTTACCTGGGCAGATGCTTCTGACTGATACTCTGCCATTCTAGGACATGCGCCTGGTCCCTAAAGCCTAGCAGAGTAGCTGAGATTGTAACTGGATTGAGACCACAAGTATGCTTCTATTTCAAAATGAATCCTGCTGCTGCATTTCCTTATTACCCCAACACTGCCTTTAGCCATTGTTTCTGTTGTACATGTTGGGCTGGATGCGCCTTCCCCTGCTAGCGCTCTGACCCCCCAGTGTCAACCGCATGCCTATCTGAGGCACGGCAGATCAGGATCCCAGGAGCTACTAGCGATCTGATGATGTGTCTGCTAAATAAATCACATCTGCCTTTTCAAAAGGTGAACAGTCAAGGGGATTCTGTGTATGTTAGCTGTCTGATTTTGTTTTATTAACAATAATACCTATTAGTGATACTAATGACTAACAACATATTTATATAACTATTTTTACATCAGGATAGTGTGACAGACCCAATATAGTCACCAAAGACCTTTCCAGTGTCCATGTTTTCCAATTTCCTTTTCCTTTCAGGTAGCATCAACTTTGATGTTGCTTACTTTAGCACTAAGCAATAGTTTATAGTTGAATTTCTGAACTAAGGACTCTAAAAGCTTCTACTACACTTCTCTAGTTAGATTTAACATTTCATTTCATTGTACAAGCCTCCCTTCAGCCTTAATTTAACTCTCAACATATAAATAAGCATTCAAGGGATTTTCCCCACTTTTTATGTGTTTAGTTCACATATAATAATTGTACATATTTATGAAATATAGTGCAATAATTTAATACATGTATACAATGTAAAATGATCATAATGGGCATTTATGTTTTCTCCAAACACTTATCATTTCTTTGTGTTGAGAACTTTCAAGCTCTTTTCTTCTAGTTTTTTTATAAAATATCTGATAAATTGTTGTAATTTCAGTTAGCCTACTGTGACATAGAACATTAAAACTTATTATTCCTAGATAACTTATTCTAGTACTGGGTATTCTTCTTCCTACAGTCCTTGGCTTCTAGAGACCACAATTCTACACTCTACTTTTATAAATTCAATATTTTTAGTATCAACAAATAAATGAGAACATATAGTCTTTGTCTTTTTGGTGCCTGGCTTATTTCCCTTAACGTAATATCCCCAAGTTCCATCCATTTTGCCACAGATGACAAGATTTAATTATTTTTTAAACTTTTATTTAATAAATATAAATTTCCAAAGTACAACTTTTGGATTATAGCAGCTTTTTCCCCCATAACCTCCCTCCCACCCGCAACCATCCCATCGCCCATTCCCTCTCCCATTCCCATTCACATCAAGATTCATTTTCAATTATCTTTATATGCAGAAGATCAATTTAGTATATACTAAGTAACTAATTTAGTATATACTAAGTACTAAGCACCCACACAGAAACACAAAGTATAAAGTACTGTTTGAGTACTAGTTAAACTGTTAATTCACATTGTACAACACATTAAGGATACAGATCCTACATGGGAGTAAATGCACAGTGACTCCTATTGTTGATTTAACATTTGACACTCTTATTTATGACATCAGTAATCACCCGAGGCACTTGTCATGAGCTGCCAATGCTACGGAAGCCTCTTGAGTTGGCCAGCTCTGATCTTATTTAGGCAAGGCCATAGTCAAAGTGAAAGTTCTCTCCTCCCTTCAGAGAAAGGTACCTCCTTCTTTGATGGCCCCGTTCTTTCCACTGGGATCTCACTCACAGAGATCTTTCATTTAGGTTTGTGGTTTTTTTTTGTTTTTTTTTTTTTTTTTGCCACAGTGTCTTGGCTTTCCATGCCTGAAGTACTTTCATGGGCTTTTTAGCCAGATCCGAATGCCTTAAAGGCTGATTCTGAGGCCAGAGTGCTGTTTAGGACATCTGCCATTCCATGAATCTGCTGTGTATCCTGCTTCCCATGTTGGATTGTTCTCTCCTTTTTAATTCTATCAGTTAGTATTAGCAGACACTAGTCTTGTTTATGTGATCTCTTTGACTCTTAATCCTATCATTATGATCAATTATGGACTGAAACTGATCACTTTGACTAGTGAGATGGCATTGGTACATGTCACCTTGATGGGACTGATTTGGAATCCCCTGGCACGTTTCTAACTCTACCATTAGGGAAAAGTCAGGTTGAGCATGTGCCGAACTGTACATCTCCTCCCTCTCTATCCCCACTCTTATATTTAATGGGGTTCATTTTTCAGTTAAACACCTAAGAATAATTGTGTGTTAATTACAGAGTTCAACCAATGGTATTAAGTAGAACAAAAAAGTACTAAAAGGAATAAAGTAGTAAGTTGTTCCTCAACAGTCAGGACAAGGGCTAATCAAGTCATTGTTTCTCATGGTGTCCATTTCACTTCAATAGGTTTCATTTTAGGTGCTCAGTTAGTTGTCACCGATCAGGGAGAACAGATGATATTTGTCCCTTTGGGACTGGCTTATTTCACTCAGCATGATGTTTTCCAGATTCCTCCCAGATTTCATTGTTTTTTTACTGCTGTATAGTATTCTATGGAGTACATATCCCATAATTTCTTTATCTAGTCTTCTGTTGATGGGCATTTAGGTTGATTCCATGTCTTAGCTATTGTGAATTGAGCTGCAATAAACATTGAGGTGCAGACAGCTCTTTTATTTGCCAATTTAATTCCCTTTGGGTAAATTCCAAGGAGTGGGATGGCTGAGTTGTATGGTAGGGTTGTATTCAAGTTTCTGAGGAATCTCCAAACTGACTTCCATAGTGGCTTTACCAGTTTGCATTCCCACCAATGGTGGGTTAATGTCCCTTTTTCCCCACATCCTCATCAGCATCTGTTGTTGGTAGATTTCTGTATGTAAACCATTCTAAATGGGGTGAGGTGAAACCTCATTGTGGTTTTGATTTGCATTTCCCTGATTGCTAGTGATCCTGAATGTTTTTTCATGTGTCTGTTGGCCATTTGAATTTCCTCTTTTGAAAAATGTCTATTGAGGTCCTTGGCCCATCTCTTAAGTGGGTTGCTTGTTTTGTTTTTGTGGAGTTTCTTGATCTCTTTGTAGATTCTGGTTATTAATCCTTTATTTGTTGTATAGTTTGCAAATATTTTTTCCCATTCTGTGGGTTGCCTCTTCACTTTCCTGTTTCTTTTGCAGTACAGAAATTTTTCAATTTGATGCAATCCCAATTATTAATTTTGGCTTTGACTGCCTGTGCCTCAGGGGTCTTTTCCAAGAAGTCTTTGCCTATGCCTATATCTTGTAGTGTAGGATTTACTTATTTTTAATGGCTCAATAATATTCCATTGTGTGTATATACCATAATTTATCAATTCATTTGTCAAGGACCCCAAGATGATCCCATCTTAGCTATTGTAAACTATGCTGCAATAAATATAGATATCTCTTGAGATACTGGTATTATTTCCTTTGATTAGAAACCCATTAGCAGAAGAGCTGGATCATCTGGTAGTTTTATTTTTCTTCATTTGAGAAGTATCCATACTGTTTTCCATAATGGCTGTACAAACTTAGCATTTCTAACAACGTAGAAAGTTCTTTTCTCCACATTTATACCAGCATTTGTTATCTTTTTCCTTTTAGGGTATAGCTATTCTAACTGTGGTAAGATGATACTTCCTTCAGGTTTTGACTTCTATTTCCAAAATGATCACTGACACTTAACTCTTTTTCATATACTTGTTGAGAATTGGTATATTTTCTTTTGAAAATAGTATTTATGTCATTTGTAAATTTTTTAATTGAATTATTTGCTTAACGTTGAGTTGTTTTAGCTCTTTATGCATTTTGAATATTAAACCCTGGTTAGATGATTGGTTTGCAAATACTTTCTTGCATACTGTAAGTTTTCTCTTAATTATTATTTCCTCTGCTATGAATAAGTTTTGTAGTTTGATATAATCCCATTTGTCTATTCTTGCTTTGGTTTCCTGTGCTTTTAGGGTCTTATCCAAGAAATCATCACCTTGACGGATGTCTTGAAATACTCCCCTGTGTTTTCTTCTGCTAGCTTCATCATTTCAGGGCTTATATTAAAGTCCTGGATTCAATTCAAGTAGATGTCTGTATAGAGTGAGAGATAGTGGCCTAATTTCATTCTTCTGCATACAGATATTGAGTTTTCTCAGAACCATTTATTGAAGAGACTATTCCTCCAGGGCATGTCTTTGGCCCTTTGTCAAACATTGGTTAGTAATAGATGCATGGATTTTTTTGGTTCCATGAGTCTCTGTGCATTTTTGTATATCAGGACCACAATGTTTTGGTTATGATAACTGTGTGGTATGTTTTGAGGTCAGGTATGGTGATGTCAGTAGTTTTATTCTTTGAGTTCAAGATTGCTTTAGGTATAAGGGGTCTTTTGTGAATTTCAGGCTTGTTTTCTCATTCTGTAAAGAATGTCATTTGTGTTCTGATGCGGAATGCATTGACTGTTTAAAGTTCTTTGAATAGAGCATTTCGCCCACCGAGTCGGCGCCATTGCTGGAAGCATTCCCGCCCTGCTCTGAGAGCGTCCTCGGTTGTCCTCAGTGAGACCACCAGCAATCACTGACTTTTAAAGATGTGGCTTCACATCTTTTTAATGATATGACTTCACATTGGAGGAATGGAGATTGATGGACCCTACACAGAGCAACCTGCACAAGGATGTGATGCTAGAGAATTACAGGAATCTTGTCTCCCTGGGGCTTGCAGTTTTCATACCAGATATGAAATCTCATTTGGAGAATGGAAAAGGACCCTGGGCAGTGCTGAGAGAAATTTCAAGAGGCCCCTATCCAGGGAAAGCGGTGGAAGATGGCCCAAGTCCTTGGGCAGCTGCACCTGTGTGGGAGACCCAGAAGAAGCTCCTGGCTGCTGGCATCGGATCAGTACAGCTCCAGCCACTGTGACCAATTGAGGAAACCCTCCTGGATTGAGTGGTCGTGAATCGGAGGACCTACTGGGAGAACAAGGTCGCCCACCGCGCGGAAGCCGAGCCGCGGGACCGAGCTGCGCAAGCCGAGCCGCGGGACCGAGCCGCTGGAACGCGAGGTGAGCCGAACCTCAATAGCCCGAGACACCGGCAGGCAAGTGGAGAGAGGAGACTAGAGGGAACGACCCCCGGCGGGGGAGCGGGGGGACTTCACCAGGCTAACTGGAAGAGAGAGAGGAAAAAAAAAAAAAGGTGACTGGTACGGACACGGGTTTCTCTCTCTCCGCTCACCTCTCAAGGGCGAGCAAGACAAAGAGCAGGTGCCATCTTGGACATACGTCATAAGCAGAGTGACCTCAGGTCTGCACCGGCCCTGAGCCTAGCAGAAAAACCTGACTCTGGGCAGGGCAAATTAACAGGAGATTAGGACCTAGTAAATTTGTGATGCTACTGAACTGAGACTGTGAAAAAAGAGACGGTGGGGGAGAGAACTCATGGAATTCACGTGAGCACTCTCCAGAGACGCTACAATTCCGTAACTTTGGCAACCCAGTGGGAGACTGAAGGAGAATTTGAGCCCACTCTGAGGGCCGAACAGATTCCCTGTGTGGTCCTTGGGAAAGAGCTTCTGATCTCTGGCTCCTGTGGGTATATCATTTGCCTGCTAACTACCTCCAACTTCGTTCAGCTGTGCAGAATAACTTCCCTTTTGAATCAAAAAAAAAAAAGAGAGAGAGAGAGAGAGAGGTTTACCACGCCTAACCTGGGAGTGTCACCTTTGGCACACCAAACAGAGCTCTCAGGCCACACCCATCTCAAGCCCTAAGGCTCCATCAAAAACAGATAGTCCACTTAATCTAGAGTCATAGTATAACAAGAAAAAGCACCACAGTGAAGAAACCAAATATCTCCAATATGACAAATAACAAACGCAAAAACCAAGGTAATAAAAACAAGGAAGTCACCATGAAGCCCTCAACTGAAAAAGACACCCCAATTCAAGATTATGAGGATGATGACATAGAAGAAATGCAAGAAGCAGATCTCAAAAAATTGATAAGAACATTAAGAAGTTCTCAAAAACAAATTCTTGAACTACAGAAATCCTTAATGGACAAGATAGAAAATCTCTCTCGTGAAAATGAAATATTAAGGAGGAATAAAAATGAAACAAAACAACTAGTACAACAGGAAACTGGGATAGTGACTGAAGTGAAGAATTCAATAGATCACATGAAAAACACAATAGAGAGCCTTACAAACAGAATGGGTGAAGCAGAAGAGAGAATATCGGACTTAGAAGACAGAGAACTGGAAAGGATACAGTCAGACCAAAGAAAAGAAGAGGAAATTAGGAATCTAAAACATATTGTCGGGAATCTTCAGGATACTATTAAAAAACCCAACATTCGGGTTCTAGGAGTTCCTGAAGGCATGGAGAGGGAGAAAGGATTAGAAGGCCTTTTTAGTGAGATATTAGCAGAAAATTTCCCAGGTTTGGAGAAGGACAGAGAAATCCTAGTACAGGAAGCCCACAGAACCCCTAATAAACACGACCAAAAGAGATCCTCACCACGACACGTTGTAATTAAACTCTCCACAGTGAAACATAAAGAAAAGATCCTAAAATGTGCAAGAGAGAAACGTCAGATTACTCTCAGAGGATCTCCAATCAGACTCACAGCTGACTTCTCATCAGAAACTCTACAAGCTAGGAGAGAATGGCGAGATATAGCCCAGGTACTAAGAGAGAACAACTGCCAGCCCAGAATATTATATCCTGCAAAGCTATCATTTGTGAATGAAGGTGAAATAAAGACTTTTCATAGCAAACAGAAATTGAAAGAATTTATTGCCACTCGTCCAGCCCTGCTTAAAGATGTGTTACACACAGAAACAAAGAAACACGGTCATCAATATGAAAGAAGGTAAAGGAAGGAAACCAAGGAAGGAAAGCTCACAGCAAAAGATCACAGGGAATTCAAAGCATATATTAGAACTTATCTTTGGCAAATGGCAGGGCAAAGTTACCACTTATCATTAGTCACATTGAACGTGAATGGCCTGAACTGTCCAGTTAAAAGACACCTATTGGCTGATTGGGTTAAAAAACAAAACCCATCTATTTGCTGCTTACAAGAAACTCATCTTTCCAACAAAGATTCATACAGACTGAAAGTGAAAGGCTGGAAAAAGATATACCATGCCAACAGAAATGAAAAAAGAGCAGGCGTAGCCATCTTAATTTCAGACAACATAAACTTTACCACAAAAACCGTTAAGAGAGACAAAGAGGGACACTACATAATGATTAAGGGATCAATTCAACAGGAAGATATAACAATTATCAATGTATATGCACCTAACTACAGGGCACCGGTTTATCTAAAAGATTTGTTAACGGACTTAAAGGGAGACTTAGACCCCAATACAATAGTACTGGGGTACTTCAATACTCCACTCTCAGAAATAGACAGATCAATAGGACAGAAGATCAACAAGGATACAGTAGATTTAAACGACACTATAGCCCAAATGGATCTAACAGATATATACAGAACTTTCAATCCTACAGCTAAAGATTTTACATTCTTCTCAGCAGTACATGGAAGCTTCTCTAGGATTGACCACATACTAGGCCATAAAGCAAGTCTCAGCAAATTCAAAAGAATTAGAATCATACCATGCAGCTTCTCAGACCATAAAGGAATGAAGTTGGAAATTAGCAACTCAGGAATCCCTAGAGCATATGCAAACACATGGAGATTGAACAACATGCTCCTGAATGAACAATGGGTCATAGAAGAAATCAAAAGAGAAATCAAAAACTTTCTGGAAGTAAATGAGGATAACAGCACAACATACCAAAACTTATGGGACGCAGCAAAAGCAGTGTTAAGAGGAAAGTTTATATCAATAGGTGCCTACATCAAGAAATTGGAAAGGCACCAAATAGATGAGCTTTCAATTCACCTCAAGGATCTAGAAAACCTACAGCAAACCAGACCCAAATCTAGTAGGAGAAGAGAAATAATTAAAATCAGAGAAGAAATCAACAGGATTGAATCAAGAAAAACATTACAAAAAATCAGCCAAACGAGGAGCTGGTTTTTTGAAAAAATAAACAAAATTGACACCCCATTGGCCCAACTAACTAAAAAAAGAAGAGAAAAGACCCAAATCAATAAAATCAGAGATGAAAAAGGAAATGTAACAACAGACACCACAGAAATAAAAAGAATCATCAGAAATTACTACAAGGACTTGTATGCCAGCAAACAGGAAAACCTATCAGAAATGGATAGATTCCTGGACACATGCAACCTACCTAAATTGAACCAGGAAGACATTGAAAACCTAAACAGACCCATAACTGAGACAGAAATTGAAACAGTAATAAAGGCCCTCCCAACAAAGAAAAGCCCAGGACCAGATGGATTCACTGCTGAATTCTACCAGACATTTAAAGAAGAACTAACTCCAATTCTTCTCAAACTATTCAGAACAATTGAAGAAGAGGGAATCCTCCCAAATTCTTTCTATGAAGCCAGCATCACCTTAATTCCTAAGCCGGAAAAAGATGCAGCACTGAAAGAGAATTACAGACCAATATCCCTGATGAACATAGATGCAAAAATCCTCAATAAAATTCTGGCCAATAGAATGCAACAACACATCAGAAAGATCATCCACCCAGACCAAGTGGGATTTATCCCTGGTATGCAGGGATGGTTTAATGTGCGCAAGACAATCAATGTGATACACCACATTAACAGACTGCAGAAGAAAAACCATATGATTATCTCAATAGATGCCGAGAAAGCATTTGATAAAATACAACACCCGTTCATGATGAAAACTCTAAGCAAACTGGGTTTGGAAGGAACATTCCTCAATACAATCAAAGCAATCTATGAAAAACCCACAGCCAACATCCTATTGAATGGGGAAAAGTTGGAAACATTTCCACTGAGATCTGGGACCAGACAGGGATGTCCACTCTCACCACTGCTATTCAATATAGTTCTGGAGGTTCTAGCCAGAGCTATTAGGCAAGAAAAAGAAATTAAAGGGATACAAATTGGGAAGGAAGAACTCAAACTATCCCTCTTTGCAGATGACATGATTCTTTATTTAGGGGACCCAAAGAACTCTACTAAGAGACTATTGGAACTCATAGAAGATTTTGGCAAAGTAGCAGGGTATAAAATCAATGCACAAAAATCAACAGCCTTTGTATACACAGACAATGCCATGGCTGAGGAAGAACTTCTAAGATCAATCCCATTCACAATAGCTACAAAAACAATCAAATACCTTGGAATAAACTTAACCAAGGACGTTCAAGATCTCTACGATGAAAATTACAAAAC
The DNA here is from genome assembly GCF_964237555.1 of Oryctolagus cuniculus. Lineage (NCBI taxonomy): Eukaryota > Metazoa > Chordata > Mammalia > Lagomorpha > Leporidae > Oryctolagus > Oryctolagus cuniculus. The sequence goes on from NC_091434.1 coordinate 146,676,249, forward strand.
CTTAAAGAAAGAAATAGAAGAGGATACCAAGAAATGGAAAAATCTTCCATGCTCATGGATTGGAAGAATCAATATCATCAAAATGTCCATTCTCCCCAGAGCAATTTATAAATTCAATGCAATACCAATCAAGATGCCGAAGACCTTCTTCTCAGATCTGGAAAAATTGGTGCTGAAATTTATATGGAGGCACAAGAGACCTCGAATAGCTAAAGCAATCTTGTACAACAAAAACAAAGCCGGAGGCATCACAATACCAGATTTCAGGACATACTACAGGGCAGTTGTAATCAAAACAGCATGGTACTGGTACAGAAACAGATGGATAGACCAATGGAACAGAATTGAAAAACCAGAAATCAACCCAAACATCTACAGCCAACTTATATTTGATCAAGGATCTAAAACCAATTCCTGGAGCAAGGACAGTCTATTCAATAAATGGTTAGGAAAACTGGATTTCCATGTGCAGAAGCATGAAGCAAGACCCCTACCTTACGCCTTACACAAAAATCCACTCAACATGGATTAAAGACCTAAATCTACGACCTGACACCATCAAGTTACTAGAGAACATTGGAGAAACCCTTCAAGATATTGGCACAGGCAAAGAGTTTCTGGAAAAGACCCGGGAGGCACAGGCAGTCAAAGCCAAAATTAACTATTGGGATTGCATCAAATTGAAAAGTTTCTGTACTGCAAAAGAAACAGTCAGGAGAGTGAAGAGACAACCGACAGAATGGAAAAAAATATTTGCAAACTATGCAACAGATAAAGGGTTAATAACCAGAATCTACAAAGAGATCAAGAAACTCCACAAAAACAAAACAAGCAACCCACTTAAGAGATGGGCCAAGGACCTCAATAGACATTTTTCAAAAGAGGAAATCCAAATGGCCAATAGGCACATGAAAAAATGTTCAAGGTCATTAGTAATCAGGGAAATGCAAATCAAAACCACAATTAGGTTTCACCTCACCCCGGTTAGAATGGCTCACATTCAGAAATCTACCAACAACAGATGCTGGCGAGGATGTGGGGAAAAAGGGACACTAACCCACTGTTGGTGGGAATGCAAACTGGTCAAGCCACTATGGAAGTCAGTCTGGAGATTCCTCAGAAACCTGAAGATAACCCTACCGTTCGACCCAGCCATCCCACTCCTTGGAATTTACCCAAAGGAATTTAAATTGGCAAACAAAAAAGCGGTCTGCACCCTAATGTTTATTGCAGCACAATTCACAATAGCTAAGACCTGGAACCAACCTAAATGCCCATCAACGGTAGACTGGATAAAGAAATTATGGGATATGTACTCTTTAGAATACTATACCGCAGTAAGAAACAACGAAATCCAGTCATTTGCAACAAAATGGAGGAATCTGGAACACATCATGCTGAGTGAAATAAGCCAGTCCCAAAGGGACAAATACCAAAAGTTCTCCCTGATCGGTGACAACTGACTGAACACCAAAAAGGAAACCTCCTGAAGTGAAACGGACACTATGGGAAACGGTGACTTGATCAGCATAGCCCTGACTGTTAATGAACAACTTAATACATTATCCCTCTTAGTAGTTTTTTTGTCTGTTCTACTTAATATGACTGGTTTAATTCTGTAATTAATACACAGTTATTCTTAAGTGTTAAAAATTAACTGAAATGTGATCCCTGTTAAACATAAGAGTGGGAATAAGAGAGGGAAGAGATGTACAATTTGGGACATGCTCAAGCTGACTTGCCCCAAATGGTAGAGTTAAAAACATACCAGGGGATTCCAATTCAATCCCATCAAGGTGGCATGTACCAATGCCATCTCACTAGTCCAACTGATCAATTTCAGTTCACAATTGATCATAATGAAAGGACTAAGAGTCAAAGGGAGCACATAAACAAGTCTAGTACCTGCTAACACCTACCGATGGAATAAATAAAGGGGAGAGTGATCCAACATGGGAAGTGAGATACTCAGCAGACTCATAGAATGGCAGATGTCCTAAATAGCACTCTGGCCTCAGAATCAGCCCTAAAGGCATTCAGATCTGGCTGAAAAGCCCATGAGAGTATTTCAGGCATGGAAAGCCAAGACACTCTGGCAAAAGATCTCTGCGAGTGAGATCCCAGTGGAAAGAACAGGTCTTCAAAGAAGGAGGTACCTTTCTCTGAAGGGAGGAGAGAACCTCCACTTTGACTATGACCTTGTCTAAACAAGATAAGAATCGGAGAACTCAGAGGGCTTCCATAGCCTTGGAAACTCATGACCGGAGCATAGGGAGATTACTGATGCCATAGACAGGAGTGTCAATTGGTAAAGTAAACAACAGGAGTCACTGTGCACTTACTCCTCATGTAGGATCTCTGTCCTTAATGTGCTGTGCATTGAGATTTAATGCTATAACGAGTACTCAAACAATATATTTCACTTTGTGTTTTTATGGGGGTGCAAACTGTTGAAATCTTTACTTAATGTATACTAAACTGATCCTCTGTAAAAAAAAAAAAAAAAGAAAAAAAAAGAAATTATCAACTCCCAACTTGACTCTCACTGGGATTAAACATGACAATAGGTCTGATCTGATTTCATCATCATTTAAAAAAAATCATCTATTATTTTTCACTTTATGTTTCTGTGTGAGAGCAAACTGTTGAAATCCTTACTTAATGTATACTAAGCTGATCTTCTGTATATTAAGATAATCGAAAATGAATCTTGATGTGAATGGAAGGGGAGAGGGAGTGGGAAAGGGGAGGGTAGTGGGTGGGAGGGACGTTATGTGGGGGAAGCCATTGTAATCCATAAATCGTACTTTGGAAATTTAAAAAAAAAAAGAAATAAAATATTAGAGGTTAAGTTCAAAAAAAAAAAAAAAACAACAATATTCTTTGGGTAGATTGCTCTTTCTTGCCAAACTGTAAACTTCATGGGGTCTAGAAACATATTTGCTTTGACACTAAAACTCAGTATCTTGACAGTCATTTAGTTGAATAAATAAATGATATACAAAAAAAAAAGTTCTTTGAATAGTATGGACATTTTAACAATATTGATTCTTTCAATCCTTGAATATGACATCTTTCCATTTCTTTGTGTCCTCTTCAATTTTTTTTAATACTGTTTTGTAATTTTCATTGTAGAGATCATTCACTTCTTTGGTTAAGTTTATTTTAAAGTATTTTTTGTTTATAGCTATTGAAAATGGGATTGCTTTCTTGTTTCTTTTTCAAGCTTATCATTGGTATATAAAATGCTGTTGATTTTTGTATGTTGATTTTGTATCTTTTAACTTTCCTTATCAATTCTAGCAGGTTTTGGTGAATAGAGCTTTTATGTTTTTCTATATATAAAATGATGTCGTACACAGACAGGAATAATTTGATTATTTTCTTTTCTATTTAGATGCCCTTTATTTCTTTGTTTTGCTTATATGCTCTGGCTAAGACTTCCAGTGCTATACAGAATAAAACTGGTGAAAATGGAGACTGGTGTTACCAACACGGTACTGGTGATGTCAGCTTGCTAATGCACCTAGGAAGACAGTGGAGATGGCCCAAGTACTTGGGTTCCTGACACCTACGTGGGAAACCCAGACCTGGTTGTTGGCTCCTGGTTTCATTTTGGCCGAGCCCTGGCTGTTGAAGCCATTTAGGGAGTGAACCAGTAGAGGGAAGATTTCTCTTTGTCTCTTTCTGTCTCTCTTTCTTTCTCTGTAACCTTGCTTTTCAAAGAATTTTTTTTTTTTTAATGATGAGGCATTTGTGCTGGGGTACAGTGGGTTAAGCCACTGTCTGCTATGCTGCCGTCCCAAATCAGATCACTGGTCTGAGTCCAGGCTGCCCTGTTTCTGATCCATATTGCACCTGAGAAGAAATAGATGATGGCCCAAGTGCTTGGGTTTTGCAAACCCATATGCAAGACCTGGATGGGGTTCCTAGCTCCTGGTCAACTTGGCCCAGCCCCAGTCATTTTGGCCTTTTGGTGAGTGAACCAGTAGATGGAAGATCTCTCTGTTCTTTACTTCACCTCTTTCTCTGTCACTCTGATTTCAAATAAATAAATAAATAAATCTTTAAATAAATGTTGGCAAAATTGGGCATTCTTTTCTTGATCCTGATCTTAGAGGAAATACTTTCAGTTTTTCCCATTCAGTATGATGGTGACTATAGGTTATCATATATAGCCTTTATCGTGTTGAGCTACATTTTTTCTATATTTAACTTGCTAAAGTTGTTTAAAATAAGAGATGTGGAATATTATTGAATGCTTTTCTGCATCCATCCATTCATATGATCATATGGTTTTGCTATTTATTCTGTTGATATGGTACATTTCATTTGTTTTTTCACATTTGTTGATCCATTCTTGCATTCCTGAAATAAACCACACTTGATCATGGTGTATGGTCTTTTTGACATACTGTTGGGTTCAGCTTGGTAATATTTCATTGAGAATTTTTACATCTATGTTATCATGCATACTAGTCTGTAACTTTCTTTTTTGTGTGTGTCTTTGTCTAGTTTGGTTTCAGAATAGTGGCAGCTTTGGAGATTGAGTTTGGAAAAATGCATTCATTTTTAATTTTTTGGAATAGCTTGAAAAGAATAGCATAAGTTGCTCTTTGAAAGTTTTGCAAAATTAAGCTATGAAGCCATCCATACCTGAGCTTTTCTTAGTAAGTAAACTTTTAATTACTGATTCAATTTTATTACCCATTATTGGTCTGTTCAGGTTTTCTGTGTCTCCATAGTTAAATTTCCCATTTATTCTAGATTTGCAAATTTATTGGTGTTTGGGTGCTCACAATAGTCCTTAATTATCCTTTGTATTTCTGTGGTATCAGTTGTAATGTCTTGTTTTTCTTCTCTGACTTTATTTATATGAGTCTTCTCTCTTTTTTTCTTGGTTAGTCTAGCTAAAAATTTGTTAATTTTTTAAAAAACAACCCTTTATTTCATTGATCTTTTGTAATTTTTAACCTCTATTTTGTGTATTTCTGCTCTGATCTTTGTTATGTCTTTCCTTTGACTAATTTTGGGTTTGGTTTGGTCTTGTTTTCCTAATTCCCTGAGTTGAATCAGTAGCTTGCATATTTGTGATTTCTATGTTATTGACGTTTATTGCTATAAACTTTGTTAGTACTACTTTCGCTGTATCCCAAAGCTTTCAGTATATTGTGTTTCCATTTTTATTTGTCTCAAGAATTTTTTAATTCCCCTATTGGTATCTTCATTGATTCATCTGTTATTCAAAATTATGTTTAATTTCCACATCTTTGTATAATTTTTAAAGTCCTTCTTGTTTATTTCTGTTTTTATTCCATTGTGGTCCCAGAAGATACATGATATGACTTTGACGTTTTTGAATTTGTTGAGATTTGTTTTGTGGCCTACCATGTGGTCTATCCTGAAGAATGTTCCCTGTGCTGATGAGAAGAATGTGCGCTCTGCAGCTATTGAAGGAAATATGCTATAAATATACTATAAGTGCCTGTTTGGTCCACTTGGTTTGGTGTTTCTTTGTTTTTTGTTTTGTTTTGTTTTGTTTTGTTTTGTTTGGTCTGGATGATTTATCCATTGATGAAATTGAGGAGTGCAAGTCCCTGACTATTTGGAGTCTCCATCCATTTTGATCTAATAATGTTTACTTTATTTAATGAGGTGCTCCAATGTTGGGGGGTCCATATTTACAATTATTATATCCTTTGTTGAATTCATCCTTTTATCATTGTTCAGTAACCTTCTTTGTCTCTTTTTACATATTTTAACCTTGATTCTATTTTACCAGATGTAGTTATAGCTACTTGCTACTATTCCTACTCTTTTAGTTTCTCTTTTTGTGGAATATCTTCTCTTCACTTTCAGTCTATGTTTACCTTTTCCATTGAAGCGAATTTCTTTTGGCAGCACATCATTGGGGCCTTTCTTTTCTTTTCTTTTTTTCTTTCAGCCAATGTAAACCTTTTGTTGGGGAATCTTAGTCTGTTGCTATTCAACAATATTATTAACAGTAAGGACTTACTCTTGTCATTTTATTGATTTTCTTTCTGGTTCATTTGTAGAGACTTTGAATCTCTCTCTCTCTCTCTTTTCATCTTTATTATCTGGTGGTTTTCTGTATTGATAATGGTTTTCTCTGTCCCTGTTGTGTACCTGTTCTGCTAGTGAATATTATACTCTGAATTTTCACAATGATAGTCAACCTTCTTTTTCTTCTGTGTGTCTGTTAGTCTGATGTGGTAGTGAGGAGTTCCCTAAGTTACTGCTTGTCTTGGAAAGTCTTTGTTTATCCTTTGCTTATGAAGGATAGATTTTCTGAGTATAGTATTCTGGCTGACAGATTTCTTTTTTTCTTTCAAGATTTGAATATATCATCACATTCTCTCCAAGCCTGTCAGGTTTCCACAAAAAAAAAAAACTTCTGTAATAATAAGTATTCTCTAATATATTACTTAATACTTTTGTCTTATTGGTTTCAGAATTCTCTATGTCTTGGACTTTTGCTAACTTGATTATAATATACCTCGATGGAGGACTTCTTTGTTTGGATCTCCATAGAAATTTTAAGAATCCTAGGCCTGGATGTCCATATGCTTCTTGAGATTTGGGAAGTTTTCTGCTCATATTTCATTAAATAAGCTTTCTATGATTTTTCCTCTCTCTGCTTCTTTTGAAACACCCACAATGCAAATATGTTTGCTTAATGTTGTCCCAAAAATCCCATAGGATTTCTTGATTCTTTCTTATGGTTTTTCTACTTTGTTATTTCAAAAGACCTCTCTTCAAGCTAAATTTTTTTCTTCTGTTTGAACCAGTCAGCTATTGAGGCTGTCACCTGTATTTTTATATTTTAAAGACTTATTTATTTACTTGAAAAGCAAAAAAAAAAAAAAAGAGAGAGAGAGAGAGAGAGATCTTGCATCTGGTAGTTCACTCCTCAAATACCCAAAACAGCCAAGGGGCTGGGACAGGCTGAAGCTGGGAGTGCAGAACTCCATCTGGGTCTCCCACAGTTATATGAGCCATCATCTGCTGCCTTTCCAGATGCAATAGCAATAAGCTCTATCAGAAGTGGAGGAGCCAGGACTCAAACCAGCACTCAGATTGGAATGCAGGTGTCCCCAGCATCAGCTTAACCCTTTGCACTACAAGACTCACTCCTCAACTCTGTTTTTATTTCATTCATTGAATTCTTCATCTCCAGGGTTTCTGTTTGATTCCTTTTATAATCCCAATCTATGCTGGATTTCTCACTGGGGTCATGAGTTGTCTTCCTAATATCATTGTATTTTCTATCTCTAGTCTCTTGTATTCCAATGTTTTTCTAAAATCATTATTTTAAAATTATTTTTTGGGTAATCCATTGATATACTTTCCTTTGGGATCCATTGTTATTTTGTTCATTTGAAGGTTATTTTTTTCATTTGAAGTTATTTTGTTGTTGATTTGAGGGGGTTTTTTTGTCTTTTTTTTTTTTTCATTCTGCTTGTGTCTCTAAGTTGCTATTTGTGAAGCAGGCAAATCAAATCCCTTTTCCACTTGTATGGAGTGACTTTAATGGTAAAATCTTTCTCATGGTGTTGACTTCTAGAATTTCAGCTGGGAAGGCTGCTTTGGCTTTGATTCCAGGTGAGCATGTTAGTATCGTCCCCATGCAGCTTTCTCTGCTACAGTCAATGTCTGTGATGCCTCTGAATGTCTCAAAGCCTGGGCTACAGGGGTTTGTGGAATTGTCTGCAGGCTGGGATGCAACTCTCTGAGATGTCGTGTGTTTACCAGTGACTCTGAGTTTGGTAATTGTGGTGGATGAAGGGCATAAATCAGTGTGGGAGGATTAAACAGGGGCCTGGATTCCCTGCGGTACTTGGGCAATTGTGGTAGCAACTGAAGTGGAGATGGGGTTCTTGTGAGTGACTGAGCTGGGCAAGTGCTTCCCCTTTACTATGGTGGGCCAGCCCTCTTGGTAGACTGCCCAACTGCTTCCCAGGGCTGTGAATGAGTGGACAGGGTACATGCTGAGAGTAGATAAATCAAACCTCCTGAAGGAGCAGGTTGAGGGATAGTCAGCTCCTTCCCAGTGCCTCTGGGTCGAGCTGCTTAGGACATGCTGCCTGTCTGCTTCCTGGGATGGATGGCTGCAATCTAGTTTTAAAGCCTCTGAGCGATGGGTAATGGTTTGTTTATTATCTAGGAAGTAAAGCAAAGTTAGAATGAGCTAAGGCTAGAAACTTGGGTCTCCTTTCTATGGATAATTATTTGAGATAATATTTGTTCTAAATTCATATCTCATTAGGCCTCGGTTTTATCCCTTACCCTCTTCTTACTACAATATTGCTGTTTTTACTAGTTGGAGAATATTCCATTAGTAAATGGATGAGAGAATTTCAGAGTTCATAGGAAAAGGGTATTATCTTTTAATTCCACTTTCCCTAAACTTCTTAAAGCTCCATTGTAGAGTCTGAAATTTCAAAACTTGAGCTCATCAATAAAATACAAATCATCCAGGTAGACATGACAGGAATCTAGTACACATGCTCGAACTAAACATCTGAGTGTGAGAAGCCAGAGAGCCCAGAACTTGCTAAGAACTTCATGCCATCCCATAAAACGGCCCTTATTCAAATGACTCCTCAGAGAACTTAAGACCAACTCTAAACTTTTCCAAAATATGTACCATGGATTTCAACAGAAGGTGGTTTTTGGCTTGTGAGAGAACATTTGTTGACATCAGAAGACATGGTTAATTGTCACAGTTGAGCAAGGTTGGAGAATTCCTCTTGTCTTCCAGAAGATATTGGCCAGGAATGCCTCTCAACATTCTAAAATGCACAGGGTATCCCTAGAGCAAAAATTTACTGACACAAAACACCAAGAAAACCAAGGTTGGGAAACCCTAGCATGGGGGGTGGGGGAGAAATAGAAAGCTTACTCTTGGTTTATATTAAAAGGAAAATGAAAGTTCAAAACTAATCACTACCAAACTGGCCACAACAAAATTATGGGTAAAGCTTACACAAAAGTGTTGATAGAAATACAACAATAACAAATGAACAAGTCCAAAGTTCTTATTAAAGTAATTAGCATGACAAAGGAGACTTTATGTCAGGAGTGCATGGATAAGTCAACAAACAAGTCTGATAAAAGTAACTAGTTTGATAAACAATGGCAAAAAAGCTACATCTCAATATATACTAAACAGCATTTCAGAAAAATCAGTAGCCAATATTAGTTTTAAGCTATAATCATAGCCTGATGATTGAAAGAATTTTCCCTAATTTGGGAAAAAGTATACACCTGAATAAAAAATAATATTGAACAGTAAACTACTAAAGGCATTTCTGTTAGAATTAAGAACAACAAAAAAATGACAATAACCAGTATATAAAGTTATACCCTATATGGCAACACAATAAGGAAATATCTAACATAAAGTTTAAGATGGAAAAAACAAAATAATTATTATTACCTGTATGTAATATTAGAGAATTCCTAGAGAATTTAAAGGAAACAAAGAAAGAAAGGTATCCTCATGATTAAAAGAATACTGAAAATTTAATAAAGTCAGATTTTTTAAGTCCTAATCAGTTAATCATCATGAATTAAAATTATAATTCTATTCCCCTTGACAATGACACTAAGGTTACAAGGAGGACCTTCCACTTGAGCCCTCTACTCTCCCTTCTTCCTCCCTCTTTCTACAGCCACATCCTAGTTCTATGGTGGGACTGAAAGATGACTGCCACAGGCCATTCTCAGGATCCCCACAGCCGCTCTGGCCCTCCCTTTATTATGAACTTATTTTCCTTTGTTTACAGATAGGGACTACTAATTTGAAATCTTCCCTTTCATTTGCTTTCAACCAAATAACCTAAAGACCAATGCAGGGAGGATCCAAATAAAGAAAAGTTCAACCACAAAAGTGAGAGAAAATATGAATAGTTAGGCACATTTTGCTGCCGAATGGGGAGACCCTATCTGTGAAGATGTGAGTTTTCTATCAAATTAGTTTGACTATCTTGTGCTACCAGGATTCCACTCTCAGGGTGTGCTCTTCAACTAATTCATGTTATAGCTTACTTGAAAAATAAATATAAGGAAATAGAGCAAGTTTTGAAAGAGAATGCAAGGGATCTGCCCATCAGATAATAAAAGGGAACAAACAAGCCCTGTGTGTTGTCAGAGGGAGTAAGAATAAACACATGGATCAACAGACATGAAAGAAATTGCAGCAGTATCTTCACACACACTAAAATTTTAATTGAAAGAATTACCCAAACAAATGTAGCTATATCACCTACCCCTGCTTCACATACACACAATTCTGGTTTTATTAGAAGTTTATATTTAGTGTATAAAATATTAAACATTTGTGAGATGATTTTCATCATCTTTGTGCAGGAGGAGCTATGTTTGATAAAAAGAAATCCAGGCCAAATATTGTAAAGGGGAGGACTGATCAATTTATTTACATAAAATCACAGAAATCAAAGTTACTACACAGCAAAAGTCACCACTGAACAGCTTAAAATATGTTTGAGAAAGGAAAATATATTTTACCTCATTAGAAATGCAAGTAGTTCAACTGAGTAAAAAGATTACAACGCTAAGTGCACAGCAGTTTCTATTAATTCATTTCCAGGAAGTCACTTAAAGGAAATAATTCAATAACTACACAAAACATATATATGCTTCTTCCTTTGAACATAGTAATATTAATTTGGAAGTAACTTGAATGACCAATGATGGCAGATTATCTACCAATAAAGAATATTATACAGTCATTACAAATATTTGAGCTAGTCAGGCAGTGCCTCACTGTTAAACTTCTGGTTAAGATGCCCATGTTCCACACCAAGGGCCTGGGTTTTTGACACCCGTTTCTGGCTCCCAATTTTCAGAGTCTTGCTAGAGTAAACACTGGAGTCATCAATGGTGGCTCAGGTAATTGCCCTCCTACAACCCACCTGTGAGAGCTGGCTGGAGTTCCTGGCACCCAACTTTGACTTGGACCAGCTCCAACCTTTGACCTGATCTTTGAGGAGTGAACCAGTAGATGGCATCACTCTGTCTCATAAATAATTTTTTTAAAGATTTATATATTTATTTGAAAGAGTTACACAGAGAGAGAAGGAGGGGCAGAGAGAGAGGTCTTCCATCCACTGGTTCACTTCCCAGTTGGCTGCAATGGCCAGAGCTGGGCTGATTTGAAGCAAGGAGCCAGAAGCTTCTTCCACATCTCCCATGAAGGTGCAGGGACCCAAAGTCTTGGGCCTTCTTCCATTTCTTGCCCAGCAAGCAAAGAGCTGGTTCAGAAGTGGAGCAGCTGGAACTCAAACCAGTACCCATATGGGATGCTGACAATGCAGGCAGCAGCTTTACCCACTAGGCCACAGCACCGGCCCCCATAATCTATTCTTAATTAGTAAGTTTGAATTATGACAATAGTTGAAGAATAAGACATTTGTAAAACATTAAGTAAAATAAAGAAGGTTGCTTTACCCAATGTATAGATGCTACATTATGCAGTGCAGTCACGGATCACTAAAGCGAAGTCTGGAAAAACATACTTCAAGGGGCCAGCACTGTGGCACAGAAGGTTAAGCCACCACCTACAGAGCTGGCATCCATATGGGCAACGGTTCAAATCCCAGGTACTCCACTTCCAATCCACCCCCCAAAAAAAGACTAAGCATAAAAGTAATGTAAAAATTCTGGAAAGTATAAATAAAGTGAGATATTCTTCACCATTCCTGTGTTTTCTGTTCTTAGGTCTTTTAAATTGTATTACCTCTCCTCACTGTACTTCAGCCAAAGCATCACACTTCACTCCCTGCATCCCCGTAAGACCAATTCCACCATGGTCATTCATAAGTCCTTGGGGTAGAATGGGAGAGCTCACTTCATTTTCCAAAAGTTTAATCAGTTTATGTTTGAACAGATTCCACTGTTTTTTTTTTTTTTACTATACTGTCATTAAAAAAAACCACAACATATCTAAGGGAGTATTTGAGATTTGGTATGCACCTCTTTTTTTGATCTTTAAATTTTTTTTCTAGATTTTCATTTACTTAGTTTAGAGGCAGAGTTACATAGAGACAGAGGGCGAGACATACAGAAGAGATTTTCCATCCACTGGTTCATTCCACAGATGGCCCTAAAGGCCTAGAGCTGGGCCAGGCCAAAGCCAAGAGCAAGGAGCATGTAGTTGCACAGGCCCAAGCCCAAGCACTTAGGCCATCCTCTGCTGCTTTCCCAGGCACATTAGCAGGTAGCCAGATCAGAAGTGGAGCAGCTGAGATGTGAACCAGCAATCATACGGGATGCCAGTGCTGAAAGCAGTGGCTTAATTTGCTACACCACAGTGCAGCCCCTGATCTTCACATGTTCACCCATCTTTGACTCCCTCAGCAGAACCCAGTGAGATTCACAGTAGGAAGCGTCAGGGAATATCAAAACACCCTTTGCAAACAGATAAAAGTAGATGGGTTCCAGTCCTTATTTTGTCATTTCGATCTTGTGAAGTTGCCATTGAATTTCTCAACCTCCCTAAATCTCAGTTTCCTCATCTGTCAAGTGGGCACAGTAATAAAACCTCTGCAGTTGTCATCAAGCTTCCTGTGTGAAAGGTCTTCAGCATTTTCATGGAAAACATATATTATGGAAAAACTAAGCATGGGTTTCATTTGGGGGTTGCAAAATGAATTTATCATTTATTTCCATTTTCCATGAATTTTTTGCCATCAACCTGTGACATCGAGTAAACTGTGTGATATTCTGAGTTTTATTTTTCCCATTACAATTACACTCAGCTCCTCTTTGGATGGTTGTTTCTGAAGCTCTTCAATAATCTTCAGTGATACCTTGACGTTAGCATTTACAAACACTTCAGCTCCCTGTCTTAACAGTGACCAAATCATATGTAAAGCCAACGTTTGAAAAAGTTGAAAACGATATGATATTTGTTGGAGATTTAGATATGGCTTGCAGACTAATTTGGACCCTTGGTGTTTAGCTTCCTCTTTGATGCTGCTTGAAACCAAGATGATAACTGAAGCGAGATATAAGAAATGTTTACAGTTGCCGCTTATCCTCTCATGTTCTTCATTAACTGGCCCGGCCTGTTGTCCTTTGAAAAGGCCAAGGTTCACGGTCCTGTTTTTTAATTGCAATTCACTCGTTCCTACTTCTTCCAGGAGCATCGGCATCAGCTTTATCATTGCTGGTGAGATTTACGGCTCGCTAATAGGCAGTCGCTGGATTCCCCGGAGTCTCCCCAGGAAACATGAGCAGCCTGTGATGGCTACAGCTGGAATCCCGTTCCACTTCAGAAGCTTCCTAACAGCATTCTCAGATGTGTGAATATCCATTAGTGACCCAGGGGGATTACTCCTTGGCACCAAGTTTACGTGCAGGAGAGGCCTGCGTGCTGAGGATGTTGTCCCCTTTCGCCAGCAGAGTGAGGCGGGGCACGGAGCTTGGAGGCTGGAGCACCCTGCAGGCTAACGTGTGGGAACGGAGAGTGCTTTTCAAAGAGAAGAATTCAAAAGGGAAATTCTAAAATTTGGCCTTGGGGTCCAGAAGTTTAATATTTATGTTGAGTAAACAGCTAACATATTTATCAAAACGTCCAAGGGCATGAGGGCTAAGCAGCACGATTTGATCTTCCTGTGTCTGTTTATGTGGATGGTAATTGACAGTAAGCAAGACTGAACTTTCGCTTCCTGTTCACCGTATCTAGGACAGACAATGCTGGGAGGATGACTCAGTTGCTCCGGCAGCAATGTCCTTTCAGGGAAAGCTTCCTGATTTCACCACGTCTTTTTAAAATATTTCTACTTTTCCTGCCCGCCCCAACAGCTCCTCAGCTTCTCTTTTTGCAACCACATCTCTAACCACTGTCCTCTCGCTTGGTTATAGCAATTCAAAAAGGGTCCCTGTCAGTTTCAGGTTAAAGGAGAAATATTTCTTTTTCCTTTTTTTTTTTTTAGTTTTTTTTTTTTATTTGTTTATTTGAAACGGAGAGTTACAGAGAGGCAGAATGAGAGAGAGAGAGGTCTTCCACCTGCTGGATCACTCCCCAAATGGCCACAGTGGCCGGAGCTGGGCAAATCCGAAGCCTGGAGCCAGGAGCTTCCACCAGGTCTCCCACTCAGTGGCAGTCTTTTGCTGCTTTCCCAGACCACAGCAGAGAGCTGGATAGGAAGAGGAGCAGCACAGACACAAACCGGTGCCCAGGTGGAGGCTTAGCCCACTATGCCACAGTGCAGGCCCCAAAGAGAAATATGTCTGAGTCGATATGCCTCTTTGACAGAAGTAGTTCATGGGTTTTCTTGCATAAACCACGTCTTCATTATCACATTTGCACAACCAGTGGGAAAAAGCTACCGCATTGTTCAAGTAATACACAGAATGAAAGGATGAGCAAAGAGAAAAATCCTAGGGTTAAAGTTATGATTAAACCCATTCTATCAGCTCAGGGGAAAGAAATTTCAGTCAGAATCTGGAACGAGTCTATGTGTTTTCTTCCAATAACATTATGTGCTACTCAATATTAGTGTAATAAATATAACATTTAGTAAAAGATTATTGTTTAAAATTACCATTATCCTCTTTGAATAAATATGTGAATGAATGCAAACAAGTACCATTCAAGTGGAAAGAGTAAAGTCCTAGGCGGAGAGCAATGGCTTGTGTGTTTATGAACAGATGGGTATTCAGGTTTCATCCATTAGGCCACATTTCACAACCCTGGCTGCACATTAGAATCACCTGGGGAACTTTAAAAAAAAAGTTGCCCGAGCCCCACCTCTAGAAATGGTGATTTAATTGGTCTGCAGTGAGCCTGGGTATGGGTATTTATTAAAAGCCCCCTAGATGATTCTGATATGCAGCTAGAGTTAAGAATCATTGCAGTCCTGTCTTGAAGGCAGGTTCTTAGAATGACTTGAAGATTGTAGAAAAGAACACTTAGAGGTAGGGAAGTTAAAAAAGAAAAAATATGTTCTCATTGTTCCACATTATAGGACACATTTATTCAACAATTGATAATATGCACTGAGTCATTACTGGGTATTATTGGTGCTATATATAGTGAGCATAAACAGGCGCATTGTGGAGCATATAGTCTGTTGAGAGAAGATTGACATTAATCAAACAAAGCAGAAATGCTTATGAAATTATAACTCCATCAAAACCCATGAAACGAAATACACTATAGGAAAAGAGTTCTTCTGCATACTTTCCCAATGGAATGATATTTGAACTAAGATCCTAGTTACAAGCAAAGATGGGGGAGTAGTGATGTAAGACAAAGGGTACTGCATGTGCAACGGCACTGACCCTCCAGGGACTGTTTATTGAAATAAAATCAAGATGGTTGTCACTGAGAGACCAAGGAGGATTAGTTTGAAATGTTCCTGGAGAAAGAAACAAGTCACTTCAAGTTCTTTGGGTTGTGAGACACATCAAAGTTTTTGATTATTATCCTAAAGCATAGGAAATCATTGTAAGATTTTTTAAAAGGTAAAGTATTTTCAGACAGCTATCTAGTGAGAAGAATGTATGATGGGGAGATAAGAATGGGAAATACAGAAGCTGAACACGGGGAGACAGCTTTTAAATGAAGAGGTGTGCAAGGATTACAAAAAGTATTTTAAATATGGAATATATGAGATTTAAAATGTTAGAGGATCATAGTTAGGGAGAGAATTATAAACTTTTTGTAAATACTGAGTCAGAATTACTTTTATATCATCCAAATAGGAATGTCAAGTAAATTGTGGGTTTTGTGAGCTTGAATCTCAAGCTAGAGTTTTTCAATAATAAAGAAAGGGGAAAATAAGAAGGGTGAGAGAAGTGGAGGCAGGGAGGGAGGGAGGAAGGGAATATCATCATGTTCTTAGAATTGTACATACAAATCACACTGAATCTGTTAAAAATAATTTGAAATTTAAAAAAAAGAATAAAAAATTTTAAAGGAATTAAAAATATGCAAATTGGGAGTCATTTTCAAAGTGGATTAATGAAGGCTATTGGATGAAATGTCCTTTGGAGGGGCCAGTGCTGTGGCTCACTTGGTTAATCCTCCACCTGCAGCGCCGGCATCCCATATGGGCTCCAGGTTCTTGTCCCGGTTGCTCCTCTTCCAGTCCAGCTCTCTGTTGTGGCCTGGGAAGGCAGTAGAGGATGGCCCAAGTGCTTGAGCCCTTGCACCTGCATGAGAGACCAGGAAGAAACAACTGGCTCCTGGCTTCGGATAGGCGCAGCGCCGGCCATAGCAGCCATTAGGGGAGTGAACCAATGGAAGGAAGACTTTTCTCTCTGTCTCTCTCTCTCTCTCTCTCTCTCTCACTGTCTGTAACTCTACCTGCCAAATAAATTAAAAAATAAAAAAATAAATAAAAGAAATGTCCTTTGGAGAAGCTACAGCTTGAAGAGAACAGGGCCGAGAACATGGTCTTTAAAAACATCCAGCCTGGGGCCGGCACTGTGGCGTAGCAGTTAAAGCCGCAGCCTGCAGTGCCAGCATCCTATATGGATATTGGTTCGAGTCCCGGCTGCTCCACTTCAAATCCAGCTCTCTGCTATGGCCTGGGAAAGCAATAGATGATGGCCCAAGGCCTTGGGCCCCTGCACCCACCCAGGAGGCCCCTGCACCCACCCAGGAGCTCCTGGCTCCTGGCTCCTTGCTTCAAATCAGCCCAGCTCCAGCCATTGCAGCCAACTGGGAAGTGAACTCACGGATGGAAGACCTCTCTTTCTCTCTGCCTCTCTTTATCTCTCTGTGTAACTCTGACTTTCAAATAAATAAATATATCTTTTAAAAAATCCAGCCTTTTGAGCAGAAGGAAAGCAGAAAAATATGGTCTATATTCCCTGTACACTCTTCCCTTTTATTTTCCTGTCTGAGTGCCTGCTGATACAGTTATTTCCATAAAGGTGGAATCAGGTTAAAGCAAAACTTTATCACTATTGCTTTTGCTCCCAGTCAATTGGTTTCTCAAAGCCTGGGTTCATAAAAGCGTTCACAGTAAAGATAGACTGTGAAAGGCCAATCAGGGTGAGAAGCTCCAAAATTATTACAGCAGCCAAAACACTATGGAAATTCTGTATGGATCCAATCATTGGTGCGCTGGCAATCATAAAAGAATGCCAGCACCGTCCAAAACCAGAAAGGGGAAATTAAACGTGCTCATTGTATAATATGGTGACGATAGCCAATAACAATGCATTATGTACTCGAAAATCACTAAGAGTAGATGTTAAATGTTCTCATCACAAAGAAATGTGTTATGTAATACACAAGTTAATTAGCTTGATTTGGTCATTCTACTATATATAAGTGAGTAGAAAAATTGAGAGAGCAAAGCATTATGTCATATGCCATAAAATATAAAGCTATAAATTGTCAATTAAATGCTTTTTAAAAAAAGAAACCAATGAATAAAAATCTGGTGTTATAATCATTGCAATAGTAAAAAAAGTCATAGTCTAAAGTAAAAATACATCATAAAAATTATAAACAAATACTAAACTCTTGTTTTGAAAATGAAGGAAGATATTTGTGGGTAAAACATTTAGGGTAAAGAAAACAAGTTACAGACACTGTACAGAGTAGAGTCCCAACATCGGCCTTGTTGACCTTTGGGCCTGGATGATTCTTTGCTGTGGGGCCTGCTCGATGCATGATAGGGCCACTAGCAGCTTTCTCGGCCTCTGCTCACTAACTGCCAGAGAAATCACTCACCTCAGCCCAGGGACACCATCAAAACCATCTCCAGAGATTACCAAATGCCCCTGGCTGTGAAACACATACAAAACATGATTCCTTTTATTTGAAAACAAGATCTGTTTGGCAAAAACGTACAGTGTGAGATAATATAACTGGGGAAAGGTATGTGATTGTAAGTAAAAGGGGATATTGAAGGGTGGAATAAATTCTTTAGGAAACAAGAAAAGGAAAAACTGACTTGTGACTATTGTCTGTTTCATCATGTAAGTACTGACGCCTTGGCTGACTTGAGATACAATGATGTCACTGAACCCAAAGTTCAGAATTGATACAAAAATTGCTTTTTCATTTTTTTATGATTTTTTTATTTGAAAGGTAGTGTGTGTGTGTGTGTGAGAGAGAGAGAGAGAGAGAGAGAGAGAGAGTTGGTGGGGAGAGGGAGGGAGTCAAACAGAGAGCCATCTGCTGCTTCACTCCCCAGATGGCTACAACAGCCAAGGCTGGGCCAGGCTGAAGCCAGCAGTCTGCAACTCAATCCAGACCACCCATGAGAGTGACAAGGACCTAAGCACCTGGGCCACCATCTGCTGTTTCCCAGGTGCATTAGCAGGGAGCTGGATTGGAAACCGAGCAGCCAGGACTTGAACCAGTGCTCCAATATGGATTGTGGGCATCCCAAGTGGCAGCTTAATCCACAGGGCCACAACACCTGCCCCACTAAATTGTCCTTGAAAACCAATTCAAGCCAGTTCCAGCCCCCAGTTGGATATAAGAGCAAAAAAACTAAATTTCAGTGGACCATCCAACTTCCATAAGGATAGAGTTGCAACACACAGGGCACTGGACCAAGGACTTCCATCTGCTCATGGGTCTGGTGCATTGTCCTCTCACCAGGCCTCTGAAAACAAGGTCTGACATCAGTGTCCTCATTAGTCTCTGTAAAACTCTTAGCAACACAACCTCATGGACTGTTTCTTAGCCCCAGTGAACAGGGAAATCTGGGAGCACGACTCAGCAATGCATGGTTTCCCTGGCTCTGCAGGTGACTATGTTATACATTAAAGCTTGTGAACTATAGGCCTGGGCAGTAATAATATGTTCATTTCTGAAGGGCTTGATGCTTTTCAAAGAATTCTCATCCTCTCAGCTGCGTTTCCTGTGCACCCTAATCCTAATAACAGCGGAACTGCTCTGTAGGAAGATCAATTTGGCAGCTTTGTTAGATTCAACAAAGAGAGAAATTGAAAATTTAGCAATGAGTTATGGTCCTGATTTATGGTGCTGACTGCAAATGAAGAAATAAATGGTCCCCAGGTAGAATAAGGAGCAATGATATCTCGCTGGAAATGCAAGCTAATGCACAGAAAGCAATGTGAATTGCCTCCAAGGTTTTCAGCCTTGTTAGCTGGAGGAAAAGGGGCCTAAAAAATGAATAAAGAATCCCATCCACAAAGCTGTCCTGGTTTCTCCTGTTTGTTGCTATGGTTTCCCTTCATTCAAACACATTCAGAACATTTTAAATGTAATTCACATAGCACATATTTGCTTCCTATGTTCTCAAGCTCTCCATTTGAGGATATTGAGCTGTATCCACTCCTGTAGCCTCTAACAGTCTTGGCAGAATGTTGTTCTGTGCAGCTGATAATCCTAATAACTGAAGTAATACATCATCATGCAGGAATCATTTGGAAAAGATGCTTGTAGTCATTCGATTAATATTTGCTTTGGTGCTTCAGAACAATGGCAGCACCAGGTGAAAATACATAGAACAGTTGGAGTTATCGATCCAGGCACATCCCAACCACATACATGTCTTCAAATAAAACTTCACCACAGCTTCATTCATTCCAGCCCATTCTGTAGACAGTGTTCCCTGTGTGCAGTTCACTGCTTTCAGTGCATTCTCCAAATTTTTGATAGTTCCTTTAGTTTTGGCTTCTTGAATCTGCTAAGCTTTCCACTCTATATTCTGATAGAAGTCAACCTCAGTTGTGGAATCCATTTTTAAATTTATTCAGTAAAATTATATCTTGAAATGTCTTTTAAAAAAATAATTCCTTAGGGGCCAGCATTGTGATGCAGTGGGTTAAGCCACCACTTGCAACACCAGGATCCCATTTCAGAGTGCAAGTTTCAGCCCCAGTAGCTCCACAGCTAATTCAGCCTTCTGCCAGTGCACCTGGGAAGGCAGCTGAAGATGATCCAAGAGGTCAGGCTCTTGATACCCCTGATGTGGGAAAGTAGGATGGAGTTTCTGGCTCCTGGCTTCAGCCTGGTGCACACCTAGCTATTGCAGGCATTTGGAGAGTGACCCAGTATATGGAAGACTCTCTCTCTCTCTTTCTCTCTCTCTCTCTCTCAAATTAATTTGCTAATATTATTGGCTCTGAAATACTTTAGCTACATAAAAAATGCTCTCATTTTATATGTCAAAGTATGAATAACTACTTTTCAGAAAATAAAATGGGAGTTCCTACTAAATTTATGAAGTGGATAGGCATTCTTGAGTTGATGAGTAAAATTTGAATAATTTACTATGAAAAGGAAAGAAAGAAGGAGTAAAAGACTTTTAGTACTCGAATACACATGCAATTCCACAAAAAGGTGGTCTACTTTCTTGGGTACAAATCTACTACTAATATTCTCCTTACCCTCAATAGACTAAATTATATTGAAAGTGCATAAGAAAGAGGAGAGACACTGGAAAGAGATGCCTGCAATTGAATCAGTTCTACCACTGAAATCATGACTTCAGAAATTTATTTCATGTAGATCTCAATCTAAACAGAAACAAAGGTAATAACACCTACTACAAAGTTTTTCTGAAGACGAAATATTTGACACCAATAAAACGATTAGCATAGTACCTGCCTCAGCACTGACTTACTGTGGACTACTGTTATTATTGTTGATCTAACTTTTTAAAATAATAGAACAGCCCAATAACATAAAATTTAGACTGGAACATTATGAGGAGTAATGAGTCAATCGCTTGAAAAGTGCACAGAGGAAGAATAAACTATTCATTTTAAGGTGTCAATCATATTGTGCCTGCATTTTCATTTAAAAGATAGTTGTCATTTAGAGATATACTGAAGTATGCACAGATGAAACAATATAGAGTACGAATTTGTGTAATAATAAACTGGAGAGAAGCGAGAGATGAACAAGTCAGACACACTTTTGAAATTAGGCTGCAGGGGCTGGCGCCGCGGCTCACTTGGCTAATCCTCTGCCTTGCGGCGCCAGCACACAAGGTTCTAGTCCTGGTCGGGGCACCGGATTCTGTTCCGGTTGCCCCTCTTCCAGGCCAGCCCTCTGCTGTGGCCAGGGAGTACAGTGGAGGATGGCCCAAGTACTTGGGCCCTGCACCCCATGGGAGACCAGGATAGGTACCTGGCTCCTGCCATCGGATCAGCACGGTGCGCCGGCTGCAGTGCGCCTGCCGCGGCAGCCATTGGAAGGTGAACCAACGGCAAAAGGAAGACCTTTCTCTTTCTCTCTGTCTCTCTCTCTCTCTCACTGTCCACTCTGCCTGTCAAAAAAATAAATAAAAGAAAGAAAGAAAGAGAGAGAGAGAGAAATTAGGCTGCAGGGATATGGGCTTCATTTTACTGGGTCCTTTGTTTTTCTATGTACTTGGGGAAAAAAAATCCAGATGTCAGTTTTTTGTAAACACAGTGTTTTTTTCAAACTTCATTTAAAATCTTTGCTACACAAATTGATAGGAATTATATAATCCTATAGCTTTAATGATTTGGTGACTATTTTAAATTTTACTTTATAGGTCTTTTCATTTTTATTTGTTGAACTCTTAATTTAGTAGAGCTATTAAGCCTTTGACTATAATGTAAACTAGACGTATTATCTCAAAAAGTAATAAGTAAAATAATAACTTAAAACTTTTATTTGCAAAAAAAGAGAATAAAGGAATGAATTATATTGTTCTGTGCCTGAATTTGTTTTGCTTGTTTGAACATTTGTTTAGCAGCCTTGCTGTATCACCATGGCTTCAATGACTGCCACAATATGTAAAGTTCATAGAAAGAGAAGTAAAATGATTGCTCTGTAGCTCCATTAGCAAACAAATATATTCCATACACACACATACACAAAGGAATAGGACCACTCCAACACACAACTACACACAGATATAGGGGATTGTTTAAGGAACTCATTTCTCAGTACATATGAGTGACAATACTTTCTTGCAGCCAAAAGATCTGGTGGCCTATTACATTTAGAAAACTTTGTGCATTTGGGTAAAGAATATTTATAGATTGATAAGACAACAAGAAATAAGCCAATTTCACCATAAATTTATATAAATGAAAATATGCTCAGGGCCAGCACTGTGGCGTGGCGGGTTAAAGCCCTGGCCTGAAGCACTGGCATCCTATATGGGCGTCAGTTCTAGTCCCAGCTGTTCCTCTTCCAATCTAGCTCTCTGCTACGGCCTGGGAAAGCAGTAGAAGATGGCCCAAGTCCTTGGGCCCCTGCACCCACGTGGGAGACTGGAAGAAGCTCCTGGCTCCTGGCTTTGGATTGGCACAGCTCCGGCCATTGCAGCCGTTTGGGAGTGAACCAGCAGATGACAGATATTCTCTCTCCTTCTCTCTCTGTAACTCTGACTTTCAAATCAATAAATAAATCTTTAAAAAAGAAAACAAATAAAAATATTTTAAAAAGGAAAGAAAATATGCTCAATGGTGGTCTTATGAAAGATTTACCAAACCTATTGCAAAAGCGAGTACATGTTCAAATTTTGCAAATTTATTCTTGTGAAAAAGCTAAGTGACAGATATAGTCTTTGAAAATCAAATGCATATACAATGCAAATACAACATTGAACTTGGTTTAATTCAACCAAACTCCATGTAATTGATATAAGGAAGTTTTAAAGTCATCTCCAAATAAGTGTATCTTAATATAAAAATATTAATTAGTTTCATTTTAGACCTATTGTTTGTGATGTCCATTGATTATGTTTCCATCATATTTACCAGAATAAGATTGCCCTTGATCTTAGTAAACATTTCATGAAACAAATTGTTAAGTCATTGTAGTGGTGAAAGAAAATGTTTGCCTCCCAAAGAATTTTTATTTATGATAAGGACATATTGTACTTCAAAGTCAGTTTTTAAAGGGACTTTGGTAATGGATGTGGGGTTTTTTTGTTTTTTTTTTTTGTTTGTTTGTTTTTTTTTTTTGACAGGCAGAGTGGACAGTGAGAGAGAGAGACAGAGAGAAAGGTCTTCCTTTGCCGTTGGTTCACCCTCCAATGGCCGCCGCGGCCAGCGCGCTGCAGCCGGCGCACCGCGCTGATCTGAAGCCAGGAGCCAAGTGCTTCTCCTGGTCTCCTATGGGGTGCAGGGCCCAAGTACTTGGGCCATCCTCCACTGCACTCCCTGGCCACAGCAGAGAGCTGGCCTGGAAGAGGGGCAACCGGGACAGAATCCAGCGCCCCAACCGGGACTAGAACCCGGTGTGCCGGCGCCGCAAGGTGGAGGATTAGCCTACTTAGCCGCGGCGCCGGCAATGGATGTGTTTTAATTAGACCAAATTTTTGTCTTTATCTTCTACGAATACATGACTTTCTGACAACCAGCTACTACCATTAATTAAATATACACTCAGTGTAAACATCAGAAACCATAAATCAAATATCACTCTTAAAGTGAATTTCAGGAAACCTTGAAAATGTTAATCCCACCAAAAGGAATCAAAGTTACAAACTAAACACCCTCCATGAATCCTGATTATCCATCGCTTATGATAGTAGTAACAATATTGTGATGGTTGTTCTATTTATTTAGTAATTAAGGAAGGCAATAATAATTCAGAAAAACTCAAATGGAAAAAATGTCTCTTTTGTTTGAATTCCTGACGCATCATCTAATCAGGATAGCCAGACTGTAGAAAAGCCGTCATCTTCTCTTGAAAAGGAAAAGGTTAAATTGGACAATATTATTTTTATAAATTATACTATACAGAATGTCCACTAAGCTAAATTTATTTATGCTCATGGACAGAATTCTTGGCATTTTTTTCTGCTTAAATGATAATTTACATGCAGCTTGATTTATTTGCAAAGAATGCATCAAGAAACCACAGAGGGTTATCAATTTTTTGTAGCCTTACATTCTCTTAGTTCATGGCAAACAGCTTAACATCCGTACATATTTTCCTCTGATGTTAAGTTAATGCTAGTGATTTATGAAAGGAAATAAAATGTGTCCAGTTTGGGCCTGCAGGAAAAAAATGCTTGTACTTTTACTATTTGGGGTGCATGTTTTTTCCAACATACAAAAGTTCCTCCTTGATGGTCATGGATTCACTATAGGATGTTACTCACCACTGGTGACAACCCCTGATTTCTCTCATGCTGTCACATGAGAACAAGGAACTCTAGACTCTGACAGTATCACACCCTCTGTCTGCTGGATTTAGGCAGGCTGCATATGAGATGCCACTCCATCCATCGCCATGACATGCACAAGGGCGTGAGAGATTCCGCCTTCAGACTCAAGAGTATTTCCCCTCCTGTGGATGCATCTTGAGCTGCTGTCGGAATTACAGACAGCTTCAGTGTGGTTCACAGGTTCAGCCTATCTGAGAATGTTGTAAATTCCTCAGATGTCTCAAACATCACTTCAATGTCGGATCATTGAACTCCCTGTTATTCTTTGTTTTTTTCTTCATGCTCAGATCTCCTGATAAGTCTTGTTCCTCTGGAGCAGTGCCTGAGAGCAAAGCATGCCCTTCTTAACAGAAGGAGGAATTGGCAAAGACATGTGTGTCTCCCTGGATCCATCATGTGCATGTCCGTGATGGAAATGGAGCCCAATTGTCCGCATTAGATACAAACCATCAAAATTTGGAGGATTAGTCCAAGGAATGCTTCCCACTCGGAAAAAGACAAGGTTAGCCCAAATATATCACTTTATTTAAAAACCGCATGTTCTATTTATGAACTCTGAAAAATATTTAATAAGCAAAACAAATTTTCTTGCAAATTTTCTAGCAAAACAAAATTGCTTGTGTCCCCCAGATATCTCTCTCTCTCTCTCTCCTTCTCCCTCTCTCTTTTCTCCCCCTCTCTCTTGTTCACACACACACACACACACACACACACAGACTTTCCCAGTGTGTTGGCTCTTCTCTCTTTATATCACAAGATATACCACTTAGGTCCCTGTAGATCTTGAAGAAAGCACTGTTATCACTGATGTTTGACAATTATTTTATGCTGTTTTTCTTTGAGAACAGGTGAAACATGCTTTCTAAACTTTATGTTGCTCTCAATTAGGAAAAAAGATTTGCAATATTTTCTTGATGTTTTAAATTCATGTTTAGGAATACTATTTTAAGGAAATCACACAAAGACATTGAATAAACCACCACCAGGAATACTTAAATTTAAGGTTACTGGATTGTATAAACAGACAGAAGTTGTAAGGTGTGTATTGAGCTAATCAACTGTCACCTACTATAGCCCAAATAATTTCTGCACAGGTTTATAAAGAAGTTATTGTTGGCCGGTGCCGTGGCTCAATAGGCTAATTCCCTGCCTTGTGGCGCTGGCACACTGGGTTCTAGTCCCAGTCAGGGCGCCGGATTCTGTCCCGGTTGCCCCTCTTCCAGGCCAGCTCTCTGCTGTGGCCAGGGAGTGCAGTGGAGGATGGCCCAAGTACTTGGGCCCTGCACCCCATGGGAGACCAGGATAAGCACCTGGCTCCTGCCTTTGGATCAGCGTGGTGCACCGGCTGCAGCGCGCTGGCCACAGCGGCCATAGGAGGGTGAACCAACGGCAAAGGAAGACCTTTCTCTCTGTCTCTCTCTCTCTCACTGTCTACTCTGCCTGTCAAAAAAAAAAAAAAAAAGATATTTAAAAAAAAAAGAAGTTAGTGTTGTGTATTAATTTTAACTTCTAAATCAATGTGACAGAGGAATACAGTCAATGGATGTTTCAATGTGAGACTATTAATGTTCAAATGTATTCATGTATTTGAAATGCAGAGAAAAACAGAAAGAGAGCTCTTCCATCCACTGGTTCGCTCCCCAGATGGCTGCAATAGCCAAGTCCAGGCAAGGCTGAAGCCAGGAGCCAGACACTCATTCAGGTTTCCCCACATGGGTGGCAGGGGCCCAAGCACATGGGCCATCAGCCATTGCTTTCCCAGGTGCATTAGCAGATACCTGGACTGGAAGTACAACAGCTGAGACTTAAACCAGCACCCTGACATGGGATGCTGGTGTCACAACACCCTGCACCCCAAGCCCAATTCACAGCCCTATTATTATTTTGCTGTCTTGCCAAAGCATGGAAAATTTTTCATCTTGCTATTTAGTGTAAGTTATAAGGGCAATGGGTATTTCACACAGAATCCCTTCTTCCTCTACAAAGTGAATGTTGGGTAAATTCCTTCCCAGGAATTTATAATCCAGCTCCCAGTGGAGAGTGACTCCATACAGGATGGACTTTTATTAGGGGTCAAAAGAACATGACTGTCTATGACTGAATAAAAAATAAAGAAAGAAACCTTTTCTTGGCTTCAAATTTTAAAAATTATATTGGGAGCTAATTCCTACATATTTATTAAATATTTTAATAAGCATTGTCACATAATTGTATTCATAGTATATTATAGTTACCATCCCTATGTTGTAAATTCTGGATTAGTGTCCGAAGTGGGTTAAGTGTTGGGCCACAAATGAGATGAATGCATTCTAAATCTGGAACAAGTGAGTGACTTTATTTGAAGAATATTGGGCCTGGCCTTGTGGTCCAGTGGGTTAAGCCACTGCCTGTGATACTGGCATCCCATATAAGTGCCAGTTCGAGTCCAGGCTGCTCTATTTCCGATTCAGTTCCTGCTAATGCACCTGAGAAAGAAGCTTTAAATGATCTAAGTGCTTGAGCCCCTGTCACCCGTGTGGGAGACCTGGATGGAATTCCAGGCTCCTGGCCCAGCCCCCAGCTGCTGCAACCATTTGGAGAATGAACCAGTGGATGGAGGATCTCTCTCTCTCTCTCTCTCTCTCTCTTTCTCCCTCTCTGTCCCTCTCTGTCTCTCTCTGTATCTGGCGTTTTCTGTTAAAGATCTCCATAAAAGATCATCCTGGGTACCAAGGTGGCTCCTTAAATGCAGTGACAAGGGATCCTATAAGAAACACACAGAGGAGAGAATACGAGGATAAAGAGAAGGTGGTCAGGTGGAGACCACGTCAGAGACTGGAGTGTGCAGCCCCAGGCCAAGGAATGCCGGGAGCCCGCAGAAGCCAAAGAGGCAAGGAAGGCCTGGAGTGAGCATGTCTCGCTGGCACCTTAAACTCGAATTTCTCTACTCCAAAGTTGAGGAAATAAAATCTGCTATTGTAAGCCACCCATGTTGTGGGAGTTTATTATGGAGGTCCTAAGAAACTAATAGTACGCAATTGTATGCACTGAAGACACTCTTCAGTTGTAGCTGAAAAGCACTACACAGCCACAAGCAGGCGACTTTGTATAAGGCACATAGTAGGTGCTCAACAAATGTGCATTGATAAATGGCACCTGTGTTTTCTTTACATACCACAATTCATGCAAAGCAAAAAAAAAAAAAATGTAAAGGGTAGAATGCAAGCAAGAGAACATTTTATATCTTCTGGATTTTTAAGTCTCTAAAATCTGATGGGAAAGAACATGTTTGGTGTTTCCAATGTCCCAGCTTCTTAGAAACATAAGATTAATAGGAAGTAACAAGTCTGAACCAGAAATTTCTACTTGTCCATTGTGAAAGGACTCCTACTCTATGGCATTTGTGTCTTTTCCATGAAAGGAAAATTTCATTGGAAAAGAGGGGCAATTTACTGATGTAGCAGGGCGGTAGTTAGCAAGGAAATGCTGAGGTTGCCAGCCCCACCCCACTGCCTTACCTTTGCTGCAACCCTCTCTATATTACTCCAAGCCCCACCCCTCCCATGCAGGGGGAAATCACTGGTCAGCCGAATTGGGACAGCCAAAAATATACAACATGGCTGCCAGCTGCCTCCCTAAGATAACACTTAGCTCATTATAATGTCATTAACAAAACATTACCATGGCTGACACTTTCATTCCCATGATGCACCTGATACCATGACACTTCTGAGATTTCAACAAAAGGGCAAGCAAATGAATGGGACTCAATCCCACCTAGTTCCGCCCATATGAATACGCACTTAAACCCCACCGTAGACACCTCCCTCTGTACCTCCAGGTCTTATAAAGACATGGACCTAACCCTGGTTGAGTGCAGTTTTCTCTTGCACATGACTACACTCCTTGGGTGTATACTTTCACTTTGCCTGCAAATAAATCTTGTTCCTGTGCTGGCCTTTACCTACATTTCATCCTTTTGCTCTTTTTTTTTTTTAAGAGGATTTATTTATTTGAAAGTCAGAGTTACACAGAGAGAGAAGGAGAGGCAGAGAGAGAGGGAGAGAGAGGGAGAGAGAGGGAGAAAGAGAGAGAGAGAGAGGTCTTCCATCCACTGGTTCACTCCCCAATTGGCTGCAACAGCTGTATCTATGCCCATCCAAAGGCAGGATCCAGAAGCTTCTTCCAGGTCTCCCACATGGGTGCAGAGGCCCAGAGATTTGGGCCATCTTCTATTGCTTCCCCAGGCCATAGCAGAGAGCTGGATCGGAAGTGGAGCAGCCAGGACTTGAACTGGCGGTCATATGGGATGCCAGCAAGGCAGGCAGTGGCTTTACCCGCTACGCCACAGTGCCGGCCCCTGAATTTGCTCTTGCATCAGAGTTAAGAACGTGGACCCAGTCACGCCTTGACCCCACTCTGACATGTTTTGCCACACAGCAGTGAGTGCTATTGTCTAAGATAAATTGTTTTCATGTAATATGAGACACATACCAAAGAGAAAAATATACAATATCATTTTTATGTGTATATATGTGTATATGGTATGAAGCACTCACTACAGAACCAGAACAGTGGGAATGAGATTGTGCTCACTGTTGTGTTCTTGCCTGCTTTCATGCCCCTTCCTCCTCTACTCACTCAGCCTCTGTTATTTTCTATGCATCCCAAAAACAAACAACCCATGACTTGAATGGCCTAAAACAACACCCACTTTTATGACAGTTTGTGAGTTCTCAGCCCACAAAGAAAGTTAAGATTCGTGGAAGCAGTGCCCAATACTACACATGCCACTCTATTATTGAAAATGTCTACCTCCCTACATAATGTGCCCCTAAACTAGTTCCTGACTGTTCTTCAAGCTTCTAGCCCAGTTCTATGGCAGTTCAGAAACACACACAAGGAACAGAAAGAACTCAAATTTTCTCTTTAGTTGTAGAGCTATCACATTAGAGACAAATCTTGACCACCAGAACAACTATGTCCTAGTACCCCTTCCTCCACATTTTAACTTATTCAACAGGACAAGGAGACTCTAAACAGCAGAGCTTACCAAGAAAAGTTCATTCTGGGAGGAGACAGCAGAGAGAAAAGCACATACTATGTGAAAGGCCACTTGGTAATTCATATGGCAGCATGGTCTTTTTTTTTGAAACGTGGAGAGACAACAACAGTGCTTAATCACGCCCCAAATGCCCGCAACAGCAGGGACTCTGCCATTTTGAAGCCAGGAACCCAAAACTCAATCCAGGTCTGCTCTGTGGGGTGCAAGGACCCAAGTACTTGAGCCATCACCTGCTGCCTCCCAGGGTGTCCATTAGCAGGAAGCGGGAATCAGGAACTCGACCCCCAACACTACAATATGAGATGCTGTCCTCTCAAGTGGTGCCTTAACCACAGCATCAAATGCCTGTCCCAAGAGCACTATCTTTTTCACTGAACTCACGGGTTCTTGCAGGTGTTGATCTTGTCTGATGCACAGACCTTTGTGTAGACTGAGGACAGATCTACAAGGTTATGAACAGCAGGCAATAAAGCCGCTTTGTAGTTTTGTTGTTATTTTTAATACAATGTAGGCATCACTGGTAGGTAGAATAATTTGTTGTTTTCATACCAACTGGAAGATTTTGGGACCTTTTTAGTTATGGCAGGGTACAGCTCACTTAAACTTGAACAATGTAGATGAATCTTCATGAAGAGTGTGAGATGGGAGAGGCACTAGGAACTCCATGTATTAATACTGCATTAGTACTTCATACTTGAAACAGGAATGCTAGCCAGGAGTGTAGGATTGGGCAAGACAGGGTCAGCAAATCTAAAAGTTTATTCATTTGAGCTTGTTTTTCAGAAGATGTTCCATAAAAGCTGATTTTTTAAATATTTATTTGAAAGGCATAGTTTATAGAGAGAAGGAGACACACACACACACACACACACACACACACACACAGATCTTCCATCCACTGGTTCACTCCCCAAATGGCCACATAGTTGTAGCTGAGCTAATTTAAGGCTAGGAGCCAGGAGCCAGGAGTTTCTTCCAGGTCTGCCACGTGAATGCAGGGGCCCAAGCACTTGGGCCATCTTCCACTGCTTTCCCGGGCACATTAATAGGGATTTGGATCGGAAGTGGAGCAGCTGGGACTTGAACCCCAGCATCCATATGGGATGACGTTATGGCAGTGCCGATAGGCCACAACACAAAGCCAAAAGCTGATCTTGCAATTGGTACTCAGGGGTTCAGACCACCACACACAAGGAAAGCTCCAAGAGAGGAGGCTAAGTCGGAGTTTTGAACAAGCAATGTATGCAGATATGTGTGGCTTGAACAGGAAGGGCTCTCCCACTTTCCCTTACCTACATCCCTGACACGCCTGTAACCCTGGCTATAAAAGCCCTGGAAATCAGCTTCCCAGGAAGGCAGTTTATTTAGGGAACTGTATTTCTCCACTGTCTCTTTCATACACAAGTAAATAAAGCTCTCCTCTGAGCAATTCCTCCCTGAGGCTAATTATTTGGCAGCCCCCCAAGCAAACAGACACCTTGTGTCTGCTATCAAAATAACATTAATTATTTTTCCTCAAGCAGAAGTTTACAGAGACATACAATAACTCTGTAACTCCTTTGAAGTCAGTTATAAATTTTAAAAATGTTAATACTTAATGTGAATATAGATGTGAATTTATACTGTTTTACATAATAAATACATATACTATACAGTGTGATGTGTACAACCGCCTGAAACAACATCAACAACAACAAAAATTTCTCAACAAGAAACTTGAAAAAGTGGTGCAGTGAGCACACTTACCTATCACTTGTATTGATTTTTAAAAATTTGCTTATGGGCTGGCGCCACGGCTCACTAGGCTAATCCTCCACCTTGTGGCGCCGGCACACCGGGTTCTAGTCCCGGTTGGGGCGCCGGATTCTGTCCCGGTTGCCCCTCTTCCAGGCCAGCTCTCTGCTGTGGCCCGGGAGTGCAGTGGAGGATGGCCCAAGTGCTTGGGCCCTGCACCCGCATGGGAGACCAGGATAAGTACCTGGCTCCTGCCATCGGATCAGTGCAGTGCACCAGCCGCGGCGGCCATTGGAGGGTGAACCAATGGCAAAGTAAGACCTTTCTGTCTCTCTCTCACTGTCCACTCTGCCTGTCAAAAAATAAAAAAATAAATAAATAAAAATAAAAATTTGCTTCTGGCACACTCAGCATCAATGATACAGATCTTGCCAGAATAAGCCTCATCAAATTAGAGACAAAAAAGAACTGATTATAATGTCAAGAGTATTGAGTATTGAGGAATATCTGAGCTTCTCAATGCAAGGTTATCTTTAGCCTTGATAGCCAACCACAGGCATTACAGTTCTTTGTTGCTGTGGCCCTTCTGTGACCCAGGGTTTCAGCACTTGCAACCACCCCTGTACAAATTCAGACATGATTCTATGTAGTGCTAAGAGTTTGGCCATTTGCTACCAGATTCATCCTCCATCTTCCCCTTGTTGACTACAAACGGGGCTCTTTCGCAACTTAACTGCACATTGGGTTCAGCAATGGAAGCCATTGTCTAGAGACTGAAGATCATTTTTCGAGTGTATCAGCATTATACTGAGTCTCTAATAAATAAAAAAGTTTAAAAACGAAAGCACATAGGGAGTATGGTGTTCAAGATAAAAAACTTCAACTATAATGCTAGTGCTATCTCTGGAGGTAAATTTAAATCTAGCAAAGAATGACAGTGATTAGGAATCGGAGTCAGCTTAGTTATTGGGGTATGACTAAAAAGAGAAAATTCTGGCTTGTAGCTTTTCTTGTGCTTAGAGTTCAACCACAACCACTTCTTTACACAAGGAGCTCAACATGAAGTATGTAAGCCATCTTGAGGCAAAGTTGGGCAGGTGGCTTTGCTTTCAGGTAACACAAAAAGAAGTAGGCATGTATATGTGTGAATGTCACTTTAAAAGATGAGAACTGGGTAAAATCACAAATTCTTTACAACAAATCATATCAATAATTTCCAGCAAAATAATACTTAGCTCCCTTAAGAAATGGTGATATGAAGTTATGCAAAGTATCCATTGTTCTATAAATCTTTAGTACTGAAAGGGAATTATGCTTCTTCTATGATCTAGGTTTTTCTTCCAATAAAGCAGGATTCAAAATGTGTTGCATTTGGTGTTTTGACTCTCTTAACTATATGCCCTTTGTGAACTCACAATTTCTCGCTGTTCTTTCAGTGCAGGATTTAAAGAACTTGACTACATCTTCCTACCACTACCACAGAGACATTGTAATGTAATGGTGTGGTTCATCTTAATATTAGGATTTCCTGGGGCTCTTGCTAACTTCATCTGTGCAGGTTAGCTTATCCACAACACCTACATCTCTCACTTGGATCATTGCATTCTGGCCTTTTGCAATCAAGTAGGTTGGAATCAGTACCTGGCTCTGGCTCGGGAATGTGCTGGAACAAATATTGGCTGTTTTCAAGCCTGAATGTTCCTCCACATTATGATCTCTTTCTTCTGCAATAACTGGAGGAAATGTGTTCAATATGGTGGCAAAACAAGGAGAAGCCTGGGCTCCAGCCACCATCTGTGGAATCTATGACAACCTGTGATATGAGCAGTACCTGTGCTGTGTTGAGCCACTGAACTGGGGTGGGTAAACATGTACAACACTAGCATGAGTTAATGGCACCAGTATGTCTAACCTGAGCTAAAAGTCTTGCTAGTTTTAAAGATTTTAAGTGGAAAAATGTGTTTCATACTGTATCACAAAAGAGAACTTTGCTTCAGATAGTGAATATCCACAATATCACCCTCTTTCCCCCAAATATTTTGGTCATAATAACAAAGTTATATGTATATGACTATATGGGTATCTATGCCTGTATACCTGCAAACACTTATGAATGTGAGAATCAAATAGGTTATGCTTAAATAAAAATTTTTAAGCACTAGAAGTTATTAGGATTTCTAAGAAATAGCAAAGAGGTGATGAAATTAAAAATTATTTGGTAAC
This sequence comes from Oryctolagus cuniculus, assembly GCF_964237555.1. Taxonomy (NCBI): domain Eukaryota; kingdom Metazoa; phylum Chordata; class Mammalia; order Lagomorpha; family Leporidae; genus Oryctolagus; species Oryctolagus cuniculus. The sequence goes on from NC_091434.1 coordinate 146,709,396, forward strand.
CAATAATGTAAACAAAACTATGAGAAATAAGTCTACCATGGGAGGTAGCAGCAACACCAAAACTGCTCCAAGCCTATAGGGAGTAGAAGCTGTGAGCAGTAAGAAACTTAACACAACTCCAAATAAAAATTGTTTGGCCAGTAAAACTGTTTCAAATATAGGCTGCAGAATTCTATACTCAGCTAAACTTTCAGTGATATATAGAATAAAAAATTTCCCTTACATACAGGAATTTCATTTACTGTCAAAACACTTTCTGAAGAAAACTACTACAGGAATCATTCCATAAAGACTGAAAGTAAATTCCACAAGGAGACAGTAAGATGACAAATACAGTAATGTGCCAAAACCCAAACAATAGAATGACATGTCATTATCTAATTTCATTATTTGAAAAATGCAAATGATTGTATTTTTGCTTCAGGTGCAAACACTAGCCACACTAGCTAGAAGCACTAAGAAATAATGAACATTACATATCTGTGTTCCTATTATAGCTGAACTGTAAACAAAGAGAATTGAAGCTTCCAGAAGGAAATTTGAAGCTTTCATGCCAGAAACAAAGAAGCAACATAAAGACAAAATGGAAAATTCACTAGTTTATGCTTTGGATGGAGGAACTGGACACAAATACAGACTCCCACATGTAGAAGGCTGGAGTTTAATGGCCCATAGCAAGAGAGAACATGGCGTAGACTCTGAACCCAGTGTAGCGTTGAAAATAAGACTTCCAACTAAAGCTAGGGCTCACAAGACTTGCCATTCAAGACAAGGGAAGAAGAGAGCCTAAAAACAGCTCTTGTGTTTGTGTAATGATAGGGCAATCATTCCTGTGCCAGGGCTTTTGGTGGAAAAGTAACACACGAGAAGGAAAACCCTCAAGTTTAAACACAACTCTACACTCACGTGGCACTCTCTGAGTGAGGAGAGGTCCCTCACAAACACATCTTACAAAACCACACTAAGGAAAAACACATCTATTGTAATGAAGAATCAGCGTACAGAGGTTTGTCTACCTGGCCCTCTTAGACTCTCCAAGCCAGGAGTCCTTAGTGTGTCTTGGTTTTGACAGCACAACAGCTGCCAATGCCCCCACCCTCAAGTGGTGTCTCCACAGCATCACTGCCTTCAATGCTACCTTTCCTTATAAAGACAGTGGCCTTGAAGCGTTTAAGACTCATGGAAGCCAGTAGACCTCATCTTGACCTGGTTAATCTATGAAGGACTCTATTTATTTTGTCACTAGGAGTCCAATGCGCTATCCATTGCACTACAGAGCCACCTGAAGGACTCTATTTCTAAATAAGATCACATTTACATATACCATAGTTTCTTTATAAAGTGAGATAATTCACATGTTATGAAAGATTTTTCTAAATGGCATAGATTTTTATTTGCCTTGACATATTTTTTCAAAATTTCTCCAGTGGGCATACACATGTGTTATTTTTATAAAGCAAGGAAGAAATAAGTAAACAAAGCAATGTTGTTTAAAAACCCACCTGTTCTTATGGTCTGTGCAGCTGCAGTGACCTCTTAATGTTCAATTATAATAAATTGTATCTATTCATCTGCTTTTTTGTCTTTGTTTTCCTGAATTGTAATCAGGTCTTTCCTCAGGCTCTTGCAATCAACAATGTTATTGTTTTTCATGTCCTACTGAAATAATAATGTACTGTGTGTGATTACAGACCTGCTGGGGTAATTACAAATGATTCTGTAAAAACATCTACTTAGAAAAATAAGAATGCTACAAAAACATAACATACTCTGAAAGTATGCAGACAAATTAGGCTTTTTCATAAGTGTGGCAAAAAAATCATAGATGAAATGATAGCAATGCATCAAACTAGAAGGTCAAAGAGCAAGGAAGAACTGAACCCATAAATCAAAACTGGAGGAGCCAAGTAGCTAAAATACACTCAGAGTATTGGATTATTGGGATGGGTGTTTGAAACAGCAGTTAAATTGCCACTCAGGGTACCTACATCTCATATTAGAGGCCCTGGGTTCAAATCCTGATTCTGCTCCCAATTCTAGCTTCCTGCTAATGTACACATTCTGGGAGGCAGCAGGTGATGGCTCAAATTTTTGGGTTCTTGCCACCCACATGGGAGACCTGGATTGAGTTCTGGGCTCCTGGCTTTGGCCTGGTCCAGTCCCTGTAATTAAAGGCATCTGGAACATATATATATATATATATATAAAAAGAAAGAGAGTATATATATATATATATAAATATATATATATATATAGAGAGAGAGAGATACAGATATATCCCAATCTTTCTTCTTTCTCCATCTCTCTTTCAAACAAAATGATAAAAATCTGAATTATTGGATTGTTTAAATATAACAGAGGATTTCCAAACTGCTAGTATTGATTTGTTCTTTAAAAAGATTTAGTTCTGTCTTTGAAAGGCAGAGTGATGGAGAGAAGCAGAGAGTGAAGGGAAGATCTTCATCAGCTGTTTCACTCTCTAAATGCCAGCAACAGTCAGGTCTGGGCCAGGCCAAAGCCTGAAACCAGGACCTCCACCCTCATCTTTCACTATGTGGCGGTAACCCAAGTACGTGGTTCATGTTCTGCTGCCATCCCAAGTGCATTAGCAGGAAGCAGAATAGCTAGGACTTCAACTGGCATTGCAGTATGGGATACTGGCATTGTAAGCTGTGGCTTGATCTGCTGCACCACAATGCTGGCCCTTGTTTGCATTATCTTTATTTCAACAAAAAGCATAATATAGTAGATGCTCCATAGGCCTCACACGTGACCACACTTTGGTGGTATTTTAATGCTCAATGTATGTTGAATGCTATCACCTATCCAGAAAATCCACTCTAATGGCCTGTAATATAAGAATCCACAGTGTCATCAGGAACAATCCGAAATTTTAAACAGTCACCAACCTTTTAAAAATCTTAATGCTCTAGCCTTTCATAATAAATCTTGAAACAACAAAGCTAAAACAGTAGACATAAAATTTTATAAACTCATAACATAGTGAGGACATTTTCATTTGATATTAGGATATAAAATGTTAATTCTATTTGGCGGAGTACATGTTCAGAGTCTTCCTTAAGTCCTCGGACAACTTTTGAGCACTTAAAAATTTAACAGCTATAGTTATGCTTGAAATAGTGTCACCCACCATTTATAGAAGCCTTATTATTCACCAGGCATTAATCAGACACTGGGGATAGAGCAATGAGTAAAACAGAAAATTCATGGAATCCTCACTCCAGTGGAGGAGACAGATACAATGAAGAAGTAAATGGTATAGTGTATTAAAAATGATATGCGCTATGCAGGAAAATTAAACAGGGAATCCTAAAGAAACAGGGCTAGGGCAAGGAATGTTGTAGTTTTCCATAGGTGCTCAGAGGGTCAGAGTAGGGTACTAGTTCCATCCCATTTACCTACTCAGATTCATTCTCCACACTTTTCTGTACTATTCTGTGACTCTGGATATCTCTGTGTGCTTCATCAACCAGGCCATCTCGTCTTCTGGATTCCATCTGAGTTTGGACCCTGGAAGGTACAAGCTGGAACCCCACCATGGATTGTGATTTGCCCGTGGCTATGATCTACTCTCCCAGCCATAGTTAAATCGACTGTGTCCACTGTGTCCACTCTGTGGACACAGACTTAGCCAGTTTCTCTTAATCACTCACTATCCCAGCCTCCCAGGAACACTAGGAAGGTTAACGCTCCATTCAGTGATTCTCCCCAAGTGGTTTTCCATACCCTCTTGCTTCCTTTTATTCTGATGACACCTATGTAAACAATTCCTGCATTAAATTGCTGAAATACTCTTTTGACTGTATTGTTTCCTACCTAGATTACTTCTGATAACTTATTTTTACTGCCTTTGGCCACAAGAAACAGATGTAAATTGGATTTAGGAACTAATGATCTCATATTTGATGGAAACAAGCAACAAAGTCTCCTTGTCGGAATAGAATCAGATAGTGCTAATTTGTGGCTTGCAAAGATATTAGAATACCTGAGATTATCATTAGCAGTGGCACAGGATTGTGGGTAGGAGTTGAAGCACTGGCAAAGCTTCTGGTAGTGCAACCTATCACCGTAACGGTGACAATGAGAATTATGAAAAGTGCATGCTTTCTCTGATGAACCTGCATGAGAAAAACCTGGAAGTCCGAGCTGAGAGCATGGGTGGAGACTCAACAGGTATTAAGGGAGCTGTGAAAGGATTATATTACATGGTTACAGAGGAGACCTGACTGACATCCAGCCCAAAGCCTGCTTACTATGGTTCAAGAATTGCAATTCCATTTATATGGGAAATACCTTCAGTCTTTTCTCCTAAGTGAAGACATAGGCTTAGTGGGAATAGTGTCCTGACGGGTGGTATGGGGACATCTGAGCAGATCCAAAGAAATAGAAATCACAGAAAATGCAAATCCTTCTCAACATTCTTGGGAAGAGAAAACTCCCTCTTCTACCCTATCCACCAAGACAACAAACTTCTCCTTTTTAGAAGACTTTAAGTAACTTCAGCAAAAACAAGTTGTAATGGATCTCATTAGATGTTACACCAATTTTCTTACCTACAGGCCTATATGGAGATTTACATCTTAAAATAGCTCAAACATAAAATCATGCCATCTACTCCATTAAGCAGTTTAAACACAAAGGATCTGGCCTATTTGCATTGTGATGGGTTTAGGCAATATAGGGAGAAATTAGTTACAAGAGTAGTAGGACAAATAGGATAAAGCATGATTGATTTTAGCAGGATTTAGGGAAACTCACTTGGGATAAATTTAATGTTAGCTCAAGCACCTGGAAGCAGATTTAACCATCTCATTGGTTCATTTACTGAATGAAAATGGAACTCAATGGTGAAATGCTATCAATGAAATGGGGACGAGAAGAATTCCTAGGGTGCTAAAGCAAGGAGTGAGAAGGAATGGAATGTTGGACTGGACCTATGTTTTGCAAATTCCTCAGTTACCTTCTAGCTCTTCTTGGGAAGGCCAAAAGGTACTCTCTTCTTCAAAGCTTTGAAGATCTTAACCATTTATAGTGACTGACTTCATAGGCCAGAGATCAAGTGGGCAATGATGGATGGAGGTGAGATCTTTGAATTTAATTTTTGTAAGATACTCCTGGACCATCGCTGCAAGAAGTAAGCCTAAACCAGAGACATTGTGGCTGTGGTCATTTAACAATTGACTCTGCCATGTAGCTGCAAGGTGCACCATGACTAAGTCCCCCTCAAATGGAGGGGCAGTGGTGTTTGACTCAACTGTTATGCTTGGGATTCTGGCATGGCAGAACTTGACATCAGAGATGGAAATACATAGATTTTATTATAAAATAAACTAGATACAGGCTCTTCACTGAGGTATTAACCTCAGTGAGGCACTTATTTGTCTAGAAGTCCAAAATGTCTAGAAGTCCAAAATGTCACCAATATCCACTAATTAGAATGGAAGCTGATTAATGTGACTTGATCCCTGGAGTTCCGGTCTGAATCAGTCTCCCAGTGGAACCCGAGATCCATCCTGTGGTTATTTACCCAGACCAAACAGGCACCATGGGAATGGACACTCAGTAACCGGTAAAATTCCCCACATCATGACCTGACCTTGGAGAAAGGGCTAGTGTGACAGAAAAATTAGAGCTAAAGCTCCTATAAATGCAGATGTCCATCCAAAATAGCACAGTCAAGGGCACACTTCATTTCTAAGAGAATTACAGAGATTACCACTGACATTAACATCTGGGAAAATGCAGAGTTTGTGATTCTTCTCACGTCCCTAATTAACTTGTCTCTTTAGGCATTCTAAAACAGCACGGGTACTGGATCGTGACTGTGGATTTTCTCAAAGATGATCAGTAACTGGAGCTAATCCAACATGCTCTTCTTGATACGATTAGAGCAAATAAGTGCCTCACGCATGATACACAGCTACTGAATCACAAATCACTGGATTTCTTAATACAGAGAAAAGTAGAAATAGCTGGTCCATTCCCTGGAAAGTAGAAGGGTTTTGTTTGCTAGATGTGACACACAGAAGTAAGCAAGCACCTTAGATGCATTGCAGTGACACAGCAGAGTGTCTTCGTAACCGACCAACAACACCATCACAGTTAACCTGCACTACAATATGGCAGAGAGAACAGCTGACAAACCCCTGAGACCAAGGAACAGTCATAAGCATTGCCAACTTTTCCAAGTACAGAGTAATTACTCCTTATCCCTACTGATGGGAATGGAGCCTTAAAATGCTCAGTCTTATAGCACTGAATCATATATTGGTACAGCCATTTTTTAAACAAAATAGATGCAGTGTGGGGAAGGAATGGACAGCTGTGATTGCGGTCATTCTCCACTTAACCCTCCAGATCTGCTCTCGGACTTCCTCTTCTCCACTCTGTGCTCTCAAAGGCCATGGTGCATCTCCTGGATTCCCTCACTCTGGCCTCTGAGTGCAGTCGACATGAGGCCTTAGCAGGCATCACACGATGAAAGGAGGGATGCCAGATATTCTTTCCTCCGCCCTGGTGCCTCTGTCTCTGTCTGTAGTTCCTAGTTCTGGGCAGGCAACTTCTCTGCAAAACTAGGAGATGGTTTCTCACTCAGCTTTTTTACATTCAAACAACGGCTCTTTCCCTTTTGCCATCTCTCCAGGGCATGGCATTGGACTCCAGTTGCTGCTAACATCTGGGTCCTTCTCCATGCTTTTGAAATCCCTTAAGCCTTCCCATTCATTAGAAATAATCCCTAATTATCTCTTAAATTATTCATTTGAAGGCAGGCAGTTGGCTCAGTTGTTATGGTTGGACTCTGGGTTTGAGTTCTGGCTCCGCTCCCCATTCTAGCTTTCTGCTAATGCAGATTCTGGGAGGCAGCAATGATGGTTCAAGTACTTGAGCCCCTGCTACCCAGCTCGGAGACCCAGATTGAGCTCTTGGCTCCTTGCTTCAGCCTGGCCCAGTGCTAGCTATTACAAACATTTAGAGAGTGTCAGCAGATGGAAGACCTCTCTCTCATTGTTCTGTCTTTCAAATAAATAAAAATACACATATATATATTTAAATTACCCATTTGAGTTATGAACCATGCTCTGCCAGAATACCAGCAAACACAGCAGGACTCACTGAGACATTAAAGGTATAACACAGAAGAGAGACATGATTGAAAGCACAGACTTAACACGTAGGATGGCTCAGGGAAGTAGAGCAAATGGATGGAATCTGCTGTGTGATGAAAGTGCTACAAAGCCCATTTAGGTGTCATCAATAAGAAATGTACTTGCTTAGTTTTGCTTTGTTTTAAATCCAAATGCTGGCATTGTCCTGATAAGATTAACAGGTTTATTTATAAGTGAGTGTTATAAAACTGGACTGCTGAAACCTGTTCATGAGACGAGGGAGCAAACAATATGGATTTATTGGTAAGGAATGTTCTATACAGAGGTAGCAGCAGATGGTAAGTAAGACCCTGGCAACCAAGAATGTAACCAACTAGCTTGCTTAAAAAACATTCAGGAGCCACATTTGGCTGGAGTGAAATTAGCAAGGTTTGGAAGGAGTATTTGTTGCATGAGGTCATGTAGCAAGTTGAAAAGTGTTGCAGAACAACCTTCCAAACTATTTGGAGGTATTGCCATAGAAGCCGCAAATCTGGGTCCCATTGCCTGATGTGCAGAAAGCCAATTACTAACACTGGGGTGGTGAAAGAAAAGATATTATTTGCAAAATGCAGAGCAAGGAGTCAGTCATCTATCACTTAATCCATGGGCTTCCCAAAGGATTAGGGGTAAAGGTTCCCATAGATTGAAGTTAGAGTTGAAAGGTGAGTGTTTAGCCTGTGTCCAAGTTCCTGGGTGGTCTGTGGTGCTCAGTGACTCTCCTTTGATTGGTCATTGATGCTATGCTCCTTGGGGGAAATTTTATGGTGATCAGGTGGGCACCTGTAAATTTGGGGTCGAAGGGTTACATATAGGTGATAATAATATTCTGCCAGATACCTAGAATTTTCCCCACCCGAACCTGGAATTCCCCTAAACAAACCCTTCCAGACAATACTGGCAAGCAAGGTTTTATCTCTTGGAGAAGCAAATGACTTCTTCAGTTGGTGATTCAAACAGTGGAGGATCAGCTGTGCCATTCCCTCAACTGAGGGAATTCTTTTTTTTTTTTAACTTTTATTTAATGCATATAAATTTCCAAAGTACGACTTATGGATTACAATGGCTTCCCCCCCATACCGTCCCTCCCACCCACAACCCTCCCCTTTCCCACTCCCTCTCCCCTTCCATTCACATCAAGATTCATTTTCGATTATCTTAATATACAGAAGATCAGCTTAGTATACATTAAGTATGGATTTCAACAGTTTGCTCCCACACAGAAACATAAAGTGAAAAATAATAGATGATTTTTTTAAATGATGATGAAATCAGAGCAGACCTATTGTCATGTTTAATCCCAGTGAGAGTCAAGTTGGGAGTTGATAATGACTATGACCTTGTCTAAACAAGATAAGAGTCGGAGAACTCAGAGGGCTTCCATAGCCTTGGAAACTCATGACTGGAGCATAGGGAGATTACTGATGCCATAGACAGGAGTGTCAATTGGTAAAGTCAACAACAGGAGTCACTGTGCACTTACTCCTCATGTAGGATCTCTATCCTTAATGTGCTGTACATTGAGATTTAATGCTATAACGAGTACTCAAACAATATATTTCACTTTGTGTTTCTATGGGGGTGCAAACTGTTGAAATCCTTACTTAATGCATACTAAACTGATCCTCTGTAAAAAAAAAAAAAAAAAAAAAAAAAAAAGAGGGAATTCTTTTTGATAAGTGGTTAATCCAGAAGGTTGGGGCTAAGGGAGACAGAAGAGGGGCTTTTCAAGTTTGACTTTGTATACCCTAGGAAATCATCGGGAGGTTCAAGATGGAAAAGTGAGATTATTTACCAGGATCCTCCGCTGCAGTGCTGAACATATTCTAGGAGCAAGTGTTTGGAAGATAGTTGCAATAATATTGCCATAATTTGGACTGGAGGTGATGGTAGCTCGAATCACTATGATAGCTGTGGAGGTGATAGGATGTATTCATAGTTGTGAGAATACTCATGTTTTGCAAGTTGGCATTTTCAGGTTTATTCCTTTTAAAAGTTCACACATTTATCTTAACAGTTAAAATATTCATATACCACATCAGAGAATTGGATTCAACTCCTGCCTCCAGCTTCCTGCCAATACAGCCTGGGGGGGGCGGGGGAACAGATGATGCCTCAAGTAATTGGGTTCCTGCCACTCACATGGGAGACCTAGGTTGACTTCCAAGCTCCTGCATTTGGTCTGGCCCAGTTCTAGCCACTGCAAGCATTTGGAGATGATCTGGCTGCTGAGAGTTCTCTCAGTCTATCTCCCTCTCTCTCCCTCTCTCTCTCTCCCCCTCTCCCTCTCAAAGTACACAGGATATTTATTTTTTATTTTTGTAAGAGACTGCTACATAAACCAATACAAATTGTTTGATGATGACTATTTGGTCTTTAGAGTCACTCATCATAAGAAAATGATAGAGGCATTTCCCAAGACTAGTTGTGGATTATAAACACACCATCAAGGGGAATTTTTTTAATATTCAAGTAAAAAGTAGCGTGTGTGGCTAAGGCACTGACGTCAAAACGGTGATGTGTCTCACAACAGATGTAAGTTTTCAAATATTTCATGGTTTAAACACGTTTTCTTAGAAGTGTTTCAACTTACAATAATTAGAATCTGATGTCTATTTTGAAAAGTCTGAGACCATGGCTTATATGGTCGTACAGTTTGCATGACATGAAAATGCACAATATCAATAGTTGCTGAGAAGATATTAACTCAGGTTCTCTATATTCTTAAAGGTTAATTGAACTTATAAAGAGGATTATTAAATATCTGTGAAGAGGTAATTAATGTATGTTAAAGGAGATGAAGAAAACATCATACAGATTCATCAAGGCAAACTCATCAAGTGAGAAAATGGCATCTTGCAGACCTCTTGATATTCACATTATCAGGTCAATGATGGCAGGGAATTTTTAACAAATAGATGTATGTCTAGCTACACTGGGACCTCACACTTAATACATATTCAATATGTGGGGGTAGAAAACTACAAGAAAAAAAAAACAAGTGTTTTGTCAAACTTTGCCTAAAATATTTGTCAGATTGCTAGCATTATATAGTACTATAATTTTAATGGTTTTGTGACTATTTAAAAATGTATATGAGTGAAGTTGAACATTTATTTCCATTGATTTTTTAAGATTTATTTATTTATTTATTTAAAAGAGAGCATTACAGTGATAGAGGAAGATTCAGACAGTGAGAGAGAGAGATCTTCCATTCCTGGGTCATGTCCCAGATGGCCACAATGCTCAGGGCTGGGCCAGGCAAAAGCTAGGAGCCAGGAATTTCTTCTGGGTCTCCCAAGTGGGTGGCAGGAGCCCAAGCACCTGGGCCATCTTCTGCTGCTTTTCCTGATCCACTGGCAGGGAGCTGGATCAGAAGTGTAGCAGCAGGGACAAGACCCAGCACCCATATGGGATGCCAGCATTGTGATTGGCAGCTTTACCTGCTACCCCACAATGCTCTTCCTTGGATTTCTGTGTATAGCCCTTGCTTATATTCCTGCTGCACTATGGTCTTTTTACATTTGATTTGGAGAACTCTTCATTCAGTGCAGTCAGCATTCCTTTGATTATAACATTTTATCTCAAAATTAATAAATAAAATATTTTAAGAATAAATTACGTTTTAAAAGGAGAGAAAGAAGACTTTACATTGTTAACTTTTTATTAAGGTATATTCAATAATTTACCAATGAATAGCTGACTTCCGTTGCCGCACAACCAATAAAATTGTGCTTGTTGTTATCAGTTTTTAATTTGTCTCCATGAGCCTAGTGGTTAAGTTGCACATGTCTCACACCAGTAAGTGCTTGGGTTCAATGCCTGGCTCTGGCCACTGATTCCAGCTTTCCAGTGATGCAGACCTCGGGGGCAGCAGTGATGGCTTAGATAGTTGGGTTTCTGCCACCCAAATAGAACAGCGGGATCGAGTTTCAGCTGAGCCCAGTTTTACTTGTTGCAGGCATTTTGCAGCAAAGAAGCAGATGGTTGTTTTCTCTGGCTTTTTTTTTTTTTTTTTATCTATCTCTCTCTGTCTCTCCACCTCTGAAATAATAGTAATAATTGTTATTATTATTATAAACAGATGGATTAAACATTAGATTTTTTAAAAGGTTTATTTATCTATTTGAAAGGCAGAGATAGAGAGGTGGGAAGAAAAAGAAAGAAAGAGAGATCATGCATCTGCTGGTTCACTCCCCAAATTGCTGCAATGGCCAGGGTTAGGCCAGGCTGAAGCCAGGAGCCAGAGCTTCATCTGGATCTCCCACATGGGTGCAGGGGCCAAGTATTTGGTCTGTCTTCTGCTTTTGCAGGTCCATTAGCAGGGGGAGCTAGATGGGAACTGGAGCAACCAGGCCCCAATCCAGTGCCCATATGGATGCTGGAGTAGCAGGAGGTAGCTTAACCCACTATGCCACAACACCAGCCCCTAAATACCAAACCAAAGGGTTACAAATGGAAATGCATTATATAAAAAAATTATGCATGCATTTCAAAAAGGTTTACCTTCATTTAATTCCATTTTTCCTTAATTAGTTTGAAGTCTCCTTATATATAAAATATATTATCATCATTATCTTTTAATATTCGGTGAATACACTGACGATTTTTATATTATGTCTTAAATTTGTAAAACAGGGACAAGAGTTTGGCCTAGCAGTTAAGAAAAGCACATCCCATATTGGACTGCCTGCATTCAGTACCCAGCTCTGGCCCCAACTGCTGACTCCAGATTCCTGCTAATGCAGGCCCTGGAAGGCAGGACAAAGATTCAAATAGTTGAGCTCTTGCCACCAATATGGCAGACATAGATTGGACTCCTAGCTCCCCGCTTCCATCCCTGCCAACTACAGGGAGCACTTGGGGTGTGAATCAGCACGTGGGAATTCTGTCTTTCCTTTCTCTCATTGAGTGTGTGTGTGTGTGTGTGTGCCTGCTTCTCAAATAAATGGATAAATATTTAAAAAATAAAATTATAATAATAGTTGTACATTACAGACACAGGATGTTTATGAAGTACTTAGAAAATTTTTTCCCAATGTTTATATCATATTTGAACAAAGCCGTCTTTGGAATTTTTATTCCATAAGTATTTGTTGAGAGGGGACCATTGCAGGCACTGGAGACATTGCAGGGACCCCATCTAGGTCAGCAACAACATTTCCTTCCCCAGCCTTGGCGGTTCAAGTGTAGCCTTGTGCCCAGGCAGAACCTCATGGAAAGACTTTTATTAAGCAGGAGACAGAATGCTTTTTCTCTTTCTCTTCAGAGGTGGGAGTTGTTGAGGACAGAGCTGCAGATGGCCGTTCCGCCTACCATCCAGAGAAGCCCATCTGTGGTCAAAGATAATCAATATGACTAACAGAGAGAAAAAGGAATCGGTGCTTGACAAAATCCAACGGGCGGTTGTGTGATTTGCACTGCTCTTTGAGCTTTGCAGCTGACATTTCTGTAGACTGCGTGCCAGGCTCTTCTTATCTGTTCTCACTGCTTGTGACTGATCCATTGGATGTCACTGATTAAGCGATTACAAATCAGATTGCTGTCTTGGCAGCTAAGAGTTCTGGCTAAGATGGAAGGCATTCATCGCAGAACATCTCTTTTTATCAAATTAGTGTCCTTCAAATTGATGAAATTATATGATGCTGTTAAGGAAAGGGAAAACAAATTAGTACATGAATTCACTTTAATGAATTAAAAGAAATTAAAATAGCATAGATCAAGAAGTACCATTATGCTAGGCCATTGAAAGCATTAGGGGAAAAGGGAAATTTTATATATTATATACTACAGATTTTGTTTGGTTACAATCAGCATTGATTGTGCATGTATTTTAATTCAATAAGAAATGTAGAACTATTTAAAAGTAAAACCTAAGTAGATAACAAAGAATCTATTTTTTTTTAAGATTTATTAATTTATTTGAAAGTCAGAGTTACACAGAGAGAGAAGAGGAAGAGGGAGAGAGAGAGGTCTTCCATCTGCTGGTTCACTCCCCAGTTGGCTGCTATGGCCAGAGCTTCGCTGATCTGAAGCCAGGAGCCAGGAGCTTCCTCCAGGTCCTCACACTGGGGTGCAGGGGCCCAAGCACTTGGGCCATCATCTACTGCTTTCCCAGGCTATAGCAGAGGGCTGGATCAGAATTGCAGCAACTGGGACTTGAACGCGCACCCATGTGGGATGTCGGCACTGCAGGTGGTGGCTTTACCCGCTGAGCCACAGCAGCGGCCCTGAAATAATCTATTTACTAATTTAAAGCAGTTTAGCCTGGACTGAGAACACTGAAGCTGTAGTTACACTAGCAAACCATGCATGTGTATTTGTAAGCTGACTTTTGTCTTCAGCCTGGAACTATAATGGAAAGCTCATTAGGACCCTTTTTGGATTGCTACGGCTTCCATACATAATGAGGCAATCCTAGAGAGGTAAGTCATACCTCTAAGAGTAAGTTACATGTTTTACTCAAGTTGTTTTACTCTACTGTGACCTCTTGATAAGAAGAAAAGGAGGTATGTTGTCAAAAGAAAAAAAAGAAGCATTCTTCCTATAAACTATTGGGAGAGAAAACACAGAGCTAGGGTTGCACATGCATTGTTTCATGGGGAGACAAACTGTAGTCCAATATCATTATAAAGATATGATTATATGCAGAGACTGGGTCAGCCAGCCCTGTAGCTCACCTGCTCTGTGGTATCCAAATGACTGTCCCACATTCAGAAATTGTCAACACCATGAATTTAGAGGCTCGTGAAAATATGAGGGTGATGTGTTTTCCCAGCAGTTGCAATGAATGCACTTCATGTAGAAAATACCTCTCCTGTTTTATATTATTGCCTGAGTCCTTTTTATTTTTTTTCAACCATAGAAAGAGATGAGTCTTAGTTCTTAGTGTACAAAGCAAGACTTTGGGAGCTTCCAAATCTGGGTTTGAAATGCTGATTCTGCTGTTTATAAGCTTTGGGACTAACGGGAAATTGTTTAATAGTTTTATACTTGTTTTCCTAATAAGAACAATGGGTTACTGATGTTGAACATACAGTTTTCATTCAATTTACTTGTGGAGGGTTTAGCACAGAGCAGTCCTTCAATGACCTGTAGCCTTTGCAATCATTATTCCATCCAACATCCAATTCAGTGACAGTGAAAAAGCATTGTTGATTAACAACCTCATGATACACAGGGACAGAATTAGGGCAGAGTGTCTGTAATAACGAATTTTCATTAAGCAATTAATTTAACCACCAAATTGAGAAAATGTCATTGTTATTATAGCTATTTTAAAAGTCTAACTTACTGGATGTCCTGTGAGGTCCAGTAGTAGTTATGACTACTGTAAAAACAAGCATAAGTACTTGAGGCAGGTGCCACATAGGAGCACTAGTTGGAAACACAGCTACTCTGCATCCAATCTCGCTTACTGCTAGTATGCCTGGGAAGGCAACAGATGATGGTCCAAGTCCTTGAGTACCTGCCACCCATGTGAGAGACCTGGATGGAATTCTGGGTTCCTACCTTCAAACTAGCCCAGCCCTGGCTCTTGTGGCTCTTTGGGGAGTGAACTTGCTGATGGAAGATCTCTGTCTCTGTCTCTCCTTCCCTCTCTGTCACTCTACTTTTCAAATAAACAAATAAATAAATAAATTTTCTAAAGAAGAGGTTAGAAAGATCAATACAAAAAACCATAAACACAAATCCTTCCAGAGATGTCTATGATGAATTGTCTGAAATTGCAAAGCTAAAAATACTCCCACAATGGATTTTGATTTAAAATAAGCTGTGCAAATTTGGCCTGAAATAATTCATTAAAAGCTTTTTCCAATGCATTATTTCCCCTACAGTTGTAATTAACCTTCAAGATTTTATAGGGCTTGAGTATTCTTTTGAGAATACAGCATTAAATGTAAGGCAATTTAATTGATTAAACAGGTAAGATGATTTAAAAAAATATTTCTTGGAAAATCAGGAAATTATACTGATTTCTCTGGCATATTTTTAAATTGTTTACTTATTGGTTTAATTTATTTGAAAGACAGAGATTGAGACACAGAGAAACAGAGATCACCCATCCACCGGTTTACTTCCCACATATGCCCACAACAGTCTGGGTTAATTATAAGACAGGAGCCTGGAACTCAATCCAGGTGTCCCACATGGGTGGCAGTGATCCAAGTACTTGAGCCATTACTTGCTGCCTCCCAGGGTGCACACTAGCAGGAAGCTGGATTCAGGAGCTAAACTGGGAGTTGAACCCAGGTACTCTAATTGAAGAACCTTAAAAATCAAACCAAGATGGAGTGACCTAAGCCAATACCATTAAAAACAAGAAGTCACCTTTGCCCCAAATAAAAATTACAGTTTAAAATTACAGCCCTAAACTTTTTCCCCCAAATCTAAAATTAGGTGCAGCTATAAAATAAGGGACCCTATGCTTAGCTAGCTGCGACACTTGTGCCTGGCTGTGCTAAAACCTAACCCAGTTTGTATACCTCCTAATATTCCAATAACTGTGTGGGAAGCGGGACACTGCTCTCCCACAAGGGGAACAAAGGGAGCTAGAAGTCGTCCCCCCTCAGGGTGAACAAGATGGCGCTGGCAGGGAAAGGAACTACTAAAGAAGTAAACAACAAAATGGTGACTAGGTGCATGCCTCCCATGTGATCCCGTAGCTGATTGGATAGAAGACGCATGCCCTTCACATGATCAGCTCGCGGATTGGACTGCTGTGTGCATGGACTCTATAGTGCTTTTGATTGGTCGCTGTGGGTATATAAACCATGTGGCTTGTACTGGGGGCGCTCTCCGGACTCCCGAGTTCAGGAGGCCCGTCTGCGCAGACGCCGAATAAATCCTCTTGCTTTTGCATCAGCTGGTCTGGAGTCTGAGTCTCTGGGGTGTGCCTCTCGACCTGTTAGCATCCTCACTCCAAGGGTCTAACATAATATGGAATGTAGTCATCTCTCAATTGGCAGCTTAACCACTACACCAAGTGCCTGTCCCATCTCTGATGTATTTGCCATGGTGTAATCTATTCCAACAGCTTCTGCATTTATATAGACAGCAGGCCACCAATTACCTTTTTTTTTTTTTTAAAGGCACAGGTCAAAATGCAGTGTCATTGTTCTAACAGTTGCTAAAGGAAGACAGGAGAATAGAGGAGAGGCCAACAGTGAAGAAATAAAAGGCAAGATGAGGTCCCATCCTTCTGTTACATCCAGAACACACTCCATTTTTGTTCTTTCAGATTCAAATATTCTAATAAACATTGCCCTCATTGTTTTAAGCTCTGGTTTTAAAAAATGAATGGTGATTTTTAAAACATCTTAGAAGAACTTTGGATCCAGAAACTTTATCCAGGTTGTTAAAATTCAATAAATGTTTATTTCACTCTGTACATTTGGAGATCTCTGGACAGATTTATCCAAATGAACTTGCCCTATTTCATTTAATAATTTAAAAGAATGATTTTTACAAGAAGTTTTTTTTAAAAAAAGAAACTACATAAAAATTACATAATGACTATTGAGAATGTTTTTAGGGCTATATTAATTTTCTTTAAAAGAATATTTTTAAATGAATCACACTACATGATGTTAGGAAAATATAAGGTTGAGAGTGTCATTCCATACAAAAATAACCATTACAACTCAGATTTGTTTAGGATTTGAGAATAAGACATAAGAAAAAAGCTAGAAGGAAGGATAAAGGAATCCACATGAAAGCAACTGACCATACAAAACCTCTCTGTATTAAGAACCTCAGAAATGATTTTTTGAATCTTGCATTCTAATTATAATTCTAAATGAGTTATCAACCATGTATGCATATAAAGTATTAGGTATACAAATGTTTGTTACAAATAGATTTATTCTAGCAAAAATACAAACAATAAATCCTAGAACTCAATTTTGTGTCTAACAATAGAGAAATGACCAAATTTCATTTTATGTTGTAGACATAAAATGTGTAATATATTTTCAAAGAACTTTTAGATGGGATACTGTTACTAATATGGTAAGTGAAAATACAACACACACAATATGCTTCCATTGATGAAAATAAAAAAGAGGGGCTGGTGTTGTGGCTCAGAGGGTTAAGCTGCTGCCCATGACACCATCCCATCCCATATCCAGAGCCTGGTTTCAGTCCTAGCTCCTCTGTTTCCTTTCCAGCTCCCCACTAAATGTGCTTGCAAAAACAGCAGAAGATGGCCCAAGTGCTTGGGCCCCTGCATTTATGTGGGAAATCTTGATAGAGTTCCTGGCTCCTGATTTCAAACTCTACAAGACCTGACCATTGAGGCTGTGTGCAGAGTGAACCAACAGAAATGGATCTCTCTTTCTCTCTCTGTCTCTCTGTTTCTCTCTCTCTCACTCTACCTTTCTAATAAATAAAACAAATCTTTAAAAAAAAGAAAATAATAATGAACATTTTAGAATGACAGGATAAATATCTATTCAATAATATCTTCTATATACTTTTCTGTTTTTTAATTCTTCAAAGGTCACATCAACTTCCAATTTGAATCAAAATAAACATTATTAATTAATAAACACATGTCATATATGAGAGGAGAATATGACCTTAAGAGCAGTTTCTGTGAGGAAGACTACATTTTTATCTTTTTGTTTGCAATATTAGCTTTTACTTGTCCAAAAATCATATCCAAACAACACAGTTATGAAAACTTTTATAAATGTCCATTAAACCAAAAATATTAATGTGGCTTGGTCATAACAGATTTCACTAAGGGAACTGAAATATATTGTTATTTTTCTTTGGATTCTCAAATATGATTATTTTCTGAAAATCAAGATTTTGACACCTTAATGATAGTGATTATGGGGTAGTTTTTAATTTTTATATTTTTAATATTTATTTTATTTATTTGAAAGTGACAGAGAGAAGGAGAAAAGGAAAGAAAAAGAGAGAAAGACATCTTCCATGCACAGGTTCACTCCCCAGATGACCACGATGGCGGAGGCAGGGCCAGGTCAAAGCCAGGAACCCAGAACTCTATCCGGGTCTCCCACCTAAGTGCTAGGTGACCAAGTACATGAGCCATTATTTGCTGCTCTCCCAGGCTCATTAGCAGAGGGCTGGATAAGACGCAAAGAAACCAAGACTCAAGCCAGCACTCTCTTATAGGATTCCAGTGTTGCAAATGGCAGCTTAACCTATTGCACCACAAAGGCTACCCCAGCTTTTGGAAGTTTTAAAAAGATATACCAGGGGCTGGGGTTGTGGTGTAGCGAGTAAAGCCACCACCTGCAGTGCTGGCATCCCATATGGTTGCTGGTTCGAGTCCCGGCTACTCCACTTCCGATCTAGCTCTCTGCTATGGCCTGGGAAAGCAGTGGAAGATGGTCCAAGTGCTTGGGCCTCTGCATTCATGTGGGAGACCTGAAATAAGCTCCTGGCTCCTGGCTTCGGATCGGCACAGCTCCGGTCATTGCAGCCAATTGGGGAGTGAACCAGCAGATGGAAGATCTCTCTTTCTTTCTCTGCCTCTCCTTCTTTCTCTGTGTAACTCTGACTTTCAAATAAGTAAATAAATATTTTTAAAAAAGATATGCCATGGGTGGGAGGGACGGTATGGGGGGGAAAGCCATTGTAACCCATGAGTCGCACTTTGGAAATTTATATTCATTAAATAAAAGATAAAAAAAAAGATATACCAGAATCTTGTTTAAAATTGGATAAATTAAAATTAAAATGAGAGGTTGGCACTGTAGCTCAGCAGGTTAATGCCCTGGCCTGAAGCGCTGGCATCCCATATGGATGCCAATTCGAGATCCGGCTGCTCCACTTCCGATCCCGCCCTCTGCTATGGCCTGGGAAATCAGTAGAAGATGGCTCAAGTCCTTGGGCCCCTGCACCCATGTGAGAGACCTGGAAGGAGCTCCTGGCTTCTGGCTTTGAATCCGTGCAGCTCCAGCCATTGCAGCCAACTGGGGAGTGAACCATCGGATGGAAGACTTCTCTCTTTGCTTCTCTCTCTGTATAACTCTGATTTTCAAATAAATAAATCTTTAAAAAATAAAATAAGAGAAGACAGTTATTTCCAGTTGTATGTATGTGTGTGTGTATTTCCTATGTCCATAATACACATATTAGCTTTTGTTTCTAGTATCTAATTTCCCTTTATCTACTATGAGTTAATAAAGACAATGACATCTATAAACCTGGGTTTTATTATAAAAACTAATGCACTGCTTAGGGGCAGGCTGAGATCATACAGGAAAGCAAGAAAAGTGAATTCAAATCAAGGATAGGAACAGAATAAAATAAAAGGATTAACAGTGATCTATCCATTTGAGAATATGAATTCAACCAGTCTGTAGAAATTCAAAAAGGTAGCATGGTAAGTAAAAGAGCACAGATTGGTTCCAATTCATACTCTGTTTCCAACAGTGTGGGTGTGGGAAAAATAATAGCTACCCTTCTTTGAGGGGTTACCTTCTTAGGTACCCTAAATAGATTATTTCTAATCCTCAAAAGCAGTTGTAAGTGAATTGTCAGTACCTGGCATATGGTATGTACTTAAAAAGTATTTATTATTTTTATGAGTTTTAAATATTTATATAGGTTAGAATAGAAAGTCTCGTGTGATGCATAATGATATCAATTTCACCTGCCAAGTCAAACATGAACAAATGTGCTTTAAACAATGTGCTTGAAATAGGCAGTCATGTTTTAAATGTTCTTTTCAGTTCCAAAAATTTAAATGTTCTTTTCAGCTCCAAAACTTGTCTTCCGGGTGGGATTCTTAGCACTTCGTCACTTCTGGTCACATGACGACAGCCTGTCCTGATTTCACTTTCCCGGATTCAGAGGAAATAATTACTCCTCTATCTCAGCCGCAGCTATTTTTCCTTTGCCATTGGCCATTTTGTGAATCCTCCCAGGACACAAATCTCACAACAGCTGTTTGTGACAATCTAGGTCATGTCCCAGATGTCACACTTCCGATCCAGCTCCCTGCTGATGGTCTGGGAAGAGCAGCGGAACATAACCCATATCCTTTGGGACCCTGCACCCACATGGGAAACTGGAAAGAAGCTCCAGGCTCCTGGCTTCTGCTTGCCTCAGCCCTGGCCGTTGCGGCCATTTGGGGAGTGAACCAGCAGATGGAAGATCTCTCTCTGTCTCTGTATCTCCCTCTCCATAATTCTGACTTTCAAATAAATAAATCTTAAAAAAATAAAATAAAAGACATCCAGGTTTCCGGTTGATGTGACCATGCATCCTCCACTTGCTCTTGGGAAATCCTTCATAATTTATAGCTACAAAATTTCTTTGTGATTTTTTTCCCTCCTCCTGCCACAAATCGCTCATTGCAGAGCTTAAACATGTTTTCTCATACCGTGTTGGCAGACTTGTATCGTGATATTCCTCAGGCTTTCCTTCCATGTGACTTTCCCCGCTGTGTTCTTACTTCCTTAGTATGCTGGTTCACACTATATTTCCCAGAGTCTGCTGAGGGCACTTTCCCTGTCGTGGTCATGGGCTGCCAAGGCTGTTCTGGAGACGAGATCCATCCGAACAAACACACAGCTCCATTACTTCCAGTACCGTAGAGAAAGCCTTGGTTAGGCCAATACATATTTTCCTGATAAACAATTCATTCCCGTTTTCCAGATGAGGAGACCGAGCTGTAGATGCTAAGGGAGGAGTCCATGCTTAGGCAGACAAGGAGGAGCACCGTGATCTACTGCCAGCTCTTCCGTCTTGAAAGCTTCTGAGTGGCCCATGCAGTAACTACCATCAACTACAGAGAGTTCTTGCTTTCTCGTGCTTGGCCCCTGACCCATGACAGCTGCTAATTAATCATAGCACTCTGTTCAGTTGAATCTCCTCCATCTCCCTCAATGGAACAGTGTGCAGGCACAGGCATGGGGCTAGAAGTGCCACTCTAATAAAAGCTCTTTTCTGTCACAAAATGAGAACAGTCTCTCCCTGCAGTCATAGGTGTGTGGTTTATTCACCTGCAGAATGGGAACATCTCTAACTCTTGGCCATCCTAACATTTAGGAAGATCATTAATCTGTATATTACCAGAGGATACATAATTTAGGAGTTTCTGATTCTTTTCCATAGAAGATATATTTGAAGTAGCGTATGTTTACAATATGAAAGTCGTACTCACCATGAACTGACATTCACTTTGTAACCTTCAAATATTTTTCCTCAGGGTGGAAATTTCTCATGCTTGATCACAGCCCAAAGATAATTTTGTCCTGGAAAACACTCCCTATCTTTGTTCATCTACAAGGCCTGTCCTGTATGTGAAGAAATAAGAAAAATGAAGAAGAACCACACACAGTTGAAATAGTCCATGTGTATGGTCTTCACAAAGGCGTATTCTCTGGGGAGCAACCATTTGAAATATGTTTTACAAATTGTGTGTTTAATGGAATATATGTAGTATGAGGTCATAAGAATTCTTGGGTTATTTCTTTGAAGTCTAGTGTTTTAAAAATAATGCCAATACTGATTTAGGAATCTTTTAGAATTACATAACTGTGGTTTGGTTTTGCTTTGTAACCTGGAGGTATTACACACACACACACACACACACACACACACTCACTTTGAAAGGTACCAGCAAAGCACTGCTCAGGGAAGGCTTTCCATTCCCTACCCCCTTACCTTTGGCCGAATCTGCTCACATCTGCCCAGAGCTGAAGAAATCCTTGCCACCAAGCGGAGTCTTTGTGTTTTCAGCCTACAGGCCAGGAAATGACTACCTGTGTGGGCAGATCCTCAGTGCATAGCTGTTAGGGCCCACAAAATTCAGGACTCAGCACAAAAGAAAAAAAAAAAAAGGTGGATGGGACGCAACAAAGAAAATAAAAACCAAACCATCAGTTTCTCTTACCAAAGTGCCACCTTCTTCAAAGTATCATAGCCAGGATTACAAAGAAGAGCAGGAGTAGCAAGGTAGAGTCCCATACAAATTAGAAAATAAAGCCCAAAACCCATAGAACACCTTAACATTATTAGGAATTTTTTAAAAAAAATTATTTATTTATTTATTTGAAGGGCAGAGCTACAGAGAGGCAGAAGCAGAGAGAAAGAGAGAGACAGAGGACAAAAGACCTCTGTCTGGCTCACCCCCCAGATGGCTGGTACAGAATTTTGGTACAGAATTTTCATCTAGTTTTCAATTAATCATCACTTCACCTCTCTTCATGCAGATTTTCTGTCTTTGAGCGAAGAAATTGAGTCGGCGGGAAGTGCCCTGAATCGCCCAGAGCTACAGTGGCTGGAGGCACTGGGATTAACTCCCAAACTGAGCCCTTGGGCGGGCGCCGCTAAAACAGGTTTGTGCATAACACTTAAGCACTCTGGGTCCTCACAGCCCCACCGAGACTCAACGGCTGTAATTAATGTTTAGTGCTTTCTAGGAAGAAAGTATGGGGGGAGTCTACTGTTTTTGAGGGCTCGCCATTTCCACACAACTTTTATTCCTAAGTGAATGATATTTTAGGAATTCCTTATATCAGCCTCTCTCTCCTCCGTGACAAACCAAGACCCTTCACTTTGTTGTCCGACGGAATGGCACAGGGCTAAGTCTGCCCCTTGCGTTCTGTCACTGTCTTTCACCTAATCAGATGATTTACTGGACTATGCAGCAGGGCAGTGCTGCAGAATCTGGAAATTCTCTTCCTTAAGTGCCTTGCCGAGCTTGACTTTCTAGAGTCTGCTGGGTGAGTGTTTTCCAGGGGAATGAGAGCCACAGAAATACAGATATCACCTAATCACCACATGTCACTCTTAGCATTATCCCCAGAAAGCACTCCCTCCTGCTGATTGTCTGGCTGACACAACAAAACTCCTTGAAGCAATGTGAAAGCAACAGTATTTGGTGATCCGAGCTGCCTTTCATAGCTGACCGACTGCAGAGGCAGGATGGGCAAAAATGAAGTTCTCCCATTTTCAGGCACTTCATACGTAGATTCTGGTTGATTCATCTGAACGTCATCCATAAACAACAGCATCAGAGGTGTCTAAATGTGGGTTTGTCTGCCTGTCTCAACGGTCTCTGGGTTCCTCCCCCTTCCTTCCTGAAATGGCCAGATTGAAGCTCCACCTTTAGGGCAGCAACAGTGAATTTTCCTACATCAATGAGGAGTCCAAATGGGATGCAGTAAAAGCCTGACCTGTCCTTAGCATTTATGGAACCGAGATAGTGTGCCATACGGCTATATTAGAAATGAAGAAAAGTAGCATAAATCTTAATTATGGGTATTAAATTATTTAGAATACAATTTAAACCTAAACCAATTTCCATATGAAAAGTTGTAAATTGAATTAAGTTTTATTTTTTCTAAAAAAAAAATCTTCTGGCCAGATTCCCTGTGGCTAATCTATATGGTTATGCCATGTGGTTGGGAACAGGAAACACCTGTCTCCCTGCTTGCTAGCACTCACTTAACATGATCCCCAGCAAAACAGTTTTTTCAGCCTGAGTCCAATTCACCAGAGGTCATTTCAACGTGGACTATTTCAACTTGTATTACAAACCATCAGTGCTGAACAGTTTTCAAGCTCTTTCTGGTTATGAATCATTCTATAGTCACCAGAGGTTTTAAAACTATTGTCCTGAGGTCCTCTGAAAGAGATCAATTGCAAATTTCAAATTCATTGGGATTTCGATACATAAAATACCTTATTTTTACATTTTTATTATCAGAGAGAGACTATATCTCACCTTGCAAAATGGAAAGTGTATTTCTAGTTCTTTGTTTTTCAAAAGCATAATAAATAAAATCTATTGTAAGGGTTTCAAGTGTCAGCACAATATATTTGCCTTAGGGCTTTGCATTTTTTTCTCTTTCACTTTTTACGGTGCTTGAAAACAGAGTCTTCGTATTTAATATCCCACTCAAGTTCAGACTTTGAATTTTTCAATGCAAAGTTTGACAGTTATCACCAGTACAGATGCTTCAGATAGGCTAACAATTCCGCTTTGGGAATGAGTGTTCAGACTTGTATTTTTTTTTTAACATCACCATAGTTTCATCACCAACAGTCTGCCTAGGTTGACCAAGGAAACAATGAAGTTGAGCAATTGCTTTACCATTCCCTCTGGTTATGAGACTCTCTCCCTCCCCAACATGGAAGGGTTAAGAGGCCAATATTGACTTTAAAATAGCAAATTGCAGAATACCTCATGCTGTATAAGAAATAATTCATGATTATTACACCATTTACAGACACTTACTCGGTAGAACTATGGGTATGCTTGACAGCTGTTTTCACCCCTGATTTCACTGCATTTTCCTAGCTGTGCACCAGACAAGATTATTTCCATATCCAAGTAAACACAAGGTAGTTCTGGCACTGAATTATGATGCTAAAGGGTCTTGCCCCTTAAAATGAGAGGTGCCCCATATCATGCTCCACAACCTACTCAATTAAAGGGTCAGCCAGCAGACAGCAATATAATAGCATATGTTCTCAAGGGGAATGAAAATATATTTTTCATATAGTTTAAAATTTTGCAGCCCACTTCTAAATATTCTGGGGTTCATTAATTTTCCTTTTGTGTTTGTGCATAAGAATAGAACTAATGAAACATAGAATGACCAGGCAAGCAATAGGGCAAAAGAATGTTCTATTAGGTAGGTGGAATTAGAAATGCCAGAAGATTGCCTTCCTGTGCTCATGACCCTTGCCAATACCCACAGAAGTTTTGGAATAATTAATTCTTCCATTAATGGAAGAAAAGGGGGAGCTGGAGGGTAGCAGCTGCTCTGTGTCAAAAGCAGATGCTAGGCATGAGTCCTCAGGTCATAAATTCTACTTGCAGAAATAGATGACCACGTGTCAACGTTGTTTCAGGGTCTCAGTCTCTCCCATGGTACATGCTGTCTGGACCCAGGATACTCTGCAAGTCTAAATGTATTGCCATAATTTTAAGAAGCACATTGCAGGTGCCGGCACTGTGGCACAGCAGGTTGAAACCTCAGCTCACAGCACTAGCATCCCATATGGGTGCCAGTTCTAATCCCGGCTGCTCCACTTCTGATCCAGCTCCCTGCTAATGCACCTGGGAAAGCAGTGGAAGACGGCCCAAGGGCTTGGGCCCCTGCACGTGTATGGAGACATAGAAGAAGCTCCTGGCTTCTGGCTTTGGCCTGGCCCAGCCACGGTTGTTGCAGCCATTTGGGGAGTGACCCAGTTAATGGAAAAATCTCTCTCTCTCTCTTTCTCTCTCTCTGCCTCTCTCTGTAACTCTGCCTTTCAAATAAATTAATTAAAAAAATTACTCATGGATAGTCAAATTTTGCCAAGACAACTTTGATTCAGGCAACAAATAGCTCAGGAGAACAAGAATAAGACTTGTTTCTTCCCTCCCACCAGGAAGTTATCAGGGCTGGCATTGTGGCATAGAGGGTAAAGCTACTGCCTGCAGTGCCGGCATTCCATATAGGCACTGGTTTGTGTCCCAGCTGTTCCACTTCCCATCCAGCTTCCTGCTATTGCACCTGGGAAACAGCCGAAAATGACACAAGTCCCTGAGGCCCTGCATCCACATGGGAGAATCCAAAGAAGCTCTTAGCTTCTGGCTTTGGCTTGGCCTAACCCTGGCCATTGTAGCCATTTGGGGACTGAACCAGCAGATGGAAGAGTCCCTCTCCCTCTCCCTCCCCCCCCACCTCCCCCTCCCTCTCCCCCCTAACTCTGTGTTTCAAATAAATAAGATATTTTATTTATTTATTTTTTTTTTGACAGGCTAAGTGGACAGTGAGAGAGAGAGACAGAGAGAAAGGTCTTCCTTTTTCCGTTGGTTCACCCCCCAGTAGCCGCTGCGGCTGGCGCGCTGCGGCCGGCGCACCACCCTGATCCGAAACCTGGAGACAGGTGCTTCCCCTGGTCTCCCATGGGGTGCAGGGCCCAAGGACCTGGGCTATCCTTTACTGCCTTCCCGGGTCACAGCAGAGAGCAGGACTGGAAGAGGCACATCAAGGACAGAATCTGGCACCCCGACCAGGACTAGAACCTGGTGTGCCGGTGCCACAGGCAGAGGATAGGCCTGTTGAGCTGCTGCGGCGCCAGCCCAAGATAAATATTTTTTAAAAAAATAGAATTTACCATGGTGAATTCTTAAACTACTCCATGCTCTAGTACTCCAGTTTGGAGATACAACGGGAACCTGGAGGAAAATAATGCAACTCCCTCATCCATAACATCTTACTTTTTAAGTGAAAGGAAACACAATTCATAAAGCAGTTGGATGACATGAGATAAAAATGTCCTACTTAAGTTATTAGACTCACTGTCACTCATTCGTCTCTAACCATAGCCTGAATGACTTGGGCAGAGATTTAGTGACACTGTTCTGCTAAGAAAATGCCCCAATTACCGGATAGTTGTTTAATACAGAAAAGTTGACTTAAATTATTACCCCTTTCAACAGGCTTTGGGAAGGTGATTTCAGTGGTATTGTGTTACTGCTTGTTCTAAGTGAAGAATTGTAAAGGAGATTGGATAACAAAGATCTAATTAGAAATTCACTCAACACTCACACCCCCATCTCTTCTGTTTGTCTCTACCAGTTCCCATCTGAGTTCACAGGAAGTGGAAATCCCTTTGAAGAAATCTCCCTGGATTTTTCCTTTCAAAGTGGGTAGCTTTTAAGCTTTAGAAATCAATTCAAAATAATAAGAATCTGATTATTTTGGTATTTTGATGGGAGAGCATTGAATCTGCACATTACTTTCAGTAGTATGAACATATTAACAATATTAATTCTTCCAATCCATGAACATGGAGAGTCTTTCAACTTTTCCGACTTCTTCATTTTTTTCATTAGTGTTTGGGAGTTTTTATTGTAGAAGTTGTTCACATTCTTAGTTAATTTTATTCCAAGATATTTTACCCTTTTTATCCTCTGTAGTTATTGTGAATGAGATTCCTCTTACAGTTTCTTTTTCAGCAAGTATGTTATGAGTATATAGAATGCCAGTGATTTGTGTGTGTTGATTTTATATCTTGCAACTTTGCTGAATTTGTTTATTAGTTTTAATAGTCTTGTTGGAGTGTTTAGGCTTTTATTTCTTTTTATTTTTTCAAATGTTGTAGTCCAAAAGTCTTGGATTTTTTATATACTTATTATGTCATGAATTCATAAGGAAAGCAGCTCAGGCTCCTTTTCATTGGTTCTGACAAAGTGGGCTTCTCTGGTTGGAACAGGCTAAGGCTTCAACTGAATCCAGGTACCTCTCTCTTTGGTTTCCTTCTCTTTCCAATCATGTCCTTTCACATGATTCAGAAAGCTATCCTGGCTCCTAAGAGTGCTTAATAGACTCAGTTTACATACTAATTCTATTGGGAAGAATCTGTTGGGTTCCTGAACCAGGACCCCGACACGTCGAGATGCGCACCCCAAAGACTCAGATTCCAAACCAGTAGATGCAACACGCAAGAGGATTTATTCAACGTCTGTGCAGACGGGCCTCTCGACAGCACAAAGCCATCCAAAGAAGAAGCCCCGAACAGTTGTTAACGAGCATTTTTAAAGGGAAAAACCACACAATTTACTTAATACACACAATTTACACGCTAATTGGAGGGTTTAAATGATACACACACGATTTACACACTGATTGGAGGATTTAAATGAGGGGGTTAGTGGCGGGAAAATTTTTCTGGCTATCGCAGGAGTCACTTTAAGACTTTAGGGTGGGATATCTGCTGCTCGCCAGAAGGTGCTCTGCAATTAGGAGTTATCGCAAAGCCTCGAGGCGGGGTTCCTGCTGCGAACCACATCTCAAGTGACAGCTGGTGCCTAGGGCTCTTTCTAGGAACTAGCACACTAAGTGGGGCAAAGGTTACCTCTAAGAATTAACTCACTAAGTAGGACAAAGGTTACTTCATCTGGGTCGGAGGGGAGTGGCTCTTCAAATCTTGCCCTTAACTTCTTTGTTTACAATGCCAACGCATGCTAGATTGCATGGGAACGACATGCAGGTTTGTCATGGGAACATTTATAGGACACTCCTTTTATAACAGTACCCATTCCCTTGATGACTACAACATCATCTTTCTTGTAGATGTCCATGCATGTGGCCAAAAGAACAGCTCCATGTTTTCTAAAAGGTCTGGACAGCATGTATGAGGTGCTGCTCATCTTCTTCATTGTGTTTGTCATCGTGGCAAATTAACAAAAGATGGCAGTTCTGGTCCAAATGCTAGATTTTCCTATATATTAAATCATATCATCTGGAAACAAGGATCATTTGATTTTCTCTTTCAAATTTGTATGTCTCCTAGTCACTCTGGCCAAACTTTCAGAAAGTCTGACTTGATCATAATGCTGATCTTTTTAATGTCTTTGGAGTTGGTTTTCTAATCTTTGTTGAAAACTTTTTGTCTGTATTCATCAGGAGTATTAGTCTGTAATTTTCTTTTTTGTTTTGCCCTTGTGTGGCATGGAAATCAAGGTAACTCTGTTCTCATAAAATGAGTTTGCAAGGATTCCTTCATTTCAGTTTCTTGGAGCAAGTGAAACACTTCAAGATATTAATATAGGCATTTTTATAAGACCCCAAAGCAAGGCAGCAAAGGTAGACAAATAGGATTTTATCACTCTAGCAAGCTTCTACACAGCAAAGGAAACAAACAACAGAGTGAACAGATAACTGATAGAATGGAAGAAAATATTTACAAGTTATTCATTTGATAAAACATGTAGATCCAGAATACATATGAACTTAAAAAAACTCAACAACCAAACTATCCAGTTAAGAAATGAAGGATTTGAAAAGACATATATCAAAAGAAAATATAAGTGTCCAACAGGTATATGAAAAAGTTCTCTGTATCAGGGGAATGCAAACCAGGAGCACAATGAGATATCATACCATTTTAGTTGGAATGGTTATATCAAAAAGACCAAAAATAACAAATGCTAACAAGGATGTGGAGAAAAGAGTTCCCTTATATACTGTTGGTGGAAATACAAACTGATACAGCCCCTAAGGAAAACATTATAGGGTATACTCAAAAGACTAAAATCATTCCTAGCCCATGGCCTAGGAATCCCACTTCTGAGTATATATCTGAATGAAATGGAGCCAGCACATCAAAGAGCTACCTCTACTCCCATGTTCATTGTGTCACTGTTCACAATAGCCAAGAAATACATCAACCTTCTGTATCAATAAATGAATGAATAAAATGTGGTATATGTCTGCCGTGGAATATTATTCAGCCATGAAAAAAGAATTACATCCTGACCTTTAAAGCAAAATGTACAAAAATGGAGATAATTACATTAAGTGAAATAAGCCAGACACAGAAAGACAAATACCACATGTTCTCTCTTAGATGTGGCACTTCAAAAAATAGTACATCTGGACTTAACATAATGGTTACTAGAAGTTAGCAAGGGTAGAGTGGACAGAGGGAGATTAGAAAACTTGTACTTGTTGCGACACAGTGTTCCACAGCATGATGGGAGACCATAGCTCATAATAAGGTACTATTCACTGTGTAAATAACTAGAAAAGAGGAGTTGGCAGGCTCCAAACACAAAGAAAAGATAATCAAGTGTAAGAGCTAGTTGCCTGGTTTGATCAGTTTTTGTTGTATAAATAGCTGAAATATTGCACCATACCCATTAATACAGCCACATGTTACATGTTAATAAAAATTTTAAAATGCCTTAAGATCCTTGTTATATTATTGAAACAATTGGTTAAAGTGTTTCATGGTGTGATTCAAAGTTCAGAACAAAGTCAATCAATGCAAGAGAATAGGAAAAGGAAAGGCTAGTGAAAACAATGGAACATTTTTAAATCATGTTTTGATAAATTTATTAAGGTTTAAGAAAGGATATCACATCAAATATAGTTGGTATGGGGGCAGAAAGAGAACATTATTAAAAGGAAAAAACATTTTCGTCATAGACAATGTTCAAAAATTACTGAATTAAAAAAAACACTGTCAAAAAAACTATAATGAGCCAATCCCCTGCCACATGGCAAAAACAAAGTGAATAAGATAAGCTATATAAATGACAAAGCCACAGCTAATATCACACTCAATGGGGAAAAGTTGAAAACTTTTCCTCTAAGATCAGAAACAAGACAAACTTGCCCATTCTGGCCACTTCTGTTTAATATGATACTGGAATTTCTAGCCAAAGTCATTTGGAAAGAAAAAAATTATATCCAATATGGAAAGGGCAAAATTAAAATATTTCTGTTCACTGATAACATCATCTTACATAGAAAAAAACCCTAACAATACCATCAAAAATATTTAGAAATAATAGGCAAATTCAGTAACCTGGTAATATAGTAAATCAACATGCAAAAAATCTGTAGTGTTCTATGGATAATAGCAAACCATCTGAAAATGAACTTAAAAATACCATTTATAATAGCTGCAAAAATACATAGGAATAAATTCACCAAAAATGCGGTATCTGTACACTGGTAACTGTAAACACTAATGAAGGAAATTGAAGAAGACACAAATAAATGAGAAGAAATCTTTGATCATGGATTGGAAAAATTGATTTTGTTGCAATGTCCTTACTACCCAAAGCAATAAACAGATCAAAAGGGACTCCTATAAAATTCTAGCAACATTACTTACAGAAATAGAAAAAGCAATCCACAAAATTATTCTGGAACCACAACAGACCCTGAATAGCCAGAGAAATCTTAACCAGGAAGAACAAAGCTGGAGGTATCATGCTACTTGCCTTAAAACCATAATACCAAACTATAGTAGTCAAAACAGAGGCCTTTGACATAATAACAGACATGTGGACCAATGGGACAGAATAGAGTCCAGGAACAACTCTATTGACTTACAAAGGTTCCAAGAATACAGAACAAGGAAAAGACAGTCTTCAATAAGCAATGCTGGGACAACTGGATAACCACACGTAGAAGAATGAAACTAGGCCCTCATCTCACACCAGATATGTGTAAAATTTGGATGAAAACTTAAATAGAAGACTTGAGACTGTAAAAGTACTAGAAGAAAGCATACAGGAATATATCCCTGATATTGGACTGGACAATGATTTCTTTAGATACGATACCAAGTTTCAAGCAACAAAAGTAAATATAAACATATGGGACTACATCAAACTAAAAAGCTTTTGCAAGACTGGCACTGTGTCATAGTGGATAAAGCTGTTGTCTGCAGTGCCGGCATCCTGTATGGGCATCTGTTCTAATCCCAGCTCTCCATTTCTGACCCAGCTCTCTGCTATGGCCTGGGAAAGCAGTAGATGATGGCTCAAGTCCTTGGGCCCCTGCACCTGCAGGTAAAGATCCGGAGGAAGCTCCAGGCTCCTGACTTTGGATCTGTGCAGCTCCAGCCATTGCAGCCAATTGAGGAGTGAACCAGCAGATGGAAGAACTAACTCTCTCTCTCTCTCTCTCTCTCTCTCTCTCTCTGCCTCTCCTTCTCTCTGTGTGTAACTCTGACTTTCAAATAAATAAATAAATCTTTAAAAAATAAGCTATTGCATAGCAAAGGAAACAATGGACAAAACAGAAAGGCAAACTAAGGAATAGGAGAAGAGGCTGGCGTTGTGGTAGAATGGATTGGGCTACCACCTGAGATGCTGGCATCCCGTATCAGAGCGCTGGCTTGAGTTCTGGTTGTGCTGCTTCTGGTCCAGCTCCCTGCTTATATGCCTGGGAAAGCAGTAGAGAATGACTCAAGTGCTTGGGCCCCTGCCATGCATGTGGGAGACCCTGCTGGAGTTCCAGGCTCCCGGCTTTGGGCTGGACGTGACAGTTGTGGTCATTTGGGAGAAAGCCAGCAGCTAGAAGGTCTCCCTCTGTCTTTCCATCTCTCTGTCACCCTGCATAAGTAAAAATAAAAATAAAGGAATACAAGAAAATATTTTTCAAATCACATTTCTGATAATGGATTAATATAAAAAATAAACAATGCATTCAGCAAATAAATAACCTGATGGAGAAATGGGCAGAGGAATTGAATAGATATCTTTCCAAGCAAGACATATTTATGGCCAAGTTATATTTAAAAATGTCGAATGTTAGTAATCATCAGAAAAATGTGCATGACAACCACAATGATATATCACCATATTCTTGTTAGAATGTCAGAAAGTTGAAAAATAACAAGCATTGGCAAGGAAGAAAAGAGAATACATGCAAACAGTTGGTGGGAATGCAAATTTGTACAGCCATCATGGAAAACAGTATGGAGTATCCTCTAAAAAGTAATACAACTATCAGAACAGCCAGCAATCCCACAACTGTGTACATAGCCAAAGGAAACAAAATCAGTGTCTGGAGGAGCTGTCTGCACTCCATGTTCACTGCCACATCATTCACTATGGCCAAGATACGGAACCATCCTGAGTGCCTGAGATTATGGATCAAGAAAACAAGTAATCTACAATAAAGGAATCCTATTCAGCCATTAAAAAAAAAAAAGGAAAGGAAATTCTCTCAATTGCAGCAACCTGGGTGACTCCGCAGGGCATCATGTTGAGTGCAGCAGGTCAAGCACAGAGAGACAAATACTGAATGATCTCGCTTATATACAGTTGTCTAAAACAAGTCGAACTCATAGAGGTAAGAAGAAGGTTGGTTGGTAGTTACCAGAGGTTGGAAGAAGGTGAAAGCTGGGGAGATGTTGGTTACAAGATAGAAAATGTCAGCTAAACAGGATCAAGTTGAGAGATCTGGTGCAGAACATGATGAGTATAGTTAACAGCAATGTCTCCGAACATGAACACTCCTGAGGATAGATTGTCCTTGCTAACAAACAACAAGTGTGTGAAGTAATGTGTATGTTACCTCCATTTCTTTAGTCCATAGTGCACATATATTTTTTTGGGGGGTGGAGAGGAAATGTTTATTTTTTAATTTCATCCTTCAAGTTCATATTATGTACATAAAGAACTATATAAGCTTGGCCAGCGCCGCAGCTCACTTGGCTAATCCTCCGCCTGCGGCACCAGCACCCAGGTTCTAGTCCCAGTTGGGGTGCCGGATTCTGTCCCGGTTGCTCCTCTTCCAGTCCAGCTCTCTGCTGTGGCCTGGGAGTCCAGTGGAGGATGGCCCAAGTGTTTGGGCCCTGCACCTCACGGGAGACCAGGAGGAAGCACCTGGCTCCTGGCTTCGGATCAGCGCAGCGTGCTGGCCGTGGCGGCCATTTCAGGGGTGAACCAATGGAAGGAAGACCTTTTTTTCTGTCTCTCTCTCTCTCTCTCACTGTTTAACTCTGCCTGTCAAAAAAAAAAAAAAAAAAGAACTATATAAGCTGGTCTTTAGGCTATTCAAATATTTGAGTTGGGCATTAAATTATCTGATAAATCTGAAAAAATAAAACTTGATCACCCTGCTTATGAACATGAAATAAATTAGGCAGAAATAAAAAAGAGGGCATTGGCATGCAGAATTCTTAAGTTGAACAACAGTGTAACTGGGTTAATTTTAAGTTAAGAGTTTTATTTAGAATTTACCTTTCAAGTTGGTAAAACATTATCAAGGTTTTATATGCAAGATGTGTCTTTTTCATACAGGTGGTCCCCTGGATTACTTACTCATTTCTCACACACAAGAAACTCCACTGGTACCACACATTTAAGTGTATTTGTGTCATAGATTCTAAGAATTTGTGGAAGCCAAAAGGAGGCTTTAAGACTGGAGAAACTCCGGGGTAGCTCATCTTTGGGCTTGATGGGGAGGAGGGGGGGGAGAAGGCAGAATTCCTGTGCTGTATTTCACATCTCTTAAAATTAGAAAGTTTTTTTTTATTATTTATATTATAGAACTCATTACACACTACAATTTCCTTTGAAATATGGTTTACATCCAAATCATCATTACATACACTGGCACTTTTACACGGAGGCAAACTAAAAATACCTTAGACCTTTAAAATTAGGCTATAGAATAAAAACAGTCCATGGTCTTACATTCAGGAAAATCATACTAAAATACTATTCGGAGCATAAAAGCCAAGAACACTTTACACATGCCACAATATCACATGTATTTACATGGCTCTTTCTTCCCTACATAGTTAAAACTTTCACATTATACAATCCCCCACTTTATGCAAGCTTCCCAGGGATGTTAGGAGGCCAGATCACTGTCAGAATAGCTCGTGCAGTGCTATAATACAAAAATGTGTTTGAAAGCTATTGAGTGACCATTAAATACTGTTCCTATGAAAAATGGTTTGGATGTATTCGTTGGCAGACACCTTTCCAACTGCAGTTAAGAAGGCCGATGGGGTATACTGTGCCTCATTCTAACCCTTGAGTGCCCTTTCCACATTGACCACTGCAGAATCTTCTAAACTGTAACTTATTAAGGAAAATTCACATTTTCTTTGGCAGTGCATTAGAATATTGACGTGTTACTAGTTTGAGTGTTTCTAGAACATAAGCTTTCAAAGGTTCAACTAGTTCTTGATACTTCTACATCTTAGGTGATTAATTTGATTCACTGACTTAACTCACTACTGATCCATGAATGACAATCTTAGTTACTTTCCCCTAACACACAAGATAAAACGTATTTTCTTTGCCCTTCCCTAAATCTAAACTTGAATGGGAATCCAAACTTGAATGGTTTCACTTCAAAGTCACTCAGGTGAGGACACTTAGTATGGAGTCCAATTCTTTAGTTATTTTAAGTTGCACTGACACTACCATTATACCAAAGTGTACACAACAAAACAAATGAGATGAGGTATGCTTACTCTAATCAGTTTTACACAAACAGATTACACTCCCTAGTTAAATTTGTTTCAAGCCAATTTAAACATTAGCACTTTATCTTATACATGTACTTTAAGTAAAGTTTAAAGTTGAGATGTCATTATTTCCTTATCTGAAAGATTAAAGGAAACAGAAACCCGGCGGCTTGGTGGTTTGGGAAGAACACTTGGTAATGGCTGCTCACTGACTTTGGCTCCAGCATAGTTCTGATTAGCTTGCAGCTTAAAAATAAGTTAGGACTTGACAAGTTCGAATTGAAGTTTTCATTATCTGGGAAACTTTTGTTCTCCCTTCCATTTCCCCTGGTCTGCCATGCGGCTGCTGACGAGTTATAACCATGGCCTCTTTCTCTTTCCTTAGGAACAATCTGCATCTGCGAATTCTGAGCCTTCGTCTTCCGCCTCGTAAGCTGTTGTTGGTTCTTACTGGCATCTCTAGATTGAGGGGCTGGAATGGTCTACTTCTCTGAACACCCATCTTCAGCTTCTTTGTCATCTTTCAGTCTGCTTCTCAGACTGCAGGATGTCCCCCACCTGGCCTCTTCCTGGCTGCCAGGCCCGGGATCCTAGGTGTTGCTCTCTGGCCTGTAGGTAAGTCTCAGTACGGAAGTTTTCACTGGCTGATCTGCTGAGTTCAGCCTGGGAGCTGAGGCCAACACCTGAGTCTCCTTGCGCACACAAGCGTGAGAGAAGTCCTAGCGACTTCACGCCTGGAACTACTACAGTGGCGCTGCCTCTCCACGTAGAGGCCTCCCCCCCTTTCCAGCTAGAGACAAGGCACGAATCACACAACCCACAAGCACCAACCAGCTAGCAGCTGACCACTTGGTGTCCCAACCGGACATCCGCCTCCTGCCTCAACCGACAAAATGGGCAATGTACACAGATTTTAAAACATCATATTGGGCCGGCGCCGCGGCTCACTAGGCTAATCCTCCACCTTGTGGCGCCAGCGCACCAGGTTCTAGTCCCGGTTAGGGCACCGGATTCTCCTGGTTGCCCCTCTTCCAGGCCAGCTCTCTGCTGTGGCCCGGGAGTGCAGTGGAGGATGGCCCAAGTGCTTGGGCCCTGCACCCCATGGGAGACCAGGATAAGTACCTGGCTCCTGCCATTGGATCAGCGCGGTGCGCTGGCTGCAGCGCGCCGGCCGCGGCGGCCATTGGAGGGTGAACCAACGGCAAAGGAAGACCTTTCTCTCTGTATCTCTCTCTCACTGTCCACTCTGCCTGTCAAAAAAAAAAAAAAAAAAAAAAAGAAATGTCAGGCATCTGGGCACATCAGACCTCCATCACATGCGAGTAAGGGAGGTAAAACTGAGACTGTAGTTTTAATCTGGAAGTGAGGGTTTTATCAAAGCCATTGCCATCAATGCTTGCTAAATTCCCAAGAGTTAGTATTGGCAGAACATACCAAGAGAGGCAAGCATAGACACACATTTTCTTGTAATGTTCCCTAGTGTAATGAAATTCTTGGTCCTCTTAATCAGCTATTCCAATATTCTGCCTGGAAAATGGGGCCATGTATTCACCCTCAACACACACACATACAATGACTCAAAGTCAGTTTCTTTTTCCATTAAGATTTCTCTGCCACACAATTAAAAGGAAAAATCATTTTTAAAGATTTATTTATTTATTTGAAAGTCAGAGTTACACAGAGAGGCAGAGAGAGAGAGAGAGGTCTTCCATCTGCTGGTTCACTCCCCAATTGGCCGCGATGGCCAGAGCTGCGCAGATCCAAAGCCAGGAGCCAGGAGCTTTTTCCAAGTTTCCCACACAGGTGCAGGGGCCCAAGGACTTGGGCCATCTTCCACTGCTTTCCCAGGCCCTAGCAGAGAGCTGGATCAGAAGTGGAACAGCCAAGATTAGAACTGGTGCCCATATGGGATGCCAGCACTGCAGGCGATGGCTTTATCCACTGTGCCACAGCACTGGCCCCATTATTTTTTTTTAAATATATACACTTTAGAGTTCATTCAGGAGAACTTTTCTGGTGGCAATATTATGGAGTCTTCTGAGACATATAGAAATTCATTTTGTAAGCTGCCAACCTAGAGGAAGAGACAGGAGATAGATAACATGATAACTTTCCAAACTTCGAAATATTTCTGTCAAATGAATTGGGAATTTATCTGAAAACACCTGGGAGCCCCAAAGCTGTCTTTTGAAGATGACTTTCTACTCAGACAGTCTCAAAAATGAAAGGTGAATTTTTTATTCATTTCTTGTCCATATAGACATCAATAAGATATACTTTGCCAAAGATGATGTCAGCCTTGCCGACAAAAGAAAAGATTTGACATGATTTCAAAGAAATGTCTGAAAGAATTCTGAGTTGCCTTGACATAAGCCATCCTTATCTGGAGAAGAGGCTGGGAGCATTCAGTTTCTGTTTCTTAAGGGATGCCTTTGTGAATTTGGATTTTCTTTTTTTTTTCCCCAAAGAAACCTTTTATTTAAGGAATACACACTTCATGCATTTCATAAGTACAACTTCAGGAATATAGCGATTCTTCCCATCATACCTGCCCTCCCACCCCTCCACCTCCTCCCTCTCCCATTCCCAGGCCCATTCTCCACTAAGAACCATTTTCAATTAATTTTATACACAGAAGACCAACTCTATACTAAGCAAAGAGCTCAACAGTTTGCACACAAAAAAGTTCCTCAACAATAGCTACAAAAAATCAAATAACTTAGAATAAATTGCACCAACAATGTCAAAGATCTCTATGATGAGAATTACAAAGCATTAATGAAAGAGATCAAGAAGATACAAAAAAATGGAAAAATTTCTCATGTTCATGGATTGGGAGTCTGGATTTTCTGTAGCCTGCTGTCAAACAGAAAATGATCAAAAGTAAGCATTTGTCAATAATAATGTGGGCTACCATGTGAAACACCCATCACAAATTCAAATTACTAGAGCTATGCACATTCTTATAATGAAAGTTATTTGGAGGAAAATTAAATTTAATCTGCACTGTGGGGAGCAAATCCGGACTAGACTGAGTTACTGGAATTAAGACTTATTCTATGCATCTGCTCTCCCACAATATGGCGCTGGGAGAGAAGTAAACAGCTTCTACCCAGCTGCCTCTCACCAACTTGACAAGCTGCAGGAGCTGCTCCTGATTGGAGGAGAGCGGCGTGCTCGGCGTGTGGGCAGCCGAGTTGGGATTGGTGGAGAGGACTATATAGGAGGAGAGAGACGGCATGGTGGTGTGGGTTGGTTGGAGAGTGCGTTGGAGAGTTCGCGGGGAAGTTCGTTACTTCGTTCTTTCTCATTTCTCTCTACTCATTCTTGCTTTGGGAGTTTGCTGTTTACTTATTCTTACTTTACTATAGAAAGGACTTGTATAAAAAGGGAACAACAAGCGCCCGGTCCGGTGCGGCTCCTCCGCGTGTGGAGGAGCAGCAAGTGGTGCCGTGACTCGGATAGGAAACCTAGGAGGGAAAGACCGGGAAGAACTGGGAAAATATCGGAGAGAGAGACTAGCAAACAGCCTAGGGAAAAGCCGGACGAAAGAGGTGCCGGAGGAAGCTGTTGAAAGCCTAGGCATAGACTCAGATACAGACTACGGGGGGAAGCTGGGAGAAATCTCTAAGGTCGAAAGCGAAAGTGAAAGCTAGAACAAACAGACTCGGATGCGGACTGTGGGGAGAGGCCAGGAGAAATGAGGGAGGAATATCGTTGGAGGAAAGTTTGGGGAAACATACCGGGTAGAGAAAAATGTTAGGGAAATTGAAGCCGTGGGGGGCAGGCCAAGGCGGACACGAAAGCCACTTTGGGATTCTCAAGTTAGCCCGGGAATAGGGGGCGAAAAGTTGAAACCAGAAGCTGAAACGTAAGCCAGATTGGGATCCGTCTGATTAGCCCGGGGAGCAAAGGACGGGAAGCCAAACCGTGGGGCGGAGACGTATGCTGGGTTGAATTCGCCAGGCTAGCCCGGGGAACTTAGATTGAATGCTAGTGGCGGACACGTAGGCTACGCTGTGTTACTCGCGGAAGCCGCCGTGTGCAGAGAGAGCACGGGGCGTGAATAGATAGGGAACGGGGCTGGCGTAGGCCGTGGTGCAGACGCGAAGGGCGTGGAGACCGCGGAGCGCGCGAAGCCAAGCCGCGCAAAGCCGGGAAGCCGCACAGATGAGAGAGGCGCAGGCTGAAGCGGCTCAGAGCCGGAAAGCTGCGGAGAAGCAGCCTCGGGGCAGAGCCCGCTGGCGGGGCGAGGCGCCGGGAAGCCGCGCGGAGCCGAGAAGCTGCTGGCAGGGCGAGGCGCCGGGAAGCTGCAGGGATAAGAGAAACAGAAGTTTAGAAGTAAAAGAGAAATAGGAATGCTGGAAGATAGAAGTAAAATGGGAGAAATAGGAATGCCCGGAGATAGAGAAATAGAGAAATAGAAAGGCCTCCCTACAACACTGCAATGTGAGAGCTTGGATTCGGTCTGCCTGATTAAGTGAGGCGATGAGCACCTGGGCGGCTAGCAGCTTATGCGCCGCAGGTCACCGAAGACAGGCACGAATTAACATCAGTAAGGCTTCCCCACAATGCAACAATTAGGAGGCTTGGATTCGGTCTGCCTGATTTAAGGCGGTAAGCACCAGCAAGCAGCTCGACCAAAGCATGAGCTGCAGGTCACCGAAGATAGGCACAAACCAACACTAATAAGTCTCCCCCACAATACGGCAATGAGAAGGCTTGGATTCGGTTTGCCTGATAGGTTTTGTAAGCACCTGCAGGCAGTTCTAGCAGAGCAGAGCATGCGCTGCAGGGCACCGAACACAGGCACGCATCAGCGCCTAAAAACCTCCTCACAACATGGCGAAGAGAGGACCCGGATTCGGTTTGCCTGATAGGACTTGTAAGAGCCTGTGGCAACTCTAGCAAGTAGAGCAGAGTGTGTGCCGCGGGACACCGAAGATAGGCGCGTATCAACGCTAAAAAATAAAAAGAAAGGGGGATCTGTGGGGAGCAAATCCGGACTAGACTGAGTTACTGGAATTAAGACTTATTCTATGCATCTGCTCTCCCACAATATGGCGCTGGGAGAGAAGTAAACAGCTTCCGCACAGCTGCCTCCAGTTCAACCAATAAACTGTAGGACTTGCTCCTGATTGGAGAGCAGCGTACTCGGCGTGTGGGCAGCCGAGTTAGGATTGGCGGAGGAGGACTATAAAGGAGGAGAGAGACGGCATGCACCAGGAACATCTATGGGGAACATCTAAGGGAACGCCTGTGCAGCCCCCGAGAGAGCCGGCCGGCGGTGTGCCGCTCCCCCGCGGAAGTGGGGAAAGTGGCAGGGGGAACTGCCCTTCCACGGAGGTGGAAGGGATAGTAGCCAACCCAGGAAGAACCAGCAGCAAACCCGGGGAGGGCCGAGCAGACGAAAGAACAGCGCAGGGTCCTGTGTCGTTCCTCCACGAAGAGGGGGAGCGACACTGCACAAATTGAACTTATTCAGTTTTGAAGCAAAGTGGCTTTGATTTTGCTTACAATAATTAATGAAAAACACTTATTTTTGAAGTGTAATTTTATAATTTTCTTTGTCCTATGAAGGTAAGAATTTTAGGATTTATCTTTATTTCAGTGAAAAATGTCACTGGAATTTTGATAGGGACCCCATTCAATCAGGATATTGCTCTGTGTAATATGGGCATTCTAAGTATTCACGATTCCAATCCGTGAACATAGGAAGAACATCTTTCCAATCATTTGTAACTTTAGTTTCCTTCACAAATACTTGTAATTTTCAGTGTACATATCTTTCATCTCCTTCGCTAATCATTTGATGTATTCTGTTATTTTTGATGTTATGGTAAATGGGATTGTTTTCTTGATGTCAATATCAGATAATTTGCTGTTACAGTATAGAACACTTCTGATTTGTATGCATTGATTTTGTATCCTACACCTTTACTCAGTTTCTTAGTTCTCCTAGTTCTTTGCTGTAATCTTTAGGGTTTTCTGGAAATATGATTAAGGCATTTGCAAACAGAGTCAGCTTTTCTTGTCTTCCTATTTGGATGCCTTTTCTTTATTTTTCCTGCCTAACTGCTTAGACGAGGACTTCCAGTACTATGTTAAATAGACTTGACAAGAATGATTATCCTTTTGTTTTTAATATAGTGATAAGTGATATGCTGAAAATTTGAAACTGTACTCACTCATCGGTGATATTGGCTATAATTTTTTTGTAGTGTTCTTATCTGGCTTTGGTGTAAGGGTAATGTGGGCCTCATGCAATGAGTTTGGAAATTTTCCCTCCTGTGAAAATTTTTGGATGAGTCAGGGAAGTATTGGTATTAGTACTACTTTATATACCTGGCAGACTTTACCTGTGAAGCAATTTGGTCATTGAATTGTCTTTACCGAAACAATTTCAAGCATTAGTTCATTCAACTTGCTCTTTATTGCTCTATTTCTTCATGATTCAGTCTTGGCAGTTTGTCTAGAAATTCACTCATTTAGTCTAGGCCATCCAATTTGTTGTCATGCATTTGTTCATATTAATCTCATAATCCATTGTATTTCTGTTGTGTAAGTTATGGTATTTCTTCTTTCATTTATAATTTTTTGTTGAATTCTTTTCTTCTTGATTATAGTAGCTAAAAGTTTGTCAATTTTATTATCATTTTCAAAAACTAATTGTCAATTTCATTTTCTCTATGTTTTCTACTCTCTGTTTTGTTTCTACTCGAATATTTATTATTTCCATTCTTCTAATAACTTTGAGTTTAGTTATTTTTTTTCTGGTTGGTTCCTTAATGTATGAAATTGGGTTGCTTATTTGATATTCTGATTTCTGAATGTAGGCATCTGTCACTATAAAATCCCTTTCTAGAACAGCATCTCATACATTTTGGTGTGCTGTGCTTAGAATTTTATTTGTGTATAATTACTTCTTGATTCTTGTTTTGACTGCTTCTTTTATTGTTTGATCAGTGAGAGTGTTTTGTTTAATTCTCACGTATTTGTGAATTTTCCAATAATTCTACTATCATTAATCTCTAGTTTTATGCCATCTTGCTCAGAAAAGATAATTTCAATATTGCTAAACTTAAGATTGATTTTGTTGCCCAACATATTGTCTATCCTAAAGAATGTCCTTTGTGAATTTGAGAAAAGTGTATTGTGCTGATGTTGGATAGATAATTTCGTGTATGTCTTTCAGGTCCATTTGTTTATACAAATCTTTTGATTTCTTCCTCATTTTTGTCTGAATAATTCTGTTGTTCAAAGTGTGGTATTGAAATTCTCTTCTATTGGGCCGGCGCTGAGGCTCAACAGGCTAATCCTCCGCCTTGCGGCGCCGGCACATCGGGTTCTAGTC
The DNA here is from genome assembly GCF_964237555.1 of Oryctolagus cuniculus. Lineage (NCBI taxonomy): Eukaryota > Metazoa > Chordata > Mammalia > Lagomorpha > Leporidae > Oryctolagus > Oryctolagus cuniculus. The sequence continues at coordinate 146,751,633 of NC_091434.1, forward strand.
CCGGTCGGGGCGCCGGATTCTGTCCCGGTTTCTTCTCTTCCAGGCCAGCTCTCTGCTGTGGCCCGGGAGTGCAGTGGAGGATGGCCCAAGTGCTTGGGCCCTGCACCCGCATGGGAGACCAGGAGAAGCACCTGGCTCCTGCCATCGGATCAGCGCGGTGCGCTGGCCGCAGCGCGCCAACCGCAGCGGCCATTGGAGGGTGAACCAACGGCAAAGGAAGACCTTTCTCTCTGTCTCTCTCTCTCACTGTCCACTCTGCCTGTCAAAAAGTAAAAAAAAAAAAAAAAAAATTCTCTTCTATTATTATATCACTGCCTATTTCAACCTTCATTTCTATTAACATTTGCTTTATATATTTAAGTGTTCTGATATTGGGTGCATATACCAATTTTTAAAACAATTTTATAATTGTTTATAACCTTGATGAATTGATCCTCTATCATTGTATAGTGACCATTTTTTCCTCTTGTAATAGATTTTGTCTGAAAGCCAATTTTTTTTCTTATATAAGCAGATCTACTCTTTTTTTTGTTTGCCATGTTTATAAAATATCTTTTGCTACTATTCACTTTCAGCCTATGCTTTCCTTAATGTTAAACTGAGTCTCTTGTAGGCAGCATATTTTGGATCTCGTTTTTTGCTATATATTCAGGAATTCTGTTAATTGCAGAGTGCAATACATTTACTTTTTAATTTAAGAAGCATAGAAGAGCCGGCGCCGCAGATCACTAAGCTAATCCTCTGCCTGCAGCGCCGGCACACCAGGTTCGAGTCCCGATCAGGGTGCCGGATTCTGTCCCTGTTGCTCCTCTTCCAGTCCAGCTCTCTGCTGTTGCCCAGGAGGACAGTGGAGGATGGCCTAAGTGTTTGGGCCCTGCACCCACATGGGAGACCAGGAGGAAGCACCTGGCTTCAGATCGGCACAGCCCGCCAGCCACAACGTGCCAGCCGTAGCAGCCATTTGGAGGGTGAACCAACGGAAAAGGAAGACCTTTTCTGTGTCTCACTGTCTAACTCTGCCTGTCAAAAAGAAGAAGAAGAAGAAGAAGAAGAAGAAGAAGAAGAAACATAGAAGAGAGAGAGAGGTTGGGGTGTACCCATCCATTGGCTCACTCTTCAGATATCTCCAATGACTGGAGGTGGGTCAATCCATAGCTAGGAATTTTGAAGGCAATCCAGAACTCCCACATGGGTAGCAGGGACCCAACTATTTGAACCATCACCTACTCCTTCCCAGGTACACATTAGCAGGAAGCTGGAACTGGGAGAAGAGCTGACACTCAAACCCAGGCTCTATCATATGGAACTTGGGAATCCCAAGTGGTGTCTTAATTTGTAAGCCAAATGCCCACGCTTGTTTACTTTTAAAGTAATTATTTATGGATAACTAAAGTGATTTGGTTTATTACTTTCATATTATTTTGCAGCCCCTTTGTTCCTTCCTCTTCTATTTCTCTGTGAGTTGTGGAGGTTTTTGGAGTGTTTTTTGTTTCTGTTTAAATTACTTACTTACTTCTCTTCATTTTATTTGAGAGAGAGAGAGAGAGAGAGAGAGAGAGAGAGAGATCTTTTATATATTGGTGCACATACCAAATGCCCACAACAGCCAGGGCTGAGCTGAAAACTCAATCTGGGTCTCCCATGTGGGTGGCGGAAACCCAAGCACTTTAGCCAACATCTGCTTCCTCCAAGGGTGTACATTAGCAAAAAGGTAAATCAGATGCAGAGTAAGAGGGTCTTGAACCATGCACTCCGATAGGGGATGCAGGCATCCCCAGCAATTATTTAACCACTGTGTCAAATACCTGCCCAATAGTGGTATATTTTGATTCCTTCTTTTCACATTTATTTATCTACTAGAAAATTTTTTGTAGTTTCCATGGAGCTTATGCACAAAAATAGTCCTTTAAGATAATTGTATTCTAGTTAAGCTGATAACCACTTAAATTCAGTTGCATACAGAAACTGCACATTTGCTTCTCCCTACCACACATATTTCATGCTGTTGGTCACACATCTTACATCTTCTTATTTTGTGCATCTGTTAACAAATTGTTGTAGTTTTAGTTATATTTACTTTTGCCTTTTAACTTTTATACTAAATTAAAAGCAATTTACACACCACCATTGAGTTTTATAGTTTCGTGTTGTTGCTAATTTGCACCTTTTAGTTACAATATGAGGAATTCTCTTCAGCATTTCTCATCAGGCATTTCTAGAGGTGGTGATCTCCCTCACTTAGCATTTTTTGGTCTGAAAATGTCTGTCTCGCCTTCATTTCTGAATAGCAACTTCGCCAGCAGTAGTTTTCTTGATCATCAGGGTTTTCCTTTCTTTCAACCCTTTCATTATAGTGCTGCTTTGCCTCCTAGAAAGCAAAGTTTCTGTTGAGAATTTCTCTGCTGACCTAACGGGGATTCCCTTGTATGTGATGAGTAGTGTTTCTGTTGATGTTTCCAAGAATCTCTTCATCTTTGCTTTTGCAATTCATTTATATATGTGTTTCAGGCTGTTGTTCTTTGGGCTGATCCTATTTGATCTTTGAGCTTCATGAATATTGATGCCTATATTCCTCTCAGGATGTGGGGTGCTTTTAGCTTGTATTTCTTTAAAGGAACTTTCTGCTCCTTTCTCTTTTTTGTCTCTTTCTGGCACTCCATAAGTCATATATTTGCCCATTTGATGGTGGCACACAGGTTCCTTATGATCTCTTTTATTCTTTCCTCTTCTTGTTCCTCTCACTTGCTGATTTCAAATGATCTGTCTTTGGGCTCACTCTTTCTTCTGCATCATCAAATCTACTCTTAAAACTCTCTCTTGAATTTTTCAATTCTCCCATTGCTCCTTTAGTCCCAGAATTTCTCTTAGATTCTTCTTTATAGTTTCTATTTCTTCAGGAATTTATAATTTTGTTAATGCATTGTTTTTCCAATTTCACTGAGTTGTCTCTGGCCACTGAGCATTGCTAGGATGATTATTTTCAGCAATTATATTTCATTTTCAATCTGTAGATCTTCATTTGTTTGGGGTCTGTTACTGGAGCTTTAATTTAATGTTTCCATAATTGCGTTGTTATTTGCCTGATGTTCATTTGTTTGCTTGCTTTGGCATTCTTGCAGCCTTGTGTTCATGTCTGTGCATTTGAAGGAGCAAACACTTCCAGTCTTTGCAGACTCATTTTGTCAGGTAAAGACAATCTCCTGCTGGGTTGCTAGGATGATGTGATTTCCTCTAGGATCACAGTTGATTGAGGCTGGACCTGGTTTACATGACTTCCCTGAGTCTTCAATGAGGTCTTGGTTCCTGGGCCTGGTACCAGGGATTGATTGTGATTTGCATCTAACCCCTAGGTAGATCTACCTCTGGGAGCGCACATGGGAATGCCTCCCTCTGGGTGATTGTGTGTATGTTAATACTCTCAGACAAAAACTGAGAGAGACTATATTTACAGGATCATTTCAAGGTACATATACAATATCAAATTTGATGGGCTTATCTCTCAAGGTGCAAGTGAGGTAATTTCCTGTTTTTTTTTTTTTTTTTTTTTTTTTTGAAGACGGTTCTTATACTAAGACAAAGGCCAAATGGGGCTACAGCCAAACCTATTTGAGAATTGGGTCATTTCTAAGTTAGGAAATGGCATGACAGTTGGCAGTCTTACTACCTGGGAGTATGTTTTCCTTTTCAACATGACTCTTCTAGGTCTTGGGCTCTACCAGCATTTTGTAACTTGTTACCTGAATCCCAAAGCTCCCACAAAGGCACTTTTTCCCATGGATGGTTAAGAAATTATTGTTGCTCAGGGACATGTGAACAAGAAACCTCTTATTCTGCCATCTTGTGTCTACCACTCTTCTCTTTGTCAGTATAGCTACTTATATTGATTTATTTCTAAATATAAAACCAACCTTGATTTTCTAGGATAAACACTACTTGTTCATGATATAGTACCCTTTTTATATGTTGCAATTTGTTGTATTAAATTTTGTTAAGAAATTCCCATCTGTGTTCAATTAGGGTATCAGTGTATAATTCTCACAGTATACATATTCAATATATTTATATATCATATGTATGTATATGCTAAATTTGAGTTTGTAATGACATCTCTGACTTCTATCCTACATTAAAGGATCTGTTGTAGCTTTTTCTTTATGATTGTCTGTAATGCCTGTTAGTAAAATGGCACTGTTTTATCTGTGGTGCCATCTATGCCCTAGACACCATTTTAGACACCAACAGTAGACTTTGGTCCTAAGTCCCATGGTCCAACCACTGGTGTCAGCTCCACTCCCACTCTAGTGGGATTCACTACTCCTAGTTCCCTACCTGACCCCAACAAAGGTATAATAGGACCCATTTTCTGGACTTGTGTTCTCTTTTTCCTTCTTCACCCCTTCCCTCCAGTTTGTCGGGTTTCCCCCCGCCAATAAACCCTTTCTGTTACTCTGGTGTTTGGTGTGTTTTGTGGTGACCTATCTGAGTCATGGCACCAGTGTAAGGCCAGCACAAAACACGCCAAACACCAGAGTTAGAGGAAAGGTTTATTGTTCAGTGGGGCAACTCTGACAGACCTGGGCGGGGGGATGGGAGCGAGTGGGAAAGGGGGTGAGAGAGAGGAGCAGAGCCTAAGAGAGAGAATACATGTTTGGGAACAGCTCCTGTGAAACCTTTGCTGGGGAGAGATCAGGGAAGTCGGAGCACTGAATCTCGTTAGGGTGGGGGTGGAGCTGACATCTGTGATTGGGCCATGTGGTCACCTGGCATCCAGCAATGGCGGCTGGGGGGGGGACAGTGCTAGAGCCTAGGATGGTGTCTGGGGTGTAGAGCGTGCCACAGATATGACCCATCACCATCTGCAATTCATCTTAATTATTTATTTATAATTAATTTATAATTAGTAACATCAATTAAATCAGCCTCTCCATCTCCTCTTCAATATGATTATGTCATTTATTTGTAGTATAGTTACCTTCATTTGTCACAGAATGCATTTCTTCCTGGAGTTTCTCAACATCCTGATTGATTTTTTTTTAAATTTTCTACATCTTCATACATTATATTTTGGGTATAGTTCCATGGATTTTGAGAAATGGACAGGGTCATGTATCCATAACCCTAGTATCATATGGAAAATTTCCCCTATGCATTCTCAACTAACATCAGCAACTACTGATCTGTTTTCCATCTTGACTGCATTGTCTTTTGCAGAAGGTCATATAAGTGGAATTATAAAATAGGTAACCTTTTTCTGTCTGGCTTTTTTCACTCATCAAAATGCATTTAAGATTTATATATGTTGCATGAAACAATAGCTCAATCCTTTTTATTGCTGAATAGCTTTTCGTTATTTGTTTTTCCATTTCCTTTTCAGAAAACAACCTAATTGGTTCCAGTTTTAGTGATTATGAATGAGATTTTTATAGAAAGTTTGGTGTGTGAATGTAAGTTTCCAAATCACTTGAGTGAATACCTAGAAGTGTGATTGCTGTGTCATGTGTTTAAAATCTATACTTAACTTTATAGAAAAAATACCAATTGCTCTTGCATAATGTCTGAACTATTTTTAATTCCTTTAAGTAATAAATGGTCCATAGCCTTGACTGCAGTAAGTATTGTCAGTTATTTGTGTTAATGGCATGTAGTACTAACTTATTATTATTTTAATTTGGTTTTCCCTGATTATAAATTATATTGAATATCATATTATATATTTACTTTCTTTTTTTTTTTTTTTGACAGGCAGAGTGGACAGTGAGAGAGAGAGAGAGAGAGAGAGAGAAAGGTCTTCCATTGCTGTTGGTTCACCCTCCAATGGCCGCCAAGGCCGGCACACCGCGCTGATCTGAAACCAGGAGCCAGGTGCCCCTCCTGGTCTCCCATGGGGTGCAGGGCCCAAGCACTTGGGCCATCCTCCACTGCACTCCCAGGCCATAGCAGAGAGCTGGCCTGGAAGAGGGGCAACCGGGACAGAATCCGGCGCCCTGACCGGGACTAGAACTCGGTGTGCCGGCGCCACGAGGCGGGGTATTAGCCTGTTGAGCCGTGGCGCTGGCCTTATATTTACTTTCCATTTATGTGTTTTTGAAGTTCTGTTGAGATTTTTGTCTGATTTTTATTGAGTTGCTTGATTTCTTATTACTGAATTTAAAATTTTTTCATATATTCTAGATCAAGCCCTTTATCAGATACTTAATTTGCAAATATTTTCTCCCAGTCTGAAATTTGTCTTTTCATTGTCTAAATAGTATCTTTCACAGGTAAGTTTAAAAATTGTTACTGTCGGGGCCGGTGCTGTGGCATAGTAGGTAAAGCCTCCGCCAACAATGCTGGCATCCCATATGGGCACTGGTTCAAGTCCCAACTGCTACAGCCCGGGAAAGCGATAGAATATGGCCCAAATCCTTGGGCCTCTATACCCAAATGGGAGACCTGGAAGAAGCTCCTGGCTCCTGGCTTCGGATCAGCACAGCTCCAGCCGTTGCGGCCAATTGGGGAGTGAACCAGCTGATGGAGGACCTCTCTCTCTCTCTGCCTCCTTTTCTTTCTGCTACCTTGATTAAATTCATGGATTGCTTCCAGGGAATAATTGAAGATTAATTAGAATTTGATACATAAGAAATCATTTTATCTGAATAAAAAGTTATTTCTTCCTCCATGATCTGTATATGCTTTATTTTTCTTATTTTATTGCACGAAATAGGACTTTCAATATATTATTGGATAGGAGTGGTAAGATAGGAAATCCTTGTCATATTCTAGATCTTATAGGCCGGCGCCACGGCTCACTAGGCTAATCCTCCGCCTAGCGGCGCCAGCACACCGGGTTCTAGTCCCGGTCAGGGCGCCAGATTCTGTCCCGGTTGCCCCTCTTCCAGGCCAGCCCTCTGCTGTGGCCAGGGAGTGCAGTGGAGGATGGCCCAGGTGCTTGGGCCCTGCACCCCATGGGAGACCAGGAAAAGCACCTGGCTCCTGGCTCCTGCCATCAGATCAGCGTGGCCGCTGCGGCAGCCATTGGAGGGTGAACCAACGGCAAAGGAAGACCTTTCTCTCTGTCTCTCTCTCTCACTGTCCACTCTGCCTGTCAAAAAAAAAAAAAAAAAAGCATATTCTAGATCTTTGGGAGAAATCATTCAGATTCTTACAGTTAAATATTATGGCAGCTGTAGACTTTTAGTGTACTCTCTATTAGGTTAGATATGCCATCTTCTATTACATTTCACAGATAGTATTCATTACAAAAGTGTGTTGCTTTTTGTTAAAAACTTTTTCTACACTTATTGTAATGATCATGTGTTTTCTCTTAAATAATCTGCTGATTTGACTAAATTCACTGATTGATTTTTCCTAAACTGAACGGTTGTTTCATTGTGTAAATAAATTTCAGTGGGTCGTGATGTTTTATACTTTTTGTTACGTTGCTGGATTAAATTCACTAATATCTTATTAGGGTTCTTTGTGTCTATATCCAACAAAGATAAGGTTTTCTTGTAGTGACTTTGATTTGGGGAACATACTGGAGTTATGAAAACTTAATATATGTTCCCTGTTATTCTGTTTTCTGGAAATGATTACATAGGACAGATGTTATTTATTTTTAAACATCTGATAGCATTCCCCATTGAAATAATTTGATCCTGCAGTTTTATGTTTTACAGGGTTTTAACTACCTTTTAATTTCTCTAAAAGTACTATTCAGTTTATCTACTTTGATGAGTATTAGTAGTTTGTATCTTTCAAATCATTGATATTTTTCATCTAAGTTATTGAATTTATGGGCTTAGGTCTTTGGATAATATGTTTTTACTATTCTTTTACTGTTTTTGGGATCAGTAATGATATCCCAGCTGATTACTCATTGGTAAGTTGAGTCTCCTCTCTTGTTTTCTTGGCTTGTTAGCTAGACTACAGATTTTAGTTAACAGAACAATGTGATTTATAGGAGTAAAAGAAGCAGAAACAGCAAGTTCAGCGAAGGGAATTTTAATTTCTATTTTTCACTTTGTAATAAAGCAGGAAGACAATTAAAGAGACACACAGGAGGCCAAAATAATATCTTTAAGAAGGCAGATCTAACTCATATACATTAAACTCAGCACTCTAAATAAATAAATTACTTCATCTAGGGTTCATCAATTAGGCACAAACATTTGTCATAGATTACTTACAAACATAACTTTCTAGGAATTGAAACTAGCAGTACTACCAAACGCAATATGCCCTATTTGCCTGCACAAAACTAAACATTAATTATTTAAAGCACCATAAACAACAATGGTAATGATAATTCTGAACCTGTTAGGTATGGAGTAATAAAACAAGATAGAACTTTCTTTGATGTAAAACAAAGTAAACTGAGACAAAATCAAGCTGCTAAGATATGTGATGTTCCCTTTAAAATATCAGTTCACTCAAAATGACCCCACAACCTGGAGCCAACTATATAAAAATTGCTATGGGCGAATAGTAAATAGCTTAATGCAACACTTGATTTCTATTTATATTTTTTGTTAAATAGAAAGTTATTAGTGCCACTTTCTTGGTTTATAACATAAATAAATAATGCTTCTTTTAAATTTTTTGTAGAACTTTCTATAAATATACACATATACAGAAGAATGTTTCTGACTTATTTCATCATTTTTACAATGCTCTGAGGTGATTCTGGAAACATTTGGGTAGAAGTAATGGTATATTGCATATGCAGTTTATCTTATAATGTTTCTGTATCCTTATTGAAATTGTTTAATTTGTGATTTACAGAATATTATATTTTTAATATCTTACAGATATTGGAGAACTTTTCTGAGGTCAAACTGTTCCTTTAGGTCCAGACAAGTCCATTTCATCTCACACAGTGGAAGATGTGGACTTTTAAATACTACCACATTTTTCTACATAATGCCTGACCTGCAACCTCACTATTTCCCCATTCTGTAAGGTTTGGTCATTGCATGGGAGATCTACTGCAGTGAAAGTAAATTTTCATTGTACCAGACTTTCACATCTGAGCAGCGTCAAAGATAACAGAGCAATTTTGCATTTGTTGTACTTCAAGCAATTTCCATTGTAATTAAATGCAATTATTTTCATTGGGTTAGTGGCTTATTTTGCAAAGATTACAAAGAGTGTCAAGTATAGGTCTGTAGTTCTGCTAAAAAAATCTGTAATTTTTTTTAACTTTTAAAATGTATATTAAGGGAAAATTTTCATGTATTTCTTTTATACAGTTTTAAGAAAATCTGTGATTAAAGAATGTGTGGTTACACAAATAATTCATGGTGTCATAATTGCTATACAATGGCTAAAATTGAATTCAAAACGGCCGGCGCCGTGGCTCAATAGGCTAATCCTCCACCTTGCGGCGCCGGCACACCGGGTTCTAGTCCCGGTCGGGGCGCCGGATTCTGTCCCGGTTGCCCCTCTTCCAGGCCAGCTCTCTGCTATGGCCAGGGAGTGCAGTGGAGGATGGCCCAGGTGCTTGGGCCCTGCACCCCATGGGAGACCAGGAAAAGCACCTGGCTCCTGGCTCCTGCCATCGGATCAGCGCGGTGCGCCGGCTGCAGCGGCGGCCATTGGAGGGTGAACCAACGGCAAAGGAAGACCTTTCTCTCTCTGTCTCTCTCTCTCACTGTCCACTCTGCCTGTCAAAAATAAAAAAATAAAAAAAAAATATATAAAAAAAAAAATTGAATTCAAAAGTAATCTACAAGATAGAAAATCAAAAGACCCATGTCCATTTTATCCACAGACTAGTGACAGTGAGTGCCTCATTTAGCTTCCCTCAAAGTCCTTTGCAGGTCTTTTTAATAATTTCTCAGTTTCATTTCATGTGTGAATTAGTTGAGTGTTCGAAAACCAATAGTTGAGCCCTACTTCTCCTTAAAACTTCATTCCTACTATTATTTACTGCAAAATGCAAACACTTTAGCTCACATATAAAAATAACATGATGTTAATGTCTCTTATCCCAAATTTTTGTTTAATTCATCAAAGAAGGTTTCTGTCCCCAACACTTCACTGCCATCAGAATCATTGAGGTCATTGATCTGCTGTCTTATAACTAATTTGCTTAATTTCATTAAAACCATTAGCCTAATTGATTGCCATTTCGTTTTGTTTGTTCCCCTTCCTTTCCACCGTCCTCTCCTCCTCTTCATCCCTTTTTTTCTCCTCCTCCTCCTTCCCTCTAATGAGTGAAATTCCCTCCATTTCTTATAAATTTCTTGATCCTAGGCAAGAAATACATTTGCAATAAAAAAGTTACAGCAATTATGCAACCTTTAAGCAAATTATGTACACTGGCAAAAATATTCCAAAATGTTTCATAAGACAAACTTTTCATTTGGCTTGAAATCACTTCTATATTTTAGTTGGAACCATATGCCTTTCCTAAAATATATCATGAAATGAATGCTAATGATAAATTAACCATGTAGCTCAAAGGGTATAAAATGAATGACTTCTTCTGAAACAAAAAAAAAATGAATACAGACAGTACAGTTGCTTTGTTACTTCGAATATTTTAGAGGTAATTTTTCAGTTTCAGTGGCCTGGAGCCAAATTCTATGCTTCAGGTGAACAAAAATCTATCCTTTCTAAATGAACAGTATGGAGTGGCAGCTTACTAAGAGGAGAGAAATGTTTAATGTATTTTCTTTGCTATAACTATCAACAATGATGTAGATAAACTACAAAATGTAAAAAGAACCTCTTTGTGAAGAATACGTTTTGCTTCACCCCTCCATTAATATAAATGCAATTTGTACTCACAGAAAAACACAAATTTAAACTAAAAAGTAATATCATGTCACATTAGTCTTAGAAGACTTACTTATGGCTCCACCATATGGATGATCATCAGAAAAAATAATGTCAGCTAGAAATATGTTTTCAGTGGAAAAATAATATGTGTTTTCATTTTTTGGCTTAAAATATTGCTATTCTAAATGGTTTTCCCCCAAAAGCTCATGAATATACCATACATCTAAAATAATATCAGTGAATTATGAAACTGCAAACTATTCCACGTTTCAATAAATTAATAATGGAGCTCAAAGCATGCAACAAATCCACATGGCATGTAGCATACTATTAACTCTTCATAGGCTAATTGTTTTTAAAACTATGAAACTGGATTATTTTCCGGGAAAACATTTCATAGTCATTTATTTTATGGTTGTGATAGAGACATTAAATATAGAAAGATGAAGTCACCAAGGTTTATTGAGAATGAGTATGTCAGGGCAGGACACAGATGTCTATTCTATCTTACAGCAGCAAATATAAAATCATGAGCAGGAAGGATTCTCTCAGTGTTGTTGATCTTGGAACCTATGGGAAAGAAATTTATTATTTGAAAAACTGCAGGATGAAAGAAATGAGGTCAAGGTAGGGATTGACTTTGGGCGGTGAAAAGAAGACCTTGAGAAAAGACTCAAATTGAGAAACATGGGTCAGATGAGAGAAACAAGACAAGTGTTCTTGTTAAGAAATCCAGTTATAAGAAAGTGCAATGCCACATCAGGATGGGTAAGGGAAACAGAGTTGGCCAGCAATGTGAATGCCATCTATTGCAAATTGAATTGATGTGACTTTTTAAAAAGAATTATTTTATTTCTTTCAAATGCAGGATGACACAGAGAGGGAGATACACAGAAAGAGATCTTCCATCCACTGGTTCATTCCCCACATGACCACATGAGCTGGTGCAGGGCCAGGCTGAAGCTAGGAGCCAGGAACTCCATCTTGGTCTCCGACACAGATGGCAGGGACCCAAACATTTGGCCATCTTCCACTGTCTTCCCAGGCGCTTTAGCAGGAAGCTGAAGCAGCGCATCAGGGACTTAAATCTACTGTCAGACCTGAGATGCCAATATCTCAAGTGCTGGCCTAAACCACTGTGCTACACCACCAGCCTCTGTGACTGGTTTTTACACATGGATTTCTTAAAAAGGAGGTAGAGAAATCAAGAACCAAATAACATGAACCACCTTTCTGTTTGAGATCTTTGATTAGCTCACTAGCGGTCAATACCTTCATAGAGAAAATAACACCTTCCTGACAAGCATTTGTATTTTTCCACAGCCTCAATCATTTAGCCTCCTCTTCCATACAACCCAAATGTCATTCTTGCAGTATTTTCATCTTGATTTATGAAAAAGCAAGTTACATGGGTATTTTTGCTTATAAACTTTTTTTTAAGATTTATTTTTTATTCGAGAGGTAAAGTTATAAACAGAGATTGGGAGACAGAGAAAGGACTTCCATCTACTGGTTCACTTCCCAAATGGCCTCAATGGCCAGAGCTGAGTGGATCCAAATCCAGGAGCCAGAAGCTTCCTCCGCATCTCCCATATAGGTCCAGGGGCCCAGGCACATGGGCCATCTTCTACTGCTTTCCTAGGTCGTAAGAGAGCTAGATCAGAAAAGGAACAGCCAGGATACAGACAGGTGTCCACGTGGGATGCCGGCGCTGCAGGCGGAGGCTTAACTCACTACACCACAGCATCAGCCTCTGTTTATGAACTTTCAAATTACCATGGTTACTTTTTTTTATATATATTTATTTGACAGGTAGAGTTATAGACAATGAGAGAGACAGAGAGAAAGGTCTTCCTTCCGTTGGTTCACTCCCCAAATGGCCACCACGGCTGGCGCTGCGCCAATCTGAAGCCAGGAGCCATGTGCTTCTTCCTGGTTTCCCATGTGGGTACAGGGGCCAAAGCACTTGGGCCATCTTCCACTGCCTTCCCACGCCACAGCAGAGAGCTTGACTGGAAGAGGAGCAACCAGGACTAGAACTTGGTGCCCATATGGGATGCTGGTGCCACGGGTAGAGGATTAACCAAGTGAGCCACCATGCCAGCCCCACCATGATAACTTTTAAAAATAAATTCCTATTGTATTTCCCTTACTCTAACTTTAAAAAATAATTCCCGTGATAACAGACATCTTTATTGCAGCAGTTGTTTTTTAAAATATGTATTTAGTTGTTTCTGTTTTGAAAGTCAGGGAAGCAGAGACAAAGAGAGATTTGTTTACTGGTTCTCTCCTCAGGTGCCTGCAATTCTGGGGCTGGACCAGGGTGAAACCAGGAGCCATAACTCAGTCCAGATCTCCTACAAGGGAGGCAGGGACCTAGGCATTTGGGCCATCACCTGTTGCCTTCTGGGGTATTCATTAGCATGAAGTTGGAGTCCTGAATAGAAATAGGATTCGAACCCAGATAGTCCAATACGGGATGCCTGTGTTTCAAACAGCATCTTAAAACCATGCCAAACATTCACTCCACTGTCGATTTTCTTTATAGCTCAACAAATACCATTCAGTTATTTTAAGAACTTTAGTAGCATTTTTTAAAAGTTATTTTTCCACATTTTTGTGTTAGTTTTTTAAAATTCTTTTTATTCTTTTAATTCTAATTCTCTTTTGATGTTTATAAAATGGCTTCTAATACTGCATATTAATTTTGTATTTATTCTTTTACTATATAACTTAATGTTTGTTATATTCTCCAGAGTGCAGCTGGTACCATGTCTTAAATAAATGATTATACTACCGCTTCTTTCGAATTTTTTAAAAGCTCACTTTTTTTTTTTTTTTAGAAATTTCTTATCACAGCAGCTGTTGGTATAGCATCATTCAAAATAACTAGAGCTAAGGTCTCATCATAATTGTGCCAAGTCATGTTAGAACTGTCTGTGAATGAGGGTATGGTTCAGAATGAATGCTTCAGAGTATTGATGAAGGAATGAATGAAAGTTTACCTAGGAGGCGAGTGGCCTGTGAGGGGTTCTGAGTGGAGCGCATGACTTACATGGGCACCGAATATTCCAAGTCATTTTTTGTCAACCTCATTTTACTGATGACAAAAGCAAGGCAGACGTTTCATCAACCTGTTTTGCTTCTCCCCTTGTTCTAGCTCATGGTGCCTGCTCTGTTGCCCTTCTCCTAACCAGTTTCCTGTGCTAATGGAAGCACTGAGCTGGGGCTTCCTCTTCCAGGGCCCTCCCCTGGAATTAGGGATGTGTGTGTTCATCTTCTCAGAGATGCTGACAGTTTCATCCAGGATGCACTAGCTACTCTGTTCCCCTGATCCGCTGTGCTAATCCTGGTGTGCCCTACGCTGCGCACCTTCTTCCCAGGGCTGGGTTGAGAGTCCCTGGCAGGTCTGAGAATTGGCACAACATTTTAAGATCTGCCACCTCACAGGCAAAACTGGCAAATACCACAAAACTCACTAGTTACTGTCCTTGGCTGCCTATTAAAATTCCTTGGGGAGTTATATGAAATTTCACACATCTGGGTTTCACCCATAAGTGTCTGATGTCGTCAGCCTGAGCTAGATGCTACAACTGTACAGTAAGGCTGAGAACCGCTGGTCTGATTTGGCTCTAACATAGCCCTTGTCCTTCTTCTTCACCTTTCTGTCTGGCAATGGACCTGCACACAGACAGGACTTGGTGTCTATGGGCCTCAACAATCCCCTTTGGCCCCTGTTCTCTGTATTGCCCACCAGGCACTCTTCCCGGGGTGCACCTGTCAGCCCACGTCTGATGAAGTATTCCCTCTCTCTCCTTACCTTAGCTGTAGGGAGCAAGCATTAATTCACAGTTTAGTCACTCACATGGGTAGTCAGTGACAGCGTCGAGGCTGGGAACCAGGTGCACTGACTGCCGGACACCTGTGTATTGCATTTTCCACAAATGCCTTTAACTTGGTTCATTATTTACTTGGCTATGTCCTATGGGCTCCCTCTTTCCTCACATTTGGGCCTACTATGTTCACTAAATACAAATTGGTGGTTATTTGTTTATTTTTGCCCACTTTCTCTTTGTGTACACTTATCTGCTTGTAGACAATGCTAAAAGGATGGTGATTCATAACTCCACATGTGGACCAATATCTGGAGTCAGTTAAAGTGGGTCTAACTCATACAGCACACCGTACAGTACAGTGAATTCGTCACTAGAGCTCAGCATTGGGAACATGATGGGTAACACAGACTCTTCATCACATTTCATCCCTTGGTTTCCAGACTTAGGTGCTATAAATCCACCTGCGGCACCAGCACTCCAGGTTCTAGTCCCCACTGGGGTGCCGGTTCTGTCCCAGTTGCTCCTCTTCCAGTCCAGCTCTCTGCTGTGGCCCAGGAAGGCAGTGGAGGATGGCCCAAGTGCTTGGGCCCTGCACCCGCATGGGAGACCAGGAAGAAGCGCCTGGCTCCTGGCTTTAGATCGGCACAGCGCGCCAGCGCCATAGTGGCCACTAGGGGAGTGAACATCGGAAAAAGGAAGACCTTTCTCTCTGTCTCTTTCTCTCTCACTGTCTAACTCTGCCTGACAAAGAGGAAAAAAAAAAAAAAAGAAGAAGTGTGTATAAGTGTATAAGAAGGTGCTATGATCAGATAATGAAAAATTGATGTTTTTTTTTCCAAACAGATTTGCCTTTGCCTGGGTCTCCACAATTATGTTGTAAAATGACTTACAAAATACAAATCATTTTTCACACTCTGAGATGAAAATAAAATAGCAAGAATGCAATTTAAAGCATTGCTGACCGATGTGTCTCATAAGAAGTTGCAGCTCTTCTGTAATTTTTCTTTCTCTTTATACCATCAAAGAATAAGTAAGAGGCCTTTATATATACATATCTTTTTATATTTATTTATAGTAGTTGATAATCAAGATTTTCTTTTTAGAAATAATGCACTTAACTAGGGAGGAAAACTAGTTCTAATACAAAGGCTAAAATATCATTTGCACAGATTTTATTTCTGTACTCTAAGGCCCTATATTAGCTATGCAATACTTTGATCACTAAAATAATCTTTAAAGGGTACCACATATTTGTCCTAAATCAAATAATAGCAAGTGTGGTGTCGTTTAATGTCTTAATACAGAAAAGTGTTGAGCCAGAATGAAACATTTGTGAAAAACTGAAGTATTTATGTCTTAATCTTAGGGATCCACATTCTGATGGCATTTTGTGAGTCTCAGAGACATTCTGAGACTTGAAACCTGCAAACAGCCTAGATCACATTCACCATGTATTAGATCGCTTGTTATTTAGTAACAGCTGAATTCTTATTTGTATCCAGCTACTAAACATTTGAGAGGTAGAGTTACAGACAGAGAGAGGGAGAGACAGAGAGAAAGGTCTTCCATCCACTGGTTCACTTCCCAAATGGCCACAATAATTAGAGCTGGGCCAATCTGAAGCCAGGGGCCAGGAGTTTCTTCTGATTCTCCCACAGGGTGTGGGGGCCAAACACTTGGGCCATCCTCCACTGCCTTCCCAGGCCATAGCAGAGAGCTGGATTGGAAGAGGAGCAGCTGGGACACGAACTGGTGCCCCTATGGGATGTCGGCCTCACAGGCGGAAGCTTAGCCTATTATGCCATAGAGTAAACCCTAATATTAAAATGTGTATCTACTATATATAATCAAACCATGGTACTAAAGTTCACAGGGTTAGAGTGAGCCTAAAATAAAAGTGGATTCTCAAGAGAATTTTTTAAAGGATAGATTATTCTAATGTGAATTCAAGTTTATTTTTTTGAAGATTTATTTATCTATCTGAAAGACAGAGTTAGAGAGAGACAGAGGCAGAGAGAGAGAGAGAGAGAGAGGTCTTTCAGCCACTGGTTCACTCCCCAAATGACCACAGCAGCCAGAGTGCTATGCCGATCTGAAGCCAGGCGCCAGGAGCTTCTTCTGGGTCTCCCACACGGGTGCAGGGGCCCAAGGACTTGGGCCATTTTCCACTGCTTTCCCAGGCCATAGCAGAGAACTAGACTGGAAGTGGAGCAGCCCGGACTCCAACCTGCACCCCTATGGGATGCTGGCACTGCAGGTGGCAGCTTTACTCAAAACACCACAGCGCCATCCCCTGATTCTTTTGTTTTATAAATAAAACTCGGTCATATTTACTCCAGTAATTTATCATTTTAAATCCAGTTTGCATATTCATAGTACAGTTTCACTATTTACTTACTCACCCTTTAGCACATGTCAGCTATGCAACAGCATAGGTAAAACTCAGTGTGGACAGAGATCC
This sequence comes from Oryctolagus cuniculus, assembly GCF_964237555.1. Lineage (NCBI taxonomy): Eukaryota > Metazoa > Chordata > Mammalia > Lagomorpha > Leporidae > Oryctolagus > Oryctolagus cuniculus. The sequence continues at coordinate 146,768,694 of NC_091434.1, forward strand.
TTGGTTGTCTCCAGTATGGGGAAGATCAGAAAATTTCCAGATGAGATGCAAAAGATGGTTGAGATTGTGGCACCAGCGTAGCCACTGAAGACTCACAGCTGGGTGGGGCAAAGGCACGTTACAGCTGAGACCACAGGAGTAATAAGCTGTAACTATGCAGTTAGTTAGAAATTCTAGGCCAGGGGAATTCTTGCATCACTGCAATGGAACTCTATCTCTTTAACTGTCAGTTTGCTACATCCACCTTCCTAGGATGCACCTGTTGCACCCAGGACTAGGGCACATGCTCAGATCCCACCCCAGTTGTAGGTCTCATTGGGCTCCCACCTCCTTCCTTAGAAAAACATGTGGCAGACAGGAGAAAGCCCTCGTTCTGGCACAGACCCTGCTTGTTTTCTCTGTTCTGCCTCAGAACACACTGGGATGAACCTGTACTCACTTACAGGTACTTTTTTTGGGGTTTTTCTTACTCATTTGTGGGTAACTCTTTGGCCCACTCATGCTGGCTATTTCTCAGTGTGGAGCGGCTCACACTCACACGTGAATGTGTTTATCCCCTTAACTGTTAAGTAAATCCTGGTCCTATTTGCACACGATACTAGTCTGCACTTAGTGCTGTTCTTATCCTCTGTAGGAGGTTCATTATTATTGGGTTGCCCACAACAGAAGATCAGATGAGGCCAGCACTGTGGCAAAGTGTATTAAGCCTCCACCTGCACTGCCGACATTCCATGTGGGCACAGGTTTGAGTCCTGGGTGCTCAACTTCCAAACCAGCTCCCTGCTCATGTGCCTGGGAAAGCAACAGAAGATGGCCCAAATGCTTGAGCCCTGCACCCACGTGGGAGATCCGGATGAAGGTCCTGGCTCCTGGCTCCTGGCTTCAGTCTGGCCCAGCCCTGGCCATTGAGGCCATTTGGGGAGTAAACCAGTGGATGGACGATCTCTCTCCTTGCCTCTGCCTCTCCCTCTCTGAAACTTTACCTTCAAATGAATAAATAATGTTTTAAAAAAGTCATATAATTTCTGGATACAATATTATCTATGAGTCACAGTAAAGTCAATCCAGACTCCTGGCTTCAGCCTGGCGCAGCCCCAGCAATTTTAACCATTTAGGAAGTGAACTAGAGGATGGAAGATCTCTCTTTCTCTCTCCCTCTCTCTCTCTCTAACTCTGCCTTTCAAATAAATAAATAAATAAATAAATAAGTAAGTAAATCTTATATATATATGTATACACATAACATAGAGTATAATGTATGTGTGTGTGTATATATATTTATATATATATAGAGAGAGAGAGAGAAAGAGAGATAATAACAAAGATTTATATACTGCCAAGGACATCATAGGAAGAGATTTTGTCATTTTTGTGATACATTTAGATTAAGCTTAATAATATTCCACATCTATGTTTAATTAGAAAAATAAAAAATGAAGGTCAAGTGTTAGTGGTCTTTCATGAAATTATTTTTGTAGAATTAATATTCTACCACTTGAAAGGTGCACTACTAAACATTCATAACCCACATTGATAAACAGACTGAAGGAAAAATATACAAAATAAGTGACAGCTGGGATCATTGGAACTTTTGTAACTCTAGGAATAACTCTGATAGGAGCAGTAGAATTTCCTCTGTGGAGCCCACACTCCTGTGCTGCGATCGATGGCAATGGAAGGAGAGATTAAGCAGGGGATAACATCTGAGAACTCGGGTGTGGTGAGAATAAATGCCCCAGTGTTACAGACTAAGGCATCCATGATCTTAACATAGCAGGACACAGGATTGATCACAAGGCTCCCAGCACACGACAAGGGATCCAATACTACCTCAAGTCTTAATACCCACGGAGACAAACACAGCATTTGGGAGAACCTGGGTCTCACACGTTCCTTGGGCTTCGGGGGAGTGACTCAGATGTGCTCGAATGGGCAGCAGTGTACCTGACATATTATCATTTTCAGTTAACCTTTTAGTGTCATCGTGCACCCAAGGGACATTATCTCTGGGTAGAGCGGCCCTGAGACATTACTGTTATGTAGACTATGAAGACATGCAACTTAGGTATTGAGGGATGCACGCCATAGTGTTGAAAACACAGCTTTATCTTGGGGGATCAGCTTGGAGCTGTGTATGCTTGGGTTTCCTGTAATCATTCTCATGGCTTTTTTACTCATAATTTTCCTGATTCTCCATTTTTGTTTCACAGCTTTATCATTTCCATTAACGGGCAAAGAATATAATACAAATCCATGCAGCAAACTTTCACTGCATTATATAGCTAATAGTCGATTTTGGGGTGATAGTTTAGCTATATCTGGTAATGTAATGTATATGTACATTTTTACACACATACAAAAATAAATTTGGTATCTAATCTGTATTTACCTGTAATTTATAACATAGGTTTGCTGATGTCTGATGTTTTCTTCAATTTAATGTCATTTGGGCACAATGACATTTCACCATGGAAAAAGAGGCAGATATATCAAGGCAGGAAAGAATTTTTTAAAGAAACAAAAAATTTTTCTAGTTACATACAGATCAGGCTGTGATACAGACAAGTGAGACAAAAACACTTGTACTTGAGATCTCCTCTGTCTGCCTATACTGCTCACTATAAAATCTTTGAAAATCAAAATGTGTTGCTTCTTTCCTCTTCCTACCTGGTGGCTAACGGTGTTGTGTTTCACACTGTTGAGAGTGACTAAACGCCTTTCTCGTGTTTTTGTTTACTCCACGATTTAGGGGAATTTAGGAGTCTTCCAAGGCCCATGTACTTTGACTGTCACCTGCTGCTTTCTGAGGTGCATTAACAGGAAGCTGCATCGGAAGCAGAGCAGCTGAGATCTGAATCGTTACTCAGATTCGGGGTAATGCATCACAAGTAGCAGCTTAACCCACTGCACCACAGTGCGGGCCCCTATTTAACCATTTTTGAATCATCAGAACTTTTTTACCATATAGATGGTTATAAATTTTGTCTTCACTGGATTACACCAGCTACATGACAAAATAACCTTCTTTCTCCACTTTCTGATCATTGTCATGAATCCATTATGTGATATTAATATTCATGTTTTCAAGAACAAATAGTGTATAAATGTATGTGTATAACATCTATATATGTAGTGAATATGGCAAAATGTTAAAAATCATCAAATTAAAAAAATTTATTTTTTTATTTTTTTGACAGGCAGAGTGGACAGTGAGAGAGAGACAGAGAGAAAGGTCTTCCTTTTGCCATTGGTTCACCCTCCATTCACCCTCCAATGGCCGCCACGGCCGGCGCGATGCGGCTGGCGCACCGCGCTGATCCCATGGCAGGAGCCAGGTGCTTATCCTGGTCTCCCATGGGATGCAGGGTCCAAGGACTTGGGCCATCCTCCACTTCATTCCCTGGCCACAGCAGAGAGCTGGCCTGGAAGAGGGGCAACCGGGACAGAATCCGGCGCCCCGACCAGGACTAGAACCCGGTGTGCCGGCGCCGCAAGGCAGAGGATTAGCCTAGTGAGCTGCAGTGCCGGCGTTAAATTAAAAAACTTTAAAAACACCCCTAGAAACATAAAGAAAAAAGGAAATGTTATACTATAATCAATGAATAGGTATATTTATTAATAAAATACTTTCAAGAAAAAGTAAATTTCTCATTTTTATTTCTTTGAAAAAAATAAAAGTAAAAAATCGAAAATGAGCCACAGCTTCTGTGGCAACAACTTGGTAATAGACTCTTGAGTGATACATGTAATAGGTCCTGACCAGAGCCAGGATCCCAAAACTCCATTCAAGTCCCCCATGTGGGCAGAGGCACTTGAGCCATCCCCCACTGGTTTTCCCAGGCCATCAGCAGGGAGCTGGATCAGAAATGGAGCAGCTAGGGCATGAACTGGGACCCATATGGGATGCTGGTGCTGCAGGTGTTGGCTTTACCCGCTATGTCACAACACTGGGCTCTGGTGTTGAGTTTTTTGAGTCACTGAGGTGTTTTATATATTAATCCTTTGTGCATAAGTAGCTTACAAATCCCTTTTTCATGTTCTGTTGGATGTCTTTTCACTCTATTGTTTTCTTGGATGTGCAGAAGCTTCTAAGTTTGATATAATCTCTTTTGCCTAATTTTAAGTCTCTTTATTTATAGGCTTCTACCTTTTGCTTATTTGTTTCTTGTAACTTATTTTTTTGAGATTAGTTTTCTTTGTAGAATTTTCCACAGCCTGAATTTTGTAGACTGTATTCCCTGATGACATGTAATTTGTTCCTTTGCCCTGCATTTTCTGTGAATTGGTTATTGGATCCACAGGCTGCTAATACAAATATAAAGTAAATCACATATATCAGTTTACTGTAGCTACTGTAACAATTTGCCACAAAGTTGGTTCAAAACAAAAAATTTATGCACAGTTCTGGAGGGCACAAGTCCTAAATTAATGTACTAGCCTGGCTTTTATCCCTCTGAAGATCATAGAGGAAAATTCTTTCTGGTCTCTTCCAGCATTTGATTGCATCACTCCGATTTCTTCTCATCTTTCTGTGCCTTCTCTTGCCTCTTGTAAGAACACCTGCTATTGGATTTAACATCCACACATTATAATCCAAGGGGATCTCACCTAGAAAGTCTTAGCTTACTATCTGCCAAGACCCCTGCTCCGAGTAATCTTACACTCAAAACCTAGTAGGTACATTAGACACTCTTTTAGTGGCCATGAGTCAACCTACTACAAAAGGTAATGAATAACATCACTGAATGATGAGTTAAATCTACTAACAATTAAAATTTTCCATTGTAATTTAAAAAATTGATTTTGTTATCTTTGGTTATCTTCTTTGGGTAGTGCTACTTTTTGCATGTTGTATCTACTTGGCCAAAATCTTATATACCATCCTTTCTTTAATTCCTCTTAAAAGTGTCTTTACAATTCTGACAATTTTCTCCTTATTTTGTCTTCTGTTTATCACAAACATTATCTGTCGTTTATTTGTTTCAGTGTTTCCCCTATTTATTCTGCAAATCTGAAAGATCTTTTTCCTTTTATGTGTAATTCTTTTCTGAATTCTGCTACATTATTTGTTGGCACTAACACTGATTTATGATTTTTTCCGTACCTTCTGTCAGTTTTCTACATTTCTTTCAGTGAGCTTGAAAAATTAGGTTAAGTGTTCAAATGTTTTGTGCACATGTCCTTTAGGCATGCTTTCATTGTCTTCATAAGTGTTATTTTTAGTCTGCATTTTCAAATTTTCTTATGCTAATTCTGACTTTGAAATCCTATGGCTCAGTTTTTAGAAGATGCAGGAAGAATAGAAAACTAATGCAATCTTTCTAGAGGAATCTCTCAGAATTTTGTTCACCATTGCCTTTATTCTACATCATCACTTAGGTTACAATGAACATATGGCCGAATGAATAAAACTTCTCATGCTGTTAGAAGTTCTAGAGAATCACCATCAACAATAAGTACCCTGTAGTAGGAGAAAGGTTCTAATTAAGGCACACAGGAGAAAACTAATGGACAAAGACACAGCCCTCAAATGGCTAGTTCAAAGGTCTTCTTGTGCCAATACAGAACTCTTCGGCCCAAAAGGCTGATGGTGCTTCCACTGAGTAACTGACTACCAAGGAAACTGTAGACTATATTCATTCTGTCATTGAATGTCCAATTTTAATTGTAAACAAGATAATGTCCAACTACTGGACAACCACAGGGGCTGACGCTGTGGTAGGTTAAGATTCTGCCTGCAGCAAGGACATTCTGTATGGGTGCCAGTTCGGTTCCTGGACGCTTGGCTACTGACCTGGCTCCCTGCTGTGGCCTAGAAGGGTCCTCGGGTCCCTGCATCCACACGGGAGACCCAGAGGAAGTTCCTGGCTCCTGGCTCCTGGCTTCAGACTGGCTCAGCTCTGGCTGTTACAGCCATTTGGGCAGTAAACAAGGGGATGAAAGACCTTTCTGTCTCTCCCTCTTTCTGTCTGTAACTCTGCTTCTCAAATAAATAAATAAATCTTAAAAAAATGAAAAAGCATATTATGGTTTATTGCTTCAGAAAAACTTACATTGATTTGTGGAAGTATTAAATGTTAAAAAAATTCACCATTATACTTTAAAATACATTAAGATAAATCAATGACACCTAAGTGTTTATTAAATAGTGGCATTTGTGCAAATACTGAAAAAATGTCCTAAAACATTGTAATATTAGGGTAGAAATTAAATATATGATCACAATAAGAATAAAGTGAAACAACCACCACAAAACACAGCCTGACAATGTATGTAGATTTGTTTTCCAGAAACCTATCCCTTCAATTCTATTCTCAATCTTATGCAAGAACCAGAGTATATAATTTTGAATTATTAGAAATTCTTGGTCATGTATTCCTTGTATAAATTATTACCTGAAACTTACTGAATTGTTAATAAAGATTTAAGCACCATATCTACAAACTACTTAAAAAAGTCTAAGGGATATATGCAGCCTAATCTTTTTTTTTAAACTTTTCTTAATTATTTAGCAATTCCTTAAGGTTGTTTACATATCTACTAACTAAATGCTTGAAATTTATTATGACAGTTAATGTTATTTTCCATTAGGATGCAAAATAACATAATGCTTAAGAACCATACTTGGGGCTGGCGGGGTTAAAGCCCTGGCCTGAAGCACCGGTATCCCATATGGGCACCGGTTCAAGTCCTGGCTGCTCCTCTTCCAATCCAGCTCTCTGCTATGGCCTGGGATAACAGTAGAGGATGGCACAAGTCCTTGGACCCCTGCACCCACATAGGAGACCCAGAAGAAGTTCCTGGCTCCTGGCTTCGGATCAGCGTGGAAGGCCAGCTGCCAGCCATAGCAGCCATTGGGGGGTGAACCAACAGAAAAGGAAGACCTTTCTCTCTGTCTCTCTCTCTCACTGTCCACTCTGCCTGTCAAAAAAAAAAAAAAAAAAAAAAAAAAAAAAAAAAAAAAAAAGAAAGGAAAAGAAAAGAACCATACTCTTGGGGCCGGTGCTGTCAAGCAAGCTAAGTCAAGGCCTGTAGCGCTGGCATCTCACAGGGTTGCTGGTTCGAGTCCTGGCTGCTCCACTTCTGACCCAGCTCCCAGTCAGTGGGCCTAGGAAAGCAGTGGAAGATGGCCCAAGCCCCTAGGCACCTGCACTCACTTGGGAGACAGAAGGAGTACTTGGTTCCTGACTTCAGCCCAGACCAGTCCTGGTCACTGTGGCCATCTGGGGAGTGAACAAGCAGATGGAAGCCCTCTCTCTCTGTAACTCTGACTCTAGTAATGTGGGATCATCTTCATTAACTCTGTCCTGTGCTCTCTCCATTTTCAGTACACTTGACTTATTAGTCAATCTTTTAGCTTTTCGGAAGGGGCTTTTAGAGTTTCATACAATTGTAGCAGCCTTTTCATCAGGTAGTTGAGATGATACTGAATTTGTTCTTTGTTTAATGTTGTTACTTAAAGTTGTGATTATTACTGAGTCCCTCATAGTTTGCACACCCTCTCTGGTTCTCCTTGAAAAAGGCTACCAGGTTTTTCTCTTGTTAGATTTGTGTGCCCTTCAGGAGACAGATACCTTGTATGATTTTTATTTCTTTCTACTCTTTTTCCAACCTCTTTCTCTGGCAACATCACTTCCTCCTCATCAGTTTTTCTTTTTGGATTTCTCTTAAACTGTTGAGACTCCTGGAAGCATTCGCTTTGCCAGGCATCCTGATCTACATAGCACAATTATAGGAGCATGTCAACAATCTAAGCTGATACGCAGCCGCTGAGGTTGCAGGGCGGTGACAGGAGCCAGCTCTGTCAAGAACTTGTACTCACTCACTGGTTCTTCTTGAACCTTTCAAGTCATTCGCATCCAAACACTCAAAACAAAACAACAACAATAAAAAAAAAAAAAACCCTGATGGTTTCCAACATTTGGATGAAGACACCCAGGACAACTTTGCTCTTTCATCTGCCTTTTCGCAGCTCAGCCATGAAACCCAGGTCATTGCCCATCCAGGCTTTTGCTCGCCACCAGCTCTTTGTTGTCAAGATCTTTTATTGCATAGTGCTTTTCTGGAGTGAGTTCTAGGATGCTCATCTATGTGATTTGGGGAGACGGATAGTCTCCCTAAGTTCTCCTAGAGCTGTGCTCTATTTGTGTTTCTCATCTCTGTGTCCTGTGAAAACTCTGCTTTGGTGAAAAATCTAAAACTCTGGCAATGTTCCTTACATGTTGGAAATTTTGTCGATGCCAAATTTCTCCAAATACTCCAAAAGTCAGCCCCACAGTTACTGAGCTTCTGAACTAAGAAGGACCGAGTGACTATTAGGAACTCTGATCATTCGCTATTTTCAGTATTTATTGAGTGATAAAGGAACAGGAAGTGAGAGACATCATGTAACATGCCACACACTCTCTCGTGTCCTAATCAGCTTTCCCTGAGGTCCAGTGGACAAGGAGACAAGCAACCTGAAGTCATTTGAAATACTCATCTAGTAAATGTATTTTTAAAAGCTTTAATTAGCCTTTTCATTAAGGAATAATCATTAATTAAATATGATATGCCAGAAATCAGATTGTCAACTAATAATCCATTTCTAGAATCACTCTGACTTTTGCTATTATTTTAATAATGAACCTGATTGACCAAATTTTCTGATCCTATTTATAGAAAGGTAGTTCAACTGTGTGAGACATTTGATAGTATGACTTAAGTAGAACAGAATGTCCTGTAGAAGGAGCTGTCCTAATAGTGATATCAATTATCATCACATTCGATGAAGAAAATTTTATTTAAAACATTATTTCTTTAATTTGAAAGACATGGAGACACACACACGGAGTGCACACATGTGCATATGTGTGTGCTCCCATCCTCAGGTTCACTCCCCAAATATCAGGCATAAGCCTGGATTTGGGAACTTGATCTGGGCCTCAGACGTGAGTGGCAGGAAGCTAACTACTTGAGCCATTGCCTGTTGTTCCAGAGTGCCCATCAACAGGAAGCTGGAATCAGGAGTGGTGCAGAGTCAAGGCACTTCAAAATGGGAGGCCAACATCCTAACCTCTGCACCAAATGCACCGCCCATGCCAAATTTTTATCTTTATCAACTGTCTGTATTCTCCTTTCTTCCAGTCCCTGGCAGCCATCACCCTACTCAATTATTTATGATAATTCTAGGCATTTCTTGAAAACAGTGTGGCATTTCAGAACATGTGTACAATATGTAACAATCATATCAGGTGAATGGCATATCACTTAGGACATACATAATTTCTTTCTCTCTGGAATATTCAAAAGTCCTCTCTGCTGCTTTGAAATATTCAAGTAGTTATGGGCAACCACAGTTTGCACAATAGTGAAATAAAAGACAAGAAATTATTCCTCCTATTCACCTGCACCCTGCAACCATTAACCATCTTTCCCCAACCTTCCCTCTCCCACACCTTTCCCAGAGTTCCAGCAATAACGATTCTCTACTTCAACACAAGTTTAGTTTCCACAGCTAAGCGATGCATGTGGGATTTGTGTCTGATCTTTTTCTTCCTTCCTTCCTCTCTTCTTACTTCCTTTTTTCTTTTTTCTTCCTTTTCCTTTTTATCTCTTCTTTCCCTTCCATTTTTCCTTCCCTTCCCCCTCCTTTCTCCCTTCCCTTCCTCCCTCCCTTGCTCTCTTTCTTCTTCCTTTTTTACATAAAGTCCCTCCATCCATCTATATTATAAACGACAGAAGTGCATTCTTTTTTTTAGGCTGTATAACAGTGCAGTGTGTAGGTATACTATATTTTCTTTATGCATTCATGCACTTATGGACATCAAGATGATCACACATCTTGGCTATTACGAATAGCCCTGCAATCAACACACAAGTGCAGATGTCTCTTTGGCATACTAATTTCATTTCTGTTGGATATATACCTAGTAGTGGGACTGCTGGTTCATATGGTAGCTCTATTGCTAGAAGTACTGCCAGGGTTGTCTTTATAATGACTTGCTAATTTGCACCCCCACCAATACTATTTGAGAGTTGTTCTTCCTCTGTATACTTGCCAGCTTTTATTATTTTTGATAGCTGGAGGTGATATCTCATTGTGGTTTTGATTTTAATTTCCCTAATGGTTAGTAGTGATGAACATTTATACACCTGTAGGCTATTTGTATACCCAATGAAGATTTTGATTATCAGCCATGTACAGCCATTTAATCAAGATGAAAATCATTTCTTCAAAAGAGAAAAATAAAATAATAAAAATAAAGCCTTCCTTCAAGATTTCAGTTGGATTGGGATCAGGGTGTGTACAAAAAGATGTTTTCAAGGCACGTATCTGGTATTAAGATACCACTTAGGATGCCCACCACACATATCAGAATGCCTGGGTTCGAGTCCCAACTCTACTTCTGATTCCAGCTTTCTGCTAACGTGCACTCTGGAAGGAAGCAGGTGATGGATCTAGTACTTAGGTCCCTGTCAACCATGACAGATATGGATTGAGTTCTCAGCTTCTGGCTTTGGCTGGGACAGGCCCTGGGTGTTGTGGGCATTTGGGGAGTGAACCAAGGGATGGAAGATCTCTGTCTATCTCTGATAAATAAAACTAAATAAAGAAATGCAATAAGATGGGTTCATTTAAAATCTAATCAATAAACTGCTAGTATGGTTTTATACATTAAAATACAGAAATAATTTGCAATAAGAACTGTCACATGTAATCCTGGCTATATGAAGGCCCAGGATTTTGAATTAATTAGAATGGGAGCTGGGTATCAGTATCTAAAACAAAACCAAACAACACCTCCAACAAGGGTTTCTAATATTTGGTCAGTGTTGAGAATGTTTATGCTGGTGTATATTCTTAAGCAGCAAGTACCAATCTTATCTTTGTATCCTTAACACTGCATAAAAGCTCATTCACAGTATTTCTGAAATTAATCGTTCATTTTACCCTCTGGATTTGTCCAGCCTCCCTCACAGCTGTCCTGGGCTACCCACCTAACTGATCCTAACCACAATGTTAAACTTCAGAACCCTGAATCACCCTGTTTTTTTTCCTTTCTCCTACTACAGTAACCAGTAAGTGAACCATGCCATACTCTTTTTTCTCTTCCAACTTTTTTTTAAAACTTATTTGGAAGGCATAGTTAGAAGGAAAGGCACACACAGACCTGCACACACACACACACACACACACACACAGGGAAAGAGGGAGAGAGGATCTTCTATCTGCTGGTTCATTCCCCAAATGGCTGCAACAGCTGGAGGCTGGGCCAGGCTGAAGCCAGGAGCCAGGAGCTTCTTCTGGGTCTCTCAAGTGGGTGACAGGGGCAGGCGCAGTGGCTTGGGCCATCCTTTGTTGCTTTTCCAGGCGCACTAGCAGGGAGCTGGATTGGAAGTGGAGGTGCCAGGACTGGCACTTAAATGGGATGCCAGTGCTACTGGCAGCTACTTTAACCTAGTGTGCCACAGCATTGGCCCCTCTTCTTAATATTTCAAGAACTGGTCCATGTTTTTCTATCTGGCTTCGTTCTTGCCAGTCAACAAAGGCTTCTCACCTCATTGAGTTACGCTGAACTGCTCTCCTTTTCTGTATGTTTTTTTACCAGTAAGAACCCAGATTTCATTCCAGGGGATTATCCTGAAATGTGAACATGATCATATTGTTCTCTGCCTACAAAACTTCAGTGGCTTCCAGTTGGATCAACACCTCATGTGATCCAGAGAGTACTCCCCAGCACTGGCCCTTTGTCTTGGCCTCATTTTTCACTCTTTAACCTGCCCCCTGCCACCTATCTCCATCCATAGTCACTGAATTGACGTTTCTTGGCTGCAGCTCCTGGCTTCCACAGGCTCCTAAGTAATGCCAAGCTTCTTCCATCAGCTTACAATCATGGCTGCCTCCTCTGGCCAACTCTGTCTTGCTAGGTTATGTTTCTATTAGATGTATAGTACATTTACTTCCTGCATCATAGCACTTACCTCATGCAATTGTAAATGCTTATTAAATTTTTAGTATTCCCAACCAGTAGTTCCATAAGGGCAGGGGCCTTTTGTATCTTGTATAGTGTTCTTAAGTTTAGAAACTTCAGCTGGATAAAGAATTAAAGTTTTAAATGACAAACTAATGGGACAGATGGTTAGGATCTTTAGGGCTCTGGCCCAAAATGATACTTAACGACAAAGAGGAAGGTCATCGCAACATTAACTACTCAAAATACAATGGGGGCCGGTGCTGTGGTGCAGTGGGTTAAAGCCCTGAAGTGCTGGCATCCCATTTGGGTGCCGGTTCTAGTCCTGGCTGCTCCTTTTCCAATCCAGCTCTCTGCTTTGGCCTGGGAAAGCAGTAGAAGATGGCCCAAGTCCTTGGGCCCCTGCACCCATATGGGAGACCCAGAAGAAGCTCCTGGCTCCTACCTTCGGATCAGCGCAGCTCCGGACATTGTGACCATCTAGGGAGTGAACCAGCGGATGGAAGACCTCTCTGTCTCTACCTCTCTCTGTAACTCTTTCAAATAAATAAGATAAATCTTTAGAAAAAATACAATGGATGGTAAAATCGAGTGCCTCAACAGTACTGTGTTCTATGCTAAGTGCTCTACATGAATGATACCACTTGCTCCCATCATGGCAACTCTACAACGTAGTTCTGTTATTTCTATAATATGGCTTGGAGACATTATGCAAGGTGCCCACGGTTCATCACTAGTAAGTGGTGAAATCATGATCCAAGTCTAAACAGATTTTACTCGCCACTTGCCTACACTGTCTTCACCATGAGAACTGGGTGATTACTGGGTTTAGACATCTTCCAGACTGGTATATTTGTAAATTTAAAAAGATGGATGAGGAGCAGAGGGGATGGTAAGTTTACCAAGTATTACATTTGTTGTTTACAATAGTTATCAAGTACCACATACTTTCACAAAAGGAAGGTTAAAAAAAAAAAAAAACTAAACAGAGAAAAAAGAGAGGTCTTTCCCAAAAGAGGACATCAGTGACCTTGTTCTAGTTTGTCTCCAACCCATACAAAAGTGTTACAAAGTGTCTGGTGCCATGGTTTCTGGTTCAGTTTTGACAAAAAGAAGCCAGTGGCCTTACGTAAGACTCAATTCCTCTGGACAGCGTCATGTTAAAAGTGAGCACTTTTAACTGCTTAGTCTGTATGACTTAGAATCTCTTTTTATTGTGTACATTTTTATGGAATTTCATACAGTGGTACAATAAAAATGTTTTAAATCATTTATTCCTACTACATAAAGTTCATGGTGAACTATTTTATAGATTTTAAAAGAAAAATGGAAAATGTTTAAATTGACCACAGAACTATTATGATCATGATAAAGTGTTTTGGGGGGAAAAAAACCCTACACACCAAAGAAAATTACATCTTTGAAAAATATTTCATCCATGTATATTTTAACATATTAATACTTAATAGTTATATGTTTGAATCCAGATTTATACTTTAAAACATTAATGGCAGAACTATAAAAATCTGCCTAATCTATCATTATAATAAGTACACTACAGACATACTTTGTTAAACAGGCACATTTGACAGTAGGCATGTAGGCATATGCTGACTGATTTCTTCCCATTGCAATAGCTATAAGCTTACTTTAATGGGACACACCTACTAATTGTGTCAAGTTGTATTGATTTTCCAATTATGGTAGGAACATTAAAGTCCTTAAGTACATTTTTAAAATAGTTCAATTCAATAATAAATAGCATTGTTGAGTAGTATACCAATTTATGTGAAATGGTATAGGTGTTCTGTGAATCACTCCACTTTTGAGATCACAATATTCTGGAATCAAGACATGTCCAAGACTTTGAAATTATTAAGACCTCATACTGATGTTAGCACAAAACTAGAGACCAGAGATAACATGTCTTATGGATGTAAAATTTTAAAATCAGTTGAGTATAATGCAAAACAAAAGAACTATCAACAGTAGTCCTGTGGATATAAAATATTTTCTTTCTAGGTTTGTAAGTCTAACAAATAGCATTAATGGGCAGCAATAGATGTTTGTTTTCAATAAAAGTAAGTACTCTGAATCAGTTTGTAGACAAAGGGGGGAAAGGTTGCAAAGAAATGGGATTGAATACACCTAAGAAAGCATTGATAAAGCAAGTTCCCAACAGAAGAGGTGGAAATGGGATCAAGATGATTGATAGAGGAAATGAGGGTCTCTGGAGAGTAAGAGTATTGATTGAGAAGATAAATTGGTACAGAATGAAGCCAGATGTTCAAAATACAAATGCTATCCACCTTACAGTTTTAAGTAGGGGTTTTCCTGCTAAAGTGCCTTGATCAGACATGGTGGGGGCCAGGCTTCCAGTAATGACCATCAACAGCATTCCACCCACAAGTAGGTATGTTTGCTCACTCCCATAGGATTTCCAAGACAGACAAAGAAAACAGATTTAGCCTGTACTTGATTGCACCAAAAATTGGCATAAACAGAACCCAACAGATTTTTGTGTGTGGGGGGACTTCTTACACTTCATTGTCTCATTATTTGCTATAAGATAGAAATATTTAGATGTTAGATGTATGAAAGATATGCAGATTTCAGAAATTCTACCTTGTTTCTTTCAAACTATGAAGGTCCTCAGAAAGCTCTTAGAAAATGGAATTCAAAGTTGTTATTTTTGGTGCATTTTTTTAAATTCATGAATATGAAGGGTCTTCAAAAATTCGTGAAAAATGCATATTGTGAAAAAACCATGTTAGGATTTCAATTTTGTTTGCATCAAAATAAACATCTAAGTCCATTTCCCATGAACTTTTTGAAGTACTTTCGTATTTCCCCCAAGGTCTCTAAAGATCCACGTAAACATCATATTTACCTACGAAATGTTTCTCACAATCGAAGTTCAAAGTGTGACTGACGTTCCCAAATGCTGCAGTGCCGAGGGCACCAGTGAGAAGGGTCAGAGTTACATCAAGGAAATACAAGCGCAGCGGTTTGTGAGATGAGGTTTGCAATTATAAAAAACACTCTGCAACCCCAGGTTTTTATCTCCCCAAACCAGAATTCTTTCCCCTGAAAGGCCTGCTTTTATAAAAAATATTTATGACACAGCCTTCTGTATCTTTCAAGTTGACCTTAAAAAAAGCAAAAGACCCAAACTGTGTGGTGACTTTAAATGATAAACTTTTATTCTGAATATACTGTTTTTGCACAAGATTTAACACAACATTTTCTGGGATTATAAATATTTTTATAACAGTATTATACAAATTTTTACAAAATGTTTTTTATCAGGCTAGTTAATTTCCACAAAAGTGTCAAGAGAACATAATAAAGGGGGAGAAGAGATCTATTGTTCACAAAAGCCACTTGGCCTTTCACTGGAATGCACACAGAGCATTTCAATAAAAGTATTCTAAAAGCATGATCCAACACTCATACAGCACGAGAAGACAGCTTTGCCAGGTCACACTGGAAACTCAGTTGGCATCTATGCAAGACAGTATCCCATTAGTCTCAGTGGAATTTCTTCAAGATAATTACGTGAATTAGAAATGAAGTAGATGAAACCATCAGTAGGAGTTGTCTAATTCTTCAAAACTCTTGCAATGTTTCAGCATTTGATATTTTCATTTTATTGATTTGCTCTTTACAGAAATGTACATTGAATATTAACAATATTAACATTCTGCTAGAAGAAACAATACAGGTTCCAGATGAGAATAAAATATTTGAAATTTGAGTGAGATAGTCTTTCTATTCTACATTAAAAAAGTACATCCATTTTGTCTCACTAGATCTGACTCTACTTTCAGACAGTTTAATGTCAACTAAGATGATTAATGGAACAGCTTAAGAGTTTTAAATTAAGACAGAATTTGAGCTTTGGTGGAGACAATACGAAGATTTAAATGAGATGTAACATACAAGAGAGCATCAAATAAGCAAGTAACACTTGGGTTGCAAAGGTCACTTAAAAGGGATACTGCCTATTTGAACCCCATAAGGCCAGTTTAAAGTTAATAAAAGGAATATTATAGGAAAACTTACAAATGGCAGCAACACTGTTTTTTTTTTTCCAAGTTAAGCACTAACGCCTCAAGCATTAGAAACATGAAAAAAGATCATACCAAAATCTTAAAGGCCCAGGACCTAAAAATCTTTTCAATCAAACTTGCTAACTATGTCATGTTAAAAACCTGTTACAAATATGGACCACGACTGGTGTTTGGCAGTAATGCTGGTTGTTCAAATGAAGAAAATACAAAGAAATCATTAATGTGAAATGTTAACATCAATGCAAGACTGATTTTGACTGTGTTTTGGTAACAAACTGCATTAGCCTACATGAATATAGCAAAAATTAAATAAGTGAAAACAGTTTAAGACCTTTTTTATTGATCTCTTGTTCTGTCTTTGGGAATCAATATTAATAATAGGATAGAATTATAGTTCTTATCAACAGAACTCACAGAAAACCAGTGGTAAATTTAAAAACAAGTTGATGGGATGGGTATTACTGTCTTCCAAAAAAGTATTCTAAAGCCATGAGGACTCAGTATCAGTCATGAGAAAAACTTTTAGGCAGAGAGCATGTTCTTACCCCATTTATTTCCTTGTACATGGTTGTCACAGGATATAACTTCATCATATAACAGAAAATAGAGGTTTATAGCAAGACTCATGCATATAAGTATATTTTGATGGGAACAGAAGTCAAATAGGGTTCTGTCAAGAGATGCCAAGTTTAACTATGATTAATATAACAATAATGCAGTTGATGGAAACGTACTATATAACTGACATTACCCATGAAAATATATTTTATAGACTTTAAACATAATTTTAAGGTAGTCTGTTGTATGCTGGAAGCAATTCAATTGTTTTAATGTGAGTCATTTATATACACAAACTATCTTTTTTTTGTTTTGATATCCCCTTCTCAACACTTCAATGATTTAAAAATCTAGCAAAAGTTACAATAAGTTTTAAATATTTAATTAACAAACAATATGATTTAAACATATAGTCAATATAGTGAGAAGTTCTGTATTTTTCTTTTCTATCACTTTGGTGTCTTCTAAAATGTTGATACCAGTTATGAATGAGACAACAAAATCATGACAGTGCATTAGAAATGGTAACTGATGTCAACTCTTAGAACAATCATTGGCAAAGTGGTTCCACTTTCCCTACCCCCTACCCCATTTTAAGTTAAAAAAAAAAAATCTTAAATAAGGAGATGTACACAAATGGTATCTAGGGCATATTGGTGGTGGGAGGGAATTACAAATGTATGTAAAGCTAAAGACAAAACAAATATACCTTTTCAACTATGCTAAAGAATTGGTTCTACCTTTGATATGTGGAGCATATTAAAGCATGCTGGATAATGTTAATAACTTTGACTTAAAAATGATATATAAGAAAATTTCCAGCATTTACACACACCAATTATTTGGCATGTTCAAAAGATGAAAAAAAAAAAAGCATTTTACCATAAAAAAATCTGCATACTTTCAGCCTTCAGTAAAATTACTCATTACGCTAGTTACACATTCGTTGTTTTTACTCCTTCTTCAAATACTGTTTACTCCTGAAAATAATTTTTAAAAGCATAAGTAATACTCTGCTATCATGTCAACCTGTAATGAAATATCTGATTTACTACGCTAACCATTTTCACCTCTGAGGCTGTATAAAAAAAATTTTATTATTCACAATCAAGTGTTCATGTGCATACATATAGATTCAAGGTTTCCTATTTGTTCAGATTACTGTAAAACCCTCAGCAGGTTATATGGAAATTTCTGTCAAATGATAATAGAATTTAAAGTGGAGGGGCACAAGCAGCAGCGCTTTTTGGATTGTCCATGCTACTGTTGAAAAGAACAAAGAGGAAACCCAGAATGAACCTTCTTTGAGAACATATATGTGCTTTTCAAAAAATAAATGTGTCAAATCTGATTTATGTACTTAAAATATCTGTACATAGGTTTTCAGGCAAAAGCACGAATCTGTATAAAATCCATTAATTCTCATTTCACCATTTACCTAACCCAATCATTCAGCACTTTACATTGCACAGTATATTCAGAGTAGTTTAACAACATTTTAGAAGATGACTGAGGTGCATTTACACTGCAAGGTTCAGATTCTTACATAACAATAATGTCACTCAGTTAACTTTTCAAAGGACTACACTCTACAGTAAGAGAAAAACAAACTGAAAAGTTAAAATAGTAGCAGCATCATGCAAATACCCTTGGTAACCCAAGTTCATTTGTCACAAGAAAAACATTTCCCCTCCCCCCAACAGGCTTTTCTTATAGCATCTTTAAATATCTGGCTAGCACTACCTAACTGTACTGCGAACAAAAGGAACGTGACATCAAAGCATTTAAGGGCTTACATTTATGAGGAAATACGTCACATATTCAAATTGTACCCTCAAGCACCTTTAGTTTAATAATCTCTTAGTTGTTATTTCAATCATTAATTCGTTACTCCACCAAAATTTAATTGGTCATCAATTGTGTTTTGCTTTTGGCAGAGAAGCCATTCTTCATAAGGCATTTTATTCACGGCATTTTTTTTGGTACAAAATTAGCCATTATTCATATATCCACAGTCCAATGTTAATTCTCTCTCTTTATATTATATTGTTATATATAGTCACTAACCACTCAAAGCAGGAATTAACTTTTAACAGAAGAAGTGAAGGCAAAAACAACCTCCCCCTTCCCCTAATAGATTTTCTTGGTAGAATTGCAGCAAGTCAAAATTCCAGGTCAAAATCAAGACAGTTCTTATGATTCATAAACAACTGGATGGGGAGCCCTTTTACATGGATCACCAACAATGCAACAACAAACTCCCAGATTTGCCAAGAGAGCACGTATAGAATTCTGCTTTGATGTTATACATAGATGATGCAGCATTCACACAAGTTTCAGGACTGGACACCCTGACATGCAGCCAGTGGGTGCCTGATGAGTCTGCGCCTTAGGGCTCTGCCATGGCAGAGGCCCAGCTAATGTTCTGATTTAACAGTTGACCCTACTTTAACATAACGGAGGGATCATGTTGTGGCAGGGTCTGGAGTTTAATTATGGAGATTTGGTTTTAGAAGGTCATAATAGGCAGTGTCTGCTGCCAGAAACCAGCCAAAGCAGTACAAACTGTATCCCGATGATGGACCACAGGGAAGGATTTAATCCAGAGACCCCACCGCAGTCAGTATAATCCTCCTATTGGAAAGAAAAAAATAAAAATGTAAACGCCATTTAGTATGATATTTTCAGAGTAACCCGTTATTTTTCCCATTTCTAAACTTACCTCTCAAAACTGCTTTAATTAAAAAATAAATGATAGTGTCTTGGATATTATTGTTCAGCAATTTTAGACAAAGCAATTTCCATAGCAGCATTTGTCAAGTGTTTTAAATATTTAGTTGTAGACTAGATGATTATGAAAGAAAATGCCTTAATCGCAAGTGTTACATTGAGTAATAAGAGTATATCATTTTTAAGTAAAACAATTTCATAGTAACAAAAATTCTATATATTACTAAATGTAAGACATAAAAATAAAAGTTAATACTATGTTTCATATTTCCAAGAATTGTGATTGTAGGAAGAATATGCCAGAAGGAACAGTTTGCTTAAGAAATGAACTTCTCCTATATCCCATTTCTAAGGTGATCACATACTGCATTTGTAGCCCCTGGATTTCTATCTAGAATTAAAGAGTGACATATTTGAACCGTAAACAATGAAAGGATCCTCTTTTGAAAATATGTATTTAAAATGAAGAAGTAAGCTAAAAAGAGAGGTGTATCTTATTTAGAGAACCATTAACTAGTAGCAATGAATATCCTCACTTGGATTTGCCAATGTAGTGGTGGCTCATTTGGTTCCCTTCTAATGCAAAGTTATTCTTTACTCTGTAACATTTTTACATCCCCTAATTCCTTTTAACATAGTGGGTTACATTTTAAGAAACCTCACATCTTATCCTCTTAAACATATGTTAGGAATTCATTAATCCAAGGTGCACCTTTCAAGACCCAAAATAATAGTAAATGAATGCATGGCCACATGAAGTTTCATTCCCCACAATTATTTTACAAAGCTTGTCATCTAAACAGTAAGAACTCTGGCTCATTGTATTCTCTGGGATTTAATACCACACCTGCTACCTGGTAAACAAAAAATTTGTCTTGAATTTTATTTTAAGGCAGTAGAACTCCTATTTCATTTGTTAAAGACAAGACTGGAAGAAAAGCATCTATGAAGGAAAATGTTACTGTTTCAAAAGCTTATTTCCTCAATCTAAATAGAATCATAAAACAGTTCTTAGCTCTCTTCCTATTTTACCTTTCAGGAGCATTTTACAATGTATAGCATTCTTTCCCTGAAATATTTTCTCATGGCGATTAGCTCTGTGGCACAGCAGATTAAGCTGTGTCCCATATCTGAGTGCCGGTTTGAGTCCTGGCCACTCCACTTCCGATCCAGTTCCTACTAATACCCCTGGTAAGATGGCCCAAGTGCTCTGGCCAGGCCCCTGCCACCCACGTGGGAGACCATGCAGTTCCTAACTCCTGGCTTTGGTCTGGCCCATTGTGGCCATTTGGGCAGGGAACACAGAGATCTCACTTTCTCTCTCTCCCCCTCTCTGTAACTCCGTTTTTCTAATGAATAACTCTTTAAAAATATATTTTGTCATGTATTTTTGGTTAACATACTCCTCTGGCTTTCCTGGAAAGTTGTTTGTGGTCAGTCTTACTCTCCTTGGCTTGAGCTCCTCCTTGTCATGCCCTCTAAATGCTAGACTTTTCCAGGGGTCCGCTTGCTCTCTCCTCTTTTTATTTTTCATGTGTACTCTGTGTAGGTCACCTCACCCAGTATCACAGCTTTAAATTTCATGTATTTGCTAATAACTCGTTCTTTTGTATCTTTAGCCCCAAATTCTTCTCTGACTTCCAGATCACTACTTGGATCTCTCATGGAGATTTAAAATTTCACTTGCTCAGGCCGGCGCCGCGGCTCAATAGGCTAATCCTCCACCTAGCGGCGCCAGCACACAGGGTTCTAGTACCGGTTGGGGCGCTGGATTCTGTCCCGGTTGCCCCTCTTCCAGGCCAGTTCTCTGCTGTGGCCCGGGAGTGCAGTGGAGGATGGCCCAAGTGCTGGGGCCCTGCACCCCATGGGAGACCAGGAGAGGCACCTGGCTCCTGCCGTCGGATCAGCGCGGTGCGTGGGCTGCAGCGCGCCGGCCGTGGCGGCCATTGGAGGGTGAACCAACAGCAATGGAAGACCTTTCTCTCTCTCTCTCTCTCTCTCACTGTCCACTCTGCCTGTTAAAAAAAAAAAATTTCACTTGCTCCAAAATATTATTATTCTGAGTATCAGTAAAAAGTACTTCTAAAGTGGCAGACCAAGCCAAAGAATGTAAGTCATTTGTAATTCATCTCAAATCAGCCATCAGCATGTCCTGTGAACTCTGGCATCAACATATACCCCCACACCCATCACCTCTCCCTCTCTCTCAGGTCTAAGCCACCACCACCATTTCTTGCCTACACTTCTGCAAAACATGTCTCATTGTTTCTATCCTGCCATTTTATAGTCTCCTGAAAACTATAAAAACCTTTTATGCCTGCTTGAAATTTCTCATCACTGTCAGAACAGCATCCACAGTCCTGAACAAAGCCTGTGTTCTTTCTGGGGTTTGGGGTCTGGCTGCCTTTCCACTTCACCTTCCCACATTCCTCTCCTCTCCCCTACCACTCACTCTAATCCAGGGAACTCAGGATGTCTCTGCAACAGGACCTTTGTCTTGCTCTTTGCTAAGATGATGTTCTCTCCAACTACAGTAACCAGGTGTAAAACAGGACGCCCAGTTATATCTGAACTGCAGGTTTAAAATACTGCTTTAGTGTAGCTCAAGTATCTCACACTCAGAAGCGTGGCCTGATACATAGGTGTGCAGTTTTAGTCCTTGGTAAGTAAACAGTAGGTACTCAATAAGGCAGCACACATATTGAGTGGCTAGAAGTGCTGCCAACATGAAACACTCACTCGGAGGAGTACCACAAGCAGTCCCCAGTTCCAGGAAATAATTATTTAGATGGATGAAAAATTAGCATGCAAAGGAGACTCCTTTATGTAGTAAGGGTGGATTTTGTCAAGGAAATTCTTAACATAAAACACATCTTTATGGTTTAGAAATGTGTTATGGAAAGAAAAATATTCTCTCTGGATCTTCATTATTTTTCTATATTTTTTTTTTGGGGGGGGAGGGTTTCATTTCCTCCATGTGGTGATGAGATAAGTCTGTTCCAATCTGGGAGGTGATCCTGTAGATAAGTTATTTGAAGTCCCTGTCATCTGCAGGTTGTTCAAACAGTTTCCTGATCATGTTTTTGCATGTGTTTGCATGGTGCCACCACATATACTGACACTAGAAATTATTCTCTGGAAGTACATGAGATACATTCTGAATCACAAAGAACAGATACGGGAGAAACCTCAGCATTTCCTCTGTCTTCTAGAGTTTGACACCAGTAAAAGACTTATTTTTAAAGACTATTATAGTAGCAAATAACAGATTGGTATCTTGTTTCAGCTTAGCACATTAAAACAGAGAAAGAATGCTATGCCATTTTACATGTATCTTGGCTTTAAAATATGATAGACTAATTTTACTAGCATTCTTCAAAGGGAACATCTCTCAAAAGACTCTTAAATAAAGATATCAACTGAGAATTCTTTATTACTTTTCCTTCTCCATTACTTATTAAATGACTTGCTAAAAGTAAAAAAAATTAAATCATAATTATATTCATGTGACTTCGTGTCAAGGTTTAGTTTGTTCAAGGAGGAACAACAACAGTGCAAACCTCTCCAATTTACTGATGTTAAAGAAGTATCATCGAACCTTAGTCTTGCCTGTCTTTCCCCAAACAGAACTTGAGGCAATCAGCAAGAGCTCATCCATCTTTGATGTATTTAAAACTTTAGAAATACATCTCACCAACAGAACGTGGCACGGTCGTAAGGCTCAGTTGTTTGCTCTTTGGGAATTACAGCTGTCATTTCATTTCCTTCAAAGGCAAATCACTAGTGAGGACACCTACCAAATCATGGCTAACTTCCAAATTCAGATAAGTCTCGAGTTATTGAGGCAGATGGATACTGCACAATAACTCTTTTTTCTTTTTGACAGGCAGAGTGGACAGTGAGAGGGAGAGACAGAGAGAAAGGTCTTCCTTTTGCCGTTGGTTTACCCTCCAATGGCCTCCGCGGCCAGCGTGCTGCGGCCGGCGCACTGCGCTGATCCGCTGGCAGGAGCCAGGTACTTATCCTGGTCTCCCATGGGGTGCAGGGCCCAAGCACTTGGGCCATCTCCACTGCACTCCCTGGCCACAGCAGAGAACTGGCCTGGAAGAGGGGCAACCGGGACAGAATCCAGCGCCCTGACCGGGACTAGAACCCTGTGTGCTGGCACCGCAAGGCGGAGGATTAGCCTAGTGAGCCGCGGCGCTGGCCACGATAACTCTTTTAATAAAAACGATGCCCAAACAATTTGTTCTCTGCCACAGTATCTTAACACTTATTAACTCACCAAATGCTGACTGATTACTATTTATTTATTTTTCTGAAGACAATAATGTACTTTTAGAAATTGCATTTGCAAAAAATAACAATATTTCTCAAAGAACTGATTTGTTTTACTTTCTTCCTTGATAAAGTTTAGGCTTGTTCTTTTCTTTCTGTCGCTCCCCCTCTTCATGGAGGAACGACACTAAACCCTGCCTAGGCTTCATATCCGAGTCACAGCACCATTATGTCGCTCCCCCTCTTCGCGGAGGAACGACACAGGACCCTGCGCTGTTCTTTTGTCTGCTCGGCCCTCCCCGGGTTTGCTGCTGGTTCTTCCCGGGTTGGCTACCGTCCCTTCCACCTCCGTGGAAGGGCGGTTCCCCCTAGCCACTTTCCCCACTTCCGCGGGGGAGCGGCACACCGCCAGCCGGCTCTCTCGGGGGCTGCACAGGTGTTCCCTTTAGATGTTCCTGGTGCATGTTGTCTCTCTCCTCCTTTATAGTCCTCTTCCACCAATCCCAACTCTGCTACCCACACGCCGAGTACGCTGCTCTCCTCCAATCAGGAGCAGGTCCTGCTGTTTATTGGTTGAATTGGAGGCAGCTGTGTAGAAGCTGTTTCCTCCTCTCCCAGCGCCATATTGTGGGAAAGCAGATACATAGAATAAGTCTTAATTCCAGTAACTTAGTCTAGTCCGAGTTGCTCCCCACACTTTCTTTCTTTTTTTTAAAGTATTTATTTATTTGAAAGGCAGAGTTACAGAGAGAGGAGAGACAAAGATAAGAGATCTTCCATACCCTGGCTCACTTCCCAAATGGCCACAACAGCCAGGGCTGGGCCAGGCTGAACCAGGAGCCAGGAGCATCTTCCAGGTCTCCTATGTGGGTGGCAGAGGTCTAGACACTTGAGCCATTCTCCGGTGCTTTCCCAAGTGCATTAGCAGGGAGCTAGATCAGAAGTGGAACAGCCGAAACTCGAAATGGCACCCATACAAAGCCATGGCTTTAACCTACTGTGCCAGCCCCAGGTTTGTTATTTTTATTCAGGAAGACTGAAGTTTCTCCAAAAACTTGTGTCAGAAGGTCTCACTTTTACATTTGTGTGTTAAAGAAGTCCTCATGGTTGGAGCTTTGTAACTATAATCCTTAATCTTTACCCTTTCTGGATTGCACAGAGTGCAAGGGCCCTAGATGCAGACAGAGTCATTTTTTAAGTGCATTAGAGATACTTACTCTGGAGCTTACACTATCTTTCCTCTTGTCCTGTAAGCAGAATCTAATCTACCACTAATTGTGAATTTCAGCTAGACTAACACTGAAGTTTAGATCTTGACTTTTATTGGTCCTCAATGCGAAAAACAACTGCCAACTATCCTGGCAATATTTTTACTCATAATATTTTTTTTTAAAGTTAAGGTTTTGGAGAAAATAATACTTTCCTTTGACATCATGTCAACACTCAAATCACATTAATGGGATTCACTGTTCCATACTCATACCTGTACTTTAAAATAACTAACCAAGTTTTGCTAATGAAAAGTATACACCATCAACACTGCCTTCTCGGGATGAATCACTAAGTATTTCTCAAGGACAGAGTGACGTCAAGAAATCCCAGATGTGCTCTTTCTATCACCTGCAATTTGTTTTGCCCAAATGTACTGATGTCATTCCATCAAGCCTATGTTGATGTTTATTTTGTGAAACAACAATGGTGAAAAAGAAAAATATTACCAGTAGAATCTTAGATGAAAAATTCAAAAATTCGCTGGTAATTACAGATTTTTCAAGATAAAGGTAAAAAGGGGGCGGACATTTGGCAACAGCACTTGCAAAATTTTGCCCTTCCTTGGTAACCTGTAAGTCTTACCTGAAAATACTGTGATGGCGTAAACTTGTGACTCACAGGTGAAAATGTATCTAATTTTTATACTATTCCTCATCCACAGCACATAATTTGATACTGTTATGTTCTTGTTTGTTCATTTACATTATGACCACAGAGACAATTTTCAAAACATATAATTTTATTACTTAGTTTCTTCTTCAAAAAATCAATTTTAAATAGCTGCCTATGTATTAATTTTACAAATGTGTACTTGGAGAATGTGGGTTTTGTTTTAGTCATTTACTTTTTAAAATCAGCTAGGGTTTTCTTTAATAGGGATTTTCAGCAATGGCAACTATTATTTTACTATCTCAAAACAAATCATTTTTTTTTTTTTTCTGATATTCCCTCTGCTACCCACACTCCCCCCTCCTCACCACCCTCATTAGCTCCCTCCATGCATAGTAACGGCCACATCTCCATCTAGTGGTTCCCTACGCAATGAATACCTGGAAACCAACGAAGAAAAAACACAACAGTGTTCTAGTAATACAATCATGATGATGCTAGAGCATCAGAAAAGAAATTTCAAAACAATAAATAGAACAATGAAAAGAGATCCAAGTCCTAAAACATTTGATACTAGTGCTGCTTATAAAATTCAGAATTTTTTCAAAAGGTTAATAAATAATGACAAGTTTTGGCAAATAACATAAGCAAATTAAATAAAATGAACTTAGAAACACCTGTACTGAAACTTTTCACTCAGAATATCAATATTTGGGGAGTAAAAACCCAGCAAGTTTTTTAAACAAGATTCATTTAAAAGCAAGGAAAAATCAGAATGACTGATTCAGAAGTTCTTAAACAATTAAAATGGTCCTATAATTTTTTGTTAGCATTTTTGAACATAAATTGAAACATCTAGCTCTGATAATTGGCATCAAGATTCTTTAGTAAAAGTGATATCATGAGACATATATAATTTTTTTCCACATTGATTTAATTAATACCCAAACACCTAAAGAGAAAATAATGATTTTTAAATAAATACAGGAAAATGATATGTTCTGTTTAGGATTAGAAACTTAACACACCATTTGAAATCAGCCACTTACAAAGCAACAGTAGCACTGGAATTTGAATAGCCTGGTTTCAGGACATTTATTATTGTGAATTTAGGGATATGGGTTATTTTATAAAATTTCAAGCCAAAAACAAAAACAAAGAAAAATTAGAGAAAGTGACTGACCATCCACACCACATGAAAACTTGCAGTAAAATGAAGATAGGAGCTGACATCATGGTACAGGCACGACTCGTTGTGCATATAAGTTGATCCTATTAATAACGGGCAAAGTAGCAAGTACAGGAAAAGGAAAGAAAACACAGAAAAGAAGACATACAAGATGAGATTTCATGCAATTTGCTGGCAGTTAGCAGTTCATGTGAGCCTCCATTCAGAGCAGAATCACAGTGACTGTAGCAGATAAGCATTACCAACATACTCCACTGCTAAAGAAACACAACACAGTACCAGCACACCAAGCCACTGAGCAGGAGTTGTACTTTCACACACAACCTGATAGAAAATGGGCAGGAACTTGAATTGTTGGAAAATTTTATCAGTTAAATCTTTTTAATGCTTTGATTAAAAAAGGTAGCTTCCTGGGATAAGAATATTTTGGGTGATAAACAGGGTTTCTATACCTTTTAAGTTACTTCTGAGTGAGTTTAATCTTTAGACTGAAAAAGCTGGTGCTAACAGTTGGGCAATGAGTTGGCATGGGCAACTTTGAAGATTCTGAATCACTTTTCCTATCAGGAAGAATGATCCCCATAGTGCTTGGAGATAACTGGAACTTACTAGCTAACACATCTTTGCTGTTTAGCCCTAATAGTCACTACTGATTTTCTTTCTTCTTTGCCCCATTTTTAACTTAAATCATCTAACTGTATAATATGTAACTGAAAATCTCCTACCCTTTCTGGGACAAATGTGGCTATATATTAGAGCAGCTAAACATAAGCTAAATAAATAATCCTCTAAATGCATATAAATCAATAGATGTTCTGACATCTTTTCAGAATAAATCATTCATGAGATGATAGTGCTCTGTTTGGATGCTTAAATGTGTGTGCAAGACACTTAATGCAAAGGTATACCTTGAAGAAACAAGATGGGGGAATATAGGATTTAAAAATCAATTATAAAAAAGTGGGCAGAGCATTTTTTGTGTCCATCTGAGAATAAAGTTTTTCTTAATAATTAAAATAATCTAGAAAATATAAAGCTGATTACATATGTAATAAGTCAGAACAATGTTTATTAGGAAAAGATAGCTGAAATATAGAAATAGTAGTGATCATCTTTAGATAATATACATTAAATATTTAATCCAATTAACTCTGTGTAACTGACCTAACTTAAAACAATAGAAAGAGAAAATAATTAAGGTAAATAATACAAATCTAATGTCTAGTAGAATAAAGAAACCCTTCTAAGAGAAGGTAGAAGTATAAATTAATGGACAATAACTGGATGGCAGGTTTTTAAATACAGAAAACTAATACAAAATAATAAAATATTATAATAAAAGTAACTTTCATGTCTTCAGGATTGGCATATAAATAAGGGCAGACAACACATATACCATAACTAACATATTCTATAAGTTATTATTTATTACAAAGTCTTTAAAATAATTAGACCTTGATTATTAGTAAATTGATTGGAACTGTGTTTGAAAGTACAATTTCTGTGGGAAGGATAGATAGAAGAAGCAACTGTTAAGTATATGCTAACCAAGAAAACTATTGAAATGACAAAAATAAAAACCTATCTACCAGAAAGTACATCATGTTAATAAGGAAAACTATGATTAAGACGTTAAAGTTTGAGTTAAAAATTGCGACTTATCTCCTTAAATTCTTGTGGATGCTGACCATTAATTGGCAGTATTTTAATCCAGTAAAAGTTTCATCTTACCAGGACATTGTTGTCAAAGCAGACATCTGGCCCTTTTCGATATCTGGGTTGCTTAACCATATCACAAGGATCTGGCCCATCAGCTAAAGAGACTTGTTAAGGAATATGAAGTTATTTTTGTTCTCACATGATTAAAAATAAACAATGCAATGCACTTATTTCCCAACGTGAACAAGAGCCATCTATGCCATTACTCTCATCCAACACAACCGTTCAAGCAGTCAGGGATAGAAGGAACTAGGCTTGTGAATTCTCCGCCTGTACACGTGAGGCACAATCATCCTTGAATTCAAGCCAAATCTGGGGTGAGGGGGTCCCTTCTGCCTCCACGGGGTGATCACAACACTTTAATTAATGTTTCTCTTTATAAGCATAATGCCTGTGACAGGGTTAAACATGCATTGCTTTCGGGGGTCATTCTGTTCCCAACTTCTCCGAGTCAAAGGATACAAGTTTGCTCTGCTTGTATGAGCAGCCGTGTATCACAGGGACATGTCCCCTTGCTCTCTACCATTATGAATATTAAATTGGTGTTCATGAGCTTTTCTACATGAAAGATTCTGCAAAATAAATATTAAGATATGACAGAGAATGATAAATATCTTTTGGGAATCTTCCAAGGACTCTTGGATATTAAAATGAGAGACAAAATATGGTATACTGAAACACAGAGTGCATCATCACCCTCAAAATTAGCTCAACAGCATGAGTATTTTTAGAAGAGAAAAATTACTATGTCTTTATATATTAGCCTAAACATATTACCTCTCTCAACTGAATACTAAAAAAAATGCAATAGAAAACATCTTAAGTGTGACTTTTGTTTTCCAAGGGCTAGTTCTCATTGCATAGTAAGCACTAGCAGTTGAAACTCATAGAATGAAATGTTTCATGGGACATGGTTAAAGAATTGTGATATTTATCACTGAAATTGAACGAAGGTTGACTTACTTTACAGTAAGAAAACCAGGAACATAAAAATGGCTAAATATCTTCTCGAAGTGCTGTTCAACAAACACTAGCCAAAGAAGCTACTGAGCACCTGAAATGTGACAAGTAAGACTGAGGATCAAAATATTAGCTTTAACTCATTTGGCTGAAATTTAAACAGCCACAGGTAGCTGATAACCACTGCACTGCACAGCACAGATGTAGAGAGAATCAAGGGCTTTAAATTCCATTCCCTTCGTCCACACCTCAAGCTGCTTCTGCCTTCCTTTGTAACCAACATAAAAATGTGAGTATATCACTGAACAATTTCTTTATGGCTTTATTTATTTATTTTTCAAGAAGTGAGGTTTTGGGAATGGTGCTGTGGTGCAGCAGGTTAAAGCCACAGCCTACAGTTCTGGTATACCATATGCACACCAGTTTGAGTCCTGGCTGCTCCACTTCCAATCCAGCTCCCTGCTAAAGCACCTGGGAAAGCAGTGGAAAGTCCCTTTAGCCATGTGGGAGACATGGAAGAAGCTCCTGGCTCCTGGCTTTGGATCAGCTCAGCTCCGGCCACTGCGGCCATTTGGAGAGTGAATCAGCAAATGGAACACCTCTCTCTCTCTACCTCTCTCTAACTCTGCCTTTCAAATAAATAAAACAAAGCTTAAAAAAAAGAAGCGGAATTTTTTTCTCATTGAATGTGGAATACAAGCACAAGAAAATCGTGATTCAACTTAATGTCTTGCTTACTTTGACCTTTACCTCCCAATTTAAATTTGGTTTTTGAAGTACACATTGCTATTACTGGATATCAACTAATGCAAAGCCAAAGGACATGGAAACTTTGACACAGACACTGAAGTGCTGTAGTTCCATTTCCTGAAGTTGATGGTCTGATATACTAATCTCTAAACAAGGTGGTTGCACTTGACTCCTCCCCTTTCCATTCCTTTTCATGCCCTCTACCTCCTTCTTAGACACAGATGTTTGCTAAATTCAAGTCATAAAACACTGACCCGTGTGTATTAAAGGTTCATGATATTTTCAGTAAACTCCTTTCAAACAGTTAGTGACTACATTTGGGGATCCCCTAGCAACCAATTCCAGTACTTTCACAGTTTCAGATTACCTAACATCCTCCTATTTCCACTTTTCTATGTTAACATGCCTTCAAGAATAACCTGCCCTGGTCTCTACACCAAAATGTCCCTTATGGTAGGCTTTGTAAGTTGTGGCTTATGGCTTGGTTCTCAGGGATACTACGATGTAGATTATCACTTTCTTCTTCATCTTGTCTTTTTCTTCTACCCCACTACAAGCAAATTAAATTATCTGTCTTTCAAAATTTTATTTATTTTTAATATTTCAGGAATTTATTAGTACATTGCATCACAGCAAATGCATAATTATAATTCTCATGTTAATATGAAGATTCAATGTTAAGAGAAGATTCAGTGTAGTTCATAAATAAAATTCTAATATCTTTCAAACTTTCACAAATGTTTTATAAATACTGACAAACATAAACAATGAACCTCAGAAATGGTATTTTCTGCCAGTTGCTTCAGTTTCAAATAAAAAAATAACATTAAATTCTTCATGTCACATCATGAGAAGCAAAACAAACAGAAAACTCCAGAATATATATTTGAAAACCTGTTTAGTGACTGCTATTTAAAAATCATATTTGATTTAGAATTACCAATATAATTTTAAATGTTAAAATATAATTCTACAACTTTATACTAGAAATTTTAAATGAGTTTTTGACAAAAATGCATTAAAATAAAATCAAATTTTTTAATTTTCTGCCTAAAGAGAGAATCAATTAACTTGACCATATAATTATTATTATTATTATAGGTAAAGGCATAACTTACAAAAGTCAAAATTAATTTGAAAAATTCTAATTTTGAAAGCCTACAGAGTGACAGACGATCCCTGCACATTTTCAATCTAAAACAGTTGTTTAATCCCAACAACAATCTCCGTTATTTTTTGAATAATTAGAAAAGTGAAACCAATTTTGTAGTGAAATAAGATTATTCCAGAAATAAAGACACACGTTACCTGGAACAATTCCCACAGTCTAATACCCCACTGAACGATTTGCTGTCATTATCGAAGAAATACTGGGTTTGCTCCGTGATGCAGCTCTGCTTTGACATGGAGGCAGTGAAGTCGTCATCCTCCATATCAGCTGTAGGGAGTCAGAACACAGACCACTGTCACCAGCGGACACTGTCGTCTGTCCCCCAGAGCCTTCATCTCTCCCAGAGCAAAGTCAAAACAGAAGGCAAAACCCTTGACTGTAATATGAAGAGAACCCATAAAAGGTACCCAATAAATATTATTAGAGTAAATGAACTCAACTACAAACAGCTACAAAATAGAGGCCACATGGCCTAAGGAAGTTTCTAAAACATTAAGAAATATTTGACAAAAAAATTCCAACTTGCAAGAGTAGGAGATGGATGGACCCTGTGTCTCACACATACACATCCACCCATGCACATACACATTCTCTTTGAGTTTGTTAACTCAGCACATCAAAAAAAATTTTTTTTGATTGTCAATTTTTACAATGACAATAGCTGAGTCTTCACATACCTGCCTCAAGGAGCCGTGGAAAAGTCAAACTCAACAGAAACTGCTGAAGAATAGACCTGAATTAAAAAAAAAAAAAATTGATAAAAGGCTACACATTTTCCTTTATAAACATTACAATGAAAACCTGAGTATTTTTACTTGCTTACATATATACATCTTTTTGGGAGAAATAAAAAATTTAGGAGTATATTTATGTAAGTTTTCATAAATTATACAAAACATTGCAACCATCTTCTTAAAGCTGTAAATGAGGTCATGAAGTTAGTGTTCAGGAGGAAGTGGAGGAGGGGCCCTACTATACACTACTAAGCAGAAGTAGTTAATTCTTGGAGGGAGAATGCTAATATTTCTGGGTGCGGATTTTTACATCCATGGTTTCTTATTTGAGTTTTAAAAATTTTGTGGTGGAAAGACAAAGAAAACATAAATGACCTTACGCCATGGATTTGGGCTTGTGGACTACGAATTGTTTTATAATATAGAATTTATTTGTAGATAAGTAATGTGACATTCAAGAAATTAGTACACATAGAACATGTCACCTTTCATTTTAATATCAGTACAGAATCACTGGAACTGAATTTAGTTTTAAAAAGGGGGGGAGATGGAGGCAGAATGGAGACTTTAGCCATAAAAGAGGATAAAGACAATCAAGTATTTCAGAATCACCATGAGATTTGAAAAACTTACTTAAATGCAAACACAAAAAATTACTCTCGAGCCAGAAAACCATTTTTGAGGGAACACAGAATTTTTAATGTCAAAGATTGCTGATTTAGTAAAATGATACAGTCACACTTAAATTTTATCTTAAAGAAAAGCCTCACTTTTTAAATGAATGTTATAATTTAACCTACAAGGAATAAGGGTAGGATAACACGGCAGGGCGATGATACAGAAAGGAAGGAGGAGAGAGGGAGGGAGGGAGGACAGGAAGGTGGGAACAGATGCCAGACTAGAGATGAAGCCCAGCTACTTGACTGACCAGAACTGCTCAGTGAGAACTCTGACCTTCCAAACTTCGCACAGTGCCTCAGGAAACAGTTCCAATGTCTTATTCCCACAGGTGGTGGGGCACAGGTCGGGTGAGGGAGGTAGAGAGGGCGGGACAGTGAAAAGAAAGGACTGGATCCTTTTCAGCAACAACTACCTCTAAAACTATGCCAGTCCTGGCATTTAATAGTAAAGAGGCAGCATGAATTTGACCAACGTGGACAACTATTTCAGAAATTAAAAACGAAATACTTAGGGATTTTTTTATGGATCACTATGCTTAAAATGGAAGGAATTAAGTATCATACAAAGGGAAGAAAGAGTTTCAGCACATCCATAGAGAAAGGAAGTTTCTAAAAGTGGCTAACATTTACACGAGCATAACATTGTTTTCATATAAAAAAACAGAATAACTACAAGTACTACAGTGACCACTTAAGAAACAATTCATAAACATGACCTGTGTTTCCTCTAAGAAATGACAAAGCTATTCTCATAATAACAACTTACATGTCACAAAACCCACATTTTAATCGAATACTTTACCATTTCAATTTCATGCATTCTCTCACTACCTGCAAACAAAAACTCTGACTTACCAGGCAGCAGCAGTGGCCCACCATCCAATCTGCAGTATGTCTGCTATTGATGGCTATAAAACATAAAAAAAGATGACGTTACATCCACCTGCACTTGAGGACCCCTTTGAGATGGGCTGATCTGACGGAGGCACTACTGACCACATAAGCCGAGCGGTGCCCTGCTCCCTGCTTTGGCGCAGCACCAGGTTCACACACCGACTGATAATCATAAGATTTGTTAAAGGCATAAACTGATATATTGACCAGGTGTCTCATCAAGCTTGGATCAATCTCTCCAAAGAATCTTCCAATCTGATATAAAGAAAAGAATCATAAAATCAACTTTCAAATTTAAACCAGATGTGAATACCTAAATCAATACAGTGAAAAGAAATATGAATAAAATATGAACTAAAACTCAGGAGTTTAAAAAACAAAAGCAATGGAAAATCTGCATTTGTCATCATGAAAGCACCAAAATGAGATTAGGTATTTTTCTGCTTGATATTATTTTTGTGGAAGGAATGGACACAATTCATCAATTTCAATAATGTTTGAAGAGGTACTGCAATGTTGACCCTACTTTTCTCTTACCACACGTACATACCTGATTGGTATAATCATCATGGTTGGCCATCAAAAGAAACCCACCGTCATCTAGAATCACACAATCCATTACCTATCGAAAGAAAAGTCTGCAGTCAAGACATCTGGGTTAAGAGGCTACATTATCAAATGACTCTGTTATACAATTACAACAAAAATAGGAAAAAAATCCACAGGACTGTATCTTCTCTTGAACACACGAGGGTATTTTATATTGTTCATGGAAGGGGCCGGCGCCGTGGCTCACTTGGTTAATCCTCCACCTGTGGTGCTGGCATCCCATATGGGCGCCAGGTTGTAGTACCCGCTGCTCCTCTTCCAGTCCAGCTCTCTGCTGTGGCCCAGGAGTGCAGTGGAGGATGGCCCAAGTGCTTGGGCCCTGCACCCCATGGGAGACCAGGAGGAAGCACCTGGCTCCTGGCTTTGGATTTGCACAGCACCGGCCGTAGCGGCCACTGGGGGGTGAACCAATGGAAGGAAGACCTTTCTCTCTATTTCTCTCTCTCACTGTCTATAATTCTACCTGTCAAATAAATTAAAAAAAAATTGTTCGTGGAAAAAGGAATTCAAAGACAAGCTTGTCTTGGTGTACACAATTTTGAAATCTGTGCCTAGAAGGAGTCCTCAAAAAGTTCACGGAAAATACATGTTGTGAAGAAATTATGCACAGATTTCAACAATATCTTCAAAAGAAATTAATCATTGAATTCTAGTTCTGCATGAAGTTTCTGAGTGCTCTCATTTATTCAGATGATTCCAATGCTCATATTCCTATCAGACCACCAGGGCTTGGTAATACATGGCTAACTAGTAAGACTATCAACTGATTCAGAATAAATCAGAAATAGTTTTAGCACTTCAAGGTCACATAAATGATCCAGGAAATGAACAGACTAAAATATTTAATCATGTATAATTTTGTTATTTTAAACACAGTCTTGATTTTTTATAAAAATACATTTAAGTAACATTTTAAGAAACATACTTGACTGATTAAAGAAAGAAAAGCAAGTAGGATAAAACACTATATTTTTACATTAGAAATGTTTGGTTAGATAATTAGAGGTCTGAAAGCAGAAAGCAAAACAAAAAATACAACTGAGAAAAATATTTCATTGACCTTGAAACAGGGAATATATTACCCAATTTAAATCATGCATGAAAATCAATTTACACTGTTTTCAGAGTTGAGAACATATATATTTTCCTATGTAAGTGAATACCACCCATATTGACAACACGTTATGCTTTGCCTTCCCATAATATGAAACTATTTTTAAAAATAGAAGCATTTAAAGTTAGAAATTAAAAGCATATAAGTTCAAATTCACTTATATTAATGAATTTACATATCCACAGATTTTAGCATTTGATTAAAAATTCTCACACCTTTTTCTTTTTTATCATGAAACGCTTAGTTAGAGTAATATAAGAACATAGCAGTTAAAAGACATTTAGTAAGAAGGTTCTTACATCACTGTTTCGTTTGCAGTCACAAACTGGACCAGCACACTGAAAGACAGAAATACAATTATCATCTCATGTGTTTTTTTAAGTTGGATTTTAACTATATCATATCACATTAGTTACTACAGTTATAATTAAAAGTTTTGGAATAATTAACTTAATATAAAAATAAAAATACATAACAGTCTAGTCTGTAAGAAAATAATTTTAACATTAGAAAATACCAGTCAATAAACAGAAAAAGTAGAATTTTAAGTTATAAAAAAGAAACATATTTCAAGGTTATAATTTATTAATTGATCAAACAAAAAATCATTGAAAAAACGGAATTCATAACTTTGCTTCAATGTAGGGTGTTGAAAATTTATTTTGCTGCTCTATAAGGACCTTACCTGTAGATTTCTTATTTTATTTTGAGAATAAGTGTAGCATAAGAGGTTTTAAAAAACTATCTTACCGGATCCCTGATTGAAGTTTTGGTGAAATTCTCTATCCAAGAATTTACATCAATTTTAATTCCAACAACTGAAAAATTAAAGATAGAAATGGATGTAATACAATCTTTGCTATATGACATATTAGAAAATTTATACAAAAGCAAAAAATGTTGGAGTGAATAGTTATTGTAGATTTTTGGGGGGAGCTCTTCATTAAGGAACGATGCTAATTGTTCTTGAACTATTACATCATCAATCATTTATATTCACAAAACAATTTATTTATTGGCCACACACTGGCCAATTATCTAATACAGTAAGCTAAAATAATAATAGTGATAATAATAGTGATAATAATAATATCAAAGATAGCCTCATAAATATTACTTCATTCAAGCGGTGTATTTTAAGAAGCTTCCCTAATCCCCTCGCACGTGTAACAGGCTGAGAGAATAACTGGTAAACGAGCAACTGAGGGAAGGAAGGAACAGGTGTGAGTTGTGAGTGATGGGGTGAACCAAATACTAGAACCACTGATGGGATAAAACTGCCCTCTGAAGTAGGATGGTCACCACTCATCCATCTGGCCTCCATAATATTATGCTTTTTTTCTAAATTTCCAGTAAAATTAAATCATATAATGAAAAAAAAAAAAACCAAGTTTTTACTTTATTGTATTCACCCACCTCAGCTGACTTCCACTTCTAATGTTTAATTTTATTATGTATTTTCACTTGCTTATTTAATTTTTACCAAAAAGTCATTTTTCTATAATTTGCAAGTTTTTAACAGATCCCTTCCTAATCTTCTCTGATAGGACTCTATAGAGTACCTATGCCATAATTTATGTTCTCCCCCAGTGATGGAAG
Source organism: Oryctolagus cuniculus (assembly GCF_964237555.1). Taxonomy (NCBI): domain Eukaryota; kingdom Metazoa; phylum Chordata; class Mammalia; order Lagomorpha; family Leporidae; genus Oryctolagus; species Oryctolagus cuniculus. The sequence continues at coordinate 146,805,587 of NC_091434.1, forward strand.
TTTAACTTTCTATCTTTAAATTATTACAAATATTTATGTCCTTGGCCATGTTGCTTTATTATTTATTTGAAAGTATTAGGAGAGACTTCTCTAGTGGAATTCCTAGATCAACCCAATGTTTTAAGTTGTGCATTTAAAATCCTAATATATTATGTTAAATGGATTCCATAAATTTTTGTTGATTATATATAAAAACACTTCTTAAATTCTTCAGCACTTTATAGTATCAATTTAATTTTATCCCCAATTTGATAGATAGCAAAATTACATATTTTTTCAGTTTGCATGTCTGACATTATTTTGTTTGAGGCATTCACATGATGGGAGATTATAGTGTAGATGTCAGGTCACATTTAATTTTGATTGTGTTTATGTGTATAGTGTGTGTATGCTTACCTGCAGGTTTAAGAAGTTTTCCTTGGATATATATTTCTACAGCTTTGCTTACCATAATGCCTGACTCATAGGCCCCAGGTCCACTTTCTAAAAGAAAAGAAAGAAAACAGACTTATCTAGAAGATACAGTGGATAACAATATTAAATTTATATCAATAGATACAGATGGATAGTGTTTTACTTAAAAATTATAGATTATACAACACATAAAGAGATGCATGGTTCCTTCTTCCTCTCTTCTTTCTTTATATACCAACCAAGCTACTTGGAATGTCCATGAATTGTTGTGTATTTATTGATTTGGAGACAGGAATTACCTAGTTTGGTTTAATCTAAATCTGCAACATAATGCACACACATCAAATCTTGGCTTTCTACCATCTGCCAAAATGCTGGGGCAGTTGCAGAAGTAAAGAGGAAAAAAGTAAACAGGAAAGACTGGTCTTGGGTGCCTAAAACTGGTGTTACTTTTTATAATGTAGATGTTCCTGGACACAGCTCTGAAATTCTCTGAACTGCAGTTGCCCCCACCCCTTTTTATTTTATTTGAGAGGCAGAGTTACAGACAGTGAAAGGGAGAGACAGAGGTCTTCCATCCGCTGGTTCACTCCCCAAATGGCCACAATGGCCAGAGCTGCACTGATCCAAAGCCAGGAGCTTCTGGGTCTCCCACGCAGGTGCAGGGGCAAGCACTTGTCCATCCTCCACTGCTTTCCCAGGGCATAGCAGAGAATTGGATTGGAAGTGGAGCATCCGGGACTCGAATCAGTGCCCATATGGGTTGCCTGCACCACCGGCAGAGGATTAACCTACTATGCCACAGCACAGCCCCAGTGCAGTTGTCCCTTTTGTGAAAATGGGGGTAAGTAAGGCCTATTCCCAGAGATGTTAAGGAGTTAAATTAGAAAGATGTTTTGGAAATAACTCAACAGAATATTTTCAGTATTTTATAAATATTACAGTATGTAATTAATACTGATAAAATATAATTAATCAGTTACTCTATTTTATTTAGTTCATTAAGCATTCTTCCAATATATTTTTCAGCTGTGCCATGAAGGATGCTCTACATGTGTTTCTATTTCCTATGCATGCCTGTTAGAAATGCTACCTTTGCGCAACTGCATAATTACATGCTGTGTAAGAATTTTATCTCTTCAACTAAATGGATGCTTCTTTTCTATTTTTCTAATAGCTTGCATATAATGCAGGCTTTTGAATAGTCATTTTGGTCAGTTAACATAAAATATATTGATGTGGGAGAAAGCAGGTAGCAGCAATAATTTATTTTTGAAAAAGTAATTGAGGAAGCTGAATTCCAAAGCAATACTTACTGTTAAAGTAGGGAGCAGTGAAAACGTAGTTATCATTATCGAGGCTCCTTTTATAGAAGCTGTCTTCATATGTCTCTGGGTTTTCCTGCCAATTTTCTCCAGCCCTAAGGAGGAAATGGCTCATCATTCATATTCTTTAATCTACCTGATAACCTACTTTTCCCTTGGTGGACACATTGAGCTCTACAGATAACGTCTACATCTCAGGTGTATCTAAGGAAGTTAGTGCTAGCTGACAGTGGAACTGATACTACTAAGCAATACATCAGAACAGTATCAAGAAACAGAAAAACTGGCTCCTAGTCTTACTCAGCTGTTTACTATCCAGGTACTATCCAGGTAATTATGAACAAGACTAATTAGTATTAGTAAGTCTTGGTGCTTCCTTGGTCCACTTCCGACCATTACAGAGAAAGATACATCAAGGAACACTGGAAACAATGGCATGCTATACAAATCCTGCTAATAGTCTAAATCATTATGTTAATTTAATTAGTTTGAGCTTATGTCTACCAAGAGAAAATTCTCTTTAAACATCTTGTAAACATTTTAATAAATAAATATATATATATAAAAATACCTATATCATTGAAAAAATCCTAAGATTCCATTTTTCAGAATGGAGTATTTTAATACTGCAAATTCTTGACAACAATGACACCAGTGCAATCTACAAATGATGATCAATTTCTCTGGAGAACGGTTTCTTAATACAGGAATGCACAGATCTTGGTACGGTTTTTCTAATGCACTTACTTTTACAGGTGTTATTTGAACTTACTCTTTGGGATAAACTCTGGTAATCCCACCATCAGTCACAACAAACCGTGCTTTCACTCCCTTGCTGGAACACATGAAAAGAAGATTTTTTTTTTCCAAATTGAATTTATCCTAAGATATTAACTTAGGTATTGCTGAAACTAAAAGAAATAAAACAAGTTCCTGAAATAAGGGAAGCCAAAGTAAACACACCAACTGATGCAAAACTATGCCTTAATAACTGCAGTATCTATGAAGTAAGTCCTTAATAGGAGGCTGCTTAAGGAAGGCTCCTCAGGAAATGAAGATGAAGCTACATTTTGAAGACAGAATGGGACTTAACCAGCATGACAGAAAACAGAAGATGTCACTGTAGAGTGAGAAGCATATACAAGGGAAAAGTAGTGAAGAGCGCTGGTATTTGGTGCATTGAAAGCATATGGGAGAAATGGTAGCAAGCAAATTTTAAATACAAGTTTCTTAAGAATGAGAAGCTCATAATTGATTTTGGAATACACAAACATGCTTATTTAATTTGGTTTATTTACACCGAAGGGTATATACATGGAAAGCCGAGAAACGACAGGTATTAATACTGAAATGTACCCACAATTGAAAACGCAAGTTCTCCACAATTGTAAAATGATTTTGAGATTCCCAAGGAAAGGCTAAATTCAAAGGTAGAATGTGGGGAGCAATCCGGACTGGACTGAGTTACTGGAATTAGGACTTATTCTATGCATCTGCTCTCCCACAATATGGCGCTGGGAGAGAAGTAAACAGCTTCCGCACAGCTGCCTCCAGTTCAACTAATAAACTGTAGGACTTGCTCCTGATTGGAGGAGAGCAGCGTACTTGGCGTGTGGGCAGCCGAGTTGGGATTGGCGGAGGAGGACTATAAAGGAGGAGAGAGACGGCATGCACCAGGAACATCTAAGGGGAACATCTAGCTGGAGGAACACCCGTGCAGCCCCCGAGAGACCCGGCCGGCGGTGTGCCGCTCCCCTGCGGAAGTGGGGAATGTGGCCAGGGGGAACTGCCCTTCCACGGAGGTGGAAGGGACAGTAGCCAACCCGGGAAGAACCAGCAGCAAACCCGGGGAGGGCCGAGCAGACGAAAGAACAGCGCAGGGTCCTGTGTCGTTCCTCCACGAAGAGGGGGAGCGACATAATGGTGCCGTGACTCGGATATGGAGCCTAGGCAGGGCTTGGTGTCGTTCCTCCACGAAGAGGGGGAGCGACAGTAGAATATCTATTTTTATTAATTAGAACAAATACTTACATATTCTTCTGCTTACTCCAGTAATTTTGGACAAGTTCATTTGTAAAGCCTGCATCCAGCAAGACTCTATTAATCAAGTCTGTATTACCTAACACAGAAAAAAGGTATCTTCAATTATACTCACATACTTCTTTAAGACAGTAATGAAACAATTATATTTTCTAGCTCCAAAAGCAAGTTAGAGTGAATATTCCTATTAATTCAAGAACATATTCTGTATTCATTTTCATATTTTTCTAAATTTCTAATTTTCTAGATTTCCAATTTTAATTGAGAGAAATATATAACATAGGGGTATAACACTGTCAAAGGAAAATGTAAAAATGAGTTAATGCCTATAAAATGATCTCTAATTAAAATAATTATAAATTCTCAATTCTTCACATATAATCATCTCAAACATTTCCTACTGAATTACAGTGGAGGCAGACAAATGGTGATGAGAAATAAAAAGATGGGAATAGACAACACAAGTATGACTTACACTGGAAATACTATTTTTAAACATATTTAGACTTCTCCAGAAACTAGAGGCAGTGAAAAATCTTTTTCACACATTCTTTTGAATGATTGCAATTTTCATGGTATTCTGAAATATTTACGAAAAACTCATCTTTGTGAGGAGTATGAGAGTGTTATATAATTTTGTATCCAATTAAAAAATATTCTAAATTCCTATATTTTAGTTCTTGCTTGGAAATACCTATCACTTATTAACAGGAAATAAACACTGACATAAAATAACTGCTCAGAGAAAGTGCACAATGAGTAGAAAAGTTTACAATTATGTCTAGTGTAGACCAGCCACCCATGACTGGCTTTCGAAGTGGCTTTTGAAGCCACTGGCTAATTCCTGCCAAAGTGGAGGCTCTGTGAAGACATTTGTTCTCCTATGTGAGCAATCTAAACTTCAGAGGCAGCTTTAGAAAAAGGTTTTTGTTTTTGATAATAAAGTGCTTTGTTTAGTGCTTCCTGATAGATTTTTAAAAAAGAAAGAAGGGAGGAAAAGAGACAAGGGACAGGGAGGAAGACAGAGAAAACAAAAAGTCAATTATATGTATTTGCTCTTTTTTTTTCCTTCAAATTATATCCACTAAGGTAAATTTGAATTTACTTGGTTTTCCTCTCTTGATTTCCATTAAACTGCATTTGTTCCTGACAGTGCTTTTACAATAAATATTTTTAGGAAAGAAATGTTTAGATTTTTAAACATGTTAAAATCCAAAAATCCATAAATCTCTATGAAGTCTCATAGTTTGAATGATGCACATTCATCTGAAAGACAAGTATAATGCTTAAAAATGAGAGACTAAAATTTTGGTTCTCTAGCTGAACTTTTTTACTCCATGAATTGGGAAATAACAGCTTGTTTTTTCTTTTGAAGATATATACTTTACTGTGATCAAAACAGAATGTCAGAAAGAAAGGAAAACATTAAGTGATATATCTTTATATTTTTGTTTCTTATTCTACGCATGTTAAGACTCATACAGGCCGGCGCCGCGGCTCACTAGGCTAATCCTCCGCCTTGCGGTGCGGGCACACCGGGTTCTAGTCCCGGTCGGGGCCTGGATTCTGTCCCAGTTGCCCCTCTTCCAGGCCAGCTCTCTGCTGTGGCCCGGGAGTGCAGTGGAGGATGGCCCAAGTACTTGGGCCCTGCACCCCATGGGAGACCAGGAGAAGTACCTGGCTCCTGCCATCGGATCAGTGCGGTGCGCCGGCCACTGTGCGCTGGCTACAGTGGCCACTGGAGGGTGAACCAACGGCAAAGGAAGACCTTTCTCTCTGTCTCTGTCTCTCTCACTGTCCACTCTGCCTGTCCAAAAAAAAAAAAAAAAAAAGACTCATACAAATTTATATGTTCCTCTACATAGCAGGAGCAATTAAGAAATCTTCAAAAGATAAGACAAAATTAAATATCCTAAATTTGAGAGTAGTTAAGGAAAGCATACCCTGTTTACATTTAGCTATTGCAAATATATATATTACTATGTTTTGAAAACTTGATTTCATTTAATGATGAAATGTCATTTCTTTCATATATAAAATTAAGGCTCAAATTATTTTGCCGTTAAAAAGTCATGCAGTAAATAAATCACAACACCAACAAACTAACATGATTATAGTAACATGATACAATAATGCAAAGACTTCAGGCCTTTTGGATATAACTGGACCGAAGCAATTGTTGCGAATTAATACATACTTACAGGATGGGTTGTTTGGAGTTTTTCTATCAATAAACTCGTTGAAATTTAAAAGAAATTCAGTGTTATTATCTGAAGGTTTAAGGTCACTACAGTAATCTCTGGGGGGAAAAAGTATATTTTAGGATATTAGATTCTAAGATCAAATTTTTACAGTATATCTGAAGATACTAAAAACAGTTTGATATTTCATGCTGCTGATTATTAATTGAATATTAACAATGTTAATGAGAACTTACTGTAAGAAACTGGTAAACAAAAAGTTGTACCATTTTATATACTAACAAATTATCTTTTAATTCCTAACTTAAGAGAAGACACATATGCATCTGTACCCAATAAGTTGCAAGATTTTGTTTTGGCACATGAAGAAAAATGTCACCATAGAGATAGGCAGTTGAAAAAAAAGAGAGCTGCTTTAACAGTCTTTTTGCATATTGTGTCTACGTATTTTGCTAACACATCAAAACTTGACTATTTAGAGAGAGGGCACCATGAGAGAGAAGTAAAATTAGGAGGAAAAATCATGTTCATTTGAAAAAGTATGTGAGTTAATGTAACTGTATTAAGATTTTTGTTTTCAGGGTTGGCACCTGTCTCATTGGTTAAGTCCCTCTATGAAACGCCCCTGTCCCATATCCCAGTGCCTGGGTTTAATTCCCAACGCTGGCACCTGACTCCAGTTTCCTGCTCACGCAGACCATGTGAGGTAGGGGTGATGGCTCAATTAGTTGGATTCTAGCCCTTTCCTGACTCTGGGCTTCCCAGTCACTCCTGGCTGTTGAGGCCATGTGGGAGTGAACCAGTGGATGGGAGCTCTGTCTGTCAATCTCTTTTCCTCCTGCCCTCTACCTTTCTGTTTCTCTGCATCTCAAATTTAACAAATTAATAATAACAAACTAAAATGTTTTCTCATACAGTTGTGCTTGAATATTTAAAAAAAAAATCTTGAGGTTCAAACACTGCAGACATATGCTATAAATACAGATTTGCCCATAGCTATGTATATCTAAGGGTACAGAGATACACAATACACATTTGCGTATACCAGGGACTTCAAAAAGTTTATAGAAAATGCATATTATGAAAAAACTATGCATATATTTCAAAATTGCACCAAAAGTACACATCTTTCATTTTCCACAAATTTTCTGAAGTAGCAACTTGTATATATACTCATCAGTGAAAATACAAAATTCTCCATTATGATTACTATCAGATGGAGTGTTACTGCTACAAGTGCAGAGCCTGTATCTACTTCATTCACCACTGTATATGTGAGTCAGCACACTGTGTAGCACATAGTAATTGCTCAGTAAGTATCTAAATGAACAAACAGAATTCTGTTTAAAGTTGGTTCTATGATTTGACATGGGATTAACACATAGCAGTCTTGACCCCAATTCAGATTGTTGTTGAAGGCCTCCAATGCATACAAGTGCTAAGAAAAAAAAGAAAAGAAAAACCAACCTTGGTGCTAGGAATGTGTAGCCAGATTCTTCAAAATTATCCGGTTTCAGTGTTTCTGAATCTGAAAAGATAATGGCACGGGATTGGAGAGGCAACTCGGAGCATACTTTTGAAATTCTATGACAACAGAAGGTACTAAAAGATTGTCTTTTAAAAAATGTAAAATACACTACTTATATCCTAAAATTGAAACACATCAATGAATATTAAGGTCCTCAATGCTTCCCAATATTATAATAAAATCATAACACAGATTAACTTCACAGCATCTGTTGCAATAATTATATCAGAGGAAACACTATAATTTTCCCATTTACTAACCTTACCATAACCAAGATGTCTTTTAAAAAGAGAATATCGATATTACCTAATAGGTATTTTATTTAAAATCTCAGTGTGAAATTTACCAACATTGACAAAGAAAATGATCTTAGCAAGCTCATTAATATCTTTAGTGAATTAATAACATTCTTCATATGAGGTATGAATTAGTAAGTACAAGAGTAAAAAACACCTGTTTTTAATTCTAAGAAAACAACTGGAATGCGAAACAGACTGCATAGGAAACACAAGCATATTCTTCCCCCTTTCTGCTGCCCAGGTCTGAGTGATCATGGAGGAAATCTAGCACATGAGAAGCACGGAGGATAATACCCAGTAGGAATGGAAATATCAGTGGACTTTTCAAGTGTACTAAAAGAAAGAAATCGAGCAACAAGAAAATACTTGCCCTTCATTTTGCCCTTTTTTGCTGTGAAAATCCATCAGAAAGAGAAAGCAGGGAAACAAAAAAAAAGAGGGTAAAGCAAAAGGGGTCACAAACAATATTTTATTCAATGACTTTCTTGAATAAAAATATTGTGCATAGATCAAAGGTTCATTTATGTACAGCTGTAGTCTGGAGAAAAGACACCTAGGTTTGAAGACTGGGAAGTCTGTCCTGTCCATCATGACTGATTACCCTCTCTGTCCTGTGGTTATTTCTAGGGCCTGTGTTGCGAAGTGATTAATGCAGGTGCAGTACCAATGTCAGGCTATAAACAGAAGCACTTACCTATCATCAAAGACTTCACTAGTTATCCCCTCACATGTATCAAGTAAAGAACTAGCTCATGCAAAATTGCTGGTTGTTAAAAGACCATCATATCTATCAAGTGAAAGTGCAAATATAAATGTTTAATAGATAGCCACAATGGATTATGAACACCAGGCCTGCAGACAGCAGAACATAACTGACAAAGAAATGAGCATAACTGAAGTTTATTTTAAAGTCAGATGAAAAAGATATGTACTTTTTTGTGTTTTAATTCTTCCTAACAGGAAAAGTAGATTGTCAATAATAATTGAGAGATGTGCAAAGGATATGATGGTCATTTGACTTCACTAAATTTAGTCACCAGAAACAAAATTAAGATGAATTAAAAGAAATATGTACTATTAACAATTACTCCACATTCCAAATGATGCTTAAAGAAAATAAAAACTAGTCCATTGGAGTTACTGAGACATTAATTTGGATTATGAAAAGAAAGTTAATTGCCAAGCACAGTATTATTCTGGCCAAATGCAAAAGAGAAAAATGAAAAAGAAGGAAAGATCAGAAAAGGAAAAGCTGTATAGTGCCATGACTAGAGAGCATGTTGATAATTAGCATGTGAAACACTCTGCGCCAGCTAGCAGATCCTGAGCACGACAGCTACAGAGGACACAGCACTGCAATGATTCTATGAGCACATAGCAAGGCAGGGAAGGGAGGAGGGGACTGCCAGTGAGACTGGAGTACCTGCTCATATTCTATCCATGTAGAATATTTCTTGTTCCTTGCATGTTTGGAATGGGTTAGAATCATTGCTGCCGATTTGGTAATCACACCTACTAAAATGTAGAAGCCTTGGGTATTCCAAAATCTAGACGTATTTAAACATCTGATACTGGGAGATAACAAATAGAGCCTGGAGTTGCTTTCACAGTACTTACATCTGGCCTGAGTTATTGTCTCTTCTATTTTGGCTTTTATATAGTAAAAACTGTAGGTTGGTAATACCAAGGCCAAACTGCAATAGAAACAAGAGAAGCATAAACACAAACAAACAAAAATGAAACATAACTTAAAAAAAAAAAGACACATCAAGTTCATGGGAAAATCCAAAGATCTTCCTCATGGAAGGAAAAGACATATTACTTTGACGAGAAAAATGCATTCAGCAAATTGAATCCTTAATTTCAGGCTTGCCATCTAGAGTCATCCGACTGTCTACGGTGTAGGGAGCCAGAAGAGACAAGTGGGAAATAAGCTACTAGATGCAACCATAAATTAGCCGAGGAGGAAATGTCACTGATCCCTACCATATTTGCAGATTATATTTAAATATTTTGAATTTTGACAAAAATAGATGACCACTAGGGGTAGGTTTAAATAAGTACATATATCCTACTAATTGGATGCTCCCTCCTTAATGTGTTATACACACTGTTAAACTGCTTTGCAGCAAACAGACACTATTAAAATACAAATGAAAGAATTATTAACATGAATGACTATTGAACAATCAGAGAGTCATCTGAAATAAACTGTTAAGGGATTACACAACTATGGTTTTAACATTCTAATTGTTATGTAGGTTCCCCAGTGTCTACTGATGGGCAAATCCAGATTCCTTTATAGCACTAATAGAGACTGCTTATCCAATTGTTTCTCACTCAGTTATATCACAAGAGCGTGGTATTTGTTTCAAGTTCATTTACTATGGATATTCTCCGTTATCTGGCAGTTTGTTATTAGGCTCAATGGGAAATACATCTTGACTGTATAATCTGTAAGAGTCATGGGGGTACTCTGGCCTGATGGTAGACAGCCAAGCTGGAGGAGATTTCTAGGGTCAACATTAGCCTGAATTCAGAATGCTTAGACACAAGGAATGTCAGACAAGCCTGTCATCAAATCTCACCTTAGTGACTGCACAAAAATAAGAAGCTATCCTGTAGGTAACTTTCTTTTTGAAATTGCCAATGAACAAAATGCAGGATGTGTGGGAACTGTTAAATGATGTCAGAATATCACACGGTTTCTAATAACACAAATGTATGTAAGTGATTCTTCTACCCCCAATACTGGCTAGCACACTTGTCCAGGGCATGATTAAGTATTCCACATCCACACGTGTAGTGCAAATGACCTTTGCTAATCATTGAATATAGAAAGAAACTTGTAAGCTGTCTGTGGCAAATATGAGGGTACCTTTAAAATGTACACTATTTCCCAGAAGCCATACTTATTGAATGAGAACTATGGGCGTAATTTGGCAATCACTTTTAATATTTACTCCAGATGTTAGTGTTGCACAGGAAAAGGTGTGCATTTCTAGGCTTCTGAGTATTTCTAGACATTTGCAGATTTTTTTTTTAACCACTCAAACCTCATGTATCCCCAGCGTTGGGGATGGATATCCAAACTGTAATTGGGTTATATATTGTTCATGGACAAGATAGAATAGGATGAAATATACAATTTCAGACTTCCTTTCTTATACATATAAATTAAAAATCCACTCTATGTACAGGAAAGAAAAAAGCAGAGGTTTATTTGCTTCAAATTTATTATACAATAAAGATAGCAAAATGAGTGAATGCTTGTTACTTCCAATTCCCAAATCTTTCTCCATCATTAAGTAATTCATCCACTTTCCTTATGAGAAAAGGTCAGGGAAATAAAATGCTACATAGATTTAATGAAGATTTCCACATTAATTTAATGGGTAACACCCTTTAAGTGGAGGCAGAGATGAAAATTAAAAGAAGCAATGTAATCAGTCTGAAAGTAAGATGACCTTTCATGATTCACTTGCCATTTATAGAACGGAGAGCAGAATTACTGAATATCTGAAGATTGCCTCCTACAAATTCCTCTCGAGGGAAATTAGGACACTTTTATGGCTCCATCAGTACTTATTGCTAAGAGAAACTTCTAATTGAAACCGATAACAGTATATCATGCAACTGCTACAGTGTCACTCTGCAAGCTTGGGTTACATGTCATGTACCATAAAAAATAGCGTGGAAACCTGTGAGGAACACAACAGAATTTTTAAAATTGGCCTATCAAATGTACATTTTGTTGGCTGTAAATCTCAGTTTGTTATTAATAGCTATAATCTTTTGCTATAGAAAAATTCAATTATACTTAATTTAATTATTTCCATCTCAAGTCAAGTCATTTCTTCAACATATTGCCAGATAAGATCTTTACCAACATTCTGACTCAGCAGTGCTGTCACCTGCAGTGCTTGCTGTCTCTCTCTCTCTCTCTCCATATAAAACCAACAGACCAAGACTGCTTTATTTCCTCTTAAAGGTTAATAAAACAAGTAACCACCAGATGGATGGTACAGCCCATGCAATGTTTCTGTGACTCACATAAACACGGTTACCTGATTTAGACAGACTTACGCCATACTCTTCAACTTAATCATTTATCCCCATAAAAGGAAACAGTTCATTAAAACAGAGAAAGCTTTCTACTAAAATATTGTTTTATCACAAAATATGGTACCTACATTCAGCCAAGGCTTAAAGACACAGAATCACCAGGTACAATTTGGTACTTTATTCATTAAACCAAAGCCTATCTTTTTTTCTACTTGTATGAGATATTTTGTTCTAAATTTTTTATTTGTTGAGTTGGTTTGTTCAGAAATTCAGAGAAGTATTTGCAATGGAAGCGGACCTAATCTGGCCCAAAGCTGGAGATTTGGGAAGCTATGCCTGAGAAAAACATGCAAAAGTGAGGATGTCGGGGCCTTTGTAGAGAATGGAGATTCACATGGTGAGAGAAATGGCAGAAATGACAGGGCCGACAGGATGTGTTGGAATTGTGTGATATGAATAGCAGAGCTGAAGACCCCATTTAACTTGGTTGAAAATGGGAAGAGACCAGTGTTTCTGTAAACAGGGATTGACAATGTAAGAACCTGAGAAAAGAACATTAATTTGCCTGTACTATGTGTGTGTACTACCACTGGGGCTGTGAGGGAGGGACTGAGTGGAGAGGCCACTTGGTGAGACAATTTTAAATACCTAAAAGGAGGGTACATGAGAAATGAAAATACCCGCAAAGGTCCCTATTGCATAGTAGGACCAAGGTGCCGCTGACTCACTGTTGGATCAAAAAGATCCAGCTTTTCTAACCTAGAACGTCACCTCAGCAACAAAGGCATGGAACACATTCCCACACAGTGCACAGCCTCTCACGAGACACGGCTCCAAGATCTCTCTCGACGCCTTTTGACAAGTATATCCCAAAACTTTAAGGTGGCAAGAATCCAGAACAAGGAAGGAAAAAAGATGACTTCTGTGTATACTTGAAGATTGCGGACATGTAGAGAAATGCCGGAAAGGACATCAGAAATAGGAATCCATAGATGGAAAGCAATAAAATTATTGAAGCAGTCATTCTGGTATGTCTCAATAAATCTAAGACTATGTCAAAGACTGAAAGTACAGAAACACTGGCACGCAGTGTGTGAAGACAATGCTGGGTACTCTCTCACCTTCAGTACTACGTGCATCCTAGGAACACAAAAGGAGACAGGTTCCTGCGAGAACAATCTGCAGCTCAAGGAAACCCCTAGCTCTAGGAAATTTGCAAGCTCATCTAAAAAGTTATTTATATTTTCTGGGGAGTTGGTTTTATTTTATTAGGAGAGGAATCGCTGATCCCCCCACAGTATACTAATTAGGTTACATATTAAATGCAGATCAATATGTAGTCAAAGGTACCTCCACTCTTTCACACTGCAATAGAAGTTCTGGACACCACTGAATGAAACTGACAAGATGAGACAGATTGAAAATTCCTCCAATATGAAAATTTTCAACTTCTTCATAACTGAAATAGCTCAATTCTGTAGATATTTGCAGACTGCCTATTACGAGCCACTGTCTTACAAGCTGGAGATTCAGAAGTAAAGAGAGCAGGCAATAATCCCTATCCCTCTGAGAACTCAGAAGTGAGAGAGGACCACTGAGAGTCAGTGCAGGTAAGTTTCTATGTACAAGCTCTGTGTGTGTGGTGTGCCAAGGGTTATGGAAAACATGAAGCAGGAGGATTTAGATAGGCTTGCTGGAGATGGCCTTGGAGAGGAAACAGAAAGTGTGTGAAGCTCTGAACAAGATGAGGGAATGACAAGGTCACTCTGGGCAGAATTGCAAGTACAAGGGCCTTAAAGAGGAAGGGTACCAGCGTTCACGAGGATTAGCAAGGAAGACAACATGGCTTAACCAGAGCAGATTCAGTGCAGCATCTGGAAGATCAATTCCAAGAGCTAAGGGTGAGTGAGGCCAGCTGATTTAAGCACTGGTGGCCATGACCCTGTCCTTTTATGCTAAATGTGACAGCAAAAGTTTGGTAGGGGCAGGGGGCAGGGGGCAGGGTGAGAAACGAAACAGAGTAACTCAAGTGTTAAGATCATCCTTGCTGTGGTGCAGAAATCAGGAGTAGAGATGGAAGATGGACATAAGGATGTAAGTACTTAGGCACAGTGGGAGTGGGACTTCCCTCTGACCACTTCTGCTTTTTTTCTCAGTAAAATGGGAAGCAAAAAAGATGTCACCTGAGAGAAGATGGAGGCAAAGGGTTGTAGGCTGGCAGAAAGAGAAGCTATCCAAAGTAACCGAGAAGCACCTCAAACTTACTGTTACAGAGTTCACCACGCACCACTGAACTAGCTCACCTGCGGTTAGATGGCATGAATTTCAGGGGATATACCAGTCAGTGAGTATTTTCTTTAGGCACTTTTAGCTAAAAGGACAGGTACTGGTGTGGAGCTGGTCATTATTTGAAGATAACCAGGACTGGCACTGTGCCCCACTGGTTTGCCAAACCTGAATGTGATGAAGGGAGTGGACAGAGTGTGCAAGTGAATCGATGCAATGAGACCCAAGAAACTGCTGCAGAATAAGGAGGCATGAAGTCATGCAGAGGGCAAGGCAGCGACAAGTTAGAAGGGACACAGGGGTTTCACAATTCAGTTGAGTCAAAGCACTGTTGGAACTGGGCTGTTAGTGGAGCAGATGGAAAACTATCTGGTAATCAGAGAGTTATGAGCAAACCTCAAGTTTAACCTCTGACACTGTGAGAGCTGGAGAACATCACTTCAGAACAGGTGGCTAAGTTAGGGGCGTGGCAAGATCATTACATAGCATAGGGATTTTTTTCAATATTTATTATTCCTCATGTAAATATACAGATTTTTATCATGCATAGTTTTACTTCTAAATTTTATATTCATAGTTTCTTTCTACCTTTGCCATTCTGAAAATCAAACTCTGAACTTCAATACAACTTATATTGTAAAGAATAATTTTCTTGTTGAAAGTTGCATTAAAAATTACTTAAGAACACCTAAAGACGATATTCACTCATTCGAGAATGGACCACTAAAGATTAAAGACAGACACTTAACCAAGCACTTTTCCCACATTGTACCTATCAGCATCATTAATTACCTATAATCTGTGCCGTTGACAGGAGTCCATGTGTACGTCCTGTTTCCTTTGTCAATATATCTCTAGAAAAAAGTATGACATGGTTATCACTGCCTTACATTCTTTTTCAAAAGCATTTATGGCTTTCATATTCCCACAAATTACAGCGTTGAGCATAAATTTAAGAAGCGATGCTTTAATCCCAATTTTAAACATTTCACTAGTACCATTAAAATCTACAATAGATAAATAAATGAGGATATGCATATATGCATTAAAGATTTGACTATTTATTCATATAATTAAAAATTGTTTTTGATGCATGCATGTACTTCTTAGCAGAGTAGTTGGATTCCTGAAAGACATGACCATGAGAAAAATGCTTAAAAATTAATTTGAGACAGGTTTTGGGTTAAAATATTCAACAGGTCACATGTGAAGACAGTTTCCATGGGAAACATTTCATTTGTGTGGAATTTAAAATTACTTGGAAACTCATTGTGCCAAGCGTTGTGAGATGTGGTAAGATGGCTTTTCCTATCTCATAGATACAGAAAATGATGTAAAGAAAAGTTACGTGATTTCCTACAACAAAAATTACGTGCTTCACAATTAATTTCTGACCTCAGCCTATTGAAATTGCTTCTTTGGGTAAAACTACACCAAATCCCATTGTAATCTGAAAGACGCATCACATCTTAAATGTCTCTACCAAATACCACAATAGGATAAACAGAGATAAATTTCCTGTTAAGATAGAATCTTAACATCAGAGTAATATGGGCGGGTGTTGTACAAGAGGTTAAACATTGCTTGCAATGCCTGCCTGCCATTTTGGAGTGCCAGGGTTCAAGTCTTGCCTCTGTTTCCTGTCCAGCTTCCTACCACTGCATACTTTGGGAGGCAGTAGGAGATGACTCTACTTGGGTCCATGCCATCTACATGGGAATTCCAGATTCTACAATTGAATTCCAGACTCCTGCCTTTGGCTTGGCCCTGCCCTAGCTGTTACAGCCATTTGTAGAGCAAACCAGCAGATGGAAGATACCTTCCCTCTTTCATTCTCTCTCTCTATTCTCAAATAAATGAAAATAAATAAAAACTTGAAGGAATAACATGCATGTGTAATGTTGTAATTATTTTAATCGTCTATAAAATATACAGTGAGGAGCAGCAATTTGGCTCAGTGGTTAAGACATGAGATAAGATGCTTGTGTACCACATGAGAGAGCCTGGCTCTGACTCTTGAACTCCTGGTTCTAGCTTCCTGCCAATGAAGACTCTGGGAGGCAGCAGGTAATGGCTCAACTGATTAGGTTCCTGTCACACATGTGGGAGACCTGGACTGAGTTCCCAGCTCCTGGTTTCACCTTGGCTCAGCCCTGGCTGTTGTGGGCATTTGGAGAGTGCACCAGTGGATGTGAGCTTTTTTCTGTCTATCTTTCCCTCCCTATATCTGTCTTTGTCTCTCAAAAATAAATAAATAAATAAATGATACTGATAAAAACTGTGTTCATTCACAGAGTAAGTAACAACTTTCCTTGAAATGCAGAGACAAAGACACAGAAATGCGGAGGGGGAGCCACGGAGGAACGGAAGCTGAGCAGCTGTATTTACTGAGGACAGCGTGCTCAAGAGCAAAACCCAAAGGGTCAGAGATGGAAAAGAGCCTGCAGTTGAACAGTGGTCAACAAAAGCAATTTACAGTAAACTAGCAGAGGGAAAATAGCAATGCGAATTAGTAGGGAAAAAACTTACTTTGTAAGTTGAGGAAAGAATACTCAAGGCCAAAGAGTTCTTATACTGAAATGGCCTGAGAAGTTGGTAGAGCCTTTCAGTGGCTTCCAACCTTCTTAGGGAGTGGGGCTGTAAGCAGCAGGGCTAATGTCTAAGGAAACAGAGCTGACACTTCAACAAGGACTGGAATTTATATACCTCCCCTTGTACTCTGGTACTGGGAACTCATAATGATTTTTTTTACAGATTTATTTATTCATTTCAAAGTCACAGTTACACAGAGAGGAGAGGCAGAGAGAGAGAATCTTCCATCTGCTGGTTCAGTCCCCGATTGGCTGGGAGTCAGAAGCTTCTTCCGGGTCTCCCACAAGGGCGCAGGGGCCCAAGGACTTGAGTCATCTTCTACTGCTTTCCCAGGCCATAGCAGAGAGCTGAATTGGAAGTGGAGCAGCCAGGTCTCAAACCGGTGCCCATATGGAAGGCCAAAGCTTCAGGCCAGGGTGTTAACCCACTGAGCCACAGCGCCGACACCTCATAATGATATTAAAGTGAGGAAAGCCATGTGCTAACAAACGATCTTATTTAGATCCCAAGTTGCTCTTAGGGAAAGAGCAGCTGAGAAATTCAGGAGATATGTGTACATCTGAAAAAGGATGAGGTTGTGGAGAGAGGATAAAAGCTAAACAGAAAAGCTTAAATCAAATTTCCAGCTCACCCGCTTCTGGATCTTACATATTTTTCAAAATATTCACATATTTTCCTAAATGTACTCCACATGCAACTAATAATGGACAGACACATGTCTTATACAAAAAGAGCTCTTACATGTCAACAGAACATAGGATTATTATTACCATAAACCTGTGGCTTAGTGTAGGGAGTTGTATTATAATGTGATTTAATTTTGGGTTCAATGGAGGAAAATTATAAACTATATAAATACAAAAGGAAGATAAATCCAGTCAGGAAAAAGTAAATTAACAAAAACTGAAACCAGTTAACAGCAGAACTCAAGAATTAGGAAATCTGCATCTATAAATCATATAAAATATAAAGCCTTTAAATATGAAGTTCAGTTTTGCATTGCTAGTGTGGTCTAAAACAATGTCACAAAGTTATACTGTGTTTTATTTCTTATGATACAATAGACACAAAATACAATTTCAATAATATATGGTTAATAACATAATACATCAAGAATGCAAAGATAATTTTATAAAAAGGAGAGGGTAAAAAATGTATCAGTGGAAATTTCCCTCCAGACAATAGGCATTATAGTGCATCAACTTAAGCTGATGCTCCAGACTCCCAGGTCCCTTACTAGGGTGCTGGTTCAAGTCCTGGCAGCTCTGTTTCCATTTCAGTATCCTGTTAATGGACCTGGGAGTCAGCAGATGACCCTGCCACCAGTGTGGGAGACCAGGATGGAGTTCTTGACTCCTGCCTTAAGCCTGTACAGCCTTAGCTGTTGGTCATTCGGGGAGTGAACCAGTGGATGGAAGATCTCTCTCCTCCTCTGTCACTCTGCCTTTCAAATAAATAAATAAATTGATATTTCAAAAGAATTTTTAAAAAGAATAATTATTAGACAGTCCTGATGTAAATACTGAGTCAATATGAACGACAAATCAATATCAACTGTTCTTAATATATATTTTTATATTCGAGTATAATCCTTACCTCATCTTGAGATTTAACCAGAGTTCTGAATGTTTTTTCTCCACTTTCTCCATCGATCATTTTATTTCGAATCTAAGGAAAAATGAAATAATTATTTTTATTCCAGGAACCAAACTGACCTACCAAAGTACAATTATTAAATACTGATTTTTCAAGATTTTTGCTTTATTTAAAACAGAGTAAAAGTGAGTTGGTTGTACCTGTAACTGCAGTTTTCCAGTGGAAAATTTTTCCAAGTTATTACATTACAGTCAGTTTACATTATTTTAAGAAGATGAAAACATTCCCAGCGAACAATTTTCAGTCACTCATTAGTTTCTTTAAGGCATTTAATAAAAGTATGGTCAACTACCTATGGAAATGTACATGTATGTACAGAATTAGCAATTAATTCACAATGCTCAGAATTTCTGCCTGACTCGCACAACCTGTTTCATGTGAGACAGGAATTTTTAAGAGCATTCTCTACACTTTTTAGTTTTTATGATTATTTGTCATATGGGACAGGGCACAAAAAAAACCTAAGGGGTAGAAAAAATTATAAAAACCTACTTGGGTTCAATATAGCATTTCTTAAAAAAAATTCTCAACTTCTTAAAAATGAACAAGGTCATATTTATTCACAAAGTGTAACAGTCTGGCACAGCAAGTTAAGGTGCAACTTACAATGTGCCTTGAATCCTGGCTCCTCTGATTCTGATCCAGCTCCCTGCTAATGCACCTGAGAAAGCAGCAGAGATGGCCGAAGTGCTTGGGCCCCCTCCATCCACAGGGGAGACCCCAATAGAGTTCAAGGTTCCTGAGCTGTGGCCCAGTCTTGGCTATTGCGGGCATTTGAGGAGTGAACCAGCAGATGGAAGATGGATATCTCTCTCTCTTTCTCTCTCTCTCTAACTCTGCTTTAAATAAGTAAATTTTTTTAACTTTTATTTAATGAATATAAATTTCCAAAGTACAGCTTATGGGTTACAATGGCTTCCCCCCCATAACGTCCCTCCCACCCGCAACCCTCCCCTTTCCCACTCCCTCTCCCCTTCCATTCACATCAAGATTCATTTTCGATTCTCTTTATATACAGAAGATCAGTTTAAATAAGTAAATTTTTAAGTGAGAGAAAACAGAATAACCAAGAACCAGTCTGCTGCAAATTCTTAGAATTTTCTTTAACTTATTTTTCATTTTATGTATCTCAACCAGTGATTTACATTTAGCTTTTTTTTTTTTTTTTTTGACAGGCAGAGTGGACAGTGTGAGAGAGAGACAGAGAGAAAGGTCTTCCTTTTCTGTTGGTTCACCCTCCAATGGCCACTGTAGCCGGTGCGCTGCGGCCGGCGCACCACGCTGATCTGAAGGCAGGAGCCAGGTACTTCTCCTGGTCTCCCATGGGGGTGCAGGGCCCAAGCACTTGGGCCATCCTCCACTGCACTCCCGGGCCACAGCAGAGAGCTGGCCTGGAAGAGGGGCAACCGGGACAGAATCCGGCGCCCCGACTGGGACTAGAACTCGGTGTGCTGGCGCCACAAGGCGGAGGATTAGTCTAGTGAGCTGCAGCGCCGGCCTACATTTAGCTTTAAAAAGTGCAGATGACAAGTAAATAAATTTGGTGTGAACAATCTGAATTTAAAGAATATATGATTGCTTGCTTGCTCTTGCTCGCTCTTTCTGTATCTCTTTCAAGTAAATAAATCTTAAAAAAACACACATGGTTATCATAATTTAGTTAATGGCTCCCCATGTAAGTTGAGCATCCACATATGAGAGCTCATTGATAAAGCATTTGGCACTAAGTAGACCCTCTGCAAAGCTCTTTCCAGGCATTATTTCATTTAACCACAATACTAAATGATTGAGAGAAAGCAAAAGCTTAGAGAGACTAAGTGAGATCAAGAAGGTCATTCAGTGGAGTTAGGGTCTAGAAACCAAGCTCCTCACCAGTTTTTCCTCCTACTTTATGATGTCAAATGCTTTAGAACAAACATTCACGAATCACTTAAAATACTCTGGCACTACAAAGTCTATGTTCTTCCTAGTAAATAAATAAATTCTGTTGAGAGGTTAAATGTGCAAAACGTTTGAGTCAAGTACAAATTAAAACATACTGTGACAAGTTATTTTTTAAAAAACATGGTGACCTTTGGATAGATAAGATAAGGAGATAATCCATTTGGAAAAAAATCCTAAATGGCTGAGCTTTGGAGGGCAAAGGAATGATTCTGCTACCAACTGGCTGACTCACAATGGACAAATTAAATAAATTCTCTGAACCGCAAACCAGTCATCAGTACAAGAGACATTGTAACAACACAATGCCTATTTCAAAGGTTCTTGTAAGTCCATGACTGACCTATGAGAACCCTTCGAAAAGCTCATGGAAAAGGGAATTAAAATATAAATTTATTTGGGGGCAACATTTTTTGCAATCTATGCACAGTTGCTTTATACTCTCCGTTTTCCATTAATATTTTGAAGACCCCTTCTATAAGCTCTATACTCAATAAATGTTATTTTTGTGTTTAATGTGACTGTCCTTGTTACTATGAAAGACTCCCTCAGAGACAATGACATGGTTTAGAAACAACATGGAAACGTATGGAGCAAAGGGTGCTCGGGTGCACAGGGCAGCTTTTCTTATGCCGCTCATCATGTGGTTGAGTGGCTGGGTCCCTTTCAACTTTTCTTTCAGCTGAACAGTGACGTCTTCTAGGTCTAAGCTTGTTATCGAAGTTTACAAGTCACATTTGTGTTGAAACAGTTAACATCCCTTTTTCCCTTGGAAAAAGAAATGAAGAAAACTAAAGGTCCACTCAACGTAAAATATTTATTCCTTTGCAGATGATCTTTTGAAAGCTGGAGTCCACGATTCAGGGATTTTTTTTTTCAGACAAAGATCATTTCTCTTTGTGCCCACATCTCCTGATAGTCATTGTGACACACAAAGCATCTCAACAGATATGGGTGGAGTTGCACTGATTACACTCACCTCCACTTTAATGTCATTCTCCAACTCTGCATCGAGGAAATCCAATGTCACTGGCTCCTGAGATTTGGGGTTCTACACAGAAGACAATCATAACTAAGCATGATGACATTTAAAAAGGGATGCTGCCAAACAGCAATCGAATTGATGCTTATGAAATTCAGTAAAATTACTTACCTAAGGTACATTAATAATTGACTAAAATTATGTAACGGTGTGTTCATATAAAATATATGAAACTAAGTAGTCAAAACAAGAGAGTGATATTTGAATGCAGCACATTTTTATTAATCACCAACTGAAGAGAGTCACATTCAGAGTGTTGTATTACATATTATATTTACAACCACAAGTTGTGTGGGTAAATGATTTTTGGAGATCCACTTGCAACTTTCTTGTCTTTGCAATGAGGCAAAATACAGCCACTGGATAACTTATTTGGCAACAAAACTAAGGCAACATATAAGCATGCTTTTTAAATTTATATTTTGTAAAGAAACAAGAAAGTACAAAAGTGAAAATGCTTTACAAAACTAGGTTTGGATTTGCTAAGTAAAACAAAAACCATCAGACCTATTCTTCCTCCTGAAAATCAGGGAAAGATGCACTTTTGCTTCATATTTTTGAAACTCATAAATTTTATATTTTAATAATTCAAATTAAGTGAAAATTTTGTAAGAGAAGATTTGTGGTCAAGTCATAAAGTATTTAACAATGATTACCTACTGCAATTGAAATCTAATGAGAATAATAACCTCTGGGTTCACTAAAAACTGTTTCCTACTTCCTGCTTTAATAGGATGGACTACTCGAGACATTGACAATCATTTACAATGTCTTAAGGTTAAACGTATTTTATTAGACACTGAATAACACAGTATACATGGCATATATCTATTTTATGATGATGACAAAAATGTCTTCTTCAAAAAGTAACTCTATTTAAACAATGAACACATTTTATTCCTGTAAGTGAGGATTTGTAAACGCAAATTTAAAAAAACAAGCTTTGACATTGTGAAAAACAATGCACTGCTTATGGATTCTAATACTATAATTAGAAGGTTCCATAATATTTTCCCAGAGGAAATGAACTTTATATTTAAAAAATTAACAGGCATTATATTTATTTTAAAAACCAAACAGATACATATTTATGGGGTAATATATGAAATCCTGCATATATATATGCAGGATATCTATATATAAATATATAGTGTAACATCTAATCAGGGCAAATATATTTAATTTTTTAAACATTTGACTTATCGCTATGGTAATACATCCAAATCATAGCTTCTAGGTTGTTCGCTTTTTAATAAAGAAATAAACAGAACAGTTTCTATAGTCACCTACTGAGCAATAGAATGCAGGAGCCTGTAACTCCTACCTAAGTCTAATCTAGTACCCATTAATCAACCTTTCCCATCACTCTCCAGCCTCTGATAATCACCATTCTATTTCTAACTTCTGTGAGCACAGGGGACAAGTATTATGCAATCTCACTCATATGTGGAGACCAGGAGTTTCTGTAACATTCAAAATAAGTATCACATTTTTCAAAGGTGAAATTTCTGTCCATTGGCTGGATAGCATCTTTGCCTCAGAAACAAATGCTAGTGACTAACATGTTTCATGACAAGAAAATAAAAAATCAATATTGAAATGCCTTCTAAGTCTTTGTTTCAGAAACAAAACCTAGAAAGTTCCTAACAAATGGATTCTCCACATTTATGGTATTTTTCAGAATGCCTTACTGAAGTCTCATGAAATAAATCTACACACAAATGCCGTCACATCAAAGGAAAAAAAAAATTCAAGAAACTCACCGCAACACAAAGCCCCAAGTAATCAACATGACAAAACGGAAACAGAAAGAAGAATCTTGATCTTACATGCAATGGATAATGCATAGCATGACCAGACCCAAACGGCATGCATGGAGGAGGCGTTATCAGGGAGCATTGGCAATATGCAGGTCATGTCCCAATCCAGCATCCAAAGACACAGAGAAGAAAATGAAATCATAACAGAGCCATGTCAGTGCAGAACTTGAACTTTAAATGGCAATCTGGCTTACCACGCTGTCAATGTCCCTTCAGAGGCAAAGTGCCTGACACATTCAGAAGTACCACAGGCTCACAAGAAAGCACTGAGAGAGTCTGTGTGTCCATTACTTTTGCTTGATAGTTTAAATGTATAATATTTCCCAATTGTAACATCTGAGTATCAATGGACAGATGACCACAATCATTTGTGGAAGAGGCAGAAGGTAATGTTGTTAACAAATTTTAAATTGAAGCAACTACTAGTAGTATTGTAAATATTTCACAACTGAAAAATTATTCCCCAAACTGAGACTTTTGTGGAAAATTCTGTGGTTGCTAGCTTGCCATTTGGGGTTTTCATAGAATGAAAACAAAAATAAAACAAACCATTTTGCAGGTTGTTTATTTTTTTATACTTCTGTCATAATATTTACATGCAATATGAGATGGCTAGAAAAATAAAAAGTCACTAAAATGCACATGACTTTGCAAAGTAATATTAAAGATAATAAATCAAAAAAATCATGCAAAAAGAGTAACAAAACAATATGACATGTCAAAGAGGCATAACCCTGGTTTTAATCTCTATAGAAATCAAGGAAAATAGAAAGACTTTCATATGCCGAGACATAAAACTCAAGACTGTCATGGAGTCCTGGAGCTCCAAGAAAACGGAAACTTCTACCACAGTTCAATGACTCTGCACTTTAGAACAACCTGGGAGCCTTAACAATTACTCAGAGTTATGGGATCCAATCCTGGCCCAATTAAATCAGAAGTCTTCAGGAAATAGAAGTTTTCAGGAAGTTTTCACTTCATCGACTTAACTGCCTAGTACATTTAATATGCTGTGTAGGGTAGAAAACAATGGCTAGTTCAATCCTCCTTTTCAGGTAAAGGAACTGAAGGAGTACACAATTTAGTGAACTGCAAAGGAATACAGTGTTAGCTACTGGGGGAGAACCAGACTAGTTCACTAACTCATAGCTTTGTGACCTCTTCTTAATATCTGTTCTTTGCCCATCCCAATATCACCAGTATTTTAAAAGAAACAGTAAACATATGGAATGGGTATTTGGCCTAAAGGGTAAGGTGTCAGTTAAGCTGCCCCCATTCCACATCTGAGTGACTGGGTTCAATGCCTCAGTCTTGCTTCTGATTCCATTTTCCTGCTAAGGTGAACGCTGGAAGAGAGTGTTGATGGCTCAAATGTTGAGTTCCTGCTACCCATTTGGGAGATCTGAATTGAGTCCTAGTTCCAGGCTTCCGCCCAGTCCAGCCTGGGACTGTTGCAGGCATTTGGGGGTGAGCCAAGCAGATGGAAGTGAACTCTGTTTTTCTTTTGATCTCCACATCCCTCTCTTTCCTTCTGCCTCTCAAATTATTTTTTTCTAAGTAAAGGTAGGCTTACATATACAATCATCAATAATGTTTAATATTACTAGAGAACCTAAAATTCTCTAAGTTGTAGAATGTATCATTTTATGTTAAATATTTTAGTATGCATATAGAAATATGTATACACATAACTTTTAACTCTTATTGACAAGATTTTGCAGTGAGTTTGCCGGACAATAAAACTCACACTATTTATATTTAATGCTGAATATTTTTATTTAACTGAAGAGAAGTTCCTATAACTTCTAATCCAAAATTATATTTTTAAAAACTAAAAGAAATTTGGGTTTGAAATTTATGACTTACGAAGACTGTCAATTAGAAACTGTATCTTTATTTTCACTTACAAGTCAATAATTTTACAAGCAAATTGTTAGGATCACATGGATTTGACATTAATTTTAAATTAATAACAACTATATTTTTAGATGCCATCTTATTATGATTACTCTGATTGTTAACATTATAATTGCATAATTTACTAAGCAATCTTTAGTTAGCCAGTGCGTACCCCCTGCCACCATTAATAATGCCTTGGCCCCAGTTGATTGAGAAACCTCATGCTTGGGCGCTTGCTGTCAGGAAAGACGGCTTTAATCATAGGCTTTAAGAACGTAAGCTTCATCTCAACTCTGATTTAGCGCATTTGAAAGCACAGCTATGTCTGTCTTCATTTACAGTTACCTGAACATTGGGTCTCCTTTTTCTCAAATTAATTGTTGGTATACCTACACCAATAGGCTGGAGCAACAGAAAAATGGTAATTCATTCACACTGCATTTTGACACAAGTAAGGAAGGTTCCATCCCGTAATCAATTTTGATCAGATAGTTCCTTGACTAGAAACAGGTCTAACTTATGTAATTAAAATTCAAAATACTTGCTAGCTACCAGAGTTTATGTTCAGAAAATAAAAGTTCAAACATCTTTAATAAATAAAGATGCTCATACTAGTAAAAAATTATTTTTAAGCAAAATAACCATTAATGTTTGATTTTTTTCCTCTGGAAAAGTATGTATTTGGGAAGTGTGAAAGATAGTATGTCCCAGACTACTTTTCCAATGATTGAGGAAAAAATAAAAAGAGAGAAAGATATGGGAAATTATAGAACATATAGAACAAATATGCAAATACTAACAGTTTTCTCCTTTACTATGCAAACAACCTAAATGATATTACCATCAGATGATAGAGTTATACATATCCACCATACGTACATTTTTCTTGTTTTTTCATTTGTCTATGATATATTTTAGTTCTTTTGAGGGGGAGTTTAAGAATACAGTAGCTATAAATTTAGAAATCTTTCCAAAAATCAAGCACATTCCATTTCCATCCTTTTAAATTATTTTACTTTGAGGAATATAATTTAAAACATATTGGATATACAAAGACCAAATACTGGAAAACTTTAAATTTCTTTTGTGATTTAAAAAGATAAAAGATTTTCAGCTATGGCAAAGTCATAGATTGGTCACCTAATGGTAAACAACTCTACTAAGGAGAATTTAACATGAGGCCCGTGAAGAGTCAGCAATGATGTAAAACAGTGCCTATGTAATACTAATATAATATAATATATTATATATAATATATTATATTATATTATAAAAATATATAATAATATAATATATTATATTATTATAATATAATAATATACTTATATAATACTTATATAAAAACAATGTATTTATGGGACAGGTGTTTGCCCTGGAGGTTAAGATAGTGGCATCCCGTATTGGAGTGTCTGGGTTCCACAACACCCTCTGGTTCCTCAGTCCAGCTACCTGATAATGCAGATGCTGGGAGACCCGGGTGACAGCTCAAGTAACTGGGTTCCTGCCACCCACATGGGAGACCTGGATCAAGTTCCCAGCTCTGGCCTTCTGCCTGGCTCTGCTCTAGTCATTGTGGGAACCTGGGGGTGAAATGGGATGAGAACTCTTTTCCTTTGTTTACTTCTCTCTTCTGTCAGTTTCTCTGTCTCTCAAACAAATTAGAAAAATATAGTCATATTATATTAAACATAATAAACACTGGTTAGTAGTTATATTTGCTTAGCTGCTTTATTTATACCATGATGGATTTTATATGTAAATAAGTTCCAAAGAGAGAAGAATTCAATAGAAAATTAATCACAACATGTAATATTCTTTATCATATTAAAGCAAAATGCAATTAATTTAATGTTTTTGCATTCAGTATCAATGGTTCTTAATTATTGATTTGGACACTATTTAAATGACACAATTTTATGTATGTGTGTATGTGCACTCATTTGTGCTTTCTAACACACGGCCTATTTTCAATTTCCATGTCTGGGAAGGAAATAGCATGCATTAGTCTGCATGGTTTAAAGTATCTTCAGTATTATCTCAATGTGAAACTGTAACTTAAAAGATGTTCATAAAACTGCACTTATGATATACTATTTTGTCTAATTTTACTTCCAAATACGTTTTGCCATCAATGCCCTGTGAAGAATTAATGAACAGTGAAATGATATGAATGAGGTAAGTTACGAAAATATTTTATATCACAGGAAAACAGGCATTCGAAATAAAATAAAATGGTTCCTCTATGGAATTTTACTCCTTCCAGAATAACTCATTGGTAATAAACATTTCCTATTTGTGAAGCTCATCACATGTGTTTTGCTTATTGAATTTCCTGTGTTACTTTACAAGGCGGCTAGAAGTATAAAGACAAACCCTTTGGAGATGGAAAGCAGAGAGAAGAGCACCGGAAACTGGCCTGGGCTTAGAGGAGCATTGCTGATGTTTGTCAGGTTCACACCCACGTCTGGAGCAAGGTCTTTCACTACCATACAGCCTTCATCAGTCACCAGGGGGTTGTAGGAAACTGACGGTCAGTGGGTAATAACCACTGTCTTTAGGTAGCAATATTAGTTCAGCTAAACTGGCAAGAGAAAATGATAACTGCTTTCACACTTTCATATATTAGCGTCTATGGTCTTGTTATATCCAAGAAGAAAGTCCCATTACAGACTGTTCTTTCATGTTTAGTGTTGTCTAGTGAATTTAAAAATGACAATCCTATTAAGAATATTAATCATTAATTTTATAAAACATTATTGACTGTAAATAAATAATAGATATAAATACCTTTGGCTGAAGATTTGGATGTAATAACACATAACCATTAGGATCAATTGCAAAATAGTAGCCATTGGGGCAGAGCTGAAAAATAATCAAAAAAGTTTAGATAGAGATTAATGAGACACAATCAAAAATCTATACTTTTTTAACAATTATTAAATGCACATTTTATAACATGTTGAAGAATAACCTGGTATCACATTTTAAGGGTGCTCTTAACCATTTGCTTTCCTTATTAAGATAATTTTTCTTAATTTTTGAGAATTACTTAAGTGTTTATGGTTATGGTAAATTAAGTTCTAAAAGAGAAAAGTTACCAAAAGAGTAAATTGTGTCTTACTGTAAAACGTGGTGTCAGTCTTTTAATATCTTCCAAAGACACATCAACTCCCATCACTCCAAGAATCAGCTGGTTCTATAATAAGATGGCAAAGAGCACATTTTACACTAAGAGACTACTTATTTCTACATAATCGCTCTCTCAATATATATTCATCCTTTTCCTTTGATAATGGTCATTTTTCATATTATCTTAAACATAAACTCAGTATAGAGTGAGGCACATTGGGTGTCAACTTACAAAGACTCCCTGCTTTAATTGTTTTCCACTATGTTATCACCATTATTATTTAACTTAAATGAAGTGGGTGACTGAACATATGTGAGACTTCTTATATCCTTTTCTCCTAATATTTAATTGATACTATACAGTCAGCAAGTGTAGCTCAGGGTGTTTTTATGGATGTATGTGTGTGCAGACTGTATGATGAACTATAATTAAGAAACTATGAGAATGTCTAGCTTATAGATTGGACCAGAACACATTGGATGCTTGATGTTGATCGTACCTGTGCATGTGTGACTATCTTGAAAGTATGTCTGTCATCTTATTGGTAGTAAGATCCTCAAAACACTTTTCCTAACTGCCAGTAATAACTTCTAAATACCAAATGATGGGGATCATAGGGTTAATTATAAATTGAGGAGATTACATGGCAAATTATTATCATAATATCCAATGGGACATAACAATGTTAGCATTTAGAATTGGAAATACTGATTTTAAATAAACTTATATAAAGCATAAAATAATAAGTTGAGATGTTTACAAAGATTATAAAATTTAGTTACTGGTTATGAAAAAACTTTAAACTTTGTATAGGTGCAGATTGCGAAAGTTCTGTCAACAACCTCACTGTTTCCTGTGAACCAATCCTAATCTGAGCAAAAAACTCCCCAAGTAATGCAATCTGTTTCAAAGTCCATAGTGAGATTTGTAAACTCGTACTTGAAGTGTACCTGAGGGACATAAAGAATTACTCCTTAATGAACTGCAACACTTAGAGCACACAGGTATTTAGGAATGGTAATGGACTTCCAAGGAGAAATAAATAATTAATGCTTTCTATGGCCACATTATTAAAATGAGTTCAACTGAGATTTCTAATAACTGAAGAAACAACACCTAAGTGTAGTAGACTTTTCTATAAATTGGAGACGAATATTCTTTCAAGTCAGGAAGACCACATTCACCATAAAAGAAGTATCTAGTATTAAAAATACAATCTTAACTTCTACATTCTCAGATTCTCCCTGAATCAAGATAGGATAAAGGAATACAGTCCTATATTTAAATCATAAATATCTGAAACATAAGAAACAGAATAGCTACAAGGCACATATTTTCAGAACTTTTTAAGTAGATAGCATTTTATTGCATTGGCTATATTACCAGTGTTAGAGACGTTAAGTGCTTTTAAGAAACTTGTTATTTTTCCTGTATCTTAGAAAATAAAAAAAAATATAGAACTTAATTTAAATCAGATCTTTAGGTAACAGCATGAATAAAAAAAAAAGATTGCTTGGGAGTTGAAGTGGAATGATTTAATAAATATACCTATGTACCCGATGCAAACATCACCTGATTTTGGTTTTTGGATTTTTCTTTCTGAACTCCATGAATATCTCAGATGCACTTTAAAAACGTGCACACAATATTATTGTCCATTCATCACGTAATTACTCCCAGGGTACAACTTTGTGTTTGCATAAGGTCATAGTAGAGTTAAGTTCAATCTTGGCTCTAGGGCAAGAGAGTGTGACTGTACTTCCTTTTTCCCAGGTGGTTACCACAAGGCTGTTGTTGCCTTTGACTTTTGGCCTCGATAGATAGTTAAACTGTATGTGCGTCCTTATAGAAATATCTTATCAACATTGGGCTTAAACGTCACAGCTTATCATTTATTATTGTTAATTTTATCAATTAACTTTTAACCTTTAAGTTTGTCTTATTTTCAAATTGGCCAGTTATGTTGAAGACCGGAAGAGTTCCAGTAATGACAAGTCCCAGTTCCTAAAAATAGATGCAGAAAGAAAGGCAAATGAACACTACAATTTGCATTAGCTTTTGATATTTAACATTCATTCTGTAGTTAATTCCAAAAAGTCACAAAAATGAGTCACTTGTTTCGAATATTGATTAAAGCTTATTTTAAAAAATCAAGCAAAAATGTCTTGGAAATAATTGAGACCTATTAAGTAGCTACTGAAGCCTGTGACATGTAAAATAATACTCTATTGGGATACTGCTAATAAAGTAAAAAATTATCTACTTACACAAATGATTAATAACTGCTAAACATTTTAGGAACCATGCCTACAGGTTTTCATAGTGATAGTTGAATGAATCTCAGGGCCCTCCGCAGCAGAGCAATCTTAAAATACTTGAAATGATTTGTTTACCCTTCTCTTTTCTTGCTTTATGCTTAAATTTTTTATGCCAAAGACTTCAGGCTAAATCACAACTGTGTAGCTGAATAACATGGTAAACAGCAGAAACAAGAAACTGATAGTTCATTTCTGGGATATTTTAGGTAAACACTACACTATTCAAAAGAAAGAAGCAATATTTCAAATAACCCTGAAAACAAATAGAACTTTTTGACAGAGTAAAATGGTGTAGAAAAGACGAATAAAAGCATCAAACTGGAAAGTTTTCTCATTTAGCAGTTTAATATAACAAAAATAATGTCATCCTTTTAATCAGTGTACAGATAATTTCATATATGAAATGGACCCACAGAAATTAGTGAAATAAAATGATCTTCTAAGTCAAAGGTTGCTTTGTTTAAATAATTACTGAAAGCTGCAGCCATTTTACACACACACACACACCACGTATAAGCAGTATTTCATGCTAAAACTAGATTTTCAACAAAATTTTCTTCTTTGAATAATTTAAAAATTACTGTTGGAAACTGGATTTTCAAAGACTTGAATACACTGGTAATCTCTGTGTGAACAGTGGCCTCCAAATCCAAATCTCACAAAGACCACGGTCTCATAGAGCCAGAAGCACAGGGAAAATGTCTGGGAGGGGTTATAACTTACAGTAGTGCACATGGAAGCCCAAAACCAATGGAAACTGCACTGGGGAGGAGGGACAATGACAGAGAGGCTTCTGACTGAACAAGTTATCTGGGGCAAATATAACTAAGGAACAAGTGACACAGTAGGGCACACTGGCTCTCTAGCCCTACACAAGAACTTTTGATAACAAAACATACTAAACTGTGTATATTAATATCCCAAATGCAAAGCTCCCCCATCAATAAAATTAGATTAGAGATTTATTACAAAAACCTAATATCCACAAGATAATTCAGTGACGATTATTCTGGTGAGATCTTGACTTGAATTATAGCTGATAAGAAAAAGATTTAAAATGCTGCAGTCTAAGACAAACTATATATGGATGAAATCTTTTTCTATGCATTACTTTTCCATTTATCCAGAACACCATAATTTGCTTCTAAAAATAGTAATATATATCAAAAAAAGAAGATACCAGACTACTAATATATTAGATTTAAGACAATCATAGATAAACTCCCTAATGATCAACTTCTGTTTTTGCCCTCATTTCTTAAGAGGCACAAAATGTGTATCCTATTCCTGGGCACTTCACACATCTCCAGAGAACAAAGAGAGAAATAAAACAAGATTTCTGCCACCTTATTTTACACTTTCTTTCTTCAACGCACATGATTCTCTTCTTATACAAAGAGGCTCACTTTTCTCCCAAGTAAAACAACCCTCCACAGTTTTTTCCCAGTCTTGTTTCTGCATTGATTTCTCAGTACAGAAACTGATCTTCATGAGTAACTAGGTATTGTTCAATCAATACACCCAGTACTTCTACAGCTTTTATGTTGGATTCCTTCACCTCAGCACCACTACAGAAGCTCCTATGTTCAACTAAATGTCATCAATTTTAATCACAGCCCACTACACATCTCCAAACTTGGAACGTCTCTGAAATTCCAGAGCTTTTTGAATTTTCTCATTATGAATATTATATTTGGAATTGAAATATTTTTAAATCTTCCTTCTTAATAAAACTGTTGATATCATTGACTTGCAATTCAAATCTGATGGATGTAGATATTTTTAAACAAATAATTTACAAACACACAATGGGTCCGTTATTCCCAAACCAGTGCAAAAAATGCTCAGTGTGCCCAATGAAGAGCCAATTCATGTGTTCCATGGTCTTTGTTTTTATTTTTTACATTGAGTTTCACCCTGTTGTACATTTAGTACCCATGTTTCCTCCTAAGTCATTTGTGCTATCAGGACGAACCTCACCAGCAATGCAGACATGTGGGTTAATGAACTTCTGGCCATAGGAACCATAGGAAGGCATGATTAGTGACTCTTTCTATTGTACACAGTTCTGCAGTGGATTGGGAAAAGGGAAGCATTTTGGCCAAAGCTCTAGATGACCATGTGACCTTAAGTAAATAAGTAATGTCAAGAAGGAACACTGGACAGTAATTTTAGCTAAGGCTTAAGGGAAGCAAGCTGCATATTATCTTTCCTAGCATGCAAGGCTGCCGCTAATAGTGCCTATTTTTCTTCTAACTTCCTGTATATGTTTATTTTATAAGAACCAAATGATAAGTAATTCTAAATGGATTGCATCTTGCCCCTTGAGGTTCATCATTGCATTTAGAAAAGTAGTAACAGCATGTAATTGAACTCCAAGTAGGGGAAAGGGTATTGAATCAGCAGTGACTTTTCAGGGCTTGGTTTTTTCATTATATCCAATATATTATTTAGTAAGTAATTAGTAAAGATTACACATATTAATAATATTAACTGTAATAATTTAAAATTTTTATATCAGGAAAGTAAGGATTACATTAAAAACATTTCTCAACATCAGCCTCATTGACATTTTCGGTTGGATAATTATTGTATTATTTTTAAAAACATATTTATTTATTTTCATTTTATTCAGAAGGGAGGGAGGGAGGGAGGGAGAGAGAGAGAAAGAGAGATTTCTCATCTGCTTTCACTTATCAAATGTCTGCAATAGCTGGAGCTAGGCAGGCAGAAGTTAGGAGTCAGGAACTGAATTTGAGTCTTCCATGTGGGTGGCAGGGACTCAACTACTTGAGCCATCATCTGCTGTCCCCCAGAGTCTGCATTAGGAGGAAGATGGAATTGGAAGTGGAGCTGGAACTCAAGCCTAGGTACTCTGATCTGGGATGCAGGTGTTCCACATTGCATCTTGGCCACTGCCCCTAACACCTGCCCCTGGACAATACTTTGTTGTGTGCATGTGGAAGGGGGCTGCTTTGAACGCTGTAGTATGCTAAGCAGTGTCTGTGGCTTCTACCCATTAGATGCCAGTAGGAACCTTTCCCTCTCCCCAGCCATGACAATCAAAAACGTCCACAGACATTTCCAAATGACCTGTGATGAGCAAATCACCGCTGTGGGGGAATCACTGCTTTAAAATATGATGGAATACTGTATTAAACATGAGCTGTTCAAGGAGCAATTTATGTGTGTGTGTTGTTTCACAGTAAATTTCATCACCTCAATGGTATAGTTTCAGTCAAAATGTCTGGGGTTGAATCTGCAACAAGAAATTCTATATGAAGAAGTAACTGGGTTATGATGATTGCTGCGAATCTCACTGCATGTACTTCTGAGCGTTAGAGGGTCTGGTTATTGTTGTGGAGGTGCTTCTACTTTAAAAGCAGAACTCTACTTCAAAAAACATTTCTTCAGTATTCTTGCTCAACATCTGCAGACATACCTTCTCGTTCACATACTTTCAGCATGATTTTTACATTCAAAAGTCAGAAAGGTACTGAAATATTCATAGATTCAATAGGCTGGATTGGAAATTGTACATAGTAAACATAGCAATTGAAAAATAGTATATTAAGCTTGTGGTTCTCTTACACATTCAAATTTAGGTTTTCATGTGGTTTATCTAAATTCCTGCAAAGAAGCTTGTGCTAGAAGGCATTATAAAGAGGATCTGATGAAGAGAGAAAGAGAAATATCATGTACAGAGAAGTAGTCAGCTGTGCTTATGATAGTTTGGTTCAATATTCAATAACCCAGCCTCTTACCAGTGCATCCAGGTACACATTTGTCCATTGGACTTGCTTAGCTTTGTCTCCTGCTAAAACCATCGGTCTTCCCAGAACATCTAGGTATTCCTATGCATTAAAAAAACACTTGTGGTTGAAAACTAGGAATTCTTTGTTAAAAAAGATCTCCATAGAGAAAAGAGTAATTGAGAGTTAAAAATAAATGTGCAATCAAAATTAAGAGAGCAAGTATATAATTATTTAATTCTTACTTTGGGCATTCCATATCTGGTATATCTACATACTCTAAAGCAACAATATTCTACTTACATGATTAATGTGATATATCTAACCTAGTTCCTTTTTTCTAGTAACAATAAGAACATTGTTTTTCCGAGGTACAACTGCTTATAAGTAAAATATGCTCCTTGTGAAGTGTTTCATACTTTAATCTGAACGATTTAAGGTTCTGCGATTTATTCCATGAAATGGTACAAACATGAAATAACAGAGCAGCTACATACTTGCTTTCATATCAAAATTATTTGGAGGAAATTCAAAACTACATTAAAACATATCAGAAAACAAATGAAATACTATGCCAAATATAGAAGGCAGACTCTAATGTAGCTGCTGTTTCATTTCAACATTCAACATCTTAAGTATGCATTTCCAGAAATCCCATGTTATGTAGTCTCAACTGCGACTTAGTCCATTTTGAAGATTTTTCAGTTATTTTCAAAATTGGCCAATGATTTTAAATCATAATTTATGAGTGTTTAAAAATAATACATATTTAAGTTAAATTTCTTTGTTCTACAAAAAATTAACAGGTAGGTTGTCAACTGAGTGGAGGTTAGAACAATCATCTTTTTTGTACACTTTAAACATGTAAACAGATCTCTAAGGGGTTATTTTGGAGTTATCAAAATCCTGATAATCTTACATGGTTTATCCATAACACTTACTGTTTAATTTTCTATTTGGGTACCTACAACTTAAAAAGCCTCATTTAAATGATATGCATTAGAACTAAATTCAAATTGCATGAGATGAGATTGTTAGTAAATCTGATCTATTCATTTTCTATGATTTTTTTAACATTGAAGTAACCAATATATATATACTCATATATATATACTCAATACTCATATATATATATATATATTCTCTCTCTCTCTCTCTCTCTCTATATATATATATATATACACACTCATACACATAATTTTTACCTGAGTTTTGGATGTTTGAAAACCCTTGGAACTTTTATGAAATAAGAACCAATACATTAACCCTGACATTTAGCATTTTAATATAAATGTAAGATTGTGAATCTTTTTTCCATTCTTAGTTGCAAACACTGTCTCCATACTGAGCATTTTTAACCTAGAAATCTTATACTATGAAAATAATTTAAACAAGTTTTAAAAGCCATACCTGAGTATTAATTCTTATGGCTCCAATGGATGGAATTTCATAATAATAACCTGAAATACATATATGAACATATATATGTAAATACAGTAAAGAGATACACAAAACATTTTATGTCTTTAAAGGAAAAAAGTATTTTTCACTTCTTAGTTGAGCAAATACAAAATCACCAATATTGACAATACAGTAAGAAGTTATTTGATTAATGCATGCTCACAGCAAATATGTAGACTTTATGAGAAACTGCTACATATCTTGGATGAGTAACAAAATTAATGTTATATAACAATAAGGAACCTGATACCATTAAAATATTGTTTTAATTGGAGAAATTATTAAAGATGCAGTTGGTTATATATCTGATTATTATTGTATTTACCTGAATATTTGCCTGAATATAACTTTCAGAATAAATTCAGGTCTTTTTGTTGCTATTTTTTTGTAGTTTATTTTCCAAATAACATTTTTTTCTGAGTTTTTTTTTCTGAGTACAAAGGAACTATGGGCTCCTTGCACAAAATTTTAATTACCTAGGCACATTCAAGAAGACATTTTCTAAAGCAATAATTAAACCACTCAGAATATTCTTGTCACTCTTTCATACCTAAGTTTTACAAAATTCAGCTATTCTGTCATTCCTGATTTTTCATGTAAGGTTATAGTTGACAAGTATTATGAGGAATCATTGCAAACAATATATCTTTTTATAAATGTGCAGTAACATGATCAGATATCTAAATTTTTATAGGATGTGATGCTCCCATCAAAATTTGCTGTGTGTTTTCTCTATAGAACACACGTTCAGAGCCTTATTTTTGCTTTAAGTCCTATAAAAGTTCTGTACGACTTAGGATATTTTATACAATAATATGTAGACCTGAAAACAAGTAGCAAGTCCTTTTTCTTCTAGTGAAATGTAGCTAAGAAAACACATCTGTCACCTTTATTTTCGCAAGCCATCCACTGAATAGGTCCTCTGTCGTAATTATGTTGGCCAACTGAGAATGTGAATACACGTACCTGAATGAATTGAAAAACAGCTATCTGTAAGGTTGAATAAAATGTACTAGATGTCAAAACAAAACAGTCAAAGTGAAGACAATTAAAAGCAAGCTTTTTGGTTGATTAATGTGACAAGAGAAATTGAGGCCAGTGGAGACTTCAGGAAGGTACCAGAGAGAAACCACATGATCTATTGTAAACACAGACTACAACTGCCAAATTAAATTAGCACATGGGTGCTCTGCACTTTATCCCCTGGCTAAAGTTTCATTAGTAGAAAATGCCATCTTTCAGGTCTAACTCAACCTTACCTGTCTCATCTCATCAAAACATATTACACACATTTGGTCCCTGCAAAAAATATTTCCCTACTCCACAGGGTATGTGATGATGAAAATGTATACAGAAAGTTGCTAGAATCAACTAAAATTAGTGACTGCTTTGCTACCCTCACACCATGAAAATATTTAGGGTATACACAAATGATTGTGTTTGTGTATGACTTATTCTCTGGAAAAGATGGCTGGGATATATAAAAAGGTATTTTTAGCTCTTAGGGTTTTTTAGAGACTCAAAATTACTGTTTCTAACATGCTTTCAAGTCTGTGAATAGTTTAAAATTCAACTGAGATCATTTTAAAATCATAATTATTTAAATATTTATTAAGAACCATTGAATTCAAATAATTGTTTGAGTATAGAAAAGATAAATTCACTGATACCAAAAAAAAAAAAAAAACCAAAGGGCAATTTAATGTATGTTAATCTTTTACTAATTTAGTAATCATACTAAAGCAAATCCCAAGTTCAACATAGTTATCCAAAATATCAATTTTCTATGAGTTCCAAATCCAAGAACAAGGTTTACAGCTTTTCCCTAATTCTTGCCTACTGAGTATTTGAACTGACCTTTTCCAATCATTCTACCTGTTTTGGTTTTTTTTTAACCTTTTACACATGATTCTGGAGCACAATCTCAAAAGAGATTACGTGTGTGTTCTCTGTTCTTTAGCCAGTTTTAACCACACAAATCACATTCTAATTCCTGCCCTCAAAACACGTCCTGATTGTTGCTGTGTCACTCATTAAGTCATCCAGGTTTGCCATCTGGGTGTCCATGCTCTCGAATTCTACGTATTAAATGACTGATTCCAAGTTAACAGGAGAGGTTGGTTCTCTCCCTTTGGCCTCCTTGATCTCTCCCTGTCTTTCTCTGGGAATGCTCATCCTGAGAGTTCTGCTTATTGCCCTTGTCTACACTCCTGAGGAAGGGTGGTTTTTCCATTTACTACTTGTGGAACACTTTATTTAGTGGAGGGTAAGCTTGTGATTATAAAGTAAA
Source organism: Oryctolagus cuniculus (assembly GCF_964237555.1). Lineage (NCBI taxonomy): Eukaryota > Metazoa > Chordata > Mammalia > Lagomorpha > Leporidae > Oryctolagus > Oryctolagus cuniculus. The sequence continues at coordinate 146,843,646 of NC_091434.1, forward strand.
TTGAAAGTATGTCATTGCAAAAACTAAAAGAAAAATAAGAAAAGAAGGAGAATTGAAGGTGGGAGCGAGGGGAGTGTGGGAAGTATCAGTATGTTCTTAAAACTGTATATATGAAAACCATGGAATTTTTTCCCTTAATATCAATAACAAAAGTGGAAAGAAAAACAATGCAATTTCTTCATCTAACTTTTCAATTGAGTCAACTTGGGGAGCAGTCTGAATATTTTGATGTAGTGTTGTTGTGCTTACATAATTGACCTTACTCTGAAATGGATATATTTTTATAAGCGGGTTGGCCACCCTAACTAATAATTCAATTTTACTGTCATACCTTGCACAATCATCTCATGAACTCAGGGCAAGGAAAAAAAAATCTGGTGGATCTTTCATGATGAACATTAGAATACAGGCCTCATTTTTCACATGAAAGCACAGCTCTGTGTAATGGCTCCTGGTATCACAGCAGTGTTCTATTAAAATATTTTCCATGAAATACTTTTCAGTAAAAACATAAATGAAGAAGACTAAATGAGTTATTAGACCTACATCTGTGGGAGGCAAGCATTTTTAACAACACAGCAGCTGCACTTTAGAATCCAACCACGTGACTATTTTGACTGATAGTCCAAATACACACTTTAATTTAGCAAAAAAGAAAAACAGTAAGGCAAGCTTGTTGCTGTATCTTTTACTACAAAAGTTTCACTACCATGTGTTTGCTAGCTCTGGGAGGCTGTCAAAGTCAAGCTATTTAGGATGAGGGTTGAGTTTGCAAGTGTACATTCTGTCACAGTTAATTATAATGCTTAAAAATATGCTAATCTTTTATTTCTTGCTTCTTTTTTTTTCTCACATATGTTTTTGGTGATTTAACACAAACTGCGTTATCTGACTGAATCACTCCTGTATTATCAATGTATATTTGATACCTCTTTTCTCAATTTTAATTGGCCTGACGGCAGCCACTTTAAAGGCATGATTTTTCTGAAATTTTTTTCTTAGGGATTAATGAAATCTCAAGAAGTACAAATGCAACCTACTTTTCATAAATTGGGCCACTGTCTTATGTCTTACTATTAGTCTTTAAACACACTTTAGTTAATCATATAAGAAGAATTTTAACTGAATTGATTTCATAAACATCTGCATTACACATTGTATAGTACAGGTATATAATGAATAGGTGAAATTTAAAAGAGTCTTACTGTACACTAACTTTCTACTTGGAACTGCAGGCATTGTCATCCCTCCTGTTCCACACTGTGTTACTGCCACCCTGTGGAACAGTCAATGAACTAACTCTAAAATTCCAGATGCCAACGTCCAGAATTGCTGATCCCCCTGTTTTCCACTTCTGTAAATGTACAGTTCTTAGTTTTGAAAAACATGGAAAAATAAAGTGACTCCTTAAAATGCATCCAATTTAAAACATAAGGTACATTAAGTTCTCATAAATATGTATTTGAAGTATTCATTTCTTACCAGTGTGTTTGTAGGATTTTATATAAAATTAAAACAATTTAAACTATATAAGATAGCTCCAGTGTCAGGTATTGTGGTGCAGCAGGTTAAAACATCATTTGAGATGCCTACATTCCATATCAAAGTACTTGGTTCACTGGGGTCGGCACTGTGGCGCAGCAGGTTAAAGCCCTGGCCTGAAGCGCCAGCATCCCATTTGGGTGCCGGTTCTAGTCACGGCTGCTCCTCTTAATCCAGCTCTCTGCTATGGCCTGGATAGCAGTAGAAGATGGCCCAAGTCCTTGGGCCCCTGCACCCACATGGAAGACCTGGAAGAGGCTCCTGGCTCCTGGCTTCGGATCAGTTCAGCTCTGGCCGTTGTGGCCATCTGGGGAGTGAACCAACAGATGGAGGACCTCTCTTTCTGTCTCTACCTCTCTCTGTAACTCTTTCAAATAAATAAAATAATTCTTTTTAAAAAAAGTACTTGGTTCACACCTCCACGTCTGATCCAGCTTCCTGCTAATGCATACACTGGGAGGCAGTGGATGATGGCTCCAAGTACTTGAGTCTCTGCCACCCATGGAGGAGATCTGGATGGATTGCAGTCTCCTGGCTTGCACCTGGTCCAGCCCTGGCTCTTGTGGGTATTTGGGGAGTGAACGAGCAGATAGAAGATCTTTTCCCTCTCTCTCTCTGCCACTCTGTCATTCAAATTAATATTTTATAAAAAAAAATAGCTACAGATATTTAATATGTAATCAGACAAGCTAAATATTTCATCTAAAGTCTTAATTAAGCAAATTCCTCAGATCAGGCCAAGACTACATACAGGCAAAGTTAACTTCCATGGGGGGAATTCTCCACTTGTGTGGCACAGTGCATTTATAATCATACCATTAGATTCATGGAACAGAGACACAGTGGAAATTTTCTGTTCTAGTTCCTAGAAAGCTAGCTACATGTTTCTCAGTTAGGGTGTGTGACTTTCCGGTGGGCTCTGCTGTGAAAACGTTTGCTTCTATGAGGTTTGCAGCATAGGAACACACGAGATACACACTCAAAATCAGCTTTGACAAATGTTTTTCAGAATGCTGGAGTGCAGGTCTTTGACAGAAAGAACATGGGTGGCTGGCGCTGAAGAAACATTGGATTAGGTTAAAACAGTTCCAAGACTGTCCAACGTGGCATCTATTGTAGTGACTTACACACAATCGAAATACATGCTTGCTTATTAAATGACAGAAGTGAAGTCTCGTGAGTGGTCTCTACTCCGTGCCTGAGGGACTGCAGTAAGACAAGATTTGGGGTCATCCAGCGCATGGGTCAGTTCCTTGTAACGTGGGAAGAACAGAGCCAAAACTGGCCCAGCAGCTATCTCTTATTTTGTAATTTGGGTTATTTCATTCTGTTTATATGGCATGGTAAACTTCTATCCTTTAAATATTATGTAGACATAATAACTGTTCCTGAACAAAATTTTTAGGTAGCATAAAATATTCTTAATAGACTTATACCATTTATGTACTGTGTTACACTAAGAGAAATAAAAGAATTCTTGTTATTCTTGAGGCATGCTTAGTTCTATAAGCATAAATGCAGTAGTAATCTGAAGAGCATATTCAGTAAGATTAAATCTGTAAGTTAAAAATTGGTCTTTATTATTCGTTGTAAACTTACATAGCTTTAACTTCATTTGTTTCAAAAACTAATTTTTCCCTGAGCAGAGTTTTATAATTCCAATAACTTTGCTTGATACAACATGCCTAACCTACTTGATTCAAGAAACTGCTTAATTATCAGCAAATTTGGTTACTTAAAACGTTATTACTGCTTTGTTGCCTATAATAGAACACAGATTTAAAACTTAAATCCCACATTTCTGACTTTTGCTAATCTGTTTTCTATTTTGTTTTGTTTGTTGAAAATTCAAATACTTGTCTTCAATTAAGAATCTTCTAAAGACACAAGGTCAACCTATTTTAAAAAGCCATAAGAACTTCTGGTTTCCCAGCAGAATCTGGTTACTGGAAACTGTCACCTCAACACTTATCAGTTACCCAGAGTTCAAGTTTAATTTATAATAGGCAAATCTCCAAAGTATAATGGAAATGAGTCTATGAAGAAAGGAAGCCAATAAAATAAAAATAAAAACTTCAGCTATCGAAACATGTCAGAAAAATTATGTCAGAGATGGGTTTTATTAATCTACTTTGTGTACTAAAATTTTTGGCATCGTGCCTATGAAAATACTAGATTGGGCTGAATATTTTAGGGTAAAAATCTACAGTGGTTACCAGAATTCACAAATACACCCGAATCTGGAGCACGTGAGTAGACCTCACCTTTAGTTTACAATATTATGCAATACAAACAAAAGTCTGCAAACCCAGCTTTCACGGTTATTCTATTATTCTATATAAAGTCCAAGAGTCTGAAAGATAGTTGCAACTGGCAAAATTTTGAAAAATCCATCTTGGGCTGTTCAGGCTCTGAGGAGCAAGAGCCTTTGGTGAAAACTCTGGCCAGAGGACTTGAAGGAATGTTCCAGGAAGGCAAATGATAATTAAGATAGCAACTAGGAGGAAGAAAGGGACAACCAGTGAGGGGCACTCCATGGAGGGTTATTGAAATTCCTGTTTCTGCCACCTGGTAGCTTTCAGAGTTTCAATGAATTGTTGTTTTCCAGTTTAGGATTTCTAATTTCCAAACTGGGGGTTGATGGTGATAATAATTTTTACTATTACTTCAGGTATAAATGAACTAATAAATGTAAAGCACTTTTATATGGGAAATTATCAGTTCAACAAGTATTAGCCATGGTAGAAAAGATGATAATGATAATTAATACCACCATTTCATGAGTTAGCATTTTCCACTGGTGGTCCACTAATAGCCTTTCTTGGCTCACAAAGAATTGAAAATAACTCCAAATAAAGCCATTCTAGAGGAGCAAATTGAGCTCACTTTATGATCTTCAGCTAAAAGCTGTAATGAAAAAAGGTTCAATATTATCATAATGAAGTAGGCAGGCAAACAGGTTAAAATTGATTAGGTTTGTGAGCTGAAAAACCACGCCTTCACCACACCCCTGTGTGACCTTAAGCCCTACCTGATACCTTCGCCACACCCCCGTGTGAGCTCATCCCTCTAACTGGTCACACCTGGGTGCCCACCAGCCAATCAGGTTAATTAACCACTCCCCTTTGGAAGTGGGTTAAAAGCCTGGGACATAGTGTGTCCCACCCTTCTCTTCTTCCCTGGCCTCTTGCCAGGAGGGGGCTTGCTGTAGCCCTGCGCCTCCTGGCCTAGATTCTCTTCCATGTGGCTGGTTCCTGGTGCTCGGTATGAACCTAGATTTACCCCTCTCTCTTAATAAAGCTCTCACTCTTCTACGCCTCTTTCTCACTAAATAAAGGCTTAAAATGTACCGTGCTGCCTCGTTTATCTGTGCGCTGGTATTTAGAATTCTCTAAATATTAGGCAAGAATCCTCTTGGGCTTATTAATATTGGGGATTTATTAATAAGCATATGGTGAAATAGTATGACACCCCAAATTCCGGTAGCACATGTGGCACTCCAGGTAGCACTTCTGGGAAATTTTAAGGGGACACATTTTTGTGTAAATTTTAAAGGGTCATGTCCGATTTCAATAATGCCAATGGGTTCTTACAGAACACATGAAATTTTGCAGGGTCTGACTGAGGCAGGATGTCATCAATTATTTGTTGCCTTTGCTCACAAAACAGCTGTTTAAGAAGGAAAACAAAATGCAGCAGTCACAGAAGTTGGGGAGCAGGATCTTAAGTGATGAAGCTGATGTTATTTCCTTTCCATGTCTTAGGTCTGGGTGGAAAGCACGAGATGACAGTGGTGTTTCTAATTTAGTAGTGATCCTTATGAAGTGCCTCACATTATCAGATTACAGGGGAGTGGTTTTACGTTCCGTTTCCTTCTGTCCACATAGTAGCACAGTAGTCCCTCCCCTCAGGGCTTCACTTTCTGTGGTTGCACTTATCTGTGATCAACTGTCACAGAGAACTACTAATATTTTTTAAGGTTTTATTCATTTGAGAGGTAGAGTTACAGACAGAGAGAGGGAGAGACAGAGAAAAGTCTTCATCTGCTGGTTCATTTTCCAAATGGCTGCAAAGGCAGGAGCTGGGCCAATCTGAAGCCAGAAGCCAGGAGCTTCTCCAAGGTCTCCCACATGGGTGCAGGGGCCCTAGCCCTTGGGCCATCTTCCACTGCTTTCCCAGGTGTACTAGCAGGGAGCTGGATCAGAAGAGGAGCAACTGGACATGAACCAGCGTTGCAGGCAGAGGCTTAACCTACCATGCCAGAGCGCTAGCCCCCAAAACTATTAATAATTAATATTTGCCCTCTTTTGAGATCCATTCACATCATTTTATTATACTCTGGTGGAAAATATGTTATTAATTACCCTATCGATGATTAATCTCTTGCTGTGCCTAATTTTTAAAGTAGACTTCATCACAGATATGTTACAGAGGAAATAAATGTAATATACATAGGGCTTGGTACTGTCTGTGGTTTCAGGTATCCACCGGGGTTCTTGGAACACATCTCCACAGATATGGGTTGGGGGGGGGAGGAGGCTTTGGTCCTTGATGAGCGATGGATAAGCCATGAGAACACTGTATTTCTAGGCACCTTGTAAGGAGTATGATCAGCTGAGAAGTCAGAAGTGAAGGCACACGGTGGGTACTTCAGATGTCCTCCTTGAGTAGCACCGCATACTTCACTGACACTGCTAAGGAGAACACTTAAGAAGATGCATGTGTTGGATGGATGAGAGCAAAAGAAAAGATGCCATCCGTACAGTGGTCTGGTATGGAGACTTCACTCCGTCCTTCTAGATGGTGTAGGCAAGAGTGGAGCATCAACAAAGCTTTATTCCGTATTCTAATTAGAAGGGAAAACTGCTCTTTTTAGTGACTTCATTTCAAAAGAAAAACAAAGCTATTGAATTCTTTGGCATTTATATGGAATTATATTGAATATTTTATTGAGTATTATGTTGATTTTGAATATTAAATTTCTTTATAACGTACTCCTTGCAGTTTACGTTGGGAGCATATTTCCTACGTATTTCTTGGCATGGTCATGATATCCATAAACACTGAGAAACTGCTGTACATCCTTGAACCTAAGGATTCATGGGCATTTACAAACTCAAACAATCCCTGTATCACGGGGCTTGGAATTGATATAGACGTTCAAATTAAAATGTGACTAAGTCATGAAAATAATCAAAAAGGTTTATCCAAGGGAAAGAAACTAAGAAGAAACAAGGTGTTGAAATGAGAATGAGAAGGACTGTCTGGAGAACAGGGATCACTCTAGAGAGAGTATGTGGGGAAGACTTCTCTGGGAAGACACACTAGAGAAGCAGAGTTCCTTACATTTAAGGCAGCCACAGAAAAAGCAGAACATGGTACCTTTTCCACAAACAATGGGAAATACCAATTCTGGGTGGCACAAGTGCACCTAGAAATCATTTCAGGTATAAATGTTGCACTACGCACATTGCTTACCCCTCACTTTTCATTACTCTATAGACATTAAATTAAGGAGAGTTTAACATGTATGAAAGTAATATTCCTGAAAAACTGGAGAAATGCATCTGTTTAGATTTTCCTTAGCTTAGGGAATGAATTGTCAGCATTCACTTCATTCTAAGAGAATGAATGCAAATCCATACTGTCAAACACACATGTACAGACAATATGCCTTTTAGATGGATGATTTCTATTGTTTTCATCTCCACAACAACTTCAGCATTAATAATATATTTGGTTTTTATGAACAAAAGCATAGCCCTTTCTGATACTGAAAAAAATGGAAGTGTTGAAACTGACAAAGTATCTGAAATGAAAGCTTTTAGAAGCAGTGCATTTGTTAAGTAGGATTTCAATATTTTACAAGTTAAATATCATTCATTATATTTAATCACTTCCTCCAAAGGCTTCACTCAGGCCGAATGGAGCAGCCAGGCAGAGACACAGTAGAGAATGCAATGAATTATTTTACCTTTACCTACCATATAGTGAAAAACTGACAACTTATATAAGATACATATGCATATTCAGCCATTTCTGATTTGGTTATAGATTATTTCTCTCTCCTTTGGATCTGGTACAAAGAAGTCAAATCTTTAAAAATAAATGCATTAGAAATAATGCGGGACTGGTGCTGTGGCGTAGTGGGTGAAGCCACCACCTGCAGTGCCGACATCCTATACGGGCGCTGGTTCCAGTCTCGGCTGCTTTACTTCTGATCCATCTCTCTGCTATGGCCTGGGAAAGCATCAGTAGATGGCCCAATTCCTTGGGCTGCTGCACCCGCATGGGAGACCTGGAGGAAGCTCCTGGCTCTTGGCTTCAGATCGGCCCAGCTCCAGCCATTGTGGCCATTTGGGGAGTAAACCAGCAAAAAGAAGACTTTCTCTCTCTCTGCTTCTGTAACTCCGATTTCAAATAAATAAATAAATCTTTAAAAGAAAGTTCATTTAAAAAATAATGCATTTCTCATCAAGGAATTACACCTTTAGCTACACATTATTTTGAAAATTATTCCTCATCTATCATATGCTTTTTGAACACTATTCTCATTCAACTTACTAGTTATTTTGAAATTTTTATTTTATTAATTTAGAATGTATATACATATTTTTATATTAATTCTGAGAATTAAACTAAGAAACAGAAAACTAATTTTTAGTTGACTGAGTAATTTCAAATGTGCATTGCTAAGCGCTCCTCCGGCTATTCTACAGAAAATTCAATATTTTCATGTTGCTGGTCCTGGAGATTATCTTTCAACTCTGCGTCTGGTTTCACTTTCCTTTATTCATTTGTTTGGGCTCTGTTAGAGCACATTTTCGTTTTGGCACCATTTTTAAGGAGGTCTTATACCCATGGGTGAGCTCTAAGGAATGGCACCGCTGCAGGTAAAGATTAGAATGTGGACATATTTTAATTTGGAACAGCTGTGTGAGAAGATTAACATGGATTCAGTTGTAAAGCTGAACCTATCTGTAATCAGGTAGATTAATTCCCAAGAGGAGGGCATTCCACAAAACATCCCGTGTCTCAGGTCTTTGGGGTCTTGTTCCACGGTGCCACTTATCTGCAGTCTCATTCATCAGCTCTCAGGATGCACCGGCATCGTACTGACCTGGGTTGCTCTAAAGGAGTTGTGATTTGTCTGAATGAAAAATGAATATAAACGACGCATTCAGTAAACCCAGCAAGAGGCTTGGGCAGAAAGTGGATTCATAGACATCTGCAGATCTTTTTGAAGAGCTCACTAAATTTTCCTTTACAGTTTGCAATTTTAATGTCTTTTAAAATTTGTATTTTATTGTAGTAAGAATGGTGAACATGAGATTTATCCTCGACACATTTTCAGAGCAGAATCTATCATGACTGACTAGAACAAGGTTCCAGAGCAGATTTCTGGAGCACATTCACTGCACTTCACTGAAATCTGATTTCCACGGATGAGTAAATTTCCATTTCCGCCTCCTCAGCACCTGGAAGCTACCAATTCACTCTTTGATTCTATGAATTTGACTATTTTAGATACCTCGTGTAAGTGGGAAACTTATTTCTGTTCTTTCTTTCTGTGATCGCTTATTTCACTTAGTGTCTTCAAGTTTCATCCATGTTGTTGTATAACCTTGAACTTACTTCTTTTCAAGGCTGACTAGTATTTCACTGTATGTGTTCATATTGCACTTTCTTTACTTATTCAAATTTCAATGGACAGTTAGGTTGTTCCCATTTGCAGCACTCTTCAAAGTGGCCCAGAATAAACAGGGGACTGCTCTTCAAGATCCTGATTTCTGTTCTTTACTGGATTAATACTCTGAGGTAAAATTGCTGGATTCTATGGTAGCTCTAGATTTAATTCTTTCAGGAGCCTCCATATTGTTTAAAATATCAGCCGTGCCATTTTGACTTCCCTGGAGCAGTGTACCAAGGTGAAAATTTCTCCATATCCTTCCTAAACCCTTGTCTTTAGTTTCTTTCATAAGAGCCATGTTGACATGTTGAGGTAATATCTCACTGTGGCTTTGATTTGCATTTCCCTGATGATCAGTAATGCTGAAGTATTTTTAAAAAAATATCTCTGGCCATTTGTACATCTTCTTAGGATAAATGAGTAGACAATCACTGGTCTATTTTTTTAATGGGGTTATTAATTTTATGGGGTTTTCTGTGCTATTGAGTTATTTAAGTTCCTATGTATTTTATATCTATCAATCCTTTATTAGATACATGACAGAGAGAGATATACACAGAGAGAGAGAGAGACAGACAGACAGAGACAGACAGAGACAGAGAGAGCGATAGAAAAGACAAAGCTCTTCTATCCATTAGTCTATTCCACAAAAGCTCCCATGGTTGGGGCTGGTCCATTTTGAAGCCAGGAACCAGGAACTGACAAGTGGCAGGCAACCAAGTACTTCAGCCACTACCTGTTGCTTCCCATGGTGTGCATCAGCAGGAAGCTGGAATCGGAAGTGGAGTCAGAACTCAAGAACAGGCATTCTGATAAGGGATGCGGGGGTCCCAAGCAACATCTTAACTGCTGTGCCCAATATCCACTCCTAGAGTTTTCTATCCTTAAGATAATAGCATCTTCAGAGGCAATTTCATTCTGCTACTAATTTATAGTTTCATTCCACTGTGGTCATTAAAGATACTTGATACGATGTACATCTTCTTGAACTTGTTAATGCTTGTTTTGTGAACTGATATGTGATCCACCCTGCAGAACACTGCTCCACACCTGAGAAGAATGCCTTCTGCTTCTGAGGGGTGGAAGGCTCTGCGTTTGTCTGCTAGTTCCAGAACTTAGAGCTGCTTTCTAAGTTCTGTCTTTCCTGACAGATGTTCTCTCTGGATATTCTATCAAATACTGAAAGTGGAGAATCGAAGTTTCCTACCATTATTTCATTGTTAGCTCTTCTTTCCTGAAGAGATAACATGGCAGTGTTAAAATTATTAGACTATTGGCCGGCGCCGTGGCTCACTAGGCTAATCCTCCACCTAGCGGCGCTGGCACACAGGGTTCTAGTCCCGGTCAGGGAGCCGGATTCTGTCCCGGTTGCCCCTCTTCCAGGCCAGCTCTCTGCTGTGGCCAGGGAGTGCAGTGGAGGATGGCCCAAGTACTTGGGCCCTGCACCCCATGGGAGACCAGGATAAGTACCTGGCTCCTGGTTTCGGATCAGCGCGGTGCGCCGGCTGCAGCGCGCCAGCTGAGGCGGCCATTGGAGGGTGAACCAATGGCAAAGAAAGACCTTTCTCCCTGTCTCTCTCTCCCACTGTCCACTCTGCCTGTCAAAAAAAAAATTATTAGACTACTTGAATAAAGAATATTCCTTTCCCCTTGGCCTATTGATAATTATGAATCTGTCCTGTAATAAGACTCACATTTCCAACTTTTGTTAAAAGTACTTAATTTATTTTATAATTGAATGTGTGCTTTCAGCTGGAGCTTAAATTCCACAAACAACGGCCGGCGCCGTGGCTCACTAGGCTAATCCTCTGCCTGCGGCGCCGGCACACCAGGTTCTAGTCCTGGTCGGGGCGCCGGATTCTGTCCCGGTTGCCCCTCTTCCAGGCCAGCTCTCTGCTGTGGCCCGGGAAGGCAGTGGAGGATGGCCCAGGTGCTTGGGCCCTGCACCCCATGGGAGACCAGGATAAGTACTTGGCTCCTGCCATCGGATCAGCGCGGTGCGCCGGCCGCAGCACGTCGTCCGCGGCGGCCATTGGAGGGTGAACCAATGGCAAAGGAAGACCTTTCTCTCTGTCTCTCTCTCTCACTGTCCACTCTGCCTGTCAAAAAAAAAAAAAAATTCCACAAACAAGACACAGGTCCAGTATTATTGCACCTTGTGTCTAGGGAGACCCCATGAGTATAGTGCAGAGTGAGGGACATGCAGGGCTCTGCACGGTGAGTTGTGGGACCTGAGGCCCAGCACGTGAACAAGCCCGCAGCAGGAACGATATGCTGGAATGTTCCCCAGGTGTGAGGGTTTCCTTGGATTTTCAATGATGAGATGGAGTTACTCAACAAGGTGAAATGTGTACATTCTTACAATCGCGCACCTGTACTTTCACACTGCTTTTCAGTCTGATGATTTCTTCGGTAGAAACATTCATAGAATCAAACTATCACTTGAAAAGTACTGACAATTTACCAACAGCTCGGTCTGTTATTCAAATGTTACAGCATATGAATGAAGTTGACATTTTGAGATTTCATTATTGTTTATCGTCCTTGTCTAACACTTTCAAGGAACAGTGGTTTTCTACTTACTACTCATTGAATTCTTTATTTAGTGGAGGGTTAAGCTTGTGATTATAAAGTAACAATAAGAAAAGGAGGAGGAGGGCGGATGGGAGTAAGGGAGGTGGGGGGGGTAGAGTGGGAAGTATCACCATTTATGCTCTTAAAATTAAACATATGAAATACATGAAATTTGTTCCCTTTATATAAATTAAAAATATTTTAAATAAATAAAATCACCAAATGTTACAACAAAAGAAAAAAAATAACTAAGACGTGCTTTAAACTGTATGATATAGCACAAGCAGTATATTAACAAGGAAAAAGATTTGCAGTTAACTTGAAGTCATATATTGATATGTACATGTTTCAATTACTTGATCATTTTCAAATACATACAGACTAAATGAACCTGAGTGTTTTAAAGTGTTTCAAACCTTTTGTCAACTCTGTATCCCAATATGAATAGTATTTTGTCTGCCAAACCAACTTTATTAATTCATGTTTTTCTCTCTTTATAACACAGATAATCAACCCATGCGTGTTCCTCAAACACAAAACAACCCATCAGAACTAATGATGGAACACATCTTTCTAAGTGGTACAGTCCAATCAAAACTAAGAGAATGAGCAGTTTATCCCATAGAGGTTTTCTTGGGAACAGATGCATAATTTTAGGCAAAATTTTTGAAATAACAAGCAATAGTTTAAATTTATTGTTATATGTTATAAATGGAGCCTTGGTATTTTAATAGAACAGGTTGGGAACAATGTGAAGAGTTGGTAAGAAAGTTGAATAAGCTGGTGATAAGACCCTTAAAAGAAAAAAAGAAAACAGCCTGAGTTTGATCAAAGCTGATATACTCCACAGTGACAACAGGTTCTCAGGGATCCCTCCCCAAGCATCCTTTTCCCGGCAGTAAAATAAGCATTAAAACAAACTCATTCCCACTCTAAAACCCTGTTCTCATAATCTCCATGGCTTGTTGCAACAGCACTCTTAACACAGTATAAAAGGATTTGGTTTCAGTCTTTTCTTGAATCAGTTTTCAAGTAAGCATGTAGTTTTTCCTGTTATAAACTCTTTTTTTTGGTAAATCTACAAAATAATACATAGAGACTTTTCTGAAAACTTAGGAAATCTGAGTATTATCACAATCTTTAATAGTTACATTATGTAATATGTTTATCTTGGAGAAACTGAAATTGTTCCTATTTTTTCATTGTCTTCTGATTTCATTCTTTTAAAAAAATATTCCTTAAATCTGATTCTCTGTGTAAGAATCCAATAGGACTTACAGGTCCAAATATTTTGTGATTCTGTAAATTCCATAAAAAATCCTATTTACTTTCTACTTCAGCTATTGGTGTATAATCCATGTTTCACAAGACTTTATAACTGGGGCACTAGTGTTTTTGATCAAAAATTATCCCCTCACCACCACTACCCATTATCTGTTACAAACCACCTAGATGAATATTAGAATTGAAACACAAAAATTTCACTCACTTTCTTGTCTTTATTGTATTTGGCAAATATCTCCTGGGCTCTCTCTTCTCCTCCGTCCGTGAACAACATGATAATCTTATTGCAGTTGGCTCTGGATACATTATACTGTTAAAGGAATAATAATAATCAGTACTATCATATCATCCATAATCACTGACAGTGTCTATAAAGCAATATGCAAAGAGCATGAGCAGCTTGCGAGAAACGAGTAGAACTGCCAGTTAAATAAGTTCATTCTAAGAACCTGTTGTTAGCGCAGCCCCCACCCCACCCCACCCCACCCCCGCCCCGCTTCAAGGGCCTCCCCTCACAGCTCACTTCCTTGGGGTCTTTGATCCCATGTCACTCCATCAGTGAGACCTCTCCTACAAATAGCTTTTACATCACACTCTCCCTCCAGACTGTAATCGTCAACACAGCGTTTCGGTCTCCTTAGATCCAGTCCATATTTTCTTCCTTCACTGCTGGCTCCCCCAGTGCAGTATAGACTCCACAGGGGCAGGATGTTTCATCTTTTCCTTCCAAGCTGTCTCCCTGCCTCACACATAATCATCTCTCAGTGACTCATTAATACATGGGTTTTAAACGAATCAATGGTTATGATGCCAACTGCATGTGCCTGCGATTTTATACCCCAAAGAAACAATACAAATTAAAAATGTACATACCCTTTCATATATATTTTCAATTTATTTCTAAACATTTGTTCCCTTCGTGTTCATTCTATTTATTTGCTTTCTGTTTCCACAATGACAGCCCCTTAGGGACTCCCTAACACACGAGGCTTTCCATTCTTTGGCCATTGCTGAAGCCTGTTCCCAGAATATCCTCCTAACCTCTCGCCTTCGCATCCTGAAAGGCTCAGCTCCAGCAATTAATCCTCCTAAACCTCAAGGGCTCCCAAAGACTTGGACGTGAGAGATCGGTGGATTAGCACGGAAGGCCATGCAAATGAACAATTAATTTACAACACAGGACTTCTGTGAGGTCTGAAACAATGATCTTAGCCTTTCTTTGGCTGCAAAAAATGTGTTTGCTGAAATGTTGAGAATAAAAAATAAAAAATCACTGAGTTCTGAATGCTCAGCTACTTTGCAAATGTCAACTCTCTCGCTCAGTGCTGTCCAAAAGACAAAGAGTGTGAGCCTAAAATGTAATTTTAAATTTCCTCATAGTCCCCTTAGGGGGAGTAATAACAAATTATTCCTAACCATAAATTTCACTTAGCAGTCATCCAAAATGTTATCAATTCAACATGAAATCAACTTAAAAATTGTTATGATGTTATACATGATTTTTCCTTCGACGCCTTCAAACTTCTGTGTGTATTTTAATATTTGCAAACATTCTGATTCTGCACAACCACATGTCAAGGGCTTGGCACTCCCATGGGATTGTGGCTATCACGTGGGACAGCACAGTCTTGGTGTTAAAATGGCTAATATTTTTAAAGCACATGAATTCTCCTTTAGTGAACACTCATTGAAAGTCCACACTTTATCTTTTTCTTCAAAGAACATAAATCCCATTTTCTGTTGTAAAAAATAATGAAGATAACATTTTACCCTATTGATGAAAAGATTCTATAATTCATATTAGCTCACGCCTTATTGACTAGGTTGTTAGAACACTGGCAGTAAAAGCTTTCAATGAAGCGTTGTGAAAACACAAGTATTGATTAATACACCTTGGCACATTCAAGCACCATTCTTAAATTTGGAATAGCCAGTCTGAAAATTTGATTATACAAAAAGTTACATATTTATCATCAAAATACTTTTGTAAAGGATACCTGGAATCCCCTAACTAGAATCAATTCTATGATTAGTCTGCACTGACAAGCCAATAAATCAATATGTACCTAAAGGCCTGTTTTATAACAATGAGAAAGATTTTATCATAGGACATGGTTTTATTTTTTGAAATATTATAATTATGGAATTATATATATGAGGTATTATAATTATGGAATGCAAACATCCACATAAGCTAACATACTAGGTCTTGCTGATCATCTGTATACTTGTGTAAATAAAATGATAGTAAGTTTACCCAGGAGAGATAGATGTTAGGATACAGAAAACTAGAGTATGGGAAAAGCTAAAAATTATTTTGCTTTCGTCATGATTCTCACTGAGTAGCCTTCTCAGATCTCAAGGTGCAGCAAAACATATCACAACAAGTTTTACTTGCAATTGTCCAAAGAATCATGCAGTCACAAACAATTAACCTAACTGGCTTTTAATCAATTAAAAGAACCTAATGTAGGGGTTGGCATTGTGGTACTACACGTTAAGCCACTGCCTGCAGCACTGGCATCCTATATGGGTGCCAGTTAGAGTCCTGGCCGCTCCAGCTCCTATTCAGTTCACTGCTAATGTGCCTGGGAAAGCAGTGGAAGATGGCTCAAGTGCTTGGGCCCCTGCACCCATGTGGAAGAAGCTCCTGGCTCCTGGCTTCAGCCTGGCCCAACCCTAGCCATTGCAGCTATTTGCAGAGTGAACCAATGGATGGAAGATCATTCATACCTTCTCTCTTTCTCTTCTTCTCTATCCATAACTCTTCTTTTCAAATAAATAAAATAGTTTTTTAAAAAGAACTTAGCTTAATAAAATTATAAGAAGTAGGTTGATATATGGTATTTTAAAAATGTATTTATTTATTTGAAAGACTGAGCAAGCTTCCATTCACTGGTTCATTCCTCATATGCCTCCAACAGCCCCAGCTGAAGCCAGGAGCTGGAAACTCAGTCTAGGTCTCCCTTGTGGCTAGCAGGAGCCCAGTTACTTAGCCGGTACCATTGTCTCCCAGGGTCTGTCTTGGTGGGGAGCTGGTGATGCACTGGAGCTGAGAATCAAACCCAACTACTTTGATGTAAGGATGAACATCTTCTAAGACTCATATCTCCATTCATTCTTTCCTGGGAGGGGCAGGCATTATAGTGTGGGAGGTTAGGCTGGGAGTGAGGATGCCTGCATCTGAAATCAGAGTGCCTGGGATTGAGACCAGCCTCCAGTTCTGACCCAGCTTCCTACTAATGGGTATTTTTGGGAGGCAGAAGACAATGGCTCAAGTACATAGCCCCTGTCACCTGTGTGGAGGAGCCAGATGGGGTCCCTGGTTTCTGACTTCAGTCTGGTCTAGCCCTAGGTATTGTGGGTATTTGGGGAGTGAAGTAGCAGATCAAAATCTCTCTCTCTCTCTGTCACTGTTTTTCAAATATAAATCAATGCTAAAAAATAATTAAATGAAACTTGTTGTGGGGCTAAATGATAATTCTATTTTTCATTTGTGCCACTGATCTTAAAGACAAACTTTGCAAGGACAAAGGAGGAGCAGACCCCGTAGTGTGTTATAGTAAAAGAACTAGCACAAAATGCTTCAGGGTTGAGTAAGATGAGCCCACAGCATTGCGGGGAATTATTTCAGTGGAAAATTTCCATCTATAGGGCAGATGTAGAAAGTAGAACACAGGCCGGCGCCGCAGCTCACTAGGCTAATCCTCCGCCTAGCGGCGACGGCACACCGGTTCTAGTCCTGGTTGGGGCGCCGGATTCTGTCCCGGTTGCCCCTCTTCCAGGCCAGCTCTCTGCTGTGGCCAGGGAGTGCAGTGGAGGATGGCCCAAGTGCTTGGGCCCTGCACCCCATGGGAGACCAGGAAAAGCACCTGGCTCCTGGCTCCTGCCATCGGATCAGCGTGGTGCGCTGGCTGCAGCGCGCCGGCCGCGGCGGCCATTGGAGGGTGAACCAACTGCAAAGGAAGACCTTTCTCCTTTCTTTCTGTCTCTCTCTCTCCCTGTCCACTCTGCCTGTCAAAAAAAAAAAAAAAAAAAAAAAAAAAAAAAGAAAGAAAGTAGAACCCATGAGACATACACAACTGGCATCGCTGACAACTGTGGAGAAGTGGCAGGAGAGGCAGACAGGAGTTAAGTCGTATTTGATCAACAGCCAGTAACGGACCTGGGAGTTAGCATGGCCTCTGCAGTGAGGCTGCCTCAGAAATAGGACTGGGGCTCGTGATCATTTCACAACTTGAACTGGGCAGGAGGGAATGTGGTCAGGCAAACCAACCACGCCGAGAAGAAGAATTACAGTGCCAACAGGTAGAAAAACTCCATTACGGACTCGAGAAAAAAAGAACTTTTATTCCCTTTTTACAAAAAATAATTTCTATGCCTTTACTAGAGAATACATATACCTTAATCAAATAGCCTGATCTCACAGTTTTGAGCTTCCAATTTTTATTAACGAAGATACATTTTTAAAAAATATACTTATTTCACCACAGATGGCTGCCCTGGAAGACGGCAACACTGCATGTCTCTGCTGTTCGGCCTCCTTACTTGTTTACTGAATGGTGTGTATGAAACAGCAGGATCTCAGATCCCAACCCACGTATCGCAGCCTCACCCAACGTACTGGAGCTTCAGCTGGTTCCTATCCCGTGTTCCCTCTCTCTGGGTCCCTATGTCCCCATCCAGCTACTAGTCCAGTTCAAAGGACTTGGGGCAACCTAAGCCCCTGCCCACACCATCCAATCAGCTACCCCTGTTGCCCTCCTTAGCATCTTTCCACTTCGGTCCCCACACGGGGCCTCCGTCATGGCTTCCTCACTTAGCAGCGTCATTCTCACACTACGGATTATCAGTTTGCTCCTGAGCATTTTCCAGACTGACACCGTGTGGCCTTTCCATTTACATCACGACCCACGGCCCCCCACAACACTGCTTATATCCCACACCTGCTGAACCACCCACCATGCTATAAATGCATCGGGCTGTCTCCTACGTCCATGCTTCATCCACTCTGTTCTTTTCAAGGATCTTTCCTCTCTCCTCTGCTATTTCTTCAAAAACCTCATTTTCTTTTCTTTTTTTTTTAAAGATTTATTTATTTATTTGAAAGGCAGAGTTACAGAGAGGCAGAGGAAGAGGTAAAAGTAGAGGCAGAGAGAGAGAGAGAGAAAGATCTTCCATCTGCTGGTTCGTTGCCCAAAATGGCCAAAGCCAGGAGCCTGTAGCTTCTTCCAGGTCTCCCACGTGGATGCAAGGCCATCTACTGCTTTCCCAGGCCATAGCAGAAAACTGGATTGCCAGGACTTGAACCGGCACCTGTATGGGATGCCGGCACTTCAGGAGGCAGGTTTACAGACTAAGCCACAGAGCTGGCCCCTAAAAATTTCATTTTAAGCAAATGGCCACACTTCTCCTACCTTCCCTGGGCAGGTGGAGCCCCTCTCCAGGGCTGTTCTAGCACACACTGTATGGCCCGCGTGGGCATTTGCTAGGGCGCTGTGGATGAGGTGCCCATGTGTTGTTCTGGACCTTCCTGAGAGCTTTGAAGGAGTTCACAATAAAATGGAGGACACGACCATTTGGAAACACTGGCCACAGTGTCAGCAACATGCTATACCTGGGTGCAGTGCAGCCCAGTGTCTGATGGTCTTAAGTTCAGATTCTGACAGGTGGTTCAGGGCCATCCTCACCAGGAAGGAATTTCCACTCTGGGGACTTGTCTTCCTGTTCACCTTAATACCTACCACATGCAGGCTGGCGCTACGGCATAGTAGGCATTATGCCTTTGCCTGCAGAGTCAGCAAACCACATTAAAGCTGGTTCATGTACTGGCTGCTCCTCTCCTGATGCAGCTCTGTGCCAATGGCCTGGAAAAGCAGTGGAAGACGGTCCAAATGCTTGGGCCCCTGCACCCATGTGAGAGACCCAGAAGAAGCTCCTGGCTTTGGATAGGCCTAGCTCCAGCAGTTGCAGCTATCTGGGGAGTGAACCAGTATAAGATCTCTCTCTTTGTCTCTCCCTCTCTGTTTGTAACTGCCTCTCAAATAAGTAAATGAATCTTTAACAAATTATATTTACCATTTGGACCTTTCTGTATATAAAGACCCAAACTGGAAGTTTAATTCTCAAATATTTCCAGAAACTAACTGGTGACTGACAGCACAAGTTTCCAGAAATATTACAATATAAATATTGTAGTAACTGAGATAAGAAAAAGCAATGACATTCTATATAGGTCAACTAACTCTCTGGGGCTCATTTGAAATCAAATGATTAGCTGATGCACAATTTTAAGACAGTTTTCAAAAATTAAGGAAATAAAAGATCTGAAAGAAAATTTACATTCTGTATAACATTTGAATTTTGGATTTAAAATTTTAAAAATTTAAATTTAAAAATTTCAAGAAAGACATCTACTTCCTAGACAAACCTTTTTCTTTTTTCCTAAGGAAATTAAAAACAGTCCTAGACAGTAGTATCTACCGGGATATTGAAATTCAGATACTATAATTCAATAATGAACCAAAAAAAAAAAAAAGCACAGAACTGATACTTACATTAAGCAGCTGCTCAAAAGCAAAACTAAAGCCCTTCTTATAATCTGTGATTCCTTTTGCTGTGATATTATTCACTGCATCTTTCAACACTTTCTTATTTCTTACATTTGCTTGGACAAGGTGCTGAAAGCAGCTTACATCCTGAGCATTGCTGTTAAACTGCAAGAGATTAAAAAAAAAAGAAGATATGTAAGTGAACATGAAAATCAGCCAGCACGTTTTCATTGATTGTGCTTTATACTTTTCAATCCCACTGCATTGCCTTCTCTTTTAAGACAAGTGAGCAGATGGATAAAAAAGGTGCATGGAAGACCAAGTGGTAACCTTCTCCTATGTCTCTAACCCATCCAGTATCTGAGCCTGTCCCTTGCATTCTTAAAGTCTGGTTTCCTTCTTCATAAACTCAAGATGTGAGTTACATAAGGTGCCTGCCTTCCAGTTCTTAAATGCGATGAGCATGCAGACAAAAATCCAAAAGCAATGAAATAGATTTAGAATCCAGAAATAATATGAGAGGCCTGCCCAGGATTCAGGAAGAAGTTGAACATTTTCATTGCCTCTCCTCAAGAAAGACTGGTTGGAAAAAATAGTATACTGAATGACAAGGAGAGATGTTTAGACATTTTGATGGCTGAGTCTTTCCTTGGGTGCTAACACGGAAAAGCAACCTTTGTTCGACCTTACAGAGGATCACTCCAGAGACTGCAAAGAATGCAGGTAGCCACGCACACACAGCTCACTGAGTTCTTGCCACCAGTGACTAGGCTATGGGAGGAGAGAGCTACACTCCAAGACACCTGCCCCTAAACGAGTAATTTCACCAACTCCATAAAGAGTATTCACTCTGTAAGTTATAAAGTAATTCATTGATTATTTCAGAAAAGATAAGAATAGAAGTACTGCGAATCAATTCAGGATACTAAAATGAGTATGACCAACTCACCATGGATGGACTCTGTCATTTGTCTAAGTTCCTTGTCTAGACTGCCGTATCAGTAAAATGGGAATAGTAATAATAAAGATAAAAACTTGCAGAGGACTGGCCAAATAAAATGTTGAAGATACTCTCAGATCAAAAACACATAATTCAATGATTTTTATGGGTTAATCACAAGTGAATCCATATTCTTAGCAATATAATGCATTATTCTTTTTTTCTCTGAAGATCACAAAGCTTAATTCTAAGATTCCCTGCACAACTCATCAATCTATTAAGTGAATATGTAGTAGCAGCCTTTTGTATGCCAAGAATCTGGCAGGTGACAAGTTTATGCTTCCATACATGAAGTAAAATATTCATGCATACACAGGTGTACTCACATATGCCACATACAAGGGGACTTCAAAAAGTTCATGGAAAATTGAATGAGAAGGTAATACCTACGTTTTATGGATTTTCTGGCGCCTCCTGGTGTGTGTGTTTGGGAGTAAATACTGATATGGTTCTTGCTATGTGCTGAGTTTACTACATACTTTACAAACATTCATCATTTCCTCTTTGAAATGTTGCGTAAAACAATCATGATCACTATCCTTATTTTACCCTCAGGCACACTGAGACACAGAGAGGTCACATAACTTGTCCCCAGTCACAAGGCTAATGAAAGACAGAGGCTCAGGGTCCAAAGCTGCACTGTGGCGCACAGCCCGTGGCTGTAGCTGCCCCCACATTGTTCCCAGTATGGTATGACAATCTATGATTCACTCGACATAAAGCAATGTGAAATTGTGCTCCAGACCACACTCTCAGAGGAGAGGTTCTAACTCACACGCTGAGCATTTGGGGAAATTCTCCTGAGAAATGGCATTTCCTGTGTGGGTTCAGAGAAATGACCCAGAGAAAGACACAGAAAGAAGAGCCCAGGCAAATGACCTGTGCAAAGGCCCTGGTGGGTATATGCTGGAGAAGAGGAAGTCTTTCAAGGAGATCAAGAGCGCCATTCAATTGCATATGAGGACAAATAAAACAAAATGAGTTGAGAGACAGAGCCCAGAGCGAGAGAGCATGAGAGAGGAGCTAAATCACACCAGGTGTATGGGAAATGCCGAGGAAGTAGCATTTTTGCTGTTGACTGGAAAGTCGTTCAAGATTTTAAGCCAAATGCAAGATGATTTAATCTAAAACTGTAAGTGTCCCCCCTAACTGCTATGTGGGAAATGGATTTAAAGTGAGCAAAATTCAGAGGAGGAAGACCATTAGGAAGCTGGTTGAAAATACACTGAATGCGGTATGAATCACTGAGTGACAAGGGACTAGGTGGTGGGCAGCGCATCGGATTAGCCCCCTTTCTGCCTTGCCTGTTTGAGCATCAGTACAATTTGAAATGGTTGGTGGCTGAGGCTGTGAGGGACTCTGGAAAGGCCAAGACAAGATGCTCTCTGGGGAAGCCAGCCATATTCACCCACACCTGAGATCTACGACGTCCAGCTGTGGACGCGTGGGCACAACCGCCGCTGTGCCAGCACAGCCATGCTGGAACACCAGCCCGCAAGGGCACTTAAACCGGAAGGAAGTGCAGCCGAAGACTGAAAGGTCAAGGGCACTGTCACACTCACCCCTGGTCACTCCCGACTTGCTGTGTGTGGAGATGCAGCACTGGACCATGTTCACGGGAGGTGGGTCATCCACCCCCCACACCCCCACCCAAAGCTGTGATGATAAGAAAGGCAACGAAGGCGGGCTGAAGGATGTCTGGCTTCTTTGTTTCCTCGGGACTCCAACCACTCAACCAACAGGGCAGTGTTGGGGATTCCAGTAGACTGTGTCTCTGTCAAAAACACAGTTCTGCCTTGCTTTCCAACCAACCATGTTTCTGCATTGGAGTCTTAGCTATGTCTAAGTGTAACGGTGGCTTCAAACAAGCTATTCTTCTGAAGTACGAGAGAGAGAGGCGGGGAGGGGGGGGGAATCTTTCATTTACTGGTTCACTCCCGAAATGGCTGCAATGACCAGAGCTCAGCCAGGCCAAAACCAGGAGCCAGGAACTCCATCTGGGTCTCTCACATGAGTGGCAGAGACCCAAGAACTTGGGTTATCCTCCAATTCCTTCCCATGCATATTAGCAGGGAGCTGTATCAGAATCAGAACAGCCAGGACTCAAACTGATGCCCATATAGGATGCTAGTACCATAAGCGGTGGCTCAATCCACTGTGCTACAATGCCAACCTGAGTTGAGTTTTTAAAAAACTGGATTTTAATTGTGATGCAGAAGTTACAGCACCATTTGGTTTTGCACAGACAATATTTCCACTCAGATGGATAAGTTTATATTTTGAACTAGAGAATATAGGGAAAAAGAAAAGAGAGAGGAAGAAAAGAGAGAGGGAGGGGAGGGAGAGAGGGAGAGAGAGACAGCAAGAGAGAGACAATATATAGGAGCATATTTCAAAAAAGTCATGGAAATGGAATTTAAAAATGTTTATATAAGGACTATTCAAAAATGCATGAAAATGGCATATTATGGGACTGTCACTAGCCCAGTGTTTAACCAACCAGCTATGATGCCTGCGTCTCATCTTCATACCTGGCTACAGCTCCCAACTCCAGCTTCCTGCTAATGTGGACTCCGGAAGCAGCAGCAACGGCCCAAAGAGTTGAGTTCCTGACACACACATGGCAGACCTGGATTGAGTTTGTGGCTCTAGCTTCACCCTTCCCTCACCCAGGCTGTTGTGGACATTTGGAGAGTGAACCAGCAGATGGGATAGATCTAGCTCATACTCTCTAATAAATCATTTTAAAATAAATATTATGAAAAATTTGTGCATGTATTTCAAGGTTTTTTTTTTTACACCAAGATAAACTTATCTTTTAATTTCATTTTTTCATACACATTCTGAAGCACCTGGGTAGTGGCTTTGTTATTCGTGGGGATGGCCAGAAAAGGGAGGATTCAAGACATGTTTTTGAGAAAGAACCGATAAGGTGCAGAGATGGACTTACTATGTGACTGAGTAACACAGTAGGTATCTTGAATAACTGCCAGGCATCTGCCATGGGTACCGGGGTGGCTGGAGGACTTGGGGAATGCCTGGTTTCTGGAATATTCAGGAATAGGGAAGAGAGAGTTCAGCTGAGGGTAAGATTTCAATATATTCAGGATACACAAGTGGAGATGTCAACAAAAGATGACATTTCAAGTGTGAATCTCAAAAGAGGTTTTGATGGAAGGTTTAAAAGCAGAACAGAAATCTTCACCCTGGAAATCTGGTTGAAAGTCATGTGGATTAAAGGTGGAGTAGGCAGGGGTACAGGAGAAAACCAAGTAAAGGGCACGTTCCCGTGGAGATGGGAGGGGAAGCAGGGGACTGGACTATACAGGATGATGAGAGGAGGAAGTGTCTCAGGGGAAAGACAGGGTATCTCAGAGATGGGAACTGAGGACTAAACTCTGCCCACCTAACTCATATACATTACATAGGCCGGGTGGCTAAGCCATCACTCGTGATGCTGGAATCCATATGGGAGTGCCAGGTGGAGTCCCAGATGCTCCACTTCTAAACCAGCTCCCTGTGAATGCACCTGGGAAGGCAGCAGATGCCCCAGGTACTTGGGTCCCTGTCAGATGGAGTTCCTAGCTTTGGTCTACCCAAGCCCTGGCTGCTGTGGCCATTTTAGGAGTGAACCAGTTGCTAGGAGATCTTCTCTTTCCCTTTCTCTTTGTTGTTCTACTTTCAAATAAATAAGCACACACACACACACACACAAACATAGAAGCGAGGTGATAGAAGGTCTGTAGAGAATGGAGACAAACAGTACGTAAAGTATACGGCACAGACATAAAGTATTGTGCATGCAGGTGTAAAGTGTCAAGACAGTTTACAAGTTTACAGGGCAAGACCTGTCTCATTTTTAGTTTGAGCTCCACTTTCAGGCATCTCTCATGAATGAGAAAGTCCCAATATACTTATTGACTGATTTCTATACATTCGAATGTTAAAGAGTTAACTTGCCCACGTCTAAATGAACAGTGCCACTGCCTGTTTCATCACTTTCCCCTTTGAGAATTTGATATAACCTTCTTGTGCATGCTCCATTTTGAAACTACAATGTGAATTCCCCTGAAAGTTACAGAAAATAGGTGTCCAATATATGAATAGTATAATATCTGACGTTAGTAGAAATGCTTACAAGGGATTTTACTTGCTGATCTACTTAAACCATGGATCATCATAAAGGTACGAGTTACTCAGGAGGTGAGAGTTGAATGGTGTGTTGCCCTGAGTCTTGTTGGGGGCCTTGACGTGCTTTTAATATAGAAAAGTGAAGCATCTCATTAAGCCACTTTAACTGGTGAAATGCAAATTCATTACATACAAATTTAGTGGCATATAACAGAAATACTACAATTGCACTTGTGATAAAACTCGTAAATAATGCAGAGAAAGGAATCGCATACCAAGTGTTCCTCCCTGTAGCAAATCTTATTGGGAAAGTTGTGAGAAGTTTTAAAAGTTTTCAATTGTACAAACATGTCCTCCACAGGCAACCTGGATGTATCTCCTTTCAGAACATATATACGTTCATATTAATAAAGACACATCACCTATCTATGTCTATACGGAAATATAAAATTTCATTTTCACCAACTGAAATTGCAGCTGTTAGTAACAAGAGCCTACATGTATATTTAAAATCACATATCAAGGGGCTAGCGCCATGTCGTAGCAGGTCAGCATCCCCTGTGGGTGCTGGTTCGAGTCCCACCTGCTCCACTTCCCATGCAGCTCTCTGCTATGGCATAGGAATGCAGTACAAGTTGGCCCAAGTGCTTGGGCCCCTACACCGTGTGGGAGACCTGGCTCCTAGCTTCAGACTGGCACAGCTCTGGTCATTGCAGCCATCTGGGGAGTGAACCAGAGATCGATCGATCTCTCTCTCTGCCTCTCTGTAACTCTGCCTTTCAAATAAAAAAAAAATCTTGAAACAGAAAGAATTACTAATTCATAGTAAATATTAAAAAACACATATTAAAAACTTCAGAGCAAAAGTTGACTAATATAGCATTACAAATTTTGAAATTGTGTACCATGAGTGAAAAGATAAACTTAAGGAAAGTATTCCTTTGTTATCTAGTAAGAAAATATTTCTTTTTCAAAGTGTGTATATGTTTTCCTAGTAAAGATTTTTTTAAAAATTATTTATTTGAGCAGCAGAGACAGAGACAGTTTACAGGGATCATGTATCCTCTGGTTCACTCCCTAAATGCCTTTAGGAGCTGGGGCTGGGCCAGGAGCTGGGAAGTCAACTCCAGCATCATATGTGGATGACAAGGACCCATATACCTGAACCACCACATGCTGCCTCCCAGGGTGCACTTCAGCAGGGAGCTGGGATCAGAAGTGAAGCCAGGACTTAATCCTGGGCACTCAGGCATGGGATGGGTCTCAACTGCTGTGCCCAGCACCCACCCCAAAAACTGAATATTGTGTGCTGTAATCAGAGACACAGACTATCATCACACTGATTGTTCTGACCCCACAGCAGTCAACCGCATAGGCTGCCTACTAGAACCGCAAAGCATAACCTCTGCTGGCACACCTGCACAGGTGGGCACGAGGGTTCAGAGAAGCACCCAGGAGGAATCCCAGAGCTTGCCCCACACAGCATCTGCTCCTTCTGCCGGCAGCTCGTGTCCCACCCTGCACGCTGCTCCTCGGCCCACCACCTCTCTCCTTCCTTCTTTATAGGATGGCCCCACCAAGTCCCACATCTGTTTCTCACAAAAGGTTTTCAGGTCTGTCCCTGATGAGATCAGATCACTTCACTATCAGGCTGCTTGTCGCCCATGCTCTGGAACACAGCTGTAGTCCTATGTTTACTCGTGTGCTATCTTTGTAAAGAGATTCTGCTATTGGATGATTAGCCCACACGGCTGAAGATCAGTCCATCACTGGCAGCTTCAGTCCTCGGCACTTAACTGGTAGGCTGTGCGTGCTTATGGAACAAACCTATGAATTCTCTGCTTAACCTTTCTCTGCTTAACCTCTGGCAGGTGCAGTTTAAGAGAATTAGAAGCTAGTGCAAAATGGTGATGCACAGTGAAGCGACACACTTGGATGCACCACAGCTTCGCCCCGCACCCTGCTGTTACACTGGGGCATTCAAAAATGTAAGTATTCTGTCCAAGTAAACACTGTTAAAACAGCCAGATGAAGGTTTGTGGAGCACCTGGCATCATCTAGCACAAAAGCAGATGTTAAATAAACTGCACCTGTAGCGGCTTACAATTACTTTAGCAAAAAAAAAAAAAAAAAATTAGTGTACTCAACACTGATATCAGAAAGAATCCCTAACTCATTCCTGATTCATGAGTAAGCTGTAAATAAAGGCCAATTTCTGATAGACAACATATCTCAAAGGTTAGTTTAGTGCTGGAAACAGTTTCTGGGATTAACATGAGCTAGAGATTCCAGTGCTTCCGAAACTCTTCCAATGAAACACCATAGGCAAGCACACACATCCAACTAGAAGACCCATGGATGCCAAACCAACTATTGATTTCTCACATCAGCTAAACCCCACTCTTGGTTTTGTGAAGACAGCAGCTATTTAGTGTTTTGACGTCCTCTGCTGGGTACCAGATCATTCTGCGAAACCGTTTTGTTGGGGGTTAGGGGGTTTGGAGGTGGAGGAGTGGAGACTAGTGCTGGTCACATGTTCCTGGGACATGAACGATGACATCTTGCCAGGTCCAAGAAGCAGCAAAGTCCCCAGACGGTGCCCTGTGTCAGGGAGGGCAACTGCAAGGTACCCTTCGTGGAGCGTCAGGTGTCCCACGGACGGAGGAGTGGGTTCTCGCAGTCCCACCTCAGAAGTACTACGGCTTGGGACAAAGGCAATCCCTCCGCCTGGGGTCACCGGATCTTGGCCCCTCAGTCTGCGCCCACTTCACAAAGCCCATCTTCCTCCTGCTCCATGGGTTCTATGCTGTTACAAGGCAGCCACGCCTAAGGGTGCTCTGTGCCCTGATCAGCCCTGACACTTTCTAACAGGGAAAATGGAACGCGACACTTCTCAGCTTTTGAATTGGCTCAGTACCTAAATAATCTCCTAAGCACGTCTTAGTCTTCTGCTTTCCGTCTTCAGCTCACACGGAATAAACAGGGTGCAAAAAAATCTGTGAGCTCAAGTCGTGAGGATGATGGGTAAGGACGGAAACTTCAAACCCCGACCTACAGGTGTTTTGGAACATGGCTTTTTTAGTTTTAAATTAAAAAAATAGTAAAGTTATTTACATAATACACAATTATAAAGAATAATGCGTACATTTATGTCATGTAAAATATGATTAATATAAACTAACAAAGTAAATTAAACAATTCTGCATAATAAGCGGTACAAATTATAGTATCAGATGCTATCTGTACTGTGGCCACAAGATGGCAATGTAGGAAACGAAAAGGAAAGCATGAACCTGGGTCATGATCTTGGGAATCCTGGTTATGTTTAAGCTTTCTGTATATATTCCCAATAAAAATATTTCTACAACTATTTTAAGTATTTTTCACAAGAAATTTGGACACTAGGAAATATTATATACAAACAAGATGATTACTCTAAATCATACATTAAAAAGCTGATAAGTATCCATAAAGGTATGGATATAGTCCCAGGTAAGAATGATTTCTGGGGCTGGTGCTGTGGCATAGCGGGTTAAAGCTATGTTGCAAGGCCCAGCTGCTCCACTTCTAATCCAGCTCCCTGCTAATGCTCCTGGGAAAGTATCAGAGGATGGTTCAGGTCCTTGGGTGGGCCCCTGCCACCCACATAGGAGACCTGGATGGACTTCTTAGATCCTGGCTTCAGCCTGGCCCAGCCCTGGCCATTGTGGCCATTTGGGGAGTGAACCAGCAAGTGGAGGTCTCTTTCCGTCTCTCCTTCTCTCTGTAACGCTACCATTCAAATAAATACATCTTAAAAAAAAAAAAAAATGACTTCTGAATTCTGTATCTGTCACCAAAGTAGTTTCCGGAAACTGCACCAATTTAAAGGATATTTGCCAGTTTTACTGCATTCTCCTAAACATTTAACATTTTTTATCCTAAAGTACATGTGAAAAGGGTACTTGAACATTTCAATTACCTGAATATCGATTACTAGTCAAGTAAAACTTTTTCCTCATATATTAATTTCCACAGAGTTCTGTGAATTGTAAGTCTTTTCCCAATTTGTTGCTCCTTTTTTTAAAGATTTATTTTATTTATTTGAAATGTAGTGTTACAGAGGGACAAACAGAGGGTTCTTCCATTTGCTAGTTCAATCCCTGCTGCAATGGCAGGGGCTGGGTCAGGCTGAAGCCAGGAGCTCCATCTGAATCTCCCACGTGGGTGCAGGGGCCCAAGAACTTGGGCCATCTTGCACTGCTTTTCCAGCTGCGTTAGCAGGGAGCTGCATGGGAAGTGGAGA
The DNA here is from genome assembly GCF_964237555.1 of Oryctolagus cuniculus. Classification (NCBI taxonomy): domain Eukaryota; kingdom Metazoa; phylum Chordata; class Mammalia; order Lagomorpha; family Leporidae; genus Oryctolagus; species Oryctolagus cuniculus. Next base: position 146,872,703 of record NC_091434.1, read on the forward strand.
AGTGGGTACTTGAAACAGCACCCACATGGGATGCCAGCACTGCAGGTGGTCACTAATCTGCTGTGCCACAACGTCATCCCCTGTTGCTCCTGTTCATTTGAATCTATGAACTTACTCCATTATTTTAATTAATTGAGAAGCAGAGGGAGCAGGTGCACGTGAGCACACACACAGACCTCACATACACTGGTTTACACTTCAAACTCCTTAAAGCTGAGAGCCCGTAACGCAATCCAGGTCTCTCTCACAGGTGGGTGACAGAGAACTGAGTATTTGAGCCATAACCTGCTGCTTCCCAGAGTATGTGCTAGCAGGAAACAGGTGTCAGAAACTGAGCCCAGGTACTCCAACGTGAGATACGGGGGCATTCTAACCGGTGGCCTGAGCACTCTGCCAAATGCCAGTCCCCTTTCATGAATTCATAGCATAACTCCAAGAAAATCACTCATCCACCCATCAGATAAGTACTCATTTATAATCTGTCTTAATGTTTCATTTTTTTTTTTTGCCTTGCTTACTTTACATCTTGGTGTTTAGCCAAGGTAGAATTTATTCTCTTCAATACTCTGAGGTGACAAGTGAATTCAGCCATTTGTCTTTGCAAATAGCCAATTTCTTCCTTTACTGAATAATTATTGCTTCATGACCCATTCTTTATGGTAAATTAAGATTTGGGGTATATTTCTGGAACTTTTATCCCTTTCCTGTTTCCATCATTTTGTGAACTTATTCTTTCTATATTCATTATTATGATCATACAATGTAATAATGACTATATTAATAAAATAGTAGCTGACAAATACCATATGTTCTCCCTGTCTCTGTGACTCTGCCTTTCAAATAAATAAATGTTTAAGAAAATAATAAAAATAAAAGCAAAAAAGGTACTGCTATTAAGCCATGATTTTTGGCAATGATGTGCATTGGCCTGGAAGCAGCAAATGATGGCCCAAGTATCTGCTTTCCTATCGCCCACATGGGAGACCTGGATGGAGTTCCTAGCATCTGGCTTCAGTCTGGACCAGCTTTGGCTGTTGCAGCCATTTGAGAAATGAGCCAGCAGATGGAAGATAGATCTGTCTCCCCACCCCCCACCCCCCAACCCCTCAACCTTTCAAATAAATAAATAAACCTTAAAAATTCCAAACAGAAACAGGGTGGGCATTTGATGCAGCTGTTAAGATGCCCCTCAGGATGCCTGCATCCGATACCAGAGGGCCTGGGTTTGAGTGTGGGCTCTGCTTTCTAATTCCAGCTTCCAGATAATGCAGACCTGGGAGGCAGCAGCGGATGGTTCAAGTACTTGGGTCCTTGCTACCCACACTGGAAGCCTGGATTGAGTTCTGGACTCCTGCATTTGGTCTGGCACAGACTTAGCTATTATAGGCATTTAGGCAGTGACTCAGCAGATGGAAGATTCTCTCTCTCCCTCCCCCTCTGTCTGCCTGTCAAATAAATAAAAACTAAAGAAGTATTTTTTTTTTCAATTTCAGAACATACTGATAAAGAATTTGCACTTTAATTCAATTAGGAAACACAGGTCTCATCTAGGCCCTTTCTCTCACAAAATCCATGCCACCATCACTGCACAACCACAATCTCCTCCAAGCTTCAGTGTCCTGCTTTCTGAAACAAAAATTTGGGAAAGAACTGGAAGTTCCAAAATGATGACCTGGATCTCACCTGATAGTTTGACAATAAAAAACAAAACCATAAATAAGGACTATTGTATATATAAATCAAATGAAAGAATTCTTTATCATATTATAATTATAAACATACAATATGCTTGCTTACAAGGATAAATCATCATATGTCAAACCTTTAAATAGAATTTTCATTTTTAAACAAATGTTCCCATTCATTTGAATCACAATATACTCAATATTCAGTCTGTTCCTTCTTGTTGGAGTGTTCTACAGATTTCTAAAAAACAGTCTTGTGTATCATATTTATTACATTGTGTTTATATTTGTCTACAGAAATATTACAGTTCTCTAATCGTATGCATTTAGAAGAATTGCCAGCAATCAATTAATGCCATGCTACTCTTTCACTTCAAAGCAATTTGTATTTAGCTCATCTCTGCCTGACAATTATATATTCTCAGCCATCTCTTAATAAACCACAGTGCAATTTTGATTCTACAGAACTTGTCCATCTGGAAATATGGGGAGCTTTCTTTCCCATTCCATTATTCTCAAGACACAGTAATCTTATGGGTATTAGTTCTACTACAAATATCTTTTCATAGCCCTGTGGAAATTTGAATGTCAGCTTCCAAAAGAAAAACCTAAATGAAATTATCAAATGATCATATACTCTGGGATCAATTTCTGCTTAACAACACTATGATTCAGACCTGATCAATATGTCCATTAGGTGCATGGCGCCTAGAGCTGATTACCTGGAAAACGTGCCCTCGTTGAAACCATGGCAATCACAGGGTGGTGATGACTGGTCTGCTTACAGAGCAGAGGGATGGGCATGTCTCTGTTTGTAGACTGGAGATACCTCAGCCCTGATAACTCGAGTGAGGGGACTCTGGTCTTCTAAGGACAGAATTGAAATATGACTACTAGACCAGTGGTCAGGCACCAGTGAGGATGTGCATGTCCCACATATGAATGCCTCCCAACCATCCCCAGCTGTGGCTCCAACTCCAGCTTTCTGTCCACGCAGACCCCAGGAGGCAACAAGTGATGCCTCAAGTAGTTGGGTCCCTGCCACCAACCTAGGAGACCTGGACTGTGTTCCTGGACTCCCAGACGCCACTCACCCACAGCTGGTGTGGGCATTTTCAGAGTGAACCACATGAACTTCTCTCTACCTCTCAAACAAGTAAATCTAAAAGTTAACACAAAAATCCTGATACCCTACTAGCACTGCTACGATGAAAAGAAAGCAGTGCCAATTCCAGAATGACCGCTGTGTGCACAGAAATGACACACACACAGTAACACCTACACAGAGTGGTGCTGCTGCACCCAAAGAGGCCCTCATTTATGGGGAGGAGGGAACCAGGGGTACAGTAAATAAAGAGCACACGTGTGGATGGCTAACGTGACGGAATAATCAGATTGGGAGTGAGATCAGGAGGACGACCCTGAGAAGGCAGCTTCGGAGCAAAGAGCTGAGCTGGGGGAGGTGCCGTCTGCAAACTGGATGTGGACGCATCAGGATTTACGCCACGGGGAATGGAAGGGGCTGCCAAGCACAGACAAGCACCACGCAGGAAGGACACACATGTTCATGGACCTCACCAGTGAGTGCTTGTGAACGGGAAGCGGCATCTGGCTGGGAGCAACAAGCGGTGGTGAGAATGACACTGCCCGGTAACTCTGCCCCGCTGAGGTCAACTACACAGGTGAAAAGTACAGGCTTGGTTATGGAACAGACAAAGACCTCAGTAGTGACAATCCCTGAGCACAGGGTTATGTGGAGCAGACAGAGGCGGGAGTGAAAACACACTGCAATAATTTGCAAAGGGGGTTAGTAAGCATGAATTACTGAACAAAACATTAGAAAGGGAAACCAATTGCAGGAAAAAGTAAATGCCCAGTATATGCATCGGAAGTTTCTAAGAAAAACTGTATGAATTATTACTTTAGGACATAGCTCCTTACATTGTAACATTAAAAAAAAGATTTTCACGTCTAAGATGTATTTTAAGTTATAGTGTTTACAAGAGTTCACTAAATGCTTTTTCAACCCCTGAGAAGTTGGCTGAAATGGGGTGTTGTTTCATTAACAATTAAGATGAAAGTGTTTGCATTGTGCAAATCAGTACTTCCAGTATATCAGTTCACATTTTTCTTTCTTTGGAATTTCAAGTCTACTAAATAATGAAGAGCAAATATAATAACTGAATGTAAATAATTCTGAAGGATTCCGCTCTGTGTGTAGTTCAGGCCAGCCTAAACTATCCCTTTTGCCTGTACTCAAAACAAAATGAATCTGACGTTTCTCTCTTGCACATTTTAGGATCTTTTCTTTATGTTTCACTGTGGAGAGTTTAATTACAACGTGTCGTGGTGAGGATCTCTTTTGGTCGTGTTTATTAGGGGTTCTGTGAGCTTCCTGTACTAGGATTTCTCTGTCCTTCTCCAAACCTGGGAAATTTTCTGCTAATGTCTCACTAAAAAGGCCTTCTAATCCTTTCTCCCTCTCCATGCCTTCAGGAACTCCTAGAACCCGAATGTTGGTTTTTTTAATAGTATCCTGAAGATTCCTGACAATATGTTTTAGATTTCTAATTTCCTCTTCTTTTCTTTGATCTGACTGTATCCTTTCCTGTTCTCTCTCTTCTAAGTCCGATATTCTCTCTTCTGCTTCACCCATTCTGTTTGTAAGGCTCTCTATTGTGTTTTTCATTTGATCTATTGAATTCTTCACTTCAGTCACTATCACAGTTTCCTGTTGTACTAATTGTTTCGTTTCATTTTGATTCCTCCTTAATATTTCATTTTCACGAGAGAGATTTTCTATCTTGTCCATTAAGGCTTTATGTAGTTCAAGAATTTGTTTTTGAGAACTTCTTAATGTTCTTATCAATTTTTTGAGATCTGCTTCTTGCATTTCTTCTATGTCATCATCTTCATAATCTTGAATTGGGGTGTCTTTTTCATTTGAGGGTGTCATGGTGACTTCCTTGTTTTTATTACCTCGGTTTTTGCATTTGTTATTTGGCATATTGGAGATATTTGGTTTCTTCACTGTGGTGCTTTTTCTTGTTATACTATGACTCTAGATTAAGTGGACTATCTGTTTTTGATGGAGCCTTAGGGCTTGAGATGGGTGTGGCCTGAGCCAATCAGACTCACTGCTGACTTCTCATCAGAAACTCTACAAGCTAGAAGGGAATGGCGAGATATAGCCCAGGTACTAAGAGAGAACAACTGCCAGCCCAGAATATTATATCCTGCAAAGCTATCATTTGTGAATGAAGGTGAAATAAAGACGTTTCATAACAAACAGAAATTGAAAGAATTTGTCGCCACTCGTCCAGCCCTGCAACAGATGCTTAAAGATGTGTTACACACAGAAACACAGAAACACGGTCATCAGTATGAAAGAAGATAAAGGAAGGAAACCTCACAGCAAAAGATCACAGGGAATTCAAAGCATATATTAGAACTTATCTTTGGCAAATGGCAGGGCAAAGTTACCACTTTTCATTAGTCACATTGAACGTTAATGGCCTGAACTGTCCAGTTAAAAGACACCGATTGGGATTTGCTTTTTAACCTGATGCAATTTTAAATGATGCTTAATTTTGTTTTTAAATTTCAAATCCTAGCTCTTACCCATACATGGAACAACAATTAAATTGTACATGTAATTCGCCACTTTGCTACACTAACATTGTTCCAGGGGTACTTATGATGTACTTTTGAATTTTCTATACATGCAATAATGACATTTGCTAGCAGTTTTATGTCTTCCTTCCCAATATGTATGCATTTTGTATCCTTTCTTTGTGTTACTGCACTGTCTAGTAATTCCACCATAATATTGAAAAGTAGTGGTGAGAAAAAGACACTTCCCCCTTTCCCCAACTTAAGGGAAAACTGTCCAATTTCACTATTAAAGTTGGTTTTGGTAGATATTCTTTATCTAGATGAGGAATTTCTCTTCTGTTTCTTGTTTGCTCAGTTTTTTTATGCCAAATATCTTTTACAAAAGTTGATGTAACCATTTAACATTTTTGCAGTTTGTGTAGTATGTCCAATTTATTGATTTTTTAAAATGCTGACAGCCTTGCTTACGTGGGATAAATACCACTTGCTTGTACTACATAAAATTGTTGGATGTTACCTATTATTTAAAAAAAAGAGAGATTTCTAAAGGCAACCCAGAGGAATCCTTAATCCAGTTCTTCATTAGAAGAGATGTGCAATTCGGGACATGCTCAAGCTGACTTACCTCAAACGGTAGAGTTAGAAACATACCAGGGGATTCCAATTCAATCCCATCAAGGTGGCATGTACCAATGCCATCTCACTAGTCCCAGTGATCAATTTCTGTGCACAATTGATCATAATGATAGGACTAAGAACCAAAGGGATCACATAAACAAGAATAGTGTCTGCAAATACTAGCTGATAGAATCAAAAAGGGAGAGAATGATCCAACATGGGAAGTGAGATACACAGCAGACCCATAGAATGGCAGATGTCCTAAACAGCACTCTGGCCTCAGAATCAGCCCTTAAGGCATGTGGATCCAGCTGAAAAGCCCATGAGAGTATTTCAGGCATGGAAAGCCAAGACACTCTGGGGAAAAAAAAAAATGAAAGATCTCCACGAGTGAGATCCCAGTGGAAAGAACGGGTCATCAAAGAAGGAGGTACCTTTCTCTGAAGGGAGGAGAGAACTTCCACTTTGACCATGGTCTTGTCTAAATATTATCAGAGTCAGTGAACTCAGGGGGCTTCCATAGCCTTGGAAACTCATGACAAGAGCCTAGGGTGATTACTGATGCCATAAACAAGAGTGTCAATTTGTTAAGTCAACAACAGGAGTCACTGTGTACTTACTCCTCATGTAGGATCTTTGTCCTTAGTGGGCTGTACATTGAGATTTAATGCTATAACTAGTACTCAAATAGTATTTTTCACTTTATGTTTCTGTGTGGGAGCAAACTGTTGAAATCTTTACTTAATGTATGCTAAACTGATCTTCTGTATATAAAGAGAATTGAAAATGAATCTTGATGTGAATGGAAGGGGAAAGGGAGTGGGAAAGGGGAGGGTTGCGGGTGGGAGGGACGTTATGGGGGGCAAGCCATTGTAATCCATAAGCTGTACTTTGGAAATTTATATTCATTAAATAAAAGTTTAAAAAAAAATAAAAAATAAAAAAAAAAAATTCTGGGGATTTTGGAGAATGTACATGATAAATTATAATATATGTGGTTGAAGTTATTTTATTTTCTACTAACTGGAATTATTTTAATATTCCTTATTGAATAAATGCTGTAATTTGTTTAAAAAAAAAAAAATGAATGTAACTTGAAAAACTAACCAGTAAGTACCGACACACAGTCATTTCTCAGTCCATCAAGCTCCAGCAAATGGATCAATAACTTTAAAGAATTTTATTTATATAAAGTGAATGAATTTCATGTATTTCATTTATACAGATTTAACAGCTACTTCCCACTCATGCTCCAAGCATCCACCCTCCTCCTTAGTTTCTTATTTTTTCATTTTTACAATAGGATTCTTGCATATTATTTTATAATCACAAGCATAATCTTCATATTTTTAAAGACAATACCTCAGTTAGAATTAAAATATCTGCCTTCCCTTGAATGTTACTTTGCGGTTTTAAAACCACATAAACAACTAACTTCAAAGTACCAGAAACTTAGTAAACCATGTATGTAATTATTAAAGGAAAAAAATATTTATCAGACTTGTCAACACCTGGCTATAAACTATCCCTATATCTGCAAAGCAATTAAGTTATCCTCTGGCATCGCTTAATTAAAACTCAGTAACCTTGATTTCTTTGGCCTGTTCTTGTAATCCCTACGTTCTCCTGTCCTTCAGTGTTATTTCTTCATGCTCTATAATATCTCTATGCGTCTTTCCAATGCAGACTGCTTTTAAAAGTACTTGTCTTTGCCTTTAAAGAACAAGTCTCTGGTAGCAGAATCTTGATTCTTCTAAATGACCTTAATTCTGCTCCTTCTTTCTGTAACCCCCACCAAAAGCCAATGGCTATGAAAGAAAATATCCCACAAACTTCCACAGAATGAAGAATTCTGTAAATTACCAATCTGTTAAAATCCAGGTTAGTGGAGGTATAATAATAAGTCCCAGAAAGATGTGTCTGATTCCCTTCTTTCTGATAATCTAAAACCTGGACTGTGTTCCTGGGCTCCCAGGCTCCACTCACCCACAGCTGGTGTGAGCATTTTCAGAGTGAACCACATGGACTTCTCTCTCTACCTCTCAAACCACATGGGTTTCTCTCTCTACCTCTCAAACCACATGAACTTCTCTCTCTCTACCTCTCAAACAAGTAATCTAAAAGTTAACATACGAATCCTGGTACCCAGCTAGCACTGCTACAATGGACAGAAAGTAGTGGCAATTCCAGAATGAGCATGAGTATGTGTGTCTACGAATAGCAGTGAATGGATCAAACCCTGTGGAAGGCTCACTTGCAGGGCTGGCCAGATGCAGTCTTGCTCCTGGGTGGTGGAGCTTGAGGCTCTCTATTTACAGCCTCTGTCTGATGTGGCTATGGGGTGAGGTTCATACTGCCCGGCCCTAGGGGACATCTTACATAGCAAGAGTAGAAAGTGTGACCCTTTCATTTGTGACATACCTGATCTGTGGATCAACATCAAGATTTCCTGAACTCTTAAATGGATGGTTATTCCACCAGATGTGAAATGAAATTACTCTTCCTGATGTCATTTGCAACAAAGCTTCAGCAACATGCCAAATATTGTTATTTTATTTGGACTCAGGACAAACCAAGGCCTGTGTTGAGCCCTGGCTCATGAGTAGGATTGACTGCAGTTGCAGCCCAGCCTCCCAGCAAGGGTAAGCGAGGTTGGCCCAGCACATGTGCGAGAAGGAAGGGAAAAATGCCTAAAAGAAAGTCTGGTGCGAGGAAGAATGTGGAGAACTATGGGGAATGCGAAAAACAACTAACAGCATCAAGAAGCACTGTGGATTTAGCTGAACACCCACGGAATGCTTCAGTGGAATGTGACCAACTGTCAGAGATGGCAGAAGAATTGAGCATTAGTTGCTATTTTTGTAATTCTGCACAGCAGTTTCCAATCCGTGCACAGTGTGGGAAAACAAAAGTGCATGATTTAGTCTTGCGATTGTGTCATAGAGCATGCTGGTATGTGCAGCTCTGGGAGTGGTGGATGCAATATGTGGCTTCGGTGAAACCTGGGTGGACCATGTTAGGAACGTCTCAGTACACGTGCAGTGCCTGCCCTCTATAGATGCTGTGTGTGTTGAGTGTGAACCAGGTGTAGGGGATCACAGGGGCAGAATACTCAGTTGCTATTTTTGCTCTCACTTTCTCTATGAAGATGATCAATTCCAGCATCAAGCCAGCTGCCAGCATTTAGCAGTAGAAATATGTAAGGGTGTTTTCATGCCATCAGCTTGGTCCACATTCGTGTCTCCACTGTAAGGCTTGTTTCTGAGATGAGCAAACAAAGAGCAAGGTGCTGAAAGCAATGGGGCTGGCATTGTGCAGCAGAGGTTAAGCAGTTTCCTGTGATGCCAGCATCTCAGATGGGTGCAGGAGAGAGTACTGGCTGCTCCACTTCCCTGGCCTTATGGCCATTTGGGGAGTAAACCAGTGGATGGAAGATCTCTTCTTTTCTCTCTGCAACTCTGCCTTTCAAACAAAATTAATGAATCATAAAAAAAAATTCCTTTGAAGAAAGGGAAACAATGATCATTTTGAGGCCAGCACAGTGCAGCCCCTTAAGCTGCCACCTGCAATGCCGGCATCCCTTATGGGTAGCCAGTTCAAGTCCTGGCTGCTCCACTTCCTCTCCAGCTCCCCGCTAATGCATTCAGGAAAGCAGCGGAGGATGGCCCAAGTGCATGGGCTCCTGGCACCCCTGTGGGAGACCTGGATGGAGCTCCTGGCTCCTGACTCCGGCGTGGCCCAGCCTTGGCCATTGAGGCCACTTGGGAAATGAACTAGCAGATGGAAGATCTCTTTGTGTCTCCTCTTTCTCTCTCTCTTTCTGTAACTCTGCCTTTAAAATAAATAAATAAACCTTTAAAAACATGTGTCAGCAAGAAAAAGGGGAATAGCCTCCTGGCCCTAAATGTGGCCATGCAACTCAAGAGACCAAGGATCTAGGCAGGTCAACACGGGTTGGCAGTGAAGAGGGCAATGGAGCTTCTGGGTACAACGCTGATTGGAAAAGCCTTTCATCTGATGAATGTGGGCGGGTGGTTACCATGAAGAGGAGGAGGTGGAGTGTGAAGCAGAAGAGGATGTGGAGGCAGGTGGAAAGGATTCTGATGCTGAGCCATCAGACTTAGTCACTGGTCTGAATTGAGAGAGGATCTGTGCTAGTGGCTATGGTCCCTATGAGGAGGAAGGGAACCAGGAAGCACTGCTTGCCTGCAGGTGTCTGTAGGCGAAAGGGGCAGGAATGTATGTGTGCCTGATGAATCGCATGCAGATGTCTCAAAATCCTACCATTCTGGCCTTGGGCAAAAGACTAGTCACATTTACTGGGCCAACTGGTTGGGCATAGTATTTTTATGGGAACTGATAAAAACACTGCTTATAATTCATTATATCTCATTTTACAAAATGTAGTAGATAAAATGAATTGCTGTATTTTTATGTCTGTCCACAGAATGAATGTTATCATCTAAATTGTCATTAAGTATTATGTTATCTTTAGTTGCATGATATTTACGTTCTTTTAGCAATTTGCTCATCCAGTCTCTTTCTCACAATGTATGTCCTGAATAGTGCTTATTAGCATTCTCAAATGTATTGACAAAGTGACTATTTGGCCATTTTTTGAGAGCAGAGCCATATCAGAAGCTCTATCACTACAGATGTGTTCCTCAGGCAATTTCATTTCTTTTTGAATAAATCTAGTATTTCACATTCAAAGAAAAAAAGATGAGCAATTAAAATTGTGTCCCACTTGCCGCCCAGAGCAACTCCATATGAAAACCAGCCCCCACTCACTCCGTTGACTTTCAACAGTCCAGCCTGGAACTGTGGCGAGCCTGGGATTTTGCCCTCATTGCAAGTTCAGAAGTTAGCCTCCTACAGTTTCTGAGAAAACAGAAGGGACACCACAAGCCCTCCGGCTCAGAGACAAAGGGCAGTTTAACAATCAATAGCAACAGCTCTAGTACCCCAAATCCTAATTACTGCAGGGTACAACAGAGGAGGGCTGGGGGCACCTGTGCAAGCTGGGAGGAGTTTTTTGGGCAAGAATCCCAAGATGAGGAAGGGCTTGCTCTTACGCCAGGGTGGCTGGTGGCTGGCCCCTGCTCCCTTCCAGAGAGAGACAACAGTTTAACTACTCTGCAGTTTAAATCTCTTCCGGGGAAGGTGATGTCTCTATCTTTACTATCCTAGGCTGTACACAAATCTAAGCAAATTGCTTGTTAATGCTTAGACTTGAAGAAGTAAGATAGGTCCATGATGAACTGTTACCCGACAGTGGGTAGAAGAGCGTTAGAAGGTAATAACAGCAATATTAGTGACAGTAACACTCACAGTAGATGGCACTTTCCACGTGACTTTTCCTTTCACTGATACTTTGGCAAGTTCCATGTGATTCTGTCGACATTTAAAGAAGAGATGGAGCCCGTGTTGGTGCAGTGGGCTAAGCTGCCGCATGCGAAGCTGGCATCCCACAGAGTGCAGGTGTGAGTGCTGTTTGGAGCCCTGGCTGCTCCGCTTTCAATCCAACTCCCTGCTAATGTGACTCAGGAAGGCAGCAGAAAATGTCCCAGGTGCTTAGGCCCCTGCCACCCACGTGGGAGACCCGGATGGACTTCCTGGTTCCTGGCTTCAGCCTGGCCCAGCCTCAGCTATTGCATCCATTTGGAGAGTGAACCAGGAGACCAAAGATCTCTGTCTCCCCTCCTCCCTCTCTGTAATTCTGCCTTTGAGATAAATATAATAAATCTTTTGAAAAAGAGAAATGAGACAGAAATTGATAAGCCTGAAGACACTTGTATGAGGTCATATAACCAATAGTTTCAAAGCTTCCAAACTGTCCCTAATGCAGTTCTACAAGGACATGTGAAAATCAGCATTGCCTGAGAAGAGTGAGCAGCAGACCACTAAACCAGGTACAAGCCTTATAATGTCATTGATGCAGGAACAACATGTCCATGGGACTGTCCCATCAAACCGCTGGTCTCCACTCCAACGGATACAACAAATGCTGGGGCCACATGCCATGGAAAACAAATGCTTTTGGGACCTTAAGACTATCATATTGAGAACTATGGTTTGTTCATAACGAGATGCCTGAACCACAGAGGCCTGCCTCACACAGAGGTCTGGGCCAGGAAATTGGTAGCCTGCGCTGGGGGTAAAGACTCTAGGTGGAGTACCAACCATGCTAGCTCAAGCCTCATTTCACATCTGTACTTAGAGACCGTCGATTCTAGAACTGCTGCTGCTCTGTGAATGAAATCTAACAAAAGCTAGAAAATTTTTTTAAAGAAAACAGTTATTCAAATAAGCAACAGCAAAGACGTTGTAAGGAATGATATTTTGATCCCCCCCCCCTTTTTTTCTGGTGAGAAACCTGACATTATTAGATAAGGACCAGGCGTTAGAGCAGCTTCCAGGAAGAACACTCCAAGTGCCTCACCTTCCTCATGACAACTTAAGAGCTGGATCAGATTCTCACGCGAGAACATACGTGGTTTCCCTGAAACGCCTCAACATCTCCTTTGGTTGTTAACTTTTCACCCAGACAGCAGACAGTTTTCCTTCCGTCCTCTCCTGGCATGCAGTATTTTACTGCTCAGATGTCAAACTCCCTCACACTCCTAAACAAATCCCACTCTCTCGTGCCAACATCTGAAATTTTGCCTGTAAATCAGAACATGCTGGGATGGAATTGCTGCTCCTATCATCTACCACTCCTCCTATCAAAGCATGTAAGGGGATTAGTTAGAAAACAGCTACACTAAGCTTGCATTTCAGCCCTGTCTAGCAGCAGGCTACCTTTCGGCAACAAAGACCAGCCCTGGAGAGAGCAGAAATACTTAGTAAGGATGCAGCATTAGTTCTGCCATCTTATAACACGATCTAAGCATGAAAATTACCATTCTGAAAAGGAGAAAGAAACTTAAGACGTCGAAACATACAAATAAGCTGCTTGATTTTTCTCTCTCATGGCTCAAGGCAGCTTTGTTCAAGTATTAATACAGATGGCACCGTAAGTCATTCAAGGAATGGCACGCTCATATGCACGAGGTGCAGAGAAAAGCGTGAGGCTCTGTGGGTAAATTACCATCACAATCAATTTTAGAACCGTTCCTTAGCTTCCTCACTGCCTATCACTGTGCATCCCCGAAGACACAAGAGCTGAGCTCTGTAGCTTTCCTGAGCATTCAAAAAGCATCAGAGAGAAAGGACAGCACACACTTCTGTGCACAAGTGTGCACACACACCATGCATTAAGGCATTGTCAATATTTCTCTAAGACTCTCCATATCATTAAATCTGTTTAATGAGAAAGGCCTATCTGTTCAAGACAAAACTACAGTTTTACCTTCTGCTCACCAAAAGGTAGCAAACGGCTACAAATCAGGTTTCCCCTCCATTCCAATGGCTCTGCCTCAAAAGGAAGAATGCATGAGTGTGGGAACTGAGGGGAAGAAGTAGGAACATCCCCTCTCCTCATAACTCAAAATGATCCACGTGGGAAATCTGTACTTCCAATCCCTGCAACTGTGGATTTCACTGAACACAAATCTGCTTTGTTGGAGTGTAGGGAGAAGAAGCGTGTTGGGCAATGCTCCTACCAGGGTCACAACAAGGTTTCACTCAACTTAAGTCCACAGCTACTGTGCAGACACTATGAGCCTCTCATGCCTTACACCAGTATGCAAGCAGAACAAAACAAGTTATCCTACTGACAGCGTCAGGACTCCAGCTGACCTGGGATTATCATGAGGTCTGTAGTTGCACAACGTGGGGAGGGGTGACAATGCAGGGGCTCAGAAGACTCACTCTAGCCTTTTGTGACAAGTGACAACTGTGAAGGGACAAATGCAGAAGCCACTGTTTGAGTGGGCATAGAAAGCACAGACCCCCTAGTCTCCTGGGGTGAATGTTTTGGTCATCCCACCAAATAAGTTACCAGCTTAAGAGCTGGCCAACTGGGAGGGAAGGTACCAGGGCTGTTAGAGGAGAAAAAATACAAATGGTGACTTGGTTCTGACCCAAGCAACACACCATCAGGATGCATGAACCTTGGTTCCTTTGTTTTTGTATTTCATATTTGTGACTAGTCTCCACTGTTAATATCATTGATTGGACAAGGTAGCTGGCCAGCCTTCCAACAACAAACACCTAACACTTTTTTGGGGGTTCAGTACTCCCAATTGTGGCCACAGTCTGTTCTACTGACACATGGAGAAGGCCGGTATAGGACTCCCCATCTACTTTGAGTTTTGGATAGAATAACTCTGGAGCGAATGCTCTGTGTAGCTTGCAGAATTATGCAGCCGAATAAGTTCATTTACAGTAAATTAAGGTCCTTGAATTGGCTTCCTTCTTCACCTGCCTCACTCCCAACTCCTCGGGTGGCCTCCCTGTGATAATCTCCCAAATAATCTATTATTTATCTCTGAATCAATGAGTGAGGCTCACTTCTCAGAAAAAAAGTCAGATTAAGATATTAACCACATTTAATATCTGCTAGTTTTATACACATTGCACTATGTTCCTCAAATCTGCACTGAATATAATGTTTTCACGACTTTCTTTTTTTAAGACTTTCTCTTCTGTTACGCCAAAGAAAATATTTTGTTAACAACCATCTCAGTGCCTTTGTAATGAACAATGTTTACAACAACACGAAGTAAGCATCTTTCCTGATCATCTTGTTAGAGAGATCAATCACTACACGTTACTTGTTTGTGTTCTGCTGAAACAAATGTGAGCTGACACATGGCCGTCAGATGGTAAAATCAGACGACATGAATCAGAGATCTATGCAGTATCAGGTTTCACTAAATAATGTCAGGGTGTAGACAAACTAAAGGAGTCTGAAAGGTTTACGTGAAACAGACGGAAATTTAGATGGAAAAAATGTCTTCCCAACTCCTTCCCGTGTTAGCGATGCATCCTTCAGCCCCGGTGGAATGAAGCATCAGAAAGAACTTGCCCGGGCTCCTTGCGTAATTATTTACACTACCAAACAGCTTCAATTTATCCTGCCTCATAGATATTGAGTCCTGTTTACCATAGCTACCCTTGGCCAGGGATACCAAACGAAATGTTTTTTAGACCTGAATTCCCTTCCTCTCAATAAATAACATCAGTCTTGTTGCAGCAGTTGATGGGGGATTATACCAGCTCTCCTGCCTTCTTTTTATCCCCTGGTGGAGCCCTTCCAGGGAAAGCAGTAAATCTGTCGCAAACCAGCTGCTTCAACATCTTCCCCCCAAGTGATTTCAGAGACAGATCCATTCTTATCCGTTCAATACAAAACAGCCTTGCCGCAAATTCCTCCTCCACAAACATGTCTATGGGTATTTCCCTTTCAAATATGAAACTGTGTCCACCAGACATTGGAATATTTTCCATAAATTCTATGAGTTAAAATAAGGCATGATGAGACCTGCACTGTGGCGCAGTGGATTAAGTCACCGCCTGTAATGCAAGCATCCCATATGGGTGTTGGTTTGAGTCTCAGCTGCTCCACTTTTGACCTGGCTTCCAGTTGATGGCCTAAAAATTCAGCAGAAGATGGCCCAACTATTTGGGCCCCTGTATCCATGTGGGAGACCTGGATGAAGCTCCTGGCTCATGGCATTAGCCTGGCCCAAATCTGGTCAATAAGGCCATCTGGGAAGTGGACCAGTGGATGGAAGATCTCGATTTCTCTCTCTCTCTCTCTTTAAACTCTTTCTCCCTCTTTCTCTTTGAACTCTACTCTTTCAACTAATAAATGAATTTTTGAAAAAATTTTTTTTAAGAATGAGGCAATGTAACACTGATTTGTTTTGCTGGCATCAAAGTTCAGTTTCATTTAGCTAAGAGCAGGAAGACTGAAGATGTATCTTCAGAAATAAGACTTTAATAAGAGCACATTCAAATGTCTATTGGTTCTTGTGTTAATAAGAAAAACACACTTTCAAAACATAATACTTTATGGATATGTATCCAGGATGAAAAAGGAGCACCGCAATGAGTAGAAAATTGAGATAGAATCATACTGCCAAGCTCTGCTTAGCAGTTCAGCAGTACCAGTGAGTAAAGAAAGAGGCTCATATTATGTGCTTACGCTCTTGAGTGAGGCAGAAAATGTGAGAAACTTTTTATTCATATTCATTATTTCAACTATTTTCCCCAGGAATCAACCCTTAGAAACTCAAAAAGGAGCCTGCCACAGTGGTACAGAAGAATAAGGAACTAGGACAAGACAGCTCAGTCTCGTGAGCTACCAAAAACTTCTCAGCACATTTCAATAAAAACATAAAGGACCTGAAGTCAAGTGGAGACAGAAGTTGCAGATTTACACAGGAAAATGCACTCATCTTCTACTTACTGAAGCCACGTTCACAAAATCATCATCTGAGAGGGTTTCCAACATTTCGGAGACGGATGTCCGGATGAGTTTGAGTGTCAGTCCACTAACGCTTCCACTCCTGTAAGAGCAGACAAAGGGATCCACACATGTTGCCAGGGATTTTATCAACACCACAGTGAGGTCATTTATAGAATATGCAAATGACACCTTGGTCTTTATCAGTAGAGGAAAAAGACTGACTGATACAGTGGGAATTACAAGAAGTCTTGCCCTCCCCTCACCCCCAATCAGTACATATGCATTCCTAACCAAAATTATAAAAGTTGCCTGTCAACTGATGATTAAAAATAAGGATGCTAATGGCATATTTGCTCATTCAGAAAATATATCTTAAATACTGGCTCTGTTAGCCAGAGGTTAAAAGGCACAGTCAATGCCCTGAGGAGCCCATTGTTTGACTTGGTTAAATCAATGCTATAAAGCCCATTAAAGACTGGTGGGCAACAATGCCCTGTTCTGCTCCCTGATGTGGTTATCTCTAGGGCTTGGCCTTCTCTTGTCTCTACATATTCTACATTTCTATGATCTTCTATGAACTCACCTCACCAACTTGCAGAGTTGGCCTTTCATCTATAGGAAGCACTCGCCTCTCCATTGTGCTAGCTCCCAAGGTTTTCTTAGTTTCACTCTTTTACCTACTTGCTAAAAACTGAGACTCAATGTCCAACATTGCAACTACTCCCCAACATGTTCAATGATTTATGTCCCTGATATCAACCAGTCTGAGTCTTGGTCATCCAACTTTTCTCCCTCCCCACTCAGACAACCTCCCTTGTGCCTTTCGCTCCACAGTATCCAAGGCAGTGGTCCCCTCTGCAGCCCTCTCCTCTCTGGCTCAGTCCTCACAACATGAAGTTCCTGAAGTAACAGCCACTCCCTCCAGCGCTCCGTTACCTCCTCCACATGCTAACAGGTAAGAATCCTGGAAACAGGTCCCGATCTAGGAACTTCTGATACCAAATGGTCACCCACTAAATACCCAACAATACATCAAAGTGCTGTCTTCCTTCTGCGGATTCCTTTAGCGCTGCCTCTCACTCTTTTTATCTCTTACTTTCTGCAATTATCTTAGTTCCTTGACAATGGGGTTTTGCTTTCCTCTTGTATTTGAATCATTTTTGAGATCAGGGATGATATCCTGATCATCTTTGTCTCTACATTATGACATTATATATAGAAGAATCTCAGTACATCTCTGTGGAGATAATTTCAATGTATGGTTATTTCAATTTCATACACATTCAATCTAAGGATATGCATTTGGCTTCTAGAGATATTAATTTGAGAAATTATTTCTGTAAATTACCACACAACCAATAGAATGAAAAAATATTGGACTGTCATTTCAATTTGTGCATGAGAAGAACTTCATGGATTCACTTCTAACACTCAGAATAATTTAATTAAGGCAACATGTGGCTAAAATGCCTTTTAACAAATTAAATAAAAATTAACATTTAAGTTACATTTGTCAAATTCAATAATCTCTCTTTCTCAAGCTGGGTTATAAGGCTTTGATAACTAATTTTAACTTTTTAATTTCAGATCAAAATGGGAAAAATCCAAATGTTGAGATTTGCTTGTAATAAGTACTTATTTGCCTACAAATCATTGTATTTTTCTTCTTCCAAAGAGCCAAAAGACCTATAAGGATATGCTTTCTTACTCTCAGTGCTTTAATTAGTTGATATTAGTGTTACAAAGTACATCTCCGTAACAGGACATAATCTTCTCAGTGTTCCACATGTGCATACTCAATCTTATTAGAAATATATACATATGCACTCAGACATATAAATTAACTCGAAACAATGAAACAAATAAGTAAAATGACCTGTGTAAAAACTCTTGGAGCTTTTCTTGCATATTAGTATTTCCCTTGGAAAAAGTCCCAGTACTGACATTTAATATTTACCTCTTTTGTGACCAAATTCCTAAAGGTTAATTGAATCATAAATGACAAAGTGCCAGCTAAATGCTTCTACGTTTTTCTCCATTTTTTAAGAGAAACTGCTTAGTTTTAGCAATCCTGTTCTTTAATATTGTTCAAAATGTACAGCAAAATTAGAATTAAATCATTTTTCCAAACACTTGAACTTTAGAACCATATTTTTCCATTCTAACATAGATTCCATTTTAATAATAAAATTTTGTTTACTTTGCTACTGGCTTAACATATCCTCTTTGGATATAAGTCAACATAATTATTCTTTAGGGTCTTTTTTTGACCTATCAAAGATGTCTTGGTTCCAATATATGGCTGTTATTTGTTTTACTTTTTCTTTTCTTTTCTTTTCTTTCTTTTTTTTTTTTTTTTTACAGACAGAGTGGACAGTGAGAGAGAAAGAGAGAGAGAAAGGTCTTCCTTTGCCGTTGGTTCACCCTCCAATGACCGCCGTGCTGATCCGAAGGCAGGAGCCAGGTGCTTCTCCTGGTCTCCCATGGGGTGCAGGGCCCAAGCACTTGGGCCACCCTCCACTGCACTCCCCGGCCACAGCAGAGAGCTGGCCTGGAAGAGGGGCAACCGGGACAGAATCCGGCGCCCCGACCAGGACTAGAACCCGGTGGGCCAGCGCCGCTAGGCAGAGGATTAGCCTATTGAGCAGCTGCGCCGGCCTATGGCTGTTATTTGTAAACACTCCCAAATCCTCAGTGTATAAAGATGGAAAGTTGGGCTACTCACACATCCACCAGAATAAGCATATCTTTAGGGGATGCAGCACCTTGGATGTACCTGAAACAGAGAGATAAATACTTTTTTCTCTTGCAAATCATCAAACATTGATGTTTATTGCAATGATATTTACAGATCTCTGAGGTAAGGCATTTCCCTGGCACAAACATACTTGTATTCTGTCTCAGGAGAGGATGGTTTTTTTATTCACAATGTCAGCTTGAAGAAAGGTATATTTAACATAACATCAGAGATGCCAGAGGCATGAGACTTTAAATGTATTGTTCTGATACTTGTAACAAAAGAAACATTTTAATACTGGCAGGAAAAATTTAACTTCAGTAATGACAGTCTTTGGAAAAAAATTATTCTAAACACCAATTGTGGGCCACAGGATTGAAAAGTCAGTTTAACAAGTGACAGACTGTCATATTTTTAAGTGCAAAAAACTACATGGTCTAAGAACATAAAAGAGCAACTCAAAAAATGAAACAAACCAGTAATTAGAAATAGTGAACTATGTAATGTTATTAATGAGAAGTCAAGAGGTGATTCTCGACTGTGTTTAAGAATCATGGGGAGAATCAGTTTAAAATGTTGATTCCCAAATTCAACCTCAGCCATAAAAATCAAAATATCTTCCTTTGAAAGAAATCTAGAAGAGTGAGTGCTTTATGCAGATGGTTGAGCAATTATGGAGAGAAGCTTGAGTGCAGGTGACTAACTTGTGTTGCTTGTCTGCCCCAGCAGTGACAGCTGCACCTGCACTCAACCCTCTACTTATTTTGGAGGTCTCTTTGGCCACCGGTCTCAATCTTACTTCTCAGAAGCCTTCCAAGCAACACATTAATTGGTTTCCAGACAACATGAAGCATAGAAAAAAAAAATCTACCCAGGACTGTGTGTTGATAAAGCAGAGTTTAAAATCTATACCCACTCTTGTTTCTCTATTAGAAGGGAAGCTGGCAAGGCTGTGGGTGCACTCCCATGAAGGCAAAACTAGTTCATACCACCTGGCATGCTGCTCAATGAGATGAGAGTTCAGGATACTAACTGCTTCTCCTGGTTGTTGGCACTTAACTTGCAAGTTTCTCCCCAGACAACCAAATCCTGAACCTGAACCATGCGATATAGTAGTCTTTGTCTACATGCAACAATCAAGGACATTTTGGAGTAATATTAACAAGAATAACACCTGCCACTATTACACATTGCCAGCATTCATGTAAATTGTCATTGGGATGTTTAACAGGACATTTAAAGAGTTGTAAATATGTCCTTTGAATTGCTTATTAAGATTCTTTGACTCCTATAAAAAAAGTTAGAAATAGCCTGAATAAGCGACCATATAATATTCTTTTTAATAATATTAAGGATCTCCTGAAGAATACACACTCAAAGTCATTGCTATTAAAAGGAGTAGGGTATTAAGCACTAAGTGGAATATAAAATGAACTTATTAAAAAGATACATCCAGGGCCAGTGTTGTGGCATAGCAGGTAAAGCTGCTGCCTGTGACTTCAGCATCCCATGTGGGTGCCAGTTTGTGTCCTGGCTGCTCTAGTACCAACCCAATTCCCTGATAATGGCTGGGAAAAAGCTGCAGAAGATAGCCCAAGTGTCTGGGCCCCTGCTACCCACATGGGAGACCCAAATGAAGCTCCTGGCTCCTGGCTTTGGCCGGGCCCAGTCCTAGTCTTTCTAGATATCTGGGAAGTAAACCAGCAGATGGAAGCTTGCTCGCGTGCTCTCTCTCTTCCTTCCTTCCCCTCCCTCCCTCCCTCTCCCTCTCCCTCTCTGTTACTTTGATTTTCAAAGCAAATAAAAAAATTAAAAAAAAGAAAACTTCCACACATTAAATTCATTTAATAAAATATAAACAAAATATAATTAATTCTAAGAAGATAAAAATTAACTTACTTCTCCAGGAGACCAGTTACAATCATTGGCATTTTTCAAGTGTTGAGTTAAGAGAATGAGTTGTTTCCATAGTGAGACACAAACAAAAATTCTTTTTTGGAAAAAAAATTAAACCTAAGCTATCTGAAGGTAACCAGGGGCAGCCCTTACCTTGGGGCCAGTTCTCATTAGTTCACTGCTAGAGGCAAACTACCAGTGGAGGCTGTCTAATCTTTGCTTGGAGTAAAACTCCACTCCAAGCAAATTGGGAGACTTTCAATGGAAATACCCACCAGCAGAAAGAGGTTTATGGCTGAGATTGAAGAGAAATCTGAAAACAGTCCACATGCAGTGAATGTAATCAATCACTTCAACAATATTCATGTTCGTTCCCTACTGGAACCCATCATTGCCATTTACTCACAACTACATTTATTCAATGACCAGCAGAGCACATTCGATAAGTAGGTAAATTTTTCCAGCTCAATCCTAAAGATTCCTTCCACTGTTTAATTAAAAAAAAAAAGTATCCTTTTTTCTGTTTCATCTTTTACATGGCTGAAAATTCTTACCATGGTCTTCTGCGTACATCATAAAGATCAATCTTGTTTGGGGTTCGACTATTATCAACCCATGGAGAAGCTAGAAGAGAAAAAAGAGGAATTAAACCAAAACATTGGATATGCTCTCCAAAAATAATGTGAAGCATTTTTTTAAATGTCCCTGATAAACAATTTCACTTATCTACAGTAATGTGCCAATGGGTGACACCATTTTGATTTCCATCATATTTTTTCTTTTTTAAAATGGAAAACAATACAGCAGCACAGAGAAAAGCAACATAAGGCAGGTTTCTCATCAATTATTTCAGAAGTGACTTTTAGACAGAGGTGTTTCCTGGCTGTGAACTTGCGCATTTCACTAGGTGTTGACGGTTGTCTATTTTCTCCTCCGCAATACCAGCAAATTTCCAGTTTCAATTGTTTAATCCTTACACTGCTATTCTGATCCAAGAGCCTACTGCCTCGGTCTCTTTAGGCCTACTGTTTTTCTGGTATTGTGATTATATAATAGCATAATTTTTGAACCTTCATATTCACATATTTGATAATGACAAACTCTACATGTCTCTGCATTGTCTTCAGTAAGGACAGACTAACAATCTTGTTTTGGTTTCACAGCCTTTATCATTTGGCGAGAATTAGAAAAAAGTTTTTGTCTAATTTTATGACTCTTAAATGTAATTTATACTTACTCTAATTAAGTCTGCAATTATTTTAATTTAAATGCCTTACAAAGGTTTACATGCACACATACATACATACATACACATATACACAAACACACGCCCACACACACATACACCTTTGATTAAATGAAGAAAAATGAATGCTGAAAAACGGATGATAATCTTATGTTAAAAAAAAATCTCTCCTTGAACAGGTTTAGACAATATGACTCTGGGACAATGCCTAATTCATATGA
The DNA here is from genome assembly GCF_964237555.1 of Oryctolagus cuniculus. Taxonomy (NCBI): domain Eukaryota; kingdom Metazoa; phylum Chordata; class Mammalia; order Lagomorpha; family Leporidae; genus Oryctolagus; species Oryctolagus cuniculus. Next base: position 146,895,078 of record NC_091434.1, read on the forward strand.
TGTACATGACACAATCTATTTTGCCCTTTTCTTTCCTGAGAAAATCTGGAAATTAGGGAAGATTTTACTTAGGTTTCTCAGCCAACTAAAATAATTTGGCCAATTAGAATATGTCAAAAAAATTTATACAGCTAAGCCCTTTCTTGACTGTGAATCTCTCTCATTAGTGGCTATCTTATAACATGATTTATTCTTTTTAAATGACTCATCACATTTACATGAAGCAGTAGGTTTTAACAGAGCACTCCTCCCACAGTCTTCTACTGACAGAGGGAGCGTACCTGAAATGGTAAATCTGCTTTAATTCTTGCATTTGCAGAAACTGAGAGCCAGGAATATAAATTATCACTTTTTTTTGACAGTAGACCTAGAATTAAGTAACATGCATGCTGGTAGACAAGTCAGTTCTCTTTCAACTAGTTCTCCATATAATCTGACTCCTCCAGTTAAAGTCTTAGCAGTAAGGAGCACACATCTAAAGCAATTGTATCCTGCTTGCAGTACTATGCTGCACTGGTACATTTATAGCCTCTCAACTCCAAATTTCCCCTTGCTCGCTGGAACCTTTCAACACTTTAAAAATGTCTTTTTCTCCACCCTAGCAGGTACAATTTCAAGTTTTGCCAGCACATGATACAAGACAGACACTGGATGAGAAAAGGCTGCTTGCTTTCTGTTTCTGCCTTGTGGGTTCAGAAGCCAGGCATCCTCTGTCTGCCTCCCACAGTGCAGCTATGTTCTCTGGAGTGCTGCTCCTATGGGGCTGCAGTTCCCCCAGTCTCCACAAGGCTCCTCTAGGTTGGGTAGCGTCCCCAGGCCTGGGCTCCTGTATGGCTCGGATTCCCAAATACCGAATGGCCAGAAGAACCCACGGGTGATTTTGTAGCAAGGAATTGCCAGTGAGATACCTAGAACCCCAGAGGGTAGACTTCTAGCAAACCCCTACAATGTGGCTTCACAGTGGCTTCTTGGCCTTACCAGGTCATGGACAAGAAGGTCTGATCTCAGCCCAGGGGTAGCTGCTATTTATTAGATTCTGTAATATTATATCTGGTATTCATATATTATTTAGAGTTCCTGAACACTTCCAGCCAATCGCTTACTACTCACATCCCTGTTAAACTTACTAATTCATTATTTTAAAAATGAACTTTTGTTGTTCAAGCTACTGTGTTCTTTCTCCCTCCTGATGGGACCAAGACTGATACAAATGTACACAGGAGCTGAGAGAAGTGAGATTAGTAAGCACTGCCAGGACAGTGTCAGCAGACAAGAATTAAGTGGCATGCTCAATTGGACTTGCTCCAAATGGTGGAGTTAGAAACATGCCAGGAGATTCCAATACAATCCCATCAAGGTGGCATGTACCAATGCCATCTCACTAGTCCAAGTGATCAATTTCTGTTCAGTTGATCCCACTGATAGGTCTAAGAGTCAAAGGGATCACACATACAAGACTAGTGTCTGAAAATACTAACTGATAGAATCAAAAAGGGAGAGAACGATCCAACGTGGGAAGTGGGATACACAGTGGACTCATAGAATGGCAGATGTCCTAAATAGCAGTCTAGTCTCAGAATCAGCCCTTAAGGCATTCAGATATGACTGAAGAGCCCATGAGAGTATTTTAGGCATGGAAAGCCAAGAAATTCTGGGGAAAAAAAAAAAAAAAAAAAAAAAAGAAGAAGAACTAAATGAAAGATCTCTGCGAGTGAGATCCCAGTGGAAAGAATGGGGCCATCAAAGAAGGAGGTACCTTTCTCTGAAGGGAGGAGAGAACTTCCACTTTGACTATGACCCTGTCGGAATAAGATTGAAGTTGGCGAAATCAAAAGGCTTCTATAGTCTTGGCAACTCACGACTAGAGCCTAGGGAGATTACTGACGCCATAAACAAGAGTGTCAAATTGTTAAGTCAACAACAGCAGTCACTGTGTACTTACTTCTCATGTGGGATCTGTCCTTAATGTGTTGTCCAATGTGAAGTAATGCTATAACTAGTACTGAAACAGTATTTTACACTTTGTGTTTCTGTGTGGATGCAAACTGATGAAATCTTTACTTAATATATATTAATTTGATCTTCTGTATATAAAGATAATTGAAAATGAATCTTGATGTGAATGGAATGGGAGAGGGAGCGGGAGATGGGAGGGGTGTGAGTTGGAGGGAAATTATGGGGGGCAAAGCCATTGTAATCCATAAATGTACTTTGGAAATTTATATTTACTAAATAAAAGTTAAAAAAAAAAAGAATTAAGTGGCCAGCAAGGAACTTGATAAATGATTCAACGTAACTAGAGTTTAAAGATTAAATTAGATTTCTGAATTCTGCACAAATAACATGCACCTAGGATTTCTATTTTCAATGTAACAGCTAATTGAAATGAACTGCGATATGAGCTATGGTGCTCCGTGACATTTATATCTTTCTTTAATGAAAGAAGAAAACATAAGAGGCTATAAATTACAGTATAAGTCAGATAATTAAATTTTAATATTATTCATAATTTCAGGTTGTTTATATTAAAATTATTAATGATCTTTGCATAGAAGTTTGCAGAGATATTTCCTATTATATAATATCCCTTGTTTTCATTAAATGAAGATACATCTGTAATGGTAAAATTAAAAAGTATAATTTATTCTGTGATATTGCTAGCTAAAATGTAAAGTCCCATGGTGGCATTTAAGTGGTATCTTATTTATATCTCAGAATTATCAGATATCAAGCAGTGTAAAGAACAATAAATAAACAACGCTGAAATTCCCTGAATAATCCGTGCAGTAATCATGCATAGGGAAAGCTACGTTTTGAAATGAACTTAGAGCTTCTAACATTCCTGCAAAAAGTGAAATGCTGCTCTCTTTAGATGTCTCTAGCTTTCTGATAAGAGTTTTGGGAGGGGAAGAGAAATAGTGCAAAATGTGAGTGTCTCATTTCTGAATGCCATCAGTAAAAGCGATAATGACCATTTATGAGAACTACAGGGACCAGCGCGGTAGGGCAGCAGGCTAAGTGGCCACTTGTGACGCCAGCATCGCACATAAGCACTGGCTGGAGTCCTGGCTACCGCACACTTTACATACAGCTCCCCTCTAACGCACGTGGAAGGCAGCAGAGGAGGTACAGATACTTGGGCTCCTGTCAACCATGTGGCGAGAGACTCAGCTGGACTTCCCGATCCTGGCTTTGGCCTGGCCAAGCCCTGGATGTTGTGGGTATTTGGGGAGTGAACTAGAGGATGGAAGATAGCTCTCTCTCTGTCAACCCTGCCTATCAGATAAATAAATAAACATTTGTTTAAAAAGGGAAAGATTCCTTTTGGCAAAGTCTTCATGTGGCAGGCTGTGTCTGCATTTTATGTTGAATGTTGGGGATGCTGCAAACAAACCGCATGAGGATATGAGAAGGAAAAGGCAGATCTGGAGATGATCAAAATTAAAAAAGAAAAAAGTCAAACAACTGAAAGGAGGCAGTGGCAACGCAGGAGTGTATGAGGAAAGCTAACCTGTGAGGGGAGAGACGAAGCCCCGTAGGCAGGCTGAGTAGAATCTTGGGACGGTGAAAGGCACAATCAGGGAGCCAGACGTCACTCTGGCAATGCCGGTTTGTCTATTTTACCAGAGAACGCACTCTTCCTAGCAACGAACCCTCAGAACATGGCAGTTCTTTCAGAAGTAGGAGCTCTGCCCGCGTCTTAGCAGTCTTCTCTCCTGTGCCCAGCCTACCTTGACTTAAGCAAATAATCTTTACATTTTAACTTTGTTTCTGAGTAATGGGACTCTATGTTCAGATGATGGCATTGCCTTGGCCGGCAGGTGGCTTTGATGTCTCCTGAAGTCTTCTCTAACTTCTCACACGTGAACAAAGGACGGAAACTCATATGCAGAAAGCAGCATTACAGCTGAGGATAAACCACCATAAGTTTTAAAATAAAAAACCTCTTGTGAAGTCATTTGCTGATAATTCTACAGATGCCATGTAAACCACCCAAAACATTTTCACATAACATAAATGGACATTTTTCTATTATCAAGAGTATCAGGTAACAAAGACAAGTTGTGTGGTTAAGTGGAATATTCAATAATGTTACATGGCACACAAAGGTTTAATCATGCTCATGGCCCATATGTGAGTCATTTGGTGTTTCAGGAATAATTATGGGCACAGTATGTTTTATGAAGTATGTGATGGGTAGGATTTATCCAAAAATCTCAAACATATGTCACCTACAGAAAATGTGAACTGTGACCAAGAAATAACTCCCTATTTTTGTAAGCCAAATTTCCATTTACACAGCAATTATAATGATAGGTTTCTAAAATTAAAAAAAATGTTTCTACAAGAATTTTTTTTTTTGGACAGGCAGAGTTAGACAGTGAGAGTGAGAGAGTGAGAGTGAGAGAGAGAGAGAGAGAGAGAGAGAAAGGTCTTTTTCCGTTGGTTCACCCCCCCAAAATGGCCGCCACGGCCAGCGCACTGCGCCGATCCGAAGCCAGGAGCCAGGTGCTTCCTCCTGGTCTCCCGTGTGGGTACAGGGGCCCAAGCACTTGGGCCATCCTCCACTGCCTTCCCGGGCCACAGCAGTGAGCCGGACTGAAAGTGGAACAACCGGGACAGAACCAGTGCCACGACTGGGACTAGAACCCGGGGTGCTGGTGCTGCAGGCGGAGGATTAGCCCAGTGAGCCGCGGCGCTGGCCATGTTTCATTTTTTTAAAAAAGATTTATTTATTTATTTATTTATTTATTTATTTATTTATTTATTTGAAAGAGTTACATAGAGAGAGGAAAGGCAGAGAGATGGAGAGACACAGAGAGACACAGAGATACACACACACACACACACACACACACACAGGTCTTCCATCCATTGGATCCCTCCCCAGTTGGTCACAACAGCCAGAGCTGTGCCAATCTGAAGCCAGGAGCCAGGAGCTTCTTCTGGGTCTCCCATGTGCGTGCAGAGGCCCAAGGGCTTCGGCCATCTTCTACTGCTTTCCCAGGCCAAATCAGAGAGCTGGATAGGAAGTGGAGCAGCTGGATCTGGAACTGGAGCCCATATGGGATGCTGGTGCTTCAGGCCAGGGTTTTAACCCACAGAGCCACAGCACTGGTCCCAAGAATTATGTTTCTAAAATCTTCTTGATTTTATGAGTCAGGAGTTACCTTTACATTGGTATTAATAGTTAATTTCTTTACTTTAAGATTAATTCATTTATTTGAAAGAGTCCCACACTGGGGAATGGGGGGGTGGGGAGTGGGGGAGGGGATAAGGGGGAGGGGGAGGGGTGGAGAGAGAGAGAGACTGATTGATTGATTTTCCATCCAGACTGTAACACATGGGACTGGGCCAGGCCAAAGCCAGGAATCAGGAGCTTCTTCCAGATCTCTCACAAGGCTGGCAGGGGCCCAAACACTTGGGTCATCTGCTGCTGCTTTTCCCAGGCCATCAGCAGAGATCTGGATTGGAAGGAGGGCAGCCAGGACTCCAACGGGCTCCTATATGGGATGCTGATGTCACAGGTGGCAGTTTAACCCACTATGCCACAATGATGGCCCCCTATTTCTTTATTCTTTAAAACATTTTTTTTCTATTTATTTGAAAGAGGAAGAAGGAAAGAGAGGGAGAAAGATTTTCCATTCATTTGTCTACTCCTCAAAAGGCCACAACAGCCACAGCTGGGCCAGGCTGAAGCCAGGAGCCTAGAGCTCCATCTGGGTCTCCCACCATGACAGGGACCTGAGTATTTGGGCTGACTTCCACTGCTTTCCCAGTGCATTAGCAGGGAGTTGGATCAAAAGAAGAGCAGCTGAAATTGCTCTGAAACGGGATGCCACTATTGCACACGACAGCTTAACCCAACATGCCACAATGCTGGCAACAATGATATATTTCTCTAACAAGCTTATATTTGCCATATATGAAAAAGTTCTAAAAAGACTATCTGACAGGCCGGTGCAGCGGCTCACTAGGCTAATCCTCCGCTTTGCGGCGCCGGGTTCGAGTCCCGGTCGGGGCACCGGATTCTGTCCCAGTTGCCCCTCTTCCAGGCCAGCTCTCTGCTGTGGCCAGGGAGTGCAGTGGAGGATGGCCCAGGTGCTTGGGCCCTGCACCCCATGGGAGACCAGGAGAAGCACCTGGCTCCTGGCTTTGGATCAGCGCGGTGCGCTGGCTGCAGCGCGCCAGCCGCAGTGGCCATTGGAGGGTGAACCAACGGTAAAGGAAGACCTTTCTCTCTGTCTCTCTCTCTCACTGTCCACTCTGCCTGTCAAAAAATAAATAAATAAATAAATAAAATGACTATTTGAAAAAGACTTTAAAATCAATAAAATTTTCTTTTCTTAGTAAAATTAACTGAAAAGTAATGATATAGTTTTAGGCATCTAAAAATGAGTGACACAAGATAAGGAAAATTAGTAATTGATAGAGGAATAAGGAACAGAAAAAGATAAAAAGTTCCAAACCAATCATATTTCTTAGCAACATTTATTCACATATTTTACATGTGGTTCTATCTCTAGTCATTACATGCACCTCTCAGCTTCCACATTAGCATCCTATTTAACTGCTCTGTGAGCAAAGAAATCATTTCACCTATTTAAGGATGGTTGATTCCAGAGCAGGATCTAAAGTGAGCAACTGTTACAACTATTACCTGTGAAAAATAAGATATTTTGAAAAGAATGAGGTTCTACAAAAGGCAACAAAAGATGAGGTTACAGAATCACCTCCACAAATGGGGATGATGGGATAACTTCAAAACCATGTCATTATTTTGCATATGTAATATATATCCCCTAAACACAACACAATTGCTGGATCCTCTATCATAAAATAAGTCACATAATTCACAGTGTAAACCCAGTGCTTGGGTGTAAGTATAGGTATTTGCACTTCCCTGTGAGTGCCCTAAACTTTATCATTCTAAATTGATCACTTTACTTACAAAATAAAATTTTTTAAAGGTTTATTCCTTTATTTCAAAGGCTCAATTACAGAAATAGAGAGGGAGAGGCAGAATCTTCAGTCAGTTGCAACAGCCAGAGCTGGACCTATCCAAAGCAAGGAGCCAGGAGCTTCGTCCAGGTCTCCCACACAAATGTACAGGTCCAAGTACTTGGGTCATCTTCTGCTGCTTTCCCAGGCTCATTAGCAGGGAGCTGGATTGGAAGCAGAGTAGCCAGGATTCTAATCAGTGCCCATATGGGATGCTGGTGCTGCAGATGGCGGGCTTAACCTGCTACACCACAGTGCTAGCCCCAATAAAAAATACTTTTAAAACTATTTATTAATTTGTTTGAAAGGGAGAGAGAGAGAGAGAGAGAGAGAGAGAGAAAGAAAGAGAGAGATCTGCTGGTTCACTCCCCTGATGGCCACAACAGCCAGAGCCAGGCCAAAACTAGGAGGCTGGAGTTTTATCTGGGTTCCACGTGGGTGGCAAGGGCCCAATTATTTGGGCCATCTTCTGCTTCCTTCCCAGGTGCATTAGCAGGGAGCTGTATTGGAAATGGAGAAGCCAAGACTTTGAACCAGTGCCCATATGGGATGCTGGCATTGCAGGTGGCTGCTTAACTGCTTGCGCTATGCCACACACAATAAAAAATACTTTTTGTATGTCAACATAGTAATTAGCTCCAAACTTTTCCAATCCATGCAAACTAAAAATCATAGTCAACTTATACTGTCAGTAACTAACTCCATTTATTATTTTTTAAACCTCTAATATCCTCTTCTTTTACATTTAAGGATTCTCCTTTTAAAATTCCTATCTGGTCCTTTGTTCACATCTTAAAATGTCACCTGACCATTATTATAGCAATGCCTTCTGGTTCAGCTTTCCTAAATCTTTCTCCTTACAAAGAGAATAAACTCTGTCTTAACCATTGTATTCAACTGCTCAAAATGTTTGTGTTGTTTTGCCTATATAACAAATCCCAAACCATTCTTCTCTTCAAGGCCACATAATTTGTATTACTAAATCTCCTTGTTTGATATTACTCTTTAGATTAACTGGATTCACTAGATCTTTTCATTTGTTTTTTACTTCGTGCCGTCATTCCTTCCAGAAAAATTTTGCCTTTCATGCTTTAAAAAAATATGTATTTATTTTGAAAGGCAGAGTGAGACAGAGACACTGAGACAGGAAGATTTGCCATCTGCTGGTTCACTTCCCAAATGGCCATAAGAGCCAGGGTTGGGCCAAGTCAAAGCCAGGAGCCAGGAGCTCAGAGCTCCACTGTAATCTCCCTCAAGCGGGGCCCAAGTACCCAAGCCTTTATCTGCTCTCTCCCAGGATGCTCATGAGCAGGAAGCTGGATGGGAAGCAAGGTAGCAGGGATTTGAACCATGCACTCCATGTGGGATTTCAGTGTCCTAGGCAGTGGCTTAACCAGTTACACCACAATGCCTGCCTCTGCTTTTCCTCTTGACTTATTTTCAATCAAAAGTTCATCAGAGGCCAGCACTGTAACATAGCAGGTAAAGCCACTGTTGCATCCCACATGGGCACACTGGCTGCTCTGCTTCTGATCCACCTCCCTGCTAATGGCCTGGTAAAAGCAGCAGAAAATGGCCAAGTACTCAGGCCCCTGTCACCCACACAGGGAGACCTGGAAGAAGCTCCTGGCTCCTGGCTTAGGCCTGGCACAGTGCTGGTCATCTGGGGAGTGAACCAACAGATCTCTCTCTGTGTCTCTCCCTCTCTCTGTGTAACTCTTTCTAATAAATAAATCTTTTTTAAAAAGTTCATCAATCTCTCCCATGACTCTAGTCCATAATTTCTTCTTTTTCTAAAATTCTGTAAGAAATCTATCACTCTAGTCTATCTAATTTATTCAGTATTTACTTCTTCAAGCCTCCTTCATCATTCAACTAGAAAGAGTTTTTGACCCTATCCTCTGCTATTTGACTAAAATATCCTCAAGCTATTTTTTAAAAAGCATTGTACAATTTACTAACAACTGGCTACTCAGATGGGGAAAAAGTCACCCTATAAATTTTGTACACAGGGTCTCATTTTATTCCAGTATAATTCTAGCACATACAGTAATATGGAAATGTCCCCACCGAGGTCTTTTCAACACTAAAGCTACATGCACTGGGTCCCTTTTTTATAGTAACTATGGTTTTGAAATGAGCAAATAAAGCAGGAAAAGGAAAGACCAAATGGTTAATAAGACATCTGGTAAATGTCATCTGGAGATGAAGACAGTTTTTACTTTTTCTCTTTTATGCATGTGTGTGTGTGTGTGCATGTGTGTAAATGCAACCAATTATCTAAAAAGAGTAAGTGCTGCCTAGCTTGGCAGTTCGATGAGTGGCTGAGTCTTAATTAGTCTCAATGACTGCAGGAATTGTTACAATTTCAGGAGATGCTAATAGGGAAATGAGCAGTCTGTCCCTACAGTTTTTATGACGCATAAGAATTCACAAAGTTGTCAGGGATTGAAAACAGTTTTAATAGTTTTAATGTTAATTTACATAAATCAATTAAGAACTTCTAAAGGAAAGAGCTCTTAACCTGATTTTCAAACAAGGCACATACTGAATGATGAATGAGACATGGGTTCCAACTTTTAAGTGTTTTTCTTTTTTTAAAAAAATTATTTTATTTATCTGAAAGGCAAAGTTACAGAGAGAGGTAGAGACAGAGAGAGAGGTCTTCCATCAGCTGGTTTACTCCCTAAATGGCTGCAACAGCCAGAGCTGCGCCGATCCGAAGCCAGGAGCCACGAGCTTGGACCATCTTCTACTGCTATCCCAGACCATAGGAGAGCTGGATCAGAAGTGCAGCAGCCAGAACAAGAAGCAGTGCACATATGGGATGCTGGCGCTCCAAGCCAGGGTTTTAGCCCGTTGCGCCACAGCACCAGCCCCAAGTGTTTTTTTTTTTGTTTTGTTTTGTTTTTTTTTTTATAATTTATTTATTTGAGTGGCAGAGAGAGAGAGAGAGATTGACTGATCTTCCATCTGTTGGTTTACCTGTCAAATGGCTGCAAATAGGTGGGGTTGGATCAGGCAGATGCCAGGAGACTGGAACCCTATCTAGGTTTCCCACATGGGTGGAAAGACACCCAAATACATGGCCATCTTCCACTGCTTTCCCAGGTATTAGCAGGTATTAGCAGGGAGCTGGATTGGAAGTAGGGTAGTGGGGACTAGAACCAAAACTTGTATGGGATGCTAGTGTTGCAGGCTGCAGTTTAACTGACTGTGCTACAATACCAGCTCCTTCAACTTTTGAGTTTTATTTTGTTTTCATAAAATTATATTTATTTATTTATTTGAGAAGCAGAAAGATGCAGAGATCTTCTATCTGCTGATTCACTCCCAAATGCCCACAACAGCCATGGCTGGGCTGGTCAAAGCCTGGATCCAGGAACTCAATCCAGATCTCCCACACAGTGGCAGAGATCCAAGTACTTGGGCCATCGTCTGCTCCCTCCCAGCATTTGCATTAGCAGGAAGTTGGAACTGGGCATGCACAATATGGGACGCAGACATCCCAAGTGGTATTTTAACCAATAGGTCGAATGTCTGTCCCTTATTTTGCTTTTAATTGTACATAAGAAGAGACTTCACAAAGTTTTTGGAAAATGGAATTGAAAGATAAGATTATTTTGGTATAAAAACTGAAATGTTTAAACTAGCATAGTTTTTTTTATAATATGCATTTCTATGAACTTATTAAAGATCTCTCATATTTAGGGGTATAGTGTGATGTTTTGATACATGTATACATTATGTGATGATCAAATTTTGTTACACAGTATACTCATCACACCTTAAACATTTATCATCATTTTGTGGTGAGAACATTCAGAATCATATCATATTATTTATATTGAAATATACACTACTATATTGTTAACTACATTCACCCTACTATACTATATGGAACACCAGAACTTATGCATCCTAGCCAACCATGATTTTGTAACTGTTGGCCAATCTCCACATTATCTCCTCCCATTGCTTTCCCAGCCTCTGGTCATCACTATTCTGTGTACAACCATGAGATCAACTTGGGTTCCAGCTTTACCTATGACTGAATGACAAAGGCAAATCACTACATCTACACTGCACAACACAGACTGTGGACTTTGCAAATGCTACAGGGCTAAACACCTAAGGCGATGACATTAGGGCCCACCTTGGAAATCATCCTATTCAACTACCTGGTGAAGAAATGGGTATGGAGACAGAGCATGACCTGACCAAAGTATAAAATGTAGCTCATAGAAGTTGCTTATATGAATCAAGAACTCCACCCATAGCAGTGTTCATTTATTATAACACAGAGCCCATCCCGCCTCCAAATTGCAAAGGAAGAAGGGAAGAATCAGATGAAGAAGAGAGGGAAAGAAAGAAGGGAGAGGCAAAAGGTCAGGCAGGAATGATTTTCACAGCTTACTGCCATCCACATCAACCCAAGGAAGAAGACAGGCCCAGAGACAGGTGTTAGAGTTCAAATCTCCCTGGGTTATCAAGTCAGCTACTCTGCAGAACCATCTCTGGACAGTGTCTTTATATTATGTCAGCTCTAGAGACTTCTGTCTTGGAAGCTGATGTTTCCACATCTTCTAAAGGATCTTAAACATGAATATCCTGAGGGTAGGTGACCACCTCTGACTTTGCTCCACATCTGGGCAATACACTAAGAAATATAACTAGGGCTTTTTCTTCTTTTAGCAATGTGACATTTTAACCATTATTATCCTCTTTGCTTCACAGCTGACATCAGCCAGAGTTTCTAAAGGTCACGGCCACAACCAGTGGTGGAGGTGGGATTTATGTCCTGGCTGCCTGGCTCCAGAATTTAGCTGCTTGTGTGGCCCTGCTGAAGCAGGATCTCAACAATGAACAGGAACATTTTTAGACGCTGTTGTGAATCAGAGGAGTCTTGTTTCTACACAATATCATTTTCAATGCCTCTGTGGCCAGAATTCTCTTAGGAAAATAAAATAAAAATAGATAGCTTACATAATTAAAAAATATTATATAATTCTATTTTTTTTTTTTTTTGGTGGAGAATGTTTGGATGCATGTCTGATCTTTAGGATTTTGTTTGATCTTCAGGATTCCATGAAGTAATAGGGAAGCAGACTTCCCCATATTATAAAGGAAGAAATGGAGAGCATGAGAGAAGGGGTTTAGAGATTCAGAAAAGAAGAAAATTAATAGGAACAGGCATTTGGCATAGTGTTTAAGACACCACTTGAGATGCCTACATCCCATAGTGGAGTGCCTGGGTTGGAGTCCCACTTCTGATCTGGATTCCAGCTTCCTGCTAATACGAACCCAGGGAGGCAGTAGTGATGGCTCAAATAATTGGATGGGAGATCTGGACTAAGTTCGAGGCCCAGTTCTGGCTGTTGCAGGCATCTGGGGAATGAAACAGCAGATAGGAGTTCTCCCTCTCTCTCTGCTTTTCAAATAATTTTTAAAAAAGAAAGAATAAACCAAAATGTCCGAATATCAATAATTAAGTTCACATTTTGATATAAAGCATGGGGCAGGCCTTGTGGCATAGTAGGTTAAGCTGCTGCCTGCACCAGCATCCCATATGGGCTGCAGTTCACGTTCCAGCAGCACCACTTCTGATCTAGCTCCCTGCTCATGCACCTGGTGAAGCAGCAGAAGATGGCCTAAGTGCTCGGGTCCTGCCACCCATGTGGGAGACCCAGAAGAAGCTCCTGGCTGCTATCTTCAGCCTGGGCCAGCCCAGACTGTTGTGGTCATTTGGGGAGTGGACCAGTGGATGGAAGATCTCCATTGGTCTCTCCCTTTCTCTAACTGCCTTTCAAATAAATAAATAAAGTTGAAAAAAGTAAAAGTAAAATATATGAAACAAATACTTATTTTGTAAAAGTATACCCAAAATATTGCATGAGTCATATTTACATTAAAAAGTTCTTCACCGTTCATCTGAAAACTAACTTTAGGTTGGCCCCTTTACTTTTTCTGGTAAATTTAGAGAAGTGAACTGTGCCATAAGCTAAAACCAACCTGTTCTGCACAACTCCAATTTGTGATATTACTGCCTGATATTATAGTGTAACATCTTAAGATCTTCTACATTTCTACTTCAGCTTGCTTGTTAGCTGACTGTAACTCCAATTATGTTCTTTAATGTTACTGATGAAGAGAAAACTAGACATAGGCAAAATTCATCTAGTGGATATGCACAGTTGTAGCAATGCTTACTGTTTTGCATTTCCAAAGTACTTTCTGACATATTATCTCATTGTTCAAAATAACCTGCAGCAGGTAAACGGAGGAGCAACTAGGGTTCCCATTTTTTGGATCTGATGAATAAGACCTGAGAAGTTTAGTAGACCTACTCTGGTCCCATGGGTAAGCAGTAAAATACTAGCTTAAAAGCCGAGTCTTACCTGTGAAAAATCCAATGTACTAAAAGGAAGGAACATGTGAGGGTACATTAAGGACTTATGAAAAAGGAATTAAAATATATTTATTTTGGTGTAAACATTTTTGAAAGTCATGCATACTTTTTTTTCCCACAATATGCATTTTCCATAGACTTTTTGGATGACCTCTTAGAAATACAGATTTTAAAATATTTCACGCCAAAATAAGTTTCTCTTTTAATTCCATTCTTTGTGAACCTTTTGAAGTACCCTCATATTTTCTGTTTCCAGTCTTGGTTATGATGATTAACAATATTTAAAGATTGTGATTTAAAATCTTTGACTTAACAGATAATTAGGAGGACCAAAAGTTTAAAATCTCTGATTTAACAGATAATAAGCAGGACCAAAGAGGCAATTTATCTTATTTAGACTTGCGTCAAAAGGCTAAAATCAGACAGGAAATGCAGTCAACTGAGAAATTTTTTTGAAGTCATATTATTTGGGACAGGCATTTGACATAGCAGTCAAAATGCTGGCTGGGATGACCGTGACCCCAGATGGGAGTGCCTGTGTTTGAGTCACAGTTCCAACCCCCTGGCTTTTGTCTGGTTAAGCCCCAACCATTGCCAGCATTTGAAGAATGAGCCAGCACATGGAAGAACTTTCTCCTCCCCTCTTCTCTGCTTTCTTTCAATTTAAGAAGAATTAAGAAAGAAGTCCTATGATTTTAAAAAACTCTTTATATTTGGTGAAAGTGTCCAGTGTACTGAAAATAGGCCTTGGCATACACGAAACACAGAGGTTCAGTTTTAAGATGATAACAGCGTCTTAATGACTTCGAGAAAGAGACTTGATCTATTGTACCATCTTGTCTTAAAGAGGAACTCTTCAACAGGTCACCTGAAAGCAAAACTGCATCAGTGCAGTCCTTCCTAATGAAATAAGCCGTCTTTAAAGAACCTCCTCCAGCAGGGAAATGAACTCAGTCACAGTTCTCCAGTCCCTGCATGCGTCTTGCTAAACTGTTACTGGAAACTAGGGCATCGTGGGTCAGGGCAGGGCTGCTCCCACAGCTAATGCTCAGAGCAGGACCACCTGCATTCAGGGAAATTAAAAATCTCAAGATCTTTCCAAGAGGAGGTGAACATGTCAGGACCCTTGAGAAAAATTAAAGCTGCCGTGTGTGACTTTGCATTTAACAGGAAGGGAGGTTCAGAAGATGATTCACTAGTCAGCTGAAAGTTACTTAGTGCAACTTGTAGAAGAGCCACGTTTAAAAGCTGGGTGTACCACGGCATGCCTTTCCTGCCGGGCCCGTGCGTCCTCCCTCCCCTCTTCCTGTCTCTTCTGAAACTCTTCTCTTTCTTTTCCTGCATCACCAATTTCTCTCGGGTCCTGGGCTCTGGTTTCTCATCCTTATCCTAATTTGCTCTCACATATTCGTTTAATTGTTTGTGCTGAGTTTTGTGATGAAGTAATGTATTTTCCACTGTTTATTCCTTTTTATTTGTCTGAAAGGCAGAGCGACAAAAGACAGGCAGAGATCTTTCATTTGCTGGTTCAGTCCCCAAATGCCTGCAACATGTTGGCCTGGGCCGGGCTGAAACCAGGAGCCAGGGACCCCATTCAGGCCTGCGACAAGAGCGGCAGGAACCCAAGTACTTGAGCCATTGCCTCTTGCCACCCTGGCTGTGCAATCAGTAGGGAGCTGGAGTGGAAGGCAGAGTCAGCCCAGGATCTCAGACACAGGTGTTCCTTGCTGGGGCTGAACCCACCGTGTCACAATACTTGCCCCAAGGTAATACATCTTAAAAGACTTAAAATCTCTAAGTCACTGCTAAATGTCTTCTCTTTGTTGTATTAACTTCTCTTTGCTGTATTACTCGATAGGATATAAGGTGTCTACTTCCTATAATTTATAACTGTACTCATGTTTTCTAAGACCTGATGCACTTTTATTATATACATGTATTGTGTTGCTTTTCTCCTTTGTCTTATCATATATATCAAAATATTTAGTTTCCTGATACATAAAATTTAACACTGGGAACAGCATTCTGGCGTGGAGGGTTAAGTCCCTACTTGTGACACTGGCATCCGATATTACAGTGCTGGCTCAACCCCTAGCTGCTCTCTGATTCAGCTCCCTTCTAATGCACCTGGGAAAGCACCAGATGATGGCTCAAGTACTTGTGTCCCTGATACCCATGTGGGAGATCCAGATTGAGTTCCCAGCTCCAAGCTTCAGCCTGGCCCAGCCATGGCTGTTGAGGGCATTTGGAGAGTGAACCAGCAGATGAAAGATCACTCTCTTTCTCCCTCTCCCTTTCTCTCTGCCTGTCCCTCTGTTATTCTGCCCTTCAAATAAGTAAAACAATTTTTAAAAATTTAACATGTTAATAAAGTAATGTGAGAGTATTATAGTGAATATTATTTTTTAATATTATGGAAATACAGTATACATACCAAGCAATTCGTATAAGTGTACAGATAAATAATTTTTTGATCCTCTGAACAAACATATAACCAACACCCAAATGAATAAAACATTACTAGTACCACAAGAGTCCTCATTCTTCCCTCTTCTCCATCTTTTTTTTTTAAAGGTGGAAGAGTATATTGTCATTTACATGGTATCATTCAGTTAGGCAATATTTATGACTAAGTACCAAGTGATATGACATCCACACAATTTTTATACTCTGTCTCTATTCACTTCCGTAAATAAGAGAAAATGTGATATTTGTCCTTCCAGGTCTGGCTTATTTCATTCAGCATATAGATCTCCAGTTGCACCATTTTGTTGCAAATATATTTATATAAGGAAAAAAATCTCACTGCTATAACATGTGATATGTGATAGTTCCCCATTTCATATATTAATATTGATGTATTATATCTCACTTGTTTTTTCAATATTTAATATAAATTTGGACTTTCCTGGAACACTGGATTTCTACAAATAATACTTACTGCATATCTCACCATCTGGCATTTGCTACCATCTAGTTTTATGGTCTTTACTTAATGTAAGAACTATTCACCCAGATGATGCCCATTGGTCTTTGAATACTAAGCCCCCTTCTAATATTCATTTCATCCATTTTTACAGCTGTGACTTTTTATTTTGAACAGTTCAACTTGTTACACATGTTTAAAAAATTTAAGCTTCAAGAACTCTCCTGTTTTAATTTATATTGTGGGCATTTAATGCCTAATTGTCTACTATATAACCCATAACTTGGGTCATGCCTTTGAAAAGGAAAGTGCATTTTGTGTTGGTCAACTTGTTCTAAAATATGGAGAAGTTAAAAATGCCAACAGACTTTCCACTTAAGTGTTTTCAATAGGTTCTCAGGATGCACATGTGATTAATTTTTCATCTGTGTTTTAGAAGTTACTATTTCTCTGCATCCTCCTATATAGGAACTTTACTGAAAGCTTTTAAAATTATTAATTTATAAAATATACATTCTTCTTCATTGAATGTATATATATATATATATATATGATCAGTGAATGCCCCCAGAATACAACATGACGCACACAAGAAAGCTCTATTTTTCTTGTGATTTCCTTTTATTTCCTGTCTTACTCATTTTAACAAATCCATATGCACTGACTAAAGAAAACCATGAGTACTTTTGTTATAAATTTCAAGCACCTTTAAAACCTGGAGAGAAATGTTTCAATTAGTTTCTAAAAACTCTATCCAGTCCTCTAATGTGACTCACAGTTGGATTCAGGTTGGGCAGCTGGGCCTGTATCTCAGAACTGTTACAGGATCCATGGTGACTTCCTGCTCCAAACGCACTCCTGAGGAGACCTGTTCATGGAGTCACTGCCTCCTGGCTTAATTCCAGGTACCAACCAGCCCAGCTGCTACTTAGGGGTTTCAGTTTAGAGTGATTTTGGTCAATACGGAGCCATGTAGGAAGGGATATCTGTGCCTTAGGAAAGGTGTGTGAAATAATCACCATCTTAAACCACAGAAGAAGGTGACAGGATTCTCAGGGAACATGGAAGCTGGTACTTACGTCTCACTGGATGGCTGTGGAATCGCTGAGCACTTACCTGGGTAATACCGGGCCAGGCCAGTGGCACTGCCAAACACCTGCCACAACAGTGAAGGGTCTTCCTCTCGATTTTTTTTGAAAACGTCATCTAAGGCACTTGTCCAGTTGAGTTCGTTTAACACGATTGTCGCTAACAGAAAGAAGACAGAAGAATCAATGAATCCAAATATATAATTAATTACTGAATCTGTCTTCATCTATTTACAAAATAATAAGATACATTTTTCACTGCTTTATCTGCAAAAGTCCTCTCATATAGTGGTTATCAAAAGACTGTAGAGCAGGGATTCTTTCTTCTAACAGAATTTAATATGCCTATGACATTTTGGCTGGGTAGTGTTTTTGTCGTGCATTATGGGAACTTGAGCACCATCTCTGGCCTCTAACCAACACATCCCAGTGCCATCTCGTCAGTAGTGACAAACAAAAATGTCTCCAGATTTGTGTCAAATGGCCTCTGCAGGGAAAACTGCTCTAGGCTGAGAACCACTAGGACACATCCAACAGAGCAGGGGGCGGGTTGGTTTTCCTCCTCCTCCTCCTCCTCAGTGGCAGTGCTGAGGAGACCCACAGATCACCTCAGGGCACAGTTGAAAGATCACAGCTCCCAAGTATTGCTGCTCCCCTGGGGTACTCAAACATAAACTGGTATGTTGCCAGAGTTAAAAATAAACAAATGCTTTACCATTGAGCTTTACCATTAAGCTTACACAACAACAAAAAATGCACATAGTTTGATAAGAGGCAAAATTCATTCCAGGGCTTGACAACATGAGTGATACAAAGAGGAACTATCTGGTACTCTCTCTTTATAAACAGCGGTTTTTATTTTACTTTTTTATTTTATAATCATTTTATTATTTTATTTTCCTAATTCATAATTAAAGTAGGGTGCTAATAAGCACCAGGTGGTTGATTTTGATATCTAATTAAAATTACCCACTGATACTGGACAGTTTTTGCAAACATACGTTATTCATTACCATGAAGGAGAAGCGATAATGATATGAGATTCCACAAGGGTTAAAATTATATACGATTTTAATTACGGGACTCCATGATCATAGAATCCCAAGTCTAACATATGAGATATGTAGTTGGCTTAGAAAATAATTTTCCCTTTACTCAAAAAGCAGTCAGAGGGGTGGGCTTGTGGCATAGTGATTAAGCTGCTGTTTGGGATGCTGGAATTAGCACAAGAGTGTCAGTTTCAAGTCCTGAATGCTATTCTTTCTGATGGGTGCTGGTACTTGGGTCCCACAGCGCATGTGGGAGATTTGGGTTGAATTCTGGGCTCCTGGCTTTACCTTTACCCAGTTCTGGCACTTGCGGGCATGTGAGCATTGAACCAACAGATGGAAAATCTATCTATCTCTCTTAATCTCTTTTGCTCTGCTTTTCAAATAAATAAATACATGAAACTTTCTGAAAAAATCACACAGAAACCATGTTTCCTCCCCCCCCCCCTTTTATCCTTTATCCTTTATAGGTATCATCATCCCAACAGCTTGGGCAGTACTGCATGTGAGAAACTGGCAGAACTGGAACAGGGGAAATGTGCTTAGATTAGAGACGCTGCTTATCTTTGTTCTACTCTTTTCTGTGCGCCTATAACAGATAGAGCAAACAAATGCAACCATGGCTAAATCATGCACAGCGTTAGGTGTTTATATTTCAAACTTTGTAGCACTGACAAAAAAAAATCAAAAAAGAGAAATAGCGAAAACAAGGAGACGGGAACTGTTCTGGGACCAGCGTCTTGATGCGGTTCTCATTACTGAAGAACTACCAAGATATTCATCTTTATGGATGTGATTACTTTCAGAAAGATCAGTTGCGTGTGTGTGAATATTCATGAGCTGGGTCAGATCCATAGTGCATCTGAGATAGCAGAAAATTCATATTCAAAAGCATGATCCAATGAACACTAAGTGGCCAGTTATATGAAATTTTACATTCACACAGATAACCTGAACTGATATGCACTGTCATGAATATTTATACTGCTATAGAAAACATCATAGAAAAACAGCGACATTGTCCTTTTCTTTAAACATTCATGAGTTTTATAGTAATGTTCTACTGAACAAATAATGATGTTTATTTATGACCAAGATAAGACATCATTAATCCCTATTCTATTCTATCTCTTCAATTTCCTTGACTCGAACACATATTAAGTAACAACTGACATCTAATTATTTGTAATAAAGTTTAATTTGTTTCCAAGGCTGCTAATTTTTCCTTGTTTTTATTTGCTAGCTTAACAGCTACTAAGTATTAGGCACTGATACACCGACTGCGACCTATACTTCTATGTACTGAGGGGAATCCCTGAAAGAGTTCTATCATTGTGGTAATATGCTTTCAAATTTCTAGGTTATACATTTGAAGACTCTCTTTTTCAGAGAAGCCATTATGAAGCAGATTACAAAATATTTTTCTCAAAATGTGTCCATCTACAGATGAATTGAGTACAGAAAGAAGTTACAGACAAGAGACTTGAACTAATTTGAAATTTTACTCAGAATCAAAGAAACTGTATTTTCCCCCTACCACTGGAGCAAGGTTTATAAACCTGAGGCTACTTACTCAGTGTGTAGTATGCTGGGAGGACACAGGTACTTTCATATTTCAGTATATATTTATATGGACTTGTCAATGCAATCATTATTCTACTAATCACAATCTTTATTTGAATATCAAAAGCAGACATCAAAACTCAAAGGATCTGCCATGGAATGTAAAATTGGTACAGCCCCTTTAGAGGACACTTTGACTCTTTCCATCAAAATGCACATAGTCTTTAAACCCACAATTCTACTTCAAAAAATTTATATTATGGAGAGAGTATGTGTCTGTAGTACTTAATCAGAAAATTTTAAAACAGGAATCCTTCATTTAATTATGCCATTCAAAATCATTAAAACACCAAAACTGTAGGAAAAATTGCAGCATGACGGCATTTTTTTCCTCAAATCATAGGGAAAGCAACTAAGAATTGTAAAAGAGAATATATAAATCACCAAAGCAAACAATCAAAGAAGAAGGACTACTATTTTAGACTCTTTGTTATTTGGCCCTATTTTTCTGATCCAGAATTATCTTTGACTAATAAATACATTTTTCCCTGGTATCCTGAAATAAATAGACTTTCCTTTTCTTAATCTCTTGAAATTAAACAGCTCCTTCAGAATAACTAACGTGTTCAACAATTCCCTGCCTCTTTGCTAACAGCATACTCAGGATAAATAATACTGAAATAATGGAGTAATCTGCAGATGATGGAATAACAAAACTAATGCACAATGCTGGCCAGGCTAAACCAACTTCATGTCATTTCCTAAATTTTAATGTGGCCCCTACCATTTTCACTACATTCATAAACCTACATTCCCCATTTCCCTATCTCTAAATTTGTAAGCAGAGTTTATGTATGATCTTTTTTTAAGTGACAAGTCTATCTATAACTGGGTAACAAGCCAAGTGCATTACACTTGTCGAAGGTTGTTCTTGGCAGATCTTTTATTTTATATTCCATAGAGTTCATGCAGTTAGCTGGGTGCCTCTTTATTGTCAGCAAGCGTTTTTGGCCTCACTTTTCTTGACACCATAATTTTTTTTAAATTTTTTAAAGATTTATTTACTTATTTTAAAGTCAGAGTTACAGAGAGGCAGAGGCAGAGACAGAGGCAGAAGCAGAGAGAGGTCTTCCATCCGCTGGTCCACTCTCCAATTGGCCACAATGGCCAAAGCTACATATATCTGAAGCCAGGAGCCAGGAGCTTCTTTTGTGTCTCACATGTGGATACAGGAGCCCAAAGGCTTGGACCTTCATCCACTGTTTTCCCGGCCACAGCAGAGAGCTGGAGCAGAAGTGGAGCAGCAGGGACTTGAACCGGTGCCCATAAAGGATGCCAGCACTGTAAGTCGTGGCTCTACCCACTATGCCACAGCACTGGCCCTGACATCATAGTTATTAAAAGGTTTCAAATATGATAGAACAAAGAAAATACCAAATTCCTTGAAAAATTTCCTTACTTTCAGCAAATATTACTATGGATGATAAAACTACATTGTTTATTCACATAAAGACACAACACTCAAAAGATAAAAAAAAATGACAAACTCTTTCTTACCACAGTTCTGGTTTTCATCTGGCATTGTATATTACAAAATCCTTAAAGTGCAACTATCATCCCTTATGTCACCATCTTTATTTTAATGTACAGAGCAAGAAATGAAGATTGAATTTTAATTGCAGAAATAGTAATAAAATTAGTAGCTAAACTATGTTTCATCCAAGATTCCAGAATAAATGGTCTTCTTTTAAAAAGCACTTGAAATATTTTTGGATCAAAAATAAAATATTCTTTTATTTGAATAGATATATTTAATAATATTGAGAGCTTTGTTTTGTATGTATGGCCCAATATTATTTAATATTATGTTGTGTTTATAAAATCTTAAAAGCATAGGCAACAAAATTAGACAGATGGGATTATAGCAAATCGGATTCATTAAGGTGAAGAGACAACCAGTAGAATGGGAGAAAATATTTCACACCATTTATCTGATTACTACCAAGAACATACAAGGATCCCAAATACTCAACAGAAAAAAAAAAATCCCATTTAAAAGTGGGCAAACTGTATGAACCGACATTTCTCAAATGTAATGCAAATGGCCACAAACATGAATAAACGCTCAATAGCACTAATAATCAGAAAAATGCACATCTACACTACAGTAAGATATTACCTCACCATGGTAAGCATGCCTATTAAAAAAAATGACAAATGCTGTGGAGAATGTAAAGAAAACAGAATCTGAATGTGAGGGAATACAAATTAGTACAGCCATTAAGAAGAACAGTATGGAGGATCCTGAAAAAACTCAAAATAGATCTGCCACATGATCCAGCCATCCTATCACTAGATGACCCAAAGAAATAAAACCATCTCATCAAAGAGTTACCCACACTCTCACATTCATCTTGGGACGATTAACACTAGCCCAGATATGGAATCAACAAGATGTCCAGCAACAGATGAAGAGATTTTTTAAACTGTGGTAAACATACACACATACACATAGTGGAATATCATTCTGCCATTTGCAGCAAAACTGATAGAACTGGAGGTGACGCTGAATGAAATCAGCCACACTGAGAAAGATGGGTCCTGCAAAGTTTTCTCTCATGTGTGGAAACTAAAAAAAAAAAAAGTTGGTCTGAACATAGAATAGCAACTATTAGAGGCTAGGAAGGGGAGGAGCAGAGGAGAGACAACGGGAAGCTGGCAATGGGTCTGGAAACAAGGTAAGACACAAGTAAGAAGTTCTAGGGATCCACAGCATGGTGGGGTGACTGTGGCTAACAATACTGTTATACGTTTCCTGAAGAACTGAAAGAAAGGAGCTCACAGGCTCCAAACATAAAAATCAGAAAGAAATGCTAATTTACCCTGATTTGCTCACTACACATTATATATATTTCTTAAAATACTGCACTTTATCCTAGCAATACATATAATTTTTATCAAATTTTTTCAAAATATTTTATTTATTTGAAATAAAGAGAGACAGAAAAAGAGATCTTCCATATGCTGGTTCACTCCTGATATGGCCCCAACGGCCAAGGCTGAGCCAGGCTGAAGTCAGGAGCCTGGAACCCCTCACCCAGGTGTTCCATGTCGGTTGCAAGGGTACCAGTATTTGGGCCATCCTCTGCTGCTTTCCAAAGCACATTAGCAGGAAGTGGAGAGGAAGTAGAAATACTAATATGATTAATCATCATATATTAAACAAATATTTTGAATTATCCCATCACCCTAAAAATACACATAATTGAAATAATAATTTTAAGTGAAATGGTAGAGTTAGAAATGTGCCAGAGGATTCCAATTCACTCCCATCAAGGTGGCACCTACCATTGCCATCTCACTAGTCCAAGTGATCAGTTTCAGTTCTGATCCTAACGATAGGATTAAGTGTCACAGGGATCGCATAAACAAGACTAGTGTCTGGTAATACTAACTGATAGAATTAAAAAGGAGAGAACAATCCAACATGGGAAGCTGGATACACAGCGGACTCAGAATGGCAGATTCCTAAACAGCAATCAGGCCTCAGAATCAACCCTTAAGGCATTCAGATCTGGCTAAAAAGCCTATGAGAGTTATTTCAGGCATGCATGGAAAGCCAAGACACCTGGAAAAAAAAAAAAAATGAAATGACCTAAATGATAGATCTCCGCGAGTGAGATCTTAGGGAAAAGAATAGGTCATCAAAGAAGGAGGTACCTTTCTCTGAAGGGAAGAGAGAACTTCCACTTTGACTATGGCCTTGTCTAAATAAGATTGGAGTTGGCGATCTCAAGAGGCTTCCATGGCCTTGGCAGCTCATGACAAGAGCCTCGGGTGATTACTGACGCCATAAACAAGAGTGTCAAATTGTTAAGTCAACAGCAGAAGTCACTGTACACTTACTCCCCATGTAGGATCTCTGTCCTTAATGTGTTGTACTATGTGAAGTAACAGTATAACTAGTACTCAAACAGTACTTTATACTTTGTGTTTCTGTGTGGGTGCAAACTGTTGAAATCTTTACTTAGTATATACTAAATTGATCTTCTGTATTAAAGATAATTGAAAATGCATCTTGGGCTGGCGCCGCGGCTCACTAGGCTAATCCTCCACCTTGCGGTGCCGGCACACCGGGTTCTAGTCCCAGTCGGGGCGCCGGATTCTGTCCCAGTTGCCCCTCTTCCAGGCCAGCTCTTTGCTGTGGCCAGGAAGTGCAGTGGAGGAGGCCCAAGTGCTTGGGCCCTGCACCCCATGGGAGACCAGGATAAGTACCTGGCTCCTGGCTTTGGATCAGCGCTGTGCGCCGGCCGCAGTGCACCGGCTGCGGCGGCCATTGGAGGGTGAACCAATGGCAAAGGAAGACCTTTCTCTCTGTCTCTCTCTCTAACTGTCCACTCTGCCTGTTAAAAACAAACAAACAAACAACAACAACAAAAAGAAAATGCATCTTGATATAAATGGGATGGGAGAGGGAGATGGGATGGTTGCGGGTGAGAAGGTGGTTATGGGGGAAAAAGCTGCTATAATCCAGAAGTTGTACTTTGGAAATTTATATTTATTAAATAAAAGTTAAAAAAATTTTAAGTGATCAGTACAAATAAATTTTATTTTATATTCTCAATTGCAGATAACATGACAGTGTGTTATAACATATATTTTATGTTGTACTCGATATAGCCTTTCTTTCCCTCCCCACCCTTGACAGAAAATAGTGTTTTACCTTTACATAAACTTTCTGTCTCCTGATTTAACTATGAGTAGAAGTACATGAGTGAACTGGTATTAGAAATACATGACTGCATTTTTTTTTCACTGTAGAAGATTGACTAATGCCAGTCTAGCCCTAGAACCTACTGTCAGTTACTAATGAATTTAGCTTAGTATTGTATGGCTACTTCAAGAGTTAAGATTAGCTCTCATTTTCTGTCAAATTTTAAGAAATGAAGATCTGTGTCCCTGTTATAAAATTCTACTTTGCAAAATTACGTCTTTTATAGATGTTCAAGGCCAGCCTACTAAAAGCAGTGAACGCTTAGAGAGCAAACCTTGACTTAAAGCCTCTATTCTGAAAGGCGTAACAGGATTTCACTGATAATTGATACAGAATGCTGAGCATATGCTATTCTTCATATACTTAGCTTTCAAAACCATGGCCTTGGTGTTCAGCGTTTTTTCTCTTGTAGTGTATCCTTTTGTTCGGTCTGGCTTCTCCAGGGAAGAAAGAGGAATCCAATTTGTAATAGCACAAAAGACACACCTATGTCCGCTGCTAATTCTAAAATACATGACTCTCATTTCTTGTTTATGACATGGAATACAGAATTACTGACAATCTCTAAATCCAATTTTCTTCTACAAACTTCAATCTAGAAAATATTTCACTATTGTGTCCTTTTAAAATCTGTATAGGATTTAAATACATTTTATTTATTCAAGGTTCAGGGCCTTAGCATGCATGAAAGGCTCTATATGAATATTTGAAAAATCTTCAGCATATTTATATCAACTACAGCTTTCTTTGTTTTAAGTAGCTTTACTGAAATATCACTGACATATAAAGTTATATATATTTAAAGTGTAAAACTGGATGTTCTGATATACATAAACTCATACATCAAGCACTTATCACCATAATCAAACTAATTATCTCTTTAACATTTTGGGGGGGGGAGGGAAGGAGGGAGGGAGGGGGATGGGGAGGGAGAGGGGAGAGAGAGAGGGAGAGAACCCTCACCATGCTGTACGTTAGATCCCTGGAAATCATTCATTATGCATAACCGAGACTGCATTGTTAACGACATCTTTCTAATATATGCCAGGATACAGAGAAAACAAATTTATGATTTACTCAAAGTATAAAATAATTTTTGACAAGCCTTTGGTTAAGAACTATTGCTATTACAGCAATGGAAAGGACTAGATAAACATTAATTTTAACAATGCTTAGTGTTGTACAGTTAAATAGGTAATACAGAGAATTCACTACAACGTTTACAATGCTGTTTCCATTCAAGGAGTACTACCATTCTGTTCTAATTTTGCATTAAGGGTAAAAATAAAGCACTTGGAGAGGGCATTTGGCTTGGTGGTGAAGATGCCAGTTACACACCCAAGTACCAGACTGGAGTGCCTGGGTTCAATGCCTAACTCCAGCTTCCTGGTAATACAGGCCCCAGAAGACAGCAGTGACAGTTCAAGTAACTGAATTCTGCCACTCACGTGGGAAACCAGGACTGAGTTCCTTCTTCCTACTTCAGTTCCAGCCCAGCCTCAGGCATTGGAGGCATCTGGGAAGTGAATCCACAGATGGGGGCTCTATGTTGGTCTGTGTTTCTGTCCCTCAAATAATTTTTTCTTTTTTTAAAGATGTATTTTATTCATTCGAAAGGTAGAGTGATAGAGAGAGTGGAGTGAGAAGGAGGGAGGGAGAGATCCATCTGCTGCCTTACTCCCCCAGATGGCTCAATCTGGTTCCTCCACATGGATGGCAGGGACCCACGTATCTGGGCCATATTCTGTTGCCTCCCCAAGTGCATGAGCAGGGAACTGGATCGGAAGCAGAGCAGCTGGAACTTGAACTGGCATTCCCATATGGGATGCTGGTATTGTAGGTGACAGCTTAGCTCAGTATGCCACAATGTCAGCCCATCAAATACATTTCTTAACATAGCATGTTATTTAAACTTGCTCCTATTAACAAATAAAGTCGGGCTGGTGCTGTGGCTCAGCAGGTTAACGCCCTGGCCTGAAGCGCTGGCATCCCATATGGGCACCAGTTCGAGACCCAGCTGCTCCACTTCCCATCCAGCTCTCTGCTATGGCCTGGGAAGGCAGTAGAAGATGGCTCAAGTCCTTGGGCCCCTGCGCCCATGTGGGAGATTCGGAAGAAGCTCCTGGCTCCTGGCTTCAGATCTGTGCAGCTCCAGCCATTGCGACCAATTGGGAAGTGAACCAATGGATGGAAGACCTCTCTCTCTCTGCCTCTCCTCTCTCTGTGTGACTCGACTTTCAAATAAATAAATAAATCTTAAAAAGATAAAGTCAGTAAGATTTATTAAGCACTTATTGCATGCCATCAGATATTATAATTTTCCTTGCATTATCTCATTTAATTTCTAGGATAACACTAAAAGTGAGATACTGGTATTGTCTTTCTTTTAAGATGATGAAAAAAAAACCTAGTAAGTTTTTACAAACATCACACACTGAGAACTATAGAGACAGCACCCATATAAGTGTATGTCAACATTCCAAAATCCCCAAGATCCGTATGCTATTTAATTCTACACTTTCATTTTATCTGTAGTTGTGGCTGTCCAAAATCTTTAAATCTGATACACAAAATTGCCTCTTCCTCCATAGCACAATGGTTCTCAAGTGTTCATTTTAATTCCAGAAACTCTAAAACACTCTACTCTCTTCCTTTAACAAGCAAGTAAGGATTTTCAAGCTAGTTTTTAATGCCAATAAATGTCACCCTCTTCTTCCCTTTTATTTTTTGGACAATAACAGAATATTAGAAGTTCTAAATTATTTTTGGCTTAGATTCGATCGTAACTGTAAGTCTGATTCTAAACTGAACTTATGTTTTATCTATACAGAAAATGCTTATTTCATACCATAGTAAACAAGGGAGTCATTAAAAATGTTGCATTTAACAGATGAGATGTGCCATATGTCACTAATTTTATTCCTCAACCCTAATCTCTAAAAAAGAAAAATGTTAGAAGAACCTACTGATCCAATTAAGTGCACAGACAAAAAGAATCCACTTTAAGGACTTGACAGTGTGCATAAATATTAAAATGAATGAAATCTTTTCAGTGGATTGGGCTAATAGAATCTCATCTAATCCCAATGTAAATGAAAAATTAATAAGGTACCGGAAAACAGGGAGGCCAAATCTAATCTCTGTAATCGCATCTCAGGCACCAGAATCCACCTCCCACTGAGGATGGGCAAATCCAAGGCACACGAGGACTCTGATGAGGAGATAAGCCGTACTCCTGCAGCCAGTGTGCTGCAAATATTAAGAGGCCCTTGTCCTTGTCAATTCTGTAACCCCTTTATCACTGAGACTTCTGGCTCCCCATCTCTTCAGTTTCCTGTGGACTGAGCACCTGGCCAATGCCCACAACACAGCTGTGTGGGTTTCATAAAAGCTGCAAATCGTGCAGCACACAAAAGGAGTGGGGGAAAAAAAGATCCACTTTATCATTAAAGAAAAGAAGAATAATGCAAGAGAAAAGGAAGACATTAGAAACTAATAGAACAGCTATTCAATGAGCGACTTAATGCCACTTAACAAAATTATGATTTTTAAGGTTTTTTTTTTTTTCGGGGTGGGGGTCAGGATTTGGGGGAAGAAACACTGCAAGAATAGGAGGGAAGGTTAAAAAAAAAACACCTACTAATACTTAAAGCATTGTAAGAATTTCTAGTGCTAACATTATAAAAACCAAATAAAATACTAGTAACCGTGTTAGCCAAGCATCTCAATCACTAGTGCATCCTTTACATTCTTGAGTTTCTGTCACTTTTTTATCTAACAAAGTGAAGGCCATCTACACGAAGGATCTTGCACAGGCCACACGTCTGGTATGGATGTCAAATGGATTTCAAGATGAAAACTTTTATTATAGTCCTTTTCTTGGCTAGATCTAAAAAAATTGTAAGGTGCACATCTCTTTCAGGTGTCTTGCGCAGCTGACAGCTCGCTTTTGCATGCCAGAGTTTTATCTCAGTCTTGTCAGTTATTTTCTTTTCCTTGAACACCAACCTATATTTTTATATATATATGTGTGTGTGTGTGTGTGTGTGTGTATACATATGTAATTCTCTCTGTGTCTTTCATATAAAGCCACATTCCTTCTGCCCAGGTATTTTGCACCAGACCAGATCATTAAAATATTTCATTTTAAATTTTGGAACGTTATGTAATTTATACATATAAAACAGGAATTTTAGAACTAAATGCTAGAAGAAAATACAATTTTAACCCTTAAAACTTCACCAAATCATCTTCATCAGAAATTTGGGTATTGGTAAATAAAAATGAGAATGAATCTGACACATTTCTATTTCTATATATTAGAATAATATTTCAGTAAGCATATAGTGTGCTAAATTCTAAGCATACAAAAATATTTTAAAATGCCTTAAAGATACTGTGCTTAAACCTTAAAGAGAGAAGTAAAATATGCAATTTTTAAAAAATCCTCAGATATGAGCGAATAGAAATGAGATTGGTACCAAATGGGAATGAATATGCAGTTAAGACCAAATTTAAAGGACTCCGAATTGAGGGATTTCTTATGCATGCATACTACAGATTTTCTTGTTGGCAATGCCTTTTTCCTTCAAGTAATTGGTATTTGGAAAACAAGTACAGGAATATGTGTAGTAGGATCAGAGAGTTTCCTCGCCACTGCCACTGCTCCCAGACCCAGCGAGCAGCTTCCTGACAGATCTGGACCTTGGGGTGGGCTTTCATTCTCTTTGGCCTGTTTCCTCACCTGAGTGCTTTGGGTAACAAGAATATCTCCCAGAGCCTTTTTGAAGGTCACAAATACTTGTCACTTACTGGCCCCTATCATTATCATTATCATTGCTATCTTCTCTATCGCTTTTTTTTTTTTTTTTTTGGACAGGTAGAGTGGACAGTGAGAGAGACAGACAGAGAGAAAGGTCTTCCTTTGCCGTTGGTTCACCCTCCAATGGCCGCTGCAGCCGGCCAGCGCGCTGTGGCCAGCGTACCGTGCTGATCCGAAGGCAGAAACCAGGTGCTTCTCCTGGTCTCCCATGGGGTGCAGGGCCCATGCACTTGGGCCATCATCCACTGCACTCCCGGGCCACAGCAGAGAGCTGGCCTGGAAGAGGAGCAACCAGGACAGAATCCGGTGCCCCGACCGGGATTAGAACCCGGTGTGCCGGCGCCGTAGGCAGAGGATTAGCCTACTGAGCCACGGCGCCAGCCTCTTCTCTATCTCTTAACACTGAGCATTTGAAAGATTTTGTTAAAAAATATCATCATGGAGCAATTCTGATCCAGCTGCTAAATGCTGGAATATGTGAGTAGAACCTGGTTCTTGCCTTTCCTTTCTCACCCTACCCTGAGGCCGTGGACATGAAGGATGCTTCGTTTCCTTGCTTTGGCTGTCATGAAGAAAACAGTGTGCCAACCTTCCCAAAACCAGTTTCATGACATAACGCAATGCCAAACCAAAAATCATAAATATTGTACTAGGAACTTTTAACGTGGTATGTGATTTTATTGAGCATATCATTTTTACAAAGGAATATTCCCAGAGTTCCTGAAATCATTATCCTAGGTCTAACAGAGATATGCTGATATCCTAGCAAAAGGAAGAAAATTATGTAAGATCTAATAAGCATACTAGACTCAAAACATACACACACACACACACATACACACACAAGCTCCTGTTAAAAAAAAGCAGAAACTCTGACCAGGAAACGCAGACCAAATTAGATGAGGGAACTTCTGCCTTTGCCCGGAGACTGCCCAACTGCAAAGGGAATTCAATGTCTCCATCCGATCTGGGCTGCTGAATTCACAAAGAAGGACGGACAGGTAGGGCGCTGACTAATGAGATATGGTTGAGGGAGAAGGATAACAAGGCTCCAGGGGAAAAGGGTGATGCTGACAATGAGGCCCGCGCTGCTTGGTACTTAAGGTTTTGTGTCACTGAGTTTTAGAACAAAGAGTTGCCTGGTGAGTCTAAGATGGAAAGATCAGATGCACAGAAGCACAGCACAGACAAGTCAGCTGTAATCAAGAACAGAGATCTCTTGTTTTAAATAACATGTGCTGATCCAGAGTGGGGGAAAAAGCACACTGAACTAAATACATCTCAGATTGCTGCATGGAATCATGTTACATAAAGGGCAGGAATGAACTGAAACACTATTTTGAAGACAACACGGGATTAATATCCTTGTGTTGTGTTGCTAGCCTTGTGCTAGTATTTCTAGTCATACTGTATAGAGAACTGTCCATATGTATATTTGCAGAGTATTCATTATATATTTTGTTACTTATACAGAGACACAGACTTCTATCTTCAAAAAAACACAAACTATGAACACGGTTGGTTTCAAGGATGCTTATAACATAGTAAGCACAATTTGTTCAGATTTTAATGGAATCATTACAGTCGTTGACACATTAAATTTATAAGTCCTAGCTACTTCATAGCTCAGCAACTACCTAAATAACACAGGTACAATCGGTTTTCTACTCTAATAAATCATGTATTTTTTTCATTCACAGATACTGCTAAATTTCCAACAAAATTTACATTTGTCAAAGTGAAAGAGATCAAACCAGTCTGATGCAGCCTTAAAAAACAGTAAATAATTCAAGTCCTGATCAAAACAAGCATTTGTAATATAGTATTCTTATAACAACTTAAAGACTCAGGACAAAAAACACCAGGGGACAGTAAACAACCAGGTCGTGCTGCTTTGGGCTCCAAGGTATCTACGCTCGGTTCTGACTTCACAACATGCTCGCTTAGGCCTTTTGCAGTAACCATTGAGATTTTCCAGTTTTAACTCACTTCCACCCACTTTTCTTCTGCTGCCACAGTAGTCTACTTGTTGAATGCCCTTCCTTAATTAAAAGTTGTTCTCCATAGGAGCAGGTCTTTCAAGAGTAGCTTCTGCCCATCTTTCAGGCTGAAACCCTAGTCTTTTCCATGCACAGTAAGCCTGAGCCATAATCAAAGACGTTCTGACATCCCTAGAGGATGCAAGTCCTAATGCCTGCCTCCCACGTTCTTGGATACGCTATCTTTCCTGTGGGTACTGGCTTTCTGACCATGCCTGCTTGTTCAAATTCTCCCTTCTTTCATGTCTCAGTGCAGCATCTTCTTCATTCTAGGTGCTCTTTCATCTTCCCCAGCCTGCCTCCTCCTCATCTAGCAGAGTATAAACTCCCTCACTAGTCTCCTATAGCTTTATCTACATACAGCCATTGAAATACTTCCACATTGCACTGTCATGGTTATGTGTGCACCTCTATTATACTGCAAGTGGCTTCACAGTAAGAACCACAACAACATGTTATGCATCCCTCCCCCGACCCCAAACCTAAAATATTGTGCAAGAGGCAAGGGAAGGTGGCAAAGCTATATTTAAGACACAGTTGTAAAAAATGCAGTAAACTGTACAGTTGAATGAGCTTCTAGTTTTTCAAGTACAAAGTGAAAAAAAAACATTATCTATGATACCTAGGTAGGATTGTTATAAAAATTAGAATATTATGCTACACTAAGTGTATAATAGGCATTCAGTGGTCAGTAAAGATTAACATGTTTAGGTACTCAACAAGTATCTGTTAATGCATGAAAGAGTACATGAATATATGAATTGTAACTCTCCTGTGCTTGGTCCTATTCTTAAGTTAAAGGCAACCTTAAGCAAAGGATAAAAGTGTTCTGGTTTTTAAATCTTTTACTTGATAGATGCCACATCCTTCCAAGTGGTCCAATATTTCCTTATCTTCCCCTAAGCCAGAATGACTGGTGAGTGGTGGGTATCCCCAGAGAATTCGCTGGTCCTGCTTTTACTGTGCTCTTGCTGACAGATCACCCCGTTTGACAGGAAATGTTTGCAAGAGTAGGGTATAAAGGTTGTGGCCTAATTTTAGAGATCTCTAAATCACTAAATATGTCTAAAAAGCTTTTAAGTAAGTATCTCTTGATCTGTGTGTTTCATCTGATTACCTGGCTTCTATCACACGTGCATCCAACTGACATCTACTGATCACCCATTTATGCACCAGACACTGTTCTAAGCTCTCAAAGGGACAGATGATAAATATTTTAGGGTTATGGTCCAAGTAATGTTTGTCACAGCTACTCACTTTGCAGCTATGGCAAAAATGCTCCATATACAACACATGAAAAAAGGGGTATATGAGCCAATAAAACTTGATTTGCAAAAACTCGTGGTGGGCCATGTGTACAGATTTCCTCTAGAACAACAACTCCCATTGAAACACACAGGTCTTCTAACATTCTGGTGAAGGAGAAACACAAAAATCAATAATCGTCTAACAATGTATAGAGAATCCTTTAACAAACTGAAATTGGGATGCCACAGAGATGGACTAGTTGGCTACTTTAAGATTGGGTTGTCAGAAAATTTATGTATTCCTTATTTGAAAAGCTGTGTGTGTGTGTATGTGTGTGTGAGAGAGAGAGAGAGAGAGAGAGAGAGAGATTTGATCTTCTAACTAATGGTTCACTCCCCCAAATGGCCACAAGAGCCAGGGCCACGCCAGACCAAAGCCAGGAGCCAAGAATTCCCCACGAGCCTCCCATGTGGGTGGCAGGGGTCATTAGCAGGGAGCTGGATCAAAAGCTGAACAGCTGGCATGGGAACTGGCACTCCAATATGGCAAGCCAGCATCACAAGCAGTGGTTTAAGTCACAGTGCCATTAACAATCATCCCCAAGAGATTTACGTTGAGAACTAACTACCCACAGAAAGGTTAATATAAAAATCTTAATAAAAACAACACCGATGATATTAACAAACACTGGTAGGAAATGCCTGGACAGTCTCCTGATCTCACTGCGATTCACTACAATGCTCAAGGACAGAGTCTCACACAGTTATCCTACTACCTAGTACACTAAAATATCCAGACACACATAGCACTAGTGACTACTGTGGCACAGTAAGGACACTTTGGGTATTCTTACTGTAATAGATGTATCCTAGAAAGGAGAAGTTCTAACTCTGGCATTATATTTAACCACTCAAAAAGAAAACACCATTTATTAATAATGCTTGACCACATCCTTGGAATTCCATCTCCATTACATTGCAATAACCATGCTCAAGTTACTATGGCTCTAATGAAGTCAGAACAACAAATCAAAGAATCAAAAATCAAATTCTTTCTATCGGGCCGGCGCCGCGGCTCACTAGGCTAATCCTCCGCCTAGCGGCGCCGGCACACCGGGTTCTAGTCCCGGTCGGGGCGCCGGATTCTGTCCCGGTTGCCCCTCTTCCAGGCCAGCTCTCTGCTGTGGCCAGGGAGTGCAGTGGAGGATGGCCCAGGTGCTTGGGCCCTGCACCCCATGGGAGACCAGGATAAGTACCTGGCTCCTGCCATCGGATCAGCGCGGTGCGCCGGCCGCAGCGCGCCGGCCGCGGCGGCCATTGGAGGGTGAACCAACGGCAAAAGGAAGACCTTTCTCTCTGACTCTCTCTCTCTCACTGTCCACTCTGCCTGTCAAAAAAAAAAAAAAAAAAATTCTTTCTATCACAGACTCTGTTAACACCTGCGTTTCAGAAGCTAAGTAAATACTACCAGGTGCAGGTTAGGGGGATGGTCCCAAAGGCTTCCTGAGGAAGGGACACACACAATGCTAAACAGCAGAAGTGGCGGGAGAATGATTGTGGGGCCGATGCAAGGAACACCTTGTGCTGGGCATGAA
This sequence comes from Oryctolagus cuniculus, assembly GCF_964237555.1. Taxonomy (NCBI): domain Eukaryota; kingdom Metazoa; phylum Chordata; class Mammalia; order Lagomorpha; family Leporidae; genus Oryctolagus; species Oryctolagus cuniculus. The sequence continues at coordinate 146,929,592 of NC_091434.1, forward strand.
GGTGAAAGCAGACATAAGGCATTGCTCAAATGGCCTAAAACGAATAAGGGGGAATGATGACAACAGCAAGGACAACACAGGGATTTATCAGATGGAGCTTCAAAAACTTGGTGGAAAATGGACCGAAAAGATAAGAAGCATTTTCCAGGAGTTCCTGGGAGCCCTTTTTATTATGATATTTAGGAATAAATATTCTCTTCTGATAATTACAGAGGGTCATATAAAATGAAGTATGAAGTAAAGTCTAATTGCTTTTGAGACTTCATTCAGAAGCCAGCATGGAGGAGACTGAAAGTGGGTGGGAAACCGACCAGACAAGGCAGGATGGAGAGCAGGCACAGCCAGACTGGTGAGCAGCAACCCTGTTGGCACATAGAAGGCAGGGATGTGGAAGGAGTTTTGAGAATTACCACATAGAACCCACCTAGAGGCCATGGTGACAAACAGTGGGAGAGGAGAAAAGAGGAAATCTGGTGTCCTTGCTTGGGAGTCTGGGCAGCACTATTAATAGAGATCAGAACATCTGTAGAAGTGTGTTTGGAGACAACAATGGCAAACCCTGTTTTGAACATACTATGAGAATACTGTGAGATAAGTAGGATCTCAGGTAAGGGGTCAGTGTCAATCCCCAAGGGTGAAGCCCATGTGTGGAAGTTCAAATGCAGGGGCCACTGTTGAAGTGGCACTTGGAATATCACTATGAATGAAGTGACACCAGGAGGGTCTGTAGGCACGTAGGTACTGAAGAGTGCTATCAGAGAAGCTGCTCCACAGAAGGAATCCACTGGCACAACTCTGTGAAACAAGAACATTGTTTCCCATAAAAAGTGATCAGGAGCAGGCACTGGGTGCAGGGTTTATGAGGCCACCGGAGACACCTGGATCACAGTGTCCGGGTTGAAGCTCCTTCTCTGCTTGAGATTCCTGGCCCAACCCCGATGCGGGCATTTGGAGAGTAAACCAGGGAAGGGGAGCTCACTCCCTCTCTCTCTTTCCGTCTGCCTCTCTGTTTCTCTGTCTCCCTTTGTCTGTTGTTCTGCCTTTGTTTCTCTCTCTCCTTTCAAATAAATAAATAAAGATTTAAAGAATAATCATTGAAGAGCACACTTTAATATTTACTCCTTTTATTTAACAGAAACGGCAGAATGTATCTTCCAAATGTGATTTTCACGTCTGCATTAAAATAAATGTACTGATTATGAATTCCAGTCTATCGAGAGATCACACAAAAGAGACACTGAAACCAATAAAAGCCTATTATGCTCTAATGCACTGTTTTGAATTTTGCTTTCTGTAAAATAGTTACTGGCTTAGATCAAGTGCCCAGGGATACAATGCCTGCATCTCTAGCATATAGAGCACTTTGACTAATGCTTGCCATGGGCATGGAGAAGAGGCCACCGCCCTTCTCTGCTAGAATGATGGGATAACCTATTGAGCACCCACACTCACAGAGGGCCTTGAGAGGCTGGGCTCCATATGACTGTGCAGCCGTGTACAATCATAAAGTTCAACCACAGCAGCTGGACACGGACTACAAAGACACTGCAATTACTGCACATATCCTCCTGGACATCACGGCATGGCCTTTCCCAGCACTGGACTTGCCCTTTAGCTTTGTGAAATGAGCAGAGCCTGCAGCAGGAGCTCTGATGGCACCAACGCCAACCACCATCACTGATCAGAAGGCAGGACTGTGTGGCAGACTGAATTACTTAGAAATGCATCGGGTGGTAATTCATGGAAAAGAAACCTCACTGACTCCTCAGTATCATTTAATGACAGAAGGTATTTCATAAAGCAGAAAATTAGGCCTACATTCAGGAAGTACTCCATGTAACTTTTTCTTATTTGACAGGTAGAGTTACAGACAGTGAGATAGAGAGACGGAGAGAAAGATCTTCCTTCCATTGGTTCAGCCCCTAAATGGCCGCTACAGTGGGAGCTACGCTGATCCGAAGCCAGGAGCCAGGTGCTTCCTCCTGGTCTCCCATGCGGATGCAGGGGCCCAAGCACTTGGGCCATCCTCCACTGCACTCCCAGGCCACAGCAGAGAGCTGGACTGGAAGAGGAGCAACCGGGACTAGAATTGCACCCACATGGGATGCCGGCGCCACAGGCGGAGGATTAACCAAGTGAGCCACGGCGCCGGCCTCCATTTAACTTTCAACAAATGGTTATCAGTCTCTGATATAAACATTGATGGTATACTGAAATGAATTTTACCATCCTTCCCCAAATATATGTCTTGATATTAACCTTACTCCTATTGTTAAAGGAGGGCTTTCCTTCTGTTTGTGTATCAAACTAACAGAAGCTGGGATCTTTCACGTAAGTATCTCTAGCCTTTCCAAATAAATCTGAAGCAAAGCCTTTGCATTTTTTGTTGATTCAATTATTTTATACTCATACTGCTAAAATACCAACCTTTGCTTTTTTTGTCTATTTACTAAATGTGACACCTTCAACATTTTTCAGTAAAATCAAAAGCCTGTGCATTTTATTATTTAACATTGTTTTATGATTTTCATCTTGTATTTTTAAATCACATACTCTTCAGAATCTAATACCTTCTTAGACAGGAAGGTAGATGTGTATATGACTCACTATAGACACAAGATCACATAATTTTGTCCTCTGTTTAAACTAATATGTACTTATTCTATGCATAATCAGTAACATTAATTTATGTTAAAGGCATTTACTTTTGATAACCCTTCTACCATCTACCCAATGCAAAAAAAATCATTTTTTTGGTGAGAATAGAACAAATGTTTATTTTTTTAAACTTTGAGAAATTCTGAATGCAATGAGAGTGACTCATGAGGCTTCTCCTTAGTGCACCATGTCCAGTGATCCTTTCTATTCCTTGGAACCAATCATATTCATCATTTAATAAGAAATTTTCCCTTTTAAAAACAAATCCAAAAATCTAATCTTATTATCTAGAATTTACATCTTCAATCTAGCTTCCTCTTAATGCATCCTGGGAGGCAGCAGATGATGGCTTATGTGCCGGGTCCCTGTAGGAGACCTAGCTGGGGTTAGTCACCTGACTTCAGTCTAGCTTAGCCCTGACTGTTGTAACTTATTTGGGGAGTCAACCAAGAGAAAGAGATATCACTCTCTCTGTGTCTTTTACTCTGCCTTTCAAGTAGAATAAAACAAATTTTAAAAAGTCTTTCACAGGTATTAGTGCTGTGAGAACATAAAGAGGTATTCATCGGGACTTTTGGGGAGTGCAACACCAAATGAAAGATCTCTCTCTCTCTCTAACTCTACCTTTTAAATAAATAATTTTTTCAGAAAAACATGTATTCATTAAAATAAAAAATGTCCCTGAAACTCAAGGACACTGCTTGTCATATTCAATTTTATTTTTTTAAAGATTTATTTATTTGAGAGGCAGAGTTAGAGAGAGAGAGAGAGAGAGAGACAGACAGACAGACAGACAAACAGACAGTAAGAGAGAAGGGTCTTCCATCCTTTGGTTCACTCCCAAAATGGCCACAATGGCTGGAGTTGGGCTGATCTGAAACCAGGAGCTTCTTCCTGGTCTCTTACATGGATGTAAGGGTCCAAGCACTTGGGCCATTTTCCACTGCTTTTCCAGACCATTAGCAGGAAGCTGGATGGGAAGAGGAGCAGCCAGGACATAAATTGGTACCCATATGGGATGCTGGTGCCAAAGGCAGAGGCTTAACCTACCACCACAGTGCCAGCCACTCCAATACCAAACAATCCCTGTCTTTCCTATCCTTCACAATAAACTTAAATAAATACTATCAAAACACAGACTACCAAGTTATACTTTTCTCATAATTTAACATATTTTTATCTCAAATTTGAAGTGAAGAATAGTTTGCTGGAAAGAGTTCTCCCCATGAATGGGATATATGTACCACGCAACACAGACTCAAGTGCATTTATGCAAAGTGAAATGAGGGTTAAGGAACATATTTGAAATTGTATCCTATATATTTCAATTTTCAGAAATGATTTCAACAAAGGTGTATTATTTTAAAGATTTATTTATTTATTTCATAGACACAGAGGTACAGAGAAAGGGAGGGAGGGAGGGAAGGAGAGAGGGAGGGGGAGAGAGAGAGAGATATCTTCTATCTGCTGGTTCACTCCCCAGATGGTCACAACAGCTAGGTCAGGGCTGAGCCAATGCCGAGCCAGGAGCTTCTTGATTCCCCAGTGCAACAGCCTAGGTACTCAGGTCATTTTCTGCTGCTTTCCCAGGCCATTAGCATGGAGCTGGACCAGAGGTAGAGCATCTTGGAGTAGAAATGGGCCCATATAGGATGCCAATGTTGCAGGCGGTGTCTTTACTTACTATGCCACAATGCTGCCCCCCCCCAAATGTGTATTTTTACTACACTTTTCATTACGAAGGAAGATTAATTTCCATATCATTTGAAAATGATGTTATTTGCCAGAGAAAAGTCAAAGTGGAGCCTATAATTAAGTTTTTGAAATGTATAAAACATAGCAACACCATGATTTTTTGGATAAATGCACTGAAATAAAATGGAATTTAAATATCTGGCAATAATTACAACAAACAGAAAGGAATATACATACTAAATGTGCATAGACTTCTATGTTGGGGGATACTTATTTACAAAAGATTCAATGTGTGATAACTATACATTAACACAAAATGAAAATCTGCAGAGAAAATAATAAAATCTATGTACAAATGGCATGATAACAACAGAATTTGAGGTTTGAAACCAGTTATGAGGGGGTCTTCAAAAGATTCATGGAAAATGCAAGGGTTTCAAGATTTTTGTATCAAAATAAGCTTACATTTTAATTTTATATTCCAAAAACTTTTTTAAAAAGATTAATTTATTTACTTGAAAGGGAGCATGACAGAGCGAAAGGATGAGACAGAGATCTTCCATGTTCTGGCTCACTCTCCAAATGCCTGCAACAGCTGGGCCTTCCAGGTCTCCCACATGGGTAGCAGGGACCCACGTACATTCACCATCTTCTGCTACTTTCCCAGCTGCATTAATAGGGAGCTGGATTGGAAGCAGAGCTGCCAGGACTCCAAGAAGCGCTCTGATATGGGACACTGGCAGCAGCTTAACCCGCTGTACCACAATGCCAGCAGGTCCCTCCACAACCTTCTTGAAGTACCCTGGTATGGTCTGGTCAGAAAAGAGTGCTCAACTTTCTTGTATCCAAATCTCCAATACTGTCACCATAACAGAAGGTTCCATCTCAACTGACCAAAGTTCTAGGGAGGCAGACAAGTGATGATGGGTGATATAACCAGCACCAGTGAAATGTCATGTCATGAGATGAAACTCTATGTGATCCAAAATGAAAGTTTCAATATATTTATAAGTTATACCTTTCTGCTGAATCAAAAATCTGCAAAGCACATAATATTCCTCTTTGATCCACTGAGAATTCAGTTTTCTTAACTTCTGCCATACTCTTACCCTTTATTACAATAACTAGTGAAAAATATTTCAACTAAGTATCAAAATATTACAATTATGGTAATAGCATTAGAATATGTCACAGCACGTCCTGAAATGCAAAATCACCATGTGCTACTGATAATTTAAATATATTTCGCTTGCTCATAGCCTGCTAACCCAGCTTAAACTCAAGTCTCAAACCTTGAATTTGATCTCCAGTTTAGTGATTACAGAGTATATGTTAGTTAAATCATATTTTTAATAGATTAATATTAGTGATTGTGTCACTGGGAAGAGTCAGAAACATCACCTTTGTGAGTTATAGATTAGTTATTTTGAGTTATATAAAGCAAACTAATACACTACAGATACTTTCTCAATTTATACAATTTAATTACGTGACACCTTGATTTATCTTAGAAATGAAGAAAACGATGGATTTTCAACTCTCAGAGTATAAAGTCAATTTACTGTCCAACTTGTAAATTGTGTTTTGGTTATCTCATGATATTTTTGAAATCTGGATAAAGAAAAAAGAATAGTAAAATGGAAAACAGAGAATAAGAAAGGGAAAAGATACTTAGATTTGCAGCTCCAGATGGGAGAAATATAAGGGCTTTAACATTTGGAAAAAACTGTCTTAAAATTTATTTGAGACAAAGCTTTCAGATGAAAATTTTTATTTTTAAACATTTTGGGGAAAAACAAATCCTAAAAAGTAGCAGCAGCCACCTTTGAATTGGGAATTTTATAGATAGATGAATAGCAATATTTCAGGAACATTAGTAAGGTAGGAATATCAGAACACATTTGTTTTCCTATGTATTAATATGTATATGAATTAAGCATAATAAAAGATCAAAGTGGTTTATTGCTTCTTCTCATCCTATAAACAACTGCTTGTTGTTGTTGGAACCCAGGTACAGAAGTAGGGTAGTTTCTGCTTTATACCCTTATTCAACCTATGGTCTAGAATGATGGAGACTGTACCCATAAGACTTTACCCAATTGGCCATATAGGCAGGAAGGAGGCTTGAGGGGGGTTTAATACCAGCAATGAAATCCACTGGCTTGAACGTCACACTTATCACTTCCACTGAGAAGCCACAAGACGGCACCTACCACAAACACCACCTTGCCACAAGTGCAGAAGCCATACAGTCCTCTTACACATCTAAAGTAGACACACTGATTCAGCTAAGCAGTGAGGTCTCTAGCAGGCAGCAGATGTACCCGTGAAACAACTATTCTTCATTTCATCAATAACATAACCCATGAGCTGGATAAGCCATGATTTCTCTTTCAATAATGATTCATGTAAAACATAAGAAGACCAACCTAACAAAAGACAAAATGTTCAGGAGATCTCTGACATGACCAGTGGAACATGGATCTGTAAGTGAATACTCTTCTGAATAGAGAAAAAGGCCTGTTTTGATTAAAAGTAGAAACATGTTGGCCAGATACTGAAATTCTTGAAAGGTAGAAAAAGATTATAAGATACCATTTAGGGCATAGAGCCCTAATCACTAGTTTTTGTATATAATTCCCATGTAAAATTCACAAAATACTGTAATACATGATAATGCACATTACAATTACTCAACAGCCTTAGTTTCATTTGCATATTCTGATTGTTTCCTATTCTTTGTATAAGCTAATCCCATTTATCAACTTGATCATTGCAAATTAAGCCTTTGTATACCCATCTTCAAGTTTCCTTAGAACACATAAAAATAGAAGTTACTTTCATTAACATATGCTTTTTTTTTTTTTTTTTTTTGGACAGGCAGAGTGGACAGTGAGAGAGAGAGAGACAGAGAGAAAGGTCTTCCTTTGCCGTTGGTTCACCCCCCAAAGGTTGCTGCGGCCAGAGCGCCGCGCTGATCCAAAGCCAGGAGCCAGGTGCTTCCTCCTGGTCTCCCACGTGGGTGCAGGGCCCAAGGATTTGGGCCATCCTCCACTGCACTCTGGCGCCACAGCAGAGAGCTGGACTGGAAGAGGAGCCACCGGGACAGAATCCAGCACCCCGACCGGGACTAGAACCCGGGGTGCCGGCGCCACAGGCAGAGGATTAGCCTAGTGAGCCATGGCGCCGGCCCAACATATGCTTTTTGATTGAAAGTGAGAAATAGTATAATTTATGCCTTATGAAAAATGTATAGGTAATTCTAGTCATCCATATACTGGTTTTCTAGTTATAAAGTGGCTTGTATTATTGCATTTTGAGTAAACTTAATTGAATTTTAGTAAAATACCTGAAATTTATGAACTCTAAAATATGTAGTTTATTACATATAGAAAAACTCCATATTAGCAACTTAAAAGATCTTCAAAGTAAATATGATTTCACATTTAAATTTTCAGATAGTCTATTCATTAAAATATTAAAACCTATCTCAAAATCAGCTACTAAAATTCATGTTCACAAGCTACTTACGATCGTATAATAACTGCAAAAGAAACTGTGAAAAGAACCTACTCAATATAAACAAATTCTAACTTAACTATCATTTGAATAAATTAACTTAATTCCATAATTCATCAATTATTTTAACATTTATGAGCAGTGATTTTATTGAATGAATGAACAAGAAACAGAAATTATGTACTCAGTTCCATGTGAATAATTTGTAAATGACACCATTCTTATCAGACTAATATAAAATAACTTACACTTGTTTCTTATGAAAATGAAACCTACCGATAGATAAGATGGACTTTGGTTTAACAGTCATTTAGGAATGGTCTACTGAAAATAAATGAAACAACAACAAAGAAACAGGCATTGTGGAACAGCAAGTCAGGCTGCCTCCTGGGACGCTTATATCCCATATCAGCGTCTGTTCAAGTTCTGGCTGTTCAGCTTCTGATCCAGTTCCCACTAATGCATTCTGGGAAGCCACAGATGATGGCTCAAGTGGCTGGGCCCCTGCCATCCACTTGGGAGACCCAGATGGAGATTCAGGCTCCTGGTTTTGGCCTTGCCTGGCCCTGGCTTGCTGTTGCACTTGGGGAGTGACCCAACACAGGGAAAATTCCTTTGTTTCTCTGTCATTTCGCCTTCAAGGAGATGAAAATAATTAAACAAACATTTGAAAAAAGAAAGAGTGGTTGAGTTACTTTATAAATGTCTCTTTTAATCATCATTAAAGTTTTCTGAAGTATTACAATAGTATTATAAAATTCTCAATAACAACATTGTGAAAATACAGCAGGAAAGGACTGTTTATCTAAATATTCATTGAAATATTTTCATTTTAAAAATTCATTAGTATATTTTCATTTATAAATTGAATTTCATAATATTTCTTTTCAAAAATTTGGTTTTCTACTCATTAATTTTTTATTTTTGGAATCACTTTCCACTTTTGTCAAAGATTACTCAATATACTATATATTTCACATTGTACAACTTCTTCTTCAATTTTTCTACCAAGAAAAATCTTTCTGAAATTTTAAAAACAACTGAGAACATCCTACAACAATAATAAATAGGAAGGATCTTCAAAAAGTTCAATAATGAATATTATGAAAAAACTATGCATCAATTTCAAATATTTTTGAATGAAAATAAATTTACTTTTAATTCCATTTTTCCATGAACTTTTTGGATACTTCATGCACTTCTGTGAGAATATTTTAACAGAAGGACTTCATTTTAAGGAAATAGGTTGTGGTAGAAGAGAACTAAAAACAAATAAATAGGAATACTGACTTGATTTACACAAAATACATAAATATATTCTACTTTAAGATGATAATACATAAACATGGTCCTTCAACATGGTTATTGAATTATACCACCTGGACACTAGAGGGAAGTTTTTATTTTTCAAAACAGATTTGGAAATCCTTATCTTAAATTATATTTAAATTAATGATAAATATTTTAGTCCATTTAGAAATTATTTAATTTACTGTGTGCATTTGCAAGAAAAAGCAAAACAAAGTTGACCTACAACTGAAAAAATAAAAAGCAAGGCCTTTGATGTACCTTAACAAATTGCATAACTCAAGTACTGTTTTATGTTTTATTCATGAAGGTAAAAATTGTACATGGTCCAATCCGATCTAATCATAATAAATACTGACAAAATTCAACCTGAATATTTGCACAGATTCTAGCTCTATTCTTTTGAAATTTGATCATTGGATTTTAAGACATTAGTCCATTCAAAATCTTTCCCTTTTTTTAACAGAGTTTTAGAAATATCTTTTAAATGCCTCTATATCTCTAGGGGGAAATTTGAGTAAGATCTGATCCATGAAGTAAAATGCCAGTTGATTAAAAAATGCTCATCTTGAATTCCAGCCATCCACTTTCTCTCCAATCCTCAATCCCTTTTTAATTTGCTTTGAACAGTGCTGTCAGTCTGTTTTGGAAGCTATTCTAATTTAAGATTTCATTATCTCCCTTCTTCAATCTTTGAATGGCCTGTCATTTGTTAGACCCATTATAAAAGCTAGCCAAATACTCTCCTGATTCTGAGCTGGCAGTTTAAAGAGGGACTGCACTGTGCACATGTCCTTTTCCATACCTCCCCTCTGTGATCTTTTTCATTTCCTTTGGGAAACAAAGAAAGAGTGAATTTTTATCTGTATTATGCATTTAAACACTTGAAAAATACAGCAGCAAAATCGCTTCTCGGCCTTTTGGCTAAGATCAAGTGTAAAAAATACAGCAGTAATGAATTTTCACAAACCCCAGATATTCTTACTCAGTCATATACAAAAATATTTACAGAATATTTTCTTTGTAATATAATTAATAAAATTTTGAAAATACATAGAACTAAAGGAAATTTCATAAGCATGTTGTATAATATTTGAACTCCTCCTTAAGGAAGGGCACTGAGAGATAAATACCAGCAACAAGAACTTCCTCAGAAAAGGTATCTAATTCTCATTCTTGATTATGTGTGCACTAGAAAATGTTCTTAGATTCATGTGACCTACATAAGGGCATTATTATTCCTCTTAGCTGGAACACATGGGTTCAGTATGAAGACCAATCACACATGTTGAGACAGTTTCTTTAAAAACTTTATTGGGGGCCGGCGCCGCAGCTCATTAGGCTAATCCTCCACCTGCGGCGCCAGCACCCCAGGTTCTAGTCCCGGTTGGGGCACCGGATTCTGTCCTGGCTGCTCCTCTTCCAGGCCAGCTCTCTGCTGTGGCCATGGAGTGCAGTGGAGGATGGCCCAAGTACTTGGGCCCTGCACCCGCATGGGAGACCAGGAGGAAGCACCTGGCTTCTGGCTTTGGATCGGCGCAGGACGCTGGCTGTAGCGGCCACTTGGGGGGTGAACCAATGGAAAAAGGAAGACCTTTCTCTCTCTCTCACTCACAGTCTAATTCTGCCTGTCAAAGAAAAATTAAAAAAAAAAAAAAAAACTAAAAAATTTTTAAAAAAGCTTTATGGGGAGGGCAGTTAGCCCAGCTTTTAAGACATTGCATTCCAGATCAGAGTATCTGGGTTTGAGTCCCAGCTCTGGCAACTGGCTACAGGTTACTGCTAATGCCAGTCCCCGGTAGGCAGCAGCAATGGGTCAAATAACTGGTGTCCTGCCACCCATGTGGGAGACCTGGATTGAGTACAGAAATAGTGGACCAGCTGTGGCCATTGTGGGCATTTGGGGAATGAAAAGTGGACAAGAATAATCTCAATAACTCCCCCCCCCACCCCGCCTTTCCCTCTCTCTGTGTATGTGCCTGCATCTCAAACAAAAAATAAAGGAACACACCTTTTCTAATTACTCTTAACTATTCTTTTGGTAGCTTGCTGAGAACAGCAGGATCACCACTGGCTTTTTCTTAACTATTTGGCCAAATAAGGAAACACTATTCTTCTGTAGGGCCGGAGAAGTCCTGGGGAGGCAAATCCAAAATGAAACCCAGGGCCACGGAAGCAACTGGCAGTGGTTTTGCACACATAATAGAAATGTGTGTCTGCTCCACAGCAAAGAAACTACAGAGAGGAGGAGCCCAGTGAGAGCCCTGTAGATAACCCACAAAAACCCTCCTCAAGTGCAAGTTGGCTTAAATGATCTACAAGACCCATATCCCCAGCCGTGGCCTGTGCCATCCAGGCTGGAGACAGGCAGGCTTTGCTTTCCCTCCAGGCTTCTAACTGATGGGCAAAATTTCCACAACACCTAGGAAATGGATGACCCTCTCCTCCCCTTCCCACTCTAGGTGTGCATGAGGTCCTACCTAAGGTGAGAACAGAGAGTAATCACAAACTCAGTTGGGAAATTCACCATTACATACGGCTAAACATTGTAATTTCTGAACTGAGTCTTTGTTGATGAGTAAGAGTGAAACAGGCCATTCTACTATTTGAGAGCCACCAGGAAAGTCAGCTTCATCCAGGGTCACTTACTGGGAAAGTTTAAGAGGCTAACAAAATGAAATCGGGTTCTCATAATCAATCACATTTGTATAAAGTGATTCACTATAAAAAATAGTATAAATTCTACCCCAAGTAGCATGCCTGCTTCTTATAAAATGATCTGGATAAGAGGATTATTAGTTGAGATGGACACTTGTGGGATGTTAATCTTACATAGTCACACATTAATAAGAAATAATGGGTAAAATAAACTATATTTATTCCTAGAGGAATTTCTCTGAAATTTTAATGGTTAATATGTTCATGAATCTCTAAAGTAGGTGCATAAAATAGAGCATTTCCCAAATTTATCTGACCATTTAAGAATCTTGACATAATTTTATTAATTATTGCACAAATCAGAAAATGTGGCCTGTTCTGATGAGCACTTGTCAAAAAGTTGGTAGGTGATACTAAGTTGGATTTAGACATTGTAATAGACATCTACATAAAAGAGCTAAGTGGACTTTGCAAGAGCTAAGTTACAGCTTTATTTTCATTAACATCTAAGATTTAAAATTGTTCTAAGTATTCCATTGGTTAAAAGAATTCTCAAGTTTCAATGCGGGAGGAGTTTCCCACATTCATCCAAGGGAAGGGCATTCTAGAGAACCCTCAATCTGTACTGCTTTGTCACAGAACAGCAATATCTGCATCAACTAGTAAAATAATCTGTCCATGTGACTGCACCATCCTGGACACCATTGTGATCTGGTTGAGTAGACAAAGAATCAAGTTGCAACAATCAAGTTGTTTTTTTTTTTTTTTCCAGGATAAAATCAAAACATGTCTGCAATCATAGAAATTTCAGTCTCTACGTCTGCAGAGCCCAGGTACTCACTAGACAACTTACAGACTCCCCATGAAATGACTAATCTAATTATTATTGCTATCTATGCCTACAATTTAGTAAATTAACTATGTTTCCAATTAACACCTACTCATGGAATGAGCCTGGTGAGCAGTAATTCATTGCCTGAGCCCAGTCACCTCAAGACAGTGAACTGAAATCAAGAGTGTAAGTTAAGTTGCTTAAAAGGGCCTTGCAAATCCAAAGTCATATATTTCAAAACTGTACACTGCAGGATAAATTGTAAAAGAACAACTTCACTTTTTTATAATTTGTTCTACATCTATTCTTGCAAAAGTGAGCTTCAGTCTGCAGCCAATTTTCTGTGGAAATACATTTACATCTTAATCTGCTCAGGCTACCATAACAAAACACTATGGACCGAATGGCTGAACATCAGACTTATTTTCTCACCGTTCTAGAGTCTGGAAAGTGAAAGATAGGGACAAATGAGCTGCTGGTGCAGGCACTCTTCCTGGCTTGAAGCAGCCAGTTCCTCACGGTATCCAGGTGTATTTGTGTGTACACAGAGAAAGACAAGTCTTCTTCTAAGGTCACTAACTCTACCCTTATGGTCTCATTCAACAGACATTACTCCCTCAAGTCACTGTCTACCAACAGAGTCACACTAGGAGTCAGGGCTTCAACTAAAAAAATCTACTGATGGTGGAGGGAGGGATTCAATCCAAAGCCATTTGCAAAATCTATAAAACTGTTATCGCTAATTGGCCTAGCGTTCTAAAATGCTGAATGAATTAAAGTGCCAGCATCTATGTGATCAGAAGAATATTGTAGCTTCTGCATTTGGGTTTACATGTCGTTAATATTTTCCTTTCAGGAAACAAATACGACAGCGCTTTCTGTGAACAGTTATGCATTACAGAAACAGCAACGGAGGAAGAAAATAAACTTAAGTGTCAAAGTCATCTCAAAAGTAGAATTGCTTCTCCTTGTGCCAGGTTTATTAAATATTATCAAGTTATCCTACCCTACAATCTATATTTTGTACCACAGACAATGTCCCTCATGTTGCTTATGATGTCCTCCTTATTTCACTGCTCTACTAATGCGCAATACCAATTATTTCAGCAAATGCTCATAGTATAATAGATGATCGCTTTGACATAGAATCAATTGCATTTCTTAAGGGCGCCCTTTTCTTAGCACTTAATCAGACTTCCAGTTACATGGCTCAGAATCAAGTCTTTATCATTTAAATAACACTTTAAAAGAGAGAAAGAAAAGCTACTTTGCTAACACTAAAATCATGATACCATTTTAGACAGTTTTTTTTTTAAACATTCACTTGTTTTTAGTAACTTAACACATAAACCTACCAGTATGGAATCATCTACCCTCTAGAACTGAAGTAACTTTATTATTTTTTTTTTGCAATAATCTGGCTTTCAAAAATCAATAAACACAAAATCTAAGAATGTACTCTTGCTGAAAACACTGTTTCAATTGTATATTGACGCAAATTTCTGGTTGGGATAAATATTAGTATATAAAACTACTCCAAAATATTTCAGTGGGTCAAAAGTGACAGAAGCTTTCCAGTTTTTCTTCCTTGGAGCAGTGGGTACACTGGGAAATCTTACGTTGGAAGGGACTTTCATCGGAAGGGCCTGGAATCTTCAGGAAGCTCATGTAAATCAGGTGGTGTTGAACTAACTCTCAGTTTTAAGAAAAATGAGATACCAGCCTGCAAAATGTAGACCAATTATTAGCCTGTTTTTCTGTCTGATATGTTAAGAGTGAGCCTAACATGAAATATTCCTTGGAACCGTTTGATCGTTATACATAAAACTCCTATTAGGTATGATTTAGAGTTGACTAACATGCTAATATTTTGAATTAGTGATTTGGGGATTTAGATGGGAACCAAAGTAGAGACTGAGGAAGAGACCCCAGTGATCACCTTCCCACAGAGACACCAACGTGAACAGCAACAAACACACACACACACACACACACACACACACACGCACACACATCACCATCACAAGAGCTACAGACGCCAGATGAGAGACCAGTGCCATGTCTAGTTATAAGAAGAAAAGTCACACTGAAGAAAGCAAAAGCAAGAATAGCCCCCTGCCACCCTTCTTCCAGCTGCAAGATGATGGAGAGATGTCTCCCTCACTCCCCATCCCTGCTGGGGAGAGGGAGACAAACTGAATTCCAGTGCCAGGCCCACTGTGAAAAAATCCAGTCAGACCAACTCCCAAGCCCCAGCCCCCACGCCTACACCTATGGAGTGATAATATTGAGTTTCTACAACCAGGTGACCCCTCCACAACTGCTGGCACAAAGCAAAACTGCAGCTGTGTAAAGGGCAGCAGAGGGAGCGTCTCAGGGCCTTGCAGGCCTCCTATCTGAAAGCAGGTCTACTGTGCCAAGACCCTGCACCTGATAAAGCACAAAGGCCTCTCGTCCCCAGCTCCCAGATTGAGTCTCTAGATTTGTCCAGCACCAGGCAAAGAACTGTGCTCTGGGGCGATCAGATTCATTTTGGCTGCCAGGCTTCATGGACAGCAGAAGGACTCTGTAGGGACTTGTGACTGTAGGAACCAGGTGCAATTAGCCTGGGGCCAGTATGAGTAGCCAGGGGGGCTGCCTTTATCACTCTCCTCCAAACCTGGGCAGACAGCAAGAGGCACCAGACTATGCCTGAAATTCAGCACTGGGCTGTTAACAGGCAATTCTAGACAGATCCCAACAGTTCCCATCCCTAAACTGGTGCCTTTTGACAGGTGCTCCAGTGTCAAGCAGAGATCTGCACAATGAGAGACAGACTTGTGTTAGCATGTGTCAACATCAGCCTCTCACAGCCCTGGTGTGTACCCACCCTGGGCCCCAAACACAGGCCCCGACAATTGTGATATCCAGGTGAGAGCCCCTGAGTAGCCACGGGGCTGCCTCTCTTGGGCTTCCCACAACCTTAGGCATACAGCAAGAAAGCACAGGACTGTTTCAGGATTCAGTTGCAGGCTGATAAAATCCCAGAAAGACTCTCTGGACCTGTTTGAGGACGCACCAGTGTTCCCTGATTCCAGCTGAGCAGTCTTCTGCCCCAGCAAACATCAGTGGCTGACACTTGCAGCACTGGGCGGTGACAGACAATAGCAGGGGAAAGCTATGCTCTCAATGAGATGATGAGATCGGGGCTCCAGATCTGATTTAGCATGTGAACACGGCACAGGGAGTATGAGCCTACCCCATGTGGACCCTTCCCCAGTGCATACTGAGCAGGCTGTAGCTGCAGATTTGGGACTTATCTGAATTCAGAGAGTACTGTAAGACTGAGCTGGTAAAAACATCAGGGCAAACCACAACTTAGGGTGCTACCCAGGGCTGCAATAGCAGAAGTATCCATAGTCTCAGAGAAAAGAAACAGGCTTCTGAGAATTTCTAGGACAGCCAGAAATGAAGCTAGTTTACCATAACTAATCCCTCAATGTGTAGATGTTGTTGTACTCTTAATCATTCAAAAGCTCCAGGAAACCCTTGTCTCACCTAAAGAGCAAATAAGATGCCAGAAACCAGCCATCTAAGAATTGAAATTTCCAAATGTTCAGATGAAATTTCCAAAATAGTGGTTTTAAGAAAACTCAAGGAAATTCAAGAGAACGCAGAGAAATTATCCAGTATTCCAACAAAGAGATTTGACAAATATGGAAGTAATGAAACACAAAAAAAGCAGAAAAACAAGAGAAGGCATAAACAGCAGAATAGATCAAAAAAGAAAGAATCCATGAGACTGAAGAATAGCTATTTAAAAATATACAGTTGGAAAATAAACAAGAAAAAAATTGAGGAATGAAGAAAATTGATAAGACAGCAAGATAAAATATTCAAATGACTGGGGTTTAAGAAGTATTTCAGAAACCAAAGCAGTAGAAAGCATATCAAAGATAATTTCCTAAGATAAAGATACAACTTTACAGGTCCAAGAAGTCAAAGGTCACCAATGAGATTCAACACAACCCAAGATGTATTTATTACAGGCAAGCTCTCCAAGGTTAAAGGTAAAGAAAGGATTCTCAAAGCTGCAAGACCAAAGGAGTAAGTAACACAAAACAAATTCCCAATTCACCTGAATGCAGACTTCTCAGAGCAAACCTTATAGGCCAGGAGGGAGTGGGATGTGACTTTTACAGTACAAAAGGAAAAAAAAAATGCCAGCTGAGAATACTCTATCCAGCAAAGCCAGCCTTCAGACATGAAAGAGAGATGAAGATATTCCCTAACAAATAAAAGCTGAGTTTCTCACCACCACGCCTGTCTTAAAAGAAATGCTAAAGGGAGCTCTTGAAACTGAAAGAAAGATGCTAAGGAGCAAAAAGAAAATATAAGAGGGTAGAAAACTCACTAGCAAAAATAAGTACCTGAACAAAGTCAGAATGCTGTCATATGGTAAACATGGTGTGTAAATCATTTATCTTTATGGTGAGAACTAAAAAGGATTCTAAACACAATATTAAACATTAAGAGATAGAAAGAGATAGAAAGAGAAAGAGGTCAACTATGACATCAAAAATTCAAAGCATGGGGCAAAATTTGGCACAAATACTGACTGTTTTATTAGGATTTCTGATCTGTTTCTGTTCTTGTTTGTCTCTGTCCCTATCTTTTTTTTTGACAGCTTTTATTCAATAAATATAAATTTCAATGTTAAGTTGTTATAATTTCAAGATAGCTTGTTATAGTACAAAGAAGTTGTTATAAGTTTAAAGTAACCACATAGCAAAATCTTGTAACAGAATTACCAAAAATAAGCAAAAAATCAACATACACCACTGGAGAAAATAACATACCCACAAATCAGTTGTATAAGAGATGGAGAAAAAAGAAAGGCGCTAGAACAAAAATGCAAAACAGTAAACAAAGCTGCAGCAGTAAGATCTATCAATAATTATTTTAAGGGCCAGAGCTGTGGCATAGCAGGTAAAGCCTCTGCCTGCAGTACCAGCATCCCATATGGGCACCAGATCAAGTCACGGCTGCTCCATTTTCTATCCAGCTCTATGCTATGGCCTGGGAGAGCAGTGGAAGATGGCCCAAGTCCTTTGGGTCCCTCTACCTGCATGGGAGACCCAGAAGAAACTCCTGGCTCCTGGATTCAGATCAGCATAGCTCGAGCCGTCGTGGCCAATTAGGGAGTGAACCAGTGGATGGACGACCTCTCTCTCTCGACCTTTCTCTCTCTCCTTCTCTCTCTCTCTCCCTCTCCCTCTCTCCCTCCCTCTTTCTCTTTCTGCCTCTCCTTCTCTCTTTGTAACTCTTTCAGATAAATAAATCTAAAAAAATTATTTTAAATGTAAGCCAACTAACTTAATTAAACGCCTGCGTGTGTGTGTGTGTGTGTGTGTGTGTGTGAGTGCGCGTGTGGTGTAAAGGTATTTTGGCATAGCAGGTTAAGCCACCATTTGGGCCACCAATATGCCTTACTGCAGCTCTGTTTCAAATCCTGGCTACTCTGTGGTTCTGATCCAGCTTTCCGCTAAGACTCCTGGGAGACAGTGGATGATGGCCCAAGTACCTGGGTTCTTATCACCCACGTTGGAGACCCAGATGGATTTCTTGGCTCCTGGATTGGGCCAGGCACAGCCATGGCCATTGCATGCATTTGGGGAGTGAACCAGCAGATGGAAGTGCTCTGTCTCTCTCTCTCAGCCCATCTTTCCTTCTCTCTCTCTGCCACTCTTTTATTATCTTTAACAAAACACATTGATAGGATATCTGTCCTTAATGTGTTGTACAATGTAAATTAATGCCATAACTAGTACTCAAACAGTACTTTATACTTTGTGTTTCTGTGTGAGTGCAAACTGTTGAAATCTTTACTTAATATATACTAAACTGATCTTCTGTATATAAAGAGAATTGAAAATGAATCTTAATGTGAATGGAATGGGAGAGGGAGCAGGCGATGGGAGGGTTGTGGGTGGGAGGGAAGTTATGCCGGGGGGGGGGGGAGCCACTGTAATCCAAAAGCTTTACTTTGGAAATTTATATTTATTAAATAAAAGTTAAAAAAAAAACATAGGTTGACAAAATGGATTAAATTATGCTATTTATGAGAAACAATTCACTCTAAAGACACACATATACTGAAATTAAAAGCGTAGAGCAAGATATTCAAGGCAAACAGAACATAAAAGAAAGCAGGGGGAGTAGCCACATTTCTATCAGATAAAACCAATTTTAAATCAAAAGCAATAAACAGAAGCCAGAAAGGTTATAACAATAAAAGCCTCAATCCAGCAAGGTTAAATAAAACTTATATATGCACCCATAATTGGAGCACTGAAACACATACAGCAAATACTAATAGTCCCAAAGGGAGAGACAGATTCCAGTACAATAACAGCAGGAAATTCTAACACACCACTCTCAGAAATGTTGGGTCAAGTAGACAGAACCTCAACAAAGAAACGGCAGTTAAATTGTTCTATAAGTCTGTTGGACCTAGGAGATATCCATAGAACTCTCCTTCCAATTGCTGTAGAATCCATATTCTTCTCAACAGCACATGGAGTATTTTTCAGGATAAATCACATGGCAGGTCATAAAACAATTCTCAATAAATTTAAAAGAACCAAAATCTCATTATCATTTCTAACCGCAATGCACTGCAACTAGAAGTAACAAAAAACTTTTGAAAACTACTTAGACACATAAAAAACAACTTACTCCTGAACAATAAGTAGATCAAAGAAGAAATCAAGGAGTAGATGTAAAACCTTCTTGAATTGAATGAAAATGAAAACACAACATACTTTCAAAATCCAAGATACAGCACAAGCTGCATTAAGAGAGGGAATTTAAAGAAATGTATACCTATATCTAAAAATAAACCAGAAATATCTCAAATAAGCCAATTACCATTGCACTACAAGTAACTAGGAAAACAAGAACAATCAAGTTGAACATTACTAAAAGGACCAAAATAATAAAACTCAAAGCACAAACAGATGACATAGAGGCTAACAAAAAAATAAAAAAATCAATAAAATGAAAAACTGGTTCTTGGAAAAGATAAACAAAATTGATAACCTTTAGCTAAATTAACCAAGAAAAAAATGAAGAGGATTCAACTACACATAATCAGAAATGAAAACTGAAATATTATGACTAACCTCCACAGAAATGCAAAGGATTACTGCAGATTACTATGAACAATTACATGGCAAAAAATCTGTAACCTAGAAGAAGTGGAAAAACTTTTGAATACATATATCTTGCCAAGGCTGAATGATGAAGAAACAGAATACTCAAACAAATCAATAATGAGCAGTGAGATGGAATTAGTAATTCAAAAACTCCCACCAGAGTAAAGCCCAAGACCAGTAACTTTATTGATGCATTACAACAAACATTATAACAACAATTAACATCGATCCTTCTTAAGTTATTTCAACATATAGAAGAGGAAGGAAGTATTCCAAAGTCATCCTGTGAGGCCAGCATTGCATTGAAATCAAAATTAGACAAAGATGCAGCAACAACAAAGCTACAGGTCAATATCTTTGATGAACATGGATGCAACAACCTTCAAAAATACAGGAATTTAATCTAATGACACATTAAAAAGATCATTTACAATGATCAAGTGGGATCCATTCCAGGGATACAAGGGTTGTTCAATATGTACAAATCAATAAATTTAATACACCACATCTGCAGAATGAATGACAAAAATCTTAATGATAATCTGAATAGATGCAGAAAAGCAGTTGATAAAATCCGACATCTTCATAATGATAAAAACTATGTAAAATAGCTATAAAAGGAAGATACCTCAATGCAATAAAGCCCAATTATCGCAAGCTAACAATGATCATATTGAATGAGGAAAAGCTGAAGGCTTTCTCTCCAAAACATGGATCAAGAAAAGAACATCTACTTTCACCACTTTTACTTAACATGGTGCTGGAAATTCTAGTAAGAACATTAAGGCAACAGAAATAAATATAGGGTATCCAAACTGGAACTGAGGAAGTCAATCTGTCACTGATTGCAGATGACATGATCTTATTATAATAGAAATCCCCAGAAATTCCACCAAAAGTTTTTAGATCTACTAATCAAATTCAGCGAAGTTGGAGGATACAACGCCAATGAACAAAAACTAGCAGAATTGTTAAATAAGAGTGTACCATCTGTTAAAGAAACTAAGAAACCAAACTCAATTCCAGTAGCTACAACAAAACAAAAAGACCCTGGGAAAAACTTAACCAAAGATTTCATTCCTCAAAGGAAGACATACAAATGGCCAACAGGTACACAAAAAAAATGTTTAGTATCACTAATCATCAGGGAAATGAAAAATCAAACCACAATGAGGTATCAGTTCACTCCAGTAAGATTGTCTGCTGTCAAGAAGACAAATGACAGCAAGCACCAGTGAGAATGTGTAGACAAGGGGACAGCAGCACGCCGTTGGTGGGAATGTATATTAGTACATGCCTGCAGAAAACAGCATGAATGTCCTTTAAATACTAAAAAGGGAAGACCATATGATCCAGTAATCCCACTCCTGGGTATATACCCAAGTGAAATGAAATCTATTGAAGAGACCACTCTTGTTTACTACACAATTATTCAAAAAAGCTAAGAAACTGAAATAATCTAATCAGCCATAAAAATGTAATCCTGTCATCTGCAACAAGATAAATGGAACTGGAGGTCATTACTGAAATGAAATAAAACAAGCATGGGAAGACAAAATATCACACAATCTAATTCAGATGTGGACTGTAACAAATAGGGGACCTCACAGAAGTTCAAGGTATGATTGTGGTTGTCATAGGCTCGAGAGATGTGAGGAGGGAGGGAGGGATAGGAAAGGCTGATTGATGGGTACTAGGTTACAGCTATTTAGGAGGAAGAAGTTCTGGGGTTCAACTGCACAGTAGGGTGACTATAGAACATGCTACACTACAGTAGATTTCTTTTAAAAAAAACCTACAACATAGGATTTTGCATGTTCTCACTATAAAGAAATGCTATTTGTTTGAAATACCCAACCTATTACACATTTACAAGGAACAAAACATCACATAGCACCACATAAAATGCATTCACTTTTAAATGTCTGCTGCATTTTTTTTTTAAATTAAAAGAACAAAAACAAAAAACTAGGAAGATGGGAGCTGGACATTCAGCCTACCCATTAGGATGCCCTTGTCCTATATTGCTGTGCCTGGGACTGATACTCGGCTCTGACTCCTGACACCAGCTTCCTCATAATGCACACTGTAGGAGGAGGTGGTGACGGCTCAAGTGATTGGGTTCCTGTTATGCATCCTGGGAAGATGTGTAACTTCCCAGTTGCCAGCTTCAGTCCTTGGCCCAGCCTGAGGCCACTGCAGGAATCTAGGAGGTGAACCTATGAATGGGAATTAGTTCGCTCTTGCTCTTTCAGTCTCTCTTTAGTTCATATAAAAATCAGCATTACAAAGAGAGAGAGAGAGTGTGTAAGAGTAAGAGAGAAAGGGAAGGGGAGGGGAGGGGAGGGAAGGGAAGGGGATCTTCCATCAGCTTCCAAGTGGCCAAGAATGGCCATGTTGAGCTAGGCTGAAGTCAGAGGCCAGGAGCTTCATCTTGGTCTCCCACATGGGTGGCAAGACCCCAAGCACATGAGCCATGTTCTGCTGGTTTTCCCTGGCTATTAGCAGGGAGCTGGATCAGAAGTGGAGAAGTGGGGACACAAACTGGCATTGATATGAGATGATGGTGTCATAGGTGGTGGCTTCATCTACTGTACCACAATGCCGGCCCCTTCTCTATCATTGTGTGTGTGTGTGTGTGTGTGTGTGTACGCCGTGCACATGCACCTCTCAAATTAACTAATTAAAAAAAAAAACACATCTAGCATTGTGATGTGGCATGTTAAGCTGCCTAGCGACACCAGCATCCCATATCCAGGCATTGATTTGAGTCCCAGCTACTCTCCTTTTGATCCAGTTCCCTGCTAATGCACCCAGGATGGCAGCAGAAGACAGCTCAAGCACATGGGCCCCTGCCATCCATCTGGGAGAGACGAAGGAAGGTCCCGGCTCCTGGCTTTGGACTGGCCCAGCTCCAGCCTTTGCGGCCATTTGGGTGAGTAATCCACAGAAAAGAAATTTCTCTCTCTTTCTCTCTCCTTCCCTCCCCCTTTCCCTCTATTTCTCCCACCTCCATCTCTCTCTTTCTCTCTCTGTCATTCTGCATTTCAAATAAAAATACACAAATCTTTTCTAAAAATATGAAAATGGAAGCAACTCGGATCTGTCAGACTTCTTACGTTAATTACCACCAGCAATACTCGCTGCAATCCACTAAGGTTTATTAACCTACTTTGCAAATGAAGAAGATGAATACATAGTGCCTTCAAAGAACACGGATTTTGTACCCATTCTTCTCAGGCTTTATATTTCCACCCATGTATTCCAGCTGAACCTTGATACTATAATATATAAATAAATATACTTCATTTTTACACCAGGATTGCACATACCTGGAATTCTAGCATTTGTGGAAGCTCAATTGTTTTTATTAATGTAAGATGATTAGAATTTTTATAAGTGAATAATATTCAAAAACCACAAGTCACTAAAATGGAATCCAATATCAGTTATTAACTACTTGAGAAACTGATGATCTGAAAACAGATTATAATGTGAAATTAACAAATATATTTCTTTTGCAATATACAGAAATTTTTTGCATATACTTTTTGCATATACAGAAATATACCATTAATGGCACTGTTTAGGTTCAAAATACAATTTAAAATCTTTGATATTTCCTGTGGCTACTGTGAAAAAGTTCTTTTTTTTCTGCTGTAGTTTATAATTGGTTATTGCTAACATACAGGCACAAAACCAGTTTATTAATATCAATCATATGTAACCTCCTTAGCATATGTTAATTCCTTAAACGTTTTTGTGGTTCTTCCCTCGGCTATTTTAGATTCGCCATGTGGACTCCTGGCTGCCACTGCCTGTGACTTCCCTTTCCTGCTTTTGTCTTATTGCCTGCAGAGGGTCCAGAAGGAGGCCGCAGACCAGGGACAGCCAGCATCCTTGTTCTGTTCTTCATTTCCAACACACTATTAATGCACTGATAAGAGTGATACCAGCTATGGATTTCTAGTTGCTAGGCTTTGAAAAAGTACAAAGGTAACTTCTATTCTCAGTGTGCTGAGTTTTGGTTGCTGGTAGTGCTATATGGATTAGATTTTAATTTTAAAAGGGGTGTAAGACTATTGAAGGCTTCATCTGCCTGAGTTATCCAGAATATAGTAATATTGGTAACCATGCAAGCTTTCTCAATTCATAGGTCAGTTACATATTGTTCATGTGCTCTTCTGTTGATACCTCACTAGTTTTATGGCAATTCTTTAAAAATTTTTTTCATCATTATTCATAAATGAGACTAGCCTGGGGTTATCTTTCTTTTATCATTCATTTTTATTTTTGTTACATGAGTTGATAAACTTTTTACATTTCTTACAGTAAAATTGCAAATACTCAAGAGCATCTATTCTACATGTTGTGTTCGCATTTCAACTTGAGGGACTTCAGAAATTAGAACACGAGACTTTTTATGAGACTGTAGCTACAATAACGCAAAGAAGAGGCTGTTCCCTTCAGTGCAGCCTTTAATTAAAGTGCACTTTCGAATTGATTAAACTCAGAAACCTAGAACAATCCTCTAAATCTGATAAGTTCTGAGGAGCTGCGTGAAGCACGCCAGCAGTTATTAAATTTTCCAGGTCTTATTGCCATTGCTGAGGTATCTCCTGTCATTTACTCGTGCAGCTCGTGTCACAGGCTGTGAATTTTAAAGGTGTGTGGGCCAGGCAAGGGTAGAGTCTTGCTGATGAAATTGCAGACAGAGACACCAATGGGGAGACTAGCGGGACGACATAAACAATCCAGGGACAGGGCTGCTTCCCCTGCTGCTCCCTACACTCCAAACAGGACCTCACAGCTTCTGAAAACACAGATTCAGGTGTTTTACCTCAGTGGTTTTCAAAATCATAACTTTTACTGAGTTTAGTAAAATTATTCTCTGCAAATGCTTACAGATAGCTTATTCCAAACTGGAAAGAGAAACATTACTCACACAAAGTCAAAACTCTTATAGGATACTGACTAAAAATATGTGTAATCTATGTGCAAATTAATAATCTTTGAAAATGTGTTTATTTTATGTCAGATTTTTATTCCAGCATAAAATACAGGAGGACTTCAGATATAAATATTATTTCAACTAGAAAAAACAAAATGTTCTAAGAATAAAGAAATGAAGACCCTCATGGAAAGTATTTAGTACCCTCCCATGGACTGTATGGCTGCTGAATAATTAAACAATAACCTAAACTTGTACAGACTCCATCTTATCAATCCTAGACAAACAGGACTCCCTCTAAGGAACTTAAAGGGGTGAGCAGGCAGGGCTCTGGTTATGGCACGAAGGTTCAGTCAGGGTGGTTTCTGCCCTGCACTATTTTACATACAAGACTTTCATGCGTATACACATTATAAACAAAATGTTCCACAGATCAAAGCTATTTGAGGTCCTGGTGCCGCAGTGTAGCAAGTGAGGCTGCTGCCTGCAACACCGGCATCCTGTAAGAGCACAGGTTTGAGGCCTGGCTGCGCTGCTTCTGACCCAGCTGCCTGCTAATGTGCCTGGGAAAACAGCAGAAGATGGCCCAAGGGCTTAGTTCCTTGCCACCCAGGTGGAAGACCTGAATGGAGTTCCAGGCTCTTAGCATCGGCCTGGCCCAGTCTGGCTGTTGTGATCACTGGGGGAGTAAATCAGTGGATGCAAGGTCTTTCTATTCCTCTCTCTATCTCCCCTACCCTGTAACTTTTTATATAAATAATACTTTTTTATATAGATAATACTTTTTATATAAATAATCTTCAAAAAAAAAGCTATTTGAAAGAAGAGAAAAACACACAGATTTATGTTTCTAACCAATTAGCACTCAGATTAGCCTCAGCTCTCTTTATCACAGTGATTGGAATAGTGCCATGATATCCAGGGGATTGACAAAAACTATTTTGACTTAAAAGTTTTACATCCACTCAGTTGTCAAAAGACACTGAGGAATAAGATTATTATTTAACTGATATACCCAACAAACAAGACACAATAGAAAAGGTAATAGTAAGTAACCTGGAAGATATAATATTCTTGTAAAAAATAAAATGAGAAACACAAGGTAGACATTTGATCTACCAGTTAGGACAATGGATGGGAGACCTGCACCCCGTATCAGAGTGCCCGGGTCTGAGTCCCATTTCAGCTCCAGATTCCAGCTTCCTGCTAATGTGCACCCTGGGAGGCAGCAGTGATAACTCAAGTAGTTGGGTTGCTGCCACTTATGTGGGAGATCCAAGGTGAGTTTCTGGCCCCTGGCATGGGCATTTGGGGATTGCATCAATAGATGCGGACTCCTTATCCATATGTCTCTCCAGTGTCTCAAATAAATGAATGAAATGTTTTTGCATGTATGGTGTGGCATTATCTGAAGTTAGTGTAACAGTTACAAATGCAATTGCAAATATCAAAAATAATTTTAAAAAATAACATACATTGTGGTCAAATTTAAAAAAAAAAAAAAAAACCCAGTCTGAATCCAAATGTCAGATAATTCAGGATAGGAATCAGACCTAATAATGGTATAAGCCGAATGGTGAAGAAGTGAAATTATGTTTAATTCTAAGGTAACACAAGAAATTACCTACAACAGGTAGAGAACAATCACATGTTCAAAATCTTTAAAGCATGGAGAGAAAACAAGTGATATGTACTTTCCAAAATATGAAAAAAACAAAAAGACTGAATACAATAATTTGACAAGAGATGAAATTTATGTTACAAAGACTCATATATGCATTTTAAATTGTGTTTGTAACAACAAATCTTGAGTGAATGTAAAACTCACAGGCTATGTACAATGTTAGTCCTTTAAATTTCTTGACTCTAAATAAACTTTGATTTGTAAGCTTATAACAACAACAAGCACTTACAAAGCAGTTACATTGGGCCTGGTGATATCACGAGGACCTAAATATGCTACCTTATTTTATATTCAAATGATATATCAGATTAGTAATCTTATCCTCATTTCAGAGATGAGGAAATGCTTGTCCAGAAAGCTGAAGGATTTGCCCCAAAAAACAATGGTGCTAAAAGTAGATTAGAACTGAGGTAGCTCTATATACTCAGGCCTCTGTAATTAAAGAGAATATTAAAAAGGTATCTTGCAGTCTCAAGTGGTTCTAACCCCCAACTCCTTAGTCTACCTATGTGAGAAGGCAGGACAGGAGGTGTGGGTTAGGGGGATGGGTTAGAGAGTGGAAAATGTTGAAAACCAAAAGGCTACAATTGTGTTCCCGAGACACAGCTCATCCTCACCAATGATTAGGCTGGGATAAGAGAAGCCATGGGGTTCTCAGGCTCTGCCCTCACCACAGACAGAGTGGCTTAGAAACCCCACTGCACATGCTTCTCCCTAAGCATACCATTCTCCTCACCCCACCCCACCCCAGGGAAGCCATCTGGGCTAAGACTGCCACAGTGGATTTCTACTTCTTTAGGCCTCCTGCTTATTCCCTTCCCCCTGCCCCAACACTCCTTTTTGTCTTGAAACCACAACAAGTGGGAAGAGTTATCTTTTCCCTACATCCTAGGGAAGGGGAGGGAGGGATGGGGAGAGGGAGGGATGGAGGAAGGGAGAAAGGGGAGAAAGAGAGAGACATATGCAATAATTAGCAGTAAGAACCAGGGACAGTGTACAATGAACAACCTTCTCCCTTTACCAATCGGTGGACATGCAAGTGTGCAGAATATACAGGTGTGTAGAATATACAGAATGTCCCTGTGCACCTGTCACTAGGAAAGCTGAACTGTGTACCACGCAGCAGTTCAGAAGGACAGCTCCCTGAATGCAGACCTCCTATAAGAGTGCACTCAGTGAGGCCACTGGATAGCAACTGTTCACAAAACTCAAGATTTCTTCTTTTACTTGGACCCGAGTTTACCACAGACTTTTCACACGACACATAAATAAAACAATCACATTAGCTCCTATTCTGTTTCTCAGAAACAAGTACGGAAACTGAGGGACAGGATGGTATTCCAACAGGTGTTCCAATCCTTTTACTTACATCCTTCATAGATGTCAGTGGGGATATGGACAGCTGCGTGCTGATAGGATACTTGTCTTCTAAAGTTAGCATCGTCAATGAAAACAGGTTTGATCCTCTGGCTGCCTGGTTCACTGTCATTTTTTTCAGGCTATACAGGAAAAGATAATAAACACAGTTTTGTAACTTGCATTAACAGATATTTTCACACACACTTCCCCATAAAGCAAATGCATAGAATGCATATTCTTTAAAAAATAGAGCCGCAAGAATAGTTTTAAATACAGTATGATGATGGCATTGGATGCACAAATTTCCACTCTGGTGTTAGCACTCACAATACATCTTCATGGTATCATTCACCATACAACTAACGTCTGTTCTGATTTCTTCCATCCTGCAGTCATTTGGAATCATCCAGAGCCTTCCTGTTTATAATACTTACTAAGGTAAGGTACATTTAAAAACCAGGAGAAGTGCTTTCCAATAATACCAGGTTAGAATTACCCACTTTAAAAGAAATTTACAAGTTACATTACTACATTGATGTTGGGCAATTGAGGACAATTCTTGGTTTGACAACTCATTATTCATGTGACAGCAACAAGCAATGAAGGACAATTTTTGGTCATATTCATTTGATTTTGGCATGTTTTCTCGGTGTATCAATGTGTTTAAGAAAAACATATTGTATAAATATAAATTATATAAAGTATACAGGAAAGAAGAGACCTCTAAATACAGTTAAATCCTAACTTCAATTCATTTGTTTCCAAAGGTAGGAACCAAGTTCCAATCAATGAGTCAGGCAGATCCCACAGGAGTTTAAAGTCAAAGATTAATCTTCCATCTATTGGAACCATGCATTTGACATGAAATTACCCTTCGTACTGTACCAGCAGGAAACTGGGAATTTCATTTATTTATCCAAAACACATCCATAAAATTTAACTATGTTGAACTTTTTTTGTTTGAAATGTATTTAACTATTCTCTAACCATATTTTAAAAATTAAGTTCAGACCTGCAGGGGCCAGCACTGTGCCACAGCAGGTTAAGCTGCTTACACCCCCTATTAGGGCACAGGTTTGAGTCCAGGCAGCTCCTAGCTCACTCCCTGCTAATGCTCCTGTGGAAGCAGCAGAGTATGGTCCAAATGCTTGGGCTCCTGCCACCTCTGGGAGACCTGGATGGCGTTCCTGGCTCCTGGCTTCAGTCTTGCCAGCTCTGGAACTTATAGGAATTTGGGAAGTGAACCAGCAGATGGAAGATCTCTCTTTCTCCCTCTCCTTTTCTTTCTCCCTCTCCTTTTCTTTCTTTCTTTCTGTCTGTCTGTCTCTCGCCCTGACATTCTACCTTTCAAAATAAATAATTCAAGTCTGTATTTTCAATTCCTTCACTATATGGATCTGTTTCCATATCCTAAAGGCACACTCCCCAAACAATACTACAGAAAAAAAAAATCACTTCTGATATCATACTACGGAAACACCTGACAAACAAAAGAGAAAACTGAACTGAATAAGCAGAAAATGGAAATGTCACAAGAATGCGGCAAAATCCAAGGCTACAGGTCTACAAATTGGCACTGTTCAACTTTTCATAATGTCTTGAAAATTTAGATGACCAGATAATACACTAGTAACCTTGACGATTTTAACATACATATACACAGAGAGCGAGCGAGCCTATTTTTTCCATAAAAAATGCAATAGAAAAATTGCAACACTGCAGACGTTTTAGACAAAAGTAGGATCAATAGAATTATTTTTATTCTTTTTTAAAAAAGATTTATTTATGCCAGCGCCGTGGCTCACTAGGCTAATCCTCCACCTAGTGGCGCTGGCACACCGGGTTCTAGTCCTGGTTGGGGCGCCAGATTCTGTCCCGGTTGCCCCTCTTCCAGGCCAGCTCTCTGCTGTGGCCAGGGAGTGCAGTGGAGGATGGCCCAAGTGCTTGGGCCCTGCACCCCATGGGAGACCAGGATAAGTACCTGGCTCCTGCCTTCGGATCAGCGCGATGCGCCGGTGGCCGTAGTGCGCCGGCCGCGGCGGCCATTGGAGGGTGAACCAACGGCAAAAAGGAAGACCTTTCTCTCTGTCTCTCTCTCTCACTGTCCACTCTGCCTGTCAAAAAAAAAAAAAAAAAAGATTTATTTATATATTTGAAAGGCAGAGTTACAGAGAGAGAGGGTGACAGAAGAGAGATAGATCTTCAATCCACTGGTTCATTCTTCAAATGGCAGCAACAGCCAGGACTGGGGCAGGCTGATTGGAAGAGGGGACAGCCTTGTGATGCTGCAGGTTAAACCACCAACTGTGATGCCACCATTCCATAAGAGCACCCGTCCCAGCCTGTGGTGCTCCACTTCAGATCCGTCTCCCTGCTAATGTACCTAGGAAGGCAGTGGTAGGTGGCCCAAGTGCTTGGGCCCCTGCCACCCTGTGGGAGACCTGGATGGAGTTCCAGACTCTTCGATTCACTCTGGAGGCCCCCACCTCACAGTTTGCCGAAAGCATAAGTCAGGTATCCACGGTTCTCTGGTAGACCTCCTCATGAGAAAGCCAGGATTGATAAGCAGTAAGCCTGGTAAAGGATGCATAAATGTTGGTGCCATCTATGTATAACACCTTTATTTTTGTGACTAAGAGATGGATGTAACTAGCAATGTGGTGAGTAATAACTGTCAAAGAATGTTTTAAAAGAAAATAGTCCTTCCATACGGGTTACGGCCATCCTGAAACAAGTTGGGGGAAATGCTGCATTTTCTATTTTTCTACAAAGAAAATAACAAAGTGCCTTAGCACCTCCAGGGATCTCTGAGCTTTTTTACAATAAAGAGAGCTGTGGTTACCCCAGTATTTTGAAGTTTACAAAGTCCTAGAACTCATTTTTCCCCAATATAACACCTATTACGTAGAAGACAACTTAGGACATACAAGTGCAGAGTCTAGTGGAGAAGAGGCAGGAGTTCTGATTCTACTCTGCACATTAATAACATCTTGGACTTGGACCAGTCACTGTTTCTAGGGTTTCAGCTTCCTGACCTAGAAAACAGATGATGCTAGGCTACAGGTGTGGTTTTTTGTTTTGTTTTGTTTTTTGATGGAGTATGTCATCCTCCTTCCACAGAACAAACTGCAGATCTCAAGGGGGCAGCTGCCTTCTGACTGACACTGAAGAAATAGCACATCTACTGGTGACACTTAAAAACAAACACACACTGAGGGGCCAGTGCTGTGCCACAACAGATTAAGCCCCTGCCTGTGACACCAGCATCCCACATGGGCAACAGTTCGAGACCAGGCAGCTCCACTTCCAATACAGCTCCCTGCTAATCTACCTGGGAAAGCAGCAGCAGATGTTCTAAGTTCTTGGGCCCCTGAACCCAGACACCTAGAAGTAGTTCCTGGCTCCTGGCTTCAGCTTGGCCATTGTGGCCATTTGGGGAATGAACAAGTGGATGAAAAATTTCTCTCTGTATTTCTCCGTTCTCTCTGAAACTCTGCCTTGGAAATAAATCTTTTTTTTTTTTTTTAATCTGAATATAGATCTCAATAGGGCTTGGAACTAATAGGATCGCAAGAGGAAGAAGTGAAATGAGGTTTAATTCTCAGGTAACACAAGAAACAACCTGTAAACTATTTTGCTTCTATTACACACAATTAGAGAATAATCAGAATATTAAACATTTCAAAGAAGTGACAGGAAGTAAACAGTATGTGCTTTTTAAAATATTAAAAGTAGTGAGAAATAATAAAGATAAAATAACTTGACAGATGAAATGCATGTTATGAAAAGACTCACATGCATTTGTAAACTTCATTTTAAACAACAAATCTAAAAATTAAAGCTAATTTACAATATTAGCTCTTCTCATCTTTTCTAATGAATCTTTCATTATAATTAATAACAGCAAGCATTCATTTAGCATCTACCTTGAGCCTGGCACTGCCTATGAGAACCTAAGTATGCTAACTTATTTTATCCCAAATGATCTTTCTGGTTAGTATTCTTAAGCCCACTTTAAACATCAGAAAACGCTTCCCAGAAGTTTGTTCTTCCACCTTAAATTAGTAACTTCAAAACTTAAGTTGAGTTAAAGAATCCATAAAATCATTTGCACTTCTGATAAATATACCCCTAGTTCTGTAATTTTAGAAAATAACACATTATTTCTGTGAGCATATCATTCCCAGAAATGCCATTTACATTTATTTCTAGCAAGTCTTAGATACATGAAATGTAGTAGATTTTCTACATGGATGAAGAGAGAGTGAAAGATCATTACAAAAATGAGTCAGAGTTAGGAATATGTGGTATGGTCAAATACTTCATTTCTTCTCTCAAGAAATATTTATTGGCAGAGTGGAGACAGCAAAGATTTATCAATAATAATTTTTACAGAAATGTCATTTATTAACTAAATCAGACCCAAAAACTAAATGTTCAAGGACAGAATAGTCACAATTATGAGAGCTATGATTTTATACTGCTGCTAAATGTAAGAGTAAGTATATTTACAATGTATATAAATGCTATATTTGTTGTAAAAGATATTAAGTTTAAAAAGTGCATGTTGAGGCCAGCACATGTTGAGGCTAAGCCTCCACCTGAGGTACCAGCATCCCATATATGCACCAGTTTGAGTGCCAGCTGCTCCTCTTCCGATCCAACTCTCTCCTATGACTTGGGAAAGCAGTGGAAGATGGCCCAAGTGTTAGGGACCTTGCACCCATGTGGGAGATGGGAAGAAGCTCCTGCATCCTGGCTTCAGTTTAACTGAGCTCCAGCCATTGTGGTCATCTAGGGAGTGAACTAGTGGATAGAAGAAGACCTTTCTCTTCGTCTCTCCCTCTGCCTGTAACTCTCTCAAATAAACACATAAAATCTTTTTTAAAAAAAAATTTTTGTATGTTAATCAAAAAGGAAATGAGTGGAGGTACACACAGCTACCGTTATTGCTGGTTTCATAGCAGTGAAAAAATTTTTAATTTTATTTTAAGTATTTACTTAATTTTATTTGAAAGAGGGATAGGGAGAGAGAGAGAAATCTTCCATCTGCTGGTTCACTCCCCAGATGACAGCAATGGTCTGGGATGGGTCCAGTGGAAGCCAGGAATCAGGAACTCCACCTTGGTCTCTCTCACATGGGTGTTAGGGGCCCAAAAACCAACCACTGCCTTCCCAGGTGCATGAGCAGGAAGCTTGGATCAGAGGAGTACAGACTGGAACCAGTATTCTGATACGGGATGCAGACATTGCAAGTAGCAACTTAACTCCTGTGCCACAACACCCATCAGGAGAAATTACTTTGCTAATCTTTGTGCCCTCCTATTTCTTCCAGTCATACTATGGGCATGCATTACGTTTGTGATCAGAAAAAAGTACTAATTTTTAAGTCTTTATTTTACTTAAGATAAAAACCACTTATATTTCCTCAGAATCCGCTCCTGTTTAAAAATTAGCAGTTTTAAATACATTTCATGGAGATTCTTGCATTTATAGATTACCATATAAAGGGCTTTAAGGAATAATTTAAAATAATAACGTATTCCTCAACTTGCATAATCATGTGTCAACATTCATTTTAATGCAAAGTTGCTAAATATATTAAATACTAGCTAACACAATTGTTCTCCTTGCCTCTCCCTTTTGTCTATCTAGATAAAAATAATTTCATAAAAGTATTACAAATTCTAAATCTAACCCAATGAAATTACTGTTCCTAATATCATAATTCACTTCTTTATTTATATAGTATGACAGTAAAAAATTTAATTGAAAATGCAGCAAATATTAGGCACAAAGGAACTGACTGACTTTTTACACATATTGCCTAATTACACTAAATAAACAGATCAAACAAAAAATAAAGATTTTTCTTGTTTTTCAGAACACCTAAAAAATAGATTATCATCTCTTTCCATTGTTTTTAATGAAATATCTCGTCTGAAGTCCACAGACTACCATGTACAACTGTGTACAGAAAAACAGAGCCAGTGATTTATAAAAAAAAAATTCTCAAAGGAATTTGGAAAAACTCATAAGAGAAACATGAGATGCATGATTCTCAGACGATTCTTCTCAGTATAATTTCAGTTGTTAAATAATAGATGAGAACACTCAGACACTGAGCGAGACATGAGCCAGTGCTGGATGGGTAGGTCACTCAGTTTTACAAACAGAACCTATTAGCAAATTCCACGTGGAAAGTCACAGTGATACCTCTAGGACAGACACAAAAGGCTCTTGCCTATTTATTTCAAACTAAATATGCTTAGGACGGATATTTACTTGCGATATTTTATTAGAATTTATTTAATATAATGTGTTAAAGAAATGTAAATTTATTGCATTATTTAGATTATTGAATTTTAATATTTTTATAATTTGACATCACTTTTGCTTATAGCAAATCCTCAAAGCTTCAAAGTTTATGTATTTCACCTACATTTTTGCAATAGATGCATACTTTAGAGTTTGCACAATTCAGCTTGTACCAGCTCATTGATAAACTCCGTTCACCACACAGCTCGGCCTCTGCTTCCTTCCTACTGCTCTCCATTACTTTTGTATCTCAAAAAACTAAAAAATAGTTGACACTGGGTAAAAATCATTCACTAAGACCATCAATGAAAATATAGTATCACAACCGGTATCTCTATACACCAGAGAATGACTGAAATTAGTATGATGAACCAAACTCTTCAAGAACCACAGGCTATACCCCTGCACACAATTCTTTAGTGTGTGTGTCTATTTTCAAATCTCTACATACTTTTTAAATACCTTAGAGACAGAGAGCAAGAGCTCACAACAGTCAAGACTTGGAGCCAGGCCAGGCCTGAGCTAGGGTCTGGGAACTAATCCAGATCCCCCATGTGAGTGACATGGATTCATCCACCTACAAGAGCTCCAGCTGCCTCTTAGGGTACCTATCAGCAGGGGAGTAGTACTGGGAGTTAAGCTGGGACCTAAGCCGAGGTAATCTGATGTGGGATGTGGGCATCCCAACTGGTCTCTCAAATCCTAGGTCACATGCCCGTCCAATTCCTGATTTTACCTTTTACAGCTATTTCATGTATGTTATTTAATACAGGAACGTACAAGTTTTACAATGTAGTTACTATTGGCATGAGCATAGTGGTGCTTGCATCCCATATTGAAGCACTGGTTCAAGTCCAAGTATTAGCTGCTCCACAATCTGATCCAGCTTATGTGCCTGGGGAGGCAGTGGGTGATGACCAAAATAGTTGGGCCCCTGAGATCTATGTGGAAGACCTGGATGGAGTTCCTGGCTCCTGGCTTTGGCTGGCCAAGCCCTGGTTGTTGTGGTCATTTGAGGAGTGAACAGTGAATGGAAGAATGGAAGATATTCATTCACTCATTCATTCATTCTCTCTCTCTCCCTCTCTGTGTGTATATGTCTCACTCTTCCATTCAAATAAAATAAATAAATCTTAAAGAAACTAATTTAATTATTACTGATTTTATAGTTATTTTATGTCCCTATTCAAAAAAGACTTTCACACAGGGGCCAAGTCTGAATATTCAGGTATACTGGCGTACTGATATCAACACTGTGAACTGAAAAGTAATGTTTGGGGCTGGCGCTGTGGCGCAGCAGGTTAGGGCCCCAGCCTGAAGCGCCGGCATCCCATATGGGCACTGGTTCTAGTCCCGGCTGCTCCTCTTTCAATCCAGTTCCCTGCAATGGCCTGGGAAAGCAGTGGAGGATGGCCCGAGTCCTTGGGCCCCTGCACCCATATGGGAGACCTGTAAGTAGCTCCTGGCTTCTGGCTTTGGATCAGCACAGCTCTGGCCATTGTGGTCAATTGGGGAGTGAACCATCGGATGGAAGACCTCTCTCTCTCTCTCTCTCTCTCTCTCTGCCTCTCTTCTCTCTGTGTAACTCTTTCTAGTAAATAAATAAATCTTAAAAAAAAAAAAGAAGAGTAATGTTTATTTCTTTATCCACTAGTTATTGGAATCTAAACAACCTGTGCTAATCCACTAGTTAAGGGTGGTTACAGATTTTGACTCCTATAGAGGAAAGTTCTTTTTGGTAAATCCCTTGAATCAGTGAGAAATGGTATCTTTGGGATTTGGGTTAAGACGATCATGTCCCGTAGCAGAGTGTCAATCAGTGGCTCTGGCTCCTGACTCCAGCTTCCTACGCATGTAGACCCTAGGAAGCAGCACTGATGGCTCAAGTGACTGGGTTCCCACAGCCCACAGGCTCAAAGATCTAGCCTCAGTCCAGCCCTAGCCAATGCAGGCATTTGGGGACTGAACCACTGGATGAGAGTTTTCCCTTTGTCTTTCAAAAAAATAAGTTAAAACTAAGAAGTGAAAAAAAGAGAATTGGACACGCATCAAAGGAACTGCAGTCAAAAACATCCAAGTGAAGACAGAAGGTAGAGAAAGATGTGTGTGGCTCTTGTTCAGTCTGGGTTCTAGTCAGCTGTAAGGCTAGGTTGAATATTAAATAATGCACCTTTTACGCTGGCAGCAAGAATGCTGTTGAATATCCTGACTTACTTGGTTTAAGAGTTATTTTCTGATTCAGAATAACCATCACTTGGAGAAGGAGTAAGCGGATGAAAAAATTTAGGAAAACAAACAGCAATAAAAAAAAGGAGTTAGATGACATTGAGTATGCATGCACTAAGGGCTTAAATATAATATTTGTACTTTTAATTTATCAAAATATAACACTAAGAAAATAAAGTTTTAAAACTAAGAATTTAATAAGCAGCCATACTTTCTTTGCAAAACACAAGCTTAGCTAATTATAATGTTTGATAAAGAAGCAATAAATTTTCTTATGAATTTGCATGACTTCTCCAGTTCTTCAAGTAATTAAAATGCTAAATTTATCCTGTAGAAACGCAGGGCCTTAATTCTTCAGAGGTGATTTATTATGCACACTAGGAAAAGAATGTTTTACAATTCACATGACTGGGAGGCATTTGGCCTAGGGATCAAGATGTCAGCTCAGATGCCTGTGTTCCGTAACAACCTACCTGGGTTCCATTACCACCAGCACAGGCTCCTAACTACAGTTTCCTGCTAATTCAGACCCTGGGGTGGGGGCAGGGAGGGCAGTGGTGATGGCTGAAGTTAATAGGGTCCCTACCACCTCCGTGGACTCAGGTTGAATTCTTAACTCCTGACTTCAGTCTCAGCCCACACCTGGCCACTTGGGACATGTGGAGAGTACACCAGAGGATGGGAGCACACTCTCTTTTTCTCTCTCCTTTAAAAACAGAAAAAAAATTTTTTTAAATTTTTTAGAAATCAACATGAAAGATGTATTAATAACATCTGTGGCCAAAATTGATTATTTCTAGTTTTTATTTTTAAAGATTTGTTTCACTTATTTGAAAGTCAAAGTTATAGTAAGAGAGAGGGGCAGAAAGAGAGAGAGATCTTCCATCCGTTGGTTCACTCCCCAAAAGCCAGCAACAGACAGAGCTGAGCTAGACTGAAGCAAGGATTCAGGACTTCGTCTCCCAAAGTGAGTGCAGGGGGCTGGCGCTGTGATGCAGCGGTCTAATGCCCTGGCCTGAGGCGCCGGCATCCCATATGGGCGCTGGTTCGAGTCCCAGCTGCTGCACTTCTGATCCAGCTCTCTGCTATGGCCTGGGAAAGCAATTGGAGATGGCCCAAGGCCTTGGGCCCCTGCACTCACATGGGAGACCCAGAAGCAGCTCCTGGCTCCTGGCTTCGGATCGTCGCAGCTCTGGCCAATGCAGCCAATTGGGGAGTGAATCATCAGATGGAAGCTCTCGCTCGCTCTCGCTCGCTCTCGCTCTCTGCCTCTCCTCTCTCTGTGTAACTCTTTCAAATAAATAAATAATCTTAAAAAAAAAGGGGGGGGGGGAATGCAGAGGCCAAAGCTCTTGGGCCATCCTATGCTGCTTTCCCAGGCCATGAGCAGGGAGCTGGATAGGAAGTGGAGCAGCCAAGCCTGGAACCAGTTATGGGATGCCAGCATTGCAGGTGGTGGCTTAACCTGCTATGCCACAATGCCTGCCCCTAATTCTAGATCTTAAAGATCAATTTACTGTTAGGCTTTTGTGTATTCTTCTTTCTTTTTAAAAAAGATTTAATTATCTATTTGAAAGGTAGAATGAGAGAGCAAAAAGACAGAAAAAATTTGAGAGATCTTCTGGCTATGGGTTTACTCTCCAAATGCCAGAGTGGGCCAGCCCAAGGCCAGGAACCAGAACTCCATCTGGGTCTCCCACGTGGGTGGCAGGCGCCCAAGCACTCAAATGCTCCCTCCTAGGAGCTCTTAGCAGGGAAGCAGATCAGACAAGGAGTAGCTGCGACTTGAACCAGGCACTATGATACTGGGTATGGGAATACTAAGCTACAGTTTAAGCCACTGTCCCACACTGCCCAGCCCTCTTCACGTACGCTTTGAGTAATCGTAGTTACACACAAAGGGGAAGGAAAACCAGGATACAGTCTGAGATGATGAGAGTTTAGGAAAAGTTAGGAAACAAAAAGCAGCTGAAACTGTACTCAGACGCAAAGAAACCAGACACTGTAGAGCCTATTAAAGAAAAACATATGTCTAAGGGCACTTGAGAACATCAGTGGAAAAGCAGAATTAAAAGTATCTTTATTTGGTCATTTTTTTGAAATCCATGCATGTTTTCAAAACATGTTCTTTTCTGTAGTAATTTTCAATTGCTAAAACACTTTTTGCAGTAAAATAGACTCATACTTCTAATTCAATTTTCCATGAACATACAGTTAATGCCTAAGGCTCTGTCTGCAGCACACCGTTACACAATGTGTACCAATCAAGTCAGGCAATCAGTACCCCAATTCCCCATCACCACCCTGGGCTCAGAGCCTCTGAGCTGCTCCCTTCCAGCCATTCACAAAATATATCACAGGTCACAGTTCCATGAATTTGTTGAAGTACTCTAATATACACACATTTCCAAATACGACATAATTGTTCTAAGTAAGGATTTGAAACACATGAATAGAAACTAAACTAGGTTAAAGAGGGATCCTGATAATTACAGTAACTTCTTTATTCAATTAAACTCAGAAGACAAAAATAGACATTCTCCAAAAAGGTATCCAGATTGCTGATGAGGATTATATTAACATTAAAAAATGGAACACATAATGTTGTAATATCTTTGAAATGAAACTGATGTATTTACTTATTTATTTTTTAAAGGTTTATTTCTGTGAAAAGCACAGCTAAGAAAGGAGAGGTACAGAGGGAGAAAGGGAGGGGGAGGGGGAGAGGGAGACGGAGAGGGAGAGAGAGAGAGAGAGAAATCTTCCTGGTTCATTTCCCAAAGGGGCCTCAAAGGCTGAAGCAGGACCAGGCTGATGTCAAAAGTGAAGAAACTCCTGGTCTCCCACATGGGTTGGAGAGGCCCAAGTAGTTAGGCCATCATCTGCTTCCTGCCTTCCCAGGAGTACTATCAGGGAATTGGATTGGAAACAGAATAGAAGGGCCGAAACCAGCACTCAGATATTGGATGCCAGGGTTGCAAGCACAGGCTTAACACACTGGACCATAATGCAGGCCCCTGATGTATGCTTCCTCTGCAGGATGAACCAATGCCTGTGACTCATCTGTGGCAGGACCCAGCACAAAATAAGGAAAGCCATCAGCATGGTGGCAGGGTCCCAAGTAGTGAGGCCATCTTTCACTGTCCATTGTCTTCTTGGGTGCATTAGCAGAGGTGGGGCAGCTGGACTAGAACGAGAGCTCTGATACTGGACACTGATGTTGCCGGTGGCAGCTTAACCTGCTGTACCACAACACCAGCCCCAAGGGACATTTTTATTTGGGGGCTGTGAAGAACACTCTGATTTTACAGAGACTGAAAGTTCCATACAGCTCTTTCCATGGAAACCATGAAGACCATACATTATATTGTAAAAAAGAAAACCTAAATGAAAACATTCTACTTCAAGAAAATTGAAGTAATTTTTAATATTACGATAGACAATACTTTTCAAAATACCGTCAGAGCAAAAAAAGGTTTAAAAAAAAAAACTTTGCAAAGTATGAAGATAATTATATTCTCTTGATATCTTGCTCATATCACACAGCTAAGACCTAACCAAAGATCAAACCCTGGGACTCCAGAAACCCACTATAAATGCCACCAACTCAGAACAAGTGAAAACCAGTACTTAAACTGTGTTTGCAAAAAGAGCATGTGCCCAAATGTGCAAAACATTAAAAATGCATCTAGCTGAGAGACCTTTTTGAAAGCAACCTCTAAAAACACACAGTGGAATTCCTAGGAGAAATTGAATCTAATTTACCTTCTTGTGAATTTTACAGTGTTTTCCCCCAGTGAATCCTAAGGGGACTGTATACCACGGAGGGATGCACACATGAATTTTAAGGTATCCAGAGTGGATCAGATAGGTGGAAATCTACAACTTCAAGTCTGCACAGCCTTTTAGCCACACAGAGTTCATTTTGCCTGGTGAAAGGCCTCTGTAATCTAACAACTGTGGATGACAAAGCTGGTTGGGTAACATACAAGTCAAACACATAACAATTAAATAGGAGCATGGAAACCACAATGAGATACTATCTCACTCCACTTAGAGTGGCTATTACGAAAAACACAAAAAATCACAAGTGCTGGTAAGGATAGGAAGAAAATGGGGAACACTGCAGAATTGCCTTAGAAAAGGAAAACTGGTCTACCCCATGACCCAGCTCTCCGATTTTTGGGTATACATCCAAAAGAAAAGAAAGCAGTGTTAAGTGTGTGATATTTCAATTTACCTATACAGTGTGTGCTGATCAAATCAGGGTGATTAGCAATTCCATTTCCTTATGTTTGGATCCTTTGAGTCCCACTTCTGGTTCTTCATAACATAATTAATAGCTCATGGTGAAACAGTTACCCTGCTGAGCTGTGGGACACTAGAATATATCCCTCCATCTGACTGTGTTTTGGTATGTGTCATGCCTCCTCCCTCCATCATCTTCCTTTCCTAACCCAATCTCTATTTTACATCCAGATTGTCTTTCAGACTTCCACAAATGGGAGAAAATATGCAACATAGGCACCACAACATCACCTTCCACTTTATTTTTTATGGACGTAACTTATGTGTTGGGGAGAAACAGCACAATGCACACACAAAATAGAAGTTTTACATCATCATATAACATTTAGAAAAACATAAACACAATGCAGGCAACCTGTCAATATTGCATGTATTATTTTTTTCAATTTCTAAAGAAAAATTAAGTGTCAAGGATTCTATGGAATTTGGATTCCAAGATTCAGATTCCAAGTTTTTGTGTATAGCTTTAAAGATGCCCTAATGCACACTCCATATTGAAAAGGGTATCTACAAAAGTTGTTATGGATTCCGGGATTTGGATTCTAAGCCTTGTGTTTGCTTAAAAGCTTCTGAAACAGACACTGTGCTGGACAGGGGAGCTACAAAAGGTGTTCCAAGGAATCAAGGAGTTTTTAACAAAAAACTCCGACATTAGGAATTCCTGAACAAGCCATTCATAAGATCCTCTTCAGATCAGTTTCAGTTTAAATAAAAGGGACCTTACCAGGTGCTATTGAGCACGACTACCTCCATGAAATTGGGATTAAACTTCTACCTCTTAAATCATCACAGTGGAATGTGAAAGACACGCCTGACTGTTCCGATAAGCCAATCAGAAAACTTAAGTAATTCAGAGCAAAAAGGATAAGTAAAACTTTTGCCTTTGTCTCAAGACAAACATACTGTACCTGCTTTCCTTGATTATCTCTGGGAACTATTATTGATGATAAAGCTACCTAATGATTTCTTCTATTATAATTCTCTATACTCAAGTGGGTTTATAATCTACATAAGTGTAGCCTATCACTACCCACTATCTGGGAATCTGTAAGATATGTTGTTTTCATCTAAAGGGGCACCCCACTTATACTTGGTTTTGTTCCAGTTTTGCCTTTGCTAATTAACAAACATGTTTCAGAACTCGACTTCTTGGAGTAACTGACCATGCAGGGGACACAGCCATTGACAATGACTGAGACTGCTCTAGCTCACAAAGCAAATTTGTTACATAGGATAGGAAGAGACTTCAAGACCCTGGATAGGCAGGGCCTGCACTACGCCCCTCATAAGCAGGAAGCAGTTACAGAAGAGATGATTCAAGGTCCATCAACTTCCATTAAGATTAAGAGGATGGAGTTTCTGAGTTGGCAGGCATATAGGTTAAAATCGATTGGTTTTGTGAGCTGGAAGACCACGCCTTCACCACGCCCCTGTGTGACCTCATGCCCCTACCTGGCCACACCTGAGTGCCCACTGGTCAATCAGGTTAATTAACCACTCCCCTTTGGAAGTGGGTTAAAAGCCTTGGAGACACAGTGTATCCGCTCTTCTTCTTTTCCCTGGCCTCTAGTCAGGTGGCGGCTTGCTGTAGCCCTGTGCCTCCAGGGCACGTGGCCTTCAGGCCACCCGCCCTAGGCTTCCTGGCCTAGATGCTCCTCCACGTGGCTGGCTCCTGGCACTTGGTATGAACCCTGATTTACCCCTCTCTCTTAGATAAAGCTCTCACCCTCCTATGCATCTTTCTCACTAAATAAAAGCCAAAAATGTAAAAAAAAATAATAATGTAACAATTATTTAAGAAAATCTACCTTCAAGTTCTTTCCTAGTCATAATTTAGGTTTTTAGGGAATTTATCCCAATAAATCTCTAAGTTCCC
Source organism: Oryctolagus cuniculus (assembly GCF_964237555.1). Taxonomy (NCBI): domain Eukaryota; kingdom Metazoa; phylum Chordata; class Mammalia; order Lagomorpha; family Leporidae; genus Oryctolagus; species Oryctolagus cuniculus. Next base: position 146,972,180 of record NC_091434.1, read on the forward strand.
TGAAGATTAGTGAAGCAAATTCCCCAGGAGGCTTGAGTTGAGCCAGCAAGATGCACGGTTTTCTTAATCCCCAAAGTCAGCAAAAAGAAATCAGATCATTACAAACCCTTATTAACCTAATTCCAAGATCTATGTTTCTGAACAAACTCCAAATGAAATAAGTTTAACCCAGAATTCCCAGGTGATTAAACCTAGTGGGCTTATTGGCTGCATTTTATTTTATTGATCATCTTGAAAATTTGACCTGTCTTGGACATATGGCCAGACGGCTGAATTCCCTTGACTGTTAGGTTGCTATTTATTTTATTCTTAGCTGAGTCTTGTCTACATTAAAATTAATTCTAACATAATGTCCCATCTGAATGTCTTTTTAAAGGCCCAATTTTTCATGATTTCATTTTATTTCACGGAAACAAATGTAATTCTAGAATGAGCTAGTAGGGATATGCATCAAATAGCAATGAAATGTATTCTAATTATTAAAATACCAAAAAATAGGCTTCTTTTCTAACATTTAAAGAAAATCTATCTTACAGTACATAGCTTTTATTTCTGATGTTGGTCTAAGCTGAATCCTCAGGTATTTGATGGTATAGAGATGGACTATTAATTACTTACATGTAAGATCTGATTTATTCAATGTTTCCCTGTGTGTTGTACACTGAAAATAAGTAGCTCAATAACTGTCAAAGAAGGTATTTGTACTGGATTGTAATTGTACTTATTCTACAATTGGTAGTCAATACATTACATGCAGTGTATTGTTTAAATTTCACAGTGATCCATATGTCCAAAACTAGGTCATGTTGGAGCATTAGTGGCCGAGTTAGAATATTTGCCTGTAGTTACTACAAGTGACATAAGGATTATAAGGATCAGGCTTTTAGGTTCCATGTCTGGAAATGATTTTAATGTTTTTCAGAGAAGGAAAGTAAAACGTAGTGAACGTGATACTGGTCATGTGTGGGAGTCAAGAGGGTCCATTCTGTATCAAGACTTAAGGGACAAATTTTGGAGACAGCTTTGATTTAGAATTTTAATTTATTTCATGTTTCCATTACTCTGTCCATATTTAACTTTTTTTACTTTCAATGAATTTTTACAAATTTTAAGAAACAATAACTTGGCATTTATGGAGTACAATCTGATATTTCAATACATGTATACAGTGTGTATTAATCAGATCTGCGTGATTATCAAGGCTTGAGTTCAAATCCCAGCTGCTCCACTTCCGATCCAGCTCCCTGCTAAACTGCCTGGGAAAGCAGTGGAGAATGGCTGAAGCATGTGGGCCCCTCTGCCACACAGGTGAGAGACTTGGATGGAGTTCCTGGCTCCCGGTTTCCCTCTGGCTTAGCCCTGGCCATTGAGGCCATTTTAGGAGTGAACCAGCAGATGGAAGATCTTGTTCACACCCTCTCTTCCTCTCTGCTTTTCAAATAAAATCTTTTTTTAAAAAAAATCTAACATTTTAATTGTATGTAGAACCAGACTGGGCTTTAGTTTATAAAGTATTATAACAAGTCTGCGTTCATGTTTCACAAAAATTCATGATAACTTAGCTTAACGTATCTGCCCAGACAAGGAACCAAAAAGCCTGATGCTTATATCACTTGGAGTAACTGCAGACAAACATTCTAACTAGGGCCACTAATTCCGCAACATGATCTGGTTTTGGACATATGAGAAATCACATTTTGTTGTTTCTTTTTGTGTGAGAGGAAGACAGACAGATGGAGGGAAACAGAAAGCTTCAATCTGCTGGTTCACTCCACAGTAGGCTGCCATCTCCAGAGAAGGAGCCAGGAACTGAGATCCAGCTCTCCCCTGTGGTTGGCAGGAACCCAAACACTTGGGCCATGATTGCTGCCTCCCTGGGTCTACACCAGCAGAAAGCGGAAGGCATAAGCCAGAGCCTGAAATGGAATCCAGATACTCTGGTGCAGGGGTGGGTGGTAACTCCTAGGCTAATGTCCACTCCCACACATTTGCTCTGATGTTACTCGAGCCCTCGTGACTGTCCCTGGGTGTAAGGAGAGCAAGGGGCAGTAGGAATGATGAGGAAATGCTCTCCACAGCCTCTGTCATCTTCTGAGGCAGCCTCATCAGGTGAACAGAGGAAACAAGAAGTTATCTTAAAAATGAAGTCCTATGGTCCATAGTAAAAGCTAATTTTTAGACTTCCTGTTAACTTTGTTTCCAGTAACCTGGAAACAAAAGACATAGGAATTTTCACCATGCTTGTAAAGATTACCCATTTACTTAGCTTATATAACATCAGCTCAGGAAGCAAACACATTCTTAGAACCACTACAAGTAACCCTGGTATTGAACACAGAGATTTAACACTCATCATCCACAATTACTCTATGCTATGAAAGAAGAGAGGAGAGAGTAATGGGGAACAGTTGATGAACAAAGGGCACTGAGTTACAAACAGGAGAAAAACGTTCTGGTGTTTTATTGCATGGGAGGTTAACCAGAGATGATAATAATATACTATACATTTCAAAGGGGATAGAAGAAAGGATTTTGAATGCTTTTAACCTCAAGAAATAATAAACACTCCCAGAGACAGAGATGTGTATCTTGACTGAATCATGATACAATGCATATATACTCCCATAAATTTGTACAATTTTTAGGTGTCAATTAAAAATAAAATATTTTAAAATACAAAAAAACCAATAAAATTAAGATTCCCTACCTCTATTTTCCAAACATCTAGTAGAGGAAATCAAAGTTGTATATCTTTATAATAGTGTAAGTTATTACAGCATTAAAGCCAGAACTATATTACAAGTTGCTTAGCAGACTTATAGAAAAGAATTCCAATTACTGCCTGTTAAAACCCAGAAATCTCAACTGGAGGACACTATGTGAATTCTGTTTTGAAGAATTATTTAGCATGTGATTGGAAAACCTGTATGATATCATGATCAGGTACTTAAAATGAGTATGTTAACATTAACTACTACAGATTAACTAGACACCGGAAGGAGTATCTTAAATTTGCAATTAGGCCATATTTCCTTCCATGAGAACTGTGTCTCTCCAAATAATCTCATCTGCTTATTCCTGAATTTTTAAGTTTGAAGAGGAAATGTTATTTAAATGACTACAGACATAATTTTATCATATTGTACCATCCTAAGGGGACATTAATTCTGTTTCTTATTTCAGTCACTGCTTTAGTGAAATCTGGCTGTCAGTATTTATTTTGTAGCCACAAGGTGAATATAAATAGCATGGATCTGAGCAGAGGAACACAGATATAATAAAACGCCCTTGAGGAATTGTCTTAAACCAGAGTCCTTGAAGAGCTCCAATCCGACAGCTCCCCATAAACCAATTCAGTTCTAACTACTAGTGAGCTTACAGTTGATAGGAATAATTGATCACCTTTGAATGCTTCTTTAAGTGAGGCCACGTGTCATCATTATAATGAACAAAAGCACTGGATTATACTTGAACATGGCATTTTATGGTTGAATATGAAATTGGTGATACAGCAACACAATGCTTGCTGAACAGCAGAAATTGGGAAATTCCAATGTTAAACCTGATTCCAACAGGGACTAAACTCCTGGCTTTCTTTGGTTCTGACTGACGTATTTTATGAGAGCTAGCCTTCATGCCAAGCCACTTAAATTCTACATTCCACCCAGTGCCCCCACTTTTCCTGAAACATAGGAGTTCTGAGATTTTCATCCTGTTCTACCCTTAGGCATTTTTTTCAAATTATTCCTTATGATATATATAGGTGTGAAGTAGTCTGAGTGTAACAGTAAGAAGGAGTGCAACTGTGACAAGCTGGGGAGTGTGTCACACCCGAAGGTATTCAAATTCACTTTAACATTAAGTCCATCAGAATATCTTCATGTCTGCAGCTGAATGTGGCCTTGCTATTTCACGTAACTTCACATTTGCTTGGGAAACTTCAGCAACTGGTTTTCAAATTCTCTTCATAAGCTAAACATAAAATTCTATTTGAAGCTGTTCTGCCAAGCAACCAAACTAAATATTTAGCTGCCTACTAGAAATCGTGGCTATCTTGAACAAGTTTTTGTTAGAAATGGTCTTGACTTTTAAACATCTCTGTCTGAAACATTGCAGGTCTCTATTTTCAATTTTAGACTTATTTCCTTGCAAGAAGTCCTAGCAGATTCTCTCTAACCCATACACTTTGACTGGGTCTTTGGAAATACATGAGTTAGGATCGCAGCTCTGCATTTTGACTTCCAGATTTATTATCCTTTTTCCCATCATTTCTCTTAATTTGTGCCATTCTGAGAACTCTGCTCAAGTTCACTCTGAGTATCACTGATGAATAATTCACATTATTAAATTTGCTAGTTCTTCCAATGGGAATATTGTTTTAGCATTTTGTCTGGATGATTTATTTTGGTTTACTTTTTATAGATCAGTGGCTTTTTCATTGGGGACAATAAGCATAGATTTAATGTTGTTTTTCTCTTTACCTGAAGTAACATTAGCTCACAGGTAAGGAAATTTTTCTCTGTGTCTTTAACCTATGGCATCTCTACTACACATAAATATGTATATATTTAGTTAGTATTAAATGGAAAAAAAGTTTATCTAGTCTCCAGACTATAAAAAGGGCAGATGATACAGATTATTTTCCAAGCATTTCTCCTTACTGTTGTCATGTTTGTAACTAGAAGGAGACAATGACACCTAACATTTGGTACCATTTCTGATCAACAATTCAGGCATTCACTAACAGCAAGTATTTTCCTAGAGATAATCAATTTCAATTCAATTCTCCAAATTAGAGATATCTACACAGGTCTGTGTTAGGTTGGAATTATGATGAAAGGATTTCTTTAAAAATTAAAAAAAAAGCTTAGAGAACAGAAAGTGGGGAGTATGCCTGGCACATATATATAAATTGCGTGTTCTCAGGCCATTCCACAGTCATGTAGAATGAAGCTTTAATTTTAACTTAAATTCAGTGACTTATTGGGAAAGAAAAGTTTACTGAGTGATGACAACAAACTAGATGTTGTAAGACCTATGTCAGCTTCCATAACCACAAAAGAACATCCTCCGGGAGCTCACTCTCTACCAAGCCTACTAAGGAAATCATTTAAGAACGGTAGTAGTGCCTTCAACAGGAAGAAATTGCCATTTTGTTACCAAGTGCTATGTCTGCTTGGGAAGGACTGTGGAAAAGTTCCTGGAGGGTCTTGAAAACCAAACAGGCTCAACAATAAGTCATTAGAAGATCTTGACAGCTGAATAAAATGTATGAATATAATGTTTAGGAATATTTATATACTCATAGTAGATGATCAAAAGAATGTAAATAAATTAAGGTGACTAAAAGAAAATGAAAGCAATTCAATAACACATAAATAAATGGGGCTGACGTCAAAACTTGATTATTGTCTTGGAGAGGAAATAAAAATGGTTTTTGCTTGAGAAAATAATCCCTCTTCTATAAAACAACAGGAGAGGAAAATCAAATTATCTCCCATGAATTCAGAACAAGTTAAAAATATAAGCAGAGGCTTTGAGTTTACAATCTCTTAGTCCCCTCCCATAGACATAATATTTAAAATAGAGACTTTATTTGGTTCTCAGGTATGTGTCACCATTGAAAAGTATTGAGAATCAATATATACTTTGTTTTTAAAGACTTTATTTATTAGAAAAGCAGAGCTACAGAAAGAGAGAGGTAGAGACGGAGAGAAAGGTCTTCCATCCGCGGGTTCATTCCCCAAATGGACAGAGAGGCCAGAGCTGAGGCTCATCTGAAGCCAGAAGCTTCCTCTGGGTCTCCCACATGGGTGCAGGGGCCCAAAGCATTTGGGCCACCTTCTACTGCTTTCCAAAGGCAGAGAGCTGGATTGGAAGAGGAGCAGCTGGGACATGAACCATGTGCCCATATGGGATGCTGGCATCCCAGGTGGAAGCTTAGCCTATTACGCCACAGTGCCAGCCCCAAAATATATTTTTAATAATATTATTTCAATATTTAGTATTTTAATTCGTTCCATTGCTTCATTAGATATTGATGTATAAGATGAAAAACTCCCATTATATACTCTCAAATCATCAATTTTCAATACAGGATATTGAGGAGTTTCAGCAATAAAAATACACAACTGAAGTGGTACACAGAAAACCCAGGACGAAAACAATGAGGATGGTCCAACCTCAACCCGAAACAATGTGACGGTACTACTATGTGACTATTTGATTATATATGCTTAACGATATTTTTAAAATTTACTTTATTTATGTGAAAGGCAGTGGGGCAGAGAAAGGAAGAGAGATCCTGCATTGGCTGATTCACTCCCCAAATGCCCGCTATAACTAGGGCTTGTCCAGCCTAAAGTCAGGGCCCTGGAACTCGGGGGTCTCTCACGCAGGGACTCAGTTACTTGAGCCATCACCACTGCATCCTAGAATACTCCCGCAGCAGGAAGATGGAGTCGAAAGTAATGGCAGGGCGGCCGGCGCTACAGCTCACTTGGCTACTCCTCAGTCTGCGGCACCGGCACCCCGGGTTCTATTTCTCTAGTCTGCTCCTCTTCCAGGCCAGCTCTCTGCTGTGGCCCGAGAAGGCAGTGGAGGATGGCCTAAGTGCTTGGGCCCTGCACCTGCATGGGAGACCAGGAGAAGCATCTGGCTCCTGGCTTTAGATTGGCACAGCGCACCAGCCGTAGCGGCCATTTGGGGGGTGAACCAACGGAAGGAAGACCTTTATCTCTGTCTCTCTAACTCTGCCTGTCAAAAAAAAAAAAAAAAAAAAAGAAAGAAAGAAAGAAAAAGAAAGTGATGGCAGGGCTTGAACCTCAGGCACTCCGATAAGGGATGTGGCCAAGCCAAGAGTCATCTGACATCTATGCCATACATCCACCCGTGAACACCTAATTAAATGTACTTACACTGCAAAACTTCAGGTGAGGGTGAGTAAACGTCATCGCCACAGAAGTTTAAGTATCTCTGAAAAAATAACCTGTAGCCACTGAAAATCCTGAAGTTGGATATCAAAGTGTGACATTTAATGAGAGTTCCTGACTTTCCTTCATGGTAAGAGAGTAAATATTTCCATAGCATAAAATAATTAGATCACAGTGATCAAAGAACATGGCAACGAGAAAGACTGGGAAACACAAAGCATTTTATATTTCTTTTACTGTAAAAGGGATTTTTTTTCTCAAGTTGAAGGATTTAACTACATATAGATGATAAAAGACTCACAGACAGGTGGGTGGAGTGTTATCCTTAACTTTAAAATGTTGAGAAACGCAAACTGAAAGGTAAATACAGAAACTGCTAATTAATCATCTCCTGTTTATTTCTCCCTCTCTCTTTAGTAATAGAACGGGACATTTTACTTCAGTACACGCCCGTCCAAAGGGGAGGAAAATACACCCCATGCCTCCTGCAAGGAGGCTAGGCTGGTCCTTAAATCATGGACAAAGGTTGTGGCAGGAAGGGGCAGGTGCAGCTTCCAGAACAGGCCCTGAAAGGCAGAGAGCAGGCCCTGCATTGCCACTTGCCCCCTTTCTGTTATCTGCAGTGCAGAAAAACAAACAGCAGGGACACTGGACCAAGACATGGAAGAGCTATGCTGGGGGCAGAAGAGAACACGAGGGAAGGCCTCCAAAGCCATGGGCTGATGGGAGTTACAACATCAGCCTATGTAAGAGAAGAGAAGGCTGAACTTCTGTCTAGCTTTAGGCACCTCCAGGTGAGGGCCCTCCACAAAAGCCAAACTGACATACTAATACAACGGAGTTCATTTTTATTCAAGGTCTTAAGATTTTACAGGAACAACAGTACTGTCCTTTCTAAAGCACATTAAGCTTTGCAACCAAATTTTTTTAATGAGGTACAAAATAAATTATCTTCCAGTTCTGTACAAATCCTCCCAAGATTTTACGTGAAATAGTCCATACCTGGAAAACCAGATGATATGAGCAGCATTCAAGTTCTATTTCAACCCAGACTAAGATTTGACCTGAGAGTCCATAGCCTCCAATAAGTAGAATTGTACTATTTTATGGGATCTCTCACACACATTATTTTCTCTTGACAAATTATATTTTTGCTTTCCCTAAGCAAAGACAGCCACATCTTCAATTTGGATTCCGTAATTGACATAAATAACATGAAATACACAACACAGTGAAGTATTTAGGTGCAATAAAAATGTTTTCCCAAACACCAAACAGAAAATATGTATGTGGTTCCCTCGGTTTTAGACAGCACTTCCTGAAAAGCATTTGTTTTTCATATTAGCACAAATTCCATGGGGAAATAGGTGACACATAGATTAAAATTAAATATAAAAATGCTTTATAATTACTTGACTGCATAAAAATATTTTTTATAAATAAGAGATATCACATTTTGTGTGTGTTTGTGTGTGTATGTGTGTGTGTGTTTTGACAGGCAGTTAGACAGTGAGAGAGGCAGACAGGGAGAAAGGTCTTCCTTCCATTGGTTCACTCCCCAAATGGCCGCTACGGCCGGCACTGCGCCGATCCGAAGCCAGGAGCCAGGTGCTTCTTCCTGGTCTCCCATGCAGGTGCAGGGTCCAAGCACTTGGGCCATCCTCCACTGCCCTCCCGGGCCACAGCAGAGAGCTAGACTGGAAGAGGAACAACCGGGACAGAATCTGGCACCCCAACCGGGACTAGAACCCAGGGTGCCGGAGCTACAGGTGGAGAGTTAGCCAAGGAAGCTGCGGCGCCAGCCACATATTTAGTTTAAAAATTAGACTTGTTGAACTCTTTAGTGGAGCATTAAGCCTTTAACTATAATCTAAATTAAAAATATGTTCTCTCAAAGAAAAAACCATGGTTTCCCTATGTCAAGGTGACAGATACAACGTGCTATATTAACTTTTAGTATAATGCTGAGAAATTATTTAGAAAATAATGGCTAATGACAGTTGAGAACAGTCTGGACTTCTCTGTGAATGATTTTACAATACGTATGAAACCATACAAAACCTTTTATCCCATATTCCCACTTCTGGGAGTGCATATTAAAATAAATTTAAAATTCCAGAGAAAAATTTTCATGCACAGAGATGTTTATAAGTTCCAAATCAGATGAAGAAATTAATAGAACTATGTTCTACAAACTCAAAACAATGACTTAACAACTGTTTCACAGCACATTACTTAATAATGTGGTCACAGAACAAATCACAGAAGTCAGTAAACAAATATGTTGATGAGAAACCTTGAATAGGCAACAAATTTAAGACAATTATAGCAGTTGAGAGGGTAATAGATGTGCTTTTTCATCTCTTGACGATCAAATTTTGCAATGTGATCATATTCTTTGTACATGTAAGTATAAAGAAATATTTTTCCTAGAATCTAAGAACACTCAGAAATGGAATGAGTTTCATGAATCACCTCTTCAACTGTATCACACTTTTAATACATATTTGGTGAATATAAATTAGGGTTGGAGTAGGACATGAGTTGGTCTCTGATTTCTATCCCAGCCATCTTTCTCCTATAAAGCAATCTTTGCAAATTATTATGGCAGTGTTATTTTTAAAAACATTATCTACACTGTTTTCAAAAGTGAAAGTTTTATTTCTCTAAATGCTAACCATCATTTTCAAATTCTAAATTTAGAAGTTGATATTTTGCTACATATAGGGTTTTGATTTAATTTGCTCAAGTTCACCTCATGGCCCCAAAAATGGATTGAATTCTTTTATACACATAATTCTAAAAAAACTCGCAGTAGTATTTTAGCCTTTTCTTTTTATATGGGAAGTGGCTCAAGCAAAGCACATCCAATAGGATCACATTTGCAATGGTTTTCCTGTTTACTGGGAGTTTTAAGTATTTTAGTGACCATCTGTGCAGACAAATTATGAGAAAGATACTGAGTCTAGCTCAAGTATTACAAATACCTAACTTGTGTATACTTTTCCACTTGTAAGGGGCACGTATGCGAACTCTAAAGTACTGTGAAAGCACAGTGGTGCTTAATTTAAGTACAGTGGTACTCATAGAGAGAGACAGAGCTTCCATCCATTGGTTATTTCCACATATGCCTTCAATACTTAGGGTTGGGCCTGGATGAGGTCAGGAGTTAGAAATCCAATCCAAAACTCCCACATGAGTGGCAGGGACTCAATGAGCATTTACCTTGGTACGCATGGTCATTAAAACCCTAAACAGGCTGGTGCCTGCGGTGCCAGCACCCCGAGTTCTAGTCCCGGATGGTACACCGGATTCTGTCCCCGTTGCTCCTCTTCCAGTCCAGCTCTCTGCTGTGGCCTGGGACTGCAGTGGAGGATGGCCCAGATCACTGGGCCCTGCACCCACATGGGAGACCAGGAGGAAGCACCTGGTTCCTGGCTTCAGATTGGCGCAGCATGCTGGCTGCAATGTGCCGGCCATAGCGGCCACTTGGGGAGTGAACCAACGGAAAAAGGAAGACCTTTCTTTCTGTCTCTCTCACTGTCTAACTCTGCCTGTCAAGAAAAAGAAAAAAAAAAAAAAAAAACCTGAACAAAGAAAAATAACCAACTTTTATGTCAAATAAAAACACTTTTCAACTTAGAAAGCAAATCTGATTTAAGTGAATAAATCTATTTTATTTGACATAAAATATAATTTCTTCCATTAGTTCAGAGAACAAAATCTGTATGACAATATTGGTGTCATCTTTAGGCAACACATAAGCAGAGCACTGCATGTCATTCCACATACTTCACTCATTATGAAATCACAGTTCTGTAACTCATATGTTCAATAATAGTTGCAACTGGTGTACCACCAAGAACGTAATGAAAGGCCGAGTGCTGTGGTACAGGCAGCTAAGCCACCACTCAGGATACCTGCCTCACATACAGAGCCGTTACTCTGTTGCCCAGCTTCCTGCTAATACACCTGGGAGGCAGCAGGTGATGATCTAACTACTTGAGCCCCTGCCTCCCAAGTAGGAGACCTGGATAGAGCTGATGGCTCCAGGCTTCGGTCTGGGCCAGCCCAGTAACTGCAGGCATTTGGAGAGTGAACAAGTAGATGGAAGATCTCTCTCTCCTCCCTCTCCATCTAAGTCATTCTGCTTTCAAATAAAAATAAAGACATCTTTAAAAAAGAGTTGATGAAGATGTTACATACATTTAAATGACCACGGAATTTATTAATATTAAATAACTAATTCTAAGGGTTAAACAGTATCTCTCTCAAAATCTATTTTTGCTGATGTCAATCAATAATCCATTAAAACATTCTGTATTATATCTTGGTTGTCCTTAATAAGCTTCCTATGTCATGAAAATGACAGTTAAAATAAAAGGAAAGATAGCATGAGCAAAATATCTCAATCTAGGGAAGAAAATTTTAAAAAAACTTCTTCATCCATGAAAAAGACAATAAATTACTTCATTCACAGTGTTATTACAGGAATTAAATAATTGTGTTGTGCTTAGCAGTATCCAGGCAAACGTATTGCTCAATAAATCACATGATTCGTTAATATTAACTGTCAAGGTATGATTTAAGAAGTAGTGACATTTCAAGTAAACTATTTTGATTTTTTAAATTTTTTTTTTTTTTTTTTTTTTTTTTTTTTTTTTTTTTTTTTTTTTTTTTTTTTTTTTTTTTTTTTTTAACTTTTATTTATTTATTTTTTTTTTTTTAAATTTTTTATTTATTTTTTATTTATTTTTAACTTTTATATAATGAATATAAATTTCCAAAGTACGATTTATGGATTACAATGGCTTACCCCCCATACCGTCCCTCCCACCCACAACCCTCCCCTTTCCCACTCCCTCTCCCCTTCCATTCACATCAAGATTCATTTTCGATTATCTTAATATACAGAAGATCAGCTTAGTATACATTAAGTAAGGCTTTCAACAGTTTGCTCCCACACAGAAACATAAAGTGAAAAATAATAGATGATTTTTTTTAATGATGATGAAATCAGATCAGACCTATTGTCATGTTTAATCCCAGTGAGAGTCAAGTTGGGAGTTGATAGTTTCTTTTCTTTTCTTTTCTTTTCTTTTCTTTTCTTTTTTTTTTTTTTTTTTTTTTTTTTTTTTTTTTTTTTTTTTTTTTACAGAGGATCAGTTTAGTATGCATTAAGTAAAGATTTCAACAGTTTGCACCCCCATAGAAACACAAAGTGAAATATATTATTTGAGTACTCATTATAGCATTAAATCTCAATGCACAGCACATTAAGGACAGAGATCCTACATGAGGAGTAAGTGCACAGTGACTCCTGTTGTTGACTTTACCAATTGACACTCCTGTCTATGGCATCAGTAATCTCCCTATGCTCCAGTCATGAGTTTCCAAGGCTATGGAAGCCCCTTGAGTTCTCCGACTCTTATCTTGTTTAGACAAGGTCATAGTCAGAGTGGAGGTTCTCTTCTCCCTTCAGAGAAAGGTACCTCCTTCTTTGAAGACCTGTTCTTTCCACTGAGATCTCACTCACAGAGATCTTTTGCCAGAGTGTCTTGGCTTTCCATGCCTGAAATACTCTCATGGGCTTTTCAGCCAGATCCGAGTGCCTTTAGGGCTGATTCTGAGGCCAGAGTGCTATTTAGGGCATCTGCCATTCTATGAGTCTGCTGAGTATCTCACTTCCCATGTTGGATCACTCTCCCCTTTATTTATTCTATCGGTTAGTGTTAGCAGGTACTAGACTTGCTTATGTGCTCCCTTTGACTCTTAGTCCTTTCATTATGATCAATTGCGAACTGAAATTGATCACTTGGACTAGTGAGATGGCATTGGTACATGCCACCTTGATGGGATTAAATTGGAATCCCCTGGTATGTTTCTAACTCTACCATTTGGGGCAAGTCAGCTTGAGCATGTCCCAAATTATATATCTCTTCCCTCTCTTATTCCTACTCTTATGTTTAACAGGGATCACAATTCAGTTAAATTTCAACACTTAAGAATAACTGTGTATTAATTACAGAATTAAATCAGTCATATTAAGTAGAACAGACAAAAAAACTACTAAGAGGGATAATGTATTAAGTTGTTCATTAACAGTCAGGGCTATGCTGATCAAGTCACCGTTTCCCATAGTGTCCCTTTCACTTCAACAAGTTTCCTTTTTGGTGTTCAGTCAGTTGTCACCGATCAGGGAGAACATATGGTATTTGTCCCTTTGGGACTGGCTTATTTCACTCAGCATGATGTGTTCCAGATTCCTCCATTTTGTTGCAAATGACTGGATTTCGTTGTTTCTTACTGCAGTATAGTATTCTAAAGAGTACATATCCCATAATTTCTTTATCCAGTCTACCGTTGATGGGCATTTAGGTTGGTTCCAGGTCTTAGCTATTGTGAATTGAGCTGCAATAAACATTAGGCTGCAGACCGCTTTTTTGTTTGCCAATTTAAATTCCTTTGGGTAAATTCCAAGGAGTGGGATGGCTGGGTCGAACGGTAGGGTTATCTTCAGGTTTCTGAGGAATCTCCAGACTGATTTCCATAGTGGCTTGACCAGTTTGCATTCCCACCAACAGTGGGTTAGTGTCCCTTTTTCCCCACATCCTCGCCAGCATCTGTTGTTGGTAGATTTCTGAATGTGAGCCATTCTAACCGGGGTGAGGTGGAACCTCATTGTGGTTTTGATTTGCATTTCCCTGATTGCTAATGACCTTGAACATTTTTTCATGTGTCTGTTGGCCATTTGGATTTCCTCTTTTGAAAAATGTCTATTGAGGTCCTTGGCCCATCTCTTAAGTGGGTTGTTGGTTTTGTTTTTGTGGAGTTTCTTGATCTCTTTGTAGATTCTGGTTATTAACCCTTTATCTGTTGCATAGTTTGCAAATATTTTTTCCCATTCTGACGGTTGTCTCTTCACTCTCCTGACTGTTTCTTTTGCAGTACAGAAACTTCTCAATTTGATGCAATCCCAATAGTTGATTTTGGCTTTGACTGCCTGTGCCTCCTGGGTCTTTTCCAGAAATTCTTTGCCTGTGCCAATATCTTGAAGGGTTTCTCCAATGTTCTCTAGTAACTTGATGGTGTCAGGTCGTAGATTTAGGTCTTTAATCCATGTTGAGTGGATTTTTGTGTAAGGTGTAAGGTAGGGGTCTTGCTTCATGATTCTGCACGTGGAAATCCAATTTTCCCAGCACCATTTATTGAATAGACTGTCCTTGCTCAAGGAATTAGTTTTAGATCCTTGATCAAATATAAGTTGGCTGTAGATGTTTGGGTTGATTTCTGGTATTTCAATTCTGTTCCATTGGTCTATCCTTCTGTTTCTGTACCAGTACCATGCTGTTTTGATTACAACTGCCCTGTAGTATGTCCTGAAATCTGGTATTGTGATGCCTCCGGCTTTGTTTTTGTTGTACAAGATTGCTTTAGCTATTCGAGGTCTCTTGTGCCTCCATATAAATTTCAGCACCAATTTTTCCAGATCTGAGAAGAAGGTCTTCGGTATCTTGATTGGTATTGCATTGAATCTATAAATTGCTTTTGGGAGAATGGACATTTTGATGATATTGATTCTTCCAATCCATGAGCATGGAAGATTTTTCCATTTCTTGGTATCCTCTTCTATTTCTTTCTTTAAGGTTTTGTAATTTTCATCGTAGAGATCTTTAACGTCCTTGGTTAAGTTTATTCCAAGGTATTTGATTGTTTTTGTAGCTATTGTGAATGGGATTGATCTTAGAATTTCTTCCTCAGCCATGGCATTGTCTGTGTATACAAAGGCTGTTGATTTTTGTGCATTGATTTTATACCCTGCTACTTTGCCAAACTCTTCTATGAGTTCCAATAGTCTCTTGGTAGAGTTCTTTGGGTCCCCTAAATAAAGAATCATGTCATCTGCAAAGAGGGATAGTTTGAGTTCTTCCTTCCCAATTTGTATCCCTTTAATTTCTTTTTCTTGCCTAATAGCTCTGGCTAGAACCTCCAGAACTATATTGAATAGCAGTGGTGAGAGTGGACATCCCTGTCTGGTCCCAGATCTCAGTGGAAATGCTTCCAACTTTTCCCCATTCAATAGGATGTTGGCTGTGGGTTTTTCATAGATTGCTTTGATTGTATTGAGGAATGTTCCTTCCAAACCCAGTTTGCTTAGAGTTTTCATCATGAACGGGTGTTGTATTTTATCAAATGCTTTCTCGGCATCTATTGAGAGAATCATATGGTTTTTCTTCTGCAGTCTGTTAATGTGGTGTATCACATTGATTGTCTTGCGCACATTAAACCATCCCTGCATACCAGGGATAAATCCCACTTGGTCTGGGTGGATGATCTTTCTGATGTGTTGTTGCATTCTATTGGCGAGAATTTTATTGAGGATTTTTGCATCTATGTTCATCAGGGATATTGGTCTGTAATTCTCTTTCAGTGCTGCATCTTTTCCCGGCTTAGGAATTAAGGTGATGCTGGCTTCATAGAAAGAATTTGGGAGGATTCCCTCTTCTTCAATTGTTCTGAAAAGTTTGAGAAGAATTGGAGTTAGTTCTTCTTTAAATGTCTGGTAGAATTCAGCAGTGAATCCATCTGGTCCTGGGCTTTTCTTTGTTGGGAGGGCCTTTATTACTGTTTCAATTTCTGTCTCAGTTATGGGTCTGTTTAGGTTTTCGATGTCTTCCTGGTTCAATTTAGGTAGGTTGCATGTGTCCAGGAATCTATCCATTTCTGATAGGTTTCCCTGTTTGCTGGCATACAAGTCCTTGTAGTAATTTCTGATGATTCTTTTTATTTCTGTGGTGTCTGTTGTTACATTTCCTTTTTCATCTCTGATTTTATTGATTTGGGTCTTTTCTCTTCTTTTTTTAGTTAGTTGGGCCAATGGGGTGTCAATTTTGTTTATTTTTTCAAAAAACCAGCTCCTCGTTTGGCTGATTTTTTGTAATGTTTTTCTTGATTCAATCCTGTTGATTTCTTCTCTGATTTTAATTATTTCTCTTCTCCTACTAGATTTGGGTCTGGTTTGCTGTAGGTTTTCTAGATCCTTGAGGTGAATGGAAAGCTCATCTATTTGGTGCCTTTCCAATTTCTTGATGTAGGCACCTATTGATATAAACTTTCCTCTTAACACTGCTTTTGCTGCGTCCCATAAGTTTTGGTATGTTGTGCTGTTATCCTCATTTACTTCCAGAAAGTTTTTGATTTCTCTTTTGATTTCTTCTATGACCCATTGTTCATTCAGGAGCATGTTGTTCAATCTCCATGTGTTTGCGTATGCTCTAGGGATTCCTGAGTTGTTCATTTCCAACTTCATTCCTTTATGGTCTGAGAAGCTGCATGGTATGATTCTAATTCTTTTGAATTTGCTGAGACTTGCTTTATGGCCTAGTATGTGGTCAATCCTAGAGAAGGTTCCATGTACTGCTGAGAAGAATGTATAATCTTTAGCTGTAGGATTGAAAGTTCTGTATATATCTGTTAGATCCATTTGGGCTATAGTGTCGTTTAAATCTACTGTATCCTTGTTGATCTTCTGTCCTATTGATCTGTCTATTTCTGAGAGTGGAGTATTGAAGTCCCCCAGTACTATTGTATTGGGGTCTAAGTCTCCCTTTAAGTCCGTTAACAAATCTTTTAGATAAACCGGTGCCCTGTAGTTAGGTGCATATACATTGATAATTGTTATATCTTCCTGTTGAATTGATCCCTTAATCATTATGTAGTGTCCCTCTTTGTCTCTCTTAATGGTTTTTGTGGTAAAGTTTATGGTGTCTGATATTAAGATGGCTACGCCTGCTCTTTTTTCATTTCTGTTGGCATGGTATATCTTTTTCCAGCCTTTCACTTTCAGTCTGTATGGATCTTTGTTGGAAAGATGTGTTTCTTGTAGGCAGCAAATAGATGGGTTTTGTTTTTTAACCCAATCAGCCAAACGGTGTCTTTTAACTGGACAGTTCAGGCCATTCACGTTCAATGTGACTAATGATAAGTGGTAACTTTGCCCTGCCATTTGCCAAAGATAAGTTCTAATATATGCTTTGAATTCCCTGTGATCTTTTGCTGTGAGCTTTCCTTCCTTGGTTTCCTTCCTTTACCTTCTTTCATATTGATGACCGTGTTTCTTTGTTTCTGTGTGTAACACATCTTTAAGCATCTTTTGCAGGGCTGGACGAGTGGCAACAAATTCTTTCAATTTCTGTTTGTTATGAAAAGTCTTTATTTCACCTTCATTCACAAATGATAGCTTTGCAGGATATAATATTCTGGGCTGGCAGTTGTTCTCTCTTAGTACCTGGGCTATATCTTGCCATTCCCTCCTAGCTTGTAGAGTTTCTGATGAGAAGTCAGCTGTGAGTCTGATTGGAGATCCTCTGAGAGTAATCTGACGTTTCTCTCTTGCACATTTTAGGATCTTTTCTTTATGTTTCACTGTGGAGAGTTTAATTACAACGTGCCGTGGTGAGGGTCTCTTTTGGTCGTGTTTATTAGGGGTTCTGTGAGCTTCCTGTACTAGGATTTCTCTGTCCTTCTCCAAACCTGGGAAATTTTCTGCTAATATCTCACTAAAAAGGCCTTCTAATCCTTTCTCCCTCTCCATGCCTTCAGGAACTCCTAGAACCCGAATGTTGGGTTTTTTAATAGTATCCTGAAGATTCCCGACAATATGTTTTAGATTCCTAATTTCCTCTTCCTTTCTTTGGTCTGACTGTATCCTTTCCTGTTCTCTGTCTTCTAAGTCCGATATTCTCTCTTCTGCTTCTCCCATTCTGTTTGTAAGGCTCTCTATTGTGTTTTTCATTTGATCTATTGAATTCTTCACTTCAGTCACTATCCCAGTTTCCTGTTGTACTAGTTGTTTCGTTTCATTTTGATTCCTCCTTAATATTTCATTTTCACGAGAGAGATTTTCTATCTTGTCCATTAAGGATTTCTGTAGTTCAAGAATTTGTTTTTGAGAACTTCTTAATGTTCTTATCAATTTTTTGAGATCTGCTTCTTGCATTTCTTCTATGTCATCATCCTCATAATCTTGAATTGGGGTGTCTTTTTCATTTGAGGGCTTCATGGTGACTTCCTTGTTTTTATTACCTTGGTTTTTGCGTTTGTTATTTGTCATATTGGAGATATTTGGTTTCTTCACTGTGGTGCTTTTTCTTGTTATACTATGACTCTAGATTAAGTGGACTATCTGTTTTTGATGGAGCCTTAGGGCTTGAGATGGGTGTGGCCTGAGAGCTCTGTTTGGTGTGCCAAAGGTGACACTCCCAGGTTAGGCGTGGTAAACCTCTCTCTCTCTCTCTCTCTCTCTCTCTCTCTTTTTTTTTTGATTCAACAGGGAAGTTATTCTGCACAGCTGAACAAAGTTGGAGGTAGTTAGCAGGCAAATGATATACCCACAGGAGCCAGAGATCAGAAGCTCTTTCCCAAGGACCACACAGGGAATCTGTTCGGCCCTTAGAGTGCGCTCAAATTCTCCTTCAGTCTCCCACTGGGTTGCCAAAGTTACGGAATTGTAGCGTCTCTGGAGAGTGCTCACGTGAATTCCGTGAGTTCTCTCCCCCACCGTCTCTTTTTTCACAGTCTCAGTTCAGTAGCACCATAAATTTACTAAGTCCTAATCTCCTGTTAATTCGCCCCACCCAGAGTCAGGTTTTACTGCTAGGCTCAGGGCCGGTGCAGACCTGAGGTCGCTCTGCTTATGACGTATGTCCAAGATGGCGCCTGCTCTTTGTCTTGCTCGCCCTTAAGAGGTGAGCGGAGAGAGAGAAACCCGTGTCCATACCAGTCACCTTTTTTTCTTTTTTTTTTCTTTTTTTTTTTTTTTTCCCTCTCTCTCTCTTCCAGTTAGCTTGGTGAAGTCCCCCCCGCCCCGGGGGTCGTTCCCTCTAGTCTCCTCTCTCCGCTTGCCTGCCGGTGTCTCGGGTTATTGAGGTTCGGCTCACCTCGCGTTCCAGCGCTGGTGTGTTGAGTCTGCCGCTGACGTCCCGAACTGTGGGCTCCCACGCTCTCCACGCAGGTCTGCTCCCCTTCCAGCGCCGATGTGTGGACTCGGAGCCCTGGACTTCCCAAGTCTCCCCGCTGTTGCACTCCCCTTCGAGCACTTGCGCGCAGCTCCGTCCCTCGGCTCGGCTTCCGCGGCTCAGTCCCGCGGCTCGGTCCTGTGGTTCGGCTTTCGCGCGCGGTGGGCGACCTTGTTCTCCCAGTAGGTCCTCCGATTCACGCCCACTGGATCCAGAAGAGTTTTGTCTGCAATATTTTCCTGGTTCTTTTTTCTGAGGCTACCGTAACTCCCCTTTTATTAAACTAAATTTTCCCGGACTATCGGTGCGCGCCCTCACTATTCCGCCATCTTGCGATTTTTTAAATTTTTTTGAAGACAAGCCCTACTTATTTTATGTTTTTCCTCTTAAATACTTGAAAGAAAATTCTATTCAATGGTATAAAAATATAATTTTTGACTCAGACAAACAATATGTGGATGACACAATTTTAAGTATAATTGTTCATTTTTATGCACTGATAAACCTTAAGCTCTTAGAGCAATACCTGAAATACAGCAGGCTCTCAACAAAGACTAGATTTTAAAGATTTTATTTATTTATTTGAGAGGTAGATTACAGACAGTGAGATAGAGAGAGAGAGAAAGAGAGAGAGAGAAAGGTCTGCTTTCTGCTGGTTCACTCCCCAATTGGCGGCAACAGCCAGGAGCCTCTTCCTGGTCTCCCATGCCAGTCCAGGGGACTAAGCACTTGGGACTTCCTCTACTGCTTTCCCAGGCCACAGCAGAGAGCTGGATTGGAAGAGGGGCGGTGGGACTAGAACCGGCGCCCATATGGGATGCCAGCACTGCAGGTGGAGGATTAACCTAGTGCACCACGGCACTGGCCCCAACAAATACTTCTGAATAAATACTTGTATGAAGATACTTTGAAAAGTTTGTGCAAAAACAGAATTAAAAGATATTTATTTTGGTGCAAAACCAGTGAAATTCTTCAACAGAAATATCTATTTTTTGGTGTAGTCAAAATGAGGATTTAAAAAAAAATTAAGTGTGGAGTGAGTGAGTGGTCTAGCAGTTAGCAAACCACTTGAAATCTCCCATCCTGCCTCAGAATGCCTGGGTTCAATACCAGCTCTGAATGTGATTCTAACTTCGTGACTGCGCATCTTGGGAGGCAGCACATGATAGCCCAAGTAGCTGACTCTCTGCCACCCATGTGCAAGACCCAGATTAGACTTCTGGCTCCTGGCTTCAAGCTGATTCAGACCAAGCCAATGGTAGGCATTTGAGGAATGAATCAGAGGATGGGCATTCTGCTAGCAATAGCTCTCTCTCCTTCCTAAATATGTAAAATAATAAATAATAAAAATTATGGACTCTTTATTTTATGAATTTGAAAATGTTTCCACTGTTAGAAATTCAAATATCTCTCAAATGTCCCTCTCAATGTGGCGATATCAGAAGAAACTATAACATTCCATGTTCTTGAATATGCACATCAGAGTCATTCATTTAAAAGTACACAAAAGCCTTAGGGAACAATGACTATACTTCAAACTTTGGGCCAGCATGGCCAGTTGTTGCACAGTTTCTGGGATATCATTCACACTGTTTACTCTGGTTTGAGCCATGCAAGCAGAAACAGACTGGTATGGTAACCCCAGTGGCATTAGCAAAGCTACAGATGGATGGCATCTGACCTCTGTCTTCAACACTGCTGATGGAATGCACAGGATTTAAGTCAGTACAATGGACTGAGGAATGGACAAAGGATAATGGGAGTTCAAGTCCAGAGAAATACATGGCATTTCTTTGTATAACGCTGCCAGTAAGATGCTAAAAATCACTGAAGCTCTGAAAATGTATCATACTTCACCGTTTCTTAACTGGTATTTTCCTTATGCTATTTACACTTTAAGATTTATCTTATTTATGTGAAAGGCAGAGTTACAGAGAGAGAGAGAGAGAGAAAGAGAGAGAGATAATGAGAGAACCTCCATCCTCTCATTCACTTCCCAAATGGCTGCAATGGCCAGGGCCAAGCCAGGTGGAAGTCAGGAAGCTAGAACTCCATCTGGGTCTCCCACAATGGTGTCAGAGGTCCAAGCACTTGGGCCATCTTCCACTGCTTTCCCAGGTGCATTAGCGGGGAGCTGGGGTTGCAAGTGGAATAGCCAGAGCAGTGCCACTGTTGCAGGAGGCAAGGTAACCAGATGGAGGCCGCATATTCACACATTCTTAAAAAACTAAATCTGCTAGCTCTCTTTGTTCTATAAAACAGATCATCCTATTACAACAAAATTTTTCTTGGTAGTTAATGTGAAACTTGAAATACTCACATCAAGATCATCCTTCGCGTTATAGTA
Organism: Oryctolagus cuniculus; assembly: GCF_964237555.1. Taxonomy (NCBI): domain Eukaryota; kingdom Metazoa; phylum Chordata; class Mammalia; order Lagomorpha; family Leporidae; genus Oryctolagus; species Oryctolagus cuniculus. Next base: position 146,993,476 of record NC_091434.1, read on the forward strand.
GACAACTTCATTGCTCTACACAAAAAAAGAAGAAAGAGTGTTTTAGCGTGAAAACAAAACATACTGAATCAAACACTGAATGCATTTTTCACACATTTTAAATAAACATTTCAGAGTATTTCTTTCTCAAGATAGTCCATAAAAATCTTCAGCCAATATTTGCTGAGGACATATTGAAATAGTCTATCAGTGGTATTAGAAAAGGAACACATTTTGCATTGGGAAACAGATCTCAGTATAGGTCTGAGGATTTTTTGAGAAAAAAATTGAATTTGTATTTCAAATGCAACACAGATATATACACAAAAATACACATTAAATAATAAACAGGATAACTTAAGAAGCTTGTGAGACAAATATCTTAATACTTTGTTAAAACATATGATTTTAAAAACATGATTTTAAGAACATAGATATATATATGTACAGTGTTGAAATGATTATTTCAGAAATGTGCATCTATGTAATACTGGCAGAAGTTTACTTGTGCAACTCATAAAAAAAGAAACAATTCAGCAAACAAAAAATAATTAGATTATCTAACACGTGATTACCCTCATACTCTCACAAATTGATGAATTAGCACGGGCACTTTATCAAGAATTAATTTAAATGGACAACACTTCTTGTCATGTCAGTGTTGCTGCAATAGACCATAAAATGCATATATTATGGCCAGAAATTGTATTATAGAAGGATTACATAAATAAGACAAGTGTCTGCTAATACTAACTGATAGAATTAAAAAGGAGAGAATAATCCCACATGGGAAGCGGGATACACAGCAGACTCATAGAATGGCAGATGTCCTAAACAGCACTCGGGCCTCAGAATCGGCCCTTAAGGCATTCAGATCTGGCTAAAAAGCCCATGAGAGTCATAGAATGGCGGATGTCCTAAATAGCACTCTGGCCTCAGAATCAGCCCTAAAGGCACTCGGATCTGGCTGAAAAGCCCATGAGAGTATTTCAGGCATGGAAAGCCAAGACACTCTGGCAAAAAGATCTCTGTGAGTGAGATCCCAGTGGAAAGAACAGGTCTTCAAAGAGGGAGGTGCCTTTCTCTGAAGGGAGGAGAGAACCTCCACTTTGACTATGACCGTGTCTAAACAAGATAAGAGTCGGAGAACTCAAGGGGCTTCCATAGCCTTGGAAACTCATGACTGGTGCATAGGGAGATTACTGATGCCATAAACAGGAGTGTCAATTTGTAAAGTCAACAACAGGAGTCACTGTGCACTTACTCCTCATGTAGGATCTCTGTCCTTAATGTGCTGTACACTGAGGCTTAATGCTATAACGAGTACTCAAACAGTATATTTCACTTTGTGTTTCTATGGGGGTGCAAACGATTGAAATCTTTACTTAATGTACACTAAACTGATCTTCTGTAAAAAAAAAAAAAAATTATCAATTCCCAACTTGACTCTCACTGGGATTAAACATGACAATAGGTCTGATCTGATTTCATCATCATTTAAAAAAATCATCTATTATTTTTCACTTTATGTTTCTGTGTGGGAGCAAACTGTTGAAATCCTTACTTAAGGTATACTAAGCTGATCTTCTGTATATTAAGATAATCGAAAATGAATCTTGATGTGAATGGAAGGGGAGAGGGAGTGGGAAAGGGGAGGGTTGTGGGTGGGAGGGACGGTATGGGGGGGGGGCATTGTAACCCATGAGTCGTACTTTGGAAATTTATATTCATTAAATAAAAGATAAAAAAAAAAAAAAGCCCATGAGAGTATTTCAGGCATGGAAAGCCAAGACATTGTGGCCAAAAAAAACACCTAAATGAAAGATCTCTGTGACATCCCAGCGGAAAGGAGGAGGTACCTTTCTCTGAAGGGAGGAGAGAACTTTCACTTTGACAACCGCCTTGTCTAAATAAGATCAGAGCTGGTGATCTCAAGAGGCTTCCATAGCCTTGGCAGCTCATGACAAGAGCCTCGGGTGATTACTTATGTCATAAATAAGACTGTCAATTGTTAAATCAACAACAGGAGTCACTCTGCACTTACTCTCCATGTAGGATCTCTGTCCTTATTGTGTTGTACTTTGTGAATTAACATTATAACTAGTACTCAAACAGTACTTTATACTTTGTGTTTCTGTGGGGGTGCAAACTATTGAAATCTTTACTTAGTATATACTAAATTGATCTTCTATATATAAAGAGAATTGAAAATGAATCTTGATGAAGAATGGGATGGGAAAGGGAGTAGGAGATGGGATGGTTGTGGGTGGGAGGGTGGTTATGGGGGAAAAAAGCTGCTATAATCCAAAAGTTGTACTTTGGAAATTTATATTTATTAAATAAAAGGTAAAAAAAAAAAGGATAATGGAAAAGAAAGAATAAAAAAAAAACTGTGAAGGAATTTAAAATTCCTGTTCTTTGAATGGAGTTTAGTTCTACAAAATGCAAAACTAAGATACTTGTGTGAATTGCCTTTTTCTTTTCCCTTCCTAAATTGACTGCAGATAGAGCCAGTTTTCCAGGTCTTCAATAGTAAGCTGAACACTGTGCCAATCAAAAGTCCACAGATACTATAAAATTTTGTAAAAACAAATAGCTAAATCTTTAGTCTTTTCACTTTAAAATATTTCAAATAATACAGAAAAGTATAAAGAAGAGTTCAAAGAGCTCTTTATGTTTAACAACTTCAACATTTTTCTATATTCATGTCATATATAAACATGACATATCTACACATACATTACTGTTGTTTAAAGCAGGGTAGCTATATTAAGATCACATTATGTGGAATTCATGACAAAATCACAAGATGAGGAAAGGAGGTCATATTATTGTATAAGCGGTATAATTCATTGAAGACAAAACATGTAATAACACATTTTCTCTTCTATGTAGAAGTTGTAGTAAGAAAAGTGTGTAGATGCCATATTATTTGGTACACAGATACTTACAAGTTTTTTGAAAACAAAAAAAAAAGCTTGAGAAACACTAATGTAGGGATTTTTTTTTTTACAAAAATGCCTTTTTTTTTTTTTTTTTTTGACAGGCAGAGCGGGCAGTGAGAGAGAGAGACAGAGAGAAAGGTCTTCCTTTGCCATTGGTTCACCCTCCAATGGCTGCTGCGGCCGGCGCGCTGTGGCCAGTGCACCGCGCTGATCTGATGGCAGGAGCCAGGTACTTCTCCTGGTCTCCCATGGAGTGCAGGGCCCAAGCACTTGGGCCATCCTCCACTGCACTCCCGGGCCACAGCAGAGAGCTGGCCTGGAAGAGGGGCAACCGGGACAGAATCTGGCGCCCTGACCGGGACTAGAACCCGGTGTGCCGGCGCCGCAAGGCGTAGGATTAGCCTAGTGAGCCGCAACGCCGGGCCTAAAATGTTATTTTAAAAACTGTTAGATCTTTGACAAATTAGCAGATATCACATAGGGGGAAAACCATTCCATGGTTATTAGAATTTTGAAAACAACAAGCAAAAATTAAAACTTTTCTCTTCCTGGGAAGACTTCACAGAACCTCGATGTGCAACTGTCCATTACAAATCTCCAAGAACAAAGCGTTATCTTTTTTTCCCCAAATTTACTTGCCACAGAAATCTGTCTCCTTTCTGTTTGAGAAACATGAGAATAAATATAATACACAGATCTTTATGAAAACTAAACAAACCAACAACTACAAATATTGGAATATATGACTCATAACTGTGAACAATACCCACGAGTTTGAATTTATTTCCCTTAAAATCAACAGAGCATTTTAAAAACTGCTTGATTTTTTTTTAAAAAAAGTAAACAAAAGAATTTTAACATGCAAAAAAGTTCTAATTCCTGAAACATTCCAATAAGTTTTATAACAGAGTTAAAATACAGAATCACAACTCATCACATATATAAAGCAGGGCAATTTTCTGAATCCACCTGAGGACCAAAACTAATTACTAGTTTATTGATCTCACATTCAACTTTCAAATTTATACATAGGAGATAACTTTCAAGAAAGAATGTGTATTCCAGCAAAAGTTAAAAAGCACTGAATAAGTTTATCTTCATCTTACATTTTCTGCCATTTGCTTGCTTCTATTTACAGAATTGAAACATTTTGAAAACAAATAATTTCAAGCAATTCAGTATCATCATTTTAACAGAGATTCATTAAATCCTTAAATGTGCATACTGCTGTGCAAAGAAAGGCAGGAAAGCAGCCAAGCAGCAAAGGTAAGAGCATCTACTCATACCCTTTAGACAAAATAATGGTTACAGCTTAATTCAATAATATATCCCACGTGCACAGGATTACACTTGATCCTTGTACCAGGGCCCAAACAACACTGATTAGTCAACTTCCGTGTGTGACACTAGGTCCCATAACAAACGAGGAGTGCTTACTCAATGAAGATTAAGGGGACCTCAAATACTTTAAGAAAAAGATGCAGGTATGATAAACAAAGTTCCAGCATTAGCTCAAACTAAGTATTTTTTATTAAACATGTATTTATTCATAAGGCAAAGTAAGAGAGAGACTGAGAGGAGAAAGGGATCTTCCATCTGCTATTTCATGCCCCACATGGCCACAATGGGCAGGTGTGGGTCAGGCTAAAGTCAGGAGCCAAGAGCACCATTTTGGTCTCCCACATGGGAGGCCATGTACTTGGGCTGCCTTCTGCTGCCTTTCCTGGGTGCATTAGCAGGAAGCTGGGTCTGTAGGGGAGCAGCAGGGACTAAGCATTCCCATATGCATGCTGGTGTCACAAGTGGTAGCTTAATGCATTTGCACAACAACACTGGCCCCTCAAACTAAGTGTTTTGATTTAAGATAAACTGTGAATAAAATTAAATGAAAAGAAAAAGAAATCCTAAAGTTCACTGGGAATTTCCACATGTCTTCCCTTTTTTTATTGTGCTATATGTTACACAAAACTCTGCCACTTTGCTGTTCTTTCAGAAACTATATATTGCGTTGAAAATTATCAAATATGTATATTCCAAAGTTTGGATTTTATGCATTTGAACAGGCTTTTTGGATTTTGGATGACATACAAATCCCTAATGACTTTTTCAAATCAAAGTGAAGCAAATAAATTAGTCATACAATTACATTGCACGTCAATCATTCTTACACCTTCTTGCAACTGAGTATTTTGTATTTCTGTTCTCAAAGAGTTCTTCTTAATATAATGCTCATTTCTTACAAGGTCAAAATATAAAGGCAAAGCACAAAAATGTGACTTTTTATAGAAAACAACAAAATGATGATGCACCAAATCAAGTTCATGTGCTTATAAAAGAAGATAACAAAGATCATAGAAGAATATGCAAGAGTTGCTGTTCCATGCCTTAGACTAAAAAATGTGATACTTCTTTTGGCACAGCAGTATTTTTTTAATCTCACTTGAGTAAGTAGACTTTAACTTCTCAAACCCCCAATTTTTCATTGATAGTGTGCCATTTCACTATTAAATGATTTTCACCTAACAGAAAAACGCAGCTGGTAAATTTTCATAAGCGTAAATTCATACAGAGCATCGGGATCTGGAAAAACTATATTCAATCTGTCAATCCAGTACATTTCCAAGGCAAAATGTCATCTAAAACAATGCTTAACATTCATCTATCATTTAATTTACACAACTGCATGAAAACTTTTTTTTTACTCTCAGTCCATCAAATTTTGTAAAGAAAATGGCAATGATTCATTTGTGTGTTTTTATAGTTTTACAGTTATTTGGCTAAGATGATTTTAGGTGAAACAGTAATTCTCTTCCATAACACTTCACTTGTAGCTGTCTTCTCTGCTCTATAAGTAGTGATGTCAAACTAAATCAGTTTTCATGAGAGGTATGCAAATCAATGAACTACCAAAATACATCCAAAAGCAGAATTAAGATAGGGAGCAATTCTCAGAAATAAAGGAAAATTCATACCAACTCAACCAAGTTCTGTTTTCATAAAATTACAAGAAATTGAGTTAAGAGAAATTTAACTACTTATAAATATATCTAAATTGCACAAAGGGGCGGAATTAAAGGAGGAGACAAAATCCCAACTGAATTCTTTCCCTCTTGACCCTGTACCCACCTCTCTCCCATTTAGACTGAAGACAGATTTGTGTTCTATCAGTCAACAGTAGGCCAGATTCCATTCATTGAACTCATAGTGTGGTGACCTTCTCTATGCTAAGTGCTGGAGAAAACAAAGATGAAAAATATTTACACCATGACCTTAGGGAACCAGTTCTCAACCTTCAACTCAAATGTGGGAGCATTTGCCTGTTACAAACGAAAAGTACCTCTTCTAATGTTTAGATGGCATGATCATCCAAAAACTTCATACTTTTCTTTTTAGTCAAAATTATTTTTTAAATCAGTACAGAGCAAGAGGGAGAGAGGGAGAGAGGGAGGAAAGAGGCAGAGACCAAGAGTGAGGTCTTCTATGCACTGGTTCACTCCCCAAATGGCCACAATAGCCAGGGCTGGGCCAAGCCAAAGCCAGGAGCCAAGAACTTACTCCAGGTCTCCTTCATGGGTGGGTGACAAGGGCACAAATACTTGGGCCATCTTCCATTGCTTATTCCAGGCCATTAGCAGGGAGGTGGATCAGGGGGCAGCAACCAGAACACAAGCTGGTGCCCACATGGGATGCCAGTGTCACAGGCAATGGCTTTACCAGCTATACCACAGCGCCAGCCCTCAAAACCTTACTTTTCAAACTCAGTGAGAATTTGAATTTCAGGGAGTTCAGACACTGCCCCCTCCCCACTCCAGATGAGCAGTTTAACTGTGTTTCTTTCTTAATCCCTTGCCTATCCTGTCACTCAAAACTCTCAGTTCCCCCTCCACAAAGTACCAGCACCACTAAATACTTTAATTAAAAGGATGGCACATAAACTAATTACTTTAGGCACAGGTGATAGAATTGAGTCATCTTGTTTCTCTATTATCCTCTGCCTAACTGTTTCAGTGAAAATAATTAAACATCATCTTCGAAGGCATTTCACACTCAAAACATCCAAGTTTTTACTGGATTTCAGGTCATTATGCACAGCACAATGGAATAAAGCCAGCAATAGCCACAAACTAGATTTGTGGGTTAGTCAGGTCTTTGGAGAGCTATTTTTCATAATTTAAGTACCACCAGCTGACAAGAACAAATTGTTTTGTTTCTGATATTTTACCAAGTAGTTTAGTTATTTATTATCTCCTTGAAGCAAATTTACCCAAATGGTCTATGCTAATATAATATCGCTGCTTACTGAAATTTAAAACATCCCCTAGCAAGTTGAGACATAAATTACTTTAGCCTCCCTATATCTACTGGGAGTCAAAAATTAAATCTGGGCAAAATAGACCGCTCCATCTTAAAAATGTAGATTGTAAGTGACAGTCCCTTGCACGTCACTTTCTAATAAAAGTTGGCCTTTGATGAATAGTTTACGTTAAACATCTGAGGCATAAGTTCAAAGATTCCACGTGCAAATAAGATGTTGCCAGGAAATAGATTCAAATATTGAAACTGGGAATTAGGATTTAAAGTCAACAACAAAATGCATGATACCTTCACAATTCAAATAGAAAATAACTTCCTGTCAAATTCCCTAACTCTCTTTTCTTGGCTTACCCCCCAGCTCTGCACATGATCTATGGCTTGACAAATTTTGGGCAATTGCATTTTCACCTCTAAACATTTTTTTTTTTAAATATCTGCTTCTTATTGTCATTTTTACTGCTTCTTGGTTACAAACATGATGTCAGTCGGCTGACCATTAGTGATACTCTTCAAGAAAAATGAGATATGTTAATGGTAACTACATCATTTCATTTGAAAGTCAAATTTTTTAAATAATATACCCAGAGCAATCTAGTAACCACATACACACCACTACCAGTTCTGTGGAAACCATCCACTATCCTAGTGTCGAGTTACAGCAGCACTGTGGCACTGTATGAATACAGGAACTCAAACATCGGTGCAGTTGTGGGGTACAGGAGAAAGAGGGGATGGGAATGCAAACAAATGTTTCCAAGACAGTGATCCTTGAGAAAAGTGTGTTCTCACGCCATCCTGTTTGTTTGAGGTTTACAACACATGACCATGCTAAAAAAAAAAATAACAAGGAATTTGGAATATAAAAAGGGATAATCAAATAGGCAAAGGTCCCTCTGGAAATCAGTGTTACAGAGTTTCAGACTGAATTCACCCAGTAAACCAGCATGTGTACTATGCAACAAGAGACAGTAACCAAGACAAATGATGTGAAGAGTTGAACGAGCTGTTTGGCACACATAGTGGTGTTGGGAACTACTGCTTTATATGGAGAAAGAAAAATCAAAACTACATATGGATAGCATCGATTTATCAATTTTATTTGGTATTTTATACTAATTAAACATCTTTTTACCTCAAGTTCAGTTAGTTTGCTTTGAATCTATTTAATTCATGTAAAGAATGAGTGTGCTCCAAAAAGTTCATGGAGAATGGAATTCATAGGTAAGTTTATTTTGACATAATTTTTTTTAAATCCATGCATACTCTTTTCATAATACCATTTGCCATGAACTTCTTGAAATTCCTCATAATTTCCTCAAAGGGCCCACTAACATATTAGAAGTTACTAGTTGTTGTTATTGTTCTTTATTTTAAGGATTATTTAAAAGGCAGATGAGTGTGGGGGGCAGGGCAGGGCATAATGAGAGAGAGAGAAGGCATGAACTTCCACGTGCTGACTCATTCTTAAAACACCTGCAACAGCAACGGCTGGGCCAGGCAGAAGCCATGAGCCCAGAACTCACTCAGAGTGCTCTATGTGGACTGCAAGGACCCAGATATTTGAACTATCACCTGCTGCCTCCCAGGGAGGCATTAGTAGGAAGGTATGCCTGAAACAGAGCAGCCAGAACTTGAATCAGACCTTCCACCAATAAGGGATATGACTGTTCCCAGGAGTGACATATCAGCCTCACCACAAACCTGCTTTGTTTTAAAAGGAAAAATAAAATGAAATCATTAGAAGTATAACGCAGTCATCAATTAATTGTTCCATATGCATCTTGTCCACTAAATGTATTGCTGTATTCTGAACTTCTGATTAAAATACTCTTTCTACCCCTCTACCTTCTTCACACATTAATCTTCACTCACTGCTGCCGAGATAAATTCCACCCTTACAGTAAACCAGAAGTTTGCTTGTCCATCCTAACATCCAAACTATTTAATCCCACAAGGCATAAATCAGAGTTTCCCACATTTTAAAAACTATAGTAGGCCAGCGCCGCGGCTCACTTGGCTAAACCTCAACCTGCGACACGGGCACTCCACATTCTAGTCCTGGTTGGGGTGCCCGTTCTGTCCCGGTTGCTCCTCTTCCAGTCTAGCTCTCTGCTGTGGCCCGAGAAGGCAGTGGAGGATGGCCCAAGTGCTTGGGCCCTGCACCCGCATGGGAGACCAGGAGGAAGCACCTGGCTCCTGACTTCAGATCAGCGCAGCACGCCGGCCATGGCAGTCATCTGGGGGGTAAAAATGGAAGGAAGACCTTTCTCTCTGTCTCTCTCTCTAACTTTGCCTGTCCAAAAAAAAAAAAAAAAAAAAAAAACTAAAGTAAACATGTGGATTTACTTTGACATTTTTCTTTCCTTTCCTATACAGAAACTCATCTTTAAAAAACTCACTCTTTGGGCTAGCGCTGTGCTGTAGCGAGTAAAGCCGCCACCTGCAGTGCCAGCATCCCATATGGCCACTGGTTCAAGACCTGGCTGCTCCACTTCCAATCCAGCTCTCTGCTATGGCCTGGGAAAGTAGTGGAATTGGCCCACGTGGGAGACCCTGAAGAAGCTCCTGGCTCCTGCCTTAGGATCGGCACAGCTCCAGCCGTTGTGGCCATCTGAGGAATGAACCAGAGGATGGATGACCTCTCTCTCTGCCTCTCCCCTCTGTGTAACTCTGACTTTCAAATAAATAAATATTAAAAAAAAAAAAAAACTCACTCTTCCCTAAGTCCTATCATGTGATTCTCTTTGACTAGTAGGTTCTATGACCCCCTTCTATGACCACAGCTACCAGCAAAGTGTAAGTCTATCCAGCAACAGTATTCCATTTCTGTATTCCTCTGGCTGTAATAATAGGTCCAGGAGTAACTATGGCTGAGAAAGTCCAGCCTGTTAAATCCTCAATCCTTCCACACCAAAGGCTACCTCTATCATTTGGTTTCTTGGTTACAGGAACAGTAATTTCTTCTTTTATTCCTTAAGCTAATAATCAGAGTTTGGCTTCTAACTCCTACAACTGGTGGTACCATTACGAACACTATGCTCCCTATAAAGTCTTGATTCATCTTCTCTTAGATCACGTTTGTGTAATAAAAATAGAGGTGTGTTCTGATATGGAAATTATTTTGTGTAAAAGTTAAAATTCTAGAGTAGGTTAAAAAAATTAGTTTAACCAAGAGATCAAGCTGGTCTTAGGTTTTCACAAACGCTAAATTTAAAAGATTAAATTATTCCAATTTGAATAAGAGTGTTTTATTAGGTTATAATCAATGTTATCACAATGTCTAGAATGTTGTTTGGCCAGCTATTGAATGGACTGATAAATAAAGATCACAGACCTGTGAGAAAATACCAGAAATTCTGATAAAATTACAACAGCACGCAAACACACACACACACGCACGCGCATGCACACAGTGCATCTGTACAGAAAAATGAACAGCTTTAAAAAGTTTTCAAAGTAGCTAAAATGTAAAAGCACTTTCAGTCCTAAAAGAAAGAAGAGGGATTCCAAGTAGACTGTGATTTGGGTTCCTTGATTCTTAAACTTCAAAAGAGATCAATTCATACTAAACATTAAGAGTTATATCAATTCATTTCTTCATCTGATAAACTTTAAAGGGAATCTGCCTGTAAGCTATTTTGGTGCTCCAAATGGAATCAATAAATATATGTCTTAAATTGGAGGAGAGAAGTGAAAGCATATTAAAAAATATATTATTTCCTCTAGGCACCACATCTCCCAATGCAGAACTGAACACATCCATAATGCTGAAGAATCTACTTTAATCTATATCTCTCATGAAGCATTGGGTATAATCATGTAAAGCATTCAAATTTAATCCACAAAAATATTTCATTTTTTATGTTTCATCCTATTGACTTAGACAACCCACAGCTCTTTCTGACTCATGATCAAAGTTAGCAGCACTTGGTCATAACAGTATTGATATCCAAGTAATATGGAGTGTTAATTTGTCCAGTGATATTATTAGCATCATCTCCAAATTAATTGTTATCAGCCTCAGAAAATAATCACACTAACACAGACAGGACTTACATTATGATCAGTGAATTACTGAGTATAAAATAATGTGGCCCAAGTCAAAGCCTTAAGAAACATTAAGTTTGTAATCGCTATATCAATTTTAACTCTCACTGGGCATGAGGAGCTATATAGAGTAGGAAAGAAAGGAGAAGTTAGCATTTAGGTGTCTATTACAGGATACCCAAACACGAGGATCATTGAAACCTTGACAAAATCGCTTTGATATCCAATAGCTTTGATCTTTGAAGATACTATATTGATAAACATTTCAGCAATCTTGTAGCATCTTGTTCTTTGCACTCCCCCACCCTCTCTCCACTCCAGTCCCACTTCGGATTATTCACTGTGCTTCAGCACTTTAGGTGAAAATGGATACTATCAAACCAAATACATCATTGTGGAGCTTGGACATTATGTTTTAAGTCCCTAGAAAGCAGTAATCTTAAAAGACAAGATTTATAAATTTTGACACAGATAGCTTTATGTGCAATGGCATTTCAAAAAATTTGTGGGAAGTTGGATTGAAAGGTGTTTACTTTGTTGAATATTTTGAAATTCATGAACTGTTTTTCCATAATAGAGGTTTTTCATGGTTTTTTAAGTCCCCTCCCACAAGAATAAAACTAGAAATCTTAACAATGAGACTTAGTTAGAAAGAACATAGGCTAAGTATTAGAGGATGTTCCTCCTCACTAGGAAAAGGAATGCCAAGACTAGCCCACTTTAGTGGGGAAAAAAAAAAAGCAAAAGCTAAAGCAGTAAGCAGTGACACACATATCCTGTGGATCCTCTTACAGGTAGAAAACAGTGGGACGGGGAAGACGTGCGGGAGGGAACTGTAGAGCAGAGGGGAATGTGCCATTCTTTCTCCAGGGACTCCAGAATACACTCATGGATGTGAAGGAAGCCTTCCTTGCAATGGAAAACCTCCCCACCTCATCAAACGTAGATACTCTCCCAGTGCTTCTCACTGCGCCTTCTGCATTTTCCTTCTTTATGCATCATGGAGAACGACAGTAGCTATCTCACTGGCAGGAACGCATAGGAGAAGCCTGACTCCAAGATCAGCTGCACCCATTCCCAGGCCACACACTTACCCACAGCACTGTGTATTCTGAGCACTGTGAGTGGAGAAAGCGGGCCTCAGTGTCAAGTCCTTCTGAGCGAGCAAACTTGTTGTCTTTATCCTCTACTGACAAGGTCTGTTGTAGATGTGGCTCTCCAAAAACAGAAACTAAGATCTGAGCACAGGTAAAGATTTTGTTGTTGCTGTGGTTTTTTGGAGAGGGGATCAACACAAAAAGTGAAATACAGAGCAAAGGCATCCAGTCCTGGGTCTGTAAAAGCTCAGTTCCTTTGAGAACCTCTATGTTATTACTAAAATTTGTGACAGCCGAAGTGTGAGGATGCTGGGGCAGGGTCCAGGGTGTTTACTCTGGCACATTCCGGGGGCCTGAGGAAGTCCTCCTGCCCAGCTTTGCAGATGCTAGAAGTAGGAAGCCAATGGCACATGCTCATGCCTGTGGGTGGGATAGGGGCAGGGGAGTGCTTCTGAGGTCCTGACCAGTGGAGAAAAGTCCAGCTTTGCAGATGCTATGAAGTAGGAAACCACCAGAACCTACGCATGCGTGTGGGAGGGTCACTGGGAGTGTGGAGGAAGGGCTTCCTGAGCCCCTGGCTCTTGGACAAACTACTCAGCACGACTCCAGGCTTTGAGTCCTCCTCTGGAAAATGTGCAGTCAGTCTCTGTTCTCTGGAAGCCTTTTGCCTCCTTGTTTTGATGCCCCCACTGAGAAAACAGGAGGACCTGGTGGCTGGGTTCCTCTGTGTATTCAGAGAGCCTTTGAAGAGTTTCCTTGCCTGTTCTTGTAAATACCCAACAGAATTTGGAGAGCAGGTTTCTGTTCTGAAAAACAAAGGCAAACTTCCCTTGATTTTTTTTAGTCTGAAATCTGACACATTTCTGGGGAAGCATGGAAAACAGTGGGAGAACATTTACATCATTATTTTTGTTTTTGTCTGCAAAGGCCAAGTTAAAGTATATAAATACAAATATTCATTTATGCCTGAAAATAATAACCATGTTTCCGCAGTTTTTTTTTTGGGGGGGTTTTGTTTGTTTGTTTGTTTTGTTTTTGTTTTTGTTTTTTGGCAATAAAAAACATCCTCAAACTGAACCAACCAAAATCAAGCCAGCCATGCCTCCATTATCGGATATATTAACTCCTCTGGATCAACCACTGCTATCTTTCAAAAACAAAACAAAATGACATTCATTTATATTTAAGAGAAACAGAGATCACACTTTCTTCATATAGGGGATAAAGATTACGTCTTAAATCTGTGCTACCTCTCCATAAAATTAACTTTACAAATAGTAGAAAGAAAGGCTATTGCAGAGCAAATAAAAAGAATAATTCCAGATATCTTAGAAACACTTAATCACTCTGTAAAGAAACAAAAATTCCTAGCAGCCCATACCTCATTAGCCTAGTTTTAGTATTTAATTAAGTTATATTTCAAAGAGCTTTTTAATTCAAACTATTCATTGATTCAGATATAAGTTCACTCTAGTTAAAACATGCATAATTGTTAAAATGTTAGTTTCTGAAAGCAAAAATTCAAAAGCTCTTCAACAAATCCAAAAGACTCTCAACATAGTCCTAGTTTCATCTGCTGTCTAAATTTGATAAAGGAGAGGGATGGAGAGAAGGAAAGACAGGGAAAGGAAATTTTGTGGATCATGCTTTAGTTCTCAGACATACATGAATAAATTAGTTGCTTTAAATTTCATAAAGCATAATTTTTAGAAACTGTAATCCTTTTCTAGAATATTCAAGATATTGTCTTATTAGTTTTATTTATTTGAGAGGCAGAGAGAAAGGGAAACAGAGACAGCTCCATCAGTTGCTGGTTTACCACAATACAGGCCAAAGAAGGGAGCTGGAACTCAATCCAAGTCTCTCATGGCTGGCGGGGACGCAACATCTTGAGCCCCTACTTGTTGCCTCCCAGAGTCTGCATTAGCAACAAGCAGGAATCAGAAATGGACTCAGATCCAGGCAGTTCAGTACAGGGAGGAGGTGTCCCAAACTCTGGGTCAAATGCCCATCCTTCTAATTCAAGTCTTAATCTGTGGCAACAAACAAACTATGCAAAGTTACCTTGTCTTTTCCTGTATAGTTGGGCTAAGGGGTTCCAAATACAAAAGGTTTCAATGATCACCTAATGTTACAATTTATGGGAAAGAATTTTGCAAACTTTAAGGACATATACATGTATAACTAATATTATCTAGAAATCCAATTATTTTAATATTGTTTTATAGAATTATCATTGGGGCCGACATTGTGGCGCAGCAGGTTAACACCCTGGCCTAAAGTGTCAGCATGCCATATGGGCGCTGGTTTGGGACCTCGCTGCTCCACTTCCGATCCAGCTCTCTGCTGTGGCCTGGGAAGGCAGTGGAGGATGGCCCAAGTCCTTGGGCCTCTGTACCCACGTGGGAGACCTGGAAGAGGCTCGTGGCTTCAGATTGGTGCAGCTCCGGCTGCTGTGGCCAATTGGGGAGTGAACCATCAGATGGAAGACCTCTCTCTCTGCTTCTCCTCTCTCTGTGTAACTCTGACTTTCAAGTAAAATAAATAAATAAATCTTTAATTAAAAAAAAAGAAAGAAAGAAAATAGAATTATCATCAAGGCCACTATTTAGGTACCCAGAATATATTTACTTTGATAATACAATTATATGCCTAGAATAACAGAAAGTTGAAATTCAGATAAAAATTGCCTAAAACTTAAAAATAGACATTTATCTAGTATAAGTGATGAAATTAAGTTAAAAAGATTAACTGATTGAGATAGAGGATTGAAAGTCACACCTAAATGAAATTATTTCAAAAATTGCAAGCTGGTGTCACTTCAGTGGAGAGCAATGCTACTGCAGTATTCAAGCCAATTATGGTGTTGTCTGCATTTTAAACTAGCATTCTAGATGTGCTGGTGAACACAGCAACACAACAACATGCTTATCTTTTGATCATGTTGCCTTTTTTTAGCGCATAAGAAACTCAGTCTGAAAAATATTTTACATTTAAAGAGTGCAGCAATTTCAAAGTCAATATCCAGGTGAGAAAAATGAATAGGCTGTATTAACACCTAATTAAACTTCACAGACACAACTTCCTCCTTGCAAAATTACAGAGCTGTGTTTTTCCCTCCAATGTGTTGTATGTGTTGGCCACTATTATGTATTATTTGTTTAGTAAAAATATAACCAGTTTAGAAGCAGATCCAGTGAAGTTAGCATCTGCCCAAGCTATATTTTACCATATAGCAAGGGAATATAGCATAAACCCCAAATGATCAATGCTGATAAACATCAGTATACACAAGGTACTATTCACTCATCATCCTGTGACTAGCCTCGTCTTGCTTAGAAATTCCTTAGAGCACACAAAAGAGAAACTGGATCTTAATAAACACTGGAATTTAAGGAAAGTTTAGGTTAAGTCATCTTTAATATATGAGAAAGTATCATTACCTTTCATTATTATTTTATAAAACTAGTATTAAAATTGTATGTATTTATCTGGAGCAATTAGGAATTATAGGAACTTGAATTGTAGCATAGCAGGTAAAGCCTCCTCCTATGACACTGGCATCACAGATGAGCACCATTTTGAGGCCTGGTTGCTCCACTCCTGATCCTGCTCCCTGCTAATGTGCCTGGGAAAGCAGCAGGAGATGGCCCAAGTACCTGGGCCCTTGTACTCTCCTGACTCCTGGCTTCAGCCTGGCCTAGCCCCAGTTGTTTTGGCCATTTTTAGGGAGTGAATCAGTGGATGGAAGATCAGTCTCTGTGTGTGTGTGTATGTGCGTGTCTCTTCTCTATATATAACTCTTTCAAATATATCCGTAAATCTTTTTTAAATTGTACAGAAAGTACTTCCAAAAGATTGGAAATGAAATTTAAAGATTTATTTACTTTGGCATGAAAAATTTTTGAAGTCCAACCATGGAAAAAGAAAAACGTGGAATGACTAAACCTAGCTAATTAACATGCATGTATCACCCCATATATGGTAACTATCATTTTTGTGATGAGAACAATTAATATTCAACTCTCAGCATTTTTCAAGAATACAGTATTTAGAAAATGTTACTGTTCACAAAATAGGTTTGTCAGATAAAACATAGGACACCCAATTAAATTTGAATTCCCGACAATAAGCTTTATTAGAAGTATTTTCCAAACTTATATGAATGATATATTTAATGGAAATCCAAATGTAACTGGGCATCTTGTCTTTATGTGCTAAATCTGGCAACCTTTATAAGATACTATTACATTAGTACATATATGTACACACGTGTATATTATTTGCAACATTTTAAAAAATGTTTCTCTTTGAAGAAATTCTCAGGGAAGCAGAGAATGCTCTGTCACTAGACACTAGTTATGAAATTAAATCTGGTGGGCTGGCGCCGTGGCTGCCGGATAAAGCTGCTGCCTGTAGTGCTTACATCCCATATGGGTGCCAGTTCAAGTTCCGGCTGTTGCATTTTTTTTTTTTTTAAGATTTATTTATTTACTTGAAAGTCAAAGTTACACAGAGAGAGGAGGGGCAGAGAGAGAGAGACAGGGGTCTTCCATCCGCTGGTTCACTCCCCAATTGTCCACAGTGGCCAGAGCTATACTGATCCAAAGCCAGGAGCCAGGAGCTTCCTCTGGGACTCCCACATGGGTTCAGGGGCCCAAGGACTTGGGCCATCCTCCATTGCCTTCCCAGGCCACAGCAGAGAGCTGGACTGCAAGTGAAGCAGCGGAGTTTTGAACCAGCACCCATGTGGGATGCCAGCACTTCAGGCCAGGGCGTTAACCTGCTGCACCACAGCGCCGGCCCCAGGCTGTTCCACTTTCAATCTAACTCTCTGCTATGGCCTGGGAAAGCAGTAGAAGATGGCCCAAGTCCTTGGGCCCCTACACCAACATGGGAGAACCGGAGGAAGCTCCTGACTCCTGGCTTCGGATCTGTGCAGCTTCAGCCGTTGCAGCCAATTGGAGAGTGAACCAGCAGATGGAAGACCTCTCTCTGCCTTTCCTTCTCTCTGTAACTACAACTTTCAAATAAATAAATAAACCTTTAAGAAATTAAACCTGGAACAATGATCTCAATGCAGTGACACCAACATTACAAAGTGCTCCAGCCTAAGGCGTGTTTCTGTTTGGTGAAATGCACAGTATGCTAATATGGTGCTGCAAATTTCACATTTAGAAGACCTTGTGGACATTAATTTTCACATTGAGATACACTAAAGCAATATCAGAATGATTTGATATTGATAACTGAGCAGCATGCAAACTTTTGATTATTTGAGAAAACTCACAGGAGAGAAAGATGGCCGTGCTATCTGCCATTCATTCCATCAATCACTTTGGCTGACATCCATGACCTGTCTTGCAGCTTACAAGCTTGTGTTCAAACCGTAGATGACATGATTTGTCTAAATCATATGCTAGAACCAGTGCAACAACTCTTCCCGGTCGGAGGCCGCTTCCGATGTCAGTGGTACCTGAAATGCTGAGCTCTTGACAGAACCGACAAACCATTCTAAGTGTCTCCCAAGTCACCTTCCTTCTTTTTGGGGTTTTGTTGCCACCAGTTATTTTGTTGAGAAGACAGACAATAAGCCAAGGGAGAGATTCAGAATTGAAATGGAATTCTGGGCACTTATTTTTGAATTAAAGGCAAACTAGTCATATATAAATAGAGTAAAGGAAGGTCAAAACAGCTTTCTGAGAAATTATATATATTTAATAAATAAATCTATTTATTCTTAGATCTTATTTTCAGGAGGTTAGTTTATACACTGAAACCTGAATTTCTGTAAGTAGAAGGCAAATATTCAATTGTATAATTAAAAATAAGCTCATTATGCCTTTTTCCTCCCCAAACTTCATTGAAATGACTCTGGGATATAGATTTATATCTAATATCACAAACTATGAGGCAGGCATTCAGCACAGGGGTTAATTCTCTGCTTGAGCTGCCTGTATCCCTAGTGGAGTATCTAGTGAACTATTTACTGGCTGCTCTCCTTATGATTCACCCAGAAAAAAAAAAAAAAAAAACTAGTGATGTCTCACATAGGAAACTTAAGATTGAGTTTTGGGCTCTGGGCTCCTGGATTCAGCCTGGCATGGCCCTGGCTGTTGGAGCCATTTGGAGAGTGAACCAGCAGACGGAAGCGCTCTCTCCATCTCCATCTCCCCCTCTACCTCCGCCTCCATCATCTCTCTCCTCTCTCTCTGATTGCAGTTAAAAATGAAAATACATAAACAAATAATTCAGGGGCTGGTGCTGTAGCATAGTGGGTAAAGCCGCCATATGGGTGCCGGTTTGAGTCCCAGCTGCTCTACTTTCGATGCAGCTCTCTGCTATGGACTGGGAAATCAGCAGAAGATGGCCCAAGTCTTGGGCTCCTGCACCAGTGTTGGAGACCAGGGAAACTCCTGGCTCCTGGCTTTGGATCCGTGCAGCTCTGGCTGTTGCGGTCATCTAGGGAGTGACCACACAGATGGAAGTTCTCTTTCTCTCTCTCTCTCTACTTCTGCCTCTCTGGAACTCTGCCTTTCAAATAAATATTTTTTTAAAATAAAAAGAATTCAAAACTATAAATTATGTAAAAGGACATAATAGATCATCAGATCTATCTAACTAAACATGATGTTTACAAATCCCATTGTCTTCAACCTTTTAACTACAGGTTTCATTCATTCATTTCATTAAGTAGTAGTATGACTACTTCTTGATGTTTAATTGATCAGTCACTCATTTATAATGGGATTATGTGTCTGGATAATAAGAAAGTAGTATTGAGAGGCCAGCATAATGGTTCTTTTAAAAAAGATAGCATTTTATGTTTTCTCCATTGATTGATTTTTAATTGACACATAATTACACATATTTACGGGATACAATGTAAGAATTCAGCATACTTATAGAATGTGTAATCATCAAATCAAGGTGCTTGACATTTCTATATCAAACATATCATGTGTTTGTGTGTGTGTGTGTGTGTGTGTATGTATGTTGGAAACCTCTCATCTTCCAGTTCTTTATAAAATATATAATACTCAGAACAGGCATTTGACCTGGTGGTTAAGATGCAAGTTAACATGCTGGCTGGAATCTGGCCCTGGCTCCACTATCAATTCCAGCTCCTGCTCATGGGCACAGTGCAAGGTAACAGGTGATGGCTCAAGTACTTCTTGCCTTCCACTTGAGAGACCCTGATTTTTCTGAGTTCTTGGCTTCAGCTTGACCCAGCCCTGGTTGCTGGTTTCATTTGGAGACTGAGCAAGCAGAAGAAAGACAACTCTCTTTTTCCATGTGTGTGTGTGTGTGCGCACGCGCGTGTGCACACGCCTCTCCAATTTTAAAAATTAAATTATATATAAATTATATAAAAGAGTAATAAATTATTATAGAGTATAATCACCCCACTGCATTGTAGAACACAGGAACTTTACTCCCTTGACAATTTTTTTCAAAGATTTATTTATTTTACTTGAAAGAGTTACACAGAGAGAGAAGGGGGGGAGAGAGAGAGACAGACAGACAGACAGACAGAGAGGTAGGTCTTCCGTTAGCTCGTTCACTCTCAGCACCAGCCTCCTCTCTTGACTATTAAAAAAGCAAGTTGTACGTGAAAAGCTGGTAGATTTCTCTAAATTTTTTTCTCCATCCACAAACACTCATTAAACATTACTGTTTTAAGACATAGGATCAAACTCTTCAAGAAAACAACAAATACAAAAAATCCCCTGAATAGGTGATTTAAAATAAATACCTCAGCAGTAATGATTTTAAAAGGAAACTCTTGGAAGGAAGAAAAAGGTAACTGTTACAGAGCCTGTATAACTACAGATTACCTTTAGCTTTCAGCTTCTTGACAGACTAGGGGAAAAGAAAATCCTGATCAGATCATTCTCCTTGTCTGACGCAAAGGATAAATGAGATTTTTGCCTGAAGCAATATGCTTCTTCCTGTAATCAAGGCCTGTAGGAGAGGCAAAAAAATAATAGGCAAACACAAAAAGATCCTTCCAATTTCCTCTCTCCACATTTCTGCATATATGAGCACTACTTTTGGGATATAAGGCAAAAGATAATACCTAACACCATTTTAATTTTTTTCGATCATTGCTGTCACAAAACTAAATGCATCTTTTTAAAAAAATGTGAGTTTTATACATGTGCAGAAAACAGAATCTGAGAAAACAGGCACTCATTTTTTTTCCAGTATTGGAAAGAAAAATATAGTATGTGCATAAAACATATTCATGCTCACATCACTACTGAAAAGAACTGTGGTGAACTTTAGGAGATATAAAATGTGATTTAAAAATGTATGCCAATGAATCTCTGTAGAGTCTTCTATAATCAAGCAAGTCATAGAAAAAAATGTGGTGTTCATTGATTCTTAGTATGAGAATCTGTATCAGCTATGCCACACTAGCCACAAATATTAAGGAGATGTACATATTACAATTTACAGATGAGAAGACTGAGATTCCGGTAAGTAAGCCAATTTCTCAATGTCAGTAAGTACTGAAAAAATATTTAAACACAGGTGTATCTAACACTACAGCTCATGTAACTTCCTTGAATAAATTAACACCCTTTTTCATTTTCTAATGTGAGACTAGTATAGTACATATTTTTAAACTGTACCTCTACATAAACATATTGATAAATGAAACACGCATTTAAGTAAGGCAGTGCTAAATCCAAAGCTTTCAACTTCTATACAAAAATACTCCCTCCTGGTGAGCTTCCCAGGTAGTATGTTCTGCCATTAGCAAAAGCAAATTAGTTCAACAAAGCTGGAATGCGCTCTAAACTGGTCTCTCTGCACCTCCTTTCTCTACTGATAATCCTAGACAGTCACATGCTGATGACAAAAATAAAGGGTGGACAGAGACAGAAAATAAACTTCCATCAGTATGAAGGAAGGGTGTATGTAGCACAACTGTTGTCTTGGTTGCTGTATGCATCACCATCATAGCGAAAATAGACAGCTAAAAACTGGGAGAATGAAAGTCCAGTCTGTCTGTAAAAAAACACTGTTTAGATAAACTGATCTTCAGCATGGTTTATCCACTCTGACACTGTCAACCATCATATGTTAATTACATCCAGTATTTTCCTTATTCCCTCATCTAATTCTTTTACCACTCAATTTCCTGATGAAGAACAGTGGATACAGAACACCAAATAGATTTTTATAACTTTAAAGACGTCGTGCTAAGATTGAACAGATCAATGGCACATCAAAATGCAATTACATAGCAGCTCATGTCATACATACAAGATGTTGGTACACTATGTGGTCAGCTTCGTTCTCCACACTTTTGTTTTCATTCAGAAAACCTTACCATCAGAGCCAATCACGCCTATTTAATTAGGGGTTTGGTTGACTTCCCTTTACTCTAGGTTTCTATTTACTTTGGGTATCAGTTAACCCAGCGGGAAGCACTTCTCACCAAACTGCCTGTCCACAAATAAAACTCCAGGGGAAGCTGGATGCAGTTAAAATTAAACGACTGCTATAGATCAGTCTTTCCAAGGGAGAAGTTGGTCAATCAATCCTTAAGCAACTCACATGTCAGTTCTAATTTTCTGTCTAATCAGCTTTCATGCCACATTCTCAAGTAACATTCTCTACTTTTTAAAGAAGGGAAATCACATATATTTCCCATTTGAATGAACTGACATCTCTTCAGAAGCACATAAAAAATTGAGAAAGTACTAAGAATTTTTTTTATAAAGAAAAGATTTATTTTATTTAATTGAAAGGCAGATTGACAGAGAGGGAGACAGAGATCTTCCACTTGCTGGTTCACTACGGAAATGGCCACAACAGCCAGGGCTGGGCCAGGCCAAAGCCAGGAGCCTGGAACACCATCTGGATCTCCTGCATGGGTAGCTGGGTTCCACGTCCTTGGACCATCTTCCACTGCTTTCCCGAGCGCATTAACTAGTGGGGAGCTATAATGAAAGCAGAGCAACTGGGACTGAATCTTGCACCCCCAAAATAGGATGCCGGTTCCCAGGCATCAGTTTAATCCACTGTACCACAGTGCTGACACTCAAGGTTTTTAATTCAATAGGCTATAAATAAAATCATTTTTCTCCCAAAAAATGAGAAATTAGTAGACATAACATCCAGTAATAAGCAAGCTCTTCACTGTTTTCTTTTTGGAGCAGAACGGGGAGAGGAACGAAAATGGAAAGCTTAGTGGAGTTCTCTTCTTTGTGAGTTTAATACGGCTGGGCTTCTTCTCAAAGTCCTCTGTTTATAAATGCATTATAACCTATTGTGAAAATGGACTAAGTTTTATAGTTTCCACATTACAAACTGACCAGCACTAACCCCATTAAGTAGGCTTCCTGCCCGACCGCAATCGGATGGCTGATACTTTTTGAAATCAGTGTTTTGGTGACTACAGCGTCCTTCATGATAGCCTTGAATTCCACATCTCCAGAAGAATTTGAAAGACAAGGACGCTCTGGCACTCTTCAACATGGCTATGAGTAGCAGGACAATGGCCCACCCCCATGCTACATTCACGAAGCTGGCAGCATGGCCGAATGGGGCTTTTGTACTCAGACCTTGGTTTTTCTTGTCATTGCTGTTTTCTCTGTGAGTCTGAGCATGGCTCACGACAATTTATAGTCATCAATGAAATATCCTTGACATTTTGAGAAAAGAAAACAACAGCAAGCAGACCCCCACAGAGTGTGCCACCCATTTCCAATGTTCTAAACTTCTGCAGGCTTCTTCTGTGCTTACTCTGTGTGAATGCAGACAGGAAAGCAAAGGTGCGTGACAATGTCACACAATGCGATTTCATTTTCTGTGGATTAAAAGCATTCCAGGCCTCCAACCTTCTCCACTTACCACCAGAAGAAATTTAGGGGATTAAAATCTAGCTTATTAATATAATAAAATAACTCTATAAATCAGATTGTCAGAGAAAAGCCTGTTTAAAAATAAAAAAAAAAAAAAAACTCCCAGAAAGCCTCAGGATTAGTATCTATAAGAATAAAATAAAGGAAACATTGATATTCTCTGTCAGTTTAGTTTGTTTTCCTTCTAGGCAAAGAAACAGGCTTAAGTCACATTGAATATATGATTTGGTCATTTTCACTCAGAACAAGGATTCTGAAAATAGAATTTGGCTGTAGGACCATCAAACATCAACTTTAGACTTATGACAACTTGGATTCTGCGGTGGGCACTCTCCTGATTGCAACTAATGATTTTTATTTCAAAATCCAACACCCTCCCCACCCCAAACATAAATGTCTCAGATTTTCAAATAAAAGTGTGCACATGTAAAATGTATTAGATTTTACTGACTGTGAGTAATAAGGTGATAGAATTCCAAAGTTCATACAAACACTAAGATTGTAGACTTATTATCAGGAGAGCCCAAAGGCATAAAAGAAGGGGTTAGCATTGTGGCACAGGTTAACCATCTCCAGTGATGCTGGAGATGTCCCATACGGGAGCACCAGTTCAGGTCCCATGCTGCTCCACTTCTGATCCAGATCCCCACTGCATCTGGGAAAGCAGAAGATAGCCCAAGTGCTTGGGCCCCTGCCATCCACATGCGAGACCTGAATGGAAGTCCAAACTCCTGATTTTGATCTGGCCCAGCCCCTACTGTTATACCTATTTGGGGAGTAAACAAGCAGATAGAAGATTCTCTCCCCCACCACCACCACCAGGCTTTAAAGAACCAGGCTGAATATTTATACATCTCCCTATCTTCCCACAATGCAAGCGAACAATTTATCAAAGAGGGCATGCTGATCCTGTTCTGCTCTTGTTATTTTATGTGCCAAATGTGTTCATTTGGAAATTTTTAAAATTATGTTTCAAAAAGGAAACAGCACTTTTGTGAGCAAATCAGAACTCTGTGGAATGTAACAACTTTGTGTATGTTAAAGGTGGTTGCTAAATGTATACCTTGCAGAAGAGCCCACCACAAAGCAAACAGTAGACATTTGAGCCAAGTTTTGTTAAAAAACAAAACAAACTTGACTGATTGCTGTTAGGTCATCGTTGGAAACATCCTCAGCTTCTACATATTGTAGCATTATTTGTATTTCCTTTAAGCGAAAACCTACTCAAGAGTCTTGGGCAAAGGCTCACCTGCATGATTTCAATTAAGTATAACAACTCTGCTGCTGGCACCAATATTGTTCCACTTAATTAACCAAAAAACTGTGACTTACAAATTTTAAAATTCGCTACAGGTTTCACAATGAGAAGTAAGTAAACTCTTTTTGGCATGTTGCCTGGCAATCTTCTCTATCAGTAATGGTATTCTAAATATAATAGATTTTACTTTCTTCATGATAAAAAGACTTAACATTAGACACTAAAAAATGACTATACACTTAATGCTAGACATCAAATATACTTTTTAATGATGGTGTCAGAAACACAATATACTCTTTGTAGTAAAATCATTACATTTCATGTGCAAATGGTGACTTCTGGTACGTGTTTAAATACCACAGTTCTTGTTCCATGCTCTCAAGATTTGCATTGCTTTAAACTGCATTTTTTTCTTCATCATATTTTCTAATAATTTGCTTTAAAGCAGAATTTTTTTTAATAGCTCACTGGTATCTGAGGTAGCATGAGATATATACTTTCAGGGAAATGAGCGGAGAGCCTAGAAGCTAAGCCACCAGCTATGTCTCACATCAGAGTATCTGAATTCAATTCCCAGATGCAGCTCCCAGTTCCAGCCTTCTACCAACGAAGATCCTGGAAGTCAGTGGTAATGTAGCTGAGTCCTTGCCACCCACGTGAGAGACCTGGGTTAAGTTCCCGGTCAGCATACATTTGGGAAGTGAACTAGTAATGGAAAGGTAGCTCTCGTTAGCTGGCTCGCTCGCTCTCTATCTCTGTGTGTATGTGTGTGTGTGTGTGTATGTACCAGCTATCCCTATCCATGTATCTCTTTCTGCCTCCAAATAAATTATATATATATATATATACACACACACACACATATTTATTTCAAGAACACTTGTGTTAGAAATGCCCTATTTTGGCTTAGAAAATGCAGTTAATTTTACAACCACCTACAGTTTTTTTTTTTTTCATTTTTTCCTAATAAATTCTAGACAAAAAAATAAGGATCATCACATTACAATAAAAGCCATGACTTCATAGTTTCGGTCTAAATCTTAATAGACTTCTTAGGGCTGGCACTGTGGTACAGTGGGTTAAGCTCCGGCATCCTATATGGGCACTGGTTTGAGACCCGGTTGCTCCACTCCGTTCCAGCTCTCTGCCATGGCCTGGGAAAGCAGTAGAAGATGGCCAAAGTCCTTGGGACCCTGTACCCGCGTGGGAGACCCAGAAGATGCTCCTGGCTTCGGATGGGTACAGCTCCGGCTGTTGCGGCCAACTGGGGAGTGAACCATCGGATAGAAGACCTCTCTCTTTCTCTCTCTCTCTCTCTGCCTCTCCTCTCTCTGTGTAACTCTGACTTTCAAATAAATAAATAAATCTTTAAAATAAATAGACTTCTTAAACACTTAAAGGCTTCCTGGGATGCACAAAGGAAAGAGCCTATTTGTGAGGTACAGGAGCAATTCATCTAAATACAAGCCCTAACCCACCCTACATCCTCTCTTCATAAACTTTCCTCATCACCTTACATAAACCTGCTAGTTGATTCAGAGATTCAGAAATCTTGCAGAGCCATTTTTTGGGAAGGGGAAAGAAGGAAAAAACACCACCCATAGACATGAAACCCTAAAACAAAAGGAAGAACTAATGCCTATGGTTTTCATGGTCCCAGAGAAATTACAATCCTATTCATTAAAATAGTGGGGGAAATGGGCAGGAAAAAAAAAACAAAAGGAGAAAGAAAAAAAAGAAGATAAAATTTTGCAGGTGAGGTTACAAAGTTAAGTTGGCAAAGAAGTTGCCTGAATGTAGAGAAAAAAAAAGGTAGATGGATGCCACATTAGAGAAGCTACATGAAAACAAAACAAACAAACAAACAAAGGACAGAGCAGTTAAAAGACTAAAGAAGATACCAGCTATGGAAAACAGAAAAGGTGGCTCACTAACACTAAGCAGTGCTCATGAAGAAGGGGGCATTAAAACACACACAGGCGTGCTGCGAGAAAACATCTCTGAATCGAAATTAAAACTTTGATAGGAAAATATCAAACAGTTCATAACAAGGTGGATCACTCTTCGTTCATGCTCAAGAATGACGACTGAATCATTAGGAAACCAGTGAGGAAATCATGCCACTTTAGGGCGGGATGTAGGGACTGGAAATAGACTGACTGCAGACTTTAACACTGAAAGAACACAGTGAAGCAATGTCCCAAAAGGTTGAGGAAAGCAATACATACCTTTCCAATGCTTACTGCACGTGCAAAATGGCCAGATATTCTCAGGCCTACACACACACACACACACACACACACACACACACACACTGGATTTGAATGGGCCAACTCTCTCCTTTTTCGAAGTACTTGACAACAAAAGCCAGTGAAACTATGAATTGAAAAGGGACGTAGGTCAGCAGTAGAGTAACTGCCATAAAAAGTATTGTGGATACAATTTAGTCCATCAACATGCAGAAACATGGAGTGGCCATTTGGCACAGTAGTCCACCTGCCTCTCAGGACGCCAGCACCCCATATCAGAGGGCCTAGGTTCGAGTCCTGGCTCCTCTACCCATTTCAGTTTCCTGGTGCGCAGTGGGAAGCAGAGGTGCTGGCTCAAACAGGTGGGTCCCCAGCACCCACAAGGAGACCCAGATTGAGTCCCCAGTTGCTGGCTTTGGCCTGCTCCAGCGTGGTAGGTGCAAACATCCAGGGAGTGAGGCAGTGGATGGGAGATCTGTCTGTCTGTATTTACAACCAGGATTAAACACAGTGCAGGTCATGATTACAATGCATAAGAGAAATATTAACAATGTAAAAGTAATAACTTACACTAAGCACTTGGCACAGTGGTTAAAAATGATGCTTTGGACATTCATGACCCATAAAATTGTGCCCTGGTCCTGGTTCCACTTCCAATTCCAGCTCTCTGCTGATGCACACCCTGAGAGAAGGCAGGTGATGGCTCAAGTATCCACCAACCCATGTGGGGAACCCATATTGAGTTTCAGGCTCCTGGATTCAGCGTGGCCCAGCTCTGGCTATTTTAGACGGGGAGTGAACCAGCACATGGGGGCTCTCTGTATGTTTCTCTCTCTCTGCTTTTAGATTAAATACTTTTAAATAAAAGTAATAATTTAAGAAGACCTGAGAGGAGTGAAAAAGGTATGGAGAAATGTGAACATGCTCAATGATTCAAATTGGAATGGACCCTGATAATAAATTCATACATTCCATGCTTCCTATATAATGCCTGGGTCTTATTTTGTATCTCATGAAAAAATGCATACCAAAAGAGATAAATAGATAAACGGAACATGATGCTTTTGAGAGATATCTTTGGTTGTAGAGATTTGTAAAGATTTAATTATTTCAGAGATAGACACTCAAGAACTTCCTTCCAATGCTTCACTCCCCAAATGAATCAAACAGTGGAATCGTGGCCAGACTGAAGCCTAGAGCCCAGAGCTCAATCCAGTTCTTCCCTGTAGGTGGCAGGGACCCAAGCACTTGGGTCACCACCATTGCCTCTTGGGGTGCCCCTCAGCAGGAAGCTGGAGTTGGGAGCAGAGCCAGGACTCAAACCCAAGCTGCCACAATGCTGGCCCCTGATTATCAATAATTTTTATGTCTAAATCAAATTTATTTTCCATTCAGTCTTATTTTTAAGCTTTAGAACTGCAGTTTGAGGGACTGACATATGGCACAGTGGATAAACCTGCTGCCGACTATGTCGGCATCCCACATGGGCACACGTTCCTGTCCCAGCTGCTCCACTACTGATCCAGCTCCTTGCTGATGCGTCTGGGAAAGCAGCAGAAGATCCACGTGGCAGACCTGGAGGGAGCTCCTGGATCCTGAATTCAGCCAGGCTCCATCCTGCCCTGTGTTGCCATTTGAAGTGAACCAGCAGATACATCTCTGTCTCTCCCTCTCTCTCTCTAACTCTTTAACATAAATAAATAAATCTGAAAAAAAAAAAGAGAACTGCATTTTGTTTCATCATTTTTCTTTTCATAATCAGTAAGCTGTCCAGTCAGGGGTGGTTGAGCTTTATTTAACCTCATGACATCAGTTACACAGGCTCACTGCAGAGAGATCTACAGTGTCCTGGCTCCATATCCATTGGAGGTTTCTGAGAACCTTGGTGGAAGGGTGTAAGGTAGAATTGAGGGTTAAAAAAAAAATCTTTCCAGGTAATCCTTAGAAGATTTTCAGTAGAAGTAACGTCATATGGAAAAACATTGCAGTAAAAATCAATCGGTTTTTGCAATGTAACAATTTTTTAATTTTTAGAATCTCATCATTTAATTAACATAATATGCCCTATGACACACAATATTACAATCCCATTCTTTAACATTCAGCAGTTACAAGTTCTCTTTGATTTTCTTGCTTTTGGCCCAAAATATGCCTTCAGTGGAAGCAAAAGCAGGTGTTTGGCATTTACTATCTTAAATCTGTAGTCACAAAAAGACTTCACATTTTCTATCATTAGTTTTGGCAAATGGTAATATTTTGCTCTTTTTTATCTGTTGTTACACGTATGGCCTGGATTTTACTGTTGTTGCTGCTAAATCGGCACAGTTCCCACAGGCACTTTGAGAAATGCGTCAAGTTGCTTTCTAAATTTGGGTTTGTATCACCTATGCTATTCTGTTCTGGTATTTGGCCGACTTTCTGCTTTAAAATTTTACAACTTGTTCATCTTAGTTCTTTCTAAAAATGTGTGTGTCAGGATATGCAAATCAACATTGATCACTATCTTATAAAATTGGCTATTAAAGTCTTTTTTTTTCCCCAAAACAGAAGTCTCATGATTCTTCTGTATCTAACTGATGGCCTCAAAAGTCTCACTTGCCCATGTACATATGAGAGATCAACACAAAGCTTATGGAACATTTGTAACGTGAAGAAACTAAGCATGGAATGCAAAACCTTTTGGGACCAAAGTAAACTTGTCTTGTCTTTTCATTTGTCCATGAACTTTCTGAACTGGGATCAGAAAGTTGAGTCATGGGGCCAACGATGTGGTGCACTAGGTTAATCCTCCACTTGTGGCGCTGGCATCCCATATGGGCACTAGTTCTAGTCCCGGCTGCTCCACTTCCAGTCCAGCCCTCTGCTATGGCCTAGGAAAGCAGTAGAAGATGGCCCAAGTCCTTGGGCCCCTGCACCAGCATCGAAGACTGGGAGGAGGCACCTGGCTCCTGGCTTCGGATCAGTGCAGATCCAGCCGTTGTGGCCATTTGGGGGGTGAACCATCAGAAGGAAGACCTCTTTCTCTCTCACACTGTCTGTAACTCTACCTGTCAAATAAATTAAAATCTTAAAAAAAAAAAAAAAGAAAGAAAGTTGGGTCATGACTATAGAGTTTGTGCAAGATTATGGCTGAGGTTCCTTTGGCAACAGTTTAATGAGGGAAAAGAATACAAATTTATTTACTGTAACTTTTAAATCAGACAGAAACCTTAGTAAGGAAATGAAGACTCAAAGGAACAAGACGACAAATTTTACGCAAGATTTAGTAGAAAAGATGTGGGGAAGTAGAACTGGGTAAAAAAGGATGATCTAGTGGTCCCAATCTGGGGGAACATGACAAGGCCTGTAGCTCACACTCTTCCATGTCCCTGAGCCTTCAAAATAAGGAGGCCCCTTTCCTCTAACGAGGGAAGGGCATGTCATCAATGAGATTCTCAGGACATACTTCAGGGAAGAAGGGGGGTGGGCGGGGCAGACAGAGACCTTCCTGCCTCGCAGATCGCTCCAGTTCCTTCATCTCAAAATATTTATGGAAGAGTGTGACCCGAACCCCATTATTACAACTGTGTAAAGCCAATCTGTGGATACCATAGGATAACAGTGCAAGCTCTCATAACATGATGAGTAATTTCACAATTATTCTGCATGCAGAACGTGGATGTTTTAGACAAAAATGGCAGTGGCAGAGGTAAAATCAAAGAAATGTGTTCATGACATATTTTGGATTTGGAATTGACAGAATTTGCAGATGCACTATGCATGGTTGTGGCAGAGGTAGGAATTAAGAATTAATTCTCAACATTGGCTATATTACCTGAGATAGGGATGTTGACAGATGATCATTATACTAGTAGAGAAAATAATGAAAACAACTCTTTGTCAGGGTAGCAATACTACTATGCAGAAACAGCTGGATCAATAGGCTTTGGAGTGACAAAAGAAGTGGGGTGGAATATCCTCTAAATTCAATGAAATGGATGAGGTGTCTCCGGCTATATGGGCATTTAAAATGACAGAGTAAGAGCCCCAGATTTAGAACACATCTGAGATCATGTTAAAAAAAATAATAGGAAGGAAGCAGGCAGGAAGGAATAGAAGGAAAGAAGGCAGGCAAGAGCCGTGCTGCAGCACAGTGGGTTCAGCTGCCACTTGCAATGCTGGTATGCCAGCTGGGGGACCAGCTGGAGTTCAGGTTGCTCCGCTTCTGCTCTCATTGCCTGCAATGCTGCAGGGAGCTCAAGGACTTCACAGTTTGGGATACAGCAATGGCAAATGGAGCACAGTGGTTAACGGGTCTGGCAGATGATCACTAGACGAGATGAATGGCTATCAAGGGGCGGTGCCAACTTCCCTGGAAACACCTGGAGTTTCTAGCAATTTTTTCCTGGGGAGAGAGATGATGCCAAGGAAACAGAGTGACAACTATTGTGCATCTCACAGAGATAAATTTGCGGATGGCAACAACAAGCCAAAATTTTTCAGATAAAGAAAATTCTACTCAAAAAGATAATTTTGCCGAAAGTGCACAACAAATTGTTGGCAAAATTTGAAGTATAACTCCAGGCCCACTGCTCTGTAAGTATACCACAACTGTAGACAAATATATTCGCAAATACAAAGGGCAGTTCAAACAAATTCTTTGTTCTCTCTCCAATAATACTGACATTTCCAAGTAAAAGCAGGTATCTATTACTACAAGTATGTTCTTTTTAACAAAAATCATTACTATCTGTCAAGGATTGCAAAAAAATATGGTTTTCTTTTAATGCATTAATCACCATTCTTATCACCAGGAAGTTTACATTTTAGGAATCACTTTTCATACATTCATTGGCTGGAAGTCAACTGATTATTTCCTAAAGAAGAGGGAACAGGGGCAGGTGTTTGGCACAGTGGTGAAAATACTGCTTGGGATGCCAGCATCCCATATCAGATGCCTAAGTTCAAGTCTTAGCTCCACTCCCAATTCTAGTTTTCTGCTAATGCACACCGTGGGAGGCAACAGGAAATGCCTCAAGCCCTTGGGTTCCTGACAACCACATGGGTGACCCAAACTAAACTCCGAGTTCCTGGGTCTGGGCTGGTCCAGCCCCAGCTGTTGCATGCACTTGGGGAGTGAACCAGTAGATGTCAGAAGCTCGCTCATTCGCGCTCTCTCTGCCTTTAAAATAAAATAAATAATGAAGAAACATAGGTGAAGAACAGGAAAGAAAGACTCCCCAAAAGATGGAGACAAGAAAATTATACACTTGGGTATGTACTTGAAAAGGAATATAATGGGAATTAAAGGATCATGTATTTACTTAAATTTAGTTATTAATCCCATTTTCCACAAACTTTTTTTTTTTTTTTTTTTTTTTTTTTTTTTTTTTTGACAGGCAGAGTGGACAGTGAGAGAGAGAGACAGAGAGAAAGGTCTTCCTTTGCCGTTGGTTCACCCTCCAATGGCCGCCGCGGCCGGCGCGCTGCGGCCGGCGCACCGCACCGATCCGATGGCAGGAGCCAGGAGCCAGGTGCTTTTCCTGGTCTCCCATGGGGTGCAGGGCCCAAGCACCTGGGCCATCCTCCACTGCACTCCCTGGCCACAGCAGAGGGCTGGCCTGGAAGAGGGGCAACCGGGACAGAATCCGGCGCCCCGACCGGGACTAGAACCCGGTGTGCCGGCGCCGCTAGGCGGAGGATTAGCCTAGTGAGCCGCGGCGCCGGCCCACAAACTTTTTAAATTTATTTATTTACTTATTTTTACTTGGTGGAAAGGCAGAGAGACAGATATCAGCCCTCTGCTGGCTCACTTCTTAAATGCCTGCAACACTTGGGACTGGGCCAGGATGAAATCAGGAGCTGGGAACTCGATCCAAGTCTTCTACACGGTGTGCCAAGTCCTCCCAGGGTGTGCATCAGCAGGAAGCTGCACTCAGGAGCAGAGTCGAGACTCAAAACCAGACATTCAGACACAGTATGCATGCATCCAAAGTGTTTTCTAATTGCTGCACTGAGCACTAGCCTCATGGGAAGGCTTAAACAAATCCAACATTGGTGGGGCAAAGTCATGAAGAAGTGGAGAGAGAACAGTTTTCTAGGCCGAAATCATCAAAACGTCTGTGGGTAAAGAAAATAATATTGCTTTAAAAAAAATCAAGCAGTTTACTCTGTGCTTTGGGGTTAAGTATTGGTATTTAGCTGCCAGAGATATATTGCAATAGAAACCTTAGATAAAGTTAGACAGGGCCAAGTCAGATAGGGCTTGGTATACACATACTCTCTCTGTCTCATCCTCATTCTCTCTCTCTCTCTCTAGATGTAGATATATAGTGTGTATACACACAAACACACACACACATATATATATATGAAAGATATATATATACATACACGTATGAATCAAAGGCAGAGTTACACAGAAAGATAGAGAAAGAGAGAGAGATCTTCCCTCTGCTGGTTCACTCTCCAAATGACTGCAATGGCCAGACCTAAATCAGGAGCATGGGACTCCATCTGGGGTTCCCACATGGGCATAGAGCCCCAGTTATCTGGGCCACCTAGCACTGCCTTCACAGGCATATTAGCAGGGAGCTGGATCAGAACTGGACAGCTAGGACTCAAACTGGTGCTCCTAGTCTCAGGCTGCTTAACATGCTGCACCATAATGCCAGCCTCGACCCAACATATATTTGAAATAGAGTCACTGGAAATTTTTAAACATGAAGTGAACTGGATGGATGTTTATGCAGTAAATCTTCATAGACCATACATTATATGTACATTATGGTAATTTGGAATACTAATTCAATTTTTACATCTTTTATTTGTTTTACGATTTAGAAATGACTACTATAACCACCCTTCATTGTACATAAGTGGTGTCCAAAATTTTCAGTAAAATGCAACTAAAGTCATACTGAGCCTAAGGAAGTCTGGGTTCAAAAACCCGTTTGACAGCTGCAATTTGGCACCAGCTGGTGGCAGGAATCAATTCCAGATTAAATATCAACGAGGATGATCCTGGGGTCTCTTCGTGATGGGAATTTTTAGAAGCCTGGCCGCAGTTCCGGGAATCCCTCCATAATTTAGCACCGGTTTCATAATCTTGGCATCTTCAGACACTCAGGCAGCAGACTGGGTCCTAATAAACAGACATACCACCTCCACCTCCCCACCCCCTAAGTCAGGGATGCCTGGCCCCCTCTAACATTTACGCCTCTTTCTGATTTGTGGAGGGATGGGGAAGGGATATGAAAAATTTACCCAGCCTCATTTATTTCCACATTTACATTATCATAGGATACATCATTATGGTGTCTTACTGTACCTATGTGCTTATACTGACTGTCTGCAGTAGAAATAATAGAAAACTGAGACAAGGGAGATCATTAGAAAATATTAAAAATTCTTAAATGTTTATTTTTTTCTCCAGATAATAATTATTATTTTCTTTCCTTTTTCAATATAGAAAACAAAAGGTATAGGTTTTCATCCAGGATAGCCGACAATTTAAAGTCCATGGTTCAGTGTTAAAACACTCTTACCATGCACATTTATTCTAGTTAGAATACATGAACAAAAACAGCAAGGCACTATTGAGTAGTCTGACTTTTCTCATTAAATCAGTTTTTCAGAATTTTTGAATAAGCAAATTTTGCATCAGAGCCCCTTTTAATCTATCTTGATAATGAGGACAGAATCTCCGAAGTATTCCAAGATGCAATGATAGATATATTGTTTCCTCTACACAGCAAAAATACTGTGGAAATATACAACCATGCAAGCTTCTGATGCAAAGGGCAGTACAACCAGAGGAAGAGACAAAGAAAGACTAAACCAAGCCAGAGCCTTAAATTACGTTCATGATCCATCAAACGCATTTGGTCATTAAGACAGAATGCAGCTCCTCCACCTTTCACCTCTGAAAATCAGCGATTTCATCTCCAGGACGCACACCAAGTCATCACTTAGAACAGTGTTTGTCTTCATGAGTTATACCCAAAGCAAACACAGCCTGTTTTCCTATTCCCCGTATTCACAAATGTCTGTGCTACAATCAACAAGAACAATGCAATCCCGTGAAATGAATGACAGATGAAATGATTAAACACCTAATATCAGCTCCTATTATTTTTACTCATAAAACACAAAACTTTCAGTACTATAATTTTAAGTGACATTTGAAAGTATGACTTGGCAAAATGATTTTAAAAATCATAAAATGAAAGCTATATTGATGAACTAAATGAGCCTATTCACATTCAATAACATTCAACTTCACTAGAAAAATATCCACCTTCTAATTGACTTCTGTGAAACTATACTGAAAAGAGCTCTTCAAATGTTTTATTTACTGGCCAATTTCTAGATGTCTGTACTCAGCCTATTAGCTGGTGCTAATAAGCCCTACATAAAGTTCCTAGTTATTAAAATCCAAATTAGGCACCCCTTATGTTTATACATGTGTAGGGACAATTAATATTGCAGGCTTAGTTGGAAGCAAAATTGCTTTAGTTAACCAACCATTGCAATGCAATCAAATGAGATTTCAAATGCAATTGGAAAAGATCTGTTTGGTAGAAATAATTGCATTTATTTCATTCACAGTTTTCGAAGCTTTTTTTTCCCCAGCTGTCCTTAATAAAATAATTTGTCAATCACAAGTGACATAAAATATCACTTGTAACACCCATAAGTGACCGGGAGACCTGAAAGGCAGCTGGTAGACATAGCTTATTTACAAATATTGGCTTGAACTTGTAAATGCATGACCACATAAATCTCAATCCATTTAGAGCATAGACCCTTTGTTCCCTCCACTGTACATTCAGTTGGGAATTAAGGCAGAGCTGAGGGAAAGTGAGAATTACAGGACAACTTTTGTTGTTGCCAGCACATCCTGCCATGCCTTTTGTTCTTGTTGTTCATGAGATTTCTCTACATTACACAGTAGGGAATGTTAATCAACATTTTGCCTAAGTAATATTAATGAAACTTGCCCACTTGTACTTGAGGGAAGAAGCGGAATGTTATATTTCTTTTTGAAATGTTAATGTACCTTTTAGGAAATTATTTCTGCCTTCTAAATCATCTCAGTGCTAAATTATTAAAGGATGGCATTAAAGGACTACTGCACTGATACAAATAGTTAAATACCTTAAAAGATGAAAGGATTAAAAAGTTTAAAAGGAGGGCCTTGTGGGAGATGGTAGCACTTAACTTCAAATGTATGTTGAAAATACAGATTTAATCTGCAATTTTTTGTGCCTTCTCACAAAACAAGGAGAGATCTAATGTTGATGATTTTGTATTTCAAACCATGAATCTGACTTGTGCTGTGGCATTAAAGATGTATTGAACTTATTTTTATGTAGCTATCTCTAAACTAAAGCACCATCTAGTTTATCAGGGGAAAAAACGGGACAAGTGCGTCTTACTTTTCACTTATCTGAGTCTTAAGGTTAGGTAACCTTCATTCAGCTTCTATTCTCTGAGCATAAAATGGTCCTTCAATCTCCATGTTCAATCACCACCTGGCATTTCAAAAGGCAGGCCTATTGTACAGACTTGATGTCTGACCACCATGGTAAGATACGGAAAATACCAAGTCTCAGGGTATACACCTTGACAGGCATGTGTCCTGTGAATATCACCCACATTCCTTCAAGACGACTACTCAGGAAGTGAGTTGACAAGGCTTGAAAGTGGCCTTGCTGGTCCTCCCTGTAACAGTCTCTTTTGACGTATCAATATGTGTATAATTGCTAAATACCTTGTGAGGTCATCTAGGGGGAATCAGAAATAGAATTTGTTCAAGAGTTCTCCCACTCAGTGACCACTTTTTGCTAATAGTCCTAACACTCACTGAGTAAACTTTCTATTTTTTATGGAACTACATGAGTCTGAGTATATAGGCACTGAAAGTATGTAAATGAGGGTTTACATTTCATCGTAAATTGTTTTTTCACATTTTGACAACTTACAAGAACACAATTAAAATCACTGGCATCTCAGAGTTGAATTGGCTTCTTTTGCTTTAAAGAATGAAATAAATAAAATGACACGGTGCCTAACAATTGACGATGGCTTGGATTCAATAAAATATGTTAATAGCCAACATGTGTTGAGTCTTTTTGTGTTACACATTAGGGTTACCCATTACATGCAGCAGGCAAAAAGGCATTAGCAAAATGCTAATGTAGTGTTAGCCCAAAGTTAAGGCATTTACTGTACACCTGGGGAAGGAAACTTTCTATGCAGAAAGCAATAGTCAAATGAAACATCAATAATATAAAAGCCATTACTGAAACCCTCCTTGTCATGTTATTCTTTCTAGATCATTATGCCTTTGAAAACAGAAATATATATATACAATTTAGTAAATGATTAATTAAAATACTACCAAATTATTTTAATGTAGATAGAAAACAGTTTTTTGACCAGCACATGTATAATCTATACGTTACAAAGGCTAATTTTGTGTGACCTTAGTGAGCCTTTAAGTTCTCCAATTTACTCAGGACTTAAATTAAAATAGTGCCAAGGGCACTATACAATACTAGGCAGACTATATTGCCTAACTTTACATACATTATACTTTACACTGCTTTTGCCATGCCAGTTGTTCTTATTGCGAGTCACTTCCATTTAATATTAGTATATTTTTAGTATATTTTGGTGTAAAATTATTTTGAAATCTAGGCAAAGTTTTCCCATGAAACACATTTTCCATTGAATTTTGAAGACCAAGTATACCTATCATTTGAGAATGTTTCTGCACCAAAAACTTATCTTTTATTTCCATTTTCCATTAGCTTTTTCAGGTACCCTTCTAATATCACTTAATGTTTTTTTACTTTGATACACAACAAAACCATAAACACACAGAGTAACGTGCAGATTTCCTAAACCTTAGTTTAGCGTTCCATGGAAGCACAACTTTCCTAGCTCCAAACATGAGACTTTGGTTTTACAAAATATTAAACAGCACAATCTCTCACCTTCTAATTCTATTTTAAACATGGGTGCTACAATCCCATAAAGAGTTGTCTAAAATTGGTCTGTGATGAGGAACTGAAGAGATTTTTCACTATCAATCAAATAAATTCAAATCTCGGAGCAGAAGTATTTGGCCAAGTCGGGAAAAGAGACTTTCTTTTGCTCCTCATCTGTAAAAGGGTGCAGAGTTGAGACTGACCTCATGACAAAGGGTCTTCTCTGGCATTTGCACAATTAAATGAGGGACTCTTGGAGCACAAAATAAGTTTACAGAAAAAAATAACACATGCAAAAGCTGAAGTCAGCCAGCCTTTCTAAAATTAGGCCAGAAATGAAGACAGATTACTGCTAGCTAACGTGAAGCAAATTAAATTTGAGCAGGTTTAATATATTCAGTCTCACTTTAATCACAGGACCTACCATCAAGGTGATTGTAACAGGCAAACCTCCTATTAGTTACATACAGCATGTTTTTCAACAGTGGATTCGTAGTATCTCAAAAGACAATTCAGATACTGTCACTTAGGACTACCTTTAGTGAAACTTTTAATACCTTTAAATATACAAAAACTTTTCAAGAGGCTTTTAAATTTGCTTTATAAAACACAGAACATGAACAAGAACATTTCTGAGTCACTTAACAGGCATTAGTAACTCAAAAACAAATTTTTTTTAAAGCAACAAAGTACAGCTGTTTTTTTTTTCGTCTCTCAAGACCCTAAGATCTCACTATAAAGATTGTAATGTAATCAGAATGAGCCAAATTCACGATGTCAATCTACTTAAAAGTGATTAAAAGAGTTCTTACTGCAAAATCTTCCCTCCATTGGTGGGCTGCTTGAACTTTCTCTGCTTCCAAAGCCAGGCGCTGAAAAACAACAAGAAAAATAAATGTTGGAATTCACATGACCACATGCACTTGTGATTGTTACATAGAATGCTTGGGTTTTCTAATCAATTTTGGGGACACAAAAAAGACACAAGACTCCATATTTACAATTCATAAATTCTAAATTGTCATTTAACAACTTGATGCATGAGTATAGACTCTTTGGCAACATAAATAATACATCATTTTGAGCATCATTGGGTCAATTAAGAGTAGCATTCTCATTATGGTGCAGCGGGTAAAGGTGCCACCTGTGACTCCTGCATCCCACATAGGTGCAGGTTCAAGTCCCAGCTGGTTCCACTTCCAATCTAGCTCCCTGCTAATGGCCTGGGAAAAGCAGTGGAAGACAGCCCAAGTGCTTGGGTGACTACACCCATTTGGGAGACCCAGAGGAGGCTCTTGCCTTCAGCCTGGCCCAGCCCTGGCCACAGAAGCCATCTGGGGAGTGAATCAGTGGATGGAAGATCTCTCTCTCCTCTAGCTTCTCTCTGTAACTCTGATTTTTAAAGAAATAAATATTTTTTAAAAGTATCCTCAAATTACTAATATTTTGATTATTAGAAAAAAATTTAGTAAATATTAATTTGGATTAAAAAGTTTGTTGGAAAATACACTTAAAGAACTTTATAGCATATATTTCTATTAGTGGACAGGAAATGACACTGAAAGACTCATAAATGTGTGCTGAGCACTATATTAGGCACCTTTTTAATATAGCTAGCTAGTTTTCACAAAAAGCCACAAAAATGTAATAATTTCCTCTTTTCTGCAATACTTTTTTTTTTTCCTTAAGAAGTAGAGAACCAACTAAGCAATTACAGTTCCCTGCAGTGGCCAGGGCTGAAGCCAGGACCTAAGAACACAATCTAGCTCCCCACTGGGATGGCAGGAACCCAATTTCTCAAGCCATTGTCTTTGCTTTCCAGGGTCATCACTGGCAGGAAGCTGAAGACAGGGACCAGGAACTGGGACTCAAACCCATGTACTCAGACATAGTACGTGAGTATCTTAATCGCTAGATTAACTGTCTGGCCCTGCAGTCCATTCTTAATAGTCCTTTCAGAGATTTACCTGAGAGAGAATAAACTGAGTCCCCCCATCTCAGAATAGCTTTATGTCAGCATCACTCTCAACTACTAAAGTACTCAGAGAATTCCACGATGACCTATTTGTCCTTAACACCTTCAAAATTGTATTCCATTATGTTCTGTTGGAGATCATTTGTCTAGTGTCATCTAATGACTTTCTGTAGGCACTTGTGTTCCCTCTCCCCAGTAGTAGTTTTTTTTTTTTTCTATTTCCCAGTTTTACTACCATTTTTCCCATGTGATTAGCCTTCCCAGAAGGCAGTACCATGCAGTGATTCAGTCAGGAACCAAACCACTGGGTTGTAACTTCCAGCCCTTCCGCCCACCAGCTGTGCAACCTTGAGGACAGTTAAGTCTCTTATCAAATTTTCTCATGTGATCATGTGAAAACCTGCCTCAGAGGTTGGCCAAAAGATGAAATAAGCACTGAGAACAGTGCTGGGCAGAGAGAGAGCAAGGAGAGTTCTTGGCGTTCTGCTTGCCCCTGTGTCCCACTGAAGAGACAGCTCAGGACTGAGGTTACCTGTGACCTTCGCTACACAGTTGGGAGATGGTGGCAGAAACAGGCCAACGTAACAACAAATACAATAAATGTAAATGCACTACACTCACTTATTAAGTAACGGGATTTATCTGGCTAGGCTTTAGAAAAGCTTAAATCTCATAGCAATTGGCAGGCTTATGTCACCTGTGATCAATCACGATTTCTCAGTATGTGCTCTCCCTAATGAAGCCTGGTCTACACTGGACAATGGAATCATTTCATTAGACCATTATCAGCACACTGGCTTCTATCCCAGGAGTATACTAATATAATCTATTCATTTTCTAAGCTAATATATAGGTATCACCAGTGACCTTATAGTATCTCCTAAAGGGACATCTCAGTTTAAGAATCCCCAAGATGGAATTTCAAGGAAAATACTTCACAGTCTGCTACTATGACAATGGTTTTGGCTATCAGCTGCTAGGCAAAAATGAAGAACAAGAGTTACTATTAACAACAATGTAGTGTATATTTTTCTTAGGAAAAAAAAAATTTTTTTCCACTTGCATTGTGGCACAGCAGGTTAAGCCTCTGCCTACAACTCTGGCATCCTATATGGGCACTGGTTTGAGTCCCAGCTGCTCCATGGCAGAGAGACTAGAAAAAGAGAGACAGAGACAGGACTCCCATCTGTTCCTTTACTCCCCCAGGGCCTGAAACAATCAACACTGGGCTGGGCTGAAGTCTGGGGCCAGGCACTCAATCTGGGTCTCCAAGAGGGGCAGCAGGGACCCAACCACTTGAGCCATCACTAGCTGCTTCCCACAGTGCTTATGACCAGAAAGCAGAGCCAGCACTCTAGGCACTTTGATTCACCAAACACATTTTAATCTGAAAAGCTTTTATGTTGTATATACCCACATTGGAAATTTACAAATACAATCATGAAAAATCGACTACTGTTATCATCTTTGTTCATTCCAAGAAAGGCATAATACTGAATTTTAGATATTTCATCTATTTTTGGAAAAACATAGTCACTGATGGTGCCCTTCCTTGGGCAAAAATCAGTTGGACCTTCCTTACAGGAAATTTACATGTCTTCTAGACACTTCAAGTCTCCACTTCTGGAACTTCCGGTTCCAGTCAAGTGACCTTTTATTTATAAAGCCAATAACCTACCATTAAATGCCATGGGTGAGCTGTGTTAAAACTGATCAAATCTCTAATAAAATGTGAGTATCCCTCTTTTCATAATTGGCTGTATAAGTATACCCAATAAAAATAATTTCTGAAAAAGGATATTGTATTTTTCACATTTAAGTTACTGCACAGTACAACACAGTACCAAGCATTGTAACCAGGGAGAACACCAGACACAAAGAAAGAACCTCGCTCAGCAGGGATACCTATAGGAGAAATTTGAACCTTAATTTGCTCTTATTAAAATAAATAAGAAAGGCTCATTGAAAGCTTTATTAAAAATGAGGTAACACATGTATATATGGGAACACGTATATGTGGACAAAGGATATTTACAATGTGTTATCTGTTTTATGAATGCATAGCTCCCTACTTATGTGTTTAAATATCAAAACAGAAAATAATTTTAAAGATTGGAAGGACTCACAACTTTAACAAAATGAACAATCCTAACATTCTGCACATTCCTCAAGAAGACTCTTTAGTTTCCCATAACACCTACGAAATGTGTAATCACCCTGAACATGTTGTAGTATCAGAAACAAAACCCTGACAGAAATGTATTTCAGGTCAAAGGAAAACTTCCTAGCAAATTAATAAAAATCATGAAATATGAAGAACAGAGCAGCAACAAAAAATCAAAGTGTTGATTTGCAAACTGACTTTCCATATTTCCTATCCTCAAATCCTAAGAGATCACTGCTAATCAGTGAAAACAGCTTTGGATATGCAGTAGTCTCCAAGAAGGAAAAAAAAAAAAAAAAAAGAGAGAGAGAGAATAGGAGAGGTTTAATCAGATAAGAAAAAGATCAGCTCCCTTGAAGTCTCATTCATTCTCAACCTTCGCTTCTTGTCATATTTTCTACCAGCAGTGAACCCTGTCAAGTGATATGAAAATCTAACAAAAGCTGTATAAAAAAGCTGTATAATTACAAGGTATATAAAGACATAATTCTTTCTGTAATCAATATCTAAATACATTATCTCTTAGAAACAAACCTATAAATAATTTGCTTCCCAGACTGTAAATTAATTCAGATTAAAGATAAAAGGAGTTTCCTAAATATTTAATTATAACATTTTTCCTTTTGATATCCTTGAAAGAAAACTGTCAGGGATCATATGACAGCTCAGTTAGACTTCAATAACGTTGATACTCATGCAAAAAAAGCAAGAAAGGACTTAGAGACACCATTCAAACAAATATCACTAAATTCCAAAACAATTTCTTAGGCTAATGTATGTCCAGATTTTTGTTTTAATAAAGGGGCAATAGATATCTATAACAGATTAATCCAAGTAAAAGATGCATGTGGTGTGTGGTATGTTATTCATAGTCAAACAGTTAACAACCAATAAGGATTAGCAAATCCTTAAAATATTATATTATTCCTATGTTGACAATGTAATTATCACTATAATGAGTTTCACCTACATTCATCAACAGGTTCTTAACATATTAAAAGGATCAGGATAATCACTTGATTGGCCTAACAATACCTATTGAAAAGAGCAGATTCAGATTAAGGTATTCAGGTATATCAATTAAATTGAAGCTTAGAGTATAATGAACAAATCTGGTCTCCAATTCTGGTGCTGCATTTTACTACAGATGGAATTGAAGGCAATGAAATTAATTTTTACAGCAACTAAAAGACTTGTCCACCTATGTATTTCCTACTTGGTATGACAAATATCTAGCTATTATAAACTCAGTACTGTTTTCCTTTCATTTGAAACACAGAAATAACAATGTAGAATAAACACTATGAAAACTATGACCACTGACAACCATTTCAACATGTAAATGAGAGTTAAATGAAAATCCCTGGGTGATCCCAAAATTTTCATTGTATTTGGCCCTGCGTTAAAGCTAGTATCTATAGAACACAATGGTGAGTCAAAAGTATATGCAACAAATGAATAAAGCAGTCAGTGAGTTCAATGTTATTTTTTTTTTACCATAAATGGTATGAAACAGGTGAATAGATCACTGAGCTGTGCCCTCCCAACTAATTTCCTGGGAAGTAGGGGGAGAGGCAGACAGTGTGATGTGACATTTCTCCAGCTTTTCTTATGCTGATGGGAACTCTTGAAAATCTCAACAGACAAGATCACAATTCCTCCATGAATATTTATTATTATACATATTCAATCTCAAAGGTAAAATGCTCTTGTCTAAGAACCTTAACTAAATAATGGGAAACAATGAAGTTTATTGAAATTCATATAAATGTAAGTGTCCAGTAGAATACTCCCAAAGCCTTTTAGCAACTTGTTATATCTTACTGAACAAAGATTTTACTATGAAAATCTTAATGTGTATAGAAGCTGCTCTATTTTTTATTGTATCTGTTATATCTTTGCATATTGTTTAAAATGTTTGTATGAAGTAACATTACCAATACTTTGAAAAAAATCTCTATTGGCTAAAGAAATCAGGCCCAAAATTAGGGTTTAAGGTTAAAACCGTATAAAACATGAATAGACTAACCAGTGTGAGTTAACTTTGGCTGCTTCAACATCTGATAACTGGCAACTAAATAAATTCATACATAAATGGACTGTAAGAAAAGTATTTAGGATAAGAAGTATAATGTACCTTTGCTTTATTGAATAAAAATTCGCAAAACACTTGCTATGTGTAAGGGTTTAGGAAACAAAAATACAGGCATAGTTCTTGCTTCTAAAAGGATTTTATGTACATATACCATATATACATTATAGAATCCTG
The DNA here is from genome assembly GCF_964237555.1 of Oryctolagus cuniculus. Classification (NCBI taxonomy): domain Eukaryota; kingdom Metazoa; phylum Chordata; class Mammalia; order Lagomorpha; family Leporidae; genus Oryctolagus; species Oryctolagus cuniculus. Next base: position 147,037,629 of record NC_091434.1, read on the forward strand.
AAATGGAGTTTGATTCCCTGATGCACTTTGAGTCAATCACGGACAGCCTGGCTGTGGGAGAAAGTAGGCTTTCATTTGTAAAGCACAGAGAAAGGTGCTAGGGGGCTGTCACTTAATCCCTAGGCTGCCCTATAAATTGAACTTGGGGGTGGCAGGTGCATGATCAGCTCATGAGAAGATCTCTGTGCACAGTCCCTTGGATTGTGTGAGGAGGCAGACGTGCAGTTAGGTCAGGTCTCTGTTGCAATAAGACGCAGAGTTCCCTTTAAGAGTGGGGAAAAATGCGTACTTTGAAGAAGCTGCCTTGAGCCAAGACCAAATTGCTGATAGCATCCCTGAGATAAGTGTCTAGTTTTATCAACAGCAAGACAAAATTGCCAGTCCCACCCACCTGATGGGTTTTCTGTTTTATCCTGAGCAAGCTAGACAGGATTACAATTCCAACCTGACTGATGGCTAGCTGCTGTGCTATCCCCTGTGTGGGGAGCAATCCGGACTGGACTAAGTTACTGAAATTAAGACTTATTCTATGCATCTGCTCTCCCACAACATGGCGTTGGGAGAGAAGTAAACAGCTTCCGCACAGCTGCCTCCAGTTCAACTAATAAACTGTAGGACTTGCTCCTGATTGGAGAGCAGCGTACTCGGCGTGTGGGCAGCCGAGTTGGGATTGGCGGAGGAGGACTATAAAGGAGGAGAGAGATGGCATGCACCAGGAACATCTATGGGGAACATCTAAGGGAACCCGTGCAGCCCCCGAGAAGAGCCGGCCGGCGGTGTGCCGCTCCCCTGCGGAAGTGGGGAATGTGGCCAGGGGGAACTGCCCTTCCACGGAGGTGGAAGGGACAGTAGCCAACCCGGGAAGAACCAGCAGCAAACCCGGGGAGGGCCGAGCAGACGAAAGAACAGCGCAGGGTCCTGTGTTGCTCCTCCACGAAGAGGGGGAGCGACACCCTGAAACTGTATAAAAGCCCCCACAGAGGCAAGTTTCTCAGGGTCTTTGTCCCTTGGAGCCCCTCCTCTTGACTGCTGCAGCAGGTTTCTGACTTCAATAAACCTTGCTTTGCTCACTGCCCCTGTCCACATGGAAATTCTTCTTTCACGTGAGGAGCTCTGAGACTGTCATCATCCTTCCTGTAACAACTGGACACAGGGAGATGGGGTTCTTTGGGGAGTTTTGATGCTGGGAGGGCAGATTTCAGTCTGGGAGCACCTGCAGATGGGAGCTGCTTTTTGTTGAGGGCCTGGAGTATCTGGGGAAAACCCTCAGGACAAGATTGAGCTTCAAGTGTCATCTAAGGAGGAGAGAAATGGCCTTGTGAGTCCTGTGACTGGGGACCCTCAAGAACCAGCTGAATCCTTCCCTGAATGTGCTGAGTTATTTTTTATTAAGGAATTCATTTGCAAAGAAACTTTAAGCTAAGGGAGGGAGATGACTGGAGCCTGACAGTCATCTAATATCTGCTCACAAGGTCCTGCACAGGGACTCGGTTTGATACACATGTATCATATCCTATGGCCAGCACCTGGTATTTGCTCCATCAAGCTCTGTCAATTGTTACAATACAGGAGAGCCCTGAAGAATGTCTGTGTGACAGGGTTTGGCCCACATCCTACATCAGAAGACCTGGATTCAACAGCTCCAGCTCTCCTTCTCGTTTTATAAGTAACATATCACAAATCACCTGGAAGTTCACCTGATTCACTTCCCCGACTCCTTTCCCAAACCCACAGAAACCTCTACAATGAATTGGCCTGTATCTGCTGACAGGTGTATCAGGTGTATTTTTTTTTTTAATTTTTTTTTTTTTTTTTGACAGGCAGAGTGGACAGTGAGAGAGAGAGAGACAGAGAGAAAGGTCTTCCTTTTGCCGTTGGTTCACCCTCCAATGGCCGCCGCGGCAGGCGCGCTGCGGCTGGCGCATCGCGCTGATCTGAAGCCAGGAGCCAGGTGCTTTTCCTGGTCTCCCATGCGGGTGCAGGGCCCAAGGACTTGGGCCATCCTCCACTGCACTCCCGGGCCATAGCAGAGAGCTGGCCTGGAAGAGGGGCAACCGGGACAGAATCCGGCACCCCGACCGGGACTAGAACCTGGTGTGCCGGCACCACAAGGCAGAGGATTAGCCTATTGAGCCACGGCGCCAGCTCAGAGTGTATTTTTTTAATCTGTAAATGCTACATAATATTGATATCGCTGATTCTTTTTCCCAACAAGCTGTGTGTGTGAGATCAATGGCAAAGAAAATTCCATCAACTAACTTCATGAGGGGAAGGATCTCCTAGGAAGAAACCTATCACCCTTTCAAGGGATAGCTTACCTTGAACAAAACATCAGCAAACATCAAAGAAAGATGAACTTTTCTCTGAAGGGAGGAGAGAACTTCAACTTTGCATGTGCCCCTGTCTAAAAACCAAAAAAGTCTGTGGACTCAAAAGGCTTGCATAGCCTTGGCAGCTCATGTCAACAGCCTCAGGTAATCACTGACATCATAAATAAGAGTATCAGCTGTTAAATCAACAACAGGAGTCACTGTGCACTTGCTCCCCATGTAGGACCTCTGTCCTTAATGAGTTGCACTATGAGAATTAACAGTAAAACTTGTCTTCAAACTGTACTTTATACTTTGTGTGTCTGTGTGGGTGCAAATAGTTGAAATCTCTACTTAGTATAGAGTTGGTCTTCTGCATATAAAGTCAATTAAAAAAATTTTAGTGGAAAATGGAATGGGAGAGGGAGTGGGAGGTGGGATGGGAGTGGGGGTGGGAGGGCAGGAATGGAGGAAAGAAAACACTATATCCCTAAAAGCTGTACATATGAAATTTGTATCCATTAAATAAAAACTGTCAACAACATAAAAAAAGACATCAGCTAAGGTCAGTGCTATAAGAGCAGCATTTTGCTGAGGACTTAGGACATGTAAAGACAACGAGTGGGAGACGGCAGAATGTCTCAGAAAATAAAACCATCTCCATGGGCCTAACTTTATGGCACAGAAGTTCTGTGAGAACACAGCGCACCTTTAGCATACCAACACAGAACAGGCCTTATTTAGAAGTCTACCCATGCTTTCTCTTCAGCAAGAAGCCATCCTTCGCTCCACAGGTGCTGCTCGTGCAGTTTGAAAGGCTCCACCCCACTACCTAAGCAAGGCAACTTAACCAGAGACACGTGCCATCCCCTCACTGTTAGCAATTCCACTCTTACAAAGACCATCAAATGCTGCTGTTACATCTTATGCTTGCCTAAACCATGCTTTGGCAGACTTCCTGTTTTAATTGAATGCCATGAACCAGGAGCATTTAATCACAATCACCATCTTTTATTCGCCACCTCCCCCCCCCCTTTTTCTCCTAGCAAGGCACACCAAACTGGATTTCAGGTTACACAATTTTTTAATATAATTTGATTTTAATTTAGGACAAATATTCAATATTGAAGGACTTTACCAAACTCTGTAAAAATATGTTTAGTTTAGCACCAGTCCATCCACTTGTTTAAAAAAAGAAAAAAAATGGGGGGAGGTTGTCTTCTTGCTCATTGTTTCTCATGAGAAACAAAACAGGCTAAGTAACATAAAGTTCAAAATACAAGTGCTTACTGGATACAAACATGAATGAATATGCCTTTCATTAAAAATACTCAAACAGAATTCCTAATAGGAATAAAGTAGGTGGGTCAGTTCTTTATCTCTATTCAAATAGTAAGGGGGGGGAGGGGAGAATTGGGAATGGAAGCTAAAGCTAGAGGGCCTCAGTTAGAAAGGACGCCCACCTACTGAAGCCTCAGTTTCCCCAAATGAGACCAAAAGAAATGGAGAGCAGAACACCGGGTGCTTGATGAATTTGCATGGTGTCCCTGTGCAGGGCGAGCACATCTTTTCTGCATCCCTCCCCTTGTACTTGGGCATCTTCATGCCTCCATAAATACTGAAATGATGACACGTGAGAAGCATCCAGATCCATCGTAAAACACAGAAGGCCAAACAACATATAGCCTTACCCTGTGTGCAGTGCACTATACGGTTTTGTTGATTGGGGTTTTTTTTTTTTTTTTTTTTGATAGCCAATTATTTCCTTGCATTGATGTCATGCCAGGTTATGTGAAATGAAAACCTCATACTACAAACTATTTTTGTTTCTAGGTAAGCTCTAATGTGTAATATATGCAAAACGTATAAATAAAACTAGCTGAAACCAGGCCAGTCATTTATTTTTCTATTTGTGGCCAAGTGAAAAATAAAACTTTGGAATGTGGCTTCTGGATCGTATTATTTAGATTCTAGCCCAGATCTGCCTTATTCAGGGCCTGTTTTTGAAATTAACCATGAGGCTTCAAGTCTAATCTTCAGAGATATAATTAGCTCCAGAAAATTGGCAGACTCTTGGAATACAGAAGCCAGGGGAAAGGAGCTATCATTCACTAAGAACATCAAAACTCCCATGGCAGTGGCCAAAGTAAATAATACACAACTGATCATTAGCATCACCTTTTTTTTTTTTTTTGTCTCCACAGCATAAAGCTAAAAGATTGTTCAACTGAATGTAATTTCCCTATCCATGCTACACTTTGCCACCTGCAAAGAATCTCTGCAGGAGCTTGTTCAACTCACCTGAATCTCACCCAGACCCTGCCCAATCCCACCACCAACCAAAGATGCTGATTCTATCCCTGGTGTCACTCCTGGAAATCTGCCTATATTTTAATAGGCTGTGATTTCTCCTTGCACTAAACTTTGAAAACACTCTACTAGAGGTTTTTAAAAATTAATATAATCTAGCTGGGTCTGTGGCAGAGATGTAAGCTAACACATGGAAAGCCACTCTGGGATTTTAGAGTGAATCTACAATCAGTCAACCTGTTCTCCAAACATGGGAAGCTGCTGCAGCCGCAGAAACCCAGGAAGGGGCCAGTGGGAAGCCGAGAGAGAATTTTGTCAGGAGAGAGGGACAGAGGGAGAGAGGGAGAAAGAAAGAAGGCAAGGGGCAGAAGGAGGAGAAGGAGGATAGGAATAGGGAGATGGAGAGTGTGTGGGTAGTGTGTGACAGAGAAGAAACCATGCACAGTAGGGGGAACTTATCTACATGGCTCTGGTGTTGAGCACTGGGGAGACTGTGGTCAGCAGCTGTCAGGGAGAGGAAGGACAAATGGTAAACAACTACACGGGGAAAGATTTTAACAAGCCCAAGGTGACAGGGTTCACTGTGTTTGAAGCAACTTCTACCGGGCCCCAAAATGGATGCCAAGAAAGCAACTGTATTTAAAGATTCATGACATATCATATCTGGTTGAGTCTACTTCAAAAGAAATGTTCATTGATCCATCTCTCGACCTGCAAACTCCCACCATCATGTATCGAACTGATGCCACCTTCACTTTGTCAGCAGCAGTTCTTAACCGCCCATGCAGTCTACACCTTGTTGCAGAGTCTTGGTGTTGCTAAACTATGACTCTCAAAGTGTGCCCGGACAGCTGGTGCAGCATCCCCTGGGAACCTGTTAGCCAAATTCTCAGATCAGAAACTCAGTCTATGATTTAACAAACGCTCCAGCCGACTGTGATGTACACCGAGGTTGGAGAAGCACCACTCTCAAGCACTGCTGGAGCAGAAGCCTCCTCATATGTTCACAGCAAGCTCTCTCTGCCATGGTAAAGAAACCAATCACAAAAAAAAAGCATTTGCTGTATGGTTCATCTTTGGAAAAATAAACCTAGTTAAGTCTGATGCATCAGACATACATAGGTGAGACAGCAGTCACTAATTGAAATACTAACCATTCAGAAATTAGCCATAATCTGGGATGTTGCCTTTAGTGGTTATTATAGTTGGAAAATTTTCATCTCTGAGAAGTTAATTTTATTTTGAAACTGTAAAATAATGAACAAGGCAAAATGGCACTTGTCTTTTAGACGAAATATGTGAAACCACAGCACAGGATGTTAGTCAAATGTATGCTAGAATCTGGAGAAATGTTACCGATGCCTCAACAAAATGCACTAAAATTCATTCATTCTCATCAATAAACTGCATTTTGTAATTATCTAAAGTTACCTTACTATTTTTCTTCGTTGAAATACCCTATTGTCAGTTTGCTTTAGCTTTTAGTCTTATAACTCCTTAATCTTACCTTTCTTTGTCTCTTTTCATTCTGGAACAGACAATACTAGTTAGTGGTTTCAAATCTACTTATCCTTGAAACCTCACCACTGAGAATTTGCAGGAACTTGTGTGGGCTTCAGGGTTTTATTTTGGTTTAACTATGTTGGTTGTCAAATGAAGCCTAAAACATGGAAGTTTATGCACGTTAGAGGAAAACTGCTCTACTTGTACGAAAATGATCAAATATATGCAGGAAACAGGTAACGTAAAGGAGCTAAGGTACACAAAAGACGAGAAAGAGGTTTCTCAGAAAGACCAGAAAAGAGGTGGCAAGGTCACTTGTCACTATCGGATGGTCTTTGTGAAGCCTTGGCACAAGTCTAGAAATGTACCAAAGCCCATGCGGGTCTCATTAGTCCAGGGAAAGAGCAAGAACATGGTTCAATTAAACCTAATCCAAACTAACATAATCAACACGAGGGTGTGGAATGCTATCTAGATTGAGAAGTACCTTTGAAAAGTATCTTTTAGCACTTTATTCCTACTTCTTTAAAATTTTTAAATGGGACAGAAGATGAAACTAAATACCTCAACTCTTTTCAAGGACCATAAATTGAGGCAAAAATATATAAAAACTATATATATATATACTTATTTATATACATTATGAGAGCATACTTTTGTAAGTTATACTTATTTCCTTTATATATAAATGCATATAAGTTGATATATATGACACTGAAGATGAATCTATTTAAAAGGCACAATAAAAGGGCTCCTAGGTGTATTTCACTGGTTCACTGTCTAAATGCCCGCAATAACCTGGGCTGGATCAGGCCAAAGCCAAAAGCCAGGAACACAACCCAGGTGGCAGGACTCAAGTACTTCAGTCATTACTGCTGTCTCCCAGACTCTGCATTATAGGAAGCTGGACTCAGGAGCACAACATCTAGACCAGGCACTCTGAAAAAGAATCTAAACCAGCAGGCTGAACTCTGGCTCTATCAGAAATGTATCTGTTCATTTACAGTGAAAACTAACTTTTAAAAGGTTGATCCTATCACTAAAGGACCACGTCTTGTCTCATAATTTATCTTTCTACATTTTATAATCCCTAAATCGTTTAGCATAGTATTTCCCTTACCATAATTCAAGTTTCAAAACAGTATAAACTATTAACTTTCCAAATAAGGTACTACACATAAATTTAAGAAACTCGAAAATGCAACAAATTCCTAACAATAGGAATTTGAATAGGAATAATCTATTATAGCACAAGCATTCACTCAGCTGTTCTGAGTATAATTCCAAAGTTGGTTTTTATTTTTAGTTCAAATTTTCGGCAGGGTTTGGTCAATGAAGAATTCAATTTATTCCACCAACATGCAAAAAACTTTGTTTCTTTGTCAGAGAAACAGATACAATAAACTCATTTCTCAGAATTTTTTAGGGGTTAACAGACTGGAGGGGCAGGGTTGGTGTTTGGTGCAGTGATCCAATATTGGAGTACCCAGGTTCTAATCCGGGCCACTCTACTTCTGCTCTAAATTCCTACAAATGTGCTTGGGAGGCACCAGATGGTTGCTCAAATACTTGGTTTCCTTCCAACCTTGTGGGAAATCCAGATGGAATTTTAGTCTTCTGGTTTTGGCCTGGCCTAGCTCCTGCTGATGCAGGCATTTCAGAAGTGGCTGGAAGAGCTCTATCTTCCTCCAACCCTTCCCTCTGTGTCTCTCTGCCTTTCAAATAAAATTTTAAGAATTTCTTTAAATATTTAATCATTTGAGATCCAGAGTTACAGAGAGAGAGAGGTCTTCCATCTACTGGTTCACTCCCCAAATGGCCACAGTGGGCAGAGCTGGGCCAATCTAAAGCCAGGAGCCTGAAGCTTCTTCTGGGTCTCCCACGTGACTGCAGGGGCCCAAGCACTTGGGCCATCTTCCACTGTTTTCCCAGGACATTAGCAGAGAGCTGGATCAGAAGAGGAGCAGCCAGGACATGAACCCATGCCCATATGGGATGCTGGCACCTCAGGTAGAGGGTGATCCTACTACACCACAGCACTGGCCCCGTAAAAAATTTTTTTGAAGAAATTTTTCCAAAAAAAAAAAAAAAAAAAAAAAGTAACTGTGACACCTTAGTCAACATCAGCTATTATGAATTAGGAAGGGGAAAAGGAAGAGATACCTTATTTCATTAAAGGTGGAATCAACAGGGATAGATCTCTATGTTGTAGGTTACAGTGCTTCCAAAGACACTGTCCCATTCAATCTGTTCTGGCACCTTCCATTTCTAAAATTTCACTTCTCTCTAGCTCCCCACCCCCGCCCCACCACCCACACTTGCATCAAAGCAGATTTGTTTCCTTTTCCTCAAGCTACTCCTAAATTGTAAACTATCTCTCATTCCTGACTGGTAGTCTTAATTTCTTTATACTTTTAACTACTTTACTTTTGAGTTTAATTAACTCACACAAGCTGCCAGTTTGACGAGTGGGCTGTCCTTAAAAAAGCAAAGTGTGATCCGAAAGAGTAGACAAATTTTCTGTTTTGCTAATGTTGCTATGGAAACAATCTTTCTTCCCCTTCGTTTTGTTACTACACTGGGGAGGGCTGAAGATATCACATTCTGCGGTAGATAAAATTGTGTATGGTTTGCCTCTTTCATTTATGTAATCTTTCCTCCTAGGACTCTGAAAATCAGTATGATGTGTAAATCAGTCAATCAAATTTATAAAATATGCAGTGTACTCAGATTTCAAAATATCAGAAACATTGTTCATTATCACTTGGAAAAAATGTCCTGTTTTCCCTTTTTCTAGAGAATGTGTTTTTAATGCTCTAAAAGATTCAGTAGCTAGTTAGTATTATATTAACTTGAGTAATACAATTATTGTTTCTCTTATTCTCAAGTAAGTTTTAATGATTTCAATAAAAGCTTCCAGTGACTGGCATTATCAGACCTTCTCTGAATAATTCAAATACTATCATCCTATAATTTTCTGCTCACATTTCTTAGATGTAAGACTCCTAAACATTGACAAAATTTTAAGTTCTTTTTTTTAATTACTGCATTTTCAGTATGTGTTCTTTTTTAAGGTGTATTTATTTGAAAGGCACAATGACAGACAAACAGACACAGAGATGTATCTTCCTCCATCTGTTGGTTCCCTCCCCAAATGCCAGCAACAACCAGGGCTGGGTCATGCAGAAGCCAGGAACCTAGAAGTCCATCCTGGTCTCCCACATGGATGGCAGGGTCCCAAGTATTTGGGCTATCATTTGTCACCGTCCCAGGTGCATCAGCAGGAAACTGAATGGAAACAGTCAAGTAGCTGGGGCTCAAACTGACACTCTGAAAGGATGTGGGCATCCCAAGGGGTAGCTTATCTGGTTGTGCTATACCACACCCATTCCTAAATTTTAAGTTCTTGGCAATCAAATGCAAAGTTGAAGAAGGCTTATTTTTTGCCTTTTTAAGAAAAATTAAAAGTGTATATCCATTATGCAATGCACATTATGTGTTAAGAATGGAAGCTAAAATATGTGCAGCCAACTTCCAAACTGTAAGCTTTACATATGGTATCTCAGTTACCATAATGACATATACATATATATATCCATAATGACAAATATATAAATGCCTTATAATGAAACATACAGATGCACACACATATTATATATTATATATATTAAGGTGACATATTTTCAATATCTATCCTTTACCCAATACTTTACATGAACTATCCATCCATCTTTCCTATAATCTTACTAGATCCTACAGTTGGCTCCATTTTAGAGATGGGTAAACAGACAGACATCAGCAGGCTCAAGCCTTCCCTAAATCACTGGACCCTCAGTGGCACAGAAATAGGAATTTTAATAGAGGAGCCCATCCCAGAGTCCTTGCCTCTTCCCTTCTTGATGAATGCCCTTACACAACTGGTTCTCAATGTTATATAAGCAGAAGACAAACTATAAACAGGACTAATTCTTTACATTCCAGCTTCAGAAGAGCTCCAGGTATGTGTCAAACAGCCAACTGAACATGTGCAAAAAGATTCTCTCAGTATTTAATCAACTTTGCATTTATTTTATAAATTAATAGCATCTTGTTCCATCTGATTCCAGTTCCCTCTTCAAGTCCTCAGGTTCCACAACCACAGATCCAATCAACTGCAGAACAAAAATATTCAGAAAAAAACTGCATCTGTACTGAACATATACCAACGTTTTTCTTGTTTTGGTTCTAAAACAATATAGTATAATAATTGTTTACATAACATATGGAAGTACATGCCTAGATTATATGCAAATACTTCTGATTTATTTTCATTTTTACATAAAAAGGAGAGAGAGACAGAGACAGAGAGAGAGACAGAGAGACTGATTGAGATTCTTCCACCTGCTGCTTCACTCCCCAAACACCTGCAATAGCCAGGCTTGAATCAGGCTAATGTCAGAAGTCCCAGACTCAATCCAGGCCTTCCACATGGGAGGCAGGAAATCATCTGCTGCTTGCCAAGCTTGCATTAGCAGGAGGCTGGATTTGAAGCAGAGGAGTCCCAACTCCAAACAGGCGCTTCCAACATGGGATGCAGGTGTCCCAAGTGGGCTTTTAACTGCTGTGGGGAATGCCAGATCCTACTTCATCATTTTCTATAACAGACTCGAACATCTCCAGATTTGGTAGCCATGGAAGTCCTGGAAGAAATCTAACATGGATAGTGAAGAACATTTTTCTTCATCTCTCCCTACCACACTGAACTCCACTACTTCGCTGTAGAAAGTAGCTGGGAAATTAGGCCAAGTGAAATAGGGTTGTATGGCCAAAACCTATTTAAATAGTACCCATCCTGATAATATAAGAGTAGAAATTTGGCTGTGGAAAAGAATGGACTGCAACAATGGAACAAAAGATGAGATTTTAAAAAGCTGGAAAAATTTCATTTTAAGAGTAGGGTTTCCTACTCAGAATCTCCACTATTACTTCCACCAGAAAATTCTATGACATTTATAATTAAAAAGGTAAGTGAAAGAGAAGGATGGTGCTAAGTTTGAACACATATTAGGGTACTTCAAAAATTTCATGGAGGGGCAAGTGATTGGCACAGTGATTTAGGTGCTGCTTGGGATGCTACATACTTTATCAGATTTCTGGTTTGAGTCCTGTCTATTCTACTCCCAGTCAAGATTCCTGCTAATGCACACCCTGCAGGGTGGCAGGTGAGGCACCGGAGACTCAGACTGAGTTCCTAGCTGCGGGCTTCAGCCTGGCCCAGCCACACATGTTGCAGGCATTTGGGGAGTGACCAGTGGATGGGAGATACCTTTTTTCTGAGTCTCCTTATCTTTCCAAATAAATAGAATAAAAAGAAAATAAGAATGAGAGGTATCAGCCAAATGTGGCACGTCTGGGTAAAGCTTCAGAGCAGTGGAGACAGGGAATTAATGAGGAGTAAACACGTGATTCTTACAGAAGGAGACAGGAGGGAAAAGAACACGAGCAAAAACAATTTCATATAAGAAATATTCAGCTTTCCTTCTTTGTGTTGTTATTGAGCTTTCTACTAGGCCAGCTGTTGAAAATATACAAATGAATAAAAAACAGTGTCTACATGAGGGCTAACTCATGGTTTTGCAATAGGAAGAATTTAAACTTTTTTTAAAAAATCATGAATTTAAGGATTACATTAAATATATGGAATAATAGGATCCAGAAACTTAATTGCTAATACAATTCCAAGATAAGTGAGTTTGAAATTCATGTAATCAAGAATCAGCCTTGGAAAACTTCCCTGTTGTGGAGTTTGCAATCAAACAGCTTAGTGTTCACTCATGAGAAACTGCCATTATGGATCTCTTCACGGAAGGTTTTCTAGGAGTCAGGCGAAGTTCTGTAATTGAAAGTAAACAACCTAAGTGCATACAATGGTACTGTTATTCACCTCCACAGAAGACTTCATCTGCATGGCTGGATTGTTTTGCTCTTGTTCCCTGCATGAAAAATTCAGTGTATCAATTAGTTGTCCTTTATCCTGAATATGAGCCAAGCTTTAATTGCTTCATATCCATAATTGTATTAACTATGAATAAATTGTTTCAGAAAAAAATTTTTTTCTATGGCACAAAGGAGATTAATTACCGAAAGACAATACCAATCCTCTGCTATCAATCACATGGCCACCTAACGAGGATTCGGCTTCATTAACTTTCCTCAAATCTCGTTTGTAATATAAAACACCACCGCACAGTCAATTCCCAGAAAGATAAATTTAATCAACTCTATAGTGGGTGGATTAGTTTATACCAACCTTTCCCATTATCTAACTGCAGTCCCTGTCCTCTTCAGAGTCCAATACTATCACATCAAATATTCTCTGATAGCGTTTTGGACCACACTCAATAAAATAGGAATCCGCACAATATCCTTAAATCCATCACCACTGCCTCCTGGCATCATGGAGAAAAATCAATTTATAGAATCCTGTGTTGTTAGAGACTGGAATGGAGCGTGGAGGTCACTGGGTCCGTGCCTCTCACTTGACAGAGTCAAGTCCTATCACATAAAGAACCCGTCTGTTTGGGAATTGAAAAGCCAAAAAGGTCAACCACAAAACTATTCTTCTTTGAAAGAAAGGTATGTTATTGACTGACATCAGAAAGTTTTCAAATCTATTCCCCTCTAAGTGCACGAAAGTAAGTCACATTTAATAAGTATATTACGAATGAGAGCAATAATAAACATTATGTTCGCCGGCGCCGCGGCTCACTAGGCTAATCCTCCACCTTGTGGCGCCGGCACACAGGGTTCTAGTCCCGGTCGGGGCGCCGGATTCTTTCCCGGTTGCCCCTCTTCCAGGCCAGCTCTCTGCTATGGCCCGGGAGTGCAGTGGAGGATGGCCCAAGTGCTTGGGCCCTGCACCCCATGGGAGACCAGGAGAAGTACCTGGCTCCTGCCATCAGATCAGCGCGGTGCGCCGGCCGCAGCGCGCTGGCCACAGTGGCCATTGGAGGGTGAACCAACGGCAAAGGAAGACCTTTCTCTCTGTCTCTCTCTCTCACTGTCCACTCTGCCTGTCAAAAAAATATAAAATAAAATAAATAAACATTATGTTCATAAAGAAGACAAAGGTTTATGTATAAGTCTAATAAACCTACGAACTATTAAGATTTGCTATTCTTTCCTTATCTCCACCCAATCCCTGCATTATGACTTTTTTTTTCCACTAAAGATTAAATTTTTTAATTTCTTTTCATGTTGTTTGAAGACAGATGGAGTGAGACACAGATCTTCCTTCTACTGGTTCAGCCTAAAATGTCCTCAACAGCAAGGGCCAGGCCAGGAGGAAGCCAGAAGCCTGGAATTCCATCTGGGTCTCTCACATGGGAGGCAGAGTCCCAGCTACTGAGCCATCCCCTGCTGCTTCCCAAGGTGCACTGTAGCCAGAAGCTGGATCAGAGTAGCAGAGGCTCCAACCCAAGCTCCTATATGGGATGCAGGCATCCCAAGGGCCAAAATAACCACTATGCCAAAACACTGCCCTATCAGGATTTATAAAGAGAAATCTAAGAGCTAACGACTCATAAAACTATTAAATCACTTTGCCTTCACTATTATTGGGAAATGTGCTTACTATGCATTTATTGACAATATATTTTATGCATGTTAAGATACACTTTTGCATCTAACGTAAGAATTCTAACATGCATAATTATTTAACCATAGTTATGATTTATTTCCAGTTTGGGAAGTAATTCTTCAAAAGCTATTAGTTGAAAAGACTTTTGCAGTATTAGCTTTATGATAAAAGCTTTGAGGGCTTCCCAAAGCAATCTGGATTTATCAAGCTGCTTTTCAGTAAAAAGGTGTTTAATTAGGTTGTCTCACACTTTCTCTAAATCTGAAAAACTAATCACCACCTTCTAACTCAAAGAACACTGGAAAGTTGCTTTGAATATTATCCTGTATGAACCCTTTGGTTTTTCCTTCCACTCATTTCTGCCTTCTATCAGGGAGAACTTAGACTTGACTTTAAAAGGGTTTGTGTTTTTTAAAATCAAAGAAAGAGTTAAAGGGGAAAAAAACGTCAAACAAAATCACAAGATGACTAAACCCAACTAATTTCTTTTGCTTGTTAAAGAGGTATTCGTGTGTGCAAGCGTGCATGTGTACCGTGTGCAGAAAAGCACAACTGAAGGGAAGCAGCAAAGCAAAAGTGTGAACAAAGTAAAGAAATGGAGAAACTGAATTATAGCAGGAACGTGCATATTTCAAAAGAAAAGGCTGCAGTATACAAACTTAATCAGATATGCTTTTCTCTCCATCGGGATTCATGTTTATCTTAGAAACACAAAGAGTGATTTATGTTGCTCAATATCTACTGAGTACACACTGTGCCCCTCCCCCAAAAATCTAACCACATGCTACGAAGAACTCTGTGAAGTCATATTTTAAGAAATCCATGCATTTAAAAACCTGAATGACTTTTTATTATCCCTCTCCACCTTGGTCTAGGCTATAAGATATGTTACAATAAGCACCGAAATAGAGTTCCTACCCTCAAGAATTTTACAATTACAATGCAGAACAATGGGAAGGCAAAAAATGTAAGATGACTTTGTGCCCTAAAATAATTTAACGTTCAATGAGATTCCAAAGAAAATGAGGGAGACTTGACATCTAGTCCCTTAGCAGTGAGGGCCAAGCACAGTAACCCCAGGGCCCGTTATTATTAAGAGCCGGTGTTGTGGTGTAGTGGGTTAGGTGTAGGACCCTGGCATCTCAGATCAGAGCACTACTTCTAGTCTTAGTTGCTCAGCTTCCTACCCAGTTCCTTGCCAAAGAGTCCAGGAAGGCAGCAGATGACAGCCCAAGTGTCTGGACTGCTGCCACCCACATGAGGGACACAGATGAAATTCCTGGCTCCTGGCTTTGCTGTGATCCAGCCCTGGCTGTTGTGGCCATTCGTGGAGACAGCCAGTGGATGCAAGATCTCTGTCTGTCTCTTTCCCTTTCTCTTCCTCCCACCCCCTCTCTCTGTCACTCTTCCTTTCAAATAAATACTAATTTTTTAAAATAGGCATTATTATCATAATAAAAACATGCAGCCTCTTTCAGAATAGGTCCCAAGTCATTTAGCTAACAAAAAACAGCACATTACACGCAGGTACACACAGGCACATACATGAACACACACTATCATACATATTTGATAACAAATTAATTAATTTTCACTAAAGATGGAGAAAAATCTTTAAAACAAGATATCTGCTGCTGTATGCTTCACACAGAGGAAAAAAAATAAACTGCCAAGGATAGGTGTCCACTTCTGGATCTCAGTGGAATATGAAGCCTGCAGAGTGAAGCAGCAGAATTAGAATGAAATAACAGTGCCCTAAGGAAAGCAAATCATATCAAATATCCATTCTGTTCAGCTGAGCTTATGTACACAAGTGTGGGAATCAGGATAAGGCCGGCACAGATACTCTACATAAGGAGAGATTAAATTATAATTGATTGAGGTGGCGTATTCTCGTCTCCTGAAGCCCAATGCAAGAAGGCACTTGAAGGTGACAAGAATGTATGACACAATCCGTGGAGAGAGTACAGTGACAACATCTCATGTTGGAGATAGTATTTTTTAAAAAGAAATCTAAATCACATGAAATTCAATTTTGAATTTGATGTCGCTTTTCTGGCAGAAACTCCTGTCCTGACTTGAAGCTCCTTTAAACCTGCAAGGTATGGAAGGGAGGGTCCATAAATGGCAAAGCAAAAATATGACTCAAAAGGAGCAATTTTTTTCAATCACAAAACATTGAAGAAGGGACTCGATGAATGCTGAACTTAAGGTTTTAGGGTACATTATGGAATCTGGGAGTCTGTTTACAGATCTCAATATTTTGCAGTGGGGAGCTACCTTGAGAGCCATCTTCTTATATATAAACAGTTTTAATGTGGTCATACAGAGCAAATGTAAACAGTCAAGGGTCAGTTCTTGAGGAACATCTATTTGTGGAACCAGCATTGTGGCCCAGTAGATTAAGCCACCACCTGTGACAATAGCATCCAATATTGGTGCCCTTTCACATCCAGGCTGCTCCGCTTCCTATCCAGCTCCCTGCTGACGCTTCTGGGAAAACAGTGGTAGATGGGCCCCTTCCACCCATGTGCCACCCATAGATGGAGTTCCTGGCTCCTGGTTTCAATCTCTTCTAGCTGTTGCAGCCATCTGGGGAGTGAACTAGTGGACAGTTCTCTCTCTCTCATGTGTGTGTGTGTATATACATTCAAATACGTAAATCTCCACAAATGTTTATCTAAAGGTAAAAAGGTGTAGCAAGCCACTAAATTTAAAGAAAAAAAGAAGAAACATTTATATTTAAGGTAGACAGATGAACAGAACCAGTAAAGAAAAGAGAAAGTAAACAGTCAAGGTGCTTCAGAGGTGGTTCCAAATTGTGCAGGTACTTGGGGGCCAAACTCTATGCTCTCCATTGAGTATATATATATATGTGTCCAAATGCTAAAAACTTAAGCAGTCCGTCCTTCTATTTAGTGTGTGCAACATCTAACATGAATACCACCCCCCAACCCCCCCCCCACACACAGCACAGTTGGTCTCTATAGTTATAAGGTTTGCTAAACAAATTGTTATTCTTTTGTACCAAGGCACCTACCCTGACCTGCACAGAAAATATTACTCAGATAATAGCATTTTGCAAGGTCACTTTGAAATCATCAGTAAATTGCAAGGAAAGCCATTTGTTCTAGTTCCTAATCCCTTTATCAGATGGTTTTTCTGCTAATCTGTATTGGTGAGTGATGTGTTGATACCAAGGGGTTGTACAAGGAATTAACCTGAAGCTTCACAGTTAGACATAGACAGAGTTGCATTTTTACCTGGGTTTTGATCCCTCATAATTAAAAACAGTAAATAAGCCCAAACAGGTACAAGAAATGCTTCAATATTATTAATGTTATACATTGATGGAAATTTTTCAGGAACAATTTCCAACAATACACATTTATACAGTATCTTCTTTTTCAATTACTAATGGCCAGACAACAATAGAAAATTATTCTCTTCTACCATGTGTGTCCAAAATAGTCCTTGGAAAATTGACAAATATCTGGGATATTTCAGCAGTTTTGGAATTAACCATAATTTTTCTCATTGTAGTTTGCCAAATCTTTTGAGATGTGTGGGTTTGCAAGAATATTTTTAAGCCTAAAAAGATTTAGCATGAACCAAAATAAAATGCATCATTTATACAGAATTCAAAAGAACCTAAGTAAAACATTTATTGGAGTTTAACATATCATAATCTATAGAAATGCACACAATTTTGGAGTATAAAAATGTTTAATGCACTGTAGAGTTTTCTGAATTGTTTTTTGCTTTTCTTAGAAAACTGGTAGATTTTTTGAGTTTTTACCCTCACCCTACATCCATCCAAAATCCAGTATCTGAGTAGATACTGTTAAGAACAAATGTATTTAACTTACTAGTCAAAAGTATATATATACCTGGTGTTTTAGCTTTGATTATCTGCTATACAACCTGAAAGTCCACTTGGTGATACTGAATGAAAGCCAAGACTACGTATGCTTATAAAACAATGGCTTCCAAAATGTTCCATTTATCTATTATGTATATCTTATCAACTGTATGTCATGAATTAAAGAAAAGAGTCACAGCTGCAAAACCATAGTAATTACACATTGAGATCTGAGGGCAATAATTTTGGCATGAAAATTAGGAGTCAACACTGTTGTCTGGGTAATGGTTCCAATGAAATAAGAGAGCCACTTAAATTTCTAAAATAAACAGACTCTAGTAGGGAACATTTCAGTGTACCTGCTGGTGCCCATGTTTCCTCTCATGCCCTGGTGCCAGCCAGTGGCTGAGTCCCCACCATCCTCCCAGGAGCAGGAGTCGGGAGTTGGGTTATCACTTGCCAAAGGCAATCCCTGCTGTGGCAGCCTGGCTGACAGGATTCTGGGAGTCAGGCATGGCACAGATGCCCCTCTAACTATCTCAGTGCCACCTTTCAAGAGACCGAACTTCGTTTTGCTTTGTGCCAAGAAAAAAAAATTAAATAAAAGATAAATTATCTCCTGTAATTTATACAGTTAAAAAATATGTGTTTACTTCTTGTGCTGGAATAACAACAACAACAACAAAAACAATGAAACATTATCTTCCCTTACTGATCTGTGTGTACACAAGAGCTGGGGCAGTCACACAGTGAGGTCACAACGACTCTTCTTTCAATCTTCACTTTTAAAAATGAGTCACAGCTAGGAAGCTAAAGTCCATGCAGAAACATTAAAAGTCTTCCCTAGGAGAGAGGGCAAGCGATACTGCATATTTTCAGTTAATACCTATTCATATTGTGACATACTTTAAGGAAAAATGAGCTCTGAAGCCATTTTCGGACTTTGGGCAAGGACAATCCTAACAGCAATATCTGGTAAAGGTCAAGTCTGGAAGAAAAGAGAACAGAGGATGAACCATGATCTGTGGGGCAGGGAGGACTGGGAAGCCTGGATGAAGAATCCCTCGCAAGTGTCTCTAGGGCAAGGCCTTGTGACAGTACTGGATAATGGAGGTTGAGTACCCAGCATGAGAGTGGGGTGGGGGTGGAGGATAGGGGGGTGGAGGGAGAGAGGGAGAGAGAGGGAGGGAAAGAGAGAGACAGAGAGACAGAGACAGAGAGAGACAGAGACAGAACAAATAGACTAAAGAAAGTGGTCATAATGGGCATGGACAGCATTTTCACATCTTTGATCAAAAATTGGCTTTTTTCTGATGTTTTGGGTATTTTTTAGCACTCTACTTACACTATCTTTTCAGAGTCACATTTAGACAGCCACCGCACTGAAGGTTTACACAGTCTCCTAACGAGAGACATAGGGCCGCCACAACCAGGGCGATGGGTGGTTGGATGGAGTGAGCAGTGTACCATCAGGACACACAAGGGAACACTTAATGTCACATAAATGGGGTGGGATGTGATATTGAGCGGGGAGGGTTCCACTGACCCGGTGATTTCTGAACTGTGTCTTTTTGTTGTTGCTGTTTAAGATTTATTTATAGGAAAGGCAGAATTACAGAGAGAGTGGAAGAGATAAAGAGAGAGACCAAGAGAAGAGAGAAACAATCTTCCATTTGCTCGTTCAGTCTCCAAATGGCCACAATAGCTAGGTCTAGACCAGGAGCCCACAACTTCACCCAGGTCTCCCACAGGGATGACAGTGTTCCCAAGTACTTGGCACCTTCCACTGCTTTTTCCAGGCCTTTAGCAGGGAGCACGATTGGAAGCAGAGCTTCGGGGACTTGAACCAATTCCCATATTGGATTCCAGTGTTCTGAGTCACAATGCTGGCCCCTGAACTATGTCTTAAGACTAACTAGGAGATAATCAAGTAAGGAAGGTGATTAAAGTTGTTCAAAATATTCGTTTTGGGGAGGTAAAGTGGGAAGGAAAGAAAGAGGAAGATAGTTGCTACCCACTGGTTCACTGGCTCACACTCCAAAGGCCCTCGGTGTCATGGGGGCAGGTGGGTGGCAGAGGGATTAGCAGAACCCTGAACCGAGACCTCAATCTAGGTCTCCCACAAGGGTGGCAGGAATCTAACCACGTGGGCCATTACTGCTACCTCCTAAGGTCTGTACTGAGGAACTGGAAGCCATAGCCAGGAATGGAACCCCAGGTACTTCAAAATGGGATCCTAACTCAGGATCTTAACTGCGAGTCCAAATGCCCACCCCCCTCAGTATAATGAGGCCTAGGTTTGGATTGGTGGGATGGTGATAAAAAATGAGGCTACATAAAAAGAAAATAAATATTTGAAGATCTTGCTTACCATTGGATATTTTTGGTACAAATAGCTGTTTTCCTCTTTTGCAACTTGAATTCTTTCCCTAACTCTCCTTGAAATGTTATCATTTATTCATTTAATCACTTTTGAGCATTGACCAAAAAACCCTCCAACCTAACAAAATCTCTATCAAATGAAACATTTCCATCTTCTCACTGCCTGGCTTTGGACTGGGAAATTTACAGACTACCTCACACAACTTTGATACTAAGCTCTGTGCCTACCATCCCACCCCTGCTGCCAACCTTAATGGCTGGGTCAGGAGAAAGACGACAGAGGATGGCACAAAGGGCCTTGGTCAGCTGCAAGGAGACAGACTGCTGTGCTGATCCATCTCCTGGGCAGTGTGAGGGGTGTTACAGATCTTTCTCTGCTGGGGATCCCTGAAGGCGTCACTTCGAAATGGGGCCTCCTTGTCCAGATGGCTGGGAGCCTGTCCATCAGATCTGAATTCTGGTGACCTGCAACCTACTCGTTACAGGTAACTCATAACTCTCAACTCCTGCCAAGTATCCTCACTTCTTTTTATTACATGACCTCAAACTGGGAGCTTAGCTAAGCCAGAAGTAATTTTGGAATCATTTTGCAAGTCCTACCTACGTGGTCTAATAACTACGGCTTCAGTAAAAAGACACTTGGCACTCATAATCCCTAATACTGGCAATGAAATTTTCCAAATAGGAGGAGCTACCTGTTCACCAGCTTACTATGCTAGTTTTATCATAAAAAAAAAATGCCACTGAAGAATCCTACAAGGAATGCTGGCAAAGGTGGACAGGACTACCACCCTCAGCAGGGATTCCAGTTAGACAGCCAAGGAGCTCCCATAGCAGGGAGCATCAGGACCACCAACATGGGAAAAGATTCAAGATACAGTAAGGAGCAGAGCCAAGATGACCTTGGTGGGCCTGGAGGGCCAGATATTCTTGCTTGCTTATGGTTCTTCAGTGGGCCTGCCTGTAGCTTTGTTTGCTTTAAGAAAGAACCAGAGAGGTCACTGAAGTCAAGATAGAGGTCCAGAGAGCAGAGTAAGAGTGTGATTCACCTGAGTCAGAAATCTGCCAGCAAGGTGGACGGTTCGGGATGAGACTACGCTGGGCAAACAAATTGAAGATGTTGCCGCTGGTGCTTTTCTCTTATATCTCTGAATAGCGATCGGCTGTTAAAAAATGCAGGATGATATGGTAGTGTGAGAGGAAAGGAATACAGATCTGAAGTAACACACTGCGGGTCGGGGGACAGAGTAGGGCCAATATCTAGGGATAAATACATGTATTTTATAACTCTCATTCACTTCTGAGGGAAAATAACATTTTCTTATGTGAATTCTTAAAAATCAAAGCCCTGCGAGAGCATTTGGTACAGCAATGAGAATACCACCTGGGATGCCCACATCCCATATGGCAGCACTTGTGTTTGCATTCCTGTTCTGATTCCAGTTTCCTGCTAAAGCATAGCATGGGATGCAGCTGTGATGGCTCAATGGCTGGATCCCCACCACCCATAGAGGAGACTCAGACTGATGCCCAGGCTCCTGGCTTCGGCCTGACCAGGTCCCAGCTGTTGCAGGAATTGGGAGAATAAACCAGTAAATGGAAGATATTTCTTTCTTTCTCTCTCTCTCTCTCTCTCTGTCTTTCAGATAAATAAATTTTAAAAACCAAAGTACTGAATAAAAACAAGTTGATTAAAAATCTAGCTAAGCACTATCAAGTGAAACCTCTGACTGTTTTAATGCAGAGAAGAAAGGCTACTTTTTGAGAGATTCAAATGTATAGAAAGATTAATATTTATTAAGGAGCTTTAAAGGAAAAACACTGTTATCGTGGCAGAATGTAGTATTTAGGCATATTCAAAACTAAAATCTAAAATTTATGTGGTGAACAAGGACAGAATATTTTTAATCTCATCCTATCACTGCATCTCTAGATAATATATTTATTTATTTATTTATTTATTTTTATTTTTTTTTTGACAGGCAGAGTGGACAGTGAGAGAGAGAGACAGCGAGAGAAAGGTCTTCCTTTTGCCGTTGGTTCACCCTCCAGTGGCCGCCGCGGCCCGCGCGTTGTGGCCAGTGCTTGACAATACATTTTAAAAATAAACTTATTTTTCTCCTTCAACATTTTAGAAGTGTTTAAAATTATGTCAGTGCCACAATGTTGTATCACAAGTCACCATGCTGCAAAGACCAGAACTGACAGACATATGATTTTCTAATATATGGCACAAAGTAATGAAAACAAAGGGTGTCATCTTCTGTAGGTCAAATGCTGTGCCAAGCATGCCACGGGCATAATTTTGTTTGCTCAATATGACAACATAATGCAAAAACCCTACCAGGTAGGTCGTGAGATCTCCACTTTGCAAATGAGGAAACTGAGGCACGCAGAGGTTAAAAACCTAGAGAAGCAGTAGAATGACTGGAAAAGGGGTGTTTCAGTGGAGTGCAAGGATGTTATGTTCCCATTTGATGTGGCGGCAAACATTCTGTGTGGATTCTAGACAAAGTTCTTCCCTCTCTGGACCTCCACATCCCTACCTGCGAATTGGACACATGGAATTCAGGGAGCTACAAGGCTCCAATGTGGTATTTCCCAAATGTTGCCACACATTAGAAGGATCTGGGAAAATTCTAAATATCTTGATATGATGGTGGGATCCCAGACCACTGCAGTGAGGAGATCTGCTGGTAGACGTCAGGTATCAGCTTTTGTGCAGCACTTTTAAATGCCCTGGGTTCTATCTACTTGAGCATGAGAAGCAGAAAATAAATGGATTGCTCCTATTTATACTCAAACATAACGAGATACTTGAAATTTCATTTTAGAGCAAACCTGTGTCCTCTAGGCCACCACCAAGGAAAACAAAGAGATTGTGGAGCAGAAACCTAATAAAACCTGAATCCTTGACTTCATTAATACTACACTGCTTCAGTGATAGCTGGGACCTTCCTTTCTTTCAAAATTAATGCAATTCTTTTCATAGACTCAAATTATATTCCAAAATATGAAAACATGACTATGTGAGGAGTGTACATGATACCCATAGTAGGATTCTGATTGATTGTTTTCACTTCCTCACATTTACAAGGAAGCGTGGCAAATCCTTGCCTTTGTCCATATAGGACAGCCTTCGGGCAGAGAACGTTCCCTCCAGAGACCTGTGATCAGCTTTTCACGGTGATCATCACAGGCACTGCATCCCCTGTGACAGTAACCTGTTCAAGACACATGAATGGATTAGAGAAATTTTTTTATGCAAAGATTTACAGAATGGACTGCAACTCATCAATGAGAAAGGAGAAATGCCTGCCACATAACACACATCAAGAATCCAGAAGCACTATTCTTTGGGACTGCAGACTGATACAAAAAGAGCACATCAGCATGGTTTCATGTTATAAAGTGCAAGAATGAGTAAAGCAAATCTAAGGGGAAGGAATCAGAGTACTGTTGGCCTGGAGTTGGCAACCTCTATAGTTTCCACTTAACACACACATACATATGCAAATCTATCACAAATAATGCAGCAACCCGTGCTAGGGAAATTGATATTCAGTTTTCTTTGTTAGATTTTTATTTATTTATGACAGGTAGACTTACAGACAGTGAGAGAGACAGAGAGAAAGGTCTTCCTTCCATTGGTTCACTCCCCAAATGGCCGCAACGGACGGAGCTGCACTGATCTGAAGCCAGGAGCCAGGTGCCTCCTCCTGGTCTCCCATGCAGATACAGGCACCCAAACACTTGGGCCATCCTCCACTGCCTTCCCAGGCCATAGCAGAGAGCTGGACTGGAAGAGGAGCAATTGGGACTAGAACCAGCGCCCATATGGGATGCCGGCACCCCAGGCGGAGGATTAACCTAGTGTGCCTCGGCCCTGGCCCCTTGATATTTGTTTAAACTTCTAATAAATCCAAGTAGAATTTTGTATGCTTTAGCAAAAAGAAAGGTTATGGAACAAATGTTTGATAATTCATATTATATATTTATAAAACATTCATACATTCATGTAATTATATTAATTGGGATATAATATTGGGTGATAACATAATGAGATCTTTTTGTTTCTGTCCTTAAATCAGTTTCTACTGTCCTTTTTAAAAAAAAAAAAAAGATTTATTTATTTATTTGTGAGGCAGAGTTACAAAGAGAGAGAGAAGAGACAGGGAGTGAGATCTTCTATCCACTGGTTCAATCCCCAAATGGGTGCAATGGCCGGAGCTGCACCGATCCGAAGCCAAGAGCCAGGAGCTTCCTCTGGGTCACCCACGTGGTTACAGGAGCCCAAGCACTTGGACCATTTTCTACTGCTTTCCCAGGCCATAGCAGAGAGCTGGATAGGAAGTGGAGCAGCTGGGACTCGAACCAGCACCCATATGGGATGCCAGCACTGCAGGCACAGCTTTACCTACTAAGCCATAGCACTGGCCTCTTTTTTTTTTTTTTTTGCTTTAATAAGCATATACTTTTATTTTAAAAAGGCTATTTCTATCTTGAAAAGAATAAATACAATTGCACTTAGCCTTACTTTTATCTTCTCTCTCATGAATAAAGAACACAGGATCTTTTCATTCATTTATTTATTTATTGGAAATGCATAGAGACAGACAAATAGATGGGGACAGCTCGCATCTGCTGGCTGACTCTCCCCCATAAACCTGTAACAGCAAGGGCTGGTGCCAAGCCAGGAACCCAGGGGCTGGGAATCAGTCCACGTCTCCCATGCAAGGGGTGGGACTCCAGTTACTTGAGACATCACTAGCAAGGAGCTAGAGTTGGGAACCAGACAGAAATAGAGCCCAGATACTCTGATGCGCGGCACAGGCATCCTAACTGGTGTCTTAACCACTAGGCTAAATGCCTACCCCAAGAACCTCAGCTCTTGTGCTTTCTTTGTATGGCTTTCCATTTGTACTAAGTCACTATTTTTGTTAGTATAAAAACAAGTCATCGAGAAATAGAGCTATTTCATTTGATCCTTCAATATCTCACTCTTTGCTCTGAAATACTGCCAGCTTGTGAACCTGCCCTATTTAAAAGCTATTCTACACTTTGGAAGACGATGTATTTGTGAAAAGGAATAAATGCCCAAAAGGACATTCAAGGGAGAAAGCTATATATAAACCATAGAATAATTCAGAAATGTAAAGCTGTATCGTTTATCTAACTGAAGCTTATCTAACTGAAGCTTATAGAATGACTACAAGGAATATAGCTTTTTTTAAGCTTTTATTTATTTATTTGAGAGGTAGAGTTACAGACAGACGGGGAGACAGAGAGAAAGGTCTTCCTTCCATTGGTCTACTCCCCAAATGGCCGCAATGGCCAGAGCTGTGACAATCCGAAGCCAGGAGCCAGGAGCTTCTTCCAGGTCTCTCACATGGGTGCAGAGGCCCATATTTTTATCTGCTACACCACATTGCTGTCCCCGAATCTCAGGGTTCTCTAATCTCAAAAGCTATATTCCTGGGGTCTATGCTGTGGCGCAGTAAGTTAATCTTCCACCTGCGGTGCCGGCATCCCATATGGACACCAGTTCTAATCCCGGCTGCTCCTCTTCTGATCCAGCTCCTTGCTAATGCACCTGGGAAAGCAGTGGAAGATGGCCCAGCTGCCTAGGCTTTGGCACCTATGTGGGAGATGCAGATGGAGCTGCAGGCTTTGGCTTGGCCCAGTCCTGGCTGTTGCAGCCATATGGAAAGTAAACCAGCAATGAAAGAACTGTCTCTTCTCTCTCAGTACCTCTGCCTTTCAAATAGATTAATGTTTAAAAAAGAGAGATGGAAAATAAAATCCGACACTAGGGAATGACATAGGCATGGATAACAGAGATTTGCACATTATAAAGGATTCTTAATAAGAAACACAATTTTAAAAGAATCTTTAAGTGGAGCTGGTGTTATGATGAGGGGCTTAAGCTGCTGCTTGCAACACCTGCATCCCACAACCAAGTGCAGGCTTAAGTCCCAGGCTCTTTGCTTCTGATCCAGCTTCCTACTAATGTGCCTGGGGCAGCAGCAGATGATGGTCCAAGTACCTGTGTCCCTGCAACCCATGTGGGAGACCTGCATGGAGTTCCAGGCTCATGGTTTCCACATGGCCCACACTTTTCTGTTGCAGCCATTTGGGGAATGAATCAGTGGATGGACCATCAATCAATCAATCAATCAATCTCTATCTGTCTCTGTCTCAAATAAAAAAAAATACATAAATCTTAAAATGAATCTTACAGTAGATATGTTCAAAAGTGGGTGTTTTGCACAGTAGTTATGTCATTACTTGGGAATGCCATTTCAGAGTGCCAGTTCCAACCCATTACTGTGCTTCCAACCTAGCTTCCTGCTAAAATATATCCTGGGAAACAGCAGATGAGGACTCAAGTGCTTGGGCTTGTGCCATCCATATGGTAGACCTGGATGGAGCTCCTATATCCTGGCTTCTGCCTAGCCCATCCCTGGAAGCTATGGGCATTTGAGGGCTGAACCAGTGAATGGAAGGTCTCTCTGTATCTTGTGGTTTCTGGGTCTCTTGTCACTCTACCTTACACATAAAATAAAGATAAATAAACAAATGTTTGAGTATATATGTTTGTTAATTATTCAAGTATGTCCACTACTGGGTGGCTCCACTCATATCTGGTGCCCCCAGTCATCAGCTGTCAGGCGTTGGGGAAAGGACCTGTGACATGGCAGCAGTGCACCAGGGTATACCGCCACTGTAGCTGTTCAGATCAAACTGGTTACAACTCAGTCTAAGCCACCAGACCATCCTAGAATAAGGCAGCCACTGTTATTTGTAGAGTAAATGTCATTTCAAATAGCTCTCCATGGTAAAAGTATTCTAAACTAAGATGTACACAAACATAAATTCAAAGCATAGAATGTGCAATTGCGGACCCTTTGAAGTATTAAAAAGCTTACCCTCAGAGTTGTGATACACACTGGAATCATTCCCAAAGAGAAGGCTGAGCCAAGTTCAATCGATTTGCTCCAGCGATTTTCATCTTATTATTACATATGCCTTTTCTAATTCTTTTCATTTCGATAGATGTACAGCTTTAAACATTCTTTAAAAAAATCAGCTAATTAAAAGTTGAAGGGAAGAAAAACCACACTGAATGTGCTTTTATCTGGAAGGCGCCCATTACTGTCTAAAGGGCAGCTTTTCTGAGGTTATAGTACTTCTATTAATCATAACTTTAAAATATGCACTTAACAAAACATGACATGAATGTGAATTTTATGCATCTTTTCCCAAATTACTGAATTCTGAGCTATTCTTTCTGGAACTAATATTAAGAGTCCAATGTGAATCAATTAACTGCATTTAATCCATACTGTTCATTATTTGTTAACAGTCAGACACACATACATATCTACCACACATACATGCCTAACTAAACACACACATTCATATGTAGAACATATGCTGGTTCATTCCCAAAATGGCCGTAATAGAGCTGGGCAAGACGGAAGCTCAAAGTCAGAAGCCAGGAGCTTCTTCCAGGTCTCAGGGATCCAAGTACTTAGGCCATCTTCCGCTGCCTTTCCAGGCCATTAGCAGGAAGCTGTATCAGAAGTGAAGCAGCTGGGACATGAACCAGTGTCCATAAGGGATGCTGGCATCAGGGGGGCAACTTAACCTGCTACACCACAATGCTGGTCCACATGTATTGATTTTTTTCTTTTTTTTTTTTTTTTTACAGGCAGAGTGGAGAGAGAGAGAGAGAGAGAGAGAGAGAGAGAGAGAGAGTCTTCCTTTGCCGTTGGTTCACCCTCCAATGGCCGCCACGGCTGGCGCGCTGCAGCCGGCGCACCACGCTGATCCGAAGCCAGGAGTTAGGTGCTTCTCCTGGTCTCCCATGGGGTGCAGGGCCCAAGCACGTGGGCCATCCTCCACTGCACTCCCAGGCCACAGCAGAGAGCTGGCCTGGAAGAGGGGCAACCGGGACAGAATCCGACGCCCCGACCAGGACTAGAACCTGGGGTGCCGGCGCCGCTAGGCGGAGGATTAGCCTAGTGAGCCGCGGCGCAAGCCCCATATGTATTGATTTTTAAAAACTCTGTTTCACAAAGCAGGTGTTGTGGAACAAAGGCTTACACTGCTTTTGGGATTCCTGTGTCTGCCTCTGCCTCCACTTCTGATCCCAGCTTCCTGTTGATGAGCCTGGGGGCCAAGAGATGATGGCTCAAGTACTTGAGCCCCTGCCATTCACATGCGAGACCAGGAGAGAGTTCTTGGCTCCTGACTTTGGACTGGCCCAGATCTGGACATTTTGGTGATTTAGAGAGTGGACCAGTGGATGAAAGATCTCTCGACATCACTCCTTCTGTCTTTCCTTCTCTTACTCTATCCTTTAAATAAATGAGTAATTAAAAAATTATTTTCCATGAAAGAGGAAGGTAAAATTAAAGTGTTAAATAATTTAAAATTATTTATTTTATATAAAGATCTACTTATTTATTTGAAAAGTAGATTTACAGAGAGTGAGAGAGATCTTCCATCCACTAGTTCACTCCCCAGATGGCCAAAACAGACAGGAGCCTGAAACTCCATCCACGTCTGTCCCACATGGGTGGCAGGGGCCCAAGCACTTGGGCCATCTTTTGCTGCTTTCCCAAGCACATTACCAAGCTGGATCAGAAGCGGTGCAGCCAGGACTTGAACCATGCTAATATGGAGTGCAGGCATCACAGGTGGTAGCTTTACCTGCTGTGCCACAAAGCCAGCTCCTAATTGTAATAATTTTTAATAAGTAGCAGCCATGTATTTTTAAAATTTTATTTCATAATTTGTCTAATAAAAAAACTACCACTACTAAACATTCAACAAGTCAAATTAGGTATTTAGATGCTTAAAAAAAAAACAATAAGCTCCGTTCAAATAAAATTTTAAAATATCCCATAAATGCAAATTTAATTGCAAAAAGAACAGTTCCCATTCTACTTCTTCAGGCAATGCCTGAGGCTCATTATCTATCTCTTTTCTAGGTCTCAGCATAGCAGAAGGAAAGTAGTGCATTTGGTGCTAAGATACAGCAGGATACCAAAATTAAAAAAGCGTAAAAATTATTGTTCCCATAGTGACATAACTCACTTAGAAAAATAACAGTGAATAAAGTATATTAAAATATAGAGAAAGATATCATGTGTATGTGCTACAGCTAGAAACTAAGAAATTATAATTATTCAATTTTAATCATTTTAGTACTCCTTAGAAAATAAACACCTTTTATTCATATGAATGTAGATTTATCTATAAAAACAAAAAAGAAATAAGTGCATTAGATGGGATTTAAGCATACTTAGGAAATTATGAAAACCTTTCCTGATGGGCCTGGCGACTGTGAATGCCCTCAACCCAAGTCTACCAGATGTTCAGTCCTCCTTCCATGGCAGAATCTCTCTTTTCAGCCCCTAAATGCAGTAGCCTTGATTGCCATAACCAAATCACCCTTCATGTCATCACAAACTCTCCCAGAGAAGCAGATGAAAGTCTGGGGGCTGGAGGTGTGTTACCAGCCCCTGGTGCGAAACCTGACCCAAGGTCTCAGAAGGAAGCAGGCTGACTGCAGCCAGCTCCCTGATCTTGGCCAAGTCACCTCCTCTCCCAGTGCCACCCTGTGCTCTCTTGTCCTGCATGTCCAACAGCAATTGCCCTCCAGAGACTGATGGGTCAAAGGAGACACAGTGACCATGAGAAGTTTTGTAAAGCATAAAGTATTACCCACGACTGTAAGATCTCTTTCATTTAACAAAGACCCTATGTTCGACTCTCCATGGTTAATTAGAGATGTGAGGCTTTAGAAAAGAAAGGGTGCAGTGCGGTTTAATTTAGACATCAACACACGCATGCACAGGCTCTTTATTTTGCAGACGCCAGAGGAGAGCAACTCTGATCCCTGCCCCTGTGCCGCAGCCCTAATGAGACCACATGGTCACCTGCTGGCAGTGCCAGAGGTGGAGGAACAGACACTTGTACCTACTGGAATTTAATAACCTCTGCAGGGTTTGTTCTGACAATTGTAGTCCTGTTTCAGTGGCAGCAACCATATGCCTATTTTAATGACCTCTATGGGTTTAAGAGGTTACAGGTTTTTCCTTTACAAAGGTTGTTTTCAAAATATACAAAAATACATGTGATGCATTGCTCGAGAGGGTACATAAGAGCCCAAACACTCTCTTTTCTTCATTACTGAAGTGGAAAGACCACCTCTCGCCCTCTCTATGGAGCTTATGAAGCTGTCTTGTAAGAGCAAACAGCAACGTGTCACATTCCGACTTGCTCTGAACTTGCACTGTACACCTCAAGGACAAGGGAAGGGGACTGTCACTATACAGAGAGTGACAGAACTCAGTCTATGTGTCATGATGCAAGAATTGCCATATATGACTAAATTTGGGATTTGACCCATGACACTCTTTTTCACTTTTTAAATATTCAATAAGTAAATACAGATTGCACATGTATGTATAAATGCATGTACATAATATACATGCAAAAGGGCATTTAGAGTCTGTTAATGACATGTACTCTTGTAGCAGTAATGCCTTGACATTATTCATAATTTATCATAAAACTATAGAATTTACATTAAAAGTCTTGCCGGCTTGAGTGGGCAATGGGCCTAAGGGTTAAGACATCAGTATGGAAGCCTGCTTCCAACATTACAGTGCCTGGTTTCAATCAGCTCTCAGATTCTCATTTGAGCTTCCTGGGGAGCAGCAGGTAATGTATTAAGCAGTTGGGTCCCTGACATTCAAGTTGATGCTGGCCCAGGCGTCTAGGGAGTGAATCAGCAGATGGGGTTCGTTCTCTCTCTCTCTCTCTCTAGTGCTCATTTTCTCACTCTGAAATAAATAAATGAAAATTGAAAAAATATGTACTACAGGGTAATTGTTCAATTTATCAAACTTCTTAATCTTTTTATCACACAGGTCATATCCAAAAAACTTGTCATCAAACATCAAATTATAATGCAATTAACACTTTTGCAGGTAACTTCCCATGTGTTTTTCACCAAAAAACTCATTATTGAACCAAAATTAAATCACTTAAACTACGTGATCTATTGTATTGAATTACTGTTCCATATCTATGAGTCACAGAACTCTCCCCACACCTGCCTTAGCAACTGTTAGACAAATTTATTGACAATAATTTATTCTTAGACAAATTATTGACAATTTTGAAATTTTGTGTATTTTCTTACCTGGAAACCTTCTATTTAACATATAAAAACTTCCTGCATTTCATATATATACACTTAGGAACACAGTTATTCTACCCTCCCTCCCACTCACAATCCTACCCTTCCTCCCTCTCTTATTCCATTCTTATTTTTTACTAAGATCTAATTTTAATTAACTTTATATATGCAAGATTAACCCTACACTAAGAGTTTTTGTTTTGTCAGAATTATCACTATTCATGATCATGATCTAATTTTATCAGTTTATATCCATCAAAGTAAACCCCATCTTATACAAAATCTCAGCTAAGGATATGTCTAGGGGATCTATTGTACATTTGGCTATGGACAATAACTATGTGTTTAGCCTTGAAATTTGCTCAGAGTAGATTTTAAGTTTTCTCAAATCATAAAACTAATTTGCAATAATTGCCCTACAAAAAGCAATTTTCAATATTTTCCATCAGTGAAGCAATATTCAAACACAGGTGAACCTATGTTCTCTCACTCTTATTCCTTCTTTGTCTCTGTCTCTCTTCTCTCTCTCTCTCTCTCTCTCTCTCTCTCTCTCTCTCTCTCACACACACACACATACATCACAGCTTTAAAGAAACTGTTTTGCAGAGTACATTTCCACCAGATGTATCTGGCAGAAATTAAACTGGGAAATGGGGACCCCTGCTCTATTCTCAGTGCACAGTAAACCCTTCCTGCTACTACTTTTCATTCTGTGAAAGCTGTCGTAAATCTCTGTCCACTGATCCACTTGCATTTGGCATAGGGGTTGGTAGATTATTTATCGGAGGGATTTCTGTCAGACTGGGATTAAGATGTCCTAAAAATTCCCTCGTGGGCAATTCATCACAACACCATTTAGAGAGTGAAAAGAAAAGCCACAATAGACCTTGGTAGCAAAGTGGAAGTGAGTGATAGGTGAACCCAAACCCCCAGCTTGTGCTAAAGCAAGCAGACAACTACACTGAGCGTGTCAATCAAACTGCCTCATAGGCGGCCTCATGCATATGGAGCAGGGAATAAACAGATTGGTTTTTCTTTACTGTCCCAACAGTTATAAGGAGAGAGAATCCAAGGCTAACGAGCTTGTTTCTGTGTATATGCCAGGCAACTTCTATCTCCAGTTCTTTCTTATAGTCAAAGAAACAAAAACAGGCATTATTTCTGAAACAATGGAGGTTGTGAAATGCTTCCTTGTTGCCAAATGGCTCCCTATATAGGCAATGCCATACTTGTGCACTGTCTGAATCCAATAAATCTTGCCTCTTTGTTTCGAGAAATTAACAAACCAAAGTATAATTTTGGTACTTTCAGACCGACATATATACAACACAATCTAAAAGAATCCCCGAGGTAAGGCTGAACCTTAAATCATCATGGGAAACTTAAATTTAAAATATTAAAAAGAACTGCTAACAATACTGCAAACGACACTACGTGGGAAAATTCTCTGGGGAGATCTGCGGTCATTAAGGGATTCCAAATTCCTCAACCTAAACATAATTGGGTTTTTTCCCAGATGCTAATGTGAATAAGGATAGTCCCCAGGAACAGAATCTAACCCAGAGTGGGATGATTACAAATATTATTGAAACAATGAATTGAGGAAGGAAGTTAATGCTGGACTCATTTTGTTTACTAAGGTTAATTCAAAACACTTTTCTTTAAAATGATGCTGAATCGGTAGTGGTTTAAAACTCGAATGCCAACATGATTGGAAGCACACTCAGAGTGCCTTGATGTCTTCTCTGTTTACAGGATATGCAGGAAGAGGTTACCACAGAAAGAATGCAAAGGTCTGGAAAACACAGCAACAACATTAAGTCTTCAGGTCCCTGAGGGGATTTCCCTAGAGGGTTGTGACTTTCACTCTCAGACCACAGAACTGGAGGAGCAGGACTTTTCAAGCTCAGTCTGGGACTTCGGTAGGAAGGTGTCAGGGCTTCGGGGTGTGCACAGCTTGTGCAGAGAGTGTTTCAGGAAATTAGGCTTTGTCCATGGGTAGACTCTGGTTTGGAAGATGGATTTCTTCAGAGTGAGGAATCAGCTCAGCACTAAGTATCGAGGGACCTCACAATGTCCATGCCCTCTGAGCTAATAAGTTCTCTCTGTTCCTAGAAGTAACTCCCATGAGATAAGGTGAAAAGCAAGATGCACAGACATTTAATGGAATTGTGTCAGCCTTCTCATACTGAAATTTAGATACATGAAAATTCTGAAGCAATATAAGAAGGATTTGTTGGCATATAGGTAATCATTACAGAGGTCTATTAGACAGATACTAGTTATATAAAACATTTTTTTGCTCACTGATGTTTTAGTTTACTGTTTGTGGAGCACAGATTTAGTCTGGTTCTGAGGCTCCTTTTGGAGCAGGGAGATTTAGCTAACAAGGCTAGGATGAGTCAATGTTCCATCACTCTTACTAGCATGACAGGTGCATGGATAGACAAGAATCCCAAGAAGAGATGCCAAATCTAGCAAATCAAAATATAGGACCCCTAGCTCAATTTGATTGCAGATAGGCAAGGAATCCTTGTGTACAGTAAGCACATCCCATGTAATGTTTAGTCACTTTGAAAAAGTGACTCATTGTTTACCTGACATTCAAATTCAACTGGTAGACTGAACCCCATCTGACATTTCTACAAGCAGCAATCCAGGACTCACACGGAACCACTGGGTAAGAGGCAGTTCATTTTTTTCCATTGCAATGATAAACATAATAGAACATAAGCCTAGAGTCCCTGTGTGCCACAGTTAGTTCAGCATGGGGAAATTCTGCCTTCATACGTAACAGAGGAGCCATGGTTCTGATGACTCCATCTGAACTCATTGATCCAGCTATCATGGAAGCTACCAGACCTTTGAACTGGGTCTTCTCTGGCATGTTCAAAGTTAATGTCCTAGTACAATTTTCAGAAGTGAAATGTAAATTTTTATTTATGTCTCGTGGAACTGAAATATACTGATCTAACATGTCATTTATATCCCCCAAAATGAAGAAATAAGTATTATTTGGAGATTTATGATCCCAGTGCAGATGTGTAGTAGATTTAAGAGTTACCTAGTGGAAGCCTGGTTATCCAGATATCCAATAGCCTAGGCTGCTTTCTAACATGATAAACTGCAAATAGATCTCTCAAAAATATTTTATACAGACACAGAGACATCCTCTCAAGAAGCCAATCCCTTTCCAGGCTGATGTGGTCATGGAATCCTGGGTATATGTCTAAAATTCATAGACCAAGGGGCAGTACCAGGTTGTTACTAAACCTGAACGTGATACAGACGATGCTCAGCTCACCCTATTCATCTGTTGGTCCTGTTATAAACCTGTTCTTTTTCTTCCAGCATGCCACCTATTCAATTTGACAAGCTTGTACAAGCTCACTAGCAACAAAAATAAGGCCTCTTTTCAATTAAACCTGCTTTCAATTAAAATTACAGAAGAGCACATGCCTAAAATACACATTAGATCACATCACTCTCCTCCTTAGAGGCAAAATATACTTCCCCCTGTGTTGCCATGTAAAATTCTAACTTTAGGGTCGTAGTCCTCTTTTCTGTCCTCATTCTCGGTCTCTGTTATTTGCACTTCATGGACTTTTGTGTTGAAATTCTTTCCTGAAAAGATCTGTTTATTTATCTGAAAAGCACAATAAGAGAGAGAGAGAGAGAGAAAGAGTGAAATAGAGAAAGAGAGAGACTGAGTGAGAGACTGAGTGAGAGAGACAGAGACAGAGAGAGAGAGAGAGAGAGAGAGAGTCCTCCATACACTGGTCTCCTATCCAAATGGTCAGGGTTGGGCCAGGATGAAGCCAGGAGCCTGGAACTCCATCCAGGTCTCCCATGAGGGAGGCAGCAGCCCAAGTACTTGAGCCATCACCTGCTGCTTCCCAGGAGCATTAGCAGGGAGCTGGATTGGAGGCAGAGTAGCTGGGGTTTGAACTATCTCTGGCATGAGATGCAGGTGTCCCAAGTTGTGGCTTACCTCATTGTACCACAACACCCACCCTGTCATGCTGAAATTCCGTTAGCTGTGTACCTCATCCCT
The DNA here is from genome assembly GCF_964237555.1 of Oryctolagus cuniculus. NCBI lineage: Eukaryota > Metazoa > Chordata > Mammalia > Lagomorpha > Leporidae > Oryctolagus > Oryctolagus cuniculus. Next base: position 147,072,885 of record NC_091434.1, read on the forward strand.
GCTTCTTTGTTACCTCCAAAGAGTGTAGACTCTCTGTAAACTTGGGATGCCCTGCAGCCGTTTCTCCACCTGTCTGCATATTCCTGGGCTACTATAACAAAAACATCATACACTGGGCAGCTTTCTAATAACATAATTTTCTTTTTCACTCTCCTGGGGGCTGAAGATTCCAAGACCAAGGTGCTAGTAGATTCGGGGTTGGGAGAGGACCCAGTTTCTAGTTCATAGGTGGCACCTTGTTGATAAGTCCTACCACGGTGGAAGGGATACTGTTGCTCTCCGGGGTCTTTATGAGGACTAATCCTAATGAACAGAGGCTCCACCTCATATTCCATGGAACTTTCAGAGACCCCTACCTGCTAGTACCGTCACCTTAGAGGCTGGGACACAACGTAAGAGTCTGGGGGGGCAGGCCCGGCGCTGTGGCTCACTTGGCTAATCCTCCACCTGCGGTGCCGGCATCCCATATGGGCACTGGGTTCTAGTCCCAGTTTCTCCTCTTCCAGTCCAGCTCTCTGCTGTGGCCCGGGAGGGCAGTGGAGGATGGCCCAAGTGCTTGGGCCCAGCACCTGCATGGGAGACCAGGAAGAAGCGCCTGGCTCCTGATCGGTACAGGGCCGGCCATTTGGGGGGTGAACCAGCAGAAGGAAGACCATTCTCTCTGTCTCTCTCTCTTTCTCTCTGTAACTCTACCTGTCAAATAAACACAAATTTAAAAGAATCTTAAAAAAAAAAAAAATCTGGGGGGATGGAGAGGTTGATAAACTTTCAGTCCAGTGTACCACTGTCATAATTCCTGCTAACATTTGAGAAATAAACTGACCTGTCTCCTCTGACAAAGGTATTTTCTCGCTCTGTTACAGCTGCTCTAAGTCAGTGACCTAATGTTCTTCTGTTCTCAATAGAAGTCAATGGATGATATGCATCCTTCACATGGGATTGCAGCCCCTCATTAACCAGTCGCTGGATGTGAGCTGCCTCCATGGAGGAGGCAAGTCCTTGGACAAAGGCAGCTTTCTTGGTCAACTGTCAGAACACCCAGCATGGTGAGGAATAAGCCCCTCAGTCCTCAACACCAGCATCACCACAAAGCAAACCATGTGTTCTATAACTCATAAAACTGGCATGGTTTAAATGAAAAACATGTCAATTCTCAGAGCAAATCCTTGTACATACAATGAATTATCTTCTCAATCTATCAAAATTACTCCTTGTGGCAAGCATCAAGAAAATCAATTAACTCTTCAATTTCCTGGTAATATGCATGTGGTTCAGAAAGCATTTCTAAGCCTCCAAAGGGTTTAATCATTATGAAGTAAACTAAGCAACAAGACAGACACATCTCATTTCAGCTTTATCAACATTGTCTCCTGGGAAACATTCAGAGAGAGAAATAGCTCTCAATTCAGTGTTCCTAAAGATAATTTATTCAAAAGAGGCTTTTATAAATGCACCAAGTCACATATCAGAAACATGAAAGTACCAAGAGATCTTCTAATTTTGCTCCAAATATGTCAGGAATCTGAATCTTCACATCTACAAGGAAAATCTGGCACCTCAGAAACTTGCCACATGAGTTAGCAATAAACGTTATTATGTAATACACAATGCAATTAATACTGAAGTAACTCATGCATTAGTTCTATTTTAATCATTTTTAAAATTTCTCCTGTTAAATCTTTTCAATATTTATTATGTCCTGATGTTAGACATTTTTTTTTTTTTTTGACAGGCAGAGTGGACAGTGAGAGAGAGAGAGAGAGAGAGACAGAAAGAAAGGTCTTCCGTTTCTGTTGGTTCACCCTCTAATGGCCGCCGCGGCCGGCACACCGCGCTGATCCGAAGGCAGGAGCCAGGTGCTTATCCTGGTCTCCCATGGGGTGCAGGGCCCAAGCACTTGGGCCATCCTCCACTGCACTGCCGGGCCACAGCAGAGAGCTGGCCTGGAAGAGGGGCAACTGGGACAGAATCCGGCACCCCGACCGGGACTAGAACTCGGGGTGCCGGCACCGTAGGCAGAGGATTAGCCTATTGAGCCGCGGCACCGGCCTGATGTTAGACATTTTAACTAATTTTAAGTACTGCTTAAAATTTAATGCCATAGTCTTTTCATTGGATTATATTTCTTCTTCACCATAATTTCTACTTTTATGTCAAAACCTCTTTCACAGTAATAATTTTCTTAAAAGCAAAATTTTCAAAATTTGCTTTACCTTAAAAACAGATTTTCAAATTAGTTCTAAATGTTGGCATCTTGTCTTAGAATCACATGCATTTATTCTATTATGTTGTTTAAAATTCTGTGCAACATAAATAATTCTACAGTCCCATAAGATATAAATAGGTAAGAGACATTCAATGAATCTTTCTAAATACATCTTTATTTGAAAAGTGGGGAATGGTTGGGGAGAGAGCGAGCATGAGCTCTTCCATCCACTGGTTCATCTCCCACAGCAGCCAGGGCTGGGCCAGGCAGAAACCAAGAGCGTGAAACTCCAACCCAGGTCTCTCGCTTGAGTGGCAGGGACTCAAGTACTTGAGTTATCACCTGCTTCCCAGGATGCATTAGTACGAAGCCAGATCAGACCAATAGCCAGGACTTGAATCTGCACTCCAATGTGGCACGCAGGTGTCCCAGGTGGCAATTTAACCTGCTGTGCCTTAGAAAATAATTTCACTAGTTGAAATTCATTTTGCCTCAAGGAGACTTTTCTGCTTAATTCGCATTTTCACTGACAGATACTTTGGCTATAACGACTCATTACAAAACCACGGCTCTTCTTTTCACTTATGTGGCTACCTCAATGTGGAGACGCATTACAGAGTGGCCTTCTAGCAAGCAGTTCTCTTTATCCTGTAGAGTTAGGTGGCCTCAAATATACCTAACTATACTGTACATCTCAAAGTAACCCTGTGATGGCATGTCACTCCAGGATCACTTTGAGGAGTTCACAAGTCTCAAACAATCCCAGAGAGGTCACAAAACAGGCCGGAAGTGAGAGCCCACCAAAACAGGGAGGAGCAAACTGTTTTCTGGTCTTGGGCGAGGGCATGTCATTGGGAAAATACTGCTGGTACTGAATTCCTGTTCTGGCACATTTAAAAGCAGTAACTAGCTTCTCTTTCTGGTTCCATTTTCCTGACATTCACTCTTCCTTTTGTTTCCAAATACTCCTTATATTTTTTAAATTTCTCACCACACAAAGCAAATCTTCCTAGACACAGTAATAACCATACATTATGAAGCAGTTCATCATAATCGATTTGGCTTGCTACATATTCATGAGCTATTTCATTGTAAATATTCCAAACTTTCCTTTTCCAAAAGCCAAACTGCTAATTTATTCTTCCTTATGTGAAACATTCTAAGGCTTAAACTATTGCAGTAATAAGACATATTTTAGTTCCAAGAATGGTCTCACTTTGTCAAATATTTCAGCTGCCCAAAGGCCAGGAATCTAGAAGTAGAGGACAAAAGAAGAAATATGTCCTGGAGGAAAAAAAAAAAAAAAAACTCCCTAAGTAAGCAAGGAAAAAGCTAATGAACACATCTGATTAACAAAAACTAGCAATAAACTGTCAAACTCTTGATCTTCAAACTGCTGCGAGCTGAAACAAGTTTCATTAAATGGGGAAGGAAAGAGAAGAGGAAACCTGAGGAATGCTCCAACCATCCCATTTGCTAAGAAGACACAATTAATTGCATTCAATGATACTTTATGCAAAACCAGTGAGAATTTCTCCCAGTCCCCTGCTCTATAAAAGGTTGCTTCCTTTCTCCTCATGTCCTTGACCATTCTCCATAAACCACAGAAGCTCAGTGCCTGCTCATTCATGTCATCTGTCTGGTTGGCCCAGCCTTTAAGTGTTTTTTTTTTTTTTGCCTTTTTTTTTTTAATTTGTTCCTCTCAACTATCTTTTTTTCTGGCCCTGTAAAGCAACACACTTTGAATTTATCACAAGTCACATACACAAGGTGACAGTATCCTGAAGCTGTAAGATCTAAAACAGGAAAGCTCAATCAGAACAAACAGAAATCAACATTTTCACTTTATGTTACACTGACATGAGTATGTCTTTCATATAAAGAATTTCACAGACAGGTTCAAATAAATTCCAAAGTCAACTAAAATACATTTTTTTAGTGAAAAGAGGCAGAAAGTTTCATTTCATGTAGAACTACAATTTTAGCACCTTTATCTCAGTTATTATAATGTGGCCCAAAATACAAAATCTACCCAATACTCACGGTGAGATTTCACACACGAAAATCATTATCATCACCATGAACATTGTTCTGTCTTATTCATTTGAAATAAAAGAAGTTAAAGAAAGCTACTGAAATTCAGAATAGTTTGGGGGACAAAAATATCAGTAATCGTCCATTTTGAAAACTGCATTTTGGTTCTTTCTTGCCCATTGTGGTGAGCAACGTCATCACCAACACCATGGCTAATGAACACTGAGATATTTCATAATCTGGGAGACACTGTATGAGGGCTTCACCATCACTAGATAATCTACTTTGCAGAACAACCCATTCAAACAGATAGTATTCTTAGCCTCATTTAAGACATGCAAAAAACTGATATTCAAAGACACTTGTTTTTCAGTCAAGTTCAGGCAACAGCAAGGAGCAAGCCGAATGTTTTCCTTAGATCTATAGTTATGAAGCCTGAAAGTGTTGGTTCTCTAGCAAACATCAACATAATCTGCAGGCCTCATTCCTGACTGTTCCCAAAGTATTTCCTGGTAAAGATAAGGATGTCTTACTCTATAAGATTTTTCTACAGTATGCACATATGTACTGTTTTTGTTATGAATCTGATTACTGATCAGGAGAAAAGAACAGATCAAGGAAGACTGATTTAAGCTTTGATATCAATATGAAATTTCTTTTTCTTTATAGCACTTGAGTAAGAAACCCAATAGAGTTTGCACCTCAGTCTCATATATGTGCCTTTTGGTAGAATATAATGTGTTCTCTCTAGAATTCTCAGACAGCCCATGTATTTTATGTTATGCTGAGAGCCAGTTAACCTCTCTCTCTCTCTCTCTCCCTTTCCTTCTCTGCAACTCTGACTTTCAAACAAATAAATACATCTTTGAAATATATATATATACTCCAAAAAATCATTTTTAGCAAAAAATCCCATTTTAAGTTTTTTCATTAAAAAAAGTTTAAATGAAAACTATCTGAAAAGTGAACAAGGTAACTTTATGTATACTTACATGAAAATTACAAGCTTGATCCTTAAATTCCTACTACATTTTAGGTCCCAATAACCCAACAACTTTCAGATCTATGGCTTTTGATTTATTTTATTTTGCTGAGAACAAAATCTAAGTATCAATAATTAAAGGACCACCTAAAGAGAATACTCATAAAAAATAGTTTAGAGGCAGAAAAACCATATAGAGAATCTCAATCTGTTTTCATATGGAGAATCTTTTTTTTAAACTTTTATTTAATGAATATAAATTTCCAAAGTACAGCTTATGGATTACAATGGCTAACCCCCCCATAACTTCCCTCCCACCCGCAACCCTCCCCTTTCCCACTCCCTCTCCCCTTCCATTCACATCAAGATTCATTTTCAATTCTCTTTATATACAGAAGATCAGTTTAGCATACATTAAGTAAAGATCAACAGTTTGCACCCACATAGAAACACAGTGAAAAATACTGTTTGAGTACTAGTTATAGCATTAAATCACAATGTACAGCACATTAAGGACAGCGATCCTACATGAGGAGTAAGTGCACAGTGTCTCCTGTGGTTGACTTAACAAATTGACACTCTTGTTTATGGCATCAGTAATCACCCTAGGCTCTTGTCATGAGTTGCAAGGCTATGGAAGCCTTTTGAGTTCACCGACTCTGATCATAGGAAACTATTACCTTATTTCCATAATATAAGGAATATTGTAGTTTTTTCATCTGATCTTTTTTTTTAAACAGGCAGTTAAGACAGTGAGAGAGAGAGAGACAGAAAGGTCTTTCTTTTTCCATTGGTTCATCTCCTAAGTGGCTGCTACAGCCGGTGCGTTGCGGCCAGCGCACTGTGCTGATCCAAAGCCAGAAGCCAAGTGCTTCCTCCTGGTCTCCCATGCAGGTGCAGGGACCCAAGCACTTGGGCCATCCTCCACTGCACTCCCGGGCCAGAGCAGAGAGCTGGACTGGAAGAGGAGCAACTGGGACAGAATCCGGCGCCCCAACTGGGACTAGAACCTGGGGTGCCGGCGCCGCAGGCGTAGGATTAGCCTAGTGAGCTGTGGCTGTGGTTTCGCTGGATAGTAGGTAGGGACAGGAGGAATCTCGTTCATCCATTCATGCGCGTCACTAATTAGATGACGAGGCATTTGGCTACCTTAAGAGTCATAGTTACTCCCACCATTTACCCGCGCTTCATTGAATTTCTTCTTCTGATCATATTTAGACAAGGTCGTGGTCAAAGTGGAAGTTCTCTCCTCCCTTCAGAGAAAGGTACCTCCTTCTTTGATGACCTGTTCTTTCCACTGGGATCTCACTTGCAGAGATCTTTCATTTAGGTTTTGTTTTTGTTTTTTTTGTTGTTGTTGTTGTTTTTTGCCAGAGTGTCTTGGCTTTCCATGCCTGAAATACTCTCATGGGCTTTTCAGCAGGATCCGCATGCTTTAAGGGTTGATTCTGAGGCCGGAGTGCTGTTTAGGACATCTGCCATTCTATGAGTCTGCTGTGTATCCCGCTTCCCATGTTGGATCGTTCTCTCCCTTTTTTATTCTATCAGCTAGTATTTGCAGACACTAGTCTTGTTTATGTGATCCCTTTGACTCTTAGTCCTATCATTATGATCAATTGTGAACAGAAATTGATCACCGGGACTAGTGAGATGGCATTGGTACATGCCACCTTGATGGGATTGAATTGGAATACCCTGGTATGTTTCTAACTCTACCGTTTGAGGTAAGTCAGCTTGAGCATGTCCCGAATTGCACATCTCTTCCCTCTCTTATTCCCACTCTTATATTTAACAGCGATCACTTTTCAGTTAAGTTTCAACACTTGAGAATAACTGTGTATTGATTACAGTATTCAACCAAAAGTATTAAGTAGAACAAACAAAAAAAAATACTAAGAGAAATAACATATTAAGTTGTTTATCAACAGTCAGGGCAAGGACTGATCAAGTCACCGTTTCTCATAGTGTTCATTTCACTTTAATGGGTTTCCTTTTTGATGCTCGGTTAGTTGTCACTGATCAGGGAGAACATATGATATTTGTCCCTTTGGGACTGGCTTATTTCACTCAGCATAATGTTTTCCAAATTCCTTACAGGGATCACTTTTCAGTTAAAATTTAAACACCTAAGAATAATTGTGTGTTAATTACAGAGTTCAACCAATAGTACTAGAACAAAAAAAAAATACTAAAATGGATAAAATATTACATTGTACATCAACAGTCAGGACAAGAGCTGATCAAGTCACTATTTCTCATAGTGTCCATTTCACTTCAACAGGTTTCCCCTTTGGTGCTCAGTTAGTTGTTGCCGATCAGGGAGAACATATGATATTTGTCCCTTTGGGACTGGCTTAATTCACTCAGCATAATATTTTCCAGATTCCTCCATCTTGTTGCAAATGACCAGGTTTCATTGTTTTTGACTGCTGTATAGTATTCTAAAGAGTACATGTCCCATAATTTATTTATCCAGTCTACTGTTGATGGGCATTTGGGTTGGTTCCAGGTCTTAGCTATTGTGAATTGAGCTGCAATAAACATTAAGGTGTAGACACTTGGGCCATCTTCTGCTGCTTTTCCAAAGCCATTAACAGAGCTGGAATGGAAGTAGAGCAGCCAAGAACAGGAACCAACAGGATGCCAACCTTGCAGGCAGTGGCTTTACCTGCTATGTTACAATGTCAAACCCTAATACAGGTTGTCATTTATTAAAAACTTGAGCTCTTACTTTTAATCTCAAACATCTGACATAATGCCTTCCACACAGTAGGTGCTAAATGATTACAATAATTAGTTCTTTGAGAAGTGCATAAATAACCAATTAAAAATGAAAGTTCTTTTCAGGATTTTTAGCTGTTAGTTTTTTCTTTTTTGTATTTGGCTTCTAGTGCTGTGTCTTAAGATGCTAATTTGCTGTTAACTTGTTCTAAAAAACTCTGTTATTTCAATGCGTTGGTTCCCAAAGCATGAAAACTTTTTCATTCTCCAGTCTGCCAAATTTACAAACTCTTCCTCCAAGGTAGCTATGAAGGTAAAACCAGCTACAGAATATGTTATTAAAAATAAAAAATTTACAGGGCAAGTGTGGTGGCATAGAGGATTAAGCTATGGCCTGTGGTGCCAGCATCCTATATGGATGCCAGTTCATGTCCCACTGCTCCATTTCCTATCCAGCTCCCTGCTAACTGCCTGGAAAGACAGTGGAAGATGGCCCAAGTGCTTGGGCTCCTGCATGCACTTGGGAGACCTGGAGGAAGCTCCAGGCTCCTGGCTTTGGCCTGGCCCAGCCACTGTCGTTGTGGCCATTTGGAGAATGAAGCAATGGATGGAAGATTTTGTTTCTCTCTCTCTGAGACTCTCCCTCTCTCTCTGTAACTATGCCTTATAAATAAATAAATCTTTTTAAAAAAAATAAGCATTTTACTTAGTAGGACAAAATCGTTGACAAGCATGTGATTTTGGCTGTAGAAAGTAGGAACAGAAGGACTGCCAACATGGCGCAGTAGGTTAATCCTCTGCTTGCAGCACCGGCACCCCATATGGGCACGGGTTCTAGTCCCAGCTGCTCCTTTACAAATCACATGTATTCTGTTAAAAACTAATTAGAAATTAATATAACCAAACTAAAAAAATGAAAATGCCAAAAATAAAAATAGTAAACTGGCTTTTAAATTAGCAGTATTCTTGATATATAAATATATGTGTATGTATAACCTTAAGCTGATCCAAAGTACTAGTGATAAACAGTCATTAAATATTACCGTTAAAAAATATTAGCTAACACATGTGCAACAACTGATCAAAATGTTAAACAGCTAACCACTAGAAAATGCCACATATGAATATAAGTGCATATATTTAAATTTGCGTGTATTGTCATAATGTGTACAAGAATTTTAAGATATGGATTTGAGATGCATTCACAGCAAAGAACAAATATCAAAGTTTAAAAAAAAAGCAAAGTTAAGTAAAGTATCCCTTTGCTGACGTTGAAATTAAATTGCTGTATGCAACAGGATATAAGAGAATGGTAAAGCAGGGATTAAGCCTATTCAACACAGTTGGTATGAATATTTGCTGGTATGTCTTTATTTTACATACACACACACAAACACATGTTTTATATGGAAGAGAAGCCTTGCTGGTTTCAGCAATGTGCTGAGGTAAGAGAGGTATTGAATTCTGGTTTTTATTTTGTTTTAAAATACAGGACTTTCTAAAATGGGAGTCAATGACCCATTTACTTGAGTTTCCATGCAAATACAGACTTAAGATAGTACAAAGACCCAGACAGAAACTAAATGCTATAATATTTAAAGTAGCCTATCCATTGTTCAAAACCAAACTGATTCTAAAATGTAAAGTCTATGTGAAGAAACTTTTTACCAAACTCTACTTCACTGGTTTTTAGTATCAAATATGAAATCATTTGTAAAGTATGTCCTCGAGAAAGGTTTGATTGGCTTGCTTGGGGGTCAGTCACAGACATTTCCAAAACACAGGTGAACAGCAATCGCACTGATGGTACATGAACTTCCTTCAACCAAAGACTCATGGATTCTCAGGGCTTCTCAAAGGAATGAAGGAAAGGTTCAAAATGTACAACTGTCCCCAGCCACCTGGGGTGCTCTGTAGCCAATGTACTGACAGCTGACTCACATTCTACAAGGCATCTCACTCATCTTTTCTCATTTATCCTCACAACAACTCTTCAAGAAAAAAGGCTGAACTGCATTTTAGATGAGAAGCAGGCTCTGAGAAGTTTTCTAGCTATTGGCTCCTTAGAGGGAGCAACAAAAAGCAATTGAGGGGGCCACTGATGGGGCTGGCTTTCTAACAGCCACCAGTTGGGATGCCTGTATCCCATATCAGAGTGCTGGTTTAAGTCCCTGCTACTCTGCACTTCTGATCCACCTTCCTGTACCTGAGACACAGGGGATAATGGTGCAAGCTGTTGGGTTCCTGCCATCCACAAGAGAGAGACCTGGATGGGGTTTCTGGTTCCTAGCTTTTACCCAGCTCTGGCTTTTGCAGCCATCTGGGGCATGAACCAGCAGATGGACGATATCTCTCACTGTCTCTCTCCCTCCCTCTGACACTCTGCCTTTCAAATAAATAAGTAAATCTTCTTCTTCTTAATAAAAAGCAAATGAGCTTCACAACCACTGAAGCAGGCCTCTGAGCAGAGGAAGAAACAGCTCGCCCAATCTTCCACTCTATCAGCAATCCAGATGGGCCACACTGTTAGCAAACAGATCCACAGATGAAAAAAGCTATTAATATCCCAAAGGAAGAAAAAAAAAAAAAAAACACAGGAGATTGAAAGGAGCTTGATCCTCTAATGTTAGACCTAGAAAGTACCTTAGTTGACTGCTCTTTCTGCCCCCCTCCATTAATGTTCAAATTATATGCTTGTATACTTTATTATGTACTAGATATCTTCAACATTTCCGCGTAAAGATCAGTTAAGTCATTTACTATTCCTGGTTTAACTTGTCATATAAAAACAGCTTAAGAAGTCACTCTCTTTGCATTATAGAAAATACATAAAATATTAGAATTCTTATTTGCACGAGGGCAGCAAAATGTTTCATACAACCTTGGTGTTTATGAATTCTCCAAAGTCATGTTAATCTTTCTAAATATCTTCTTTGAACATTGTGGATGTAGGTTAGTAAAACCAGAAGGTATCATAGAGAGGACCATAGAGGCTATAGGGTATAGAAAGTCCAAAAATAATTAAAAATACTGACTCTATGATGTAGAAAGTCAAATATAATAAAACTGTGTCCATGCCCCTCTATGGAATTGAGAGCGAATTGATTCACCCGAATTGAGTTCAGAACTCTAGGCCTGGAAGAACATGACACAGGATAGGAGAGCTGAAAATGAGTCAGCTGAAATTGTCGTCATGGCCTTCAATGGCTCAGAAAGAACAGAAAAAGAACTTTAGGAACCGAGACAGACCAGCGCAACGAATGTTCCCAAAGGAGAATAAAATAAATTGTATGAAGGACAAAGTTGAGAGTCTGCTGTTGATTCTGGACAAGGTTCTGGTATAAGATTCGAGCCTTGAGAAGATAAAATAGCAGGCTAGTAAAATCTCTTTGATTTTGAAATTACAAGCCTATCCATAATAGTGATTTACATGGGTTCTTCAGATAAATGGGTCAACAGACTGCAGAAGGGAAATTCGTTAGACTAACTTGGCTTAATAAAAATATCACTTGATAACAGTGTGGCCCAGTGTTCAACTGTTCTGTACTTGATTAGTACGCTCTGCTCGGCTCTGCTACTTATTCCAGATCTACAATGGTTTATCTGAAAATCAGAATCCAGACAGTGTTTGGAATGCAGAATGTTCTGCACATTATACTAACACTTCCAGTATTCATTATTTCTTCAATATACAATCACATTTAGTGGGACACACAAAAGCTAGTTGTTTACAGCCTCACCTCTTTCAAGTATGGATGGGTTTTGTTTCTTTCTTGCTTGTCTCATTTTTATTTTTTTTAAAGGTGCATTACCTTTTTTAAAGATTCAATTATTTATTCAAAAGTCAGAGTTAGAGAGAGGGAGAGACAGAGAGAGAGATCTTCCATCTGCTGGTTCACTCCCAACATGGCTGCAACAGCTGGGACTGGGCCAGACTGAAGCCAGGAGCCAAGCATTTCTTCCAGATCTCCCACATGGGTGCAGGGGCCCAAGCACTTGGTCTATCTTCTGCTGCTTTCTCAGGTGCATTAGCAGAAAGCTACATTGGAAGTGGAACAGCTGGGACTAGAACCCCTGGCCATATGGGATGTCGACATCACAGACAGTGTCTTAATCTGTTACTTCACAATGCCTGCTCCTTGTCTCATTTTTAAAAAAGATTTACTTATTTATTTGAAAGGCAGAGTGACACAGAGGAAGAGAAAGAAAGGGATCTGCCATCTGCTGGTTCACTCCCTAAATGGCTGCAATGGCTGGGGCTGATCTAGGCTGAAACCAGGAGCCAGGACCTCTATCAAGGTTTCCCCTTAATAACTGGCAGGGGCCCAAGGAACTGGGTCATCGTCCATTGCCTTTTCAGACACATTAGCAGGAACTTCGATCAGGAGCAGAGTGGCCAGGACTCACATCGGCACCTATCTCTTATTAAAAGAGTTCCAGTTTGTGGAAGGCAGAATCTGCAATAGGTGTCAAGACTCATGCCCCATGGTATTCAAGTCCAGGCCCTAGAGTAGGGGTGGAGACAGGGAATGATGATTATCACTCATATTATAGTAGTCACCTTTATCCACTTGGGATACCTTCCAAGTAGCCCAGTGGATGGCTGCTGAACTCTACATACACAATTTTTCCTATACAGAGATACTTATGATGAAGTTCAATTTATAAAGGAGGAACAGTAAGAGATTAATAAAAAAAACAATTATAATAAACTACTATAATGGAATTGTCAGCATCACCGTTTGTGTGGTCTAGGACCATCATTAAGTGAAATGAGGATGCCTTGAACACAAGCTCGGCCATATCCTGACAGCCAATCTGATAAACAGGACAGCTAGGAAGAGACTGTTGGCACAGACAGCAGTACGGTGTGGATATCTGGACAAAGGGATGAGTCACATCCTGGGCAGCTCGGAGAAGGGTGGCGTGAGATTTTATCACACTGTTCAGAGAAGTGTGTAATGTGGAAGTTTTGAATCTGGAATTTTCCACTTAATATTTTAGAACTGCACTTGACAAGAGTATCTCTGACCTCCAGGGAAAGTGAAGCCACAGGTAAGGTGGGGACTAGTGTAAATGGGAAAGGTGAAGCGGTTTTTGCAGCTGTAATTAAGACTCCTAATCCTTTAACACTGAGTCAACAAATAAGGAAATCACTTTGTGGGTGGGCCTGGCCTAACCATGTCATTGCTTTTAACAAAGGGTCTAGTTGTCCCAGAGTTGATGTAGCAGTGGCTTTCTCCCACTCCCTCTGAAGAGCCAAGCCACCATGAGTACCACAGCTGCAGGAAATGAGTGCCGCCAACAACCCCCAAGTATGCAAGAGAAGGCCAGAACTCGCTGAGATGGTAAGATGCTGCCTGGGGAGCCCAGAGCAGAAGCTCCTGGTAGGCCATGCCATACTCTTTACAGAAACTGGGAGGTAGCAAAAGTACATCAGTCTAAGCTGGCAAGAGGATGGCACCTGGCCACACCTCATAGGAAAAAGGAGGACAAGATCAGATCAAGTTTTGCTAAAGATCAGTTACAAAAACCTGTAGGCTCCTAGAGACATCTTTATCTTGGAATTGTGACTAAGGACCTGGAGTTGCATGATTTTAAAGTGTTTAATTACTGGGAGCCATTATTTAAACACCGTGAGCTCTATTTAGCTTCCTCACATTTAAAAGTGAGAAAATAACTAAGATGTTGGTGAGAATTTACTAAAATGGTGTATTTTTTTTTTTATTTGACAGGTAGAGTTATAGATAGAGAGACACAGAGAGAAAGGTCTTCCTTCCATTGGTTCACTCCTCTAATGGCCACTACGGCCGACGACGCTGCGCCGATCCGAAGCCAGGAGCCAGGTGCTTCCTCCTGGTCTCCCATGCGGGTGCAGGAACCCAAGCACTTGGGCCATCCTCCGCTGCCCTCCCGGGCCACAGCAGAGAGCTGGACTGGAAGAGGAGCAACCGGGACAGAATCCAGCACCCCGACCAGGACCAGAACCCGGTGTGCCAGTGCCGCAGGTGGAGGATTAGTCTATTGAGCTGCAGCGCCGGCTCAAAATGGTGTATTAAAACACCCGATACACCTGGAACCACCGTGGCACAACCAACTTCTCATGATTACCATCAATGTTTAATTGTATACTGTGTTCTAAACCAGTGGATCTCAATACCAGACACATTAAAAGCCTAAGGGGAGCTCAGGTTCCACCCACACCAATTATACTGGGATTCCTAAAGGATGCAGGACCAAGGCAGGTCAAAACTTTGCCAGATGGGTAAACATTGTGGCCCCGTGAGTTACACCATGGCTTTTGACACCCACATCCCATATTAAAGTTGCAGTTACAGTCCTGGCTGCTCTGCTTCCAATAGAACTTCCCGCTAAATGGGTCTGGGAAGCCAGCAGAAGAGGGCCCAAGTAGGAGATCCATGATGGTGTTCCTGGTTCCTGGCTTCCACCTGGCCTAGCCCTGACTGTGGCAGCCATTTGGTGAGTAAACCAAAGAAAGGAAGATGGAGCCTGTTCTCTCTTTCCCTCCCTCCCTCCCTTCCTCCTTACCTCTTTTCTTCTGTCACTCTACCTTTCACGTAGATGAAAAATAATCTTTTTTTTTTAAAGTTTCCCAGATGATTCTAATGTTTACTTAGACTGAGAACTACAAGGGCCTTCCAAAAGTTCATGGAAAATGTATGAGAAAAACGATACATGGTTTCCAAAATTCTTTGCACTAATATGCTTACCTATTAATTTCATTTTCCATGACCTTTTTTAACCTCATAGTATTCCAAATACAATGTCACAGAGGATGTCAGTGTGTTTTCTTTCTTTTTTTTTTTTTTTTTTGGTAGCATTTAATAGTATTTGTGAACAAAGTCATCATCAAGTAAGGAAATATCCAACTACTGAATGTTTCTCAATTTACATAAATAAGTTGTCTATTATAAAATCCTCTCAGATTCGCTCAGAGGATATAGACTTAGATTATACTGTAGGTATAGTCTAATTGCAAGAGAGAGAGAGAGAGAGAGAAAGAGAAAGGGAGGGAGGGAACTGACAAATCCCAGGCCAAGCCCTAGACACACGAGACTTCCCACATGTGGAGCCCTTGCAGGATGCATCACTTTCCCTGTCCCTTGTGTCATGATACCACTTACACGTGGTTCCTTCCGCAATGAAGACTGGATAAGCAAACACAACAGGGTGAGACTATGGATGACAAAAAACTCCGACCCATAATCTCTGAAGAAATAAACCCGGGAAGACAAATTCATATTGTTTTTAGCTTGAGGTTATAAAGAAAAAATGCTGCTCTGAACATTCCAGAATGTTAGTGCCTATCTTTTGGTGGTTTACATATTTCTACTGGAAATGGATCTAAGAGTGGATACATATGTTTCGCTTTGATAGAAAAATTACTCTTTCATTTAAAAAAAAGTCCTTCTGTGGTTTTTTTTTTTTTTTTTTTTGTATTACTGTCCAATAGTTACTGGCAAACAGGTACAAGTCTTGCTTGTTTCACACTAATGGTATTTTCAAAGAATGTATTAAAATTTTGATTCTAGCAAGGAGAAAAAAAAAGCCATACAGCAGATATCATGCCAGTTTTATTTCTTCTAGAAATATACAGACAAGCTTATGTGAAATTTAATTTACATCTATCTGAGAATACCAGTACTCGTATAATAAAAGCTCCCTTGGCTTCAGTTCGTGAAGTATAAAAAGCAAAAGAAGAAACTTGCATTTCAGGAAAGCTAAACTGAGCAGCACAAACTTTTGTCTTATGTAAGCTTTTGGAGACCAGGCCCAGGTCACATTCATCTGGAGGTTCCCACATCTCTACCTCTGTCCATACAAGGCTTGTGCTAAATGTGGAAAAAATGAATTCTCAGGAAACTCTATCAGCAGGTGCTCCTCTTGAACTGTTCTTTAAACGAGGTGATAGGACATGGATAACATTCATCACATCAGCCTGCCCAGCCCTCCCTGGCTTGTTTTGTGTTTCAGGTCCTAGAGTGTGGCACTGGAAAGCAGCCCACAGATCTCCTCCCTCCAACCAAAAGAGAAAAGAGAGCCAATATTTACACTGACCCTGGGAACGCAGCCTGGTCACCCATGCATTCAAGAAAGTGCCCTCCAACCCCAAGGTGGGAATGGAGAGAGACTCTGCTGCTCTATTATGAATGCTGCAAACAAAGGGCGAAAGAAGGGCCATAGGAAACACAGATAGGCCACTGAGCATGGCAGCTTCCAGAAGCATCGGCACATTCCTCTTTGCTGCTACATTAACTGTGCTTGTCAAAGAATTTACACTTACCTTTTACATTTTCTAAATGACATATAGGTCAAATTTCAAAAGTATGTTTTGGAGAGAAGCAAACAGAATTCTACAGCAAAACATCTGAGTTGTATAGTTTTACTGTACTGCCAACCAAAAAAATCACGCTGCATGGTAAGTAGAAATCAGTGTGACAGGAAAACTGTCCTAGGACTAAGAAGAAAGTAATTGCTCTGACATTTATTATACACTACACTCTTCCTCTCCATGTCACCCACACCAGGTGAAAGGGAAAAATATATGATGTTAAAGGAACATTATCATCCCAGATTCCACCATTGCAAGCTCTAGAGATGCTAACATATTCCCCAATTCTAAAGTCAATGTTCAGATGTATAGTTACAATAAATAATAAATCATTAATAAATAAGCATAGTATGCATAGACTTTTTAAATTTTACTCTTCCCCACAAAACATCTGCCATATTGTAACAAAGTTTTTACAATATTAGTTTTTAAATATGTAACTCCCTGAATAAATTATAATTCTATTCTCATGTCACATTTGCACTAGAGGTAATTTTTTACTATTCCATGTTTGTGGCTTTTTAAGCATTTTTCCTACTTCTTAAATTACTTTCTGACAATATATATTCAGGAACAGGAGTGTGAGGCTAACGAATATGCATATATTTGTTTATAAAGCAAATTACTTTCCAAAGTACTGTTGCCAGTTCTACAAATTTGAACTATCACATTATTAAAATTTAAAATCAAATAGCACCCCAAATTAGGATACCACTCTCATGTGACCCATAACCACAACACACTAATCAACCCACAACCAACAATATAAAGATTCACCTGCCGAAAGCTTTCACAAAATGATATACAGTTTAAAGTAACGAATATCTACTTTTCCAAATTCTGTGTCAGAAAATCCAATCATCTGCAGCAGTAAATTGAGGTTAAGCTTCCATGGGGGGAAGGGAAGAGGAAAAACCTTAGTTTTTATTGAAAACATCTCATGTGCCATGTCTTGTGCTACAGCCTTTCTTATGTGTCATTTACTTTAATGTGGCCAACTATACAATAATTGTTTCTAGTTTCACAATTTTTTTTTTTTTTTTGACAGGCAGAGTTAGACAGTGAGAGAGAGGGAGAGACAGAGAGAAAGGTCTTCCTTCCGTTGGTTCACTCCCCTAATGGCCACTATAGCCGGTGCGCTGCGCCAATCTGAAGCCAGGAGCCAAGTGCTTCCTGCTGGTCTTCCATGTGGGTACAGGGCCCAAGCACTTGGGCCATCCTCCACTGCACTCCCGGGCCAGAGCAGAGAGCTGGACTGGAAGAGGAGCAACCGGGACAGATTCTGGCGTCCTAACTGCGACTAGAACCCGGGGTGCCGGCACTGCAGGTGGAAGATTAGCCAACTAAGCCGCGGCGCTGGCCCCCAGTTTCACAAATTAAGAACCCAAGATTGGGGCCAGCACTGTGGCATAGCAGGTAAAGCCGCCGCCTATAGTGCCGGCATCCCATATGGGCACCAGTTGGAGTCCCGGCTGCTCCACTTCAGATCCAGCTCTCTGCTATGGCCTGGGAAAGCAGTAGAGGATGGCCCAAGTCCTTGGGCCCCTACACCTGCATGGCAGACCCGGAAGAGGCTCCTGGCTTCGGATTGGCACAGCTCTGGCCATTGCAACCAACTGGGGAGTGAATCAACAGATAGAAGACCTCTCTCTCTCTCTCTCTCTCTCTCTCTCTGCCTCTCCTTCTCTCTCTGTGTAACTCTTTCAAATAAATAAATAAATATTTTTAAAAAAAAAGAAGATTAAGACTTGCTCAATGTCATATAGATTCAGGGTAAAACATATCCATATTTCTACTATAGCAAACACACAAACACACACAAATAATAAATTCATTATATGACACTTCAGGAGGGCTTTCAAGCAGAAGTGTCCCAACATTGACAGTCAGTTAACTTATTTCTTTTGGTAAGGAAGCAATTAATTGATCATTTAGAAGACAATCCTTCCCTACCCACCTGCCTTCCGGCTTATAGAGAAGAAATTTGTCATAAAATAATTTATCTCAAGTGCAAGAGTTCATTAAAAAGCATCATAACATGATTTCTTCATAAAGCTATATTCCAGAGAAGACTGCTTTATCCTTGACATATTAATATTTTCACATGAACATATAACCTCCTACAGGCATTTACAAATATTGTTTTTCTCTTTTTAAAACGAGTTTATCGATTAAGACTAGTGTGCATGTGTGCAGAAAACTGCATAAATTATCATGAATTTTAACAAGTAAACGTATTCATGTGACGCTCACACCAAAAACACAGAAATTACCAGCATCTGAGGAGCATCCCTTGTGCTTTAGCGGCTAACACCAGAGATTAGTTTTGCCTTCACAGATATTTTTTAATCTAGCAAAGCCCTGATAAATTCTTTGTGACCTTTATTGAAGTATTCATGTAATTTCTGCTAGCTCTTCCATTTCTTCCCTGAAGATAGAAGCTTATCCCATGAGATCGAGCGAGCAGACCTGATGAGAATAGGAATATCAATCGGCATCGTGGCGGTGCAGCCTTTGAATGTTTCGAAGTGGGGACACACCCCACACACTACATGGCCTCTTTCCCTTTTCCACTCCTACAACCACATCAGAACCAAAAAGATGATGTTTCACTAAAACGACTCACAGATAGCAGTTATATTTGCATAACAGGATTTATTCCTGCTTCGCTCACTACCATCTGTTTGCACATTTTAAGTAGAGATTGAGCCATAAAGCAATCTTATGTAACTTTTCACATGCTACTTTATAGAGCAATTGTCCCAAATGCTGATTATCTTTTCTGAGTATTTAAAGTTGTTTCTGTAAAAAGACACAAGCCCTCAAATTCAACACTCTTTCACTGATAAGTCATTTAAAATCTTAACAGAACTACTACAAGATCAATTGCCATGCCATCTGTAATACATTATCAAGTGAACTGTGAGTTCAGAATGTGAGCATTCAGCATAGTGGTTTAGACACTGGTGTCCCATACTGGAATGCCTGGGTTTGATTCCTAGCTTCACCTCCTATGTATAGATTCCTGCCACTTCTGACCCTGCAAAGCTGCAGTGATGGCTCAAGTAATAGGGTCCCTGCCATCCAAATTGGAAGTAGACTGGGTACTCACATCCTGGCTCAGGCACTGGTCCCAGCCCCAGATATTTTGGGCATTTAGGGAGTAAACCAGCAAGAACACACACACACTCTCTCTCCAATACATACATTTTAAATAATTTTTGAAAACAAATATACACCCAGGTATATGCTTTCTGATGTTAATGCCTTTCATTATTATGTAGAACATAAAACATAGGAGAAAGGAGAAAACATTTCAAAAACTTACTTTCATTAATAGTCTCTCTAACATGGCAAAAGTGCTTCTCCTAATAAAAGTGCCAAATGAATTAATGAGGAACTAGATAACTGTTTTAATTAAAATGTTAGGATTTGGACCTGGCACTGTAGCACAGCAGGTAAAGCTGCTGCCTGGAAGAAGACCCTGGCTCAGTTGGCCTGGCCCAGTCCTGCCCGTTGCAGCCATCTGAGGAGAGAACCAGCAGATGGAAGATCTCTGTCTCTCCCTCTCTCTGTAACTCTTTCAAACAAATCAATAAATATATTTTTTAAAAATTAGGAGTTAACTACCAAAGACACATAATACATGCTATCTCAAATTTTTCTACATAAAGAGATTTTAGGTATTAGATTATAAATAATTAAGCATCAGTGTCAAAATAATATATTTTTTAAAGATGTATGCTGTTTATTTGAAAGTCAGAAGTTAGAAAAGAGGGAGAGATGGAAGCAGAGAGACCTTGCATCCACTGGTTCATACTCCAAAGGGCCACAACAGCCAGTCCTGGGTCAGGCTGGAGCCAGGAGCCAGGAGCTTCATCCTGGTCTCCCACATGGGTGCAGAGTTCCAAGTACTTGGCCATCTTCCACTGCTTTTCCCACGCCATTAGCAGGGAGCTGGATCAGAAATGCAGCAGCCAGGACAGGAACCAGCACCCATATGGAATGCCAGCATTGCAGGCAGAGGCTTTACCCAATATGCCACAACAGGGGCCCCATAAAAATACTTTTAATACTTTATGAACATGAACACACTTAAACTAAACATCACAGAAGGTCGGGAAATTCACATGATCTGAATGTAACAAAAACGGATATCTGATCTTAGGTTGATTAAACATTCAATCAACTGATATCTTTATTATCTATTGGGCTCTTTTATGTTTTTGAAATCACTGCTTTAGAATTTTCAAAAATAGTGTTTTAGAAAAAAGTTTTTGAATGCTGAAATTTTTATATTTGACCACAAGGGGGCCATAACCATCTTCTTTGAATTTTTAGTCCAACCAGGTAGCAGAGAAAAATGAAATTGAATTAAGCAGTTCTTGGGGTTGGCACTGTGGCACAGGAGGTCAATCCTCTGCCTGCAGCGCCTGCATTCCATATGGGTGCTGGTTCTAGTCCCGGCTGCTCTGCTTCCAATCCAGCTCTCTGCTATGGCCTGAGAAGGCAGTAGAAAATGGCCTAAGTTCTTGAGCCCCTGCACCTGCTTGGGAGACCCAGAAGAAGCTCCTGGCTCCTGGCTCAGATCAGCACAGCTCCAGCCACTGTGGCCATTTGGGGAGTGAACTGGCGGATAGAAGATCTGTCTCTCCCTCTCACCGTCTTTAACTCTACCTAGCAAATAAATGAATAAAATCTTTAAAAAATCAGTTCTTGAAAGTTAAGTAGTTAACATAAGGAAACATTTATGAACATAAAAACCTGATTTGGAAAAATAAATAGGAAACATTGTGCTTTGTCCTATATATGTTACAGGTTCGAAGAATACTTTTTGCTACTTCTGTTTCTAAAAGAACAAGCATATCCCTATACCTTTCTGAACTCACAACAGCCTCGATTTAAATAGAATGGGCATTAAATAAAATAATCTGTGAAAATTACTAACAAAATCAGAAGTTCAAGTGTTGCCATTTATCACTCTACAGATAATAAAAGGTTCCCTCACCTGAGGGTGACCTAAAGTGAAGCTTAAGAGGGAGTAAAATTACCAAAACATAATCCCCAGAGGAAAGAAATAAACTAAAAGAAGATAATAATACCTAACAAGGTGATACTTATACTCGACTCCTCTCCTTTTTCTTAAAACTACAAAACAGATTGAATGGCAGCTATAAAAAGTAATAAGCACTTTGCTCAAATATTCTCCATGATGCAATGATCAAAATCAACTCTTTTCTCTGCATATAAAAAAGTTATAATGTTTGACACCCAAAAGAAACATCACACACGTGCACTGGTGGACAACCAGGGGTCCCACCCATAACCCCTGTGAACACTTACTGTGGTGTATTTGAAAATGCTGCCGGCACACTCACCAAGGGCAGAGGGGCTGCTCAGAAGTGAGGACCGCTAAAGCAGTGGCAGCATCATTCATTCCCCGTCTCCTACAATCCCTGAAATGGCCTGGGACACATCCCATTCTCACAAATCACTCGAAATTCTGCCATACCAAATAAGTGAGGTTTGCTGACAGTAACACCGAAAGCTGGAATAAAGGAAACACTAATACTTTTAAGAATATGGAATCTAAACAAGCCTTCATCAGGAAAAAAAAAAAAAAAAGAATATGGAATCAAAGTTCCATTGTGAGTCTATTCTAATCTTAAAGTTTCATACCAGCACCTTTATGTTCATTCTCATGATGTCATGATGTCTAGATTTGCTTCCTTTTTTAAGATGTATTTTATCTATTTTATTTCAAAGGCAGAATTACACACAGAAACAGAGACATATACAGAGAGAGAGATCTTCCATCCTCTGATTCACTCCCCAGATGCCCACAACGGCTGGAGCTGGGCCAATCCAAAGCCAGGAGCCAGGAGCTTTGTCCAAGTCTCCCACGTGGGTGCAAGGGCCCAAGATCTCGGGGCCACCTTCTGCTCTCTTCCCAGGCCATTAGCAGAGAGCTGGATTGAAAGTGGAACAGCTGGGATTCAAACCGGCACCCATATTGGATGCTGGTGCCACATGCAGAGGCTCAGCACACTATGCCACAGCTCCAGTACCCAATTTCCTTTATTTTTCTAGGTTTTGCCTCAAATGCCAAGTAACTCTGCCTAACTACTCTGGTGGGTGGATCTTAGGTCCTGTGACAACCAATGGGCAGTACACAAGAGGACAAGGATAGCTTAGATGTATTCCTACAATGTCATTGTGGGCCAGCCCTAATGATGTCTCTGAACTCCGGAAGCCGCAATCTCCATGACTCATTCCCTTACCTATCTAATAGGAATATACTCATCACCTGCCTTAGATAGCGATGACTGTGTGCCAGAAACTGTGGACGAATGTTACCTGAGTAACCCTCTTAAGAACTGAACAGAAATGAGAAGACTCACAGGAACATTTGCAGTCACACAGCGCCATGCTAACAAGATCCTTTATCTGTTAAGAGAAATAAATCCTCGGGTAAAGGGGTGGGGAAGCAACACGGAGAAAAGGTCTCTCCAGGGACTGCTACCAAGTTACCAATAAATAGAGAATTAGAAGATGTGAAACACCACTTGCTAGGCAAAACACTGTTTTCTACCGTCTTTGAGAGGCTTTGGACTCAAAGCTCTTTAGTAGTGTAAGCTCCTTCCCCTGCAACAGAAGAGAAAGGGCGATTCCAGGAGCCACCCTGCATGCACAGTAGGTATCAATACTATTCTTTGGCATCTGTATTCCAAACTACTGGGGGCTCTAATCATGCCTAACTAATGCACAAAGTCCTTCCTTCTTGTTTTCCAAGAGACCTTCAGCAAGTTGTACTTGACATTCACCGAAAAGCACATTTCTCTGTGATAATGTTATTCTTCTCTTCTGCTTTAAATTAAATGTGACATTCGTAACTTAATCTCTTCAGTAACCAATTGTATGTCAGAAAAACATTTTCTGAGAATAAGCATTTTCTTCCCCCAATTTAAATTAGAACAAGAATTCAACCAAAGCTACTAGAAGCTTCTTTCCCCTCTTCAGTAGTATTTCTTAGATGGAGATTTTCCTGAAAGTATCTAACTTGACAACATTACAAGTGAAGAGGAAAAACTAGTGTTTTTGAATTCTTTGGACTGATATGTTCCTAGTAGTGATATTTCATTCCACAAATCCAATTTGCCATGTACGATGGGTGATTTCATGCTAAATTTCAAACTTTATAATTGAAGAGAAAAATAACATATAACTCAATAAGAAATTTGTAAAAGAAATTCCCTTTCCTAGGCAACAGCTGAATCCATTTATGTTTCTAATTTGGCATTTTAATTCAATTATAAATTCAAATGTTCTTGAACAGGTACACTTCAATCACTAGCACCTATAAAATCCAAATTATTGCATTAATTCTATGACATGGTCTTTATAATAAGCATATTTTAAAGTGTCTTTTTCTAATAGCTATATACTTTTCCAACACATATAAATTATATAAAAACTCAGAATAAGGGGAAAGTATGAGAAACATTCTAAATCCTAAACAAAAGCTTTACAAGTCTCCCACTCTTAACAAAATTCAAAATACTAATACCAGTCGTAATCTCCCACACACAGCAAATTTCTCAATTTAGGGTAAATCAGGAAATAACCAGAAAATGCAACAATTAACACTTCTAAAGTTAGCTCAGTGAATTTCTACTCAATAAGTGATCAGAATTAAGTGTTATTGGCAAAACACACACACACACACACACACACACACACACACACACACACACAGTTCCCAGCTTGTCTTCTAGGTTGTTTCCAAGCTCTCTCCTACCCAGTCTTCTGGGATTTTAGTCTACTGAACTAGCTGTCAGAGAGGTGTGATTGAGTTACTTCAAATCTGACTTATTTAAGTACTCTTTATTTTACAACCATATTATGAAGAATGTATATGCTCCTGGTAATATTTTGATCTCCTAATGGGATTCTTCTCTGAATGTAAGGTACAGATTGTAAAATAAAATACATAGTAACTTAAAATACTTGCAAACATATGACAAATAACCCTCAGATTAAGTTCACTATGCTATACTCTGTAAGCATATAATACAATTTCCTCAGCTATATTGTAAATGGTTCAAGTACATAAGCACAAAGTCACAAAATACATGTGCACTAGTCACAGGTATGCAACTGGTGGCTTACCTAGAAATTAAAGATGTCAACTAAAGGATCAGGAAATACCAAGCACTATTGGGGTGACACAGCATTAATTCTGTTTACTTTCACTCATAGTTTCTTATAGCTAAGTAATATTTCTTCCTAGATGCAATCTCATGTAAAACCTGGTTTTATCCTTTCAACCATCTTCTATGTTAGTATAAGTACTATCTTCTTTCTTGGATGGAAAAATTGAAAGGTAGAGGCCCTGAAAGCTTATCATATAGGAAGTCTCTCAGCAAATTCATAGGGAGGAGGGAGCAGAATTCATGTGGTCTGTCTAGTGTCCCAGTGTCCAACCACCAACATGCAACAGATCTATACTTCTCAATGCTCTCACTAGCAGGTGGACTTATGCCAACCTCTGGAACTTCATCTTATTTTTGACATTTCAACTCACCCCAGTCACAACACAGGAAAGAAGCCAAAGATTACACAAGCAGGCATGCCCAAGTACATACTGGAGCTGTTAATCATCTCATTAAGGATGGTCCTAAGCAGATCAGATCTCAAGAGAAAGCCTCATGATCAAAGTCACTGAATTTGAAAATGCCTAAAATCATCAAGGCTTTGACATAAGCATGGGCTACAAGCCAAGAGCTCGCTAAAATCATCACAAGTCCGTGAACATATAACTAGAAGCCAGGAATGAGCACATTACTGCCTCTCCTAGGGTGATTTCCAAAACCTTTGAAAAACTCTTTATCATCTAAAATGTCATGGAATCTTCCTAACAGAGCTCTTGAGACTTGTGAAACAGGGAAACACACAACATCTTACTAGACAATCAAGAGTTCTTTGAAATCATTTCCTTTTTCTTTTATTGGAAAGCAGCATACATATTTGAAACACAGTGGCACATGTGTGTGTCATCGATTCTGTCCATGTTGAATCCATGGTGTACATCAGACAATTCCAAGGGCACGGGATGGTGTCTGATCACCACTCATGAGGTCATTTGCTTCTCCAGTAGGTCTCAGGTCATGGTCAGTACTGCTTCAAGGGGCTTCTTCTCTGTTAATTCTGGGTCTTGGACAGAAAGTAACCAACTGCACATAGCCTCTCTAATATGACTGAAGGCCACTTGTGCCATCATAGAAATTTCTTAACACAGGATCACTAACCAATTAAAGCAAGGATATACAAACCCTGACCAACCAGGAACCTAAACAAACCCTGAACATGCACCTCTCATTCTATCTTCAACGCCTAAGTACTTTCCTTTATCTCTAACCCTTGGGGTAGCCCAGGAAATAAACCGTAGTGCCCCGCTTCTTGCTCTGTGCACTGCAGTAAACTTCTTTCTTCTAACACCCAATACTCACCAATGGGCTTTTTTTGTGAATCAGGCAAGCCGACCCATTTTGGGGGATTCCACAGCAACATCTCCAACCAGTTTGCTGTTCTATAGCAGTAGGAGTGACCACATTTTTCCTTCCCAGCCAATTACTTTGTAAAAGGCAGGAGGGCCCCGTGGGAGCTCCATGGTATATCTGCAGAATCTACCAGAACTTGCCCTGGGCTTTTGGTGCGTTCGCTCACACACACCACCACTGTGGGCCTAGCTTCCAGTTTCTTTATATTCATGGGCTCTCAGCCACCCTGGTTGTATTCCTCTCAGGGTCCATGGTAAAATGATCATGACACCGAGTATAAGGAAGCAACAACTAGTACAGATGTTGCTGGCCTAGCGAAGAGTGGGCAAATTAAAAATGATAGCACCACTACATGATGGTGCTGAAGAAAGGACACATGCTATAGTTTTGGATGCTCTTGAGAGTCTATGGGAGAAAGAAGAGGATTTTTAATGTTGGGAGTTACACAGACTAGCATTTAAATCCCATTCCTGGTACTCATCCACCAGCTGTGTCACTCAAGCAAAGCAATCAACATGTAAGTCTCAGTTTCTTCCTCCATGTCAAAAGACATCTAAACCAATAGCTCCCAAACTATCTTGCAACCTTTCCTCTTCTCAATTCTAGTTTACTACAGACAAAATCCAAGAGGGTTTTAATGCCATCTTCAATATAATAACCTTACTTTATCTTTTGGATCTAAGTCTAGATCTAGAAAACAGTTATCTTAATTTCATAAGAACACAGAACACAGTTTTAAATTTCATATTTAGGGGATGGTACTGTGGCCTAGCGGGTAAAGCTGCAGGCTGCAGTACCAGCATCCCACGTGGGCACTGGTTCGGGTCTCAGTTGCTCCACTTCCAATCCAGCTCTCTGCTATGGCCTGGGAAAGCAGTGGAAGATGGCCCATGTCCTCGTCTCCACGTGGGAGACCCAGAAAAAGCTCCTGGCTCCTTGCTTTGGATCAGCCCAGCTCTGGCTGTTGTGGCTATTTGGGAAGTGAACCAGCAGAAGGAAGACCTCTCTCTCTCTCTGCCTCTGCCTCTGCCTCTCTGTAACTCTGCCTTTCAAATAAATAAAAAATCTTTTAAAAAATTGAAAAATAAAAATAGATAAAAATAAAATGTCATGTTTAGAGACAAGTATATCACTAACCTAGCAATATAAATACATTAAAAAAATCTCACAAACTATATATTTATTTCCTGTTCTTTTATATAAATAGTTCAATTTATTCTATTAAATTCTTTTTTAAAAAAAATGATTATTTGAAAGGTAAAATTACAGAGAGAGAGGAAGAGAAACAGAAAAAGACGAGAAAGAGAATTAATCTGTAGGTTCACTCCCTAAATGGCTGCAACAGCTAGGGTTGAGCCAGGCTAAAGCCCAGAGCCAGGATCTCCATCCTAGTCTCCACGTGGGTAGCGGGGGCCAAAATACTTGGGCCATGCTCTGCTGCCTTCTCAGGGACATGAGCAGGGAGCTAGATCAGAGTGGAGCAGCCAGGACTCAAATTGGCATGATATGGGATGCCAGTGTCTTAAGTGGCAGCGTAACCGGCTGTGCCATTACACTGGCATCTATCCTACTAAGTTCTTAAAGAACTCTTAAATTTCACTTAGAAAGTAATCTCACTGTCTTAATTAAAAAGTGTTTTAAAGTACAGTTAGAGAAATATTTTAAAATTAGAACTAAATTGAAATTACACAAACCTGGGGATTTAACCCAGCACTTAAGGCAGCCTTGAGTCAGTACTGATGTAACTCAAATCTGTATTGCTCATTTCATATTTCCTCAGCAGTTATTAGTCTGATTATGAATCAGACACCTTTGTAAGATTTATTAACAGTTTAGGTTAACAGAGTTTTACTTGATACAAAACTATGTCTTCTTATTTCAAGCCTGAACACTTTTATTTTTCCTGTATTTTACTGTCTCCATGATAAGGCAGCTGCATAGCAAACTGTGCTGTTCTGGAAAAAATTCTGCATTAATTCAGGGACTGGAGCTCCAAGGAACTGCTTTGCAGACCTGACCTGCTTAAGGTCAGACAGCTGAAGAAAAACCAATATCCACAATGAACTTTCAAATGTCCTGGGAATACGCAGCTGAAACCTGTGGGATCAATTTGGGGATTCATGACAAAAGAGGTCCCAAGAGATCTACGGATTCCACCCCCATCTTTCATTTCAGATTTCAATCTCCTGAGCACTGGAAGGCTGCCTGCTGGAGAAAGGGGTGAGGGGTCAAGAATGCGTGGAAGGGACAGGAGGGAAAGCACATCAGAAGGGTTCATGCTGGGCCCACAGTACACATTTACCAGGATGGCAAGCTAAGGGCAGAAATAATGCTGCCTGTTTGCATTCTTAAAGGCATACATTCCCCTACTATTCAGTACTGTCCTACAGGAGCCTGGGTATGGGAGCAAGTGCCATGATGATGAAACCTCCTCCAGCTCACTTAATCATCAGAACACCAAGTTTCTAAAACCATTCTCCCAAAGTGTTTCTCAATTGCTTCACTCATGGAAACAGGCTAAAATTTGTCATCAGAAGAATACTATGAAGCTTGAAAAGAAAGAAAAACAAAGCTGGAAATACATAATACACAGTGCATGACAGGGCTGAGGGATTAACTGACATAATGTGAAACTGAATATCATGAAAGTAGCAGTAAATGGATTTGATTGCCAGGAGTAAAAAATATTAGTAAAGGGCAGACTATAATACACGAATCAGAAAAGCAAAATGTTTACTCAGTTATCTAAACTCTCTGAAATATTACCTTCAGCAGACAGTAGTCTAAGATATAAAACCAGAGACTGAAAACAAAGCAATTGCATAACCGGTGGCCTCAGATATTACAAGAAATTCTCAAAATCTGAGAGTAAAACAAGTTATGTACCTTAGATTCAAATTCTCCACCACCATTCCACTTCTCTGTTAAATAAAGAATTTGATTTGTGGGTTTTTAAAAATAGTTTATACTCATGTTTTTCTAGTTTATTCTCATTTTTTTCTAAGGTTTTAGGGGCTACTTTTTTTCAGATAAAGTCTACTTTTTCTTCCTCGTTCATCAACTGTCTGGTGTAGCAGCCGCTGAAAGATCAGGCCTCTGGGAAGTGTGGAAGAGCTCCTCCAGGAAATTGAAAACACAAAAGAAATTGTCATTAGATGACACAGAAAATTTTCCTTCTGCAAATGGAGTCTCTGTGTGCATGTCTTTTCTGGGTTTGCTTGTTAGGTATTATACACAGATCTACATATTCCAAGCTAATTTTATGAATCAAGTTTAGACTGATTTTAGTGCAGAAAAATATTTTGTGAAAAAAGTATCTTTGTATTACATTAATTTCAAAGATATGCCTTGAAAATCACATTAGGGCGACATTTAGGAAATAAACATTGTACTACGAAAGTCACCACATTTTAAAACCACACATAATTTTCAAGAAATGCTTTTAAGTATTCAAGAGTTGTACAGTTAACTCTAGATAGTAATGCTATCAAACATTCTGATAAATTCTAAATAGATTTTTTTGTGTTCAAAATATTTAAATTCTGTATCAAAACATTTTAAATGGTGCTGTACTAATATTTTGGATTATTAAAAATTTTAAAGACAGTATGTGAAGCTGAAATCAGAAAAGACCCCCTAAAATTTACACTGAAATGTGGCCCCTTAAAGTTCCCCAACAGTGCTATTTGAGGTGCCACATGTGCTACCGGAATTTGGGGTGCCATTCGATTTCACCACAGGCTTATTACTAAATCCCCAATATTAATAAGCCCAAGAGGGTTCTTGCCTAATATTTAGAGAAGAATTCCAAATACCGGCACAGATAAACAAGGCAGCATGGTACGTTTTAAGCTTTTATTTAGTGAGAAAGATGCATAGGAGAGTGAGAGCTTTATTAAGAGAGGGGGGTAAATAGGGGTTCATACCGAGCACCAGGAACCAGTCACGTGGAAGAGCATCTAGGCCAGGAAGCCTAGAGCACAGGGTTCGAAGGCCACGCGCCCTGGAGGTGCAGGGCTACAGCAAGCCCCCTCCTGGCAAGAGGCCAGGGAAGAAGAGAGCCGGGCCACACCGTGTCCTGGCTTCTAACCCACTTCCAAAGGGGAGTGGTTAATTAACCTGACTGGCTGGTGGGCACCCAGGTGTGGCCAGGTAGGGGAATGAGGCCACACAGGGGCGTGGCAAAGGCGTGGTCTTCCAGTTCACAAATCTAACAATTTTAGCCTGTATGTCTGCCTACTTCAAAGCTAAGCTCCTCTTCATTTCAAATTCTCTGGACCCCTACCCTACTATCCACCATCCCACTCTCCATAAATGCCATTTACTTTCATTTATAAATCACCTTTTTAAAGGGAGGGAAAAAACCTGATTTTAGTAACAGATTCTTTCAAATTCAATGTTGCAGAAGGAGTTCTTGCCTTGCAAACATTTTTGAAAGATGGCTGAGGTAAGATAGATTCTCATTTTTTCCAATGATAGGGAAATAAAATTCCTAATTAAAAGTGATTAGCCATCCAAATATTGACTCCTTATTGTCAATAGTGATTATTATCAAATCATTTTTAACATAGCCAAGAATGAGGAACACTTGCTAACTGACAAGCAATAGGTAGGTGTTTTACATACATTCCTCTTTTAATCCCCATCACACACTCATAAATAAGGTATTGTCATGGTTCCCCTTCAGGGGTCAGAAGGCAGAGGTCAGGGAGGTCTGCCCACTCCCTCACCGACCTACAGGGGATCAGCAAGCAGGAGAACCCCAGAGTCCAAGTCCACACCCAAATACTTCACCTTTACTCTGTATCACCTCAAAAAGTGAAGTCACAGAACTGTTTTCTCTTGCTCTACCTTTTGGGTTTTAAAAAATGGTTAGTGCTTCTTGTACTTAAAGGTCATAATTTCCCTTTTCAAAGATGACCAGAAATCTCACAGTGGCTTCACAAGGGGAATGGGAACCAAAGACTTTTAAGAATTTTCTGGGCTGAGCTCATGTTTCCTTGATAAGACTACTTCAGAAGTAGAGCCCTTTGGTGCTTCACCTTAATTTGTATCTTTAAATGAGAGGGGAAAGAGTTTTCATTCATTAATGAAGGTGCACCTTAATGAGATAATTTATGGGCTTATTAGTTTTTCAAAGGCATTGAACTTCTCAAGGGAAAATGTTTCATGAAAACAAAATGCATTTTTTATTAAAATTGCCATTTTCATCTCAAAGGCAATGGATACTTCATATGTATATTCATTTATGATATTTTAATCAGCTTGAAGTTCAAATCTTCATGACATTCAGGATGAGGTATCCCAAATCTACCCACAAATCACTTTATTTATCAAAGAGGTTCCTAAAATCCCCCAAATGAAAAGGAAACTGAGCTCAAGGAAGAAAACAATCTAAAATATTAATCTTAATTGCATTTTAAAATGTTCGTTACTTTTTTTTTTTTTTTTAAACTTAGATGTTTAGATTGAGTTTTAACTTTCTCCAGTAGATCAAACAGTACCTACCTATGTTAAACTGAATCAAAGAACACGCTTAAAGCACATGCGGAACTGCTGAAAGACTTAACACCATGGTGAATGTCTTAATGTAAGCTGAAATAAAAGGAAAATGAAATTATACACGGGGGCGAAAAACAAAGGGGGAAACAAAACCCAAAACACTGAATAGTCATGATTACAGCAAGTTAACCAGCACAGAAAAACAAGGTCACCTGGAAGGAAAATTAGAACAAAGTTCTTCACTACCTAGGGATCCTTGATGTAGTTCCATCCTCTTCCAACTTTCCTCCATGGACGGCAGTACTTAACAATTTTTAAGTGCAGTGTGAGGAGCCAGCATCCCACATGGGAGCCCAGGTTCAAGTCCAAGCTGCTCTGCTTTTGGTTCTGTTTCCTGCTAATGTGCCTGGAAGGCAGGCAAAGATGGCCCAAGTGCTTGGGCCCCCACCAACCACATGCGAGACCCAGATCGAGTTCCTGGCTCCCAGTTTTGGACCCAACCCCAGTTGTCATGGCCATTTGGGGAGTGAACCAGATGGATGGAATTTCTCCCTCTCTCTCCTCCTACCCCTACTATGACTTTCAAATAAATAGAATAAATCTAAAAAAAAAAAAAAAAAAAAAAACAAGTACCTTGTGAGCAGCTTTCATGTTTTCCCATGTTACACAAGATGGATTCAGGTTTACACAATGCCACATGTGCCAAGTGGCTGGCAGAAATAGGGCTAGTGACCAGTCACATTTTCAACTTAATGTTTTAAGGGTATACTTAGTTTAAAATTACTTCCGTGTATGTTAAAGCTGAAATCTGATTACTGTCATTTTATCTAGTTAATATTAATCTGATTAATCATTATATCCTATCCTTTCTACAAGACTGTGTATCTTATCTTGTAATTTTAAAGTTTACTTATGGATCAGAAAAGTTTGATAAATACAGTATAAAAAATATATAGCTAAATCTAAGTTTCAGAGAAACCTAAAGAAATACTCAGAAGGAGAAAAGCAATATAGATCATGAAAATGCATCACTAGCAGTGGAGAATGTTCATTTACAAATATGATTTGTACCTCAGTACAGATAATGTATCCATTTCTTAAACTGAAGAGGCAAAGAAACATTTCAGAAACCAATGAGGAGCTGTGATGGGTGTGAGTGCACAGGTCAGGAGCGCAAACCAAAATGTCCCACGGATTTCATCCTCAGGAAGGTGCACAGGGCATCCACTGACATACACCCGAGGGGCCTGCACTGTACCACAACAGCTTAAGCTGCCGCCTGCAACACCAGCATCCATATGGGCACTGGTTTGAGTCCAGGTTGTTCTACTTACAATCCCGCTCCCTGCTAATGGCCTGGGAAAGCAGTAGAGGATGGCCCAAGTACTTGGATTCCTGCACCACGTGAGAGACCCAGATGAAATTCCTTGCTCCTTGTCTTTAGCTTGGCCCAGACCCAGGCACTGCAGCCATCTGGGGAGTGAATCAGCACATGGAAGACCTCTCTCTCTCTCTCTCTCTCTCTCTCTCTCTCTCTCTCTCTCTCTCTGTCGCTCTGTAACTCTTTCAAATAAACAAATCTTAAAGAAAAAAAAAAACTGTACACTTAACAGGTCAGCATTAAAGATTAGCTAAACACCAATTCTCAAAGGCTGTTTAAAAAATCTGTTAGCAAAATCCCTTTTTTGCAGCCTCAATTTTGCAACTTTAACACACATATATAAACACAGTTACCAGCATTATTTTTAAAAGTGCTGTCCATCACAAACATATGAATTATAATTGGGGAAAAAAATTTCTGATCACACTGACTCTCACACTTGCGAAAAGTGGAATAAAATAAAAAAAAAATGTAGCAAAGGCTTGGAGCTGATTTCCTGAGAATACTTATAGCATCCCCCAGGATGTCCACTCCAAGAAATGAAGCAGCACTGGTGCCAAACAAGTAAGGCATCGTGTCGCCTCCCAGCCTATTCTGTGGCAAATCCACTCCAGCCAGGGAACATTAGGGTTTCAGTGTTGAGGACTAACTACTGTCTTCCTCAAATCACTGTCATCACAGGCGAGGCAGAATTCTCTGAATCCCCTGGAGCCTGGTGTTTGCTCAGCCCCGCACCAATGCATAATTTGTTTTTGTCTTGGATAAACCCCAGGGTAATTCTCCACTCCTACAGAAGTCTCCACTGCACAATTGAAATTCACGTTTAATGGCTTCCAAGGGGAAGAGAACCCTTTGGTTTAGTGTTTCCAAAGATGAAAGCAAGCTCCAGCTATGGAATAACTGAGAACTATATATGCTAAAACTTGCAAGTATATGCACTTTGTGGATTAAAACAGAATCCCAAATTTTGGGGAAAGGTGAAGTTTTATTAAACATTCAGTAACTCAAAAGGCTGCAAGTTCCCCCATAGCGGTGTGAGGAAAGAGAGAGAAAGTTCGAAAACTCTTTTGTAGTGCTGTTAAATTCACTTTAAAGAGAAAGTTACGGGGCAGATGCTTTGATACAGCAGGTTAACTGTTGCTCTGGATGCCAGCGTCCCACACTGGAGCACTAGTTTAGTCCTGGATACTAGTTTAGTCCAGTTCCCTGCTAATGGATCGTAGGAGGCAGCAGATAAGGGCTCAAGTGCTTGGGTCCGTGCCACCCAGGTGGGAGAACTGCATGGAGTTCCTGGCTCCTGGCATTGGCTTGATCCTGCTCTGGTTGTTGTGGGCATCTGGAAAGTGAATCACCAGATGGAAGATCTCTCTCTCTGAGTCTGTCTGTCACTCTGCCTTTCAAATAAATAAGCCTCTAAAAGAGAGAGAGAAGGTTTCCAGGTCTCCATTTTCACTAATGAAAAACTGGCAATACTAAAGAGTAAAACATATGTGTGTTAGTGGTTAATTGTAACGGTGTTAGCAGCTTTTCCCTCTGGCATAGCATAAGCTCTTGACATATTTACACCTCCTTTCCATGTTAGCTAGCCATTTATTATAATGAGTGACATATACTTGGGGCATCACCTCAGTAAAGGTCAGGTATTCTATTGCATATATGTATTGGATCATTTATTCAGGGTAAACTTATTGCAGAATGTCAGTAACATCCTGTCAGAGCCCAAGTCTCTGGTCCATGAACCCTCATTGGTTATTAGGTTTTAAATGACACATTGGCCAGTACCATGGCTCACTTGGCTAATCCTCCGTCTGTGGTGCCGGCACCCCGGGTTCTAGTCCTGGTTGGGGCGCCGGATTCTGTCCAGGTTGCTCCTCTTCCAGTCCAGCTCTCTGCTGTGGCCTGGGAAGGCAGTGGAGGATGGCCCAAGCACTTGGGCCCTGCAGCCGCATGGGAGACCAGGAGGAAGCACCTGGCTCCTGGCTTCGGATCGGCGCAGCGAGCCAGCCATAGCAGCCATTTGGGGAGTGAACCAATGGAAAAGGAAGACATTTTTCTCTAACTCTGCCTGTCCAAAAAAAAGACACCAAAAAATATTCATTTATTTTATAAGTGCCTCAAGCTCATCATAAAAAACTACAAAATACTGATAAGCAAAATAAACACACAGTCAATAGCCTTATATCCTTCCGTATTTTATGTCTGTCTAGAAATATTAATACAGATTTAAATCATTACTATATTATTGATTTTTTTTTAAATTATTTGAAAGGCAGAGATGTGGAAAGATTACCTGTCTATTGGTTCACTCAGCAAAGGCCTGTGACAGCCATGGCAGGGCCAGAACTAATTCAGCAGCCTGGAACTCCATCTGGGTCTCCCATGTGGGTGGCAGGTGCCCAAGCACTTGGGCCATCTTCTGCTGCCTTCCCAGGCCATTAGCAGGGAGCTGGATAGAAAGTGGAACAGCCAGGACTCAAACTGGAACTCTGATAAGACAGCAGCTGCCATCATACCTTTTTGATGTTACATTATCAACTTTTTTTATAAATATTATTTTACTAATGTTGATGTGACTAAGCTTCTTCTTTAAGCTGATTTGTGAATGTGTGCTAGCATATATGTGAGAATGTGATATGTGTACATGTTGGTGTATATGTGAGAGTATGAAGTGCTGTTTTGTGAATGGGTTAGCAGGTATGAGATATGTTGGTTGTGGGAAAGCTGAGAGAAGGGACTATCTTCCTTGCTCAGCTAACAAATGGCTGAGATATGAGCTTATCCAATTATCAACCATTTTGTCAAAGTATTTTCACTGTTTTGGGTAATACCCAGATAATTTTAACCTTTATGAAAAATGCAAACTGCCTTTGGCTGGTGCCCTTTTGGCTCAGTTGTGTCTCTTCTCTCTACAAAGAGGAGATGAAGTATGGACAAGGCTCCTCACACCTGGACCTTCTCCCACTTCTCCAGGAGAGTCTTCTCCACCTGAGTCACCAGATATAAGAAGAAAGGAAAGCACAACAGAGCACAAGTTGCAGAAGATCTTCGAATGCCGGCCATATTATCTCCTTTCTTCTCTTTCCTGTCTCTTGGGAAATATACAATGAAGACAGTGACTTTGGAGTAGAAAAACACATTCAGTAACAAACTCATGTGAAATTAAACTGTGCCAATATTTCCCAAGCCATACTTGGACGTGTGACTCTGGGAGTGAAGGTAGAGAGGCCTACCCAGCCCAATAGAGCCCTCGAATGCTGCCCTGAACAAATCCAACTCTGGACATGTGCTACTGGACAGGCTGGTACTCCTTCACAGAAGCACAGGCATGGTCAGACTGCATGACAGCAGGTTGGCAAAAATCATTTTTTTGTAAACTATATATTAAAGATTAACAGAGTGCCTCCATAATCATTTGTATCAAGCTTATACATTTTCCTTAGGAAAGATTAAAATAACGACGTTTTAACATTATCTAGTCACTCTTCAGTGAACCTGGGTTTTGGAAAGAGACAAATATTATACAAAAAAATAAATCCAAAGTCCAGGAAATAGAGAGAAAGAAGCCTCCAGGTGCCTCAAACTTATACTTCAATATCTGATCCAAAGAAGCCAACTTAGTTTCTAATTTAGAGAAACAGACCCAAGAAGTAACACAAAGATGTATCACAGCTCAGGTGAAGGCTATGGCACTGAGCAGCAGCCTCTTTTAGCACCAACCTAGCAACTGTAAAATCCTGAGCAGGCCCAGCAAAGAGCTGTAGATTTTACAAGGCTAACAGAGTCCCATGGTAACTCTGTTAGAAAGTCTACATTGCCACAGGTCACGACTATGTTTATAAATAATAACAACTACAATAAAACGACAATGATAAAGGGCTTCACGCATAAGGTTAATGGTGCCTGCTCAGCAGTGAGGCATTCACTGTTAACTGTTCTTTGCAAACTGTTGGCAGATTTCCGTAGATCCTTACATGTCTCCCACGAGAGAGCCATCTTCACTAATGGCCCTCCTTTTTTGAAGACAGATAATTGGGGACAGGCGCACTTCTAGCAACGTGAGAACAGAGGGTGCCATCTGGCCCCACACAGGAGCCACACCCAGGTTCGACCCTCTTGGAATTGTGCTGAGGCTCACGCGATCATTCAAAACAGTATTGCAATCATTACAGAATGTGAAAGGTAACATCAGAATCCAAGTGTTCCTCGTCACAGCTAATACAAAGCAAGTGCTTTATTTTCAAACAATTGAAGGCAGTTTTGTAAAACCAAGAGAGTAACATTTTTTTTAACCTGATACTAACTGAAGCAGCTTCATATGTAAGGTACAATAATAGAATGTGGCTACATAAAACAGCATCCATGGGGAGGCATTGTGGTTAAGATATGATTTGGGGCTCCCGTGTTCAATTTCAGAGTGCCTTGGTTGCTGGCCACGTCAAACACTTGCCTTTCTGAAACACTGCTTTCCATCACTGTCATGCTGGCAAAGAACAACAGTGACAGAAAATCTTTAGACTTTGGCATAATTACGTCACAGAACCTGATGTGTACATTTTTAAAGACTTACTTGAAAGGCAGACCAACAGAAAGAGAGAAAGACAGAAAGAGAGAAAGAGAGAGAGAGAGAGAGCGATCAATCTGTCATCCTGGGATTACCTCCCAAATGCCCCCAACAACCAGGGCTGGGCCAGTCCGAAGCCAAGAGCCAGGAACTCCATCCTGATCTCCCATGTGGGTGGCAGAGACCCAAACACTTTAGCCATCAGCTGCTGTCTTCCCAAATAAAACAGCAGAAAATCAAATCCAAAGTGGAGGGAGGTTCCAAGATGGCGGAACAGGGAGGGAGCTCACTGATAGTCCAGGAAAAGATAGTTTTTAAAAGTAGAGATAGTGTAGTCTCAGGGAAGAGTTAGGGAAAAAACAGCATAGGAAACTCTTTCGGAATTAAAGGGACACGGTGGAGCTACATGGAGGGCACAGGTGCCCACAGCTTGGGAGCCCAGCTGCCGAGAGTCTCCTCCGCACCAGCACTGGAAAGAGGTGAGGCAAAACCACAGTAGCCTGAGACACTGGCAGAAAAGCAGCAGGAAGAGCCTAGAGGGAACGAGGCTTGAAGTCCCTTGGGGGAATGTACACCAGCCTAACTAGAGGAGAGAAAAAAATAAAAGGGACGGTACGGACAAAATTCTCTCTCTCCACTCACCTTACAAAGGTGTGCAAGACAATAGAGCAGGCACCATTTTGGACATATGTAACAGCTGCGCCAGCTCAGGGCTGCACCTGCCCTTAGCCAAACAGAAAAACCTGACTCTGGTTGGGAGTACTAACAGAAGACTAAGACCTAGTGAATATGTGGATCTTATGAACTGGGATTGTGGAAAGAAAAAAAAAAAAACTGAGGGTGTGTGGGAGAACTCACGATGTAGCTGAGACGTGAGTAGTCTCGGTGGGAGATGCCACACACTCAGGCGGCCTTGGCTACCTGGTGAGAGACACTGCAGGGGAATCTGAGCTTACACTGAGGACTGTACAGATCCTTTGTGTGGTCCTTGGGACAGAGCAGTCAAATATTATACCCACTGGGGCTAGCGCTCAGGCACTGAATGCCATTAAGGAGAAGAGCTCAGCTGAGCGGAATTACTTCTCTTCTGATTTAAAAAAAAAAAAAAAGAGAGAGAGAGAGAGAAAGAGATTTACCATGCCAAACCTGGGTGTGTCACCTTTGGTACACCCTTAACCCTGAAGAACTAAACAGAGCTCTCTGGCCATACCCACCATAAACCTCTAGAGATTTACCAAAAGCAGACAGTCCACTTAATCTAGAGTCATAGTATAACGAGAAAAGCCACCATAGTGGAAAAAAAAAAAAAAAGAAGAAACCAAAGAATATCTCCACAACGCCAAACAAATGCAAAAACCAAGGAAACAAGAACAAGGAAAACAACATGACGCTCCCAAAAGAACATGACACTCCAATACAAGATTATGAAGTTCATGAGATAGAGGAGATGCAAGAAATGGAACTCAAAAAATTTATCATAAGAATATTTAGAAGTAGGCCGGCGCCGTGGCTCAATAGGCTAATCCTCCACCTTGTGGCGCCGGCACACCGGGTTCTAGTCCCAGTCGGGGCGCCGGATTCTGTCCCGGTTGCCCCTCTTCCAGGCCAGCTCTCTGCTATGGCCAGGGAGTGCAGTGGAGGATGGCCCAGGTGCTTGGGCCCTGCACCCCATGGGAGACCAGGAAAAGCACCTGGATCCTGGCTCCTGCCATCAGATCAGCGCAGTGCGCCGGCTGCAGCAGCGGCCATTGGAGGGTGAACCAACGGCAAAGGAAGACCTTTCTCTCTCTGTCTCTCTCTCTCACTGTCCACTCTGCCTGTCAAAAAAAAAAAGAATATTTAGAAGTAATCAAAAATAAATGCATGAACTACTGAAATCCATGCAGAACATGACAGAAAATCTCTCATGAAAATGAAATCTTAAGGAGGAATCAAAATGAAATGAGGAATTTAGAAAATGAAATTAAGATATTGAAGAGAAACCAAAATGAAATGAAGAATTCAATAGAACAAATAAACACATTTGAGAGCCTTAAAAACAGAATCAGTGAGGCAGAAGAGAGAATATCATACTTGGAAGACAGAGCACAGGAAAGTATACAGTCAAACCAAATAAAAGAAGAAGAAATTAGAAATCTAAAAATTATTGTTGGGAATCTACAGGAAACTTTTTTTTTTTTTTGACAGGCAGAGTTAGACAGTGAGAGAGAGGGAGACAGAGAGAAAGGTCTTCCTTCCGTTGGTTCACCCCCCAAATGGCCACAACAGCTGGTGCGCTGTGCCGGTCCAAAGCCAGGAGCCAGGTGCTTCTTCCTGGTCTCCCATGCAGTGCAGGACCCAAGGGCATGGGCCATCCTCCACTGCCTTCCTGGGCCACAGCAGAGAGCTGGACTGGAAGAGGAACAACTGGGACAGAATCCAGCACCCCAACTGGGACTAGAACCTGGGGTACCGGCACCACAGGTGGAGGATTAGCCTAGTGAAACATGGCGCTGGCCTACAGGATATTATTAAAAAACCCAACATTGGGGTTCTAGGAGTTCCTGAAGGTATGGAGAGAGAGAAAGGACTAGAAGGCCTTTTTAGTGAGATACTAGTAGAAAACTTCCTGGGTTTGGAGAAGGACAGAGACATCCAAGTACAGGATGCACATAGAATCCCCAATAAACATGACCAGAAGAGATCCTCACCATGACACATTGTAATCAAATTCACCACATTGAAGCATAAAGAAAACATTCGAAAATGTTCAAGAAAGAAATGCCAGATTACTCTCAGAGGATCTCCAATTAGACTCACATCAGATGTCTCATCAGAAACTCTACAGGCTAGGAGGGAATGGCAAGATATGGACCAAGTACTAAGAGAAAAAAACTGCCAGCCCAGAATATTATATCCTGCAAAGCTCTCATTTGTGAATGAAGGTAAAATAAAGACATTTCATAGCAAACAGAAATTGAAAGAATTTGTCACCACTTGTCCAGCCCTGCAAAAGATGCTTAAGGATGTGTTACACACAGAAACATGGCCATCAATACAAAAGAAGGTAAAGGAAGAAAATCTCCCAGTAAAAGATCACAGGAAATTCAAAGCATGTATTAGAAATATCTTTGGGGGGCCAGCGCTGTGGCTCACTTGGTTAATCCTCCTTCTGTGATGCTGGCATCCCATATGGGCGCCGGGTTCTAGTCTGGGTTGCTCCCCTTCCAGTCCAGCTCTCTGCTGTGGCCTGGGAAGGCAGTGTAGGATGGCCCAAGTGCTTGGGCCCCTGCATCCGCATGGGAGACCAGGAAGAAGCACCTATAACAATAGTGCCACTGTAGTCTCCAGTCAAAAGGTACAGACTGGCTGAATGGATTAAGGAACAAAACCCAACTGCCTACAAGAAACACATCTTTCTAACAAAGATGCATGCTGAAAATGACTGAAAGTGAAAGGCTGGAAAAAGATATTCCATGCCAACAGAAACAAAAAAAAGGCAGGTGTAGCCATATTAATATCAGACAAAATAAACTTTAACACTAAAACTGTTAAGAGAGACAAAGATGGACACTATATAATGATTAAGGGATCAATTCAACAGGAAGATGCAACTATTATAAATGTATATGCACCTAATT
The DNA here is from genome assembly GCF_964237555.1 of Oryctolagus cuniculus. Classification (NCBI taxonomy): domain Eukaryota; kingdom Metazoa; phylum Chordata; class Mammalia; order Lagomorpha; family Leporidae; genus Oryctolagus; species Oryctolagus cuniculus. The sequence goes on from NC_091434.1 coordinate 147,113,805, forward strand.
ACAGGGCACCAGGTTATTTAAAAGATATGTTAAGGAACTTAAAGGGAGACTTAGACTCCAATACAATAGTAATGGGGTTGTTTGATACTCCACTTTCGGCAATAGACAGATCAACCAGACAGATGATCAACAAGGAAACAGATTTAATCTACACTATAGCCCAAATGGATCTAACAGAAGTTTTCATCCTACACTTGAAGAATACACATTCTTCTCAGCAATACATGGAACTTACTCTAGGACTGACCACATACTAGGCCATTAAGCAAGTCTCAGCGAATTCAAAAGAACTGAAATCATACCATGTATCTTCTCAGACCACAAGGGAATGAAGCTAGAAATTAGCAACTCAGGAATCCCTAGAGCATATGCGAACACTTGGAGACTGAACAACATGCTCCTGAATGAACAGAGGTCATAGAAGAAATCAAAAGAGAAATTAAAAACTTTCTGGAAGCAAATGAAGGTAACAATACAACCTAACAAAACTTATGGGATACAGCAAAAGCAGTGTTAAGAGGAAAGTTTATAGCAATAGGTGCCTACATCAAGAAATTGGAAAGGTACCAAACAAATGAGCTATCAATGCATCTCAAGGATCTAGAAAAACTGCAGCAAACCAGACCCAAATCTAGTAGGAGAAGAGAAATAATTAAAATCAGAGAAGAAATCAACAGAATTGAATCAAAAAAAATTACAAAAGATCAGCAAAATGAAGAGCTGGTTTTTTGAAAAAAATAAACAAAATTGACACACCATTGGCCCAACTAACTAAAAAAAGAAAAGACCCAAATCAATAAAATCAGAGATGAAAAAGGAAACGTAACAACAGATACCACAGAAATAAAAAGAGTCATCAGAAATTACTACAAAGAGAGTTGTATGCCAAAACTGGGAAATCTACCAGAAATGGATAGATTCCTGGACACATACAACCCACCTAACTTGAACCATGAAAACACAGAAAGCCTAAACAGACCCATAAGTCAGAAATTGAATCAGTAATAAAGGCCTTCCCAACAAAGAAAAGCCCAGGACCAGATGGATTCACTGCTGAATTCTACCAGACATTTAAAGCATTCTCCTAATGTGCAACCAGGTCCTGGTAAAAGCCTCCCCTCCATGGTTCGTCTACCAGGGTCTAGATGGGTGTAAAAGGAGTGAGCTGAATGTTTCTTGGTTGCCTTGCTCCTCTATGTGAGTGATGTGGCATTACTACACCTTCTGTTTTTTCTTTTCAGAACCACACATTGAAAGCATTTGCCCAGCTCTGTGTATGCCATATGTTACCTTCATTAAAGTAAATTCCTATCAGGAAGTATCCAGTAGTCATCGGTGGTTACACAGCTGGGAAAGCGCAGGAGACTGGATGCAAACCTGGTCATCTCTGATGCCAAATCCCTAGTTTTCTGAGAGCAATCCTTTACATTCTGCTGTCTATAAATGGATCACCAGGGAAACAAGCTCAAGAGCCTAGTCAGTGATGACTTCATTGCTGCACCCTATCTACAGTTTTTACTACATGAATTTCTGTGTCCTTTATTCTTTTTTACTATTACTATACTCAATCTATTTGAGAGCCAGAGAGCCAGCCAGCCAGACAGCTCCCATCCATTGGCTAACTCCCAAATGCCTGCAAGGTCTCAGGCTGAAGCCAGAAGCCTGGAACCAGGAACTCAATTCAGGTCTCCTATGTGGGCAGCAGGAATCCAACTGCTTGAGTCATCACATGCTGCCTCCCAGGGTTTCTATTAGCAGGAAGCTGGAGTCAGGAGTTGGAGCTAGGCATTGAACCCAGACACTTCAACGTGGAACACAGGCATTTAACCACTAGCAAAATGCTGACTCCCTGTGTCCTTTAGTCTTTATTATTTTTTTTTTCAGGATTTCTTTATTTGAAAGGCAGAGTTTCAGAGAGAGAGAGAGAGAGAGAGAGACAGAGGTCTTCCATCTTCTAGTTCACTCCCCAAGTGGCTGCAACAGGCTGGGCTAGGTTGAAGTCAAGAGCCTGGGACTCCAACTGGGTCTCCCCTGTGGGTGGCAGGGGCCCAAGCACTCAGGCCATCTTCCATGCTTTCCCAGGCACAATAGCAGGGAACTGGATCAGAAGTGGAGCAGCTGGGACTCAAACCCATGCCCATATAGAATGCTGGCATCATAGGCAGGTTTAATCCACTGCACCACAACCCAGACCCCATTCCTTTATCCATCAATTATTACTTCATTCTACCTATTAAACAGTATAACGATGACTGTTTTTCAAATGCCTCTTTTCCTTATTTGTTATAAAGTGGGAATATGAGTGTGTTTTGGGAAAGGTAAAATGGACACGGAATTCTGATAGGATACCAATAGTTAATATTAATTTGAGCAGTGATGATATTCCAAGCAAGTTACAAAATGCTTTATGTAGTCTTCACAGTTATAGTTATTAATATACTACTCATTTTTATACTCAGGGAAGCAAAGATAGGATTAGTTACTCACATGCTAGTAGGTGATAGAGGTAAGATTCAGAAACTGGCAAGGCTGCCTGGCCTTATCACTACTATATCATCCAGATTCCCTCTGTTATCTAAATGCTGATTTGCTCATTCATTAAGCACATATTCACTAAATATCCAAGGTAGTCAAGAACAGAGCTAGAAGCTGGTGTTGTAGCATAGCAGGTTAAGCCGTCAGCTGAAATACTGTCATCCCATATGGGCGCTGATTCAAGTCCTGGGTGCTCCACTTCTAATCCCACTTCCTGTTAATGTGCCTGGGAAATAAGTACAAGATAGCATAAGTGTATGGGCCCCTACGCTCACATAGGAGACCCATATAAAGCTCCTGGCTCCAGCCTGGCCCACCCCCAGCCATTGCAGCCATTTGGGGAGGAAACCAGTGGATGGAAGATCTATTTCCCTCAGTTCCCCGCCTCCTTCCTCTCTATAACTCTGACTTTCAAATAAATATTATAAACTCTTTAATAACAAGAAAGAATAAAGAGTTCCTGGCCACAGGGAATAACAAAACAAAGCACCTGTGATATATTAAGAACTAAGCTGTTTGAGAAAGAAATGGAAAAAGGGAAAAGGAAGGGGAAGGCCAAGGCCAAGGCAAGGAAGGGTAATTGTGGTAGCTGGAGGGGCATGTCAGGGGACGGACAGCAATTAAAATAGAGGAAGATTGGGTAGAGAAAGTCCAATTTTAAGGACGAGAACTTAACCAGTTAAGGAATAAAAAATTAAGTGTGGGTACTCAGGGGAAGGGCAGTCAGGTACAAGGGTGTTTATATAAAGGTGGGAAGAGAATGGCTGGAGAGGAACAGTGCATTCCAGGATGCAGGCTCCATCTGACATTCCAAATACTCTAGATTTCATAACCAAGGGAATGAGAAGCAAACATAGAATTTTAGATGCAGAGACGAAATGATGAGTCCAACGTGACAGTAGTAGGGAGAATGAATTAGATCTCTGGGCAGGACGACACTGAGAAATACAAGACAGAAATAACAAACGTATGAGCTCAAGTAGACACAATAGCCACAGCAAGAATCCTAGAATATGCCCAAAAGGAGAATCCACAAAGATGGGAACAAACTTTGTGACCATAGTGTTTTTACAGGTCATGTATAACACTGATGATTAAGATTAGCCAAGGGTATGATAAAAATTGCTGGCTCTGGAAGATCAATTCCTGTTACAAGGAAATCTAGAAGATCCCTATAAACGTTTTAGTATACATAACTAAGATAATCAAAGAATCTGAAAAGATGTCAAATATCAGCATATAAAATAATTGCATTAACATTAGTAATGGTGTTTCATATTCAATCATACTTTTTTACTGAATAAATTTCATGAGCTCATGTAATGAAGTTTATCATTTGAATTTTACACTAGAAGTGACCTATATTTTATGTATTTATTTTATTTGAAAGAGCGTTAGAGAGAGAGAGAGGCAGAGATCTTCTATCTGCTGGTTCACTCACCAAATGGCCACAATGACCAAGGCTGGGTCAGGCCAAAGCCAGGACCAAGCAGCCTCCTCCAGGTCTCCTATGTGGGTGCAGGGGGCCCAAGGACCTGGGCCATCTTCCACTGCTTTCCCAGGCACATTACCAGGGAGCTGGATTAGAAGTGGAGCAGCAGGAATTCAAACTAGCATCCATATGGGATGCCAGCATTGCAGGAGGCAGATTAACCTGGCAGGCCACAGTGCTGGCCCCATATTTGATTTTTATAGCCCATGAACTGGCAAGGTACAAGAGCAGGTTCTCTGAAGCAACTGACCTTGAATTTAGTGTGTTCCTATACAGCTAATAAACATGAGGTCAAAATATCTTTAAGTGGCAGATTTGTTGGAAAGGAACTCTGTTTCCTCGACATCTCCATTTGAGAAGTAAACTCACCTCCCTCTAACTCTGTGTCTGAAGGTTTCTAATCTGATGTGAAAACAAAACAGTGAAAATTTATGCTACCAGGGGTGGAGGTTTGGCCTAGTTTGCCCATGGGAGAGCTTGTTCAGTTCCTGGCTTGGGCTATTGACTCTAGCTTCCTGCTGAAGCCCACCCTGGAAGGCAGGGGTGATGGCTCAAAGAACTGGATCCCTGCCACCCACATGGAAGGCTTGGGTTAAGTTCCTACCTCCTGCTCTGGCCCAAAGCCCCGGTTCTTGGAGGCATTTGATGAGTGACCCACCAGATAGGAAAGCACTTGCTCTCTCACTCTCTCTCAACCCCCCACCACAGTCCCAATGCTCACTCACTCCTACTCAAATAAAAATATATATATTTAATAATATATATATTTATTAAAATTACTGTGCTGGCAGTAGGTACTATGGCACTATTGAGCTAAACTGCTGCTTGGGATGGCCACAGCCTAAGAAGGTAGCAGATGGTGGCCCAAGTACTTGGGCTCCTGCCACCCATGTGGGAGACTTGTATGGAATTCCTCTCGGCCCCACTCCAGTGTTTGCAGACATCTGAGGAGTGAAGCAGAGGATAGACGATCTCTCTGTGTCTGCCTTTCTAATAAATAAAAGAATATATCTTTAAAAGCTAAAAATAAAAATAGCTGAACAAAGTAGCTAATCTTTATTCTAATTTACCAATAAGAAATATAAAATATATATTTTTGCTTTGCTACACACTAAATAAGGAGCCATTAAAAATGAATTCTACATCATGAATGGTTTGTGTGTGTGTGTTTTTTTTTTTTTTTTTAAGATTTATTTCTTTGAAAGGCAGAGTTGCAGAGACAAATGAAGGGACAGAGAAGAGAGATCTTCCATCCATTGGTTCACTCGCTAGATGGCTGCTTCGATTGGACCAGGCTGAAGCCAGAAGCCGGGAGCTTCTGATGAGTCTTCACATGGGTGCGGAGTCCCACGCACCTGGGCCAACTTCCACTGCTTTCCCAAGCATAACAGCAGGGAGCTGGATCAGAAGTGGAATAGCTGGGACTCAAACTGGTGCCCATATGGGATGCTAGCATCACAGGAGACAGTTTAATCCATTACACCACAATGGTGACCCCTACATCATTAAGATTTAAATAGATCACTTCTACTTTCTCAACACATTCCATCTATGTAATTTAATTTGGTTAATTCTTCCATCCTTCCAAAAGTGAACACAGAACAAACAACACGTAATAAAAATTTCTCAGATATCCTGTTCTCCAGAAATGTGCTTAACAAGGAAAAAAGTAAAGTAACAAATGTTGCTTGTTCTCATAAACCTGTTTTTAGTTCACTTTTCTTTAAACTTCCATTCATTTTGTCCTTTTTTTTTTCTTCTAGATTTATTGAAGTATAGCTGACAAATAAAAATTAAAGATTTGATATATTCATAAACATTAGGTAGGGATTAGTACAAATTCATTAGCCCATCCATCATCACAGAGTTAGCATTAGCAGATTTTGAGTGTTACCCAATTATTCGTGTTACAAACTCTTGTGTTTTGGGAGAAATTCTTAACGGTAGAAGGGAGTAATTCATTGAAGACCTAGCAGGAGAAGCATTTACATATTTTTAGCTTGTGCGGCCTCCCTTTTTGCCTAAAGAAGTACATCAGTTTCTGAGTTAGCAATATGGTGTCAGTCATATACTTTGGAGCAATAATTATCACAGGTCTGATATTTTATGTGGCATTTCAGATACATATAATGTTAGGCTATCATTCATGTCTTTGCTAAAATATGTAGGGAACATCTATAAACACAGGTAGTGAGAAAACTGGCTTCAAAGGCCTGACAAGGCAGACTCCATCACCTTGTTTAATCTACTGCTTTCCAGAGTCAGCGGGCAGCTTTATGGATTGTGAGTTCTGGTGTTACCAGGACCCTTGGCCTGCTCCATCTCTCAAGTGCGGATATAATGTTATCACATGGATTGCAGGACAACGTAAAACCTGGTCTCTCTCCAGTGGTATGGGAACATCTCTCCAGTGGTACAGAAAGGTCACGAGAATGGGTGTCTCCCCCAGGAACAACATATACGTCGTCACCAGACAATGGTTCTCTCTACAACCTCCCTTCCTTACTTAAACTACCAGCCAACTGTCCTTCAGGTTACTGCCTTCACGCTCTAAGTCAATTCATACAGTCATTCATACCCATTCACAGAGGCAGCCATTCTGAATTACTAAGAATCATGCTCAGTCTTCCCATATGTATGCATGTCTACATATATGAGAGTATGACTGTCAGAACCTGAGCTAAGTGGTTGTGGGATACTACGACACCTGCAGTCAAGTCCTAAACAGAAGATAGAGATGCATGTATTTATTCTTACTTTATACAATTCACTGTGAATGTTGCCTAAAACATGTTGCAAAAGATCACCATGCCTGGTCATACAGAGTAATGCTGACCATGTAGTGCATGTAAGCATTGCATTCATATGTATATGGAGAAGATACTGATGTACACTGATTACTCTTACACATATAATGCACATATAAAAGAGAGTAGTATGGAATTTGAATTGGTTTATAGTACATCAGAATTATGAGCTTACTGTCCTCTTTAGGAAATCTTTAGCTTACAAATGAAGCTTGAGAATGAAGACCCCTAATCAAACCACCTAATAAAAGATGCTATGATGGTATTATTTTGAAAAAAGAAAATTACAAAGTACTGAAATAAAATATCTAGGGTATTTAACATTTAAAGCAACACAATTTCAAATAAAATAAATTACACAAACGAATGACCTAGTTGGTATGGGCTCATTATTACATTATCATCACTGGAAATAATACCTACTACCACAAATTTCAAAATGTTCAATGCCTTCCCCACAATATGTATCAAGGTGTCATGAGAGATGGTATCAGTGATGAAGGCAGTAGCAACAATTCTACCCTAATTTATTACAACTTGGAAGCTGTTTGTTTGCTCCTAGTTTTATCCAGATTATAACTCAATTATCTTTGTTTTTGTATGTATGTCTGTGTCAGGCTTTAATATATTTCATTAGAAAGGAAAATAAAACATCTGTGAGTTTCAGTCAAGAAAAGTGTTCATTTTTCCCTTTTTGTGGCTGACATAAGGTCTTTTAGCTGAGCCTAGCAGCCCTAGTAGGCTCTGTTCCTCGAAAGGACTGGCACCGAATGTGAAACAGGATTCTGGCCCCAAGCCCACACCAGTCTGTTTTTAACCATCCATCATATACATTACCCATGTACTGACAATGAAAACACAAATTCAGTGCCAGTCATCTATTTTTCAGGGAAAATGCATATACATCTTGGGATTATTCCCATGTGCCACTGGCAACTCAATCCAGATTTAAGGGATACTCCTTGTTTTGAGTTAAGGCCAATAAGCGAATGCCTGACACACAAATGTAGGCACAGCATGAAAAAATGAGATCACAATAAAGAAATGAAGGAGTTAACATGTGAGAATACAAATGCCACACTCCAGTACTCTATAAACCCTAAAACAAGTAGTCAGAATAGAATAGTCGTAAATATGTCTTTCCATTTTTTAATGTTCTTATCGTCCCTTTGGTAAGATACAGTCATTGTTAGTCATCTGGATTGGTTCCCACATTTAAAAAAAATATACTTGTCTATAAAATCTCAAAATCTGGGAAGCTCTGGCATAAACTTAGCCATAAAGCAAAAGAATAAACCCAATAACCAAGGAAGCATACAGAGTTTGAGAATATTTATTTTGTTTGTCACTTTATCTCACAAAGATAAAGGAGATTAGAGTTTGTATACACTTTGGTTCTTTGAGAGAGCTGCCAGCCCAACTAGTAGAGATTAAGAATAAAACAAGGCAAAAAGGGCTGGTGAAGAAAGCCCAAAGTTGAAAAGATGAGAGGCAAAAGTTTTTGAAAGCAGATGAAGCATCTAGCTTCCAGCAAAAGAAATGATAGTTTTGGGGGGACTGGGAAGAAAGAGGGACAAGTAGATACAAGTGAAGTTTGAAGATGCTGGATTTGAAAGGGGAAGGACTTCAGCAAGTCCCTCTTGTACGACTGGAGAAATCAAGTGCTCTCCACCCCAAGGAGAATACAAAGGCACTCTAAAAAAAGTTAGTGGGAAATGGAATTAAAAGATAAGTTTGCTTTGGTGTGAAAAGTTTTTGAAATCCATGCATAGTTTTTTCACAGCATGCATTTTCCATGAGTTTTTAAATAAAGTTCCCCATAGTGACGATGCCTTTCCTCCTCCTCCTCACTTCCTTCAGATTCCAGTTTTCACTTAATCCTTCTCCCCAGGATGAGGGCAGAACAATATTGTTTCTGTGAATGTCAACCAAAAAAATTGTTCCTTGGCTAATCTGAAAACATGTGAGGCTGCTCAATTCAATGGACAGCGACATACACCGTTTTTCTTAAGGAGAGTTTCTACCCATTAGCATTCCTGGCAGGCCCAACATCCAGGCCCTCCAGCTTGCATGAAGTGCATCAAGCCTGCAGAGTTTACAGAACTGATGCTCACAGGGCATAACCACCTCTGCTCTGACAAACCTGCAATGTCACTCTAAACAATTATAGAGGAAAACATGAAATATACCACCAAGAAAGCTCACTTCAAACTGTTTAAATATTAATCAGACCCATGTCTTCCAAAGATAATGCTCTTTTTGTTCAATAATCACACATCTGACCTAGTAGGTGAATACATAAGCCCACGTCTTTTAAAGTGCACTTTCTGCTTATTAGAAGGAAACTATAATTCTTAAAATCACACATCTAATTGCTGAATAAACAGTGAGACAGATATGGAAAGACAGAAAGATGACAAGGTAGATGGATACAGATGCACGGAGTAGAAAAGGCTATTTGAGTGCCATCAACTACACAAGAAAGCACCACTGTGTATGGCCTCAGCGCAAACAGACTCAGTGGTGGCTTGAAATATAAAATGTAGTTTTTAAGTTTTATTTTAAATCCTAGATAGCTCAGTGCCCTTTGCCATGTATGCATTCCTATCACATTAAGAGTTTCAACTGCGAGAGAGCTAACTACAGCTCTAATGTGAACCTCTCTAGACTACTTTTATGGCACACATTAACTTAGAAAGGCTTTGAGCCTTGAATTACACACCCAGGCTAAGTCCAGGCACCTTCTGCTACTCCCTAGCATGGAGACCCAATCAACTGAAGTGGGTATCATCAACACTTGCTTGTCAATGGGAACAATCAGGGCCTGAAAGCAGAGTATCCGTCACAAATTGGAGGAGCCCACAAATACTCTAGAAACAGAAACATTTTGATTGTCAGACAGTTAGTTAATGTATTTAGCATGCTTTTTGAACTTTTCATGGCATAAGAAATAAAATTAACCCTTTCTCTGGAAGAGGAATTAGGAAATAACTTGGTAACAGAATAGCTCTGACAACCATACAGTCAGTAACTTTGCTTCAATGACATCACAATTCCCAGAGGCATGGGTTTGATTTATCAGTCGATGGTGAGAGAGATGCATTATAAAGTGTTTCAAAAATTTGCTTCCACACTTCCTGTGGAGGCTCTCAGAATCTGGGGACCCTGCAACACACAAGGGCAACATAGCCCTTTCTCTCTGGAACAGCATCAGCATGTGGCCCTAAGACTCTTAGCTCCAGACTTCTCATTCCACTCTTTCTTCTTTACAGAGCAAATTGTGATGGAAACCGATGGAAATAGGACTCCTTTGCTCTGGTATTTTCATTACAGTGAGTCTTCCTTAGACTGAGGAAATCTCCTTTAAGGTCCTAATCCACGAAAGCCTTGTCTTTTCAAACACTCCTGATGTCACATCCTAAAGGTGGCAGTCACGCCCACCTTAAAAGCATGCTGAGATACACATAAAATTGTCATGCCAAGTGGAAAAGATTGGGTAAATGATATCTTAAAAATAGTAAAGTCTGATGCTTCATTGGTTGTTTACTTTCAAAGACCTCAAGTGTTCTAAATGGGCTCATCTTTTCTTCCTGAACGACTTATTTGGACCTAAGACCAATTTCAAATGCCACTATGAAGCTAATCAACCCAAGTTTTCTCCTAAAAATGACATAACATGTGATGTTCCCATGCTAACAAATAACAAGAGACATTTACTATGTTGTCTACATTTACTGTCTCTTGTTATTTGTTAGAAATGTAGATTACCATTGCAGTAGCTGTTACTATTATTGCTATATCATGTGACATCACTGCCTTAACTGTAAAAGTCTGCACAGGAGACGGGAAGTCTCCCACAAGAGACAAGAGCTCTGGAACAAGGACAGATGCTTGACTCTTCTACATGCACACATCACTATGCTTAGAAAAACTGCTTTGATGCTTTGGCTCCAGATGAATACAGAAAGCTTCAACATACACTTGATTGGTTAAACCTGAAGGGCATTATCTTTGAAAATATTTACTTATGTATTTACTTCTTGAAAGGCAGAGTGGGCTGGTGCTGCGGCTCACTTGGCTAATCCTCCACCTGCAGCGCCAGCACCCTGGGTTCTAGTCCCGGTTGCTCCTCTTCCAGTCCAGCTCTCTGCTGTGGCCCGGGAGGGCAGCGGAGGATGGCCCAAGTGCTTGGGTCCCTGCACCCACATGGGAGACCGGGAGGAAGCACCCGGCTCCTGGCTTCAGATCGGCTCAGCACGCCAGCCATAGCAGCCATTTGCGGGGTGAACCAATGGAAGGAAGACCTTCCTCCCTGTCTCTCTCTCTCTCACTGTCAAAAAAAAAAAAAAAAAAGGCAGAGTGACAGAGAGGCAGGAAGACACAAAAAGAGAAATTTTCCATCCACTGGTTCACATTCTAAATGGCTGCAATGGCCAGAGCTGATCCAACTTGCAGCCACCAGCCTAAAATTTCATCCGGGTCTCCCTCATGGGTGGCAGGGGCTAGATGCAAAGTAGAGCGGCCAAGAATCAAACCAGCACTTGAATATGGGTGCTGGAATCCCAAGTGGTGGCTTACCCTGCTATGTTACAACAACCAACCTTGAATGGCATTATTTTTAAAGCATTTTCTCCAACTAAAAAAAAAAATACAGACATTTGTGACGTTATTAAAAAAAAAAAAAAAAAAAAAAAAAAAAAAAACAGGAGATGGACCCTATCCACAGAACTAACTCTGAAATTAGAAAGGAATATAACTGAACATGTGTTAGATAAAAGTGATCATTTCCAAAGGGCAGCAATTTATGCTGCTTGAAAGTATCTTTAAAAGGGACATCAAAAATGAAAATAAAAATTTGGATATATTGACTTGGTTTCTATAGAAGAGCCATCCAAACTATTACCCATCATTATTGGTCTTTTTTTCATGGATAAGCAAACAGGCAAGAAAATCAAAGAGATGTCTGACTTTCCTCTAAATAAATGAATAAAATCCACATGGGTAGGGCAAGCAGAAAGAAGAAGGGCCACCCCTGGGTGCAATGAAACCCATCACGACTGGGAGAAGGTTAGAAATAAACACATTAAGATGGGGTATTCTCCTCTGAAAATCTGCAGAACCTTCTAGTTCCGTATTATTACGAAGGCTCCCACTGTTTTCAAAACTGACGTTAAGGCTGAAAAGTAATTTTAATTGGCAGATTTTTTTAAATGATGTTTACGTCTACAAATCTAACGCTTTTGATAAAACAGGCACCACTTCCATTTCTTCTGCTTCCCAACATATCCTGCTGGTGACAGATGTTTCAGAACTGTTTCAATGGCCCTGTCCAAATAGCAAAAGCACACTTAATGATACCCGTTGCATGTATATTTATAGTTCTAATCATATCTATATATTGACAAATTTGCTCCCCTTGGTAATTATATTCCTATTCAATATTAATGAATTACTGGCTGAAAGGCATTTTTTATGTAAACACACACACACACACACACACACACACACAAAAAACCTGTTTGGTGCATTATAATGAGAATGGAATCACACTGTGTTTGCTTCAATGTAAACAGTCTGAATGTTTTTCATATTTTCCTTATAAAAACTAACTCCACAGGCTTATTTTCACAGCATATAGGAGAGGTGTCATTTACTGTGAGAGTAAAAGAAATGCGGCTTAGTGTCAGCCCCGCTGTCTTTGACTAATCTGCAAGCCACCAACTTTAATGGCTCCTCATAAATAATTCAGATTTTAATTATGCTGCCAGCCTCTGACCTGAAGAGAAATGAAGAAAGAAAAGGAAAAGAATGGACCAGGGAAAGCATATCAGTTGAATCAAATTGTGCCTCCAGTAAATGACTTAGTGTCTCAAGGCTCCACTTTGCTACTCAAGACGCACCTGCTGCCTCGTCTATGATTTTTTTAATAAAATTAGTGTCATCCTAGACACACAATTGATAACAAACCATTTACTCTAAAAAAAAAAAAAAAAAAAAAAAAAAAGACATTCCTACCCTTATTTTAAAGAGCTGTACTTCTCTATTCTGCTACATGTACGCACATACACTGAAGGAACAGAATATACACCGAGACCTTCAGCAGACTCTCCTAATTAGGTATCTTCCCTCTGTTTGCAATCTGACTTGATCCTCTCCTGAAAAGTCATCCTAATACCAGGCATGCTCCTATCACTGCAGTATCACATCAGATCTCTTTATATTAAAAGGGAGGAGGTGGTTTGACATATTAGTTTTCTTCCAAACCCAGGTCTTATAAGTTATTGCTGGTGGAGCTGGTGCCAAATGAATGGCTGGCTGAATAGACTTTGGAAAATCTGACTACATCTGTCACACAGAAAGCTGGCCAAGGTAGGCCTGACAGGCGATCCATGGCTGACTGATCACCCCCCCCACCACCACCTAAAAACATCTTTTAATTGCATCAGGTCTCTCAATCCACAGTTGAGCATCTGCTCCTTAGAACCAAAGCCCTATTTCTCAAATTAAAATGCTCAATCTCACTGCATAATTTTTTTTCTAAATATTGCCTTACAATTTTCCTAGAGCAATGCAAACTAAGTCATATTTGGTATAAGATCTCTGGGGTCAAATCTAAACCATGCATATTAATGATTTATTCCTTTTCTGGGGGAGGTGTCTATAGATTTTGTCTCTATATTTAACCAAGATCACATTAGGATCTCACTCTGAAATCTCATTTGTGACAGGTCCTTCTGGCTGACTTTGGGGACTCACTGAATCAGCTCTGGGCGCATTTTCTTTTCTGAATGTCTATCTACCTTTTACTGCAAGTCCTTAGAAAAAACCTCAACAGTCCACTAGACTCTACTTGAAAACGTTATGTAGTTGTCTCCAGGATGAATTCATTGTAAAACTGAATCTTATGCTACAGTTGCTTGCCATAAATTGAAGTCTATTTTATTAAACAAACTGTAAAGTTAAATTTTTCCATAATTTTCCTCTGTATTTTTCCTTCACTCTTATTAAGATTTCATCCTGAGAAATGAGAGGGAACATGGAGACATGCAGCTATACTTCTTCTAACTTATTTTAATGGTTTTAACTGTTTATATGATGAAAAAATAAACAGATGGCTGTTTATTTGAGTTTGCAAAATCATCTATTTGAGCTACAAGATCACATATTTGTGTGTATCTTAGGCACTATTTCTTATAAAATTATATCGAGACAGCCATCCTGGAGCCATTCAATTACCAAGGAAAAAAGCCGCAAAATATTTCTACTCAATAAACCAATTTGGAAAATGAAAGAAAAATTGCCTGTCTTTTAGATAATAATGAGGTACATCTCCTTCATTTGTTTGAAACCCAGGTTTTGATTTCAGGTTTACAATAGCAGAGTCCTGCTATAGGTTATTGGTGGACAAGCGCTCTTGTAGGCCACTGTGGTTATAACAAACCTGGGTTTTCAAAAACCCAATTAACACGCTTCTGCAAATGCTCTCAAATTAGAGAAAAATTTTGTGAAAATGGGTGTGAATTCGCTATCAGATCCTTCTGAAACAAACCATAGTGGTTGTAGACTGAACTCATGAAAAGTATTTTATGAAATCCAAAATACTACAGAAGTTTATCATCAGAAAAGTTCTTTAAATTCATTTCTAACAAAAATGTGTGAGACCTTTTTCCATGCTCAAATAAGCAGTAAGAAGAACTTAATACTCTAGGCTGGCGCTGCGGTTCAATAGGCTAATCCTCCGCCTGCGGCGCTGGCACACTAGGTCCTAGTCCCTGTTGGGGCGCCGGATTCTGTCCCGGTTGCCCCTCTTCCAGGCCAGCTCTCTGCTGTGGCCCGGCAGTGCAGTGGAGGATGGCCCAAGTGCTTGGGCCCTGCACCCCATGGGAGACCAGGAGAAGCACCTGGCTTCTGCCTTCAGATCAGCGCGGTGCGCCGGCCGCAGCGGCCACTGGAGGGTGAACCAACAATAAAGGAAGACCTTTCTCCCTGTCTCTCTCTCTCTCTCACTGTCCACTCTGCCTGTCAAAAAAAAAAAAAAAAAAAAAAAAAAAGAACTTAACACTCTAAAGAAGACTGAAGCCAGAAAGCATTTGCCTTGTTTCACAGATGCAATTCAATCACAGAACAGAGTCTTTCTGGAACCAACAGACTCATCAGCTAGAAGACTCTCAACAAATGTATATAGACTCAAGCCTCTTTGAAACTTGCCATTCAAATAGGTTCAAGGCAAATATCAAAATCACAAAGATCCTTTATTTTTAAAAATAACATTTGTTTTCTCAGTAAAAACATATTTGTAAAAAAGCTAACAGCAATGATTTGATTTGCATTTAATATGATAAGCACTTTTTTGTATGTTGGCTAGCATTTTGACTGTGTGTAATGTCTTTTCTTGCACTCCACCCATTTCTCTCTGGATTGTTAAACTTCTGTTTGTTGATCTGTAAAAGATATTACTTTTTTGACAGATTCTATGATATAGTTCTTACTGTCTCAATTATTTATGCTACAGCACCAAGTAAATTAAATTCAAAACAGGAAAACAGCTCAGAAGAATCTGTTTGCTAATATTTCATCTAACAACTTTCAATTACAGTATCTAAACATATAATACAGCATTGTTGTGTAACGCTACTGAGTCTCTGGCCATTTCTCTGATTAATCTGCAGGTTCTTTGCAGAAGTACTAAACAGGCACATGGTTGGTACAGCCAGCCCTTCGTACTTCTTGTAGACTCAACTATCCTACTGCACTGAAGGTGCTAAAGCTTTCAAAGCTGACCACCTTAAACTTACAGACTCTATAAGCTGTACATTTGAACAAAAAAAATTAAAAAATTAAGAGTAAAATTTATCTTCCTACTTTTGGTGAATGAAGTCACTTAACTATTTCACATAGGCAGAAGAAAATTTATTTTTGGCAAAAAGTTTGTTTTTTCAATACTTTATAAACAAAAGTTTCAGTCAAATATTACTGGAATGTAGAAAGATTAAAATTGATCATTATTTCACCCAAATTAAAACCTTTTTAAAAGGATATTCAATATTCGATAATAGCAGCTAAGACATGATGTTTTAGGTATTATCTCTATAAATATTCAGTAAGCGCTTGAACTGAAAAAGTCCTAGATATGAAATTAACTTCCAGAGATTCTTTTTTGAAAGTAGGAGAGCTAATAAAGGTACTTTAGGGAGAAACTGGCCGGTGCCGCAGCTCACTAGGCTAATCCTCCACCTGCGGCACCGGTACTCCGGGTTCTAGTCCCGGTTGCTCCTCTTCCAGTCCAGCTCTCTGCTGTGGCCCAGGAGGGCAGTGCAGGATGGCCCAAGTGCTTGGGCCCTGCACCCATATGGGAGACCAGGAGGAAGCACCTGGCTCCTGGCTTTGGATCGGCGCAGCTCCGCCGAGGTGGCCATTTGGGGGGTGAACCAACAGAAGGAAGACCTTTCTCTCTGTCTCTCTAACTCTGCCTGTCCAAAAGAGAGAGAGAGAGAGAGAGAGAGAAAAACAGAAACAGATATTCTGCTTGGTATTTAATTACAAAGACTTATTGGTGGGGCAGGCACTGTGACATAGTGGGTTAAGCTTCCTGGTGACAGCATCCCACACCGGTGCAGGTTTGAGTCCTGGCTGCTCCACTTCCAATCCAGTTCTCTGCTAATGGCCTGGGAAAGCAGTGGAGGATGGCTCAAATGCTTGTGCACCTGCCACACATGTGGGAGACCCAGAAGAAGTTCCTGGCTCCTGGCTTCGAAAGAGCCCAGCTCCTGCCATTGTGGCCATTTGGGGAGTGAACCAGCAGATGGAAGATTTTCTCTCTGTCTCTCCCTTTCTCTGTGTCTGTAACTCTGACTCGCAAATAAAACATCTTTTTAAAAATAAAATTTTTTAAAATATTTATTGGTGTAACCAAGATATTCACTGTCCTTCCAACCAAATATTTTCTACTCCTTCTTTTCTTTGGCTCTCAGTATTTAACCAAAGCCAGAGATATTCAAAAATAAGAGGCAGCGTGGGCCAGTGTGGACAATAATTACTAGGGGAAAATGTTGAGAAACTAGCTTGGGCTATGCAGTGCTGGTACATTGCATAATGCTTAAAAGTATGAAAAGCTAAAATGGGCTTTTGATAAAATGAGAGAAAAATAGAACTGTAGAGATATTTGAGATTTAAAAAGATAAATAAATAAGAGGATCAATTAAGAATGGTGAACAGGACTCCATGACCAGGGGGCATTTCCAAGCCACTACATGTACAGAGAGCCTGCTAATGGCTTATGACAGGACAGCCAAAAGGGTGTCCAGGAAGCTCACAGCCAGAGCTCAGACCCACTAGAGAAGCTGCAGAGGGGAAACTGAAACGACGGTGGTTCCTCCAGCCTCCGGTGCAGCCCAGGATGCAATGGCACAGGAAACTGTCAGGAGTGCAGGCCTTTTTAAACTGGAAGTAGATGCCCATCTTGCGTGCTCTTTCTTGGTGAAAAAAAAAAGCCAGAGTCCACTCGATTCTGCAAACCAGAATCCTGGGATATTTTCTGGTCCTTTGAGCCTCCTATTCAGCATATTCAGCATATCTTACACAACTCCCCTCCTCTCTTCCTCTCTTCTGCATTTGTGAACTGTCTACTGTAAGCTGCTTTCTCTGTCTTGGGTTTTTGCACTTCTCTCTCCTTGGTGTCTTCCTGTGTCTGACTGTGAACCCCTCTGATCTGTAACTTCTCTATACCTCCCCAGAGCTGCTCATGCCAGTTTATGAAGATACCAGTTCTCATCTCCTCCTTTCATCGTCTAGTTAAAGCTTTACTGATGAGTTTAGAGGCAAAGAGAGACAGACACATAGAGAAAGACAAAGAATACTTCCATCCACTGGTCACCCACCGATCATCTATAACAGCCAGGGCTGGGCCACGGCTGAGGCTAGGGGTCAAGAATACAAGCCAGGTCCCCACGTGAGTAGCAGGAATCCAATTAATGGAGCCACGACCGCTGCATTCTGGTTTGCATTGGCAGAAAGCTGGTGTCTGGAACCAGAGCTGGGAATGGAATCCACGTACTTCGATGGATTCACTAAATGTTCACTCCTCTTCCCCCACACCTTTTCTTCTTCCTTTTAATAGATTCCCCGGTGTGACAGGGACACTCTCACTAAAATGATGGCAACCAAAGCTTTAGGCCTTTAATTCTTCTAACACTTACCAAAGAGGAACCATTTCAACCCCTTTACAGACGGGTCACAGAACTCCAAACCATACGTGTCCACCCTCAGTCATAGAGCCTTCTTCCCAGGGCACATGCACACCAGCTACTCCACAACCCCCTTCTACAGACTTTCCTGTATCTCACCACTTCCTTCATGCATTGTGAACTGTCCACTGTGCACCACCTGGAACGCTCTGCGGCCCTCTCTGCATTTCAGGAGTTTCTTCTGCATGCGTCCATGGAAATTAAATCATGTATACAGAAGTCGTGTGGGCCTATTCAACAGTCTTTCCCACTGGACCGTACATTCCTTTAGGAAGAGATATTGCCATCCCAGGTCATAGCATTTTTTTTTGTAACTGCAGTTCATTTCCTTTTTATTAAAGTGCTTCAGTTGAACAACGTAATTAACAATCAACACAAATTTCACTAAAATATCCAGAAAGTCCTCTATAAGTAACTCAAATAATATTCTAGTTAGCAACAGTAATCACTACTCGAAGATGAGATGCCTAAGACACAAACAGCGTACAAGAGAGCTTTCTGCCTTAATTTTGCTACACATTTCTGCACCACTGTTCTGCCTCTCTAGTCTCCTCATCTTGAATTTCAGCTCTAAAGATTCGTGATTTGGCTTCCTACCTAAGTTCTTAGCTGTTCCCTCCTAAGGTATTTTTGAGTTTCCTTTATTTTTCTTTCACTTTTTAAGTGTTTGCATACCTTTGTGCTCTTGAGTCAACAACTATCCTCCCATTCTAACAGGTAGCCACTATTCTGACATCTGTCACCATACATCTTGTCTCTTCTTGCATTTTATATATGCTGAATGATATAGCATGGATTCTGTAATATTGCCGTCTTGTTTCTTTGGCACATTACTATCGCAGTGAGATTTATAACTGCTGGTGTGTGTTGACGTAATCTGTTCTTTTCTTTGCTGTGCAGTATGCCACTGTATGAATATTTATTCAGTCTTCAGATGATGGACATTAGGGTTGTTTCCAGTTAAGAGCTTTTGAAAAGAACAAAACACATCTTTTAGTGGATGTATGCACTGTTTTCTATTGTACGTGTTTAGGAATTGACGAATTTAGGGTTGGTACTGTCAGAGAATTTTCAAAAGCAGTTGTTGTGAAATAAATATTGTCACACCACTGTATGTAAGCTCCAGCGTGCACTGGCCAAAAATAGACATTGAATCTCTTTTTTTAATTTCAGATATTTTGTTAAGTGTGTATACAGAGTCTTAATGTCATCAACACTAAATTCCTGGTAGCTATATGTTTGGGTCTTACTTGTTCTTTAAGTCATTTCATTACAGGCTCTACCTGACCCCACCAACATTCATTTGTCCAAATCCAGCTGAATTTTTTCATAACCATGTTTCTTGAACTGTTTTCCCTATTTAACTACAAGCCACTGACATATGCAAACTGCTTCCTTCTTCCTGCCATGAAACTCAGGCTCCGGATCCCCGTTAGACTCTGTAAAAACAGTGCTGCAATCACACAGTCAGCCCTCTGCACTTCCTTTTCTGTGCCCACTGCCACCCAAATGAAACTACATATCCACTGCCATCCCACTCAGAAGCATCA
Source organism: Oryctolagus cuniculus (assembly GCF_964237555.1). Taxonomy (NCBI): domain Eukaryota; kingdom Metazoa; phylum Chordata; class Mammalia; order Lagomorpha; family Leporidae; genus Oryctolagus; species Oryctolagus cuniculus. The sequence goes on from NC_091434.1 coordinate 147,133,432, forward strand.
ATCCTCTGATTCCACTCACTCCTAGGCAGGCAGCTACAGCAAGAAAACCTACCATTGCCACAAGTGCAATGCATAGAAAAGTCTAGTCACATCTTTATCCAAAACCAAGCTTCTCTCCAGAGTTTCTTCTCCAACAGCCAAATACCGTAATTCAGTCTTAAACTCCTGAGTCATTTATTCTTACATCTCTGCAATATGCAGTAAGTAAAATAATTTGTTTGATTCGTTAGCAAATTTTATTCCCATTCTTTATCCCATAAAATATTCACTCCAATAGAATGTAAATGTGTTAATTGAAGTGGTATGTATCTTCTATTATTCTCAAGTGGACCCACCTTAATGGGTTAAATTTCACACAGGCTTGCTAATTTTCAATGTGCTGATTTTGGTCTTTGGACTACTAGTTTTACCGCTATCAATACAACTAAAGCAATGACAATCAAGTCATAACTCTGAATAAAGACATTCTCTCTTTTATGCATGACAAGAAGTAGATTCTGTGGTGATCCCTATGCGAAAGTTGAGAAAACTTACCTCTAGGCATTTACTAATTAAAGTGAAGGAAGATAAATGGGCATTGGGAGGAAATGGCTAGACCAACACAGTGTTCAATTACATCATAAAACTCTTTGATTTTTCTTTCCTCTTAAATCTATTTTAACTTTTTCTAAATAAATATTTATAACCTCAGATAGCAAATGATGGGCTACAGAATTTTTCTCATAGCCTCTAAAAGACAAATTCTATGATACCTAAATGAATATTACCTCCTTTATGGCATTCCAAACGTTAGAAAGGAGTAATTTTAACATCCAGGGACTCAGCGTATCTGAGAAACATATAAAGCAGCCCTTACTGAGGAACATTTGTACTGTAGGTAGCGTGGTGATGGCATCAGTCACCTAACAGTATTAACAGCAATAGTAACAAGTACACATGTGTGTACATAATAGAAGGAGGAAGGAAAATAAAAGCATCACAGTGTTGATATTTGTACCAGAGTGTAGAACTGGAAGTTTTCCCCCCATCTACCTATTTGTCTTATTCAACTTCTTACAAATGAGAATGCAATTTTTCTAGTGAAGAAAAACCCCAGTCATGATAACACATTGCAAAGGCTTCCTGGAAGGCCATATGTCATCTGTCCCTTGGCTCCCCTCCCAGCTCCTCCTGAACACTCTTGCACTTGTTCATTAAGCTCTTGCCTCATCAGCCCTTCTGATCCTGGAACCCATGGCCTCACAGCTCCCTCTTCCTGGAATGGCAAACGTGTGTCTGCACACAGCTGAGTACACTGTCAAACTGAGAGCAGCCTACACAGAAGACAGATGAAGAGTTATGTTCCTGGGCTTTCCAATCTTCAAAGCACTTTCTACCATACAAAACCTCTACTCGTTTCCTGTTGATTTCTCTTACTTCATAAAATGTGAAATGACAAAACATGCTTGTCTTGAACACTGTTCTATCTCTAGTTCCTAGAAAATTGCCTACCAAATAGCAGGGATTCAAGAACTGTGTTCTGAATAAGCACTAAGGTGACCATCACACACTCTTAATACTGTCCCCCTTCCTGGTTTATGGATTTCATATTTTCTAATCCTTCCTCCTGCATTCCTGATCAGTGCTCTTTCCTCCTTCACTGAAATCTGTCACTTCCAGGTAATCCTTACTCACACATGACAGAGAGGGGAATGCTGTGTTGATACCAAAGTCTGTGTGTGTGTGTGTGTGTGCACATGCGCGAAGGAGAGACAATAGGGAAGACTCCTGTGAGTATGCAATAGCATACTCCCAGGGTACTAGGATCAAGAGTCCCTGAGGGAGGCAATTATTTTTGTTTGCTGTTTCTCTTCTCTAAACCAGTACCTGGCATATTTTAGGGACTCAATGAATAAACAATTGTTGCATATATGTATTTATGAATGACTGAATGAGGAATAGTTAATATATCTTGCCCTTTGCATGCATAAAAATAACGTAACGTAAGGGGATGGTAAAACAAGCCACATGTAACTCTGTGCAAGGACACACACTGTGACCTAAATTGGGTAGCAATAAAAGAGTAATGAATGGAAATCACTTGCTCATGAACCAATCGCACAGGCACACATTAAGTAAATCTGATATGAAATATATACACAGCTGCACAATGCACAGATTTTCCCACCAAGCAGCCAGCTCTCTCATGCTGCCAATTAAGTCACGGTGTACATTTATTATTTCATTTCAAAATCAAAATTTACTTAGAACCTACAGCAAAATCCTTGGTTCTGCCATACAACTTCCCTGAGAAGAATGGAAATTGTGTCACATTGGAACTGTTTGCCCAAGTAATCAAAATTTCAATACCACTTCCTCTTTTCTAACCACATCTTCAAATTCAAATTCATCTCAGAGAGGCATATCCCCATCAGCATTAGCCTATTATTTAACACGTTCCCCTTAACTTCTCTGATCTTCCTGAATGGATAGCACAGCTGTTCACCCAAAGCGATGTGCAACCCCCCATCAGGTTGCTCTCTGTTTCTATCAGCCCCAAAAGCACCTCTGTAATTTTCTCTGGAAGGGGTCTCTCTGCAGAGGTCCCATAGCTTGTGTATGCTTTTTGTATGCTCTCCAGTGGGACAAATACCATCTAGTTGGCTTTATATTGTTCTTTCCATTGAAAACCTGTAATTACTTTCCACAAGCAACACTTCATCCTGCCAAGCTGATTAAAGGCGGTACACACTGGAAGGCAGAGAGTAGCTGTACTCAGACATCAAAGAGCTTATCTCATAAGCAACAGTGCTGTACCATGCACACAGTCAGCACTAAATAATGGTTTTTAGATGATATTATATTTGACTTTGACAGACAACACAATTATGTTTTCTGGAGAGCTGAGTGGACCAAAAATGGACTTCTGAACTGCCACTTACTAGGAATAGGTCTCCATAAAGGGCAGATCATCCCAATTCTGCACTCCTATCATCTCCTTTACATGTACACCAATTAAGTAATCACTTTTCTTCACAGACCAGTCAACAGATACTTTTACTTGATCACAGTCTTTAAGTCTATTTACTTTGGCTGACTGTGATTAGCTAAACTTTATAGTGACCTACACATTAACACTCTCGTTTATATTTTTTTAAACATCAATATGTGTTTGGCTTCTTCAAGACAGCTCAAAGTGCTACTACCTAAGAAACAATGATTTTCTCAGGATGTTCCCATTCATCTGTATGGCAAAGTCAGTATAATTCTGTATTTGAATAGTTAATTGTCTTTCACTCTTTTTTCTATATAATAATTGTTAAAGTAGATTGTTAAAGTAAATTGCTATACTGAGAACAGAACCATAAACATAATTACATTAATAGAATTATGACAAGGATATAAAAGTATTTATTTTCATTTTATTTGAAAGGTAGGGAGAGAAATGGAGATTTTCCATTGGCTGGTTCACTCCCCAGATGCTCACCACAACCAGAGCTAGACCAGGCCAAAACCAGGAACCCAGATCTCAGTCTGAGTCTCCCACGTGGGTGGCAGAGACTCAAGTACATGAGCCAAAAGTGATGAAAATTTGACCTAACAACACTAACCAATCTCCAACTGAAACTACAGATACACACACAGTCATGTGTATGTATACATATATAATTGTCTGTATATGCACCAAATATGTTGAGACAATATTCCTAAATACTGTATCACTAAAAGCACATAACTAAAATTAAAATAATTTTTTTCTCTTTATAATGTTTAGGGCTTTTAGCTTCCATTAACACACATGCATACTGAGGTTCATAAATGAAGTATAGATACAAAGACAGATTACCTGTAGATGTCACCCTCTTATAGTGTTAACACAATTTATAATGCAGAGGAAAACAATTTATTTCTTTGAAATAGGAGTGTTAATTTAATATCCCGATAGTGACAAACAAAATTGCATATATTCCTGACAAAAAGAAATTCCCATTTTTGAGATGCAGCTAAGTTCCAAAAATGGTTACCCAATTTGTTTTAAAATTCATGAGTCCTCCTCATAGAATGGCAGATGTCCTAAACAGCACTCTGGCCTCAGAATCAGCCCTAAAGGCATTCCGATCTGGCTGAAAAGCCCATGAGAGTATTTCAGGCATGGAAAGCAAAGACACTCTGGCAAAAAAAAAAAAAAAAAAAAAAAAAAATGACCTAAATGAAAGAATTCTGTGAGTGAGATCCCAGTGGAAAGAACAGGTCTTCAAAGAAGGAGGTACCTTTCTCTGAAGGGAGGAGAGAACTTCCACTTTGACTATAACCTTGTCCAAATAAGATAAAGAGTCGGAGAACTCAAAAGGCTTCCATAGCCTTGGAAACTCATGACTGGTGCATAGGGAGATTACTGATGCCATAAACAGGAGTGTCAATTTGTAAAGTCAACAACAGGAGTCACTGTGCACTTACTCCTCATGCAGGATCTCTGTCCTTAATGTGCTGTACATTGAGATTTAATGCTATAACGAGTACTAAAACAGTTATTTTTCACTTTGTGTTTCTATGTGGGTGCAAACTGTTGAAATCTTTACCTAATATATACTAAACTGATCTTCTGTATATATAGAAAATTGAAAATGAATCTTGATATGAATGGAAGGGGAGAGAGCGGGAAAGGGGAGGGTTGCGTGTGGGAGGGAAGTCATCGGGGAGGGGGGAGAGCCAATGTAGTCCATAAGCTGTACTTGGAAATCTATATTCATTAAATAAAAGTTAAACACACACACACACAAAACAAAACAAAACAAAACAAAACAAAACGAAAAAAAAAAATCATGAGTCCTCTTCAACTTATCTCTGGAATAAACAATGTAATGATTCAAATCCCATGATGACCTGCCAGGTTGTCAGCTTTAGTAGGTCCAAACTTCAGGTCAAATGTTAATGAATCAGCCAGCGCGGGGCTCCCTAGGCTAATCCTCTGCCTTGCGGAGCCAGCACACCGGGTTCTAGTCCCGGTCGGGGCGCCGGATTCTGTCCCGGTTGCCCCTCTGCCAGGCCAGCTCTCTGCTGTGGCCAGGGAGTGCAGTGGAGGATGGCCCAAGTGTTGAGGCCTACACCCCATGGGAGACCAGGATAAGTACCTGGCTCCTGGCTCCTGCCATCGGATCAGCACGGTGTGCCGGCCACGGCGGCCATTGGAGGGTGAACCAACGGAAAAAGGAAGACCTTTCTCTCTGTCTCTCTCTCTCTCTCACTGTCCACTCTGCCTGTCAAAAAAAAAAAAATGTTAATGAATCAGAGCGACAGAGGCGAGTGGGCTTCAATGGAAGCTCCTGTGAAATCCTACTCAGCCAACAATGACAGTCATGCGAGCTGGCTCCCACTAGTTTCTAGGAACCCAGGCAAAAGCATCTTTTTCTCCAGCTCTTGGCTCCTTTACAGGCTCCTACCTACCTGCAGCTACACATCCCAGCCTCGCATCCAGGCCAGCTCTGCAGAAAAATCATGCCAAGGTTTTTAGTTCATTGAAAATTTTATTATCTTTTGGGTCAAATTGCATATCTACATGGAATGAAAGAAAACAAAGGTCTGATAGGTCGACCTGCCCCAGGGCATATCTGCATTTTCACAGAGGCGCTGGAATGGGTATGTCCTGGAGAAGTAAGGGAGCACAGGCTCCTTCTTGCACTCCTGTTCTCGTAATTTATCCATTTCCAGCCTCACGAAGACAGCCAGGAGCACAGCCCACTTCAGAAAAGTTGCCAATCCAAACTCTAGGGAAGGGCATATTTTGTGGATTAATAGGCCATACACAGACTCTGATCACCAATCAAATGATCTCTATTGCTTAGAAACCAAAATGAATGGCCAATAATGCTATTGTTAAGATGTCTCCTCCTAACCATCAATTGTTACCAATCTCAGAGAGCAGAAAGAGTGAACAACTTCTTTCTCAGGTAGTTAACTGAACGCAGATGAATCTGTATGAACTGAACTCAAGTGAATTCCTTAAATAATGAACAATCTCACCTCATCTAGTTTGTCATACCTTCTCTCTCCTTAGGTTGCAGGGTTTCCATAACCTGCTCTCCTCTAACAGTTTGCCTTTAAAAATCAATCTGTTGGGGGGCCGGAGCTGTGGTGCAGCGGGTTAACACTGTGGCTTAAAGCGCAGGTATCCCATATGGGCACCAGTTCAAGACCCGGCTGCTCCACTTCCAATCCAGCTCTCTGCTACGGCCTGGGAAGGCAGTAGAAGATGGCTCCTGGGCCATCTTGGGCCCCTGCACCCACATGGGAGACCTGGAAGAAGCTCCTGGCTCCTAGCTTCGGATTGGCGCAGCTCCAGCCATTGCAGCCAATTGGGGTGTGAACGATCGGATGGAAGACCTTTCTCTCTCTCTCTCTTTCCTTTCTGTGTAACTCTTTCAAATAAATAAATAAATCTTTTAAAAAAATTTATCTGATGTTGAAACCAGAAAAAATAAGCCTCCTTGAATAAAATAATTATTATATAAATAATTATTTATATCCTGTAGATTTATAATTATTTTAAAAAATTAAAGTGTAAACTCAACTATATATGACAATACTGAATTTAGTCTAGGTAATTTTCAGGCAATCTGGTCTCTGTTCACAGCTTAAATGATCAAAAGTAAATTAGTCTTGGATATCTGTGAAGACACAAAAGAGCTTTACAATAGTCACTCCATTTTCCATGTCTTCACTTATAAGCAACATGAAAAAAAGAGTCATAGGGATTGAAACAAAACTAACAAAACCCAACGTACATTAAAATAAAAGTACATAAAATAAATCATGTGCCTTGGAAAAGGCAGTAGTTGAAAACATAATATATGAACAATATACTTGATTTTGAACAATAAGTGAAAATAAAGGGTCTGGTTGTGGCTAGCCTCTATTTCAAGGTATTATTCAATGTGTAAAAACAATACATGTGTGCACATTCGTGGACACGTACACATACATCACATACATACATAAAGGAAAGAGTTCTGCGTATTGCAAGTATGAAAAAATTGTAATTTTCAGAAGCCTATGGGCCAAAAAGCTCAGAAAGACAAAACCCGAAACTCAGGTAATTAAACGGAATCTGCGGCATTTTTTGCCCCTGTTAACATCTCCACAGATACAATTTTGGTGTGAGCCACCTTAATGTGTCCAAAAGAGCACATAGTCCTGTCCTCCTCCTCCCAAGGTTGGTAGGTTTTTTTGCTCAAAAATATCTAGGGGACTAGTGTAGCTTAGAAGAAACTAATGATCTTCATCATTAACTGAAAGTCAGATGTTATTTCTCCCCTATTTATAATTCAAAAACAACTTTAAGATCAGAGGATTCTAGAAGTTTACAGCCAAAGGAGTCTTTTATATCATCTCAGCCTATCCCATTTACGTAGAAATAGTTTGCATGAGGTCAAACTACAAGTAAATGGAAGAGCAAAGACAAGAATTTAGGCTCTAATTTGGAATGTAGCTCTCTGCATTTCCACGGCAACAGGTAGGTTTACTGAGTTTTGTTCAGCTACAAGTAATTGTAAAGCCAACTCAAATGGGCCCAATCACGGTGGAATTTGCTGGATCTGGAAACAGGGACATCCAGATGTGAGATGTGATTCAATGTTTGCTGACCGACCACCCGGGCATGATCGTCCTAAGTGCCCTATGATCCAGACTCCCGCATGGTCCCAGAGAAGCCTAACTTCAGAACAAAGTGGAGCGACAGGCACACAATACAACAGGATGTTGTAAAAAGGCTACTTTTACACAGACTTTACATCAATATGATATAGATAGGAATATAAACATCAAATGCATGTACACCAATCTGAATTTGAACTGAATGTTGAAATAATTCATAAATTTAAAATATTATGCTTATTCAAAAATCTATAATGCCATTTTAACATGGCACTTCTGGGGCAGGAATTCTGGCACAGCAGTTAAGGTGTTACTTGGGACTCCCATATGTCATATCAGAGTACCTGAGTTCATGTACTGGCTCCACACCCAATGCTATCTTCCTGTTAATGCCCAAACTGGACGGCAGCAGGTGATGGCTCGAAGTGTTGTTCCAGAAACCCACGTGAGGGACATGGATTGAGTTCCTGGGCCCTTACTGGTTCAATCCTGGCTGATGTGAGCATTCGGAAAGCGAGCCAAGAGATGGGAGATTTTTCTGTTTTTCTCATTTCCTCTCCTTCTGTCAATCTTCCTTCCAAATAAATAAAAAGTTTAATAAACAAAATGGCAATTCTCCCTGTAGGTGTAAAGTTACATTTTCTGTAATAACTAATAAAAATTTTATGGTGCCAATCTCTGAATTGCCATAACATTTTAAACATTTCCACATACCATAAATTTAATCTCTTCTTGCAACTTTGTTCACTCTACTGAGTGATCTAGGAAAGCTGAGAAATATCTGAACCAAAAAGAGGTTCCTTCCCACAACTTCCAGAAAAATCTGTCAGAGGCTTGTGGTGGATGAGGGTGAGGGTGATCTCTGTTCTTGTTTCACACTGAAGATGAATTTCCATGCGGACAGAGACAGTGAGCAAAGCGAGATTTCCTGAAAGTCAGGAGGGGGATTCCAAGGGAGGAATTACCAAAGAAGCTTGCCAGTGCTGGCTCTTTACACACCAGGTGACTGATTGATATTAGGTATGATTTTCAGAAAGAGGCCAATCAGGGGATGAACAGAATAGCAATCAGAAGAAAGGGATTAAATTCCTGTCTATCTTTGATAAAACTGACCTAACTTCCTTCCAACTCACTTAACTGCCTATTAGCCTGACTAACTCCTCACAAGAGCTGGGACTGAAACATTCAAAGCCATGGACTAGGTCACCTGGAACAGGCTAGCGGAGTGGGCACCAAGAGAGCAGCAGGATTTGTGAGGAAAACACTTGACAAGTGGAGGGTATGTCTGACTCTGAAAGTACCCTTATCCCAAATGATCATCCCATTTTCTTATTTCTAATTCCTGTACTATCAACAAATAAAACAATATGTTCTCCTAGTTACATTTTATTAAAGAAAATGTTTCATCGATAAAATTATATAATGGGAAAAATATATCAGGTTATCAATACAGATATCCAAAGCAAGAAAGGAGAACACATTTTTCAAATTGTTTCTGATTTTTTATGATTAGTTGAAATCCATTTTGTGCATGTAGGTAGGGTTGGCAGAGGAGGTGGCAGCTCAGCGGCAATCTGCACATTCCCAAAACATGTACATTATCCATTTAAACATCGCCATTCACCCAATGTAAGAATCAAATTGAGTATAATGGTCAATGTCATCTATAGCAATGCTGACTGGGGGACTTTCAGAATTTCTGAAGCACAATTAACTTGGTGATGGAACTGTAACATAAATATCCTAATCAAGAGATGGATTCTATCTGCCACATAGCTTATGAAGCACACCAAGAAACTTGCCACTGTGATTCTATTTGTCCATATGAGACCTTCCCTGAAGAATATAATCCACCTGCAGTTATTCAAAAGCGGAGTTACGGAAACCTCTTTTCAGGCAAAAACACAAGTAGTGTACTAATCTTTCCTAGTCTTTGTTCCATAATTCAACCTGTCCATCCTCAGGTTATTTAATGCTTTATGAAACATATCCAAAGCCATCTTCCCCAAAGCTTCCTTCTAGTTGGAGAGGGCAATCAAATGCTTCTCTGTGCAAGGTTGCACCTGGTGAGTAATAGAAAGATAACTCATATGGGTGCCAGTTTGAGTCCCAGCAGATGAAAAAAATCTCTCTCTCTCTCTCTCCTTTTCTCTAATTCTGCATTTCAAATAAATTAAAAAAACAATCTTTTTTTAGAAAATTCCAAATATGTTGAAAAGAGTTGGTAACAATCAATTGCATAGAGGAATTAAAACATTGATGATGACTTTCAAAAAAAGAACAATCTCCATGAATCTACAAAGCTAGTTTATAAGGAATTAAGACTACAAATGAGATGATGAGGGAAGGGGATGTGATAATGGAAAGATTCTGATAAAACTACATTAATAATCACCAAGAAGAATATCAATTGCTTAAATAAAATGTTTGCACATGAAATCTCAGGTATTAAATTGCACAATGAGGGAGTGGGGGACAGAACTGACACATTATAATAGTATACAAAGACATTAATGGAACAGAACTTAAAGCCTAGGAACAAAATAGAAAGTATTCGGTAGCATTTTTAATAAGTAAAGACATGAACCTGATCCAATCAGTTCACCATTTGGAAAGGAAAAGAAAAAGCGAGGCATTTGTCTCTTCACATGTACAAAAACTTACTCAAATGGATTAAGAGATTAAATTTAAGGGACAAAGAAGGTCAGAAAAACAGACTAAATTGAAAAAGTAAATAATCCAGGACACAACATGTCTGAGCAAATTAATGAAGACAGGAAGTATAAAGACTGATAAATCTATAGAAATTTTTTTAAATGAAGAGACACACACACAGAGCAGCACAAGCATGAGCATCTCATTTAAGAATCCACAGCTCTCCAAGAATGAGTACCATGCAGGCTTCATTAAGATGTGCTCTGGAGGCTTAATGGTTACACAGAGCCAATGGGGATTGTCCAGGTGTTTGCCACGTTTTTCAGCTCACTGTGAGGTAAACCTAAGTTGTATCAGACCATTGGTGCTACAATGAAAAGTTCCTTAGATTACGTAATTTACAAATAGCAGAAATCACAGCTTGAGAAGCAGAGAGGCACCTGCAGATTTGGTGTCTGGTCAGGTGTCTGCTTCAGAGATGGCACACTGTTGCCTCCATTTAACATGATAAAAGGGTGGAAGAGTGGATGAGAGTAAATTCCTTCCCTCCAGCCTTCTACAAGGGCACTAACCCCATCCGACCCCCAGAAGGCTCTACTTTGTCACCTGAAGGTTAAGAACCAACAACAAACCGTGGCAAAGCGCCAACACTCCAGCCACAGTAACAGTCTATAGTTTGCTTAGGTTGTCTCTAACTATGCCATACTGAGAGATCCAACCCTTCAATGAACCAAACTCACATCCAATTCCTTTAAAATATAGCCCAAATTTGTACCCACTTAGGAACTGCCTCCTTTCCATACCCCTCAAAACCCTACTTCACATCTACTAGGAAGAGAAAACAAGCCACAGACTCTGAAGACACGGATTCCTGCTGCCAAGCTGAACTCCTGAACAAGAGACTTCCCACGGGATTGCTAATCACAGCACCTGAGAAAAAGCCCTCTTATGCTCACCCCCTTTCTCTCTATGGGACTCCACTCCTCCTCCCACTCTGGAAGGAGGCCCTGGCCATCCATCCCAGGCTGGGAAAGACTCGGCCTCTCCTGCAATCCCATCCAAGGGCTGCCTAGCGAAGGCTGCTGCTGAGCAGCTAGGTGAGGTGCCACCTCCCATGGTCCTCCTCCACTGACAAGGGCCCAGGCCCCTCCAACCCCCTCCACATCCCAAGCCTGGGTCATCTTGCAGTACCTTTCATGGATCAGCCAGTGTCACCATATATAGGAGGGGCCCTCGAGCCAGTCAATCCCACACATACTCTTAAAACATGACCTTGACTATTAACTCTCCAGTTCTAGATGAAGCACATAATGTGGTAAGAGAGCTGACGAGCTGTGTAGGAGATGGTTAGAAGGTGTCAGACACAGGACCACCCATGATTACAAAAGCTTCAGCTTGCAGTACTCTGATTGGATCTGCTATGACCAGTGGACCATATGCTAGATTGTCAAAATGAAACTCTCTGGTGTGTCAAAGCAAGTAGAATCCATAAATACATGAGATGGCAGACAAGAGAAGGCTTACCCTGACAATCTGGAACATATGGTTCCCCTAACTATTTTAGCAATCACATATTGAAGAGTTAGACAACGGAGGCCACAGGACCCTCTAGGAAGAATATGGATTATGAAGCATACTTCCTACCTGCTGATACACTGAGACATAGGCACAATTGAGAAAATACAGTTAAGTGTTTATGTGTTAAATGTTAACAGTTCAAGTGTTTCATGAACTCAAAAAGTTCATGAAAAAGTTCACATGACATTCAAAGGTAAGTTCATTTTGGTACAAATACTTTTTTGAAATCTGTGCATGAATGAACTTCTAAAAATACCCTCATGTGTATGGGAATGGACAGTGAGTTCTATTATTTGTAGATCAAGGAGTCAAAAGACACAGACGAATCCCATTGAACCCACCCTTAGGAGCCCAGAGCTTTTTCTCAGGTTCACAGCAATATTTGGAGCTGTCCCTCTCCCTTGTTGTTTACTCCTTTCCTGTCTCTGCTCTACCACGCCCCCCACTGCTTTCCACACTTTCTCCTCTATCTGCCTCTGCAGCACTTCTTCATCTGTCACAGCTCTTGTGAACATCACTTGCCAACTGTTGCTTCAATCATCACAGGGGAACATGAAGGCTTTTGGGGAGCAAAGGTCCCAGGCAACCAAGAAGCACCCCTTAGTGGGGCAAGCTGACATCATCTACGCCTGGAAAATTGTTTTTCATGCTTCTGCCCATCTGTTTTGTTGCTCCATGCTCCTTGACTTTTTCTTGTATCTCAGAAGAAGAAACAGGTTATAAGCACTCACAGGAAAGTTTACTCAGTAACTATTTATCAAGACACAAACACCCAACTCCATTGTCTATCCAACAAATAACTCATTGAAATTGACACAAGATTCTATCTGGGGTAAAAAAGACATGCAAGAATTTTATAGCTTTGTACAGAAGAAGACGAAGTCATAGACACCTCTCCAAGTAATAATCTGGGTCTTTCATTTTCCAGTTTTGCTCAGATCACTTAAGTTAGTCTACGCTCATATTCCAGTCAGACTCTGGGTTATTGATGTAGCTTGACCTGCTGAGGGGAAGGCAGATTAGATCATGTCTCCATACTCCTCTGACCTTAAAAAGCTTAAGTTTGTTCTGATAAAGAAAAAGGAAGTCACAGAGAAATGTTCTTTTTTTTTTAAGTCTCTAAAAGTATTCACTTTCTCAGCCATGTTACTGGTCTCCTTGAGAATGTAAATGCATGTGTGTGTGTGTGTGTGTGTGTGCATTCCAATATGTAAACAGCTCCACGGGCTGCCTGAAACATTTACCTTATCTATACGTTTCACAAGCACAGTAGGTTCAGATCATGGGAAATGAAGGGAGATGCTCTCTGTATTCTGCCTAATCCCTATTTAACAAGCACACAGATTAAAAGCGTCAATACTCCTTTTCTTAATCATAAGTTGATCTAATGTACAGGTCATTTGCTGTTTATTATCACTAGCCTTTGAACATTCTTCTTCACAATTGTCTCCAACTCAGGCCAATAACAATTAGCACAAATGTGTGTGTGGTTTTATTTGGGGGGTTGGAAATTTCCAGGAGGTAGCTTACAGACTTGCTCCCCAGTCACTGACATATAGGTCAACTTAGATTTACTAGTGGTAAATCTAAGCTGGACTTCCTGTTTCCCTTCTGTGCACTCAGAGAGTTCCTTGTTTATTTCCAAAGACTGATTTCTTACTAACTTAGGTTATATATGGGCAGGTAGGCATAGTGGTAACATCACTGGCATCAAGAACTGTCCCAATTGGGCAGCTTTGGGGCATGGCAGGTAAAACCGCCACCTACAATTTGGGCACTGGCTGCTCCACTTCCAATCCAGTTCCCTGCTAATATGCCAGGGAAAATAGCAGCAAATGGCCCAAGTGTTTTGGCTATGTATAAGGCCTGGAAGCACTTCCTGATTTCAACCTGGCTCAGTCCTGGCCATTGTGGCCATCCAAGTAGTAAACCAATGGAAGGAAGATCTCTCTCCCTGTCTTCCAAACAAAATAAATAAATCATAAAAAAAAAAAAAAAGTGGACAATCTACTTGCTTGACTGGGATGTTCTTGAGAAACAGCAATTTTAATTCTGTTTTCCCTTCCAAGTGTACTTCATTGCAGTTGTGTTTGTTTTCTGTTTTCTTTCTCAGACACAACATCTGTCCTACATGCTTCGCTGCACTGTCTTTTCAGTGGAGAAAACGTAGCAGAGAAATGAAATGAATATCAAATTCAGAGCTCCCAGAAGAGCTGACCCAAATTCTCAAATGATAGCATTAAAATGCACCTTCTACTTTCAGATCTAGGGTACCATAAAACAACTCCTTAATGATTCAAATGCCATGTATTCTAGCAAGCTCTCTTTGATGGGCCTTTGAAAAAGGATGCAGACAATTAAAGTAATGAGAAAACAAACTCTCAACTATTTAAAGACAAGAACACAAGGATAAGGCCCCGATGGCCACAGAGCTAAGGACAAAACTTCTCTGTATTCGTACTCACACCTCGGTTACAGAATTTTCCACTGTGTACCTTATCAGAGCATCATGCAGGCAGTACAAGGTCCGACACTGCCTACTCTGGAGCAAATGTGATTTGTCTGTGGTATGGGCTCTTATGAACGCCTGCAGTACAATAACCCGAAGGATTTTATGGAGAGGCCTTCCAGTGCCACAGAGGAAACTGCTGCAGGTGTCTTCTGGACATTTATTCCAGTACAAAAGCTTGTTTTTATGAATCCATACTTCTTAAACGGTATTTTTTGTTTCTCTCTTTTCCACCCATAATCTCCCAGATTTATCCTTGAGTGATTTTAAGGAAATTTAAAGGACGGAGGATTGTTTAGGGAGTTGAAGGGCCTGGGGTTAAGATGGAAGGAAGGCTGCATATTAGAAGTCGGTTTCTCAAACACATAAATACGCACAAGCCTATATACCCCCCACACACACACATACACACACATCTGAACATTTAGCTTCTTCATTAAGAGTCACTGAATTGATATATTTTGTTGAGTAGTGCAGGCAGATTAAAAATTATCCCTGCTTAAATATTTGTGCCTCACAAATACACACTTGTCTCCTGCAGACACCAATTTAATATTCAGTATCTGGAAGGAATCTGATGCTAATTGAGCAGGTTTTCTTCTGGTATTAATTTTAATTATTTAGAGCAGCATGGAGCTCTTCATAATTTCCCACCTGACAACTGGGACCCCAAAGAACAGCTGCCTATGGTTTCATGCTCCTCTGAACACACTGGATATCAGAGAGTCAATAAGCTTAGGCATGAATTCTCTGCGTGCTCCACTGAGGTTGTGAAAATGAACCCTTTGGAGGAGTTCAGAGGGAACCTGCAACTGAGAATGATGTCCAAGCCACTGTGCAAAGTATTCTGACAGTCACAGATCTCAAAGGAGCTGCAGGGAGAGCAGCTCCCTGCGGCAATGAACACAGCCCATAGTTAAATAATAAATCACAGTCATGGAGCCAGCCTGCAACCGCCACTACCTATCAGAAAGTCCCCATAACCACACAATACAAATATTTAGTCCCTATATAGTTGTGTATCTCAATGGACCCAACGGAAGCAGCCATCTATTTGTCCTTTCCAAAGGAGATTTGTTTAGGTTGAACTAAAAGAAGGATTTTATTTGAATTTATCAAATTCAAACAAGTACAATGAAACCTACTTATTCAACCCCATATTTAAATATATCCCCCAGCCATGACCCTCAGAATGGAGAATGGTCCAAAGTATACATAATTTAGCACAAACATCTTTGACACCTCAACCCAGTTTTTTGCTTCTTTTGCAAAAGAACAAAAGGCTTCCTTTTGCACAGTATTGTATTTGCTCTCAGATATGCCGATTTAAGATACAATGAACTACTTGAATTATTCATTTGAATACTGCATTTGTTTACAGACAGAAGTTTAGAGAGGCCCTGGATTTTGTAAAAAGTTGATAAATCAGGAGAACAGACACAGAAACAAGGACTCATCATTCCCAAGAAGATAATCATAAACTTGCACCTTTCCAGTATGATAAATGAAAGGTCTTCAAATTAAAAAAAAAATCAAACATTACTCTCACTAAAGCTCAGAAGCAAAAAGAACCACCATTTAACTAGTAACAGCTGATGTACGGATCATTCATACTGACTCTCTTTCAGCAAACAAATGCTTGTCCAGCTGGAGACTCTGAACCCTAGTCATCTCTGCGAAAGCACTAATATTTACAGTCTTCTCACCGATGTGAACACAACAAAAGGAGCTGGTCTTTCTAATATGCCCATTCCTCTGAGCTAGTGCGACTGCATGTCTCAGGGATCAGGAAGTGCTCCTGAGGCAGCCACCTTACCAATGGCACTGACTGGGTGGAGGGCCATTCCCCCAAGACAATCACTTTCCACCGAAATGCTTCTGCCTCACCTTTCCCATCACCCTTCTGTGCCCACCTCCTGAAAAACTCACAGCCCTACTGCCATTTCTCAACTTTCGCTGCGAATCACTACAGAACAAATGACAGCAGAGGAAGACTAGACACTGGAGTATCGTTTCAGAAGTCCTTCTGTCCTCCAGGTTAGCACTGTCAAAGGAGGACTGGAGACAGAGACAGGGGAAACACAGAAAGAATCTGAAGGGCACTTCCCAGGTTTACATGCTGAGGGGCAAGGAGCAGTGATAAACTGTCGCTACTTCAATTCCAGGTAACTGCAAACAGACAAAAACAGAACCGACACATCTTTCAGCGCAATGACCCTAGGTCAAAAAAGGCACCAACCTAGACAAGATGCAAGAATTCAAGCTAAACTGGGGAGAATGTTAACATCTCATTTTATAAAAGTAATGAACACAAATGAAAAACTATGAGTATTCACTTACAATCAGTACAATCAGTAATTACATACATAAAACTCATTTTTAATTAAATTGTATTTCTATCAAATACAAATATTTAATTTAAAAGTCAAACAGTCCTACAAAGTCTCTTCAGGAAAAAAAAGAGAACATGATTTTTCAAAATCCAGCTATACCATTTCCCATCCCAACCAGTTCCCAGAGCTGCCTATTTTCAATGTAGCTTCATTAAAAAAAAAAAAAAAAAAAAAGATGTAGTTATTTTGAAAGTCATAGTTACAGAGATAGGGAGAGACACAGAGAGAGAGAGAGACAGAAGCAGAGAGATCTTCCATCTCCTGGTTCACTCCCCCAATGACTGCAACAACCAGGGATGGCTCAAGCCAAACCCAGGAGCCCAGAACTCCATCCTGGTCTCTCATGTGTGTGGCAGGGACTCAAGAACCCAAGCTGTCTTCTGCTGCCACCCAGTGCGCTAGCAGGAAGCTGGGTCAGAAGTGGAGGCAGGACTCTACCCCAGGCACTCTGATATGGGATATAGATTTCCCAGGCAGTGAATTACCGCTGTGCCACAGGGCCTGCCCTGTATACCTCAATTTTTAAATACATAACATTAAAATTGCTTTAAATATTTAAATGTAGATAATATCCATAACATTCCTTCAATGAGAATTATATCATTTTGCCTGCTGCACTCTGCACACACATGGACACTCATACAGACATTTGTTTTTTCCCTGAGCTTTTCCAGCTTAGCTAGGAACAATTTTTTGTAGTTTACGATTCAGTGTTGACAAAATTATAACGAACATCTACTCTCCACTCAGCACTACAGTGTATTGCCATTACATTTTCCTTCTTTCACAACTTTGCGATTTCCCTGGAGTTGTGCATTCTAAGGTTTTCTAAAGGACAAATCAATCATTTCAATGGGGTCCAACATATTGGGCAATGCCCGTTTCATGTTTCCCTTGGGGACATCACCCCTGGATGCCTTCACCATCCTGCACCTATCTGGAATAAACTCCCACCCTGCTGCTCAACTCCTAGCCATGCAATTGTCTTGCCTCTTGCTGTTTACAATTCTTAGGTTGGAAGAAAAAATCCATGTATTCCTTTGATCCTTTGCCTCCTCATTTTGTTAGGAGTACTTTCTCTAGAAGCTTCCTGAGAAAATCTGCATGGGAGAACAATCTCTTGAGAATTTTTCTACTTTACACTTAACTGATAGTTTGCATAGGTATATAATCCTAGTATGAAAATAACCGTCCCTCGGAATCCTGAAGGCATTTTACATTGCCTTTAGTATCAGTAATTACTGAAACGTCTATTGCGTTTTGAACCATCATGCCAATGCTGGCTGCTTTTTCTCTCTGTAGTTGTAATGCTACTTCTTTAATATTCTTACAGTTCTGGCTGATGTCCTTTTCTTCCATTGTCCTGCATACTTAGTTATTCTTTTCAATTCTGATTTCATGCCCATTACTTTTGGGAAATTATACCTGGGGATACATAACTTAGTATTTATGTGACTACATTAGTACATATTCATAATAAATCAATCCATATTGTGATAATCATACATACGTACACATACATATCCATGAATGCTTACATACACACACACAAAAAAAGAACATTCTTCCTTTCACTGTTTCTTTTTATTTTGGACCTCTTCCATTTTGTATTTCTTTGCTTTGTCTTGTTTTCTGCAGGACAATGTCCTTAACTTTATCTCCCCTCCCCTTCTTAACATTTTTATTTCTGTTATCATTGTAAATACTCTCATAATAGTTTCCAAACATGAAAGACTTCTTATCAAAGGATGTTTATCATAGCTCTTTTTTGAAATTTTCTTCTGTTTCCTGAATTGTCTCAGTTGTCTGTTTTTCCTTTTGTCTTTTTTCTTCTTTTTCTCTCATTTGTCATTCTGACTTCCTCATCCTACTTAAAGTTTTCCTCAAATATCTGTATCATCATCTATTCAAAGCTAATATTTGGACACAGAAACACTATTTTTTAATGTTTACTCATTTTCATCTATTTGAAAGGCAGAACAACAGAGACAGAGACACAGAGATTGATTCCATCAACTGGATCACTTCCCAAATGCTCACAAAAGCCAAGACCCAAAACCAAGATCCTGGATCTCCTTCCAGGCCTCACATGTCTGTGGCAGGGGCCCAAGTCCTTGCCCCATCATCTGCTGTCTCCCACAATGCATTAGCAGGAAGCTGGATCAGAAGCCCAGGTGCCAGGACTCACACCTGACTCAACACAGAACATGGGCATCCCAAGAGATAGCTTCTCCTGCTACACCACAGCACCTGCCCCTGAAAATCTAACTGAAGGCCCCTGTGCCTGCACAGCTTTGCAGATTTGTGGAATGCACCGCAAATTTATCAGCTAAGGATCTGTCTGTTCAGTTGTTAGATCCCTCTTTATTGAACTCCATACATTCCATTTCTTGGGCCAATAGCTCCACAAATTAAGCCTGTGAACACTTCTAATTCTGGGATTCAGGAGAGAATGATGCTGGGAATCTTGAAAGCCGCTCAAAGAGCAGAACTAATTGAATTCTACAAGAGTTGATGCCTCCTGATTACGTATGAACCACAGCTTCTTGGACTTAACACAGGGTGGACTCTGAGAGGAATCTGCAAAGGTACTTCTTGGAAACACTCCTGACTAATCCTCTTGCCACACCCCTACATTGCACCTCGCCATTCAAACATATCGTGTGGCTCCAATTTCCAAAATCTTCTAGAGTTCTGAGGTACAAATGGGTACAAATCCTCAATACAGTTTGTGTTCTTCAAACTTATATTATCAATTCCACTGAATCAGTTGTCACTCTTCTGGTTCTAAAAGTTTGCTAACATTCCTTGTATAACATTGTTGTCTCATATAACCTTTATCCTCACAGAGGTAGCCTTTTCATCCTTTTACTATTTGTTTGTTTGGGAGGCAGAGACTTCAAGGTCAGTAGCAACAGATCAAACAACCTTTTGGGTTGGTGAGTGATCACTCTTAGTTGGTTCTAGGCTGCAGGGAAGGGGACAGCAGTCATGTTATCAGCTCACTGTCCACACAAGCCAAGTTCATAGGAAAATCTGGGCCACTTCACCTATCCCCACCATTAAAAACAAGTTCAGGAGCACTACTCAACATGTATTATCTCTTGAGTCACACTCTTCCCTGAACTTACCTGCATTCAGCACGTAGGCAGATCATCAACAAAATTCTGGAGCTGCCCTGAACTCTCTTGGGAGTTTCCACATCTCTCCTTTGTTGAATCTTTCTCTATTTCTATGAATTATTCAATTATGGGACAACTTCCTTTTTCCTTTTTTAAAATTTTTTTTGTTTTATTTATTTGTGTGAAAGACAAAGAGAAAAAGATAGTAACAGGGAAAGACCTTCCATCAGCTAGCTCATTCTCCAATGCCTATCAACAGCCAGGGTTGTGTCTGGTTGAAGCTAGGAGCCAGGAACTCCAGCACTGTCTCCCAGGTAGGTGGCAGGGACTAAGTACTTGAGCCATCACCTGCCACTTCGCAGGGTCTCCATTTGCAGAGCCAACACTTGAAGCCAGGCACACTGAAATGACAAGAGGTAGCTCATCTGCTGCACCAGACACCTGTCCCCTTCCTCTTTTCTATGAATAATTTTTTAAATATTTACTTTATTTTTTTTGAAAGTTAAAGTTTTATTTTTTTGAAAGTTAGAGTTACAGAGAGAAAGAGAGATCTTCCATCTGCTGGTTCACTCTCCATATGGACACACTGGCCAGGGCTGGGCCAGACTGCAGCCCAGAGCCAGGAACCTCCTCTGGGTCTCCCACATGGGTGCAGAGGCATGAGAAAGAGGGCCATCTTCCACTACCTTCCAAGGTGCATTAGCAGGTAGCTAGATCGGAAGTGGAGTAGCCAAGACTCAAACTGGCTCCCATTTGGGATGCAGGCGCCACAGGCAGCTTTTTAGCCACTACACCACAATGGTAGCCCCTCTATGAATAATTTTTAAGGAAAAAATTTTAACTATTTCTGGACATACATGAAATGTCTACTGTAAACTTAAAATTAATAAAGATATTTCCTCAAAAAACATTTTAAATTGATAGTGAAAATTACTATCTTTTTTTATTTATTCGAAAGAATGAGAGGGCCGGTGGGGACGAAAAGGGTGCAGAGAAAGAGACCTTTTATCCAACTGGTTCACTCCACAAATAGCAGCAGTGGCTGAGCCTGAGTCTCCCCACGTGGGTGGCAGGGGTCCAAGTACTTGGGACAATATTCGCTGCCTCCCCAGGCTCATTAGCAGAAAGCTGCACTGGAAGTGGAACAGCTGGAATTCCAAGTGGCATCACAGCTAGCAGCTTAACACGCTGCACCACAACACAGGCCCTAAAACGGTCTTTATTACACAAAATTCAAATATATTTGTTTGATATAAAGGGCAGCTATATCATAGAAGCACAAGAAAATATTTAACTTGATATTGGACCCCTTTGTCACAAGTCTTTTCTTGAATCCAGGAATCCAGAGTTATTTGCCTTGAAATTCCCAGGTGATGGCATGACTCATCATTTAGTTCTGCTGTTACTGACCTCTCTGCTGAAACAGAAATATGACTTTTTATACTCTGATATGACTGTTCATACTCTGATATGAGCTCTTTAATGCTTTGGAAAGAAATATATCTAAAGATAAAATGCAGATTAACTAATGATTAATAAGAATTCATAACATTAGCTATCTCTTAATATTAAAAACATATTCCATGAGTCAGGAAATTGAGCACACATAAAATTGGGGAGGGATCTCCTGTAACAAAACGGACAATTACCCAGCTTAGAGCCTGAAGCTCAACCACAACCACATACAACTAAATTAAAACCAATAGTCTACAAAGTAAGTATCAATCATATCATTCTGAAACTTTGTAGGCTTACTGATGGAACTGTAAATTCAAGGGCAGAATTTTTAGTTTGTATTTTTCTGCCCACATATTCTGTTGCTAAAATAGTTTAACTTTGTTTTTACAAGATGGTATCTTCATTTTAAGAAAACCTAAATAACTGACAAAAAGAACAAAGAAGACATTTAAATAAGTCCCAAACCTGGTAACTGCAGATAACTAATATACAGAAGCCAGTAGTTACAATCTGTCAATCTTTCTGCATGCTGCATTGAACATGAAACAGATGGAAGATTTGTCAGCTAATTATTAGTTGCACACAATCTTTCAGGAAAGAAAGTGAAACTTGAGACATTTTTGGGAAAGAAAAAAAATGTTTTGCCCATTCCCTCAAATATATAACTGAGCGAAAAAAATGAGGCCATTTAGCTCAGCAGTTAGGTTGCCAGTTGAACCCCACATTCCATATTGGAGGGCCAGCTGCACTTGCGATTCCAGCTTCCTGCTAATATACACACAAGGAGGCAGCAGTTGATGCTTCAAGTAGTTGGGCTCCCACCCCGATAGGGGGCCTGGACTGAGTTCCTGGCTCCTACCTTTGGCCCCACCCAGTCCTGGCCATTGCAGGCATTCAGGGAGTAAATAAGCAAATAGGACCACTCTCTTTCTCTCCTCCCTCTTCTCAAACTTTAAAAGTAAGGTTAATAGGAAACTTTCCTTGCTATGGTAAAATAACAAATATCAGAGGAGTGAAAATTCAAACATTAAATCTCAGTACTAGCTCAGGAGACGTAGGTCAACGGATACAAAATTTCATTCACACAGGAGGAATGAGTTCAAGATACTTATAGTACAACACAACGACAATGGGTAACAACAATAATCTGTATTCTTGAAAACTGCTCAGAACATTTGAATTGTTCTCACCATAAGTAATTAAGCATATGAAGTAACACATATTTAATCACCCTGGGTTAGCTGTTCTACAATGTATACATCTTTTTTTTTTTTTTTTTTTTTTTTTTTTTTTTTTTTGACAGGCAGAGTGGACAGTGAGAGAGACAGAGAGAAAGGTCTTCCTTTGCCGTTGGTTCACCCTCCAATGGCTACTGCAGCCGGCGCACTGAGCTGATCCGATGGCAGGAGACAGGTACTTATCCTGGTCTCCCATGGGGTGCAGGGCCCAAGCACTTGGGCCATCCTCCACTGCACTCCCTGGCCACAGCAGAGAGCTGGCCTGGAAGAGGGGCAATCGGGACAGAATCCGGCACCCCTACTGGGACTAGAACCCGGTGTGCCGGCGCCACAAGGCAGAGGATTAGCCTAGTGAGCCGCGGCGCCGGCCCGTATACATATTTCAAAACATTATGTTGTACATCATAAATAAAGTTTTATTTGTCTACAAAAAAATAACTATAGTTGTGAGATAAATGGAAAAAAAAATAGCACCAAGCCAATCATGTCCAGAAAAAAATAAACTACCTCTCAAGTATACTCAATTCAGATACTGTACTTGGGGGAGGGAAGGGTGTGGCTTGAAAATTTAGCAGCACAGATGGTTCAGTGATTTATCGAATACAAAAAGCAATGAATTACTACTGCTAAAGTCCAGGACCCGTTTGTGACAGCATTAAGGGGTCAAGGGCAGCAACAAAGTATACGCATACTAGATTAACATGTAGATATTGAGCAGGAAAAGCTGCCTCTATAAGTGACCCTTTTTAAATGGGGTTCACATCTCCGAGCCTTTGTGACATCTGAATCACTTAGCTCACTGTGTCAAGCTAAAATTTGAAGCCTTAAGCACAATATCATTACAAGGCAGCTAAAGCTCTATGCTATCACAATTAATAAGCAGAAAGGCACATCATTAGAAACCCTCTTGCAATCACAGGGAGGATTTTGATGAATTTAAGAAATGTAGGCCTGGGAAACCTAACTGGCATTATCTTAGTATATTATCAACTAGTATATGTCTTTTCTAAGCCTTGTCAAGCACATTGTCCCTTCAATACATATTGATTTTAAGTGTTGCTATACGGTTCCTTCACCCCAGCCCACCTTTCAACAAGGTAAAATCAATATTCTCTCCCATGTATCCTTATGACACTTTGTATTTTCTTTATGGTTTCACTTGTATACTATTCCAACTATCATATATAATCATATATGATAGTACTTCAAAAAGCCCATGGAAAATAGAATTAAAATATGATTTTGTTTTGTTGCTACAAAAAAAGAAAATTTGAAATCCATGGATCTGAATGGTCTTCAAAAAGTTCACAGAAAATGTAATTATGAAAAAACTCCACAGATTTCAAAATCTGGGGCCCCAAAATAAACTATCATTAAAATGAATCTATTTTCCACACACATTTTGAAGTACTCACATACACAGGTGAATGTAAACTCTTACATCTCCAGGATGTATGTGTGGGACTTGTATTTGATATTTAATAAGACTCCAATATATACTACTTGATTATAAAAGGATTTGTGTGTATAGTTGAAAACTACCTATAAATACCCAACATACTTTGTAAATTTCAGGTCTAAGATGTTACGATTTCTCACCTAAAAAGAAAAGAACTGACATTAAAATGAGCATTTTAATGAATACTTAATGAATATTTTAAAACAATATTTGAGGGAAGGGAGGTTGGGGAAAAGGTGACAAGTCTTACTCCTATGTAGGAGTAAGAAGTTTCAGGGGTTGTATTGTACAGCACACAGATTATAATATCAAAGTACTGTATATTTCTCTATTGAAAATTTAAAAACTAGAAGGTAGGATTTTGAATGTTTTCAACATATAAAAATAATAAATGACTCAGGAGATATATTTATACTGATTGGACTTTGTATAATATACACTTGTACGTCACATAATTCCCCCAAAGTATGTACAATTGTTATAATCATTAAAAAATAATTTAAAAATAAAAATAAATGAATATCCCATTCAACAATACAACAACAGGGTTGAAAAGTAAGAAGCAACCTAAATTTCTTCTAATAGCCAACAGTGACTAGACACCAATTCCTTGACTTTGGAGGGAAAGAAGGAAGATACTGGAAAACAATCCACAACATACCACCTGCTTTCAAAAGGTTACTTCAAGGAGAAGTGTATTTCTTAGAGCGTCATTGTAAATTATTTAGCACAATACAAAGAATTCAGTACACTAGCAAAAGAGATGGAAATCCCAAGTGTCACCATAATCACAGACTAAATAGTCTCTCCCATGCAAACAAAGAAACAAACAGATGTCCAGTCTGCATTTATTCTACAAATTACCTTCAGCATTTTTAATCTAGCTGTGGCCTTCTTTAGTATCCGTGTCCCAGGGCATTGTTCAGCTCATGGCAAATAGCACATCCTCTCTGGAATGCATTAAATTTAACATGCTGGAAGCCAGTAATAAAGCATTTTACTATAAAACCAAATGAGTAATAAACTATCTTAAAAATAATTATGTGTTCATCTACCTTCATAAACAACCTTATTACCAAATGAGACCCAAAATAATTTTCCACAATTACCCTTCTGCTATAGATATATCAGAAGCAGAATTTATTGCTAAGGGGGAGTTTTAATTGGAATCAACTAGGGTACAATTGAGGTTTTAATAAAAAAAAAGTTTAAGTTCCTCATTAAGTATATTAAAATTATTATGAAATACAACCCTAGTTAGAAAATGGTATGCAAAAATATCTTTCATTCCATACAAAGAAATATTTGTAGCTCTTGTAAAATCATAAATTTCAACAGGAATTACTAATACTTAGTATGCATTTTTAAAGTGCTCCACCAGTAAATAATGACTCTGAAGATCAGCATCACATAAACATCTTCCACAGACTGGGAAGCTGAGGACAATGCAAACACTACCAGAGACTACTCATCTCTTTAATTTCTGAGGTTAGTAATCTATGTATGTATACATATATATGCAAAAGACCATAACTGTAATTACTCTTAAGAGACAAACCATTAGAGAGCGACACTGTACAGCCTTCTCTTTACTATGCCCATGTTTAACTGTTTCAGAATTTGCCATAACCCAGGTTTTCCATTCTTCTGTATAATCCTATTAACATCTGAATGGCAGCATCTTCTCTTTTTATCTAAAGCTGGGGACTAGAACACATGAATTACTTTCCTTTATTTTAAATTTCATCTACAGTTCAATCACACTACAGAATTTATTGAAAATGAGAGCTCCTACAAATGTCTTCTTTAATGATGCAATTTAAAGTGCACACAATTAAATTACTAAGTAAACACAAGGGCAAACACCAAATCATCTCCATCTGACCTGGTGAAAAGGAGTACAATTTTTTTCTTAGCATAGGGAATCCCAGATTCAGTACTCTCAGCAAGAGTGAAGCTGAGGAAAGCCAGGACCTAAAGCACTGCAAGGGCTGAAGAGGAATGACCATGTCAGATCAGAGAGAAGCAGGCTGACAACATCATATTAGGACTTCGCAAGGCTAACCAAGAGCACAGACTGCATCCTCAATGACAAATAATTTGTACAGACAAGAATGAGAATTTGCAAAGGGCTTCTTTGAAGAAACATACAAATCACTTTGTCCACAGAAAGCAATACTGGAAATGAAGGGTAATGCATATATTATCAAGTTTTATGGAATTTTAGCAGGCATATGTATAAATATATATTTTGATAAATTAAGTAAGGCAGACTATTTTTTGATAGTAATTTTTTTTTGTTCCCAAAGTTTGAATATCAACAACTGAGGGACATTATTAAATCATAGCCAATCAGAGGAAAGCTTTCTACAGTAGTTGGAATACCAAGATTAATCAGAATAGTAATGATGCATATCTAATCCAACTTCTACAATGAATAAAGATAAAATCTAAGAATGAATGAAAACACTATAAGTAACAGCAATATAGACATGTACTTCCTAAAATCAAAATAGTCATGGGGGCAGGCACTCTGGTGCAGTGAGCTAGGCTGCCGCTTGTGACACCCACATCCCACACAGGAGTGTCAGGGATCAAGCCCTGCCTCAGCTTTCAGCCCCGCTTCCCACTAATGCCCACCCTAGGTGGCAGCAGGTAACACCCCAAGTGTTTCGGTTCCTCTCACCTAATCAGATCACGTTCTGGACTCCTGGCTTCTGCCTGCCCCTGCCCTGGCTGTGGGGATATTTGAGGAGGAAACCAGAGATGGAAGATCTCTGTCTATTGGTTTCTCCCACTGTCATTGTGATTTTAAAGCAAATACAAACAAATAAATAAAGTTTTAAAAATATTAATGATATCCATATAATCTCACCTTTGAATATACAGGCTAAATATTTCAATATATAAATTACTTCTATTATTTGTATCTGACTTGTATAAGTGACTATAATGAAGTAACTGTTGACAACTTACAAATTTAAACTTTACAAGAGAAGGAAGATTTGATAAATATCCAAATATAAACACTGCAACCTGGTTTACATATTGTGATTTCATTTCATTTGTATTAAAGTTGAGATAAGAAAGTAGACAGACAATGGAGGTTTAATATCCTAATAATATGGCCTAATGTCTTAGGTGAATAGCTTGATGCATATTTTTCACTAATAAATGTGATGAAAGAAAATATTAAAACATTTATCTGTAGTTCAAAATAGATTTGTTTCCCTACCTATACACAGAGTTTTTAAGGATGGCCCAATATTTTTATCTCAAATCTAGCTCTTCTTTAATAAATTTTTTAACAAATGAGGAATTCTTACATCAAGTTGTGTATTATTCTTAGCAAATAATCTACTTTTATATTTTTATAGAGAATACTTTCAAAGCCATCACCAGTTACCTTCTCAGGTACATTAGCAGGAAGCTGAATCAGAAGTGGAGTAGCAGGGACTAGAAACATCAGTCCCATGTACTCCCATGTGCCTGTGCCCAAAAGAAACTGTTCAGTAAGTTCTGATGTGTCAAGAAAGATAGTTTAAACAACTCTTAAATACCACATCAAAAGGAATAATATGGGAAAATGTAGGCAGCCATGACATGTTCAAAAAATGACAACACATAAAATCAGAGACGAAAAGCTTGTGTTTCAAACTGTCCTGATCTGTGACCAACTAATCTTGTGATCTTTGGAAATTTATGTACTTGAGTTTCAGATATCTTTTCTCTAAAATAGTAACTGTGAAGATTAACTGAGAAAATGCATTTGAATTGGTCCAATGTATTTTTTGAGAGTGGTGCATGCAACATTCATTTTAATTTTTTTCATTTGAAGAGACAGAGACAGGCAGAGAGAGAGACAAGGAGAATTCATCTGCTGGTTCACTGCCCAAATGCCTGCCATAGCCAGGACTAAGTCAAACTGAAGGTGGGAGCAATGAACTACTTCGCTGGCAGAAATCCAATGGTGTCAGCCCTAACTGCTGTCGCCCAGGGTCCACATTAGCAGAAAGCTCGAGTCAGGAGACACAGCAGGTGTAGAGTCCACATACTTCGTTACAGGATGCAGGCATCCTAACCAACATCTTAACCTCTATGCTAAACTTGACTCAAATTAAATATTTATAGAAATCATGGAATGATATATACCAAAAACATGAAGCACAGTTGTCTTTAATAATGAGATTTAACGTACCTCTGACTCTCATATTTCTTATATTAAACATGTATATTTTCTAATTTTAAAAATATTACAGTAATTAATAGGGGTGGGTGTTGTGACACAAGGAGTTAATATGGGACTGTGTGCATCACATACCAAGTGCTTGGTTTGAGCCTCCACTGCTCTACTTTCAATACAGCTGCCTGCTAATGTGCATGAGGGGAGGCAGCAGATGATGGCTCAAATGCTTGGGACCCTGACACCCATATGGGAGACCCAGATGGAGTTCCTGGCTCATGGTTTCAGTATGGCCCAGCCTTGGCTGTTGCAGGCATTTGGGGAGTGAATCAGTGGATGGAAGGTATATCTGCCTCTCTCTCACTCTCTTTCAAATAAATAAACCTTAACAGTAATGCCAAATAAAAAATAAGCTACATTATATGTTGCAGAAATGATGTCTAATTGTTTTACATATATATACATGTACATATATATGTCCGTGTGTGTATATATATATACTTACATATCTATATGTACATAGATATAAACAAATTAGGTATTATTGTTTTAGTCTATTTTCATTATATCCAAAGCTTCTATGGAAGAATACCTACCATTATAAGAGAATCATATGAATAAGTAATGTTTAATCTGTTTACTCTTTCGATCTTAATAATGTCTGGGTTTCTTTTATACATGAATCTGAAAGGATCAAAGGTTGCCAGAGCAGATAGATACATATCTCAGTTTGCCAGATTTTATTTTCTTCTGTATTTGCTATGCTTACCATCTTGGCTCAGTTGAAAATTGAAGAAAAAACTGTTAGATTTGTCTTCATTAATTTTTTACAGAGATGAAAGGAACTATACTTGTGTTCAAAATGCTAAGAGCATTTATTTTTCCAGTCAGCTCTATGTGCTGGTCATGAGAGAAGGTGAGAAAGCCCAAGAAAACTGTTTTCATCCAATTCCTCCAAACATCAGGATAATGAGACTTCTGGCAACAACAGTATTCTCAGTTGTTTCTGGAGTCAGCATACCAAACAGGTGAAGTGTCAATAATATGCAAAAAAATACAACACCAGTGAGGTGTGCTAACTCTATATTAACAGTATTACACCTCCTAAAAGAATTAATTGACTCAAACCTTTGCATGCCAGGTTTTTCTTTCAAAGATATTAGGGCTGAACTTTCTTGGTTCAAATATTGTGAGAAAAAAAAATTAGCAATTTCCATGTGTGATTTTAAAAAATCATTCTCTCTGACTTGAAAAATGTCCAATAACCCTAGTGGTACTAATAATGACATTTAAATATAGTACTGAAATACATGAGATAATCTCCATCATTATACCAATAACAATAGTAAGATTCAAAGCAAATAGGACTGTTAACCAGGACTTTAGCAAGTTGGGTTTGACAATCCTACATCATACTGCAATGGGGTGGGGAGAGAGAAAAAGAAAAATAGCTTTGTCTCTCCTACTCCAGATTCCTAAGCAT
Source organism: Oryctolagus cuniculus (assembly GCF_964237555.1). Classification (NCBI taxonomy): domain Eukaryota; kingdom Metazoa; phylum Chordata; class Mammalia; order Lagomorpha; family Leporidae; genus Oryctolagus; species Oryctolagus cuniculus. The sequence continues at coordinate 147,163,139 of NC_091434.1, forward strand.
ATTACCGTCTTATAAAACAGTCAGTGGAGGAGTGCATATTTGACCTAGTGGTTAACACATCAATTAGGGGCCAGCATTGTGGCACAGCAGGTGAAGTTGGAGCCTAAAAAGCTGGCATCCCTGGTTCAAGTCCTGGTTGCTCCACTGCTGAACTTGCTACCCAGCTCACTGTTAATGAGCCTGGAAAAGCAATGGAAGACAGCCCAAATACATGAGCTCCTGCCACCCACGTGGGAGACCAGAATGAAGCTCCTGGTTCCTGGCTTCAGCCTGGCCCAGTCTAGGCAATTGTAGCCATTTGAGGAGTGAACCAGTAGATGAAAGATTTCTCTTTCTTTCTCTCCCCCACCCCACCCCATCTCTCTCTCCCCCTCTCCCTCCCCCTCTCCCTTTCCCTCTCCTTCTCCCTTTCAAATAAAAAGACACCAATTAAGACACCCCATCCCATATAAGAGTTCCTAAGTTCAATTCCCAGCTCTGGATCCTGAATCTAGCGTCCTAATGGAGACCCAAGAAGACAGAAGTGATGGCTCAAGTAGTTGGGTTCCTGGCACTCGGGAGAGAGATAAGGATTGAGTTTCCCATCCCAGGCTTTAGCCCTTGGCAGCTGTAGGTATCTGGGGAGTGATGGAACAAGGACATAAGCCTCAGATCCTATACTGTTCCCTACCTCACCCACTGCATTTTTCCCCAGGTTTGGAAGCCAGTGGGCCAAACCTGAAGAGCCAGTATGGAAAAGCTCCTCTTCACCTACTGCCACCCCCTCCCCCATCCCTAGCCCACATAAGATATAAAAGGGCCCAGCCTGCTGGGGTCAGGGCCTCTGCCAAATGTTCCCTCTATGAGCATGACGGCAATGGATTTATTTTCTCTGAATAAATCCGGTCTGGCTTTGAGTTCATATTCTGTCTCCTTTCTGTTCTGCATCCTTTTTCTCACATTTGGTGCCTTATTGAGGTGGCACTAATCTATGCCTCTTTTCCTTTTTCTGTGACAAAATTTCTTGGAGAGTATCAATTTTGATTCAAGTTTATTTGAAGCTCATCTTCTTTATTAATTACATTGACTTAAAAATGACTTATTGTAAATTTTTTATTTATTTTTTAAAAATTTGATAGGTAAACTAAACTGCTTTAAAAAATTAATTTTTAACTTATCTTAAATTAAGTTTAATTACATTATAAATAAATATTATAATAGAAATTTGCGTTTTCATGGTGCCTAGGAGCTGGAACTTCAAGATCAATCTGTCAGCAGGGCGAGTATCTTCTGGGGAACTGCGGGCTTGGCTTGGTCCTGTCTTCACCTGGTCTTTCTCTGCACATGTCTGCACTGAAGTTTCCTTTTTTTGTAAAGACATCAATTGTCGCTCCCCCTCTTCGTGGAGGAACGACACTAAGCCCTGCCTAGGCTTCATATCCGAGTCACGGCACCATTATGTCGCTCCCCCTCTTCGTGGAGGAACGACACTAAACCCTGCGCTGTTCTTTCGTCTGCTCGGCCCTCCCCGGGTTTGCTGCTGGTTCTTCCCGGGTTGGCTGCCGTCCCTTCCACCTCCGTGGAAGGGCGGTTCCCCCTGGCCACATTCCCCACTTCCGCAGGGGAGCGGCACACCGCTGGCCAGCTCTCTCGGGGGCTGCACAGGTGTTCCCTTAGATGTTCCCCTTAGATGTTCCTGGTGCATGCCGTCTCTCTCCTCCTTTATAGTCCTCCTCTGCCAATCCCAACTCGGCTGCCCACACGCCGAGTACACTGCTCTCCTCCAATCAGGAGCAAGTCCTACAGTTTATTGGTTGAACTGGAGGCAGCTGTGTAGAAGCTGTTTTCTTCTCTCCCAGCGCCATATTGTGGGAGAGCAGGTGCATAGAATAAGTCTTAATTCCAGTAACAAGTCTAGTCCGAGCTGCTCCCCACAATCAATCATCTTCCATGAGAATCCAATAGAATGACCCCAATTTCAACTTAAGTTTATCTTTGTAAAGACCCTACCTCCAAATAAAGTCTCAGGTTGAGGTACTGGACTGAGGATTCCCATATAAGCTTCTGGAGGCACACAATTCAACCTGTACCAAGATCCAAGGGGGAAAGAACTCTACAGGGCTCATTTCCCCAAAGGAGAAAACATTTACTGGAATCTGTATGGAAACCCAGTGTAAGAACTGGAAAGTAGGAAAGCATCTATGGGATTCTGCTCATCTCAGACAGCCAAGAAAGAGGAGTTCTGTAACATGTTCGCAACAGGTTCCTAAAAGAGGTAGGGGTGGCCAGCGCCGCGGCTCACTAGGCTAATCCTCCGCCTTGTGGCGCCAGCACACCGGGTTCTAGTCCCGGTGGGGGTGCCGGATTCTGTCCCGATTGCCCCTCTTCCAGGCCAGCTCTCTGCTGTGGCCAGGGAGTGCAGTGGAGGATGGCCCAAGTGCTTGGGCCTTGCACCCCATGGGAGATCAGGATAAGTACCTGGCTCCTGCCATCGGATCAGTGCGGTGCGCCAGCGGCAGCACGCTGGCCATGGCGGCCATTGGAGGGTGAACCAACAGCAAAGGAAGACCTTTCTCTTTGTCTCTCTCTCACTGTCCACTCTGCCTGTCAATTAAAAAAAAAAAAAAAAAAAGAAAAAAAGAATGTAAAAGAGGTAGGGGTGTTATGTCTCTGTCTCTCTCCCTCTGTGTGTGTGTATGGTGGAGAGAAAGTTTCTCAGTCATTAAACTAAATGTTAAGTGAACAGAATTCTCCCACTAAAAGAAATTACCAAACTGGATCAAAATTTAGGAGCAGGCATTGTGGCAAAGCAGGTTGAGCCACCATCTGGGACACCTACATCCTATATCAGACTTCCTGGGTTCAAGTCTCGCTTCTGCTTCCTATCCAGCTTCCTGCTATTGAATGCCCTGGGAAGCAGCACATGATGGTTCAAGTATTTAAATCTCTGCCACCCAAGTGAGAGAACTGGATGGAGTTTCTGGCTGCTGGTTCCCGGCTCTGGTCTGGTCCAGTCCCAGCTCTTAAAAGTAATTAGGAAATGAACAAGCAAATGGAAGATGTATGCCCCATTCACCATGCCTTTCAAAATAAACAAACTTCTGAAAATGTCTCTGTACCCTAGGGCAGGTACTGTGGTACAGGGTGTTAAGCTGCCACCTGTGACACCAGCATCCCATATCTGAGTGTGTCCAAGCTTCAGCAGCTCTGCTTCTGATGGAGCTCCCTGCTAATGTGCCTGGAAAGGTAGCAGAAGATGGCCCCTGTCACCCCCGTGGAAGATCAGGATGGAGTTCCTGGCTTTTGCCGTTGGCCTGGCCCAGCCCTGGCCACTGTGTCTACTTGGGGACTGAACTAGCAGATGGAACATTCTCTCTCTCTGTCACTCTGCCAATAGATAGATAGATAGATAGATAGATAGATAGATAAGCAGACTGTTGCTTGAGAAAATTACATCCCATATCAGAGTTCCAGTGCTAGTCCTCATTCCTCCTCTTCTGATCCAACTTCTTGCTAATGCACTTGGGAGCCAGCAGGTGGTGGCCCAAGCACTTGAGTCCCTGCCATCCATGAGGGAGACCAGGATGGAATAACTGGTTCCTACATTCAATCTGGAAGAGCCCCCGACTTTTTTTTCCCTTCTTCAAAAAAACATAATAAAAGCCAGAACTCAAACCTCCTTACATAAAAATTAAAACTCTACTGTCTGAAACAAACATTCCTTCAAGGAATGTTGAAAATGTTGCAAATAAAGAAAAAGGTAAAGATAAAGCTGCTAGCCCCCAAAAACTCAGGTGAGACAACACTGAAAGACAAGGTAGACCTTTAGAAACTCGGTTGTTAATTCAAAATAAAATGTCATATTCCACTTAGAACATGAAGAAGGTGAGGAAAACAATATTCCAGAAAATTACATCCTGAATAAGAGATAAAGATACTCATTATCACATTTCACCACAAAGTGGGTTTAATCTATAAATCATCTAGTGCCACAAGTATCAGAATTAACCAAAGTGTAATTTGATTCTCTTTCCTCCTTAGGGAGTTTCAGAAAATCACTTGCTACGTTTTTCTAAGAAATGGATAGAAATTTTAATTCATGTCTGAGGTCAATGTCACCAGGTAAAAAATAGTTCCTTTACACTAATATTTCCTTTGTTGAATCAGAATACCAGATATCAAAAGGTTAAGCAAAATAAACCTCCAAAGAGCAGAAATCTACTATATTTTCCTTGACAACTGATAAACTGCTTGTTTTAAAATCTACATTTATAAAATTTAAACAGAATCCCTAAGAATGACTAAAAGAAATAAATAAAGTAGTTTCAGATCTCATATAGTAACTAACTTCAAGAATTTAGAAAACCCGTTTTTTTTTTTTTAATGATTTTTATTTATTTATTTGAGAGGTAGAGTTACAGACAGTGAGAGGGAGAGACAGAGAGAAAGGACTTAAGGTCTTCCATCTGCTGGTTCACTCCCCAGATGGCCACAATGGCCAGAGCTGTGCTAATCCAAAACCAGGAGCCAGGTGATTCTTCCGGGTCTCCCATGTGGGTGCAGGGTCCCAAGGACTTGGGCCATCCCCACTGCCTTCCCAGGCCACAGCAAAGAGTTGGACTGGAAGAGAAGCAGCCGGGACCAAACCGGTGCCCATATGGGATGCTGGTGCTGCAGGAGGAGGATTAACCTACTGTGCCACGGCGCTGGCCCCAAAACCCATCTTAAAAGTATTGAACACACAGTTCCAGTCATAATGCTGGATCCTTCCACAACTACACTCTCAGTGAGAATGGCTTGTGTGCATATGGCTGCATGTCCTTGATAACTCAACTACTTGTGCTCATTACTAAATGCCTTTGTAAACATTCATCAAAGTTATTCCTTCTCTGAATGAAACTGGAAAACATAAGAACAAATACCATGATCTTGCTGACTCTAATTCTCCTATCACCACTGAGGCAAGCTCGCTCGCTCTCTCCACTCTTCCCCTCCCAGGCTGCTCTGTATTTGAAATAAATAAATAAATCTTAAATTGTAAGTAATGCTTACCTTTTTACAGTACAAAGTATCCCCGCAAAATATGTACTGATGTCACTGAAGGCACATAAGGGTGACCCCAGTCTTTCACAGGTTACTGTTTATGGAATATTATGTAATTTTTAAGCATTAGCTGTACCATCCATAGGATTCTGAATTTACATAAGCTACCAAGAGGACCCAGAAGCCTTTGTGGCTCACTGTTTCTGTTAAAATGCATACATTATTTTCCATCTTAAATGCTGTCACTGAAAGGAAAAGTGGGAAATTACTATTGTCACACAAACACAAGTGTACATCACCAGCTCCCACTGTAACGGACGCCTACTTATGTGGCAATAAAACACAGGCATCACGGGGTAACTTCCCTGCATGAGGGTGGCAGAGAAGAAAAGTATGGCCTGCCTTGACAGGAGCTGCTTTTAAGTCTTTAAACTGTCCTCCTTCTAGCATTTATTCAGTGTGCCTTTTATGCAGCTGAGAAATCAGCAAGTGCATCTGAAACACATAAGCTGAGTGGTAGCTAAAAGGTGGGAACTTTTCTCAGGGCAGAGATCCATGCCACCTGCTGCTCCTCAGCTTCTGGATTTCTGATTTGGCTTCCTACAGAGGAGCAGTGGGCGTGAGATGTCAGCTGGAGGCTAGAGTCTGCCCTCTACAAGGGAGGAAGAACAGTTAGCAGTTGCCCCCTACCCTTACCCCTTTTCCTGGCCATTTGGCCTTGCTGAAATTCAGGAAAGAGCAGTTCTCCACTCATAGAATCATCTGCAAAAACCATAAGGCTCCAGTAGGCAATTATGTGCTGCAAAAGAAGGACAGTGAATGCATCAAACATGTATAAACTTTATGAAGAATGAAATCCCAAGAGGGGTGTTCCTAGATGATTGCATTAAACTCAGCTCTCTGCAGGTCTAAGTTGTCCCACTCCTATGACGCCTCTCTCCCTTCTCAAAGAAATGAGCATTCTGGCCCTTTCACTCTATGCATGCCCTGCATTTCTCACCATTTGTAATTAAAACTCAGTTAATTAAGCACACCTTACACTTGCAATTGCAAACAGTTTACTTGATTATAGGCAAAGATGCATAACCAACAATCTGGAAGAACCAGAGTTCACTTCTTAAAAACCAACAGAGCAGCAGCACGGTATGTAAAAAAGCTACTAGTCTCTTTGCTTTTAAGCTTAGTGAGTAACTGCATGCTATTGATATGGGTAGGCAGGTAGCTAGCAAGCAGCCAGGAGCTGAGGACTGCCAACACCCACGCCTCATAAAAAGCCCAAATCCTATTATCTTTTTTTTTTTTTTTTTTTGACAGGCAGAGTGGACAGTGAGAGAGAGAGAGACAGAGAGAGAAAGGTCTTCCTTTGCCGTTGGTTCACCCTCCAATGGCCGCCGCGGCCGGCGCGCTGCGGCCGGCGCACCGCGCTGATCCGATGGCAGGAGCCAGGAGCCAGGTGCTTTTCCTGGTCTCCCATGGGGTGCAGGGCCCAAGCACCTGGGCCGTCCTCCACTGCACTCCCTGGCCACAGCAGAGGGCTGGCCTGGAAGAGGGGCAACCGGGACAGAATCCGGCGCCCCGACCGGGACTAGAACCCGGTGTGCCGGCGCCGCTAGGCGGAGGATTAGCCTAGTGAGCCGCGGCGCCGGTCCAAATCCTATTATCTTCCCTGCAGATTAAACAGGGCTGACATGCCCACTCCTCATTCTGGAGCTATCCCTCACTTTCCATCATGCTCCAGATGCTATGACACCTTCCTGGAGACCACCACATTCACCACATCCTCAACCCAACCCTGCCTCCTTGGCATCCAATTAGGCCCTGTCTAAGCACCCCCCGCCCAATATCCTGCCTCCTTGGAACATCCAATCAGGCCCTATCCAAGCACCACCCCATATCCTGTAAAAGGTAGACTCCAACTCAGGTAGGTATAATTCTCTCATCAGGTTGCCCACACTTATGTCTGAGTGAGCATTATCTCTGTGCTTTTCAACAAATTCTGCTTTTCTGCACATTTCTATCCATGTCTCCCAGCTGCATTTTTACATGAGAACCTCGGACTACACTAGTTGGAGTTCTCTCCAAGCCCAGCCAGGGTCCAGAGTCCCACAACAGTATCTAAGCTCAAGTTCAGGAATTGTAACAGAAACCTAATTTTTATCTTGATATATCTTGATATAATGTGTGTTAATACCTAGAGCACAGTATCCCTAAAACATATCCCCAGAATATATTCACTTAGGGGTATAAAAGTCCCAGCACAGTGTGTGGCTCTAAAATTGCTGGTTTTCAGCCTAAATGATTACATTGAGCTCAACAAGAAATGAGGGATTTTATGACCTGTGTATCCATTACCTGACAAATCCACCACACATTTTTATACAAATAACTTAATTCCAGTAAGACCAGAGGACTAAAAGGCCACATTCCCTCACCTTCCTTCTCTCCATGGCTTCCTTTTTCTCCTTCAGTTCTCCCTCTACATATGATATGGGACCCAATCAGGGAGATGAGATTAGGCTCAGGAGCTGAAGGCCACACCCCGCACCCCCTGCCAGATCTCTTGCTCCATACCGCATCTCACCTGTATCCATCCACCTGCCAATCAGACCATGTAACCACTCCCCTTTCGGAAAGTGAATAAGAGGTCTGGGGCACACTGAGTGCACTGTTTTTTGCCACCACTCCTGCCCCTTCTCCTGCCTACATGGCACCCCCATGTGCCTCTGGCTTGCAGACTCCCGTATGTGGCCCCTGGCTGGCCCTCAAGCTTTTGGTACGGAGCTTCTCATTTAATCTTTCGGACCCACCCTCCCGTTTAATAAAGCCCTCACATTCCTGTGCATTTCTCTCACTCTCTAAATAAATCTCAAATCTTACCATGTTGCCTGCTACATTTGAGCTGGTTTTTTTTATTCTTATCTAAACAAACAGCAAGGACTCCAAAATATTAATTTTCGCTCAAGCTCTCCCCATAACACATACACTGCAATTAAATTAAGCTGCCATTACAGGCTCTTTTACACAGTGTTTCTCATGTAAAATAAGACATGACAATACGTAATCTTATTGTGAAACAAAAATAGCAACCTATTACTGCCTGACCCTGGGTAATATGCTTAAATCTTCTTAATTCTGTGCTTACTCATCATATTTATTCAAGGAGAAGGGGAAGAGGAGGAGGAGGAAGAGGAAGAATCAAGAAAAGAGGTGGGAGAAGGGAAGACAGAAGAATTAAATGCAGTAAGCATAGAGAACTCAGTAGTAGGTCTTGATACACACCAGTGCAAGGCAGTGTAGGAAGAAACGATGTCATCAAGCTTGGGAATTAAAAAAATCTCTGCACAAATCCCTGCACAAAAGATCTCTATAGAATGGAGACAATGGTAATGCCAAGTGTGGAAATATTTTGTAAGGATTAAATAAGTCAACACCAATAGAGTCCTTAGTCCAGTGTCTTCTATATGGAAAACACTTGGTAAATCACTGCTATTATAAGATATTTGAGATTTTAAAAACATTTTTGGTTTCTCTCCCTACTGAGAAAGCTTGAGGGTTAATTTCATTTCAGTGGATACAACTAATGAGCCAAAATATAGTTACTGATGAAGACAGCTGAAGTTACATACTGTATTTGTCTATTCCGATCTCCAGTTTACAAATTCCTATCTGGGAGGGGAAAAGTTGATGGGAGCAGTCATTTAATGAAAACAAAGACTTAGGTAGGAGTCAAACTCATTGCTATGAGCCACAAACAACAATGGTTATGGGAATGTCCATATTTTAAGGAAAAGTTCTGAGTATATAAATATCATCCTGCATGAATTAGTTAATTATTCTCTTATGTAACAGGCCACATTCTGTTGTTGTGTTGAGGGAAAACTGCACAGGCAACAAGATATAGGGGGTACCAAATTCTCTGTAAACTCTCGGGTAGAAAATGGGTCATTACTATTTGTGACTGGCCCTCTGCAGCACAGGTCTAGAATTAGTCAGAAACGACAGCGTAAACAATCAGGGCCGACTGGTTCACAACAGACCAACAATTACAGGAGAAGATGTAATTGGGGAGTAATGAGAGCTGGGACATGAAGTGAACAAATCAGCCAGGGAAGAAGCAGACAGTCTTTTGTAACTAATGCCTGGGCTGTCAAGCCACACTGGGTCTTGTCAGTGTCAGGTGCCCTGGAGCCTCAGGCCCACATGTGCTCGGCGCGGCCAGCTGGCCCAGTGCCCACGGCTGGGATCACACACACAGGGCAGAGCGTGCGAGCTGTATTGGTACTCAGCAACTGCAACTCCAAGGCTGAGCTTTCTGACAGATAAATCTGGAAGACAGATGTTTGCCCAACCAGCCTCTTAATTCCGAACTGCTTACATTGCCAACAGCAAAGGCACTGATCTGCAGAGAAGAGCGTGAGTTTTTGACATTATTATAATAATTAAGAGTATATCGTTTAAAATCAAGTCCTACATACATAAATATATTTACCCTAAGACACTGGGCAAACATGGAAGCAGTCACTCCCCTCCAAGTCTGTCAGAAACCCTCTTTCTAACAAATAAATGAAAAAGAGAGAGAGAAGCAAAGAACAGAAGGAATAAAGACTTTTATTTCCTTAAAAGAAAAGTATAATGTTCAAAATCCTTTTTTAATATTGACTCTATTTATTTGAACAGCAGAGAGAGAGAGAATCTTCCACCTGCTGATTCACTCTCCCACATGGCCGCAAATTACCAGAGCTAGTTTGGTCTGAAGCCAGGAGCCAGGAACTCCATCTGGGTCTTCCACATGGTTGGCAGGAGTCCAAGCAATTGGAACATCATCTGCTGCCTCCCAAGTGCATTAGCAGGTATTTGGATCAGCAGTAGAGTTGCTGGGACTGAAACCAATGCTTCAATATGGGATGCTAGCATTACAGGTGGCAGCTTAACCCTCTGTGCCACAGTGCCAGCCCCCCAAATCCTTTAGACTTAAGCACTCCTGTTCTAAGAATTTTTTAAATAAGGTAATTAAAAATCTTTCTACATATATGTAAAGATGTGCTCTGAACAGCATTAGTTCCTATAAGTAAACTAAATTTCTACCAATAGAAGACTGGCTAAATAGTGATATTCTCATATAAGGGAATACTACAAAGCTATTTAAAAGACCGTGTTAATTAATGTCCAATCACACAAAAATTGTTACAAAATACTGGTAATTACACACATACAGGTACTAAAAGGTAGTCACTAAACTTTAAAAGGTAGCTTTTCTCTGGATGGTTGACTCTTAAACTTCATCTTATACTAGATTTTTATATTTTAAATTATTGACAATAAGGCTATACTTGCATAGTTATATTCATACACGTATAATATACCAGAATCACCGAATATATATTATCGTCTCACATATGAGCCATGAAAGTAGCTTCTGCTATAGCTGGATCATATTCTAATGAAAAATGATTAATTTTCAGTTATAATATGCCTTGCCATAGTATTTTACTACATTTAAACATTTGATTCTGGCCTCTGTGCTTTAAGATAGAGAATAAATGTTAATAATTTCCAAAAGACAGTACAAAATGAAAAATGAAAAAAATATGCGTACAAAAATTGAAAAAAAAAATCAGGGCTCATTAGGTCATAGAACTACAGCACACTTTTTTTTTAAATTTACTATGTATGTGAGAGATATTAAGAGACAGACAGACAGACGGAGTCAGCTCCCATTCGCCGATTCACTCCTCAAATGCCGACAACAGCCAGGGCCGAGCTAGGCCAATGCCGGGACACAGAATCTAAGAACTCAATCCATGTCTCCCCGAGATGGAGTTCCAGACTCCTTCCTGGCTTCGGTCTGGCCCAGCCATGGCCATTGCAGTCATCTGGGAAGTGAACCAGCAAATGGAACATGTCTCTTTCTCTCTTTCTTACTGCTTCTTCCTCTGTCTGTCTCTTTAACTCTGCCTTTCAAATAAATAAATTAAAAAAAAAAAAAAAAAGAAAGAAAAAGAAGATCTGGGTCTCCCATGTCGGCAGCAGAGACCCAGCTACTTGAGCTGTCACCTCCAGTGACAAAGTTATGTGTTAGCAGGAAGCTGAATCAGGAGTGAAGGAGGAACTCAAACCCGGGCACTCCAGCTTGGATACAAGCATCCCAAGTGGTGTCTTAACCTCTACACCAAATAAACAATCTGCAGCTCTTACTGAAAAGCCCTGACAGAAGTCAGAAATAAGTAGGTTTAAAACTTCTCCTACCTGACACCTCAGCGTTAGATGGCCTAGGCTTTCATTATTCAACAAATTACACAGATCAAAGGCAGATGGTATCTGATTTTTCAGACACAGTTATGTATCTATCTCCTAAGGTTATCCTTAAGATTAAATTTGATAACATGTGTAAAGCATTTAACTCAATGTCTGGCAATAATGATGGCTTAGCAACTGACAGGCATCATGATTTGCCAAGAATACTGTACTATGATGAGATGACAACTCATACCACTCCTACAATCCCCACCTCCACAACACACAAACACGCATACATGCACACTAAGTGAGATATTCTAAGCTGAATGTCAATCAACTGTCAATACATACAGTGTACAGAAAATAAAATAGGCATAAGTTAGACAAAGATATGGATGTGACAGGTAATTTCTTAAAAGTCAAGTTAGGTAATAATAATTGTACAATAAATTGCGGAAGTTGAATCACTAATAACATTAGGGAAAAGAAAGCCAATTCTCTGTCTGATGGTTTAGAAAATCCTCTCTTCTTTTTTGTTAAGATTTAATTTTTTTGAAAGTCAGAGTGACAGAGAGAGAGAGAGAGAATGTTCCAACAGCCAGAGTTGGGTCAAGTTGAAGTCAGGATCCTGGAACTCTACCCTGGTCTCCCACGTGCATGACAGGGGCCCAAGCATTTGGACCGTCTTCTGCAGCTTTCCCAGGCATGTTACCAGGGACTTGGAATGGAAGTGGAGCAGCTGGGATTCCAATCCGCTGGTACTCAAAGGGGGCGCCGGCATTGCAAGCAGTGGCTTAAGCAACTGCACTAAAAAGTACCAGTCCCTGGAAATCCCTGGAAATTCCTTTTTCTGAGGATAAAGCTAGACAAATGAATTTTCAAAATTCCTTCAAAATTCATGATTTGATGGTGCTTTAGTTCATTTAGCAGAGCTTTCTATCAAGCTACCAGTAAGCTGTATCCAGAGACTTAGGTTTTTGCAACCTAAGTTTGCAAAGACAGTCTTGATTTTACAGGAGCTGCAAAATTATGAGGAACAGATTCCAAAAAACTCCTGTGTGTGTACAAAAGGCACAATGGTATTGGGCATCTCACAAATGATGTCTAATTTCATGCTCCTGGGGAAAGATCAGGACATGAATTCATAGAGGACAGTTTAGAGTTTGTGATTCTGAGGGAGACAAACAAGAGGTCAAAGGAGAAAAGGGAAAACCAAACACCAACAGATTGAAAAGTCCAGTGAAAATACAGGAATCTGGACACCACTTCAAAGTCCAACTCCAACAATGGCCAAATGGTGTTTCATGTTAGCAAACATTATTGGCTTGGACTGTCTTCAACTTGTTGCAATGCCATGAAACTCTGTTTTTAGATGCCTTTTATGTGAATAGAAAAAAGTAGCTTTGGATTATCACTTTTCTTTGCTATGTACTGCAAAACACTATTAACTAGCATATTCAGATCTGAATGCTTCTGTGGACACAAGTTAGCTATTCTGTAAAAAAAAAAAAAAAAAAAAAGAAGAGAGAGAGAGAGAGAGAGAGAGATGAAACATAAGGGGGTTCAAAAACCAATGTCTGATACCCATGCACAGTTTTTTCATGATACACATTGCCTATGAACTCTTAGAAATTATTTTGCAAAGTATTGGTTTATTTGACAGGCAGCAAGAAAAGGAGAGACAAAGAGGGAGCCCCTGTCCACACATTCACTCTCCGAATGCCTGCAATGACTGAAACTGTACTAGAACCAGAGCTGGGAGCAAGGAACTCAATCCAAATCTTCCTCATGGGTGGCAGAAATACAAATACTTGAGCCATCACCTCTGCCTCGCAGGGTATACATTAGCAGGAAACTGCTGACAGGAGTAAATACCAGAAATTGAACCTCGGCACTCCAATGTGGACTGTAGCCATCTCAACATTAAACTAACCCACTTTTCATGAACTTCTGCAAACCTCGCATATATGGATTTTTGTTTTCTTACTTTGAGATTATCACTCAACAACAATCGTAGATTTTACAGACTCTCAGCCTGCCAGGTAAAATCCCACGACTGTCACCACAGAAAGGGAACAGTTATGAGTAGCCCAGAACCCAAGTCTGGGTTCCAGCTCCTGCACTAATTATCTCTGGGCTGCCTTCACAGGCGTAAGACCCCTGAAGCCAGATGAGCCCACACTCAGAAGAACCCGTGCATGGTGGAATTCTGTCGCTGCCAGGTTGAAACTCTTACCTCTTCAACAAAGTCCTTGTCACAGGCTACCAATTATGTAGGGTTCCGCCTGTATGAACTCTGCCATTGGCTTCAGCTAATTCTCGCTGACTTCAATGTAAGCCACAAACCAAACACGAACTTTTGCCTAAATGTCTACAAGTGCTAGGTTATCAGAACCTATATTAGCTTTGCCAAATTTGCCAATGCAGTAATGTTTGTATTGATATTTTAAATATTGTCTCCCATCCAGAAACCAACATGAGACTGTGAAAATACTATTTTCCCAAAAGAAACTTGGGTCTAGTGAAAACCTTCCCCTGTCTGAGCCTTCCATTACAGAACAAGGTGCAGTAGCCCATTCACTGTGCTTTCCACCTTACAGGTATATTTGACAACTACCTTGCTGACAAAAGCGTCCAAGTTCAAGCACACTTTGGTGCTGACACTGCTTTGTGCAGTGGGGAGGGAGTCACCTTCTCCACACTGAGTGATTTACAACAGAAAGCATTGTTTAAAAACACTTCACCACTAGCCTTTCCATAGTATTTTAATCAGGACAAAGTGCTGTCAGGATGAGAGGGCTGGGTGTGGAGCAAGGAGCAGCCCAGCGCAGGTGTAAGCATCTGTTTCCTTCCTCCTGAAAGCCACAGGGGCCTGCACGCAGCACTTAGTGTCTTACCATCTCGTCCGCCGGGCCCCAAATTCCTATCAGTATAATTACCGTAGATCTAAACATCCGTAGAGGTGCTACAAAAATATGTAAACTTAAGAGAGGAAATGTAGCCGTGTATCTGGAACTGTCCACTGAAAATATTAACAAATGGTTTGAAGAAATACAGGCATGTCCTGTTGAAGGCTTTGGAAACACTGGATGTTCTGAAAGAACATTTTTTTTTTTAAAGATTTATTAATTTGAATGGCAGAGTGACAGAGAGACAAATATCTTCCGTCTATTGGTTCACAGTCCAAATGTTTGCCACAGCCAGAGCTGAGCCAGGTTGAGACTAGGAGCCTGGAACTTCATTCAGGTCAGGATCCCACTTGGGTGACGGGGTCCCAAGCAGCACTTGGGCCATCATCCACTGCCTTGCTGGCACATTAGCAGGGAACTGGATCCAAAGCAGAGCAGGAGGGATTTGAACTAGCGGTCCAGTAAGAGATGCTGGCACCCCAAGTGTGACTTAATCCACTGTGCCATAGCACCAGTCCTGAGTGAAACAGGGGCTGACTGAATAGTGTTTACTATTTTCAGATGGCAATAAAATAACATATTTAATAATCTAAACCTCCAGCCAATTTTTAAGATCTAAACTAAGAAAAAAATGCAATTATCAAATACAAAAATGTACTGACAAATGTAATAAAACCATGTATTAGAATGTAAAGTGCTATCAAACATTACTTCCAGATCAAACAATGAACAGGACTATTAATAGACAGTGTTTGGGGTGGCTCTGTGGCACAGCAGGTCAAGGCACCACTTGGAACAGTTACGTCCATCAGTGCTGGTTAGAGTACTCGCACCTCTGCTTCTGATTCAGCTCCCTGCTAAGGCACCTGGGAAGCAACCAGATGATGGCCCAAGCACTCATTAGGGCCCCTGCCATCCAAGCAGGAAACCCCATTATAATTCTGAGCTCCTAGCTTTGGCCTGGCGTAGCCCTGGCTGTGGTAGGCATTATAGAGTGAACCAGTTTATGGAAGATGGATCATTCGCACTGTCTCTCTCTGTCACTCTTCCTTTAAGTAAATGAACAAATCTTTTAACAAAATTAGACAGGTGCTTGTAGACTACTTTGCCTCTCAATGCCAGGAGAAAACATATGTACCTTCTTGGTTGGCAGCTGGCCTATACTTCAAAGCATCTCCACGTAATTCTGATGTTCTATTAATCATATTTGAAGTGTAAGTCAAGATTCTCCTCAATACATCATATTGTTAAAAGTTTGAAAAAAATAAAAAATAAATTAAAAAAGCAAAAGTTTGGAGTATTGTAAGTTTGTATGCAACATGCTCATAAGCATTGGCAAAAAAACAAACCAAAAGGGAGAAGACGTCTTACTGACTGAGGGTTCCATCAAGTCTGTGAGGACTGGATTTTGAAACTCAAGGGGCACCATGAACCACCAGCTGGAAATACATTCTGCAGGTTATGGCCATATTTTGTTTAGTAGATAAACCAGCTGCACTATGCGATAGGCAAGTGCAGAAGATGCTGCCAAGCATACAAAATAGATGATGATGCCAACTTTAAAGGATTTAAATAGAGTTGTACCATGGGACCCCATTCAGGCCTAAGTATTATGCCTTTATTAGTTATAATAGCTAGGTGTCACCTAGACAGAGCACAAATGACAGATAAATATTTTGGTTATTGAGACATCATGTGGGAAGATGGTGCAAAGAACTACTAAAAGCTAGAAAACCTCAATACAAGAACCCTAGGGGCTAGCACATCGGCACAATGAGTCAACCCACTGCTTGGGTTAACTGCAATCTTATACTGAAGCCAGTTCGAGTCCCTGCTGCTCCACTTCTGATCCAGCACTTGGGAAAACAGAAGACAGCCTAGTGCCTTGGCTCCTGTCACTCGCATGTAAGATCTGGATGGAATTCCTGGCTCCTGGCTTTAGACTGGCTCAACCCTAGCTGTTGTGGCCACTTAGGGTGTGAACCAGTGAATGAAGATCAATCGCTCTCTCTCTTCTCTGTCTCAGTGTCTGTCCACCTCTCTCTTTATAATTCTGCCTGTCAAATTAATAAAGAAACAAAAACAAAAGACAAAAACCCCCAAGTCCAAATCACTCACTCTGTGGAAAGTCGAGGGAAGCAACCTAGTCTTAGTTTCAGCTGATGCTGAAAACTAAGTAAGTTTGTAAGCTTTTAAACTAATAAGTGGGTATACAAGGGACCATCAAGTATTTTTGTGAGAATATATAACTAGGTTTGGATTCTTTGCTAGCTGTGTAAGACTGAACCAATTATTGGATTTCCTGCAGCTTTCACTTTCTCATCTTTAAAATGACAACAATTATACTGACTGTGCAGAATAGAATTTGTGTTTAAAATACACAGTAAAAATTTAGCAAAGTATCTGGACTAAAGCAGACATTCAATAAATGCTAATTATTAATTCACTCCCTTCTGTTAAAACTCCACACATGCATTTCAGAAACCAGTTCATTCATTCACGCCTCTAGCTTGTTACAACCCACTTCTTACATTTCTGTCTTTTCCCACTTCTTATTTCCCCACTGTTCTCTCTGAACTTACGCTTTATCCCTATAACAACGTCTGCTCTCTTGAAGTCTTAATTCTTGAGTATTATCAGACCCTGTCCAATATGGTTCACTTTTTCAGATACTTCAAATATTGTTAACTAATCCTTGAATATCCTTGAGGTTCATGAAAGCTACTGTGCCCATCCTCAACACTATGTGAACTGAATAGTTCTTGCATTAGACGGCTGCTCATATTGTGCCAAGCCATGTTAGAGAAAGCTAATTGGAGAATGCGAGTTTTATATTAAAGGGTGAGACTCTAGATTTTCTAAAAGGCCAATTAAAGCAATTTTTTTTGCTCTCCTCTGCTTTTTTAAAGTGAATTTTCTCTAGACTCTATTCCCTAACAAATCTTGAAAAAAGTCTTAACATACACACCAGCTGGTTGGATACACATGTTAGTAAGAGCATTCCAACTTTGTACAAAGACAGTGGCCCAGAGAAAAACTGCATTTCTCATCGCCCTTGCAGTCAAGGGTTGCTCAGTGAGCTGGACACTAATAGCAAAATTCAACAGCTAGAAACCTCTTGAGACATATAACTACTTGCAGAAAAATAAATTCAAAATCTGTTCACATTTCCCTTTAATTGGCTTGTCTATTAATCATATTTTAGTAACTTTTCCTCTTCTCCATGGCATAGAAAAGTTTTACTTCTAAAAATAATCTCAGCTAATCAATTAAAATACCTAATCTGAGTTTGATTATAATTACACCCTCTGGAAATGGTAGTTGTCCAACTGATTTGATCCTCTCTTGGGGTCATGTCTGGTTTTTGTTTTGTTTTGTTAAAGATACCACAATGTGCAACTGCAATGCTGCACTGTCAGTTACACCTCAATCCTACCATGCCCACCTGTTTCCACCCATCGTTCTCATGGCCTTGCCTGGTCTCAGGACTTCACTGTTGGCATCCACAGTATGTATCAAATCCAAACAAAAGTCATCCCAACTGTGCAAAACAAATAGCAGACTGCCGGATCTCTTTACTGCTCAGACTAAGAGGGAAATACACTAGCTCTCTGAACAATCCTGTTACAGACATTTACACTGGATTAAAAAGAAGGATAAGCACACTTGCACTTGGGGGCCAAAAAATGGCACAATATTTCACACTTCTTCTAAGAGGATTTCTTCTGTTGTTTCCATCAGGCTGGTAAAGTTTATACTCAAAGGACAGATTGCAGATGAATAGCCAAAACACACACACGTGCGCACACACACACACACACACGCACACACTCAAAACACTGGTCTTCAGATGCTCCTTCAAACCCCTACACAGGACAGGACTGCACTTTTAGAAACTGAGAGGATATATATAATATATATATAATATATAATATTCTGTTCATTTCCAGTGTCAGCAAGGCACTAAACACATTCATCAGTCATCTTACTTCCAGTACAGTAAAAGTATAGCCTACTACTTACAGAGCAGTACATATAGAGTCTACTTCACTAACTACTTACAGTAGACTCCATTTATTACTTTATTCCTCCAAATCTTCACCACCACTCCCAAGACCTTCATTGTATAAAATACCACAACAAACTTTTTCAACCAACACAAAAGTGGTTATTCAGTGTGATTTCCCAATTTTCTCTGCCTGCAAACACAACCTTTTTTATATTTAATAACCCTCCCATCCTTTTTATGTGACAGAGAGAAAGAGAGAGAAACAGTGATCTTGTATCTGCTGGTTCATTCCCCCAAATGCTTGCAACAGTCAGGGCTGGGTCAGACTGAAGTCAGAAGGCTGGAACTCCATCCAGGTCTCCTACATGGGTGGGATGGAACCAACTATTTGAGTCATCACCTCCTAGCAGGAAGCTGAAGTTGAAAGTGGAGTGGGGGCCGGCGCCGCAGCTCAATAGGCTAATCCTCCGCCTGTGGCACCGGCACAGGCTAATCCCGGTCGGGGCACCGGATTCTTTCCCGGTTGCCCCTCTTCCAGGCCAGCTCCCTGCTATGGCCCGGGAGTGCAGTGGAGGATGGCCCAAGTGCTTGGGCCCTGCACCCCATGGGAGACCAGGAGAAGCACCTGGCTCCTGCCTTCGGATCAGCGCGGTGCGCCGGCCACAGCACGTCAGCCACGGCGGCCATTGGAGGGTGAACCAATGGCAAAAGGAAGACCTTTCTCTCTCTCTCTCAATGTCCACTCTGCTTGTCAAAAAAAAAAAAAAAAAAAAAAAAGTGGAGTGTGGACTCAATTCAGGTATTCCAGTTATGGGACATTAGCATTCCAAGCAATGGCTTAACCCCTGTATCAAACACCAACTACTTAATCATCTCTTTTGTTCCAGGCAAAAGATCCTGTCAACCTTTCAAAGAGAACATACCTTAGTCTGGTCCTCTGTCTGCTTTTGCTAAAAATCATTCTTCAACATTTTTTTAATATTCAAAGTTCATAGATTCCTTAGTTCCTGAGTGTAAGTATGTTTATATGCCCTCTAAGCTTGAAAACAGACAAAAGGGATAAGTCTTCAGCTGTGCTACACATGTCCCCTTCTCTGTCCTACCAAATTTTAAGCAATTCTAAACAAAGTCCTTGACAGTTTCCCAGTTCTCAAACACACTGCAACACTGCTCAGTTCTACCACATTCGACTGAATCTCCTCTCACAAAAGTACATCAATGACACCTAACAGCCAAACACCATACATTTTTAATTCTTAGTTAAGTCGGTAAGAATTTCACAAGGATTCCTTCGACACCTTTCTCACTTCCTGACCTTAATTTTTCTTGAATTACTCTCTATACTTCTGTGTTAAAATCTCTAGAGTTGAAGACCAGAAATCTGCATTTTTTTTTTTACCAAACTCTTGGTGACTGCTTACAAATACAGAAGATGGAGAACCAATGGCACAGAGATAAAGAAACACAAGAAAACTGGTTAGATAGCAATAAACTAGTCCTCCTCCCAAGAAAAAAGAAACTGGTAGTCATTTGCCTCGCCTCCTCTTCCCATAATCTAATCATAAGCTGAATATCAAGGTTCAATTAAGAGTTGGGGCATATGACAATATCTAAAACTTCATATTACATTGCAGCAGTTGTAATTAAAGTTAGCAGGACAACCCAAGACACACAGGATAAGTCTTACTGGAAAAGTGTCACTAGAGAAGTTTGATCCTATTTTCTTCGAGACATCCATTTACCAAGCAGACCCTTCTGTGCTGGACCAGTTGGTAAACAATGGAGGCCACTGACTTGCTTCGCCTCCATCTCTCAGGATGGGCCACTGGAGGCTCGGCTCTTACTCAAAAGTTTTCTCTCATGAATTGTTCATTAAAATTTGCAGATATTTCAGCCTACTGTGGGTCAAAATGAGTGCTAACAGCAAGGTTAAATGACTTTCTGTTTTGCTTCCAAACACTGTTTGATTTGAGATTGCTTAAGAATAGTCCAACAATGTCAGTGGAATAACCATCACAGTGAAGCCACTGTGTGAGACATAAACACAGCACATACCAGAAAAATAGTCATTTAGAAGACAAATGTTAGAAAGGAAATGGCAAACATTATCAGTGTCACCTTCAGGGGAAGGAGTGCTGGCAGGCAGAGGAAGACTGGAATACACAGTACTCCTAAAATTAAATTCTACCATGACCCCATGCTATCCACACAATCATAGTTAGGAACTTGGGTCATCTGGGTTTCCTCATTCATAAAACAAGAATGACTAAGTGTTTAGGGTGTCTACCTCATAGGATTTCCTAAGACTAATGCACTGGAATCACCAGGATCACAACATGAATTTATATAGCCCCATCCCTACAAATATAACCACAGTTACTTAGGTACAAAGGTCTATTTTGCCATCAAAGAGATGGCTTGAAAACAAAGTTCTTTTGCATCCATTTTTCTTTCAGCTCTTCCTAAGGCTGGTTAATGGAGCCGATCAAAAGACCATAAAATGAGGCCGGCACCGCGGCTCACTAGGCTAATCCTCCGCCTTGCGGCGCCGGCACACTGGGTTCTAGTCCCGGTGGGGGCGCCGGATTCTGTCCCGGTTGCCCCTCTTCCAGGCCAGCTCTCTGCTGTGGCCAGGGAGTGCAGTGGAGGATGACCCAAGTACTTGGGCCCTGCACCCCATGGGAGACCAGGATAAGTACCTGGCTCCTGCCATCGGATCAGTGCGGTGCGCCGGCCGCAGCGCGTGTGCTGCGGCGGCCATTGGAGGGTGAGCCAATGGCAAAAGGAAGACCTTTCTCTCTGTCTCTCTCTCACTGTCCACTCTGCCTGTCAAAAAAAAAAAAAAAAAAAAAAAAACCCACACCATAAAATGTGACTAAAAAGTCAAAATAAATGCTGAAATTGAAAACTGAAAACTTAAGGGAAAGAAATGAGAGAAAACATCTGAATAAAGACAAACCAAAGCATGAAGCAACAGGCTATAAAAGACAGAATTAAAATGTAATGTTCAAATATATAAAATCTCTGTGCAGACATGAACAATAGCATTTACCACAGATACTGAAAAACAATCATTCCAGGAAAAAGTTTTTTAAAAATCCAGTTGTTCATCTCCTTTTTCTAAAACACCAAATTTTTAACATGAACTGTTAAGTTTTTCATATGCATATAAAATAAGTCTTACTTTTTCTTTCACAGATTTTACATTTATATCTTCAAAGTTATGCTAATAACCCTAATAGTAAGAATAAAAGTGTTTAAAAATTTCAAACTCAAAAATGAAAATTGTCTCCGTACTACCATGTATCCTATTTTACTGAATAAATTTTTTGAAAATAGCCAATTGGTACAGAATTCACACACAAAAAAAGCATCACATTTCAGCATATTCTATTAATAGGAGCATCCAATTCTTAATTAGTGTGGATGAATTGTAGTTTACACAACTCTACCCAGCCATAATTTCTCTCATGTTAGGATCACATGCTTCGGCAGACCAAAGGATCTGTTTGTGTAAGAGGTAAGAACGCAGACCTTGAAGTCAGACCCTCTTGAATTTGAATCCTCTCACTCCTGTTGAAAGATAATCATTGAACAAGGAACATTAGTATTTCCTGGGAGCTTAGCTGAACTGTGGTATCTCTAGACCAATCTATTTAATAAAAATCTGCATTTTCACACAAGCCAGGGTACTCTGTACACAAATTACAGTTTCAGATGCATTGGCACACTTTACTTACTAGGGACATTTCTTCAGACAAGTCAGGAACCCGCAAAGACCTAGTTTCCTCATTGAAAAATGAGACAAAAAAAAAAATGTCCAAATCACAGGATTAGCGTAAGAAATAATGACAAAACACTATCTAGTCTATCTTGCATTAAATTTTATCACCTACATCACATTTGCATCTTCATGATTTTTCTACTGCAGTTACCTATAGAATTACATTACTACCCTACCCTGATAATTTGAAGCTCCTTTAATTGAAATGTCTCCTTGAGTATAAGCATACAACAAAAATAGAAGGAAGTTAATAATGCCATTTTGCATTCATTTACAACACAATGTAGCACCTGTTTTTCAATCAGCCTCAAAATATTTCTCTTCTGAATAATGTGTTTTCTATTTTTGTGGAATCAAAGAAGTTAAATAAAGAATGTTTAGTTTGAAAACAAACATAAATCTCTCTCCCTGACATCAAATCTAACTAATTCCACATTTAATTAGCCATTGAGTCTTCTTATTCTGCTACCCCAGGATGCTAATAACACACCAGGTGTCTTGAGCTTCAGTTCAATGGTGAGTAAGAAAGAAGTCTTAATAGGCTTCCACATTAATCCAATTAAGGCAACACATGCACACAAACACACACACACACATACACAAACACACACACACACACACAAATTTTTCATTCTCCTACTTTTTGCAAGGACATTGATATCCAAATTACCTGCTTCCTACATCCACAGGAAAGACACAAATCCATAAAATCAATTCATATGAATCAAATCATTCTCACCTGCCCCCAGGATATTAATCACTTAGTTGAAAATGGCTTATTTGGCTACCTAAGTTTTTATTGCAAACATTTAAAACTCTAAATGCTTTTAAATAGTATCCATATCCTCAATGCTGAAGATCATAATGCTTTGAATTTTCCAGGAATGAAAAGTTTGCCTTCTTTTTAATTAAATCTTTGAACTTTTAGTGATTTGGCATTACCTAAGCCACATTCTAGACACATTAATACAAGGTCCTGAATACTTTATGAAACATAATAATTGATAAGTGCCAAGAAAATAAGGAAAATTTCTGAAGGCCACACTATATATAAAACACAGGAGGCTGAAATTGGGAACTGTGAGTGGCAAGTAATCAAAAATTCAGAGTACCCTTGGTACAAATATCTACAACAGTGCTGAGATCTGGGGGTGGGTATTAAGCAAAGCAGTTAAGACAACTGGGTCCTGTATTGGAATAGATGGTTCAATTTCTGGCTCCCGCTCCTGCCTCCAGAAGAGGCAGTGACAGCTCAAGTGACTGAGCTCCTGCCACTCACATGGGAGACTTGAATTGTGCCCCAGCTTCCAGCTTTGACCCTGACTATTACGGGCACTTGGGGAGTCAATAAGTGAGTAAGGTATCTCTCTGTGTTCTTGTCTGTCTGTCTCTGTTTCTGTCTCTCTCTCAAGCAAGTAAAATTTTAAAAACAGGAATGAAATCTACAGATTCAGAGGAACTTAGCCTATGCTAAGTTTGTTTTTTTTTTTTTTTTAATGCAATGTGTATGAGAACTTTATGGGAAACTTTTAAAACTTTCCTGAATGGTTTAAAAAAAACTGCCAAGTGGAAAGAATGTCCTGGTTATCAACAGAAAGAGCAAAAAAAAAAAAAAAAAAAAAAAAAAAAACTGATTCTTCTCAAGTCCATTTAAATCATCAAAATCCCAGTAAATATTTTCCTGGATAATTATGTGCAGAGACAAAAGCTTAAATAAAAAGAGCAAGTGCAAGTTTCGTGAAGATACTTCTAAAGAAGAGGACTGGAAAGTACCTGGCCATTCAATGTCTAGCTTGGTCACTGGAGCTCACTGTGGATGCCAAATTATTTAATAATGAGCCCAGGAAAACAGGCTCAAAAAAATTTGAGCACCAAATTATATACTAATACCAGCTACAAGTAGATTAAATACTTCATTATGAAAGACAAAATGTGTAACTGTTTATAATAAAATACATTTAAAAAATAAATGTATAACCTCAGGTAGGGAAGTATTTCTCTTTTTTTAAAGATTTATTTATTTATTTATTTGAAATGAGAGTTACAGAGAGGGAGACAGACAGAGAGATCTTCCATCTGCTAATTCATTTCCCAAATGGCTACAATGGGCAGGAATGGGCCAGGTCAAAACCAGGAGCTTAGAAATGCACTCAGGACTCCCACATGGATGCAGAGGCACAAGCAATTGGTCTATCCTCTACTGCTTCCCCAGATGAATTAGCAGGGAGCTGTGGGGAGCAACTCAGACTAGACTAAGTTACTGGAATTAAGACTTATTCTATGCATCTGCTCTCCCACAATATGGCGCTGGGAGAGGAGGAAACAGCTTCTACACAGCTGCCTCCAGTTCAACCAATAAGCTGCAGGAGCTGCTCCTGATTGGAGGAGAGCAGCGTACTCGGCGTGTGGGTAGCAGAGTTGGGATTGGTGGAAGAGGACTATAAAGGAGGAGAGAGACAACATGCACCAGGAACATCTATCCGAATAACACCTGAGCAGCCCCCGAGAGAGCCGGCCGGTGGTGTGCTGCTCCCCCGCGGAAGTGGGGAAAGTGGCAGGGGGAACCGCCCTTCCACGGAGGTGGAAGGGTCGGTAGCCAACCCGGGAAGAACCAGCAGCAAACCCAGGGAGGGCCGAGCAGACAAAAGAACAGTGCAGGGTCCTGTGTCATTCCTCCACGAAGACGGGGAGCGACATAATGGTGCCGTGACTCAGATAGGAAATCTAGGCAGGGTTTAGTGTCGTTCCTCCATGAAGAGGGGGAGCGACAGGGAGCTGGAAGGCAAGTAGAGCAGTTGGGACTCCAGCCAGCACCCATATGCAATGATGGTGTTGCAGGTGGCAACTTAACCTGCACACCACAATGCCAACCTCTTTTTTTTTTTTTTTTTTTTTTGACAGAGTGGACAGAGAGAAAGGTCTTCCTTTTGCCGTTGGTTCACTCTCCAATGGCTGCCGTGGCTGGTGCGCTGCGGCCAGCGCACTGCGCTGATCCAACGGCAGGAGCCAGGTGCTTCTCCCGGTCTCCCATGGGGTGCAGGGCCCAAGGACCTGGGCCATCCTCCACTGCACTCCCTGGCCACAGCAGAGAGCTGGTCTGGAAGAGGGGAAACCGGGACAGAATCCGGTGCCCCGACCGGACTAGAACCCGGTGTGCTGGCGCCGCAAGGCGGAGGATTAGCCTGGTGAGCCACGGCACCGGCCTCCAACCTCTCTTTAATCTTCTGAATTTTTAAAAATTTATTTGAAAGGCAGAGTGAGAAAGACAGATCTTCCATCCACTGGTTCACTCCACAAATCACAGGATGGCCAAGAATAGGCCAGGCTGACCCCAGGAGCCAAGAGCTTCATCTGGGTCTCCCATGTGCAGGTGGCAGGGCCCCAAGCACTTCAGCCATCCTCCACTGCTTTTCCCAGGCACATTAGCAGGGAGCTGGATCAGAAGTGGAGCAGCCAAGACTTGAGCCAGCACTCCAATATGGGATGTCAGTATCACCAGTGGCAGCTTTACTCGTTGTGCCAAAATGCAGGCCCCAAGAAAAATTTCTTACAGAAAACATCCCAAAATACCAACAGTTGAATGAAAATTTGACTTTGCATTAAAATTAAGAATTTATCTCATCAAAATACACAATAAAGAAAATTACTAGGCACAAATTGGAAATAGATATTTACATTATATATAACTAAATGAATTACTACCTATGGTACCTAACCTGCAAATCAACAAAAAATTAGGGGCATGTGTCTTGATACAGTATGTTAAGCCACCACTTGGGACACTCACCTGCCACATCAAAGTGTCAGAGTCCTAGATGCTAGATTCCTATCCAGCTCCCTGCTAATATGCCCACAAGGCAGCAATGGCTCAAGTTCTTGAGTCCCTGTAAGACTGGCCGACTGGTGTGGCCATCTGTGGAGTGAACCAATGGATAGAAAATCTCTCTCTCTCTCTCTCTCTCTGCCCCTCCCTCCCTGCTCCCCCCCCCCCTTCACTCCCTCATTCGCAGAGGACCGACACCGGATGCTGTGTTTTTTTTTTTTTTTTTCCCCGGTCCTCCCCGGATTTGCTGCTGCTCCCCCGCTTTCGCGGAGGAGCGGCACCAGCGAGCTCTCCAACCAGCTCTCTCAGGGGGCGTAGCCGCGCATGTTGTCTCTCTCCCCCTTTTAAGGGGTTGGGTCAGGAATCAGCTAATTAACGAAGCAGCTGTGTAAGATTTGTTTACTCTCTCTCAGCGCCATATGATGGGAGATCAGATGCATAGAGTTAGTCTTAATAGTCTCGGTGGTCTAGTCTAGTCTCAGTAGTCTCAGTACTTATTTGTCTCCCGGGCGCCCCGCCATGTTGCGGGAGACGGACCCTGCTCCCCACACCCCCTCACTGTTGCTCTGCCTTTCAAATAAATAAGTAAATATCTAAAATAAATAAATAGAAATGTGCAAAACATATGGACAGATATTTCAGTGAAGAGGCAACAGAATGGTTAATGATGACAGGATGTTTTTCTCGTGATGGGTGAGCAGAGGTATCATTTCACACCCACTGAATTGCCTATAGTTAAGATACCAGACACTTCACATGTGGGGCAGACAAGCACCAGTGAGGACCCATGCTGCTAGTGGATGCCTCAATTGATAATGACACAACTGTTTTGTCATACACTATAGACCTAATTCTTTACATTCCTTACAAGGAAGCTATTTGGTTTTCCTGTACTAAAAATTTTTCAAGAAAGTTCAGCATTGCTATTGATAGTAGCATCTATGTGGCAATAAATCCAGATAAGAAGTTGACAACAGAGAAGAAACCCACAAATTGAAATACTTTCTCAGAAAATAAGATGTTACTGTGAGCTCTGAAAGTTTTAAAATGGCATGGAGTTCTGTGCAGCATGATGGAATCTCGCTCTGTCTCACCTGGGATGTGAGTGAGCCCTCTTTCCTGGGTCTCCACTACTAACCTGTTAATACAGAAGCTTCAGTTATGGGATCAACTGACCAAGAATGGCAGTGCTGGTCTTCAGCCCTCACAATTAGCCTAACACTACTTCACTATTCCTTCCACATTCATCTCATCATGCAGACAGTGCACAGTCTCACATTATCACAACAAGACTGAATACAGTACAGTAGTAATTACTGTTCATCTCTGACTATGGTTAATTTATGAATTAAACTTTAACATAGCTATGACTGTACAAACAACATAGTCCATTCAGTCAACCTCCGGATTAGTGCGATATTCAGAAAAACCATGACACCTGACCTGAACATGAACAGAATTTTTGTCATTATTCCCTAAACAACACAGTGTAATAGCTATTTCCATAGCATAACATTGCACTACATGTTACAAGGAATCTGAAGATAACTGAAAACACACAGAAGGATGCGTGTAGGTTAAGTGCAAACCTGTGGCCACATTATATAAGAGACCTAACATCTGGATTTTGTTATCCAAGGGGTTCCTGGAGGCACCCCGCAGTGGATACTGAGGGATGATCCCTAAGATTCAGTGCTGTCCACAGTGTCAGGTGCCCACTGGAGAATCTGCAGTGCATACTCCATGGAAAGGGGGCCCTGCTATAAAATGAACTAAAGTTAAGCACAGGCATACAGATAAATTATACAAACATAATGTTAGTGAAGAAACACAAGTCTCCAAAGGCTACATATAAAAATATATGATTTTAATAAGGCTAAGAAATAAGCAAAATAAAAATTACCTTCCTATGTCAGATTCAACTTTATTAAGCGAAAAATCACACGTAATCAAGTATCAAGGATATTAGCCATTTCTGGCAGGAAGATGGGGTGATGGGGTAAGAGAGCACTGTCTGTAAGGATGTTGGTATTATTTGTGGATTTTATCTGTTAAGTCAGATTTAAGCATGTTCCTTTAATATTAGGCACACATACATATAAATATGTAAATGTTGATTGCATATACTATTCCTATGTATCACAATAATCTGTAGTTATATGAAAATAAACGAGTACCAAGAAAAAGGATAACTGATTATTTTGAGTTCATGGTATCACATCCTGTATGATCACAGCCGATGAACAGTTACCAAGGTAAAGAAAGTATACTGGAAAGAATCATCAGATAAAGCAAGAAAAAAACAGAAGATGAGGAATGGAAGTTAGTCACATGAGCAGATCCAGCACGGACTCACCACCAGGGCTTTAGATCTGTTGCTGAGAAGCTTCTCAATGTCTCTGGCTGCAATTTCCACCAGCTGACGTGCATTATTTGGTTCCACAGTATACAAATCTTGATATTTCTCATAAATCTGTGTGAAAGGAAAATTAGTAAGAACAGTAATTGCTTATTTGGCTCAAAAGCCCCCATTAGAATACATTTAAAACTCTGAACAACTGATTAGAAAAATACACCCTTTTCTTTCTTCATCTGGATCTTTTTGAAGAATGTGCAAGGAAAAAAGTATGTAAATACAAATTTGCTAGAAAACCACCAGCTTGCCAAAATACCGGGTTGTTACCTGGTTGTGAAACATCGTGCACCATAATGGCTTATCTGTACAATCCAGAAGTTGCTGTACAATCTCTAAACCCTGTATCAACTGTCCTCTGCAGTGGGAGAGAATGGAAGCCCACAGAGCAAATGGAACAACCGAACCACTGAGGGTCACACCTGCAGGAGGTGGACAGAGGTGGGGGCAGGGCTGCCTTGGAGGATGTGCAGAAGGAGACCTTTTCACTGTGCTCCACACGTGGAACTCTGCGTCTGCTGGATATATTGCTAAATCGGAGAGGGGGGGGGGGGGGGAAGAGAGGGAGGGGAGGTAGGGGAAGGGGGGAGGGGAGGGGGAGGGAGAGAGCATGAGGCCCCTACTATGTTCCTCTTCAGCTGCCTCCCATACAGAGGAGCTGAAGGTCATTCCATCTAAACTAAAACTGTGGTTACAGCTGTAATACGATCTTTTTTATTTCAAATTAAATGCTTGTTTTAAATCACTGAATCAAAGGAAACCAAAATTAAGCTAAGTAGCAAAAGAAAACCCAGCTGCACTTCCAGCTCACCTCTGAGTCTATGGAAGAAGGATCTCCCTTGAGTGGCAGGATCAGCACCTGGTTTACAGGGCCTGTCACTCCCTGCTGGAGAGGAAGAATTAAACCGGAGGAGGGGTAGCAGCGTTTGTGGCTGCAGGGCTGAGCTGAGAAGGAAATCCCTTGTGCCTACGACAGATGGGGTGCACATGCATGACTAAACCATCTTTGAAAGCCAGGACCTGGCAGGTTTTTACTGTCTTCTGGGAAGTGAATCCAGGCATACTCAGGAACCAGCTCAACCCTGCTTTTTTGCAGGCACAGATCCAGCATTCTGCTTTACTACCAACAGGTCCTACAGTCCAGTCCCAGCTGGGCTTGGGTGCTACTGGTGAGCACCGGCTTTCCATAGACACTGACGCAACATGATCAGCTTATATTCATACAGAGCCTATTTGTTTATATGGACTTTAAATTTTATCTGACAAGTGAATACTGTAAAAGATCTAAATCAAAATTTATTCCTCAAATTGACTGCCTTATTCCATCTATGAGATTTGGTCCATATGCATTTGAACTTTGATCTTAGAGCTTTTGATTTAAACTCTTCAAGGCACATCAATTTAGTGACAGAACATAAAGTGTGGTTTCTTCCAGGAGTCCCGCATACTACCAAACTAATTACGCTCTCTGCTGAGGAGCAGTCATCAAGTCCTATTTGACGTCCAGCTCACCCATGCTGAACTCTGTCCACTGCAAAGCTCCCTCTTTCACTGAAACCTAAGATGAGATTCAGGAACACGAATTTCTGGATAGATTCATTGATCTGGGATACAAATAGTTAGACCTCAACACCACTTTAATTGATCCAGGATATTGAGTGCTTTGCAGTAAAACCAGTGGAGCTAATTGATCTGAAATGCAGTCGTGCTTTGTACCATGAACATCATGTTCGCTTCTCTAGTTCAAGTCTAACCTGTTTCCTGTGGTGTAAGGAATGCAGTGTGCTTCACAATTGGTGGAGATCAGTTCAGATGCACAACCTGCACTTATCATTTACTCAATCACTACTTACATGCCTACATGTGTCAGACACACCACCAGGTGGTGTAAAGAATGGTTGATTATGGGGGCCGGCACTGTAGTGTAGTAGGCTAAGCCCCCACATGCACTGCCAACATCCCTTAAGTGTGCTGGCTTGTGTCGCAGTTGCTCCTCTTCCAATCCTCTGCCTATAGACTGGAAAAGCACTGAAGATGACCCAAGTCCTTGGGCCCCTGCACTCACATTGAAGTCCCAGAAGAAGCTCCTGGCTCCTGGTTTTGTCTAGGCACAGTTCCAGCCATTTTGGCCATTTGGGGAAAGAACCAACGAATGGAAGACCTTTCTCTCTGTCTCTTCCTCGCTCTGTAATACTACCTCTCAAATAAATAGAATCTTTAAAAAAATAAAAATGGATAATAAATCTGAAGAAAAAATGTATTCCAAGTATATGTATATCCTCTCTAATATATAAAGAACTTTCTCTGAAGTTCTCATTCTAGAAAAATGTTTAAATACTTAAGAAATAAAGAGATCTCATTCGCAAACTCTGAATTGAGTCAGTGACTCCTGGGTCTAGAGCTGCACTGTAAATACCAGCTGTACTAGTTGATATATAAAACCAAAATTGAAATGTCTCATTTGGTAAAACATGAATTAAAATTAGAATAATGACCAAACCAAAAGAACTAGTTCCTGCTTTTGAAAAAAATGCAATATTCACTGCTGGGCGGCAGCTTCTCCGAAGACTCTCAGAAAGATTCCCGACGTGCTTCCTACACGATCTCCAGAGTGGAAGGCTCCCAACAGGTTCTTAAGACTACAATACAATTTCACAGTGTAAACTATTTGTAAGTCTATTTTAACTCTTTCTACCACTACAATAAGACACCCTTCTGTAATACTGGACATATTAATGTATTAGTATTTAAAATGCAATCGAGGGCTGGGCGTTGCAGCATAGCAGGTTAAGCCACCACCTGCAATGCCAGCATCCCATATGGGCACCGGTTTGAGTCCCGGCTGTTACTCTTCTAATCCAGCTCCCTGCTAATGTGCCTGGGAAAAGCATCATAAGATGCCTCCAGGACCCCTACACCCATGTGGGAGACCCCAATGAAGTTCCTGGCTCAAGGCTTCCACCTAGCCCGGCCCCAGCTATTACAGCCATCTGGGGAGTGAACCAGCGGATGGAAGATATCTCTCTCTCTCTCTCTCTCTCTCTCCCTCTCCCTCTCTCTATAGCTCTGCCTTCCAAGGAAACAAAAATAAAAGCTTTAAAATAAAAATGAAATCTGGGAGTGGGCATTTGGTCCAACAATTAGGATGTAGTTTAAGATACCAGCAACCTGTATCAGAAGAGCTGTGTTCGATTCCTGGCTCTGGCCAGGAATTCCTGCCTATGCAGCCTTCAGGATGGGGCAGATGACTCAAGCAGAGTCCCTGACACTAGGAAACCCAGATTCAATTCTGAGCTCCTGGTTCATAGATTTAAGACAATTTTCAAAATGATACATTTTGATGTGATTTCAAAAAGTAATATCTCCTTGATAAAACAGCTTACCAAAATTCCTAAAGAAATGTTTTGGAAGTTACAATACACCACACAAGGAGTATGCCACAGCGTAACAAACACCCCACAGAGACTGAATGGAAATGGAAGCTTCCATGTTTTGGATGGCCTAGAAGATCCTTAGTAGCAATCAGTTTTAGGCAGCTACTCTATGCCACTTTTAGGTGTTTCACTCACGCGACATTATTTGTTTACTTGAAGAAATCTAAAACAATGTACACCACTCACCACTGTATTAGTGAGAACGGTGGGATTCAGGACTGGAATGTGGGCATGGAAGGAGCAGGATTCCCTCTTCAGAACGGCAGAAGATGAAGGGTAACATGGCTTGTGTGTTTAGGCAAAGGGGGTCTGCAGGGCCACTCCAGGTCCTGAATCCCCCTGGGCTTCAGCAGGAACTCCAGGAAAATCCCACAAGATAAGCAGGAAAGGAGCAGAGTGTTAAGGATCAGTCTACCCATGAGGAGACAGCCTTATTAGCAGGCCCAGAGAAACTCAATGCAGTGGGAATCAGAAGTCCTGCTAAGGAACAATGGTGAAGAATCACCCAGAACTGAGGAATCCTGGGAAGACTGCAGGTTTCAGCCAGTTTTGTTTTGTTTTGTTTTGTTTTTTGTTTTTTGTTCTGTTTTGTTTTGTTTGACAGGCAGAGTGGACAGTGAGAGACAGAGAGAAAGGTCTTCCTTTTTCCATTGGTTCATCCGCCAATGGCTGCTGCGACCAGCGCGCTGCAGCCGGCACACCACGCTGATCCGAAGCCAGGAGCCAGGTGCTTCTCCTGGTCTCCCATGGGGTGCAGGACCCAAGGACCTGGGCCATCTTCCACTGCCTTCCCCGGGCCACAGCAGAGAGCTGGCCTGGAAGAGGGGCAACAGGGACAGAATCCGGCGCCCCAACCTGGACTAGAACCCAGGGTGCCGGTGCCACAGGCAGAGGATTAGCCTATTGAGCTGCAGTGCCAGCCTTGGCCAGTTCTTACTAGCAATCTTGACCATTATCTTAGTCAAGAGAACAAACACGAGCAAATACACCAGACACCTAGTCCCATAAGCTTCCCCCTTGTACCCAGACTCCAAGCAGCCAAGTCAGTAACAAATGTCAGAGAACACTGCAAGGGAGTTGGATCTCAGAATGGATGAAACCCTTAATGGACCTCAAAAGGGTGCTTCGAACAGAAAGATGCTCATCTTTAAGTGATTAGTGTTATGATTGACAGCATTGTGAAACAATAAATCTGCACTGTTTTAATTTCTAAAGTTTGCCCATCCTGCTCACGAACAAGTTCAGTTCTCCGAAGGGAAACTCAGTCTAGCGTCTGTATATTAGATCTGAAGTTTACAAACTGTGACTACCTCATCCTCCAAGTAGGCACTTGCAACTTCTTCCGTGAGATATGTCGTGTACTCCACATTTCTGCCATGCCCAAAGCTGGCCTTCTGGGGAAGGTTTCCTCCTGTCAACCCCTGACGAAAAAGGGGCCCTTAGCTTTCCTACGTGCGGCTGGCAGTATTCCAAGCCACGACCCTGTCCTTGGCCCTCAAACGACTGCGCTAGAATTCACTTCAGACCAACGAGCAGGCTGGCTTCTGGTTCAGTGGTTTGAGAGCGCCCAGTTATAAGGAACCGGAAAAGTAGTGTTAACACTTTGAACCAATGACATTTTCTCACCATACGATGGCCACAGGATAGAATATCACAGATCAAGGACCATAAGTAGAAGCAGAATTGAAAAGACTTGTGGAAGGAAGATAGCATTCAGATGAAATTGAGCAAAAGAAGGGATGGTGGCAGCAGATAGAACCATGGTGTCAACATCTTCATCCCTGGAACCTGTAAGTATGTTATATAGCACAGGGAACAAAGTTTGCAGATAATGAATCAACCTTAAGATTTAGAAGATGACCGTAGATTTTCAGGGTGAGACAGTTCAAGGGTAGTTTGAGAGGGGATCAACCCAACACTACCGGATTTGAAGAAACAGGAACGGGAAAGAGGTGCTGAGACAAGCAGAGGACTTTATGATCAACAGAGTGACAAGACTATCAGTTGGCATTGGCTGAAGCCAGTTATATTTTTTGTCACAGTAGCAAGGAGTCAGCAGTGGTCCAGAGCTCCCCAATGAGAGTCAACAAGAATGATCAGGGCCGGCGCTGCGGCTCACTAGGCTAATCCTCCACCTTGCGGTGCCCGCATACCGGGTTCTAGTCCCAGTCAGGGCACTGGATTCTGTCCCGGTTTTGCCCCTCTTCCAGGCCAGCTCTCTGCTGTGGCCAGGGAGTGCAGTGGAGGATGGCCCAAGTGCTTGGGCCCTGCACCCCATGGGAGACCAGAAGTACCTGGCTCCTGCCATCGGATCAGCGCCGTGCGCCAGCCGCAGCGGCCATTGGAGGGTGAACCAACGGCAAAGGAAGACCTTTCTCTCTCTCACTGTCCACTCTGCCTGTAGGAGTAGGAGTAGGAGTAGGAGTAGGAGTAGGAGTAGGAGTAGGAGTAGGAGTAGGAAAAGGAAAAGGATGAAGAATGATCAGCCTCTGGAAGAGGTTCTGCACCACCCTTCTCCTCACCAGTGTCGTCTACACACCCTACATTCCTGCTAAAATGCAGCCTGCTCCCAACTTCAGCTGGTTGCATTCCTAATGAATGCTTCTACAGTAAACTCCCTAAGTGAACCACTGCTCCTAAAACCAGAAATCCTAACAAAGACTGCATTTGGAAACTGTGATGAATGGTATTTATTAATTATCACTTTGCACTTTCACTGCATTAGTCATTAGATTCTGATGAATATGAAAAATGAGCACTGCAGTCAAAAATGTACAATTTCCCGTAGGCTTCAGGACATAATGAAATTAGCTCAAGGACAGTCATTATTACCATCACAGTTGGGTAAGGTTCTAAGAAGAAAGTCTAGACAGAGAAGCAAAACTTATCAAAATGGACATGCATATACTGTATAAAAGTTAGATGAACTGGATGAATAAAGATGATTCTATCTCCTAAGAATGGGAGAGGAATTACAAGGAAAATGTTACATTATCTCCCACCATCATTCTTACCTTACTATATTCATTGGCTGACTTCAAACTCATGTATCTTCAATGCTAATTCTGGCAACAAAAGAGACTCGCTGTCATTTGGTTGATTTCAATAGCCATGAAATCAGTTTCACTTAACATTTGTTGAACTTTACAATGTGGACCGGTTTGTGGATTTTTTTTTCCATTAAGTGTTCCCTAGCAACTGAGAATGTCTTATATCTCAAGTTGTGTTAACACAAAAGAATGACATCATGACGATGCTTAGTCACTTCCAGGGATCAAAGATCCCTTAACTAAAGATACTTGACAATTCAGAAATAGGATATTTCTTTTTATTTGTTAGTCTTATCATCATCTAAGCTGACCAACATAGAGAAATATTGAGGTATGCAAAGGTTCCTTCACCCAAAGTGAGAAGCAACTGGTGAGTCTAGGTCTAACCAATGGTAGAATGCATATTGCCAGAAAAGTGTTTGGTTCAAGTAGCTGGGGTGCTTGCTAGCCACACAGGAGACCTCAGTTAAGTTCCTGGCTTCCAGGCACTGGGGAATGATCAGGCAAATAGGCACTCTCTCTCTTTCTCCTTATCTCTCTGCTTCTAAAGTAAACAAAAGAAATATAATTTTTTAAAGAATATATTTTCCAAAAAGGAAAATAAAAGTCAACCTACTTTTCTAAGAAAATTAGTGAATTTTGCCTAAAATGATGCATTATTTTCTAGCAAACCCCTGATTTTCCAACCTCTTTCATCTTCCCCTTTGATGAAAATAGCAAATAATGTCATCTGTCATTTTTAATATTAATTTACTTTTATTCATTTGAAAGGCAGAGAGAAGGAGACTGAACTTTTGTGTGCTGGTCTTCTCCCTCAATGCCTGCAGAAGCAGGGGAGGGGCAAGGCCACACCTGGAAGCCGGGAACTCAATCCAGGTCTCTCACACGGACAGCAGAGACACAATCACGCAAGCCATTACCCACTGCCTCCCAGGGTGCACATTAGTAGGAAGCGGGACTCGAAACCAGAGCCAGGACCTGAACCCAGGTATAGAGGAGGCAAGCATCCTAATGTCTGCACTGAATGTCCACCCCAAATAACCCCATCTCTTAAGCAAAAGTAAAACTTTCAAAATGTGTTATTCTTCGGTACTCTTCAGCATATTGTCATTTATGTTTAGCACAGCTGGGTAAAGAACTTAATGCAAATACTGATAAAGTATATTAATCCAATATAGTCTGAGGAAATTTATGAAGCTATAATATTTATTGTATAAGAGGCATGGTATTTTGTTAGCCTCATTTAAAAAAATACATTTGATTCTCTACAACTTCCTTTTAAGTAAATTATAGCCATTTTTTTTTCTCTCTCCATACTGGCCTTTTAAATTTTAAACACTTGAGATTTCTATTTTGCTACTTTTCAGTATATGCAAATATCCTCCAGTACTCTTATACATAAATTAAATAAATTAAAATCATGGCTATTATGTATTTTCTATTTACCTTCACCAGAGGAGGAGTTTCATGAGGTCAGAAATTTTTGTCTGCTTTGTACGTTGGTATGTGCCCAACACAATAAATCTCAATTGCTTAAACTCACGAATGGATAGAGATACTGGTTACGACGTCAGGCACTGCTGGGAATGTAAAGGCTGACATACAACAGCTTCATGCCCTTATTGTAAAATTATTTATTTATTTTGGACTTAACAAAATGATAAAGCTGGGGCCGGCACTGTGGTGTCATAGGTGAAGTCTCCACCTGTGGCATCCCACGTGGGCTCCAGTTCAAGCCCTAGCTGCTCTTCTTCCAATCCAGCTCTCTGCTAAAGGCCTGGGAAAGCAGAAGATGGCCCTAAGTGCTTAGGCCACTGCACCCACGTTGGAGACCTGGAAGAAGCTCCTAGTTCCTGGCTTCAGGTTGGCCTAGCTCTGGCCATTGCAGCCATTTGGGGAGTGAACCAGCAGATGTAAGAACTTTCTCTCTGTCTCTCCATCTCTCTGTCTGTGACTCTTTCAAATAAATAAATAAAATCTTTCTAAAAAATTCACAAGACCCAGCGTTGTGGTACATCAGGTTAATGCCCTGGCCTGTAGCACCAGCATCCCATATGGGCACCTGTTTGAGTCTCAGCTGCTCCAGTTCCAATCAAGCTCAATGATAATGTACCTGGGAAAGCAGTGGAGGATGGCCCAAGTGCTTGTGCCCCTCTACCCACTTGGGAGACCAGAAGAAGCTCCTGGTTCCTGGCTCAGGCCTGGCCCAGCCCCGTTTGTTGTGGCCATTAGGGGAGTGAACCATCAAATGGAAGATCTCTCTTGGTACCTACCTCTCTCTGTAACTCTGCCTTTCAAATAAATAAAAATAAATCTTAAATAATAATAATAATAAAGCTAACTAAGGTGCTCAGCAGTTATGTAAGGACTGTAAATGCAACAATATAAAAATTATACTCTAATAACAAATACACAAAAAAGGAATTATCAGTAGGAGAGAAAATAGCAGTGTCCTAATGAAGAGACACGGGCATTGATGTTATGAGAATTCAAGGTGAAGTAAAATCACATGTGCATGATAGAAAGATGAGATCATAACCACACCTCAGAGAAAATGTGTACTTCAACAAGGGATGAAAGAAGTAAGAATGTGTGACACAAGTAATTATTAGAAAATAAAGACTGAAAATCAAATTGAGACAATTATGGAAGGTTATAAAAGTCAGAAGATTGGCTTGTATCTTATTCTGCAGTCAACTCAAAGCTATTTTTTTAAAGATTTTATTTATTTATTTGAGAGGCAGAGTTGCAGACAAAGAGAGGGAGAGGAAGAAAGATCTTCCATCTGCTGGTTCACTCCCCAAATGGTCACAAGAGCCAGAGCTGAGCTGAGCTGATCCGAAGCCAGGAGCCAGGAGCCAGGAGCCAGGAGCAAGAAAGCTTCCTCCGGGTCTCCCACGTGGGTGCAGGGGCCCAAGCACTTGGGCCATCCTCTATTGCTTTCCCAAGCTATAGGCAGAGAGCTGGATTGAAGAGAAGCAGCCAGGACTAGAACCAGTGCCAATATGGGATGCTGGCACCACAGGCGGAAGATTAACCTGCTGCACCACAGTGCCAGTCCCCTCTAAACTATTTTCAATCAATAAAACCTAGATCAAAACTTGTGGTTTCTCTCACTATTAATAAACAGGAAGAATGCAGAATGTAAGTTTGTCTGCTATAAATATCACCTGAATATACACACATACATGCACACATATACACATACACATATATCTGAGCATACATACACACATGTAATTCAGTCATACTCTTAAATGTCTAGAGTGTTTTTTCCCTGTGATAACTGCATCAAGTTGACATTTCAACAAACACAAGAGCTCTCCTATCTATTATTCTTTCTATTTGATATGATACAGCTTCTTAGCTGAGACCACATCTTTCTTTCATTTTTTTATTTTAGATCAATTTGTAACAGATTCAATATGGTTTGTAGATACATCTCATTTCAAATGAGACACTACTGTTAGAAGAATGAAATCAGAACTAGTGAACCGGCACACACTGCTAATTGCCCTGGTTATATGCGCAAGGACATCAGTGACACATGTGAGCAACATGTTAAAGACATAACAGAACAGGTGACAATCATAAACATGCCTCTGATTCTCTCCACACATACGCAGGAACAGATGATTATATTTAAGTAATTAGAATAAAAAAGTAAAACAAAAATAAGTATTATATCAGTTTTTAATTCTAGGATACTTTACCAACCTAGCCTCTTTTCCCTCCCCTATCTGAAGCCATACATAAATTGGAAATTGAGGAAGCATTTTGTCCTGAAAATTCATTTGCAATTTGAAGTGAAAGAGATCACACTAGATTCTATTAAAACTAAATTAAAAAATAATTAACCATAGGCTGAGTGAGTTGCCCATTTAATGTCTCTAACCCCAAATGACCAAAATTCGTTTCACTGCCAACAAAGGGATTTTTAAAAGCAGCCCAGTTTAATTTCACCTTCACTGTCCTATCTTATGAACAAGTGCTTTTGTTGAAGACTAACTGCTACCTACCAAAACTGATAGGCAGTTTTACAGACATATATGCACTTCAAGAATTTCATGCATTCACTCCTGCCTCAAATTCTTCAGTTCCTCCACAACAGATGTTCAACCTCAAAGTGTACTGATTGACACTTGCTACCACCTATATCTTTATAGTGGAAGAATGTTCCATGCAGTGTAGGACACTAAGCCAGAGCACTGGGTTCTATGCCGCTGGAAAGAAGCTAGGAGCAGCCACAGCCCCAGTAAAGATCCTGAGAAACATCTCCAAACATTGCCAAAAAGGTTCTGGTGGACAAAACTGCCCCTGACTTAGACCCACTGTGATAGAGACACAGTTGGAGGAAATACTAAATAACTAAGCCTACATTACTAGTGTCGCTTAAGAAACTGTTGATTAAAGATACTGTAACAAAATGGTAACAAAGAAAAGTCTTAACACCTGTTAATGAAACACTTAAAGTCATCGTAAGATTAGAAATCCCTTTGGGATTATTCTGTGTCTTTAAAAATCAATGTAATTAACCACTGTTATCACAAGTTGCCTGGGTATTATACCCTCTAGAGCTAAAGCCCAGGCACTGGTCTCCTTTGAGGAGAGGAAGTGAGCTTGAGATTAAATCAACAGAGCAGAACAAACCTCCCCTCCAATTAAAAAAAAGAAAAAAAAAAAAGATTCCTCACATCCAACCTGGGTGTCACCTTAGACCCTGCCTTCACTGCAGAGCACTGGACAGAGTTCCCTGACTACATCCACTACCCACCTCCAGGTAGTCACTGAAAAAGCGGACACTCCACTAACCCACAGAGGTACAGTCCAAAGATAAAAAGCCATCACAGGGCAAAAGAAAACAAAATGAATTAAAAAAAAAAAAAAAAACACACACACAAGTATCTCCACAAATACTAATAATAAATGCAGCAACCCAAAAAACAACAATAAGGAAGACAACATGACTCCCCCAAAAGAACACAACACTTCAACACTAAAATGTGAGGATGAAGAGACTGAAGAAATGCCCGAAATGGAATACAAAAGAATTGATCATAGGATTACTTAAAACTAAACAGAAGCAAATGCATGAACTAATGAAATCTACATGACATGAAAATGAAAGAAAATTTCTCCCATGAAATTGAGATCTTAGAAACCAAAATGAAATTTTGAAAATGAAGAATTCAATAAAACAAATAAATGCTGTGGAAAGTCTTCACAACAAACTCAGTGGAGTAGAAGAAAGAATATCCAAGTAAGAAGACAAACCTCTGGAAATATTACAATCAGACCAAAAAGAAGAAAAAAAAAAAAAAAGAAGAAGAAGATCCTCACCACAACACATTGTAATTAAACTCACCACAATGAAACATAAGGAGAAGATTATTAAATGTGCACGAAATATCAGATTACTTTCCGAGGATCTCCAAATAGACTCACAGCTGACTTCTCATCAGAAACCCTACAGGCTAGGAAAGAATGGCAAGATATAGTCCAGGTCTTAAGAGAAAAAAACTGTCAACTAGAATACTGACTGTAGTCTGAAAAGCTCTCATTTATGAATGAAGGTGAAATAAAGACCTCCCATAACAAATAGAAATTCAAAGAATTTGTCACCACCCATCCAGCCTTACAAAAGATGCTTAAGGGTATGCTGCACCACAGAAACATGGTCATCACTATGAAAGAAGGTGAAGGCAGAAAATTTCCCAGTAAAATTATGAAAGAAATCCAAAGAAAATAATAAGAATATTTATGGAAAAATGGCAAGGCAAAGTCCTTACTTATCAATAATCACCTTGGATGTAAATGGCCTCAACATTCCACCTCTGACACAGACTGGCATAATAGACTAAAAAGCAAAACCCATCTATTTTATGCCTAGAAGAAACACATCTCACCAACAAGGATACAGGCAGACTGAAAATGAAAAGATAGAAAAAAGATGTTAAGTCATAAAGCAAGTCTCAGCAAATTCAAAAAAATCAAAATCATACCATGCATTTTCTTGGACCACAATGGAATGCAGCTGGAAATAATAACTCAGGAAACTCTAGAACATATACAACTACATGAAGACTGAACAACATGCTCCTGAATGAACAGTGGGCCACTGAAGAAAACAAAATAAAAATCAAAAAATTTCTGGAAGTAAATGAAAACAATACAACACATCAAAACTTATGGGATATAGCAAAAGCAATGTGAAGAAAAAAAGTTTATAGTAATTGGTGCCTACATCAAGAAATTGGAAAGGCATCAAGTAAATAAGCTATCAATGCAACTCAAGGACATAGATAAACAACAGCAAACCAAACCCAAAACTAGTAGGAGAAAATACATAATTAAAATTAGAGAAGAAATCAACAAAATCGAAGCCAAAAAAAAATTACAAAATATGAGCAAAACAAAAAGTTGTTTTTTTGGAAAAAAAAAGTTGACAAACCATTGGCCCAACTAACCCAAAAAAAAAAACAAAGTGGGGGGAGAGGGGATAAGACCGAATAAATAAAATTATAGATGAAAAAGGAAATGTAACAGAAATAGAATCATCAGAAATTACTACAAAGAAATGTATGCCAACAAACTGGGAAACCTAGAAGAAACAGATTCCTAGATACATATAACCTACCTAAATTGGGCCATGAAGACATAGAAAACCTAAACAGACTAACAACGAAGATGGAAACTGAATCAGTAATAGGGGTGCAGCGGGTAAAGCTGCAATCTTAAGTGCCAGCATCACATATGGGCACCAGTTCGAGTTCTGGCTACTCCACTTCTGATTCAGCTCTCTGCTACAGCCTGGAAAAGCAGTGGAAGATGGCCCAAGGCCTTGGGCCCCTGAAACCACATGGGAGACCCAGAAGAAGGTCTTCGCTCCTGGCTTTGGATCAGCTCAGCTCCAGGCAATATGGCCATCTTGGGAGAGAACCAGCAGATGGAAGACTTTGCTCTCTGCTCTGCCTCTCTGTAATTCTGCCTTTCAAATAAATAAATAAATAATTTTAAAAAAGAATCAGTAATAAAGACCCTCCCAACAAAGAAAAGCCTAGGACCAGATGGCTTCACTGCTGAATTCTATCAGACATTTAAAGAATTAACTCCAATTCTTCTCAAGCTATTCAAAACAATTGAAAGGGAGGGAATCCTCCCAAACTTTCTATGAAGCCTGCATCACCTTAATTCCTAAACCTGAAAAAGAAAGAGCAGAGAAAGAGAACTACAGACTATTTTCCCTGATGAACATAGACTCAAAAATCCTCAACAAAATACTAGCCAATTGAATCCAACAGCACATCAGAAAGATAATTCCCCTGGACCAAGTGGGATTTATCCTTGGTATACAGGGATGGTTCAATATTTGCAAATCAATGTGATACATCACATTAACAAATTAAAGAACAAAAACTATATGATTATCTCAATATATGCAGAGAAAGCATTTGATAAAATACAACACCTTCTCATGATGAAACCTCAGAGCAAACTGCGTATAGCTACAAAAAAAAACACATACACACACACTTTGGGAATACATTTAACTAAGTGTATCAAAGATCTCTACAATAGAATTATAAAACACTAAAGAAAGAAATAAAAGAATATACAAAGAAATGGAAAAATCTTCCATGTTCATGGATTCGAAGAATCAATATCAGCAAAATATCCATACCACCGAAAGTAATTCATAGATTCAGTGTGATACCAATCAAAATACCAATGACATTCTTCTCAGATATAGAAAAAATGATGCTGAAATCCACATGGAAATGCAAGAGATCCTGAATAGTTAAAGCAATATTATACAACAAAAACAAATCCAGAAGCGCCATAATACCGGATTTCAAGACATACTACAGGGCAACTGTAATCAAAACCGCCTGGTACTAGTACAAAAACAGACGGAAATACCAATGGAACAGAACAGAAAAAGCAGAAATTAATCATGCATCTACAAACAAAAGAGCTAAAATCAATCCCTGGAGCAAGAACAGTCTGTTCAACAAATGGTGTAGGAAAACTGGATTTCCACACACAGAAGTATGAAACAGGACTCCCACCTTGCACCTTACACAAAAATCCACTCAAAATGGATTAAAGACCTAAATTTATGACCCGAGACAATAGGGGAAATCATGCAAGACATTCACATAGGCAGAGTTCTTGGAAAAAACCACAGAGGCACAGGCATTCAAAGCCAAAATTGACAAGTGGTATTACAACAAATTGAGAAGCTTTTGTACTACAAAAGAAACACTCAGGAAAGTAAAGAGACAACCGACAAAATGGGAAGAAATTATCTGCAAACTAGGCAACTCAAAGGATTAATATCCAGAATATATACAGAGATCAAGAAACTCAACAACAAAACAACCCAATGAAGAAATGGGCAAAGAACTTAAACAGGTATTTTTCTAAAGAGGAAATCCAAATGGCCAACAGACACATGAAAAAATGCTCAGGGTCACTAGCCATCAGGAAAATGCAAATCAAAACCACAGTGAGATTTCACCTCATTGCAGTTAAAATGGCTTTCATACAGAAATCAACAAATGACAAGTGCTGGTAAGGATGTGGGGAAAAAGGTACCCTAATTCACTGCTGATAGGAATGCAAACTGGTAAAGCCACTAAGGAAGACAGTATTAAAATACCTCAGAAATTTGAATATAGACCTATTGTATGACTAAGCCATTTTACTCCTGGGAATTTACCCCAGGGAAATAAGATCAGCATATGAAAGTTAACTGTATCCCCCATGTTTATTGCAGCTCAATTCCCAATAGCTAAAATACAGATTCAACCCAATGCCCATCAACTGAAGACTGCATAAAGAAATTGTGGGATGTGTAAACCATGGAATACTATACAGCAGTTAAAAGGGAGAGATCTGGTCGTTTGCAACAAAATGGATGAAACTGGAAAACAACTTAGTGAAATAAGCTAGTCCCAAAAGGACAAATATCTTACGTTCTCACTGATCTGTGATAACTAATAGAGCAACTAAATGGCAATCTACAGAACTGAAATTGACACTTTCAGAAGCAATGACTT
Organism: Oryctolagus cuniculus; assembly: GCF_964237555.1. NCBI lineage: Eukaryota > Metazoa > Chordata > Mammalia > Lagomorpha > Leporidae > Oryctolagus > Oryctolagus cuniculus. Next base: position 147,206,882 of record NC_091434.1, read on the forward strand.
TGAACAGCCCTTGTCTCAACTGTTGAGGAACAGTCTTTTTTTTAACTTTTATTTAATGAATATAAATTTCCAAAGTACAGAATATGGATTACAATGGCTTCCCCCCAATAACGTCCCTCCAACCCACAACCCTCCCCTTTCCCACTCCCTCTCCCCTTCCATTCACATCAAGATTCATTTTCAATTCTCTTTATATACAGAAGATCAGTTTAGCATATATTAAGTACAGATTTCAACAGTCTTCTCCCACACAGAAACATAAAGTGAAAAATACTCTTTGAGTACTAGTTATAGCATTAAATCTCAATGTACAGCACACTAAGGACAAAGATCCTACATGAGGAGTAAGTGCACAGTGACTCCTGTTGTTGACTTAACAAATTGACACTCTTGTTTCTGGCATCAGTAATCACCCTAGGCTCTTGTCATGAGCTGCCAAGGCTATGGAAGCCCCCCCGAGTTCACCGACTCTGATCATATTTAGACAAGGCCATGGTCAAAGTGGAAGTTCTCTCCTCCCTTCAGAGAAAGGTACCTCCTTCTTTGATGACCCATTCTTTCCACTGGGATCTCACTTGCGGAGATCTTTCATTTAGGTTTTTTTTTTGTTTTTTTGGTTTTTTGGTTTTTTTTTTTTTGCCAGAGTGTCTTGGCTTTCCATGCCTGAAATACTCTCATGGGCTTTTCAGCCGGATCCGCATGCCTTAAGGGCTGATTATGAGGCCAGAGTGCCGTTAGGACATTTGCCATTCTATGGGTCTGCTGTGTATCTCACTTCCCATGTTGGATCATTCTCTCCCTTTTTGATTCTATCAGCTAGTATTTGCAGACACTATTCTTGTTTATGTGATCCCTTTGGTTCTTAGTCCTATCATTATGATCAATTGTGAACAGAAATTGATCACTGGGACTAGTGAGATGGCATTGGTACATGCCACCTTGATGGGATTGAATTGGAATCCCCTGGTATGTTTCTAACTCTACCATTTGAGGTAAGTCAGCTTGATCCCTCTTAGTATTTTTTTTGTTTGTTCTACTTAGTACTTTTGGTTGAATACTGTAATCAATACACAATTCTTCTTATGTGCTGAAACTTAACTGAAAAGTGATCGCTGTTAAATATAAGAGTGGGAATAAGAGAGGGAAGAGATGTGCAATTTGGGACATGCTCAAGCTGACTTACCTCTTTTTTTTTTAATACTATTTATTGAACTCTTTACTTAACAGAGAGTCAATCATATGTGTATAAAGTTAATTGAAAATAGATCTTAGTAAACAAATGAGAATTGGAGAGTGAGGAAGAAGAGAAGCGGGAGGGTGGGTATCATGTCTCTAAAGTTGTAATTATGAAGTTTATATTCACTAAACAAAAATTTATGGGGAAAAATAAACAAACACCACTTGAGACCCCTGAAACCCATATATGAGTGCTGGTTCTTTTTTTTTTTTTTTTTTTTTTTTTTTTTTTTTTTTTTTTGACAGGCAGAGTGGACAGTGAGAGAGAGAGACAGAGAGAGAAAGGTCTTCCTTTGCCGTTGGTTCACCCTCCAATGGCCGCCGCTGCAGCCGGCGCACCGCGCTGATCCTGGCAGGAGCCAGGAGCCAGGTGCTTTTCCTGGTCTCCCATGGGGTGCAGGGCCCAAGCACCTGGGCCATCCTCCACTGCACTCCCTGGCCATAGCAGAGAGCTGGCCTGGAAGAGGGGCAACCGGGACAGAATCCGGCGCCCCAACCGGGACTAGAACCCGGTGTGCCGGCGCCGCAAGGTGGAGGATTAGCCTATTGAGCCACGGCGCCGGCTGAGTGCTGGTTCTGAGTCCAGGCTGCTCTGCTTCCAGTCCACCTCCCTGCTAACGCAGATAAATTACTTTGGACCCTGCCATGTGGGAGACTGGGATGGAGTTCCTGACTCATGGTTGAAGCCTGGCCCAAACCTATCTATTGCAAGCATTTGGGTAGTAAAACAGTATATGAAAGATACCTCTCTCTCTCTCTCTCTCCCATTCTAGTCAAATCAATCAAGAGAGGTATGTGTTTGTCACAGTGGCTAAGATGCCCACATCGCATATCAGAGTGCTTGGGTTTCAGTCCTAGCTCTGGTACTACTTCCAGCTTCCTGACCATATGCAACTTGGGTGACAACAGGTAACGGCTAAAGTATCTGGGTTTCTGCCACCCACAAGGGACATCTGAATTTAATTCCTGGTTCTTGGCACTGTGGCACAGCAAGTCAGGCTGCCCCAGAGATGCCAGTGTCCCATACTGGAGCGCCAGTTTGAGTCCGAGTTGTTCCACTATTCATCTAGCTCTGTGCTAATGTGCCTAAGAAGACAGCAGATGATGGTCCAAGTGCTTAGATACCTGCTACCCACATAGGAGACCAAGAATGGCATTCCTAGATCCAGACTTCAGTCTGGTCCAGCCCTGGCTGTGACAGGCATTTGGGGAATGAGCCAGCAGATGGAAGACCTCTTTCTCACTCTCTCTCCTTCGCTCTGTTACTCTGCCTTTCAAATAAATAAAATTGTTTAAATCATTCAAAGAATTCTCAGCTTCTGACTTTAAGCTGTCCCAGCTCCAACTCCTATATGCATTTGGGAAATAAATCAGTGGATTTCTCTCTCTGCTTTTTCAATAAATTAAATAAGGAAATAAATATTTTTTAAAAGAGATGCAGGTAGAGTCCCAGTAACTGACTTACAGTGTTTCATTATTGAGGGAAACAAAGCCACCCTGGACACAACCTAAACATAAAATAATAATAATAAATAGCTCTACTTGCTCAGTAAAAGTAACAAGCTTAGAACTTTTTTACAAGCATTGATTATTGTCCTTACAACATTTCTGGGAGAAAGGACACTTAGTATAGAGCTCACTTGATCAGCAGGAAAAAGGAATCTAACATCACCCAGCCACTTTGCTGCAGCTCTTGGCCCAGAAGCTGCCCAGCCCTTCCTGCTGCCTGTGTATCTTGCTTGTTCTGTGGTCAGAATCACCACCGGTACCCTAACCACCTCCTGCTTTTGAGCACCTTCTTTTGTGCATATGTTAATGCATTAAGCTCTCCACTACCAACTTACACATGACGACAGACAGAACTGATGAAGACTGTTTCTGGACACATTTCATCTTTACATCTTCAAGTGGCATACTGAAACACAAGGGTAGTATTTTTGTTTTAAGATTTTTAAATTGTTTTTTTATTTGAAAGGTAGAGTTACAGAGAAAGATTGATTTTTCCATCCTCTGGTTCACTCCCCAAATGGCTTTAATAGCTGAGTTTTGGCCAGGCTGAAGCCAGGAGCCTGGAGCTTCTCCCAGGTCTCACACATGGGTGCAGGAGCCTAAGCACTTGGTCCACCTTCTACTGCTTTCCCAGGCACATTAGCAGGGTGCTGGATCAGAAGTGGAGCAGCAGGGACTCAAACTGGCACCTGTACAGGATGCTGGCATCGCAGGTGGTGGCTTTACCTACCACACTACAACACCAGCACCAGATAGTGCTTTTGATGCTAACTTAGAAGATCATGAAAAAAAATCAAAAGCCAGGATGTTCCATGACAACACTGTAGAATGAGTCCACTTTCAAACATAAATGTCGCAGAAAAGAAAATTCAATCCCACCTTTCATAAAAATATTTGCATGTTTTAACCTAACCTTTTACAAATTCTAACTCCATCTGCATTTAAGCAACAGCTCTGTCACAACCAAGAAGCATACATCAGTGACCTCTCTTAGATTACAAGTGCATGATATGAGTCTGAAGTCTCATAAAGCTGCCAGGGGAATCTGACGTTCTATGTAGATGGAGCTTGGAGGGAAACACATAGGAGAAGCCAAGGACGAGTGTGCTGGCCACAGGTGCCGACATCTGCAAATCCAGCAAAGCAGAGTAAAAGCTTCAGATCAAATGAGCCCTTGTCCACCGTCCCCGGGCCCCAGTACTTTCCCCAAGTACACATAGAATCATAAAAATGTAAAATGTTAATATACATTCTAAAGCACACAAAAATTTTTATTTTACATGTCAGCCAGGGCTGACATTAGGCAAGGGCAGAGCCAAAGAAAAGCTCCCTCCCTCTGGAAGTCATGCATGTTCAGGAGCATGAGAGCAAGCAGCTCCTAAAATTCTGCATCCTGGCACCTCGCTTCCCTCACTACTGTTGGTGGGCTACTGGACCCCTGTCTCCAATTCTCCCCTGCCAGGAAAATTGGGCTTATTTGGGAATGAGGAAAAACATTTTTCAAAATACTGTCTTCTCACCTATTTCCTACTACCACATATCTTTTGTTTAGAGATCAAAGAATCACTAAAGAGTCCAATGAGCATCTGTAAATGACAGCTGTCAAATCCTTCTTTTGGAAGGAAGAGGAGGCTAGGAAAAAGTACTAATGAGCAAGGCCTCTGAGGTGTCAAGAAAAGAGTGACATGAGTGACAGCTCCGGGTGGCAGCAGTTTGTGGTTCCCGGTACAAATGCAGTGAGTAAATACTTCTGATTGCCCAGGTCTGCTTCCTCTTAACAGAACACTCTGCAGGTCTCTGATCATATGTTAATATTTGATATTCATTGTATCCCCAATCCCAGCAACTCCAGGACATTGGATATCTTGGCCAGATCACAAAGCTGGCAATCAGAAAACCCAAGTATAGTCTTAAAGATGATTTTTAAGGATATGCTATAGAGTTCCATAAAGCACACTCATTGTGTTTGCTTCAGCTGGACGATCATCATGGTAAAACCAGGGAGAATTTATTGTTTGTTACCATTCTTGGTGATTTATCTGTGGCTATATACACAAAACCATTTCTTCGCATACCAACAAGAACAGAAGGTTTTAAATTATGCATGTAAATTTACATTTCAGAATTTCCTTCTATAATTTCCTTTTTTAACGAAATTCAAATGGAAATGCTCATGAGTGGATAATTGTTGGTGGCTGAGCCTGGGCTTTTGTATCTCTTTTAAAAAGAGCGGTAACAGCCGGCGCCACGGCTCACTAGGCTAATCCTCCGCCTAGCGGCGCCGGCACACCGGGTTCTAGTCCCGGTTGGGGCGCCGGATTCTGTCCCAGTTGCCCCTCTTCCAGGCCAGCCCTCTGCTGTGGCCAGGGAGTGCAGTGGAGGATGGCCCAGGTGCTTGGGCCCTGCACCCCATGGGAGACCAGGAAAAGCACCTGGCTCCTGGCTCCTGCCATCGGATCAGCGCGGTGCGCCGGCCGCAGCGCGCCGGCCGCGGCGGCCATTGCCTCCAACGGCAAAGGAAGACCTTTCTCTCTGTCTCTCTCTCTCACTGTCCACTCTGCCTGTCAAAAAAATAAAAAATAAAAAAAAAAAAAAAAAAAAAAAAAAAAGAGCGGTAACAGAACCAGATAAGCTAACTTTGTACTTAGTTGGGGATGTGCTTACTTTCCCCAAGTACACATAGAATTATAAAAATGTAAAATTCTAAAGCACACAAAAATTTTTATTTTACATTTCAGAATTACATTCAATTTCGTAGTTGTGTAACCCAGAACAAAATTTTAACCTTACAAACGATCCCCTCATGCACATTGAAGATGATGATGCTTGCTGCATAAGGTTGTCTTGCAGACTACTGAGGTAATGTATGTACCAGGCGTAGCACACCGCTAGCATTAATGGGAATAAAACGAGGTCCTTTAGCTTTTGAAAAGGTTCTTCCACATTAAATGCACTAAAAAAAAAAAGGAAAAGGAAAAGAACTGCAGGACCTCTTTGTTTCCCATGTTTTTTTCTTCCCTCAATTATTTCATCTACTTTGTGGATTAGCATATGCAATTTACACATGTGTATTCTCCAAATGATTAGAAAACGAAAGAGTTGAGAAAAAGCTAGTTTTAAACTTGAATTCATGTGGGGTGGGGTAAGTGTGTGTCCCCATCCAACAGTAAACCTTTTCCCTTAAAAAAAATTGAATTCATCCAGGACAAGGGTGCTACTTATGCTTCGTCATTCTTGTTTTTTAACATAAGATGGGCAGAGACCTGGGGAAAATTTCTTCTCTGTTAAGGTACTCAGTAACCTTTATAAACCTTCCCTAGACTAATATATTCGGAAGCCATAAGCAGTTTTTATAAAATTGCCAAGATGTACTGTTGTACCTATGTTGCCACAATGCACTGGTTCTTGGCCTTCATGTTATAAGCTGGCTGAGCCCTGTGAAGTAAGTAAACACAGCTGTATTAACTAATTTCAGAAGAGTTACCATTTCCACGGCACTGAATCTCCATCCAGAGATCTGCTGAATTCCTCCATTTATTCAACCTCTGGTCCTCACTTTACAACCTCCAGGTTTTGCTTTAAGTTCTCATGGTCAAAGAAATTAACTGCTTCGGTGCACATTATGTTGCTGTAGGCATCAGGAATGAGGCACGTGAAATTACTGATCTTTGTAAAGTGACACATTTCATGCACTCTAATACTGGAATTACTTTTTCCAATAATGAATGCTACTGTATCTCTAGCAGTGCCCTCCATTACGTAATATACAATTATTTTTCAAAATTATTTATGTATTTGATAGGCAGAAAGCAAGAGGCAGAGAGAGCTCCCGCCCCTGGTTCACTACCCAAATTAATGCAATGGTCCTGAGCCAAGGAAAAGGAACCAGGATCTGGGAATTTAATCCAGGTCTCCCACAGGGTTGGATGGACCCCAAGGAATCTAATTATTAGAGTCATGACCTGGTGCCTCCCAGGGTCTGCAGGAAGCTGGAATCAGGAGCCATACCTGGAAATCAAACCCAGGTATTTCTGCATGGGATATGTCATCTTAACCAATAGACTAAATGTCCCCAAATGTCCCCTATAAAATTCTTTTATTTGTCATTTTTTGGTCACTGTAATGAGGTATGTGTCTCCTAAACAGAAAATTGTGAGGATTTTTCTTTCATCCTTTCCCTTCTATTCTGTTAACCTAATCCAGACAAGATCATTTACTCACTCATCAACATTTGCAATCTTCCTGGTGTTCTACAATTCCTAGAGCCATAACAACTATCAGGTTAAGACTGGGACCACAGAATCATTCACTGCAAATGCAGACTGGGCAACAAGTTGGCACCAAACCTAACAAGGAGGTCAGGCATGCAAGCGGCTTTTCAGGCGGGAGAAGACTGAAGGAGTGTAGGAGAGGCTCCCAAAGGCAGTTTATTTATATTCTCCATCTATCAATACAGAATCCATAATCTCTCATTTTTTTTTCTCATTTTTGCTGAGCCTTCCCCTCCATCAATTTAAAGAGTATTTAAATGAAAATTAATGAAAGTCACTTGTGGGAACATTCACAGACTCCATCATTTAAAAGCAGCTCATTGACTATCCTACTTACTTTCATATTCTCACCCCTGTGCCTAACAATGAGTCACTGCTGATCCCCAAGTGTCAGCTTACAACAACTTTGCATTGGCAGCAATCAAGATGTTTGATGACCAGAACTAGGTTCCTTGAGGACAGGAACTGGGTTTCTTTGTGTACCCTTGGTGGCCTGCACAACACCTGGGACACATCATGTGCTTTGTGGGTGTCGACTGGAATTAAACCTGATTGCTATTAACAAGGAACACTTTTCAATTTTCAAATACATTCTTTATTTCACAGATACAGGTTGAATATCTCTTACCTGAAATGACTAGATCAAGAATTGTTTTAGATGTGGGAGGATTTTAGATTTGGGAATATTTATATATACATTATAAGATATCTTGGGGAGGGGACCCAAGTGCAAACACAAAATTGGTTTATGTTCCTTATACACATAGCCTGAAGGCAATTTTATCCAGTATCTTTACGTACCTACCTTTTGACGTGACCCATCACACAAGCTCAGGAGTGCAATTTTTCATTTGTGGCATCATGCTAAGCCCAAAACATTTTGGATTTTGAAGCATTCTGGATTTCAAATTTTCAGATCAGGGATGCTCAGACTGCATTTAGGCTTGTTTAACAGTCTTAATTACAAGGCAATAAATGTGGGGTGGGCATTGTGGTAAAGCAGGTTAAACAGCTACTTGGATGCTCATATTCAATAATGCAGTGTCAGTTCCAGTTCCAGCTCCTCTACTTCTGACCCACCTTCCTGCTAATTCAACTTCAGAGCAGCAGATGATGGCACAAGTACTCGGGCGCTGCCACCCATGTAGGAGACACGTATGGAATTCCCAGCTCCTGGCTTAAGCCTCGCCCAACCCTGGCTTTTGCAGGTATTTGGGGATTGAATTAATGGATAGAAAATTCTCTTTTCTCTCTCTCTTCTTTCCTCTGTCTCTCAATACATAAACATTTTTTTCAAAACCTGCAAACATTTTTAAGAAATTCTGGAATATTTGAAGTATTTGCTTATGGTTTATTTACTAAGTTCTATTAATACACAAGCTAACTGTACAATCCAGTTTCTCCCAGAGAGTAATACTGATATATGACTGAGCATTCCTAATCCAAAATGCTCTTACTCAGAAAGTTCTTGAGTATCGACATGATGCCACAGTGTAAAACTCCACACCTGACTTTATGTGATGGGTCTCATTCAAAACACAGGTATGCTGAACAGATTGGATAAAATTACCTATGTGGATATGACTATGTGGATAAGGTATATATGAAACATGAATCAATTTCATGTGCAGACTTACAGTCTATCCATAAGATATCTCATAATGTATATGGAAACATTCTACAATTTGAAAAATTCTGGCTTCAAGCATTTTGGATAAAGGATACTCAACTTGTGTAAGTAGTCACATATTGAACATGAAACTGCCATTATACCATTTCACCTCATTACCCCATGGCAGTTTTGGCATATAGAAGGCCTCACTGCATCACTAAGAACACAAGAGAACTTTCAGACTGCTGCATTACTTACACTGATGTGGAAGTAGTGAGACTCTAAAAGAAAACACGTTTAATTTTTACTAAATCTCACAGAACCAAGAACATGTCTTTAACCAAGGAAAGCAATTTTAGAAACTATACACACACACAGGTTTACCTAGCCAGTTCAGAAATCATAAGAAAAATCATACTGTAAAGTATCTTCATTTCTTGTGCCTAAACCTTTATAAACAGTCTCAATGACTAATTCAATGACTAATGGCTGTAAACACTTTTCAAGTGTTTTTAAAGACAAAAATCTACTGGTACCAGCATTATGGCACAGCGGGTTAAGCTGCCACTTGCAATGCTGATGTCCTATATCCGAGCATAGGTTTAAATCCTGGCTGCTCCAACTTCTGGTCCAGCTCCTTGCTAATGTGCCTCAGAAGGCAAAGAAGGATGGCCCAAGTACTTAGTCCCTGCTGCCCATGTGGCAGATCTGGATGGAGTTCCTGGCTCCTGGCTTTGGCCTAACCCTGCCCTGGCTGTCGCACGCATTTGGGGAGTGAACCAGCAGATGGAAGATCTCTGTCTCTCTTTCTCTGTCATTCTGCTTTTCAAATTAATGCATTAAAGAAATCTTTAAAAGAAGAAATAAAATGTACCCTCTAAGAAAGAAAAGTGTGTTCCTACTGAGGATATTCAAAGGACAAAAGAATCCAACACAGTACTTGAGGTTACCACTCTATGAGGGATTCTGCAAGATGTTCTGAAGAATGGAAACACGGGGTGCCACGTGCTTAAGCCTGTGGTTTGAGTGTGGAGGGAGAATGCACACTATGCGATCTCATCTGAGGGAGGCTGTGTGAACAATAGGGTGTGGCGTGAAAGTTTCTTTAAGCTTCAGAGGCCACTTCCTGATCACAATAACCAGCTGCACCAAGGTCCCTCTCACAAACTCACCACTGGATTCCAATGACAAATCATATCCTAGCTGCCAACCCCAGAAAGGCAGCTTCCTAGAAGATAGAATTGCATTCACATGAAAGAAAAGACGGATAAGTCTCTTGGTGGGTTTTACTCACATCAACAAGCTGATTGACTCCACTTGCTGTTTTTGCCAGTGTGACCAGGTCTTCTTGCATCTTATCCACCCATGACTTGATACTGCAGAAATCAGAAGAGAGAAAATCCCGTGAAGAGCCACATACTAATACTCCACGTTCATGCTTCAAATACTTGGTTGAATTGCCTTTAAATCTTTTCTCTCCCTCTTAGATCCCACTAAGTCTAGCCTCCCAGTGTACAAAAAGGTTGAACTTTCAGTGTATAACCTTTTAGGAATGCCTGCAAACCAAAAAGAGAAAAATTATAATAATGCCTTCTCTAATATGAAGATAAACATCTATTTTTTAAAACATACTTATTTTTTCTTGAAATTTCATAAAAATGATTACTAAATTCTAAACTATGGATTTTGTCTTTTAGCATATGTCTTCCAAAACCAACAGTAACAGTGTACTAAATAAGATTAATTGAAAAAATGCATGAATAATTCTACCACCCAGGGCTAATCATCCTTACCAATTTGATGTGTTCCCTTCTAATCTCTTAAAATTCTTCCATTTGGTTGAAAGTACATTATATAAAGTTCGCACATCTGTCTCACTGATGTCATATCGTAAATCCTTTCCCATGCCATTAGGAATATTTTGTAAACATTTTATTTTTTAATGGCCACTTAATATTCCAGTATCTCTACATAATACATTTGACAACCCTCTCTTTTTAAAAGAAATTTATGATGTCATCTGCTTTTAACCACTGTAAATATCTTAGGACATGAAGCTTAAAAGTCTTTTATTTCCTTAGCTAGATGCTTAGATTTAAAATTACTAGATCAAAGCTGAAATTTTAAAGCAAAGATTTGATCATTAAAATTATGATTAAAGGATTAAAGTTCAGATCTTTTTTCAGTTATATATAAGGGAATTTCAAGAAGTTCTTGGAAAATGAGTAAGATAAAAATCTATGCATGGATTTCATTTTTTTGTACCAAAATAAATTTGTTTCATTTGTCAATGAACTTTTGAAGTACTCTTGTAGTTTAATGAAATGAATATCTTAAAATATGAGCTACAGATATCACAAAACTTTACTAAATCACTGTTCTGTCTTCACTGTTTCTTGGCATTAAAAATATTACCAAATATCCATCCATTATAAACCAATATAATTTAACTTGCAATTCCTTCATACAATTAATTTCTTCATCCTCATGTTACATACCTAATATTTTTTGCTGACCAAACACAAGGAAATACTAGAAAGTTAGTAAGAATAAAAATAAGTAATTTAAGTATGAATTTCAACTTCTTACTATATATATATGCATATATATATACATATATATATAATTTGAATCAGAGATTTAACTGCATGTGTATTCTCCTCTTAGTAGAGAATTCCAAAAGTACAAGTTCACTAACTTTTTTTTGCACATTAACTTAAACACACAGAATCAAAACTCGAATGTGGAACAAAAGCATGACATGGCAAAGGGATTCTAATGCAGGAGGCTTATGAAAAGAACAGCGAGCTGATAAACTAAAGGGAAAGAAAGAAAACTGAGCATCGGTCATAAGAAGCTGAAGGCCGGCGCCGCAGCTCACTAGGCTAATCCTCTGCCTTGCGGCGCCGGCACACCGGGTTCTAGTCCCGGTCGGGGCACCGGATTCTGTCCCGGTTGCCCCTCTTCCAGGCCAGCCCTCTGCTGTGGCCAGGGAGTGCAGTGGAGGATGGCCCAGGTGCTTGGGCCCTGCACCCCATGGGAGACCAGGAAAAGCACCTGGCTCCTGGCTCCTGCCATCGGATCAGCGCGGTGCGCGGGCCGCAGCGCGCCGGCCGCGGCGGCCATTGGAGGGTGAACCAACGGCAAAGGAAGACCTTTCTCTCTGTCTCTCTCTCTCACTGTCCACTCTGCCTGTCAAAAAAAAAAAAAAAAAAAAAAAAAAAAAAAAAAAAAAAAGCTGAAATGCCTTAGAGGAACACACGAAGAGACTGGATTTACACGTGGAACAAACTCCTTAGAGACCAAAATACACTGAAACTAGAGATATTTTAGAACAAATAAAAATAAGAAAGAGCATTTATTGAATCATGCTGTATGACTAGGATAGAAAAAGGTAAATGAGTATCGACACAAAAAGCAAATGGAAGTATAAAGTAGAAATTTGCAGAACCACTGAAATTATGATCACACAATATCATTCTAATATTATACTTTCTGTTACTTACGAGCTAATGTGAATATCTGAAAAGTACAAACTAATATTCTTAATATTACTCTTAGATAAAACTGCGGCCCATTTTTAGGTTAGAAACAAATAGTGTAGGGTACAAGTAGGGGCAAAAACCACCAACAACATATTTTTATTTTTTAAAATTTTTATTTATATGAGAGAGAGAGAGAGAGAAGCACAGAGCTCCCATTCTCTAGCTCACTCCCCAAATGCCCACAACTGCTGAGTCTCTGCCATGCAGAACCCAGAGCTGAGAACTCAACCCAGTTCTCCCACATGGGTAACAGAAACCCAACCAATCACTGCTGCTTCCCAGAGTCTGCATTAGCAGGAAGCTGGAGTCAGCAGCCGGAGCCAGGTATTGAGCCCAGGTACTGTGATGTAGGACACAGGTATGCTAAACAGCAGGCAAAGCACTCCCCCAACACTGCTATCGAATTCATTCAAACTATCTCCCTTCTCTGAGCACTGACTGAACAAGTCCTAGAACCCAGCGAAAACAAATTATCTTTTCTCAAACATAATTCTCAACACTGACAGATAGTGCAAAGTGTTAGACGTACCTTCAGCTAGGAAAGGGAGATAGAAATAATCGATACATGTAATGAAATGAACTGAGCTCATGCCTAAATTCTGATTTATTCCAAAAGGATCCAAATAGTACATTCTAACTTGACACTGGAGTGCACTGTCACTATGAATGCTCACTGAGGTGAATCTGTTTGGGCTGGAAAACAATTCAGGACGTGTCCAGTCTTCTCTGCCCCACTGACAAGCTGTCAACAATGCTTTATAGGAGCACAGATTATTTTTCATAGATATGAGGTGTTACCTGAACTTCCTAAAACATACAAGCACTCTGTGTTTCCACAGTGAGTTAAAAAATCATACAGGCAAGGAAACAGAGAGCACATTGATCATAATAGTGAAAAATTACTTAAGGGAAGACACATTTGCAAACTCCTTATCAATCTCTTTCCTGGTAAATTCTCAAACACACACAAGGGGTCTTCAAAAGTTCATGGAGGGGCCAGTGCTGTGGCATAGTAAGTTAAGTCTCTGCCTGCAGCACTGGCATCCCATATGGGCACCAGTTCAAGTTCTGGCTGCTCCACTTCCAACCCAGCTCTCTGCTAATGGCCTAGGAGAGCAGTGGAAGATGGCTCAAATGCTTAGGCCCCTGCACCCATGTGGGAGACCTGGAGGAAGCTCCTGGCTTCGAATCAGCCCAGCTCCAGCCACTGCGGCCATTTGGGGAGTGAACCAGCAGATGGAAGACCTCTCTCTGTAACTCTGCCTCTCAAACAAATGAATAAATCTTAAAAAAAAAAAAAAAGTTCATGGAAACTATATGCTATCCATTTTTACCATAATCTTTTTTTTAATTTATTTGTAAGAATAACAGGGCAAAACAAAGAGGCAGAGAAAGATCTTCCATCTGTGAGTTCACTCCTCAAATGCCTGCAATAGCCAGTGTTGGGCCAGGCCAACACCAGGAATCCCAAACCCAATCCTAGTCTTTCACATGGATGCCAGGGACTTAACCAAGTGAGCCTTCACCTGCCACCAGGATCGCATTAGTAGGAAACTCTCAGAAGTGGAGGAGGCAGGACTCCAATAAAAGGTACTCCAATATGGCATGCAGGAGTCCTAAGAAGCAGCTTACCCCACCAGACCTCAACACCCGTTCCTCCACAATGTGCTTGAAGTACCCTCACAGGTATAATCACTTAGCAATGTGTTCTTACATTTATCCAGAAGGCTCTACACAGAAGATAAACCCTTTTCATGTAACAAAAAACCAGCATCACACCCACTAGGAGGAATTTGTGGTTCATTCTCTGTTAACCCATTCAGTAAATACTAGAACCTACCAAAGAAGGTACTGACAGAGGTACAAGTTGGGGCTAAAGAAGGGGAGGAAGGCAGAGGAGAACAAGAATATGGTGGGATGGGGCCGGCGCTGTGGCACAACGGGTTAACGCCTTGGCCTGAAGTGCCGGCATCCTATATGGGCACTGGTTCTAGTCCCGGCTGCTCCTCTTCCGATCCAGCTCTCTGCTATGGCCTGGGAAAGCAGAAGATGGCCCAAGTCCTTGGACTCCTGCACCCACGCAGGAAACCCAGAAGAAACTCCTGGCTCCTTGCTTCAGATCGGCACAGCTCCGGCCGTTGTAGCCATCTGGGGAGTGAACCAGTGGATGGAAAACCTCTCTCTCTCTCTGTCTCTACCTCTCTCTGTAACTCTGTCTTTCAAATAAATAAAATAAAACTTAAAAAAAAAAAAAAAAAAAAGAATATGGTGGGACAGGTTTCAGGAACCAGGAAACTCATTCAGTGAATACTCAGCAGTGGTCTACAAAGCTAACAGAGCAGGCTTTCTGGAGCACGTAGGTAGTTAAAGCAGACAGTGGGACGGAGAACAAAAAGAAGTGACACGGAAGGCAAAGGGAGCTAGGACGTGGCATCATCAGCAACCCTGAGGAGTCTGAACAGCTGGACAGCAAGTGTGGTTGAGCAAACAGGACAGGATGTCAGAGAGGGCTCGAGGGATCGACAAGGAAGACACTCAGGGGCTGCACTGGCCACTCTGAAGCATTTCAATTGCATTCACAGTGAATGGCGAGACGCCAGAAAATGAGAGGTCAGACAGCGACAAGACCAAGTGTGTGTCTTTGAACGTGACAAAATCACTTCCCTGACACCAACAGGGTGGTGGCTCAGCGGGAGGATTGCAAGTGAGAAGAGAGAGTCTAGGGAAGAGGTGAGAAAAAAGGAAAACTCAACCTCCATGGTGACAAGAGAGAGCAAGGGACAAGGGGGGAGACCAACAGAAGCAGTGAGTTGCACAGAACTCCTCAAGTCTGGACAGCGAGACTCCCGATGCTGCTGGATACAGAGTGGACAGGACAAAGATTTGCAGATGATCCACGGAGCGTCTCAGCTGGATGACGAGAGGGTCACTCTGGTACAGAAAGTACCAGAGCAAGAACACTTGAGAGGGATGCTGATGAGTTTGTTCTTAGTGAAGTGGTTAGAGGTTTTTTTGAGAAACTCAAATACAGACACTCAGTAGAGATACTCAAGGTCATTTATAGACAGGCAGAAGGTGACTGAAAAGTGCATAGGACTGGAGTGAGGAAAGCCCCAGGGTTGACCTTGTGCCAGAGCAGGTTAGGCTGCTTGGGATGCCCACACCCCACTGTCACACTGCCTGGGACGGAGTTCCGGCTGCTCTGCTTCCCGTTCAGTTCCCTGCTAACCTTCCAGGGAAGACAGTGGAAGATAACCCAAGTGCTTGGTTCCCTGCCATCCATGAGGGAGACCCGGATGGAGTTCCAGGCTCCTGGTGTTGGCCAGGCCCAGTGCCAGCTGTTGCAGGCATGTAGGGAGTAAACCAATGGACAGGAGATCTACCTCTGTCCCTATCATCTCTAACTCTATCCCCTCCCCTTTCCTCCCCCCCACCACACTCTGTCTTTCTGAAAATAAAGGAGAAAATCTCCACGGACTTCACAGACTCAGTTAGAACGCATCTAAAGGACACAGGGAAGGAGCAGCTGGAGGGCAGGAGGAGGAATGCAGTACGCAGAACTCTGGAAAACACTTGAAGCAAGGAACCAAGGAATAGGATATGGGTAGCAGCAAGGGGAGGGAAACCCAGAGCCATGGCTCCCAGGAGCCAGTGAAGAGAAAAGCTTCTGAAGAGAGGCAGGAAGTGCAGCATCATCTAACGTGACAGAAACACATCCACATTGTCCGTGAGGAGGAAGAGAGAAGCTGCAGAAACCGGACAGCAGACAGCAAGGAAATCAATTCCGGAATCGCTAAGCTCATGTTTCTATGTGAAAGGAAAGCCACATGGAGGAGGGGACATCGAAGGTTCCAGGGAAAACCTAACTTCTTGGTAAGAATGGGGTGCAGGAAACACTACGCCAAGCATGAGAGGTTTATTAAAGGGGCGGATGAAATTAAGAAATGAGCAAAACAGAGGGTGGGCATTATGATATCACAGGTTAAGCCACTGTATCCCATATCAGAGTGACTGGCTTCTTGCTGATGCACAACACACCTGGCATGCAGCAGATAATGGGTCAAGTACCTGGACCACTGCCACACATGTAGGAGACAAAATTGGTGTTCTGGGCTCCTGGCTTTGACTTGAGCCACCCTTGCCTGTTTCCGGCATTTGCAGAGTGAACCAGCATTGGAAGATCTCTATCTCGTTCTTGCTCTCCCTATGTCCTGTGACTTTCAAATAAATAAACAACATCTAAGAAAGAGACAAAGAACCCTCACCCATGGCTGAGAAGGAAGATATGTCTCCCATGGAGACTAGAGGAACAATGTAGAGGATTCGAGATAAATGGAAATAATCATGACAACTACAGCAAGATGTTGAGACATTCTACTTTATTTTATTTGTGAAATAAGAGTTACAGTCGTGTGTACACTGTTAGGCATATTGATGTGGGTAGTGAAAAAATGAAAGGCTTAGGAAGAACAGGTGGAGAGTATGAAAGGATGGGCCTTGCACTGGAGACCATCAGCGACCACCAGCACACATCAGGGTGGAAGTGTGGATGTCACCCACCTTACTCTGGAGCGGGCAAAATCAGGCAGGAAAGGTTCTCAGGTGAATATGCAGCAGATGACAGCAGTAGAGGAGGAGGACAAGGTCAAGTAAACTGAAGTCCTGGCAACTTCAAGATCCTTGCTCATTTTAAATAACTGACTACTGAAAATATCCATTAAAATGTGGCAAAATCGCACTCATAAGCAGTGCTTAATTAAGAAACTGAAAATTTTATCACAATAGCTGCAGGAAAATGTGAAAATATTGTATTATCTAATTTCAACATATTCTTTTTCTTTTTAATATTTAAGCCTAATAATTTTATCAAAAGAATATGCTATAGGAAATACATGGCCCAGGTACATACCTATATCTTGCTTTAAATCACTTGAAACAACATATACATTCAAAGAGATCAAATCCCTAAACTCAGTGAAATAGAACAGGTTGCTCTCAGAAGGTTTTAATAGTTTGAACATATTTGTTAGAAATAAATGAAAACTATGCTCTCCAGCCAGTTCAAGAAATTTCATCCAACTCCTGAATACCCAGTTATGCTAAGTACAATAGAAGCAGACTAATAGCTAAACTGTTTCCATAAGAAAATGCATTTGATTTTCCAATTTGCCAAGTCAGGGGCATGCTTAGCTCTGTTTGTTAGAAATTTCTACTGCCAGGCTTCAAATCTCAGGTGCAAACAGAGGCATCAACGTTCTAGACAGGACTGGGCACATCACAGTGAAAAGAATGGATGGCAATCCCTCTATTCTTCATTCTTTATAGTACAGAAACAGCCCAAACTCTGAAAGCAAAATATAAAATATTCAAATTCTCATTATGTTTGAGAGGAACAAGTTTGCTATACAATTAGTATTGTTCCTTTGGTGGTTGGGTTTGTCTGTAATACAGCTTCAAAAGAGCAGTGCATATGGTTCCAAAGACTCTATTTTCAGAAAGAGAAAGATGGTAATCTATTCCATTTTGCATGCACCCATGGAACATCAAACTCAGAAAGGCACAAACTGCATCCTGTTTATTATTAAGTGTCACAGTTGAGTACAAAGTGTCAAGTCTGCATGGTTACTTATTGAATTATGTTAAACGCTAAGCATATTAGAGAATTGGCCAGGGCAGATCAACGGAGTCAAAGAAACAGCTAAGACATGTTACAAGAAGTCCTACCCAAGACTAACTGTCCTTCCTGTTTTTGAGGTAGATAAGTTCTCTGGAAAAGAACATAATGTGGATACACCTCCTGCCTGTTGTAAGGAAAGAGTATTAAAACAGACATCTTTCTTCTACACTCCTCTACTTATTCCACTTGCTGTTATCACAGGGACAAAGAAGGAATGGGTGGGGACATTTACTCTAGTGGTTAAGACACAGGTTGGGAAACTCACCTCCCACATCAGAGAACCTGGTTTCTACTTCCAGCTCCAACTCCCGACTCCAGCTTCGTGCTAATGCAGACCTTAAGATACAGCAGTGATGGCTCAAGTAATTGGGTTCCTGCCACCCACACACACATGAGAAACCTGCAGAGTCCCCAGCTCCCAGTTTCACAGTTTCGGGCATTTGGAGAATAAACTAGCAGATACGAGAGCTCTATCACCTCTCTTTCTCTGAAATAAATAAAACTTCTTTTAGAAAAGTTATAACAGGAGATACATCATAGAGAAAAGAAAAGAAGTGTATTTGTTAAAGTAATGGATATACAGGAGGGATATACGAGATTGATAAGATAGAGCTCCAGATATTACAGGCTTAACAGAATTTTCTTGTCTATGCCACTATTTTTTAAAGATATAATCTTATTTTTAACTCAAGGGAATAAGACACATAGTTATGCCCTGTGGAGCAGGGTGGGGCAGGAGGGGTAGGGAAAGGGCAGAATTAAAATATCAAAAGATCTAACAAACTGCCTGAATTCAATTGTGCTGATATATAAATAGCTTATTCATAAATCTGAAGGAATAAGATCATATATTTCAAAAGTCAAGTGTTCCACTTGCTATAAATATTCTACCAATGCCAAACTGCTCCTATTTTTGTTACATAATAAACCACCCACAGTGCTCCTGTAGTTGGATAAAAATAACATAAGGAAGCCAAAGATTTAATAACCTAGACATGCAATTTTGCTAAATATGCATGTTTCAAAACATGGATAACTCTATATTTTTTTTTGCAAGAAAGGAATGCTTAGTATCTTGCATTAAGCCATAGGATTGTTTTGTGAGATGGGTGTCATGCCAGGAATGTCAATTCCTGAAATTATTCCCAATTTAAACCATTTTTCAGTAATGTTACTGCTCTGTTTTTAGAAACTGTCTTCAAGTGTGAAATTGAAATGCCTTAGGATACCATTTTTATCTAGAACAATCCTGAAGAAATGCAGAAAGAGATCTGACCATGCTAATCAGAGTGGACAGGAAAAGGACTGAAGAGTAGGAAAAAAGGTTGTATCACTAAAATCTGAACACTCAGCTGTTCCTGTTTCTCTGCCTTCATTGTGTGTGTGTGTGTGTGTGTGTGTGTGTGTGTGTATGTGTGAACCCGTTTAACATATACATGCATCGTTCTCCCAGGCCAGTCTTCATGAAATCTACTTTTTTCCCTGTCATGTTGGATTTTTCTGTGTGGTTTAAATTGTTTATTTAGTTAATATTTTCTGCTTCCACTGCGGCCATTTGTTTCCAGCGTCCAAGACAACAAAGCAGCGATGAATGCGCTGGCAGCACGGCTGTTCTGCAGGTGAGCAGCAGGGCCAGAGCTCACCTTCCTGGATCCTGGGGATTTGCTCCCTGAGGCCTTCAGAGCTTTGTTTCCATCCTGCCCCAGCACAGCCCACTTACAACCTCCAGCCTGCTGCCAACCAAGAGGTCCCACGTGGCCACACAATCTGCTGCTGGTGTTTCTGTGAACCAAATGAGCTGCACTTCTAATTGCTGATTATCAAAACTCCACTCACTTCAGGGAAGATCTTCCTTTGCATTGTTTCACTGTATTTTTTTTTCTCAGTCATTACAAATTGTTTACAAAATGTCTTTTTAGCCTAATTCAAGCATGTAAACATTATTCAATGTCATGATACAAAATTCTGCATCTCTCTTGTCTCCTGAATTACTGGCTGGGCATTCACAATATTCCAAATACCGTAATGTACTCAAAGGCTTGCCCTGTTTGGATTCTGACTTAAATGGCCGCCCCTTTCCCACATGTATGAGTATGTGCAGGCAAGCCACTTGCTTTATAACAAACAAGTGGGTTTTGTCGATTCCTTCCTCATGGCTGAAATCACCCCCTTAAGGCTCCGCTCCTGAAAAGCAGCCTGCAGGCTGTGCTCCAAGACTCTCTTCAGGCCAATCCAAGACCTCAGACTCCTATATCTTTTGTTTTTTCCCTGAGACTTTTTAGTTTTTAAAGATTTAATTTATTTGAAAACCAGAATTATAGAGTGAGAGGGAGAGATACAGAGAGATCTTCCATCTGCTGGTTCACTCTCCAAATGGCCCAGCCCCAGCTGTTGTGTCTAGGCAAAAACTAGCAGTCCAGGACTCCACTGGGTTCTCCCTACATGAGTGGTGGGGTCCAAGTTCTTGGGCCATTTTTTGCTGCTTTCCCAGGCACATTACAGGGAGTTAAACTGGAAATGGAGCAGCCAGAACTCGAACTGGTGCTTATATAGGATGCCAGCATGGCAAGCAGTGGCCTAATACACTGCATGACAACGCCAGCCTCCTCCCTCCCCATTAAGTTTCTAAGATCTGAACCCATCAAAGAATGATACACATATTAATATACTGTCTTTTATTAGAGCTATTTCTCCAAGAACAGTTAATTCCCTAGAATGGATGGGCATATCTTACAGCTGCATATTCTGAGAATCTCTAGCATAGTTCTAAATAGACAAAAGATATTTAATAAGCAACAGGTAATATTTACTGAGCACCCATGTATCAGTAGCTGTCCTAAACAAGCCAAGTAAACAAGCTATTTAATTCTCATAAAAAAATCAATTGAGGTAGACACTATATTACTAGTCTCACTTTACAGATTACAAAATTCAAAAAGAACAGAGGTGAAGGTGCTTGCCCAAGGTCACAGAGTTAATAAATGGCAGAGCAGTTTGGTCTTTTAAGTGAATAAAGGACATCTACCTTGGGGCAGAAGTCTAGTACAGCAGTTAGACTGCCTCTTGGGACCCTGGCATCCTGTATCTGAGTACCTGGGCTGGAAACTTGGCTCCACTCCTCTTTCCAGCTTCTTGCTAATATACACCCTGGAAGCAGGTGATGGCTCAAGCGCTTAGGTCCCTGTTACCCACATGGGAGACACAGAACGAGTTTTAGACTCCTGGCTTTGGTGTGGTCCAGCATTAACTATTATAGGAATTAACAGGGTAAGCTAGCTGATAGGAGATCTCCATCTCTCTATATATAGCTGATAGGAGAGATCTCTCACTCACTCTCTGCCTTTCAATGAATAAAATAAACATTGAGTAAAAATTTATTAAATTAACTACTTAAAAAGTGCTAATGGATGCAGTGATCTGAAAAGTGGTTTAGTTCTTATCATTAAACCACCAGATAGTAGCCATCAACTCTCCCTCCATCATAAATTTAGATATGCCTCTTATTTTCTCTTTTCTAGAATGTCATAGCCCTGGGTTTAAATTCCATTTCATTGATGTAGAGAAAAAGTGACATTTACGTAAGTCTTATTTTTACATGACAAGAGAAAGGCTATCTATAGTTACAAAACAAGGATTTAAATAATTGAGACGATTCAGGTATTTTTCTCCTTGAAAAATATATCTGGGAGGGCCAGCATTGTAGTACAGGGGGTTAAGTGGCCAGTTGTTACGCTACGTCCATATTGGAGCACTGGTTCAAGTCCTGGCTGCTCTACTTCCAATGCAGCTCCCTGCTAATGTACCTGAGAAAGCAGCAGCAGATGGCCCAGTATCCATGTGAGATCTTTGGATGGAGCTCCTGGCTCCTGGCTTCAGCCTGGTCCAGTCCTGGCTGTTGAAGCCATTTGGGGAGTAAACCAGCAGATGGAAGATATGCACTTCTATTTCTCTCTTTCTCTCTCTGTAACTCTGTCTTTCAAATCGATAAAATAAATCTTAAAAAAAAAAAATCTGAGAAAATATGCATGTTACTTACAAATTATCCTCAAATGAAATTTTTAAATTTTTATCAGCATTATCCAATTCATCAGGCACTATTTGTTTACAACAAGATATTCTATGGCTCTCATTTACATAACATGACTTTCTTGGCATCGTGCGTGATGTTCCCAAAGATGGACTCTCATACGAGTCACAACATGCACACATACTTGACAGAAAGTAGCAGGTCAAATGTAGAGTCAGCCCTGACGTGTTTCTCAACATAAAATGTTCTACAAGTAACATGACGTCTTTCAGAGTGAATGGGAAATACGACTACTGCAGCTGGCCTTGGCTGTTTTCATGATGCAACTTCAAGTGCACAAACAAACGTATGGGTAAGAACCAAGGCCCAGCATAGTTGACATGGTGTTTGCCTGACAGCTGTTCCAAGACCAAGATCAGTCAACAATCAAAAAGACATCAATGCAAATGTATCAAAGTGCAAATCAGAAAGACAAGAACTCTTTTTCTGAAAATCATCAGAGAGAAACAGTGCCAGGATGGTCCACCTCCAGCACTTCATCACTTTCTCATTCAGTACAGGACTTGAGAGGTAGGAATGACATTTCCAAACACGAGATGGCAAACAGCCTTCCAGCTTGAACAATCTACTGCAATTTCATTGCTGTTGGCCTTTTGCCCCCGCAGCACGTAGGGTCACAGCAGTGACCTCTCTGCCTGAGAAGCACATGCACTGTCCTATGGCCCAGCTGATGGTCTCAGCTGTACTTTCTCATCAGAAGATGGCCCCTTGGGTGGGGATTAGAGCTGGCTCCCTCGACTGGCCTGTTAATATCAATAAACACCCTGACTGCTTGTTTTAAAATCAAATTGTTCTTCCCCATTAACACAGTGAAATCAACAATGAGAAATGCTGATTAAAAATGAATTTATGTTTAAGAAGAGATCAAACACACAGAAATAGAGAGTGAAACAGTGGTGGGAGAGGGAAGGAGAAGAAACAGGGGAAGTGGATCAGATACACAGGATGAACAAGTCTGAAGATCTAAGGCACATGAGGACCAAAGTTAACAATACTGCACTGTTTTAGGGAATTTTACTAAATAACTTGAGTTTAGCTGCCCTTATCACACACAAAAAAGCAACTGTGAAAGATGACAAACATGTTAATCATTTCACTAGAGTAACTATGTCATTAGATATTAAATATATTGCATTATATGTACTGCAAACCTCAAATATACACAGTAAGATTCATTGATTTAGAAATTGGCCTATGGGGCCGGTGCTGTGGCACAGCGAGTTGAACCAGTGCCTGCACAACTGGCATCTCATATTGACTACGGTTCGAGTCCCAGCTGCTCCACTTCCTACCTAGCTCCCTGCTAATGCACCTGGGAAAGCAGCAAAGATGGCTCATGTGCTTGAACCCCTACAGCCATGTGGAAGACCCAGAAGCAGCTCCTGGCTCCTGGCTTCAGCCTGGTCCATCCTTAGTTGTGTAGTCATTTGGGGAGTGAACCAGAGGATGTAGGATCTCTCTCTCTCTGTAGCTCTGCCTTTCAAATAAATAAATATATCTTCAAAAAGAAATTGGCTTATGTTTATCAAATGATCCCCAAATTACAATACACCTTTGCAAAGATGAGTTATAAGAAAAGAGTTTACATAAATGTCAAAAGATATCTTCATTTATTGCTTGGTCACAATCTTAGGCATTTTTAATTTAAACTGACTTTACAAATTACATATAACATATGCTAGTGTTCAAACAACAGTGTCATGTAACTATTGCCTTTTGTGCATCATATGTTGAAAAGTAGGTCAAAATCTAGGCAATTAAAGGAAAAAAATAATAAAGTAGAAAAAGCACTTTATGTAGCTAAATCCAGTTTAAGCTTCTGTGCCCAGTAAATTAGAATGAACACTCAGGCATTTGGCCTAGTGATAAAGACAGTACCAGTTAGGATGCCACAGCCCACATGGGATTACCTGTGTCCAATCCTGGCTTTGCCTCCTGACCCCAGCTTCCGCTAATGCAGACCCTGAGAACAGGGTGATAACTCAAGCAGTTGAGTCCTTGCCACCCTATGGGAGATCTGAATTGAACTGAGTTCCTGTCTCAGCTTTGACCCAGCCCAAGACTGGCAGTGGCAGGCATTTGAAACCAACAGGTGGAAGCGCTCTCGCTCTGTGTTTCTCTTTTTGTCATCTCTCTGCCTCTGAAATATTTTTATAGAAAATATACTGTAAGACATGATTCATACATGCACAGTAAATTACTTTCCTAGTTAAATCTTTAATACCAGATAATTCATTATTACAAGAAAAGAAGAAAATCACAGTGTCAGGTATAGTTCCCTTTATCAGGGAGTAAATGACAGGATGATTACTGAAATGTAAATTATAAAATAACCACTTTAAAAACACGAAGGCTGATCTCCTGGAGTCTCCTTTGTGTTAATGATCATCTCTTTCATAGTTAAAATAATTATTCAGTGATTTGAAGCACAGACATAGAGACTGGATCACCTGAAGTCACCAGAGAAGCAGGTAGGAAGCACTGACTGAGCCCTGTGAAATGAGGAGGCGCCGCTCTAAGATTTACACCCATGTAACTCATGCTACTGAAAAATGAAAGAATCATGAGGCAGGCAGTCTCATGAATTAAACATCAACTGTACAGATGAGCTGTGGCAGGCTTCTAATTTTTTCCCGTTATTAGTCATCCTGTCACTGTTCCTAGTGCTCCATTTAGCGCACACCCCAATGTGGATTTCCACAGCAGCTTCAAAACGGACCTCCCTGCACCGTCACGTTCAAGTGTAAAGGTTTCCAAAGCTGGATCTGTGAATCACATGTGACTCAGCAACCTCCCACAGGCCTGCCAGCCCTTCTTTTCTCTCTCCAAACATTCCCTTGCAGAAGGGAGGCTGCATGGCCCTCCTTACCACCATTCGCCAAACACAAACACAAAAGGACGTGCACGCATGCAGTCCGTCAGAATTCACGCTACTGGTGCCAGGTCAGCAAGAGCAAGAGAAGTATTTAAAAAAAATCAAAAAAACCTCCACTGCCACTGCTCCCCTGCTCTTGTCTTTTCAAACGCTCCATGGTACATTTTCCCAAAGCTCTGTCTCTTAGCAGCAACGTGGCCTCACCGGCATTTTGAACCTCTTGTAACTGAATATTTAACTTAACTTCTTTCTCAACTGATACAAACCACAAACATGAATTCTGGATCTGCAAACTGCAGAAGCAGCAAACACCTTGGACTTCTAGCCCAGCTCCTATTTAATGGAGACGGCCCTTTATGCAGTTACACGGTACACATGAGAAAGGATCATGTCAGTTATCCCAAACATGTCCTGTGACAGGCATTCATTTACCTGCTAAAAACCTTTCCATTTGGAGGCAAAACTGTCTGAAGGTCTTTCTGGGTGCAAAGGAAATTATGGCATGCTTATCTTTTGACTTGTCATGCAACTTCTTACCCATGCTTCTGTAGTGCTTAATTTTTTACAATGATTTTTTTTTCCAAAGATTTATTTTATCTATGTGAAAGAGTTAGAGAGAGAGGTAGAGAGAGAGAGGTCTTCCATCAGATGGTTCACTCCCCAGATGGCCGCAACAGCCAGAGCTGTGGTGATCCAAAGCCAGGAGCCAGGAACTTCTTCTGGGTCTCCCACATGGGCGCAGGGGCCCAAGGACTTGGGCCATCTTCTACTGCTTTCCCAGGCCACAGCAGAGAGCTGGATCGGAAGAGGAGCAGCCAGGACAAAAACAGGCCCCCATATGGGATTACCGGCACTTCAGGCCAGGGCTTTAACCCACTGCGCCATAGTGCCAGCCCCAACAATGATTATTATCACTTAAAATTTCCAACTAAAAGGGCTGATGCTATGGCCTGTGATGCTGGGATTTCATATAGGAGTGGCTGGTTGGAGTTCCTCGTTGGAGGCCAGGAGTACCTGGACAGAGTTCTCGGCACTTGGCTTCGGGCTGTCTGCAGCTATTTGGGGGAGTGAACCAACAGGTATAAGATTCTCTCCCCCCCCACACACATTCTCTCTCTGTAACTCTGGCTTTCCAATAAATCAATAAACCTTTAAAAATTTTTAAATACATAAAATTTCCAAGTTAAAAAAAAAATCTCAGAAAAAAAAAAAAAAGTATCCGAGCCATCCAATTCCTAACACCTACTTAAAGGAAGCACAGAATATGATCGTTTCTGCAGGGATCCCATTGTGCATCACAAGGTCTCTCCTCACACTCACCTGGCAGGGAGATACCTTGACCACAAGGTCTCTCATCTGAGGACCTGCACTGGGCTGGGAAGCCACAGGAAATACCATGTTCCTGGTGAACAACCACGCCCAGGATTTGTGGCATAGCCACTTGGTACAGATCAGACTACAAGAAGAAAAATAAAACTGAAGGAACTGAAAGAGATTCAGAGCGCCCAAAGAGGGGGAAAAATTAAGAGAAGGCATGAAGAAGGGGGGCGTAAGAGTGGGGGGAAAAGGAGCCTTGAAACAGGTGCTCCATTTTTCAAAACACATGTGAAAGGAGGGGCGGGCATCGTAGGGCAATGGGGTAAGCCTGCTTGGGACACCTGTAAACCAGGTTAGAGTCCTGATTCAAGTCACAGCTACTCCACCTCCAACCAAGGTCCCCGCTACTGCGACTGGGAGCATAGTTCATAGCTCAACTACAGTCCCTGCTACCCAAGTAGGAAACCTGGATGGAGTTCTAGCTTCCTGTTTTCAGCCTGGCCCAGACCTGGCTGCTGTGGCCATTTGAGGAGTAAACCAGCAAATGGAAAATCTCTTTGTCTCTGTAAGTTTTTTTTTTTTTTTCAATCTAAGAGGAGTTTCCCCTAAAAAAGTGAAAATGTGCTTTAGTACATTTGAAAAAAATTCCAAAATCTGTAAACAATGCACTACTTAATATTTGAACTATCAAATATTAATTGCAACTTATAAGGTATGTAATTAGCAGTCTTATGGAATAAAAAACATAGTGTTTAAACCAACCATGTCGAAACATATGGTTACTGAGGTCTACTTCACATGGAATTATGAAGAAAATTCCCCTGTAAGCTAATTTATAGAAAGTATTGTTCACTGATGTTTAACTTATTGCTAGAAAAAGTATGTTCCTTGATCTTTATTGCTCAAGAATGAATCCTTTCAGTGTGGATGAGTTTCATATAACACAGATTTCTGTTGTGTAGATCAATGACAGATCAATAACTGAACAGCGATTTAGTTATACCGGTCATGATGTTGGCTCCCTGCACAGCAATGGGGTTCATATTTGATCATTTCTGCATTCTCACTACACTTCTACATGAACACTTTCAGGAAAAACATCGCTCTAAAAGAATTCATTGCTCTAAATACTGAACAGTCACATATATGCTATTTCCACACGAGA
Organism: Oryctolagus cuniculus; assembly: GCF_964237555.1. Classification (NCBI taxonomy): domain Eukaryota; kingdom Metazoa; phylum Chordata; class Mammalia; order Lagomorpha; family Leporidae; genus Oryctolagus; species Oryctolagus cuniculus. Next base: position 147,234,176 of record NC_091434.1, read on the forward strand.
GGCAGTGTTCACATTTTTCTGGGTGGCTAATAAGGAAAACAAGGGCTGATGTCACACTGCCTAATTTGTGTGACCCTACCAGTTCTCTCTCATTACTAGTGGGTGACACACAAGAGCACTGGGGGCAGATCTTCTTGTTCTCTCTAATCCTGACCAGGGTCTTCCTTACTTGCTACTCTCTTAGCTAGTAAACTGGAGAAACCTTAGCATGAGACTCTAGAAAGAAAAAAATGAAGCAAATTAAAAATGACTTCAAAACTCACCCACCTCCTAGATGCCACATTGCTACAGCACAGATATACAGGCCCATGTGCCTGCATGCACCATTGTTTTGAGGAAGAAGACACTTCAGTGTTGAACTTGTCTCTCTATATATCTGATAGTCATCTTTGAAAAGCACGCTATTTGCACTTGCTATTTCTTCTGCCTACCTTATTTCTCCCTTCAAGATCAAACAGCTCCACCTTCCAGAGGCATTCCTGACCAAGTCAGCTAAATTCAGGACTTTACCCCTGCCTTCTGCCCTCCAAATCAGTCTCTAGTTGTTTCTTTAGGACACTCGTGACCTTGCAACTATCTTGTCTATTTTCTTGTTTTTCCAGGAGAAGGTAATCAGCACAATAGAAGGTCTTTCACTGCTGAAATCAAAAGCACTCAGCTTTGCCCTGGGACAAAACAGTCACCCAATAAAAATATTAATTGAAAAAATAAATGGCTGGCTCTCTGAGGGGAGCAAAGAGTGTGGTCAAATTATCCTATCAGCAAGGAGCAATAAACCAGGTTTCTCCTGGAAAAGCATGGCCTTCAATCCAATAACTTCTGTTTCTTTCTTAACTAGAGGAATGGAGAGGAATGAGGGAATTGAATCATGGCTGATGCATGGGCCATAAAGCTTCTCTTAAAAGGCACATATAAAAATATTCTCTTTCAAATATCTTAATCTTACAGAATATGTCCATCGGAATTTTTTAAAATAAATTAAAAATAAGTGTAAATAAAAAATACAATAAAAATAAGTTTAAATTTAATTAATTTAAATTTTTTAAAAATAATTTTAAATTATTTTCTGAAGTCAGAAGAAAAATAAAAGGCTCACTGGTTCCCAATAACAAAAAAGTAGGAAATCCAGCAGGAAGAAAGCCACTGAATCAGCCAACCTCCATGTAATCAGACAGCAAGAATTGCTGGGCTCTGAGTGCACACACCTGCTTGGCTCTGTTCTCAGGAGCCACTGCACCCTGCTGCTGATATAGTTAGCTACCTACAGCCTCAACTGCCCATGTCCGCTTTGGCAGTGGGCACGTGCCTCAACACCTGTGGAAACTTCAACCCAGGGACCGTCAGCAACTGGCAGAAGTACTGGCAGACTAGGATAAATGTTGAGTTTCTTCAGGGAAAAGCAGCCAAACAAATGTGTAGAGAAATACACAGAGGGTACTATCTAATCTAACACTGTATGTCTTTGCCAATGGCTAAAATTACTTTTAGAAGCTCATTAAGTTCTGTGAAGCAGGAAAGTAATGATACCATAGCTGACTTCTCTTCCAAAGTCATAATCAGAATCTGAAATTAAATTGGAAATAGGATATCGTGGCATTTTTGGACTTAAGCAAATCAATGTATTATTTTATTTTGAGTTGTTACACTATTCATATTAATTCCAATGAATGTTTTACTTTATATATTTCACATACGCTTTACTGCAGCCTCCATTTCCTAGACAGATGCTAAGGGGGCATCTTCTATTATCAGACAACAACAAGAAAATGAAAGCCCCAAGACTTTGAGGTAGAGCCTGTGGTGTTACTCCGTGTTCCCAAACGTCCAATTACGTGACATTAAGTTACATTTTGTACGTTCTGTGAGGACCCTCCCCAAACTGGCCCCTTCCATCCTTCCAATCTTACTATCAGTGTTTTCTCCTCTCTTGCTGTACATAGCAATGACCTTTAGGTTGTACCCACTCCAGAATGACAAGAATTCACTTGAAGACCATTTTGGGTAAAAGTGAAATCCGAAATATTTTGAGCACTGGATGGTACTAACAACATCACATACTTTCCATTTTCCTAATTCAAAGATCCTTCGTGTTTATATTTTTCTTGCTAGGAAAAAATTCTCCTTAAAACAGTCTTCCTTGGGGCCAGCATGGTGGCATAGCAGGTAAAGCCACTGCCTGCAGTGCCAGCATCCCACACAGGCGCCGGTTCGAGTCCTAGATGATTCACTTCTGATCCAGCTCTCTTCTATGGCCTGAAAAAGCAGTAGAAGATGGCCCAAGTCTTTGGGCCCCTGCACCCACATGGGAGACCTAAAAGAAGCTCTTGTTTCCTGGCTTCAGTTCAGCTCAGCTCTGGCCGTTGTGGCTGTCTAGGGGAGTGAACCAGTGGATGGAAGATCGATCGATCGACCTCTGCCTCTGTCTCTCTGTCTCTGCCTCTCTGTAGTTCTGCCTTTCAAATAAATAAATATTTTTAAGAAATAGTTTTCCTTAAAGATTTCCAATCATCCTCTAAGTCAAATATTTTCTGAAAATCTCTCCATGGTGCAGTACTAATTTACATAAAATTATCAGAAGAGAATTCTATTTCATAATAATTTTTAAAAATTTATTTTATTTAATTGGAAGGCAGCATTACAGAGAGACACAGAAGGATATATATATATATATATATATATATATAGAGAGAGAGAGAGAGAGAGAGAGAGAGATCTCCCATTTGCTAGTTCACTCCCCAAACGGCCACCAGGAGCTACATCCAGGTCTCCCACGTGAGTGTAGGGGCCCAAAAACCTGGGCCATCCTCTGCTGCTTTCCCAGTCACATTAGCAGAGAGCTAGATTGGAAGTGGAGCAGCCAGGATGTGAACTGGCATCCGTATGGGATGCCGATGCCACAGGCAGTGGCTTTGCCTGCTATGCCACAGTGCAGGCCCCCAGTATTCAACTTGTTTTCTTGTTAAAGCAAGGTAAGTTAAAAAGGGACCCTTCCTTAACTTAATAAACATTATCAATCAGATTCATGGTTGAAAACATATGAGTAAGGATAAGCCAAGGAATAAGGAACATAAACACTGGGGAAAGAAAAAAAAAAAAAAAGAAAAAGCTTTTATTGTTTGCCAACAGTATGCCTACATAGCAATCCAAAAGAAAAAACAGAAGACTTACTGAATCTACACAGTTAAGTAGGAAATTAATAGAAAAATAAATTAATAAAAATTATTAATTTTAATAAAATTAAGAGGAAAAATTAGTAGAAAATCAATAGGAAACATGTATCACTGGCTGGAAAAGAAGTAGAAATTATCAGGAAAAAAGGACAAAAATTATTGGAAAGAAACTCAAGCTCATTGATCACCAAATAAATAATTAAAACACAAAATATCGGGGCTGGCGCCACAGCTCACTGGGCTAATCCTCTGCCTACAGCACCAGCACACCGGGTTCTAATCACGGTTGGGGCGCCAGATTCTGTCCCAGTTGCTCCTCTTCCAGTCCAGCTCTCTGCTGTGGCCCAGGAGTACAGTGGAGGATGGCCCAGGTGCTTGGGCCCTGCACCCGCATGGGAGACCAGGAGAAGCACCTGGCTCCTGGCTTCGGATCAGCATGGTGCACTGGCCACAGCGGCCATTGGGGTTCAGGTGAACCAACAGAAAAGGAAGACCTTTCTCTCTGTCCCTCTCTCTCACTGTCCACTCTGTCAAAAAAAAAAAAAAACATACAAAATATCTTATACACATCAACACAAATTCAAAACCATCAACAAATACTGTATATATCATTGTGTGTGTCTGTGTGTGTGCGTGTGCATGTGTTCTCTCTGAAAGAAAGTCAGGAAATTGCTTTTCAACATGAAAAATACCCATTCATCTCTAGGTCTCATCTCAGGAAAATGCTGAGATCCCCACACAGTACTTTGTACGAGGCTGCTCACTGGGACGTTATCTGTAACAGGAAGTAAATGTAAGCCATCTATATAATCCTATGTGAGAGGAATTCTTAAATTCTTGATGGCTTATTAATTCCACAGAATGATTAAAAATTAAAAACGGGGGACGGCGCTGTGGTATAGTAGGTTAAGACTCCACCTGCAGCTCCGGAATCCCATATGGGCACCAGTTCTAGTCTCAGCTGCTCCTCTTGGGATCCAGCTCTCTGCTTACGGCCTAGGAAAGCAGTAGAAGATGGTCCAAGAGCTTGGGCCCCTGTACCCATGTGGGAGACCTGGAGGAAGCTCCTGGCTTCAGACAGGCCCAGCTCCAACTTCTGCAGCCTTTTGGGGAGTGAACCAGCAGATGGAAGACCTTTCTCTCTGTCCTTCTCTCTGTAACTCAGCCTCTCAAAATAAAGAGTTTAAAATGGAATGGAAAATAAAGTCATGAAAAAAATTATTCATGGTAAAGCTGAATTGCTCCAGTGGAAAAGCAAGTCACAGTGCACAGATTATGAACTTATCTATAAGCATATGTAAGAAAACAAGCATCCAATTATATGTGCACTGTCACAATGAGTAGCACAAGCAGTGAACACCACTGGAAAGACAAACTGCCAACCAGAGAGCAAGTAAGGAAGTGGGGAGATGGGTTATGTCTAGATTCCATTCTGTACGTAATTTACTGTCTGCCTGAATCTTCTGCAATGCAATGTGTTACATACAATATAATGAAAATTAAAATTTTTAAAGCTAATTCACACCTATTCATAGAAAGAAATATGATTTGGAGTTATTTCCCTCCTAGTTGGTGGAACAGCGAAGTGGCTGATAAATTCTTGGGCTCTGAACCAGACGTCTTGCATTTTAATCCTGCTTTGGCTGTTTGTGAGATGAAACAGGGACAGTTCTTCAACAGCAGGATAATAATTGGATGTAAGTCACAGGTTCTGATGAGAACTAAAATGATCTTACACATAAACAGCTTACAATAATGCCTGCTCCATAATAAGCCTTTTTGTGAAGATTTATTTATTTGAAAGACAGAGTGACAAAGAGAGAGGGAGAGCCACAGAGAAGGAGATAGATCTTCTACCCCTGGTTCACACCCTAGATACAGATAACAGCCAAAGCAAAGCTAGGCCAAAGCCAGGAGCCAAGAACTCCATCCAAGTCTCCCATGT